>NC_082718.1:22541908-23796184 GCF_030144855.1 Hypanus sabinus
CCTTAGGCCACGAACTTATCAATCACCCCTGCTGTGGACACTTGCTGGAGGTCCAAGATCCATATGCTCCACGACCGCTGGACTAAGTGTGTAAATGTAGGAGGGGAATATATTGAAAAATAAATGTGCTAGGTTTTCTAAAATTGACTCCGTCTACCTTAGGCCACAAACTTATCAATCACCCCTCGTAGATGCTACCTGGCCTGCTGAGTTCCTCCAGCATTGTGTGAATGTTGCTTGGTAACCTTCCGCCCTTCCTTGGGTGCTCCAGATTCGTCCCATATCCCGAAGGCGTACAGGTTGGAAACGCAACGAAATAAGTAGGATGTGGAGGGAATTGGTGGGGTTGAGGGGGCGTGGGAAGAATAGAATGGGATTGATATCGGATTAGGAGCAACACTGTAGCGATGTGCTTAGCTCAATGGCTTTACCATATCAACGATCACTGATCAGGGTTCAATTCCCCCCTCTGTCTGTAAGGATGACATAACATAACGCTGTATGCTCTCCCCGTGGCTGCGTGAATTGCCTCTGGGTGCTCCGGTTTCTGCCTACGTTCCAAAGGTGTACAGGTTATGGTTAGTGAATCAGGGGGCATGCTATGTTGGTGCTGGAAGCATGTCCACGCTTGTGGGCTGCCCCCAGCACAGACTGAGACACCGCATTTCACTGTACGTTTCGATGTACATGCGAGAAATAAAGATCATCTTTAGATGAGTATGTGTCCGATGGCAGGCTGGGATTAGGGCACCTGTTTCTGTGCTGCTTGAGGTAGCCCACAGGTGGACCTATATCAGCACCTGTCATCACTCATAAAATGTCACTCGCAACTATGGGAATAGGGAAAGATAAAATCAATAACTGCTGGCCTGTAAGATGTGTGAAAGTACAGAGCATTTGGCAGCGTGTAACACGCATTTTGGTGTGACAATCATGTTGATTTATTTCAGTTCTGACTGCATCACCAGAGGAAGCTGCCAGGCGAATTAAGGGTTATGGGGAAAAGGCAGGTAGGTGGAGATGAGTCCATGGCCAGATCAGCCATGATCTTATTGAATGGCGGAGCAGGCTCGATGGGCCAGACGGCCTCTCCTGCTCCTATTTCTTATGTTCTTATCACCTTATACAATCTTTGAATGATGCCAGGGCTTGAGGGACTGAGTTTATTGAAGGAAGTTGGGCAGGTTGGGACCTGGACTCTGGAACATGGGAGAATGAGGGTATAAAATCATGAGGGACGTACATAGGGTGAATGCACACAGGGATTGGGGAAATGAGCTAGAGAGCACTGGGGTTGGCACGGTAACTTAGCGATTAGTGTAACATTATTACAGTGCCATTGACCCGGGTTTAATCCTGACGCTGTCTGTAAGGAGTTTTGTACATTCTCCCTGTGACCATGAGTGTTTCCTTTGGGTGCTCCAGTTTAGAATCTAGAATAGTATAGCACAGTATAGGCCCTTCAGCCCACAATGTAATGCTGATCCTGTGGGAGGAACGTTAAGTTCCAAAGACATGTAGGTTAATTGGTCACATGGTGAAATTGAGCAGTGGGGTCTCATTGGGCCAGAAGGGCCTGTTACTGTGCTGTATCTCTAAATAAATAAATAGGTGTATGTTCAGTTTGGCCACTCTGCTAGGCGATTGACACTGCAGAGGAGATTTACAAGAATGTTGGCAGGACTTGAGATACTGAGTTATGGAGAGAGGTTGAATAGATTGGGACTTAATTCACTGGAGTGTAGGAGAATTAAAGGTGATATTATAGAGGTCTATAAAATCATGAGGGGCATAGATGGTGAACACCCAGCGTCTTTTTTCCCCAGGGTTGGGGAAGTCAAGAACTAGTGAGCATAGGTTCAAGTCGAGCTGCTGGTTTTAAAAAAAAAATAGAAACCTAAGGGGCATCTTCTTCACGCATTAGGTGCTACATAGATGGGACAAACTGCCAGAAGAAGTGGTTGAGGAAGGTACATTAACAACAGTTAAAAGCCACTTGATAGGAAAGGTTTAGAGGGATACAAGAACACAAGAAACAGGAGCAGGATTTGGCCAGATGATTCCAATAGCGCAGGAGTCTAGGACAGAGCACACAGCCTCAGAATAGATGATTTTCCTTTAGAACAGAGACGAGGAGGAATTTCTTTAGCCAGAATTCTCTGCCACAGACGGCATCTGAGGCCATGTTATTTGGTATATTCAAAGTAGAGGTCTATAAGTTTATGGTTAGCAAGGGCATCAAAGGTTACTAGAGAAGGTAAAAGAATGGGGTTGAGAGGGAAAATAAATCAGCCAGGACTGAATGGTGGAACAGACTCAATGAGCTGAGTGATCTAATTCTGCTATGTCTTATGGTCTTATCTGTCTTACACTTGAGCATCCTTAAGAATAAAGCCTGCTTGCACTTTTCCTATCAGAGCCTCTCATAATTTTGTATACCTCTATCCAATCTTCCCTCATTCTCCTATGTCCCAGGGAGAAAAATGCTCTGACCTATTCGACCTTTCCCAATAACTCAGGTCCTTTAGGCCCAGCAATATCCTTGTAAGTATTCTCTATACTCTTCCAATCTGATTGATATTTTCCCATAGGTAATGTCGATCTATTAACAAAAAAGGAATATGATAAGAGGATAGTTGCTAATATAGACAACGACTTGCAAATGGAGGTGTTGCCATTCATGCATTAACTTTGAATTTCTGAGATCTAAGATTTAGTTTAATTCTGAAAGGCCGTCAACCTGAAGAGTTAATTCTGCTGCACAGATGCTACCTGACTGCCTGAGTATTTCCAGTAGGCCACCAAGTACCGGTATTCGGTGTGCCACCATGTACAGATGTACAATGGAGAGCATTCTGATTGGCTGCATCATCATCACCTGATATGGAGGCGCCAATGCACAGGACCAGAAAAGGCTGAAGAGGGCGCTAAACACAGAAAGGTTCATCATGAGCACTAACCTTCCAACATTGAAGACACCTTCAAAAGCTGATGCCTTAAGAAGGTGAGATCATCATGAAGTCCTCTCACTCTTCTCATTACTACTATCTCCTGGATGATACATTGCAAACTCAACGTTTTAGGAACAGCTGCTTACCCTGTACCATCAGAATTCTGAATGCTCCATGAACCCATAAAAACTATCCCGTTATTCCTTTCTTTTACACTGTTTATCCTGTAAGTTATAGTAATTTTATGTTTTGCACTTCATTGCTGCTGCAAGCCAACAAATTTCACATCATATAAGGCAGTGGTAATACACCTGATTGTGATTATCTCAATATTATGCTTTTTTGCAAGATTCATTTTTCTTATTGCAACGTTGAGTCATTTTAAAGTATAGCACTGTACTGCTGCTGCAAAACTACAAATTTCACGTCACACATCAGTGACAATAAACCTGATTCTGATTCAGTATTTTCAATTTTTATCTCCTCTTTCAAGCACCTTTTCTGAATGTCGGTGATTGCCATTGAAAAGAGCGGATTTTCATTTGGCAATAAGCTGTTTAAATTGAGGAGATACAGTGCACATTTAGTCTGATGGTATTCCCCGGGAGATTCAGGTGATGTATTCCCATGTAATGAGTTCTGTAAGATTGCACTTACTTGAGAAATATGTTCTTTTCTTTTGCAGTAAAATTTGTAATGTTTAAATTGCTGAGTTTTACCTACTTCAATTTACAGTCCCCGCATCAAAAAAACAAAAAATGTAATTTCATTGTGCAAAATGTGAGGGGAGATATTCAGAACATGCTAAGCAGAACTTAGAATAAACAAAAGTACAGCCCAGGACAGCCTTTTAACATAACAGTAGAACAGGACAGCCCTTCGGCCCACAATGTTGCCTCAGACTAATTAAGCAGGAGGCATCTAATTAAACGAATCCTTCTGCCTACACATAGTTCATATCCCTTCATATTCATGTGCCTCATAAAAGAGCCTCTTAAGCATCTTCATGGTATCTGCCCCCACCACCACCCATGATGGTGTATTCCAGGCACCTGCCATTCTCTGTGTAAAAATATCTTATCCTGCACAACTTTGAAATTACCCCCCCCCCCTTGCCTAAAATGCTCTGGTATTAGATCATGGGAAAAAGATAGCGGCTGTCTAGTCTATCTTTGCCTTACAAAAACTTCCTTTGAAACCATTGAGGACAGTTCCATTGCACAACCAATCTGCTGAAGGAACTTAGTGTGTCAAGCAGGTGAAAACTCTGCACCAGGTCCTTCAGCAGAATGTTTGTTCCTCTGGATTCCAGCATCAACAGTCTCTTAAGTTTCTAGGATAATTCCAACATTTCCTTTACAGAATTTAAGACTGACATCCTCCCTAATAAGCCCCATGTTCCCTTGTCACAGATCAACAACAGGTACAATGCTATCAGAGCGTAACAGTTGGCGTGATGCTTGGAGCATTGGAGTTTGGAGTTCAGTTCCGACACTGTCTGTAAGAAGTTTGTACTGTATATCTTTCCGGTGAGTGCGTGAGTTTCCTCGGTCCCATGGGTTTCCTTCCACATTCCAAAGACATACCAGTTAGTAGATAAATTGGCTATTGATTAGGCTGGGGTTAAACAGGTGGTTTATTGAGTGGCACGCCGAGTGAATCTGCAGATGCTGGAAATAAATAAAAACGCAAAATGCTGGCAGAACTCAGCAGGCCAGACAGCACCTATGGGAGGAGGTAGTGACGACGTTTCGGGCTGAAACCCTTCATCAGGGTGATCAAGGTAATCCTGATGAAGAGTTTTGGCCCGAAACGTCGTCACTACCTCTTCCCATAGCTGCTGTCTGGCCTGCTGAGTTCTGCCAGCATTTTGTGCTTTTGTTTGGTTTATCGGGTGGTGTGGCTTGTTGGACTGGAGGACCCGTCCTGCATTGTCTCTCTCTAAATTAAGGCATTCTACTTAAAAGTGAATTTAAATCTCAAGGAATTCAGACCCACATGAATTCCCACTCCTTCAACTGATTTACCCTGGGGTCTAAACAGATGGTGCTGTAACATTACAGAATTAATACTTCCATTTTCACTATTAATTCTACCCCAGTCATGAAGAAACAGGAATCTACTAGGACCTACTATACTTATTATGCATGAAGAGTATGCCACAAAACCAATGTAAATGTCACTCCTTCATACTATATCTGGCTTGTCTGTGCATGAAGTAGTAACAACAAGACAAAACTAGGAGTAGAAATTATAAACGGGCAGCAGGAAAGCATAGCTGTTAACACTGTCACTCTACAGCACCAGTGGTCCTGAAACTTCAAGCCCGGTAATGTTGTAACTAACACAGATGGGCCCTACCATATCTAGGATTGATACCTAGCTGGACTATAGTGTGAAATTCAAGAGAGAAAAGGAATAAAGGCAGTTTATTTGGAGTTTGGAGGAAGAGGTAAAGCTACAGATAAGGATGAGCTTTATTCGTCACCTGTACATCGAAACAGGCAGTGGAATGTGTCATTTGCATCCTACACAGTCCGAACATGCACTGGGACCAACACAAGTGAGCCACACCTCTGGCGCAAACAAAGCTACCCTCACTTGTATGGCTTTGGAATGTGGGAGGAAACCGGAGCACCCAGAGGAAACCCACATAATCACGGGGATAGCTTACAGATTTTTGTTTCTCACACTATTCTCTGTAAACTCTAGAGACTGTTGTGTATGAAAATCCCAGGAGATTGGCAGTTTCTGTGATACTCAAATCACTCCATCAGACACCATTCCACAGTCAAAGTCACTTCGATCACATTTTTCCCCCATCCTAATGTTTGGTCTGAACAACAACTGACCCTCTTGACCATGTCTGCATGCTTTTATGCATTGAGTTGCTGCCACATGATTTGCTAATTAGATATTTGTGTTAACGAACAGATGTACAGGTGTACCTAAAAGAGTGGTTGACTGAGTGTATGCCAGTCCCATACTCTTCCTTTGCCATGTCCTTTCCCTTGAAGATACATCTACATAAAATATTACAAATTGTTGCAAATGCATTAGAAATATAGTACTGTTTGATCAAGTTTTTTGTGTTCCAACAGATATTTGGGAAGGTTTGGAGAAATTTTTCACTATTCTGGCCATCAGTGCTAATGCAAGATTTCTTAAATCTTCTTGCAATGTAGAAGGCCATCGGCCCATTGAATCCATATCAGCTCTCAGAGAAATCCTATCAGTCCCATTCCTCAATCCACTTCTCTGTCACCACCTTCCTCTTACATGTTCATTAACTTTCCACTGATTCATCCACCATCCCTCCTCCTTTGAAGAGACTGAATCATAATCCAAGGCATCAAGTTACCCACATGGATTGGAAAGGATGTCTGTGCCCATCAAGTTGCCTACCTGAGCTAGTCCCATTTGCTTGTGTTTGGCCTGATCCCTCCAAACCTTTCCTATCCATGTATCTATCCAAATGTCTTTAACATTTTGTAGTTGTGCCGCCCTCTATCATTTCCTCTGGCAGCTCATTCCACTTGCAAAATTATTTGAGCTCGGACTGCATCACCAGAGGAAGCTGCCAGGTGAATTAAGGGTTATGGGGAAATGCAGGTAGGTGGAGATGCGTCCACGGCCAGATCAGCCATGATCTTATTGAATGGCGGAGCAGGCTCCATGGGCCAGATGGCCTACTCTTGCTCCTATTTCTTATGTTCTTATCACCTTATACAATCTTTGGATGATGCCAGGACTTGAGGGACTGAGTTTATTGAAGGAAGTTGGGCAGGTTGGGACCTGGACACTGGAACATGGGAGGATGAGGGTATAAAATCATGAGGGACGTGCATAGGGTGAATGCACACAGGGATTGGGGAAATGAGCTAGAGAGCACTGGGGTTGGCACGCTAACTTAGCGATTAGTGTAACGTTATTACGGTGTCAGAGACCCAGGTTCAATCCTGCCGCTGTCTGTAAGGAGTTTGTACATTCTCCCTGTGATCATGTGTGTTTCCTTTGGGTGCTCCAGTTTAGAATCTAGAACAGTAGAGCACAGTATATTCCTTTGAAGAGATTGAATCATAGTCCAAGGTATCGAGTTACCCACATGGATTGGAAAGGATGTCTGTGCCGATCAAGTTGCCTACCTGAGCTAGTCCCATTCGCCTGTGTTTGGCCTGATCCCTCCAAACCTTTCCTATCCATGTGTCTCTCCAACTGGCTTTTAAATTTTGTAGTTGTACCCTCCTCTACCACTTCCTCTGGCAGCTCATTCCGTATGCACATCACCCTTAGAATTAAAAACCTGCCCCTCAGCTCAATTCCATATTCACTCGCTCAAGCATTGTAAGAAATTCATCTATTTCAATCTGATCATCAATATAATGTTGAATAGGAGTATAGAATTGTTAGTTCTTCTTGTGGTCTAACTTCCCTACGCAGGCTAGTATTTTTATATAATCCCCTATATGCATGTAATTGTCCAATGAGTTTTCCAGCAACTACAATACATTCGCACACTTTCCAGCTGTGCTGGGTTGCGCGTCGAGCTAGCAACTCAGGCTTGTAAAAAACAGTCAAATGCTACAGAAATGGCAGAAGTGCCACCTGATGCACCAGAAGGTGTGAAAAGGAACAACAATTCAGTTGCTTCTGTATTTTTCTCGAAAAGTTTTTCATTTACTGTATTAGATGTTATACCACTTGAATCTGGCTATTTTATAGGTTAATTGTTATCACTGCAAGTTTTGTTGTCTCTAGTCTGACAGTGAAGACAACTTCACCTATTTTTTCCTTTGTCTTTTCTTTACCTCCTCTCCAAGCTTTCAGTTCCTCTACAATGATTAAGTTTTCATCAATAGTAATGATTGGAGCATCAAATTTCAGTATACAAATCCTTTAATTCAATTTTTAAATCTAGCAATTTTCAAACATAAACTTATCTTTTCTAATCCCCAGAAATGACGCATGATCATCTAATTCTTTAGAGATACAGCACGGTAAAAGGCCCTTCCGGCCCAACGAGCCCATGCGGCCCAATTACACCCTTGTCTCCAATTAACCTACTAATCTGTACATCTTTGGAATGTAGAAGGAAACTGGAACACACGGGGGAAACACATGTGGTCACATGGAGAATGTATAACCTCCTTACAGACTGTAGCAGGAATTGTACCTGAGTCACTAGCCCTCTAATAACATTTCTTTAACCATTCTGCTACTATGTCTGCACAGGTTAACATCAAAACTGAGTTAGACACCTTCGTACCTATGCCAGATTTGTGTTACAAATCATTTAATACAGGATTGGATTTTTCACAGGTTCATAAACCTAAATTAGAAGAAAAATATATAATTCAATCAAAGGAAGCTTTAAATCTGTGTCTCTAAGTTACAGGTCAATTGGCAATGAATGCTTAAATTAATTCTATTGGCACTTCAAAAGAGTATCAAACAGAAGACCAGAAACAAGAATTAAGCATCTATCAATGAGAACTATCTGAATTTATGTTAATTTAAGCAATAGTGCAGTCTGTTGTTTTTTGTGCCATTTCTGTCTACCTATGTTATTTATCATGGCCAAAATTATGATATGAATTATTGGCACAGATTAAGCTACAGTCTCAGAAGTAAGTATTAATGAAATCCCAGAGTACGTTTTGCAAAGCTACCTGTCTGACTCAACCATCTGAGACCATTCCCAAAGGTATATTAAATTCAGGGAGGTTGGATTATATTTCATTGAAAGCAACACAGGCAAACCCAGCAATCAACTATTTTTGTACACACCATCACCCTGATACAATTTCTTAGTTAGTTTAAGACTTTCCTTCAGTTCTTTTGACAGTTAATTCATTTTCCTCATTCCCTCTGTTTTGAGGTGTGTAATGTATATGTGTATAACATATAATAATGTGCTGTAAATTATAATGACATCATTATTCTTTATTAGATATACCTATACATCTGCTCGTTAATGCAAATATCTGATCAGTCTAACGCGTGGCATCAATTCAATGCATAAAAGTATGCAGACATGATCTAGAGGATCAGTTGTTCATTCCAAATGTCAAAATGGGGAGGAAATATGATTTAAGTCTCTCTGACCATGGAATAATTGTTGGTGCCAGACAGAGTGGTTTGAATATCTATCAAAATGCTGATATTCTTGCACAACAGAATAGAGGTTACAAGGAATGGTGCTTAACAGGCTTGTCATGACCTCACTGGAGTATGAGGCCCACTGGCTAACCTCATTTGGTTTAGCCTGCCATTTACTGCGGTGTGGTCTCCATCACAAGCTAACAGCTACTTGAAGCCATAGTGAGAGCTGAGTGTCCGGTGGGGACCAAAGGTAAAATTCAAGATGCTTGTCGGTACCTTCAAATTCTTTGTAGCTCCTAGCTTGTAGAAGCTGTGAAATTGTTTCATTGTCACTCCCGGCCATTCCGAAAATTTCCAAGTCTGAATGCTTGAAACGGCAGTAGACAAAACAGTTCTGAATTGTCTTACTGCTTATTCTTTGCCAGCTATCAGTGACAGAACTCACTGCCTTTTTTAACACAAACACACGTACCTGATGCTGTTTAAAAACGGTTCACTCTAAGCACATTGTAGTGTCAAACGGCCACATGATGAGCATGTGTCTGACACTAGTTAGAAAATGTTCTGCAAGTCTCCTGCCCCAAATAGGTGGCATATTGTCCCAAATAAACAAAGGGAATTCCAGCTATTTTCCTGATTTGTTTTTGTTCTGTAAGAGTCGTCCCAATAAATGAAATACAAACCAATAGTAATGCATAAAAGTGAATTCTGGTTAAACTCCAACATTTGATACGCCTGCTGTGAAGAGATAATTTCACACCAATGACTTTTTATTATATAAAACTTTAATTAGTAGTTTTAAGGAGAGTCTTGAATGAGGAGAGCATGGTAAGTGGGTGAAGAGGTTTAAGGAGGATTTATTGCAATCCATGTGTCAGACAGTCAGATAGCATGGAACAGGCCTTTCAGCCCTTCTGGTACATGCTGACCAAGATTCCCAGCTAAGCTTGGTCCAGTTGCCTGTGTTTGGCCCGTATCCCTCTAAACCTTTCTCTGTACCCCCTACCCTTTTAAATGCTGTATTTTCTCTGCCTCAACCATGTCCTCTGGCAGCCCATTCCATATATGCACTGTTCTCAGTGTAGAACCAATAGTTGCCCCAAAGTTTCCTTTTAATCTTTTCCCTCTCACCTTAAATCCATGCCCTCTAGTTCTTGATTCCCCAACTCTGTGAAAATATTGTGTGCACTTACCCTTTCTGCACCCCCCATATTTTATACACCTCTATTAGGTCAACTTTCAATCTTCTACTTTTCATTGGAAAAATTCCTAGCTTGCTCAACCTCTCTCCATAACTCGGTCTCTGGAATCCCAGAAACATCCTTATGAATCTCCTTGCACTCTTCCCAGCCTTGTGGCTTCCTTCCTATCGCAGGCTGACCAAAACTGAACACAATATTCCAAACACAGCCTTGCCTTGCTCAGCTGCAACAAGAGCAACAGTCCATTTTGAATGCATTACCCCTAGATTGAGGCTACATCCACACTATGCCGGATAAATCCGTAACCAAAACCTTTTCTCTTTGTTTTTACCCTCCGTCCACACTAAAACGGTGTTTTCGCCCCCCAAAACCAGAGCTTTTCAGAAATGCTTTCCAGGGTGGGTTATTTTTGAAAACTCTGCTCGGGCAGATCAGTGTGGACAGCGTAACCGGAGACTTCTGAAAACGCTATCAGGCGGCAGCGCGGTATTTCATTGTTTTCTTGAACGCAACTGAACAATTTCAGAACAGACCGCAACGAGACTGAAGCCAGAAGAGTTAGGAATGTACTCACCAAATACTTTGACCAATAACGTACTGAATAAATAAGTATACTCACTTTGCCCTGTTTTCTGTCCTTGCTCGTATGAAGGTGGTTTACCTATTTATGCAAGTACTTCTCCGACAATAGCCTGACGTAACATTGTATGGAAATACATGGTAACACTGATGCAGACATTAAAGCATTTATATATTTAACAAGGTGCTTTATTAATGCAACAGAGTTAGTCAGTTTTTCAATGTTCGTCGTCAGCCGGGTCAATCTGTCCGTGAACTCCATCGGTTGCCACCGTACGCTCCAGTATTTGTTTTTCTTTTAGTTTTTTCTCCTGCGCGAGAGCCAACAGCTATCCGTTGTTTTAAGTTTTTCTTAATTACACAAACACGCACTTTTACAGCGAGATTCGACACCAAACATATCCCTTGTTTTTGGTAGATATGTCCTGCGTATGCGCAGCAGGAGGAGATTCAGTGAAATCTCCGTTTCAGTGTGGATAGAGATATTTTCAAAAACGCATAGTGTGGACGCCTATCGTTTTTACTCGGAACTGGCATTTTCAAAATTATCCGGTCTAGTGTGGATGTAGCCTGAAATGAATGGTGGTGTTCCATTGTTCTGGCATAACATCGTCACAGTAAACAAATCCTGACCTGAGGGCCTTGGCAGGAGGCAGCAAGGCCTCTGAGGGGGAAGAGGTTAAATTCAGAAATGAGAAAGGATGGGAGACTGACTAAACAGATGGAGTGAGTATGGCTCCCGTGGTGTATCCTATTTAAATCTGCAACTAAAAGAATTTCATCTCTCAGTGGATTCTGCTCATCTAGAATTCTCTTCCCTAGGAGGCTGTAGGTGCTAAGATATTGTTTATCGGGACTGATTTAGGACATCAGATTCAGATTACTATAATTTATTTATCACATGCACATTGAAACATAAAGTGAAATCCGTCGTCTTTGTTAACAACTAATACAACCTAATGTTCTGCTGGGGCAGACCACTCGTGTCACCGTGCATTCTGGCACCAACCTAGCATGCCCACAGGACAACACAACCTGCAACAACAGCGACAGCAAAACAGCCCATTTTCTCCCACCCACCCACTCTTCCTTAGGGAGTCACTTCTTTTGGACTACAGGGAATGGATGAAATACTCAGACCTGTGGAGAGAGAAACAATGAATGTTTCAGGTCTGGGGGCCTTTCAATGGAACTGTGGTAGAGAAAAAAACAAGCTGGTTTTAGGCCATAGAGGATGTGGGAGGACATGGTGGGTAGAAATAGCCCTGAAAGTGTGTGACCAGATGACCTACCGTGGCTTTACAAAGCACTAAGATCCAGTTAGGCTAACTCGGGGGTCGGCAACCTGCGGCTCCCGAGCCATTTGTGGCTCTTTCACCTCTGTGCTGCGGCTCCCTGTGGCTTTGGGAAATAATTGGTCAGTATTTAATTAAAATGTATTTTATGTTAGTTTGTTAGCTTTTGAAATGTAATTCTAAATTTGAAGATTATGGTGATCTTGTACAATCTAAGTGTGGCGACACATTTCCTCACAATTAGCCAGCATTCAGGCTAAGGGAGATAGCCTACGGGGGTTTGTGAGTACGCGTCTTTTGCAGCATCTGCGTCCATGGGGGCTGGGTTGAGGGAGGCTTAAAAGCAAGGCTGTTTAGTTCGAATAAAGTTATTCGACTGCAGTTTACTGACTGCGTGAGCACACTGCTACAACGTGTTTTTATCGCTATTAATATACGTCACCACTGCCAATACCTGACACCCGCCAGTGCGCGATTTCTTTAATTTTTCGATCCAAGGTAAGCCAACTATGGAGAATTCTAAAAAAAGAAAAGTGACTGAAGAAAACAGAACGTTTAATGATACGTGGACAGATTCATTTGCTTTCACTGTTGACGAGACTGGTTTACCGGTATGCTTAATATGCAATGAGAAACTAGCAAACAACAAAAAGTCAAATGTCGCAAGGCATTTCCAGAATAAACACGCAGCCTTTGCTCAAAAATATCCGGATGGAGATGAGAGAAAAAAAGCCGTTTCGGAACTGATGCGGAAGGTTGATCTGAGCAAAAATCATTTCCAGAAATGGATGAAGTCTGGAAAATCAACGACATACGCCAGTTATATTGCCGCTCAGGAAATAGTCAGGCACGGGAAGCAGTTTACAGATGGTGAATATATAAAAGAATCTTTCATTAAGATTTCAGAACATCTATTCACGGACTTTAAAAACAAGAGTGAAATTGTGCAGAAAATCAGGGATATGCCCCTCTCTGCAAAGACTGTCAAAGACAGAACCATAAAAATGGCAGAAGACATCACAAGACAGCAAATTAAAGACATCAATTCAGCTGTGGCCTACTCGATTGCCTGTGACGAGTCTAAAGACAAAGGTGATATTGAACAAATAGCGTTGTTCTGCCGGTATGTAAACTCTGCCGGGCCACAGGAAGAACTGATTGAGTTGATACCTCTAAAAGACCAAACACGGGGGGAGGACATCTGTGAGGCTGTCTTGAATTGTTTAAGAGCCAAAGGAATAAAGACCACCCATCTGGTGTCAGTAGCTACTGATGGGGCACCGAATATGACGGGAACACACAAGGGATTTGTGGCTTTACTGCAGAAGTCGCTGGACAGAAAGCTGCTGACTTTTCACTGCATCTTGCACCAAGAGGCACTGTGCGCTCAAACATTTCCTCCGGAATGCACAGAAGTAATGGATGTTGTCATTCAGATTGTCAATAAAATAATGGCAAAAAGTTTAAATCACCGTCAATTCCGTTTGTTACTGGACGAGCTGGAAAGCGCATATTCTGATCTCCTGCTGCACAACAAAGTCCGGTGGCTGTCCAAAGGGGAGGTGCTGAAACGCTTTGTCGCGTGTCTGGAAGAAGTGAAAACTTTCCTGGGCAGCAAAGGGCTCAACTTTCCTGAGCTGGAACAGCCAGAGTGGCTGGAAAAGCTACACTTCATGGTAGACATGACAGCGCACCTGAACACGCTGAACATAGCTCTTCAACGGGGTAAGGACGTACAGCCCTGCACATGTTGGAGGATGTTTTGGCATTTGAGCGCAAGTTGACGTTGCTTGCCAGAGATTTACAGAAAGGCACATTGTCTCACTTCCCCAATTTGAGAGAGTTCAAACAAGGTCACGACATGATAAATTCGGAGTATTTACATTCTGCAATCATCACAATGCAAACATCGTTTGGGAAACGCTTCTGTGAGTTCAGAGAGGAAAAAAACACATTATCCTTCCCGGTCACTCCCCTAAGCATCGATCCATCCCTACTAAATACGACTGCATTGTCAGGTGTGAGTCAACCTGAACAAGTATGATAAATATTTTAATTGCCTATTATTTTACGTATATTCATATGTTTTCATTGTTCAGTGAAATAGTCCTTTTATTTTTCAGGTTGACAGCTGGCTGACGTTATTTTTGGTTTGCTGCTGGCGGCAAATTTAAGTTTGGCGTTTTTCATAAATACAAGAAGGACTCAAATAGACGTTGAGTATTTTACTTAAAAGTAACCTTCAACCCAACGTCTTTTTTTCGGAGTTCAAAATGTTTTTGTTGCATGCAGAAATGTAATTTCATTTTCTCTGCAGGAGTTCATCAATTTCATAAATGCAACATATTATAGTTTGTTTATACATAGCATAAAGGCAAAACAAAACGTTGTATGCAGTGTTATTTCATTTTAAATGTCAAGTGGGTTTTGCGGCTCCCAGTGTTTTCTTTTCTGTGGGAAACGGATCCAAGTGGCTCTTTCAGTGGTAAAGGTTGCTGACCCCTGGGCTAACTAGTCTCAGGGAAGAATTGAGCTGAAGATATTGATCAAAGCGTACTGAATGGTGGAGCAAGTTCACAGGACAACATGCCCTTCTCCATCTCCCGCTTATTTCTTATGTTCTCATGTGCTTGTTCAGCCCTTTCTTGGGGGATTTGACTTGTAACCACCACTAACAGATGCAGATGCACTGTGTGGGTAGGTATAGCTGAAATGCTGTCTATTATTGTTGGTTGAATCTCAATGACAAAGAGGAGGTGTAAAGGAGAGAGATAGATTAGCTAGGGGAACGGTGTCACAACAGCATCCTTGCACTCAATGTTAAGGAATTACCTGTGGGCTTCAGGAAGGGGAAGTCGAGGGAAAACACACCAGTCCTCATTAAGAAATCAGTGGTGGACCCAACTCATTGATGGAATGACAAACAAGGCATGCCAGTAGCTATACTTCACTTGGAATATGAGAAGACTTGGTAAGCCAACAGCGCTAGTAAATTTCTACAGATGTACAGTGGGGAGCATTCTGACAGGTAGCATCACAGCCAGGATGGGAAAATGCCACGGAAGGTTGATGACTCATCCAGCTCCATCTACCCTCCACACCTCTGAGGATATCTTCAAAAGGTGGTGCCTCAGGAACGCAGCATCCATCATTAAGGATCACCACTGTCTGGGATACGCCCTCTTCTCATTACTACCATCAGGTAGACCCACACTCAATGTTATAGGATCAGCTTCTTCCCCTCTGCCAGAAGATTTCTGAATGGTCCATAAACACTACCTCTTATGCATCACTTATTTATCTGTTTGTACGTTTATTTACTTCTTATTGTAATTACCGCAATTTTTATGTATTGCTTTGTACTGCTGCCATGAAACAACAAATTTCACGACATGACAATGATAAACCAGATTCTGATTCTGAAGTCCTCCTGTGTATTGTGGATGTTTCCCACCCTATTGACTGCAAAAGGATGCAAACTGCCAAGTATTCCCCCTCTCTAGCAGGAGGAAAGGGTATGAATTAGGACGTGGCAGCTACGAATTGTGTCTTACACATCTTGGGATACATGGAAGTTAATGCTGACGTTGCTAACCTTATAACAATCCAAACTGCAGAACCTCAATATAACATCAGTCACTGTTTGATCTAACCATTTGACATTTTAATTAAAGCTTGTGAATGGGAGAAACATGCCTTGAATACTCTATCTACATAGTAAAAATAACAGAATCATTTGCACATTCTGCAACAATATACTACGTCCATATTTAACTAATCCTACATCATATAGTTATTAAAATTTTATAGCCTCATCGTTATTCTGTTATCCCCATCAATGGCCCTTGCAGCCTTGGCAAATTGAGTGACTGTAGCCTGTAGTGTGTGGAAGAGCACGGTTGTTCACATCTAGTAACTCAAGGGTGGGCTCTTGCATGGTTTTTGTTTGGGAAAGGAGGCGGCGGAGGCTGAGCATATTTCTGTCAGTGCGGGACTGAATGTAGGTGTTCTCTGAGGTGGTCTCTTTCACTTCCCGTAGCATCGTGCTGAAAGACTTGGCAAAGAGCGTTGGTGCCAAAACACAGCTCTGTTTCAGGCTGGTACTGGTGGGGAATGGGTCAGGCAGGTCACTGTTGTCTTTAACTTGACCGCTTTGGCCTTCATGGAGCTGCTGCAGGAAGGTGAGCTTTGACAGAATCTTCCAGAGACCAGCACGGCTGACTGTACCAAAGGCCTTGGTCAGTCAATGAACGCCGCGTACAGCCCCATGTTCTGTTCCCGACTTCTCCTGTATCTGGCGTAGGACAATGATCCTGTTGGATGCACCCCTATTCGGTCGGAATCTGTACTGACTCTCTGTGAGGTTGCTTTCGGCAATGGTCGGGATGATTCTGTCCAAGAGAATTTTGGCGAGGATCTTCCCAGCAGTGGACAGCAAGGTAATGCCTCTGTAGTTTAAGCAATCTGATTTCTCTTCTCTGTTCTTGTACAGGGAGACAACTACAGCAGTGCGTATGTCATTTGGGACTGAACCCTTCTCCCAACAGAGTTTGAACAGGTTTTTGAGCTCACTTAACAGAACGTCTCTAATCCCATTTTGTACACTTCTGCTAGAATCCCATCAACGCCTGGGGCTTTATGGAATTTCAGCCGGGAAACAGCGGCTTTGACCTTGTCCAGAGTTGGTGGGCCATCAAGCTCAAGCCTGACCTCATGCTGGGGGATCTTTCCAATGGCTGCCTCTTGTACCTGATGATTATCCCCAAAAAGGCTCCCATAGTGTTTTTTCCATCACCTCATGATGGCTTCCTTGTCTGTCAGCATGCTGGAGCCATCAGATGAGCATACAGGGGAATGAATCTGATGAGTTGGACTATACACTATGCGCAGCATATCGTAGAAGTCTCGAGTGTTACCGGTGTCTGCATAGCGCTGTGTTCATTCTGCTAGGGCATTCCACCAATGGATTTGCATCCGTCTCAGTTTAGCGTGGAGGGTTCTGTATGCAGCTCTGAATTCTGCCTTGGCCGCTTGGTCATTGGGTCTAGACAGCAACACTTAATGGGAGCAAACATGAAGAAATCTGCAGATGTTGGAAATTCAAACCGAGCCCGAAACGTCGACAGCGCTTCTCCCTATAGATGCAGCCTGGCCTGCTGTGTTCCACCAGCACTTTGTGTGTGGTGTTGTTAACACTTAATGGGAGGTGTGTTTCTTCTGGAGCAGGTTCCAGATTTCAACGTTGTTTTCATCAAACCAGCTCTTGTTTCTTCTTGAGGAGTACCCAACTATCTTGACAGCTGCACCTTGGACGGCAGTCTTCAGGTGTTCCCATCTCTTTCCTGTGCCAGTGCTGTTGGGTGCCTTTGTTGTCCAGTTTCTCCCTTAGCTTGATCTAGAATGCATCTCGGAGGCCAAAGAACTTATCCACTTGGTGTCTTCTGGACTGTGATCCCCTTTTCCTTATTGCTGGCTTGATAGCCAGTCTGCCTTTCACCCTGACCAGTCTGTGATCTGTGTAACAGTCAGTGCTCGACAAGACCCTAGTGCGTAGGACGTTCGACACATCCTTTTGGCGCACCAGGATGTAGTCCAGGAAGTGCCAGTCTTTGGATCGGGGGTGTCTCCAGGTTGTTGTAAACCTGGCCTACTGTTAAAACCGTGTATTTGTTATAACCAGGCCTAATTCTGTGCAGAGCTCCAGGGGAGTCCTCCTGTTCTCGTTGCAGTTTCTGACACCATGCCTGGCCATACCTCAACATCTCTACCCACCCTGTCAGTAAATACAAAGATGTAATGTTGCTATAATTGACAAAAGTCAACAAAAAGGGCTAATAAAGTGGGAAAATACCAAGGAGCTGTTCGTGGATCATTCATAAATCTGATGGTGGGAGGAAGAAGCTGTCCCTAAAACATTGAGTGTGGCTACTCAGTCTCCTGAACCTCCTTCCTGATTGGATTGATGTGAAGAGGATGTCCCTTGTGGTGATGGATGCTGCTTTCTTGCGGCACTGCCTCTCGATGGTGTTCTCCACGGTGAGAACAATTGAGCCCATGAAGGAGATGCCTGAGTCTGCAGCTCTCTGACTCTGCAATCCCATGTGTTGGAGCCAATGGACCAGGCTGTGATGTAACCAGTCACAATGCTCTCCGCCATTTATCTGTGACAGTAAAGGACCACCTCTTGCACTACCATGGACTTTTCTTTGCTTGTCAATTTTTTGCTCTAATATACTGTTTTGTACAATCTATTTCTTCACTGCATTTTATAATTTATTTTCAGTGTCTTGTTTGTACCCATGTGCCTATGATGCTGAGTTTTTCATTGTACCCATCCCTCACTGCACTTGTGCCTAAACTTACTTGTCTTGACTTGAGCAACAAATAATCTGCTGGAGGAACACAATGTTTCAAGAAGCATCTGTGTGGGGATGGGGGAGGAATTTTCAAAGTCGAGGATCGAAACCCGTTGTCCTAAAGTACGGACTTGACCTGAGATGTCAGCAGTGTCCTAATTCAGGGTTTTGATATGAAATGTCCACAGTTCCTCTCCTCCAACCGAAGGTGCTTGACCCATTGAGTCCCTCTGGGAGCTTGTGTCTCCTTTGCTTGTTTTGACCAGATCTAACATTCTGATGAAGAAAGTGAAGATACATTTTGGGTAAATGTCTGAATAAAGAAATGATAGGTTGAAAATATTAAAGACAAAGCTTGTTATCAGACTATTGAATAGTCTCCTAGTACAATAATAAACACAAGAGGTTCTGCAGATGCTGGAAATCTTAAACAACACACACACACACACACACACACACACACACACACACACACACACAAACGCACAAACACACACACACACACACACTCACACACACACACACACACAAACGCACAAACACACACACACACACACACTCACACACACACACACACACAAACGCACAAACACACACACACACACACACACACACACACACACACACACACACACACAATGGAGGAGCTCATACATGGAGGGAATTAAGCAGTCGGCGTCTCAGGCTGACATGCTTCATCAGGACTTGTACAGTAAGATGGATTCTTGACCTCACAATCTACTGTTGGCCAGAAGAAACTGCAGTCTAATCAAGGAAAGGGGAAGCAGACAAGCCAGTTGACCTTGTTTCCCCCTTTTTGTGGACTCTAAACTGATTCTTGCTCTTAGATAATCTAATTAACAACTGAATATGGACAGAGGAAGCTTCAGGTAATGATTTGCTAAACCTGAGACCATTCACAAACAAATAGCCATTTGTTATGTAAAGGGTGTGGACTCTGAACTGATTCTTGACTCTGGGACAACCCAATCAGAGCAATTCTCAGAGACCATTCTCAGAGGAGTAGCTACTTGTTATGTAATATGTCAGACCTACCAAAGAAGTTATCTGTAATCTCCTTAGTCTCATTTAACTCCCTTGGACCAGTCAGAGTATAAAGACACAAATACACAAGGCTGGGGTGGGCAGAACCATGAAACCAGAACCAGAACCACAATGACCGGTAGGAAGGTGACCCAAGTAGGTCAGGTGACCTTGAGGCAACGAGATGGAGATCCAATGGTTCAATTGGCGAGGAACAGTAAAAGACTCAGGAGCTTCAAATACGCAGGGGCGATAACTCTCCGGCAGCCAGAGACCAACCATCGCGGATAAGGAGGACCCCATGGACACGTGGAGATCGGGACCATGAGGAACACCTGGCCAGTGTAGACTCCTTTCCCAGGTCATACCTTTTCTCTTCATTGACTGTTCATGGAGGGTCTGGGATTCTAGTAGGGTGCACTCAGAGACAGTTTGTGAACCCACGTGCTTTTAGTTGAAACAATAGAAGTTACTTGTCGGCAAATACAGATTCTCTGTACCTCATTGATCATTATTACAAGGGGTGAATCTTGTAACGCTACCCTGTAATGGAATGGTAGCATAGTGGGTAGCGTAACACTTTACAGTGCTGGCTGTAAGATTGGGGTTCAATTCCCACTGCTGTCTGTGAGGAGTTTGTACATTCTCCCTGTGACTCTGTGGGTTTTTTCCAGGTGCTCCAGTTTACTCCCAATTTCCAAAGATGTTTAGGTTAGAGTTAGTGAGTTGTGCGCATGTTATGTTGGCAAGGGAAACTTGGCAGCACTTGTGAGATCCACCGCCCCCCCCCCCCCCCCCCAGCACATAGTGTACTTGGCCTATGTTGATCATTGACACAAATGGCGCATTTTACTGTTGTTTCAATGCCTCAATGTACATATGACAAACAAAGCTAACCTTAGAATTGTCTACTTGCACTGCACTTACTCTGTAGCTGTTACACTATATTCTGAATTCTGTTATTGTTTCACCTTGTCCTACCTCAATGCATTTGATCTGCATGAACAGTACTGAAGACAAGCTTTTCACTGTAATTATTTATTTGGAGATACAGCCCAGTGAGCTGCACCACCCAGCAGCCCTGGCCTAATCACAGGAAAATTTACAATGGCCAATTAACCTACTAACCGGTTTGTCTTTGGAATATGGGAGGAAACCAGAACACCCGGAGAAAACCCACATGCTTACAGGAAGGATGCACAAGTTTCTTACAGATGGTATCGGAAATGAACTCCAAACTCCAAGGTACCATGCTGCCTCATGTATTTTATATCTTGCTGCATGTGACAATAATGAATCAGTTCCAATTTCATTTCCAAATAATGCCTCTGCAATACAGTGTGTCTTCTGCTTCTGACACTCAGTAGTTGAACTTAGCAGAAACAGTTATCGTAGCAAAAATAATATCCCACCAAGAGGGAAAGGGCAGCCACAAAACTTAAAAATGACTTGTTGAAAAGCCATGATTTCCCTCTCTTATGTTGCCCTATGTAAATGAACACAATCCCTTGGTAATATGAAAGAAGTACAAGCTGCCTCTTTTCAGTATAATTAACATACATTATGCTAATTAAATAAACCGTGTGCTTGGAAAGTGTGTGAGCATTTCAAGCCAGCCTAGCTGTAAACCAAAACACTGTGGAATTATAACGGAACATTGATAATGTAGAATTGCAGGCAATTCCTTTGGCTCTTACTTGCATCTTCCGTGACAGTGTGACTACCTGTCTTATAGGTGTCTGTATTTTAAAATCCATCGAATAAGAGTAAGGACATTAGAACATAATAAATCAGATGGGGATGTAGACCATATGGCTTACTGAGTTTCTTCTACCATTCAATAAGGTGGCTGATACCTAGTCATTCTTTCAGATCCAGTCCCCTATCGCTCCCAATTCACTTACTGTCCAAACATAAAGCAATCTATCTGTGCCCACTTAACCGGACTCGACGTCTACAGTTCACCAGACATGAAGATATGTGGAGCTTAGCAGCAAAACCATCCAAGCTTAAAAGTGATACTTGTTTTGAAGAACAGAAGGCAGAAATTGGACCTGGGACGTGCAAGCTCAACATGAAAACGTGATAGCTTCTGAATGTCTGAAGAGGAGTTTAAAGTACGCTTGCATGCTATAATGTTTCACATTTACCTCAATAGCAATAAAATTTCCAATCCCTAGGTCCTCAATACTGAATTTTTGGAGAGGTTACTCTTAGACCATAGGATATAAGAACAGAATTTAAAAAGTCTCTATCAGGCATCCCCTCAGCCTTCGGCACTCTAATGCGAACAGCCCTAGTTTGTCCAACAGTTCCTCTGCTCGTTAAGTCCATGGAGGGGAATAAACAGTTGACATTTCAGCCCAAGACCCTTCATCAGGTTTGAAAAGGAAGGGGGCAGAAGGCAGAATAAGAAGGTGGCATACAAGCTAGCAGGTGATGAGTGAGACCAGGCCAGGGGGAAGGTGGGTGGGTAGGGGAGGGGGAATGAAATAAGGAGCTGGGAGGCGATAGGCGGAAGAGGTAAAGGGCTGAAGAAGAAGGAATCCAATAGGAGAGGACAGTGGACCGTGGAAGAAAGAGAAGGAGGGGGAGAAACCAGAGGGAGGTGATGAGCAGAGAATAGGTAGTAGGGAAACCAGAGTGCAGAATGGAAAAAGAGATAGGGCGAGGGCTAAGAAATTACTGGAAGTGAGAGAAGTTAATGTTTAGGCCATCAGGTTTAAGACTATCCAGAGTGAATATGAGGTGTTACTTATCCAACCTGTGTTTGTCTTTATTGTGTCGGTAGAAAATCCTGGTAAACCTCTTCAGCACCCTCTTCACAGTCTACACATCCTTCCTCTAATTGGGCAACACTTTCTTTGTAAGAGGGCATTCCAACAGTCTAAAAACCCAGTCACTGTGGGGTTCACTATTGCATTCTGCTGCATCCTACAGACCCAGTAGTTGCAGAAGATTGGTCTGAGCTTTACTTCTGTGCCCTGTAGAGTTAATCATGCAGTAGGTTTTGTTCTGAGCAGAACAAAATAATAAAGCCTAATTGGTATGGTAGTACCATGAGATAGAGAGTGATGTATGTCCTCTTTATAGATGTCTGTACAGAGTAAACTACAGATACATACATAGACATCTCATGGACATTTTGTAAGAACTGTGGGCTGTGATTTGCCTACATCCCAGTGAATGTAGTTACTTCTGGAGAAAAATAGAGCTGCAAAAGGCATTCAACCGGTTAGAGACAAAGTGGGATGCTAAAAAAATTGTCGTACTTGAAGTGCACTGTATACATGTGCCAACAAAGTTATATAGCTTTGGAATGAAGGAGAATGAGAGACAATTTGATAGAGGTGTACATGATGATCGAGTAGACAGCCAGGGTGAAAATGGCTAATGTGAAGGGGCATCATTTTAAGGTGATTGGAAGAAAATATAGGGAGATGTCAGAGATAGGTTTTTTACACACAGAATGTGGTGGGTGCTGGAAACATTCTACCAGAAGTAGTGGTAGAGATAGATCCATCAGGACCGTCTAAGAAACTCTTAGATAGGCATATGGATGAGAGAATAATGGATGGATTTGTAGGAGGGAAGGGTTAGATTGATCTTAGAGTAGGTTAAGTGATCAGCAGAACATTGTAGGCCGAAGGTCTTAAACTGTGCTGTACTGTTCTATGTTCAAAGGCTTAATGTTTGTAGAGAGATCTAAGCCAGAAACTACAGATAGTTGTAAACTCAACTCAGCACATCATGGAAACCACCTCCCCTCCATGCACTCTGTCTACACCTCCCACTACACAGTAAAGCAACCAACATAGTCAAAGACCCCACCATTTTTGACATTTTCTTCTTCCCTCTCCCATTGAGTAGAAGATAAAAAAGCATGAAAGCATGTGTGACATACAGTGAAATGCGTCATTTGCATTGAATCAAATCAACAAAAATTGCGCTGGGGGCAGTCTGCAAATGTTGCTACACTTCCAGTGCCAATATAGCAGACCCACAACTTACTAAACCTACACCTCAGGAACGTGGGAGGAAACCAGGAAGAAACTCAAGTGGTCATGAGGAGAATGTGCATTTACAGACAATGGCAGGAATGGAACTCCAATTAATTATAGGTGGGGCTGTAAAACGATTGTGATAATTGCTACACTACTGTGCCACTGCATGGCAATGTAGTCACAAACCTTACAGATGGCATGCATAACCGAATTTTTCACTGTATCGCAGAACATGTAGCTATAATAAACTCATTTATCAATTTAACTATTGACCAGTTCCCAGATCTTCTGTTGCTTTTTCCCGAGATTAATTATCAGGTGTAATTTAGCACATCACCCATGCTGGGCAGTTGGGTTCTTGTGTGGTCTGATTACTGGAGTATCCCAACCAACAGTATTTTGGGAGCATCTTCACTACAAAGACTGTCATGGTTCAAGATGGAGTTTGCCGTCACTTTTCTAGGACAACTAGACATGGCTAATGAATGTCGGGCTTGCCCACACTCTGTGAACGGTTAACAAATTTACTCGGATGCAATCTGCACTCAGGACTTGTTCCAATACCCCAAAGGTGTTAGTTACAGTTCATTATGTATATGAGATTCTGCCTAACTCAGTGTTAGGTTTCTCCTGCAAAAAAAATCTTGACAGAATTTTTTTTTTGCTTATTATTTGAAGGCATTTGCTAATTAATAGGATGTGAAATAATAAAACAAAGTCTGAATATGTGATTGGCCTCAAAGGAAAATGAGGGAATTACTCGACTTTGACAATAATGCTCATTAGCTGGACTGATCCATCACCTAGACTGATCCATCCTTCAATGCAAGAGGAGTATTAGCAAGTCACTTAGTCAGCTGTTAGGCCAGAGCATGTGGTCAGCATCAAGATCAAGTTCAAGTTTACTGTCATTCTACCTTACACAAGTATACAACTAAGCGAAACATTGTTCCTCTGGGGCCAAGGTGCAAAACACGCTATAAGCAGCTGTTCACAGCACAGATAGTTACAATGCTGAACATAGAGTCACAAAATAATATTAGCATGAGTCCCTCAGTGGAATGGCCTGAAGTCCTGAGTGGCAAGGGCAGAGGGGACAACTTCACTCATCCCATCACTGAGCTGTTCCCACAGCCTATGGACTCACTTTCAAGGACTCTTCATTTCATGTTCTTGATATTTATTGCTTATTTATTTGTTATTATTATTTTTGTATTTGCACAGTTTATTGTCTTCCGCGCTCTGGTTGTTTGTCTGTCCTGTTGGGTGGGGTCTTTCATGGATCCCATTATATTTCTTGTGTTTACTGTGCCTGCCCTGAAGAAGTTGAATGTCAGGGTTGTGTCTGGTGACCTACGTGTACGTTGATAATAAATTTACTTTAAACTTTGATTGTTAGGTTGACAGGTGAGGTCCATGTTTATGTGAGACAGTATAATGTTACTGGCATTATTATAATAAAACAAGCAGCTGTACAAAGATGTGAAGCAGGAGCAAGAAAAGATGAAAAGTGACCGGTGCAGGATGAGAGTGTATCTGTGAGCTGGGGAGGGCAGCAGGGCATTCAGACAAAGCGTACGTTTGTGCCAGGTAGCGGCAAGGTGCCAAGAAGTCTGAAGAGCCTAGGTGAAGAAGCTGTTACCCAGCCTGGCAGTTCTGGTTCTTATGCTGCACTACCCTCTGCCTGATGCCAGGAGGTCAAAGAGATTGTGGGAAGGATGGGAGGGGTGTTTGATAACACTGGAGGCACTTTCATGCACAGTGCTTCTGATATAGCATCGCTAATTGAGTTGAGGGCCAGAGGGATCTCGGGATCGAATTCCAGAGCTCCCTGAATGTGGCAGCACAAGTAGATGGAATGGTAATGAAGGCATGTGGCATCTTTGCTTCATCCATTGGGGTGCTGAGATAAGCGATATCATGTTTCAGCACAAATAGGCCACACTTTGATTACTAGGTGCAGTTCTGACTGTGCCATTACAAGAAGGTCATGAAGGCTTTTGAGAGAGGATACAAATGAAGTTTAGACATAGGCGCAGAACTAGGCCATTCAGCCCATCAAGTTTGCTCTGCCATTCCATCATGGCTAACTTATTATCCCTATCAACCCCATTTTCCTGACTTCTCCCAATAATTCTTGATGTCCTTACTAATCAATAACCCATCAACCTCTGCTTTAAATATATCCAATGATTTGGCCCCCTCAGCTGTCTGTGGCAATGAATTCCACAGATTCAACACCATTTTGAATCACCATAAAGAAAATCTTGCTTATCTCTGTTCTAAAAGAACATCTAGATTGAGTTCAAGAGCTATGAGATAACGTTGCAGCTCTGTAAATTCCTGGTTACAGCACACATGGAATATTGTGTTCATTTCTGGTCACCACAGTATGAGAAGGATATGGAAGGTTTAGAGAGGGCACAAAGGATACTGCCCGGACTAGAAAGCATATTTTATGAAGATAGGTTGAGTGAGCTGGGAATTTTCCCTTTGGAGCTAAGGAGGATGAGGACTGACTTGATAGAGGTGTACAAGATGATAGGAGGCATAGATCAAGTGGATAGCTGGAGATTTTTCCCCAGGGTTAATATAAAGGGCCATAATTTGATATTGAATGGAAGAAGGTATAGGGTGGAGAACAGAGATAAGTTCACACAGAGAGGTGGGTGCTTGGAACTCCCTGCAAGGGTAATCGTAGATACATTGGGAGCATTTAAGAAACTCTGAGATAAGTACATGGATGTTGAAAGACATAGATAGAGTGAAAACCGTTTTCCCAAGGCAGAAATAACTAATATGAGGGGACATAATTTTAAGGTGATTGGAGAAAGTATAAGGGGGAATTCAGAGGTAGATTTTTTTACACAGAGAGTGGTGAGGGCTTGGAATACCATGATAGCATGATGGTGGTGATAGAGGCTGATACATCAGAGACATATAATACTTAAATAGGCACATGGATGGAGAGCTTTGTGGGAGGGAAGGGTTAGGTTGATGGTAGAGTAGACTAAAAGTTTGGCATAATGTTGTAGGCTGAAGGACCTGTACTGTGCTGGACAAAAGGGAAGGAGGAGGGAAAGATGCAAAGATGCAAAGATAAGAAGGGGTGAGAGGAGAACCAGACTGGGGAATGGTGCCTTTATAAAGATTGTTACAATATTGTCCAAACAAATACTCTACACCTATCCCAACCTCTGAAATGAAGTCAGAGTTAGAAATCAGTAACACACACTTCTGACGTTTTGAAGATTAAAGTTATCTTACGAGTTGCAACATACTGAAACGCCTAATCATTTTGTTTCAGAGACCCAGATGTGGATTTTAAAACAGGATTCTTCCCTCAGAGGTTCAGTGGCTTCAGCTGTGTGAAGAGAGATGCCCGCTCAAAGCTAGCAGGGAGAAATAGAGAGTGACTCCCTGTAGGTTTCTCATGCCTACATCTCATCAGTCACTTATAGAAATTGAGCAGGAAGCAATGGCTGGCTCTTCTCCAATAAAGTATACACATTAAGGGAACTGTCATTGACTTACAGTAAAAACATAAGGAAGATACATGGCATATTACAAAGTTAAGAGAAAACAACTCTCTTTTGCCATCTAGGGATTGTATTCCAGAACATTCTGTGCTGACACTATTAATCAGAAATCATAATCCTAAAAACTACTCAAACCAGAACCATTTCTACTCTGGGGAGGTATTGTCCCAAGGCTGCCGGTTATCTGGTTCATGGGGCTTGTCCTTAATTTTTTTGGCAAAGTTTTGTGGGAAAATTAAGGCACTTTTGCTACGTGTTAGCACATTGTATGCAAGCGGTGGAAAAGTTGAACAACATCAAGTTCCTGGTTGTCAACATCTGAGAGGATCTATCCTGGGCCCAAAATATTGTTGCTCTCACAACACTTTCACTTCATTACGAGTTTGAAGAGATTCGTTATGTCACTGAAAACCTTTATTAGTTTCCACAGATGTAGGGTGGAGAACATTCTGACTGGCTGCATCACTGCCTGGTTTGGAGTGTCCTATGCACAGGCTCACAACAGGCAGCAGCAGGTACAACCCTCCCCACCATCAAAAATATCTTCAAGAGTTGGTAGTTCAAGAAGGTGACATCCATTATTGAGGACCTTCACCAACTAGGACATGCCCTCTTCTTGTTAGTACCATCAGGGAGGAGGTACAGGAGCCTGAAGGCCCACATACTGCACTTCAGGAACAGCTTCTTCCATTCAGCCGTCAGATTTCTGAGTTGTCTATGAACACATGAAGACTACCTCATTATTCCTTTATGTTGCATTATTTATTTACTTTATAATTAGAGTATGAACCCCCCCCCCCAGTCTCCTTGGCTGTGTTGGTCTAAGGAAGACAACATCAGGTCCTGCCAAACTCGTGAGACTGAGGCACGAGCCCCTGTCCGCAAAGCCTGTTTGTGTGGATACCGTGTAATTCGCTACCCTGTTACAAATTAGTCCCATGAAATAACAGACAGTACACCGCCTATGATTAAAGGATTATTTTTTGAATCCTAACTCAGCTAAAGGGTTAGTAAAGAATAACCAAAATGAAAAGGGCCTACTCTAACAGTCAAATATGCACAAGTTGGAGTTCATCTTGAACTCCTTTGTCACTCTCATGCTGGACCCTCGGTCAGCATGAGCACCCGCACCACCTTTCGAACGTCGCTCGCAATCCATCTCGATCAAACGGGTCTCCCACTGGATCGCACGCTACGAGCGGTTCTTCCCAGAGACCTCACTCTTCATCTCCTGATGAACAAAAAGCCCAAGACCAATCTTAATGTCCCTCATCAGAGAAACACCCCCCCCCTTAATTCGACCATCCTAATTGGATGGCACCCATTTCTCCCCATCAACTATAACCCAAACAAGTTGGAAATGGGGAGTGAGCTGAAAGCAAGCTGCTCTTACAGAACTGCCAAAATGAAACACATACAGCACAAAGTGAAATACGTACAACATAACAGTAACAATATGAACCAGGGCATTACAAGTAATTTTATGTTTTTGCACTGTGCTGCTGCAACAAAACAACAAACTTTATGTCATCTAAATGAGTGATAATTAATTTGATTGTGATCCTGAAAGTCATTATGTGGTGAAGAGCTTTGGCAGACGAACTCCTCAAAAGACCCATGCGTGTTGCAGTACGGCAGACAATTAGGAAGGGAGGAATCACTTACAGAGTTTGTGTTAACGTCTGCATCCCTAACACATGTAGTGTTTGATAATCAAAGGTCAAAGTTCAAACTTCAAAGTAAATTTATTATCAAAGTACATATATGTCACCATATACAACCCAGGGAATCATTTTATTGCAGGAATAAACAAGAAACACAAAAGAATCAATGAAACTGTACCTAACAGGATGGACAAACTACCAATGTGTAAAAGACAACAAACTGTGCAAATAAATAATTAAGCAATAAATTTCATGAACTTGAGATAAAGAGTCTCTGAAAGCAAGATCAGAGATTGTGGGAACAGTTCAGGGAAAGGGTAAGTGAAGTTGAGTGAAATTATCTCCTCTGGTGCAAAGGTCAAATGCTTGAGGAGTATTCCTGAATCTGGTGGTGTGGGTACTGATTCTCCTGTACATTCTTTCTAATGACAGCAGCAAGGGGACAGCATGACCTAGATGGTGAAAGTCCTTGATAATGGATGCCTCTTTTGAGTGAAAGTGCTCTGTGTAGATATGCTCAATAGTAGGGAGGGTTTCCTGTGATGGAATGGGCCATATCCACTACTTTTTGAGGGGTCTTCCATTCAAGGACATTAGTATTTACATGCCAGGAAATATACTCTCCATCAAACATCTAAAGTATTGAAATTTGACAAAGGTTTTAGATGTCATTTTGAGTCTTCACAAACCCAAAGTAGAGGCACTGTTGTGCTTGCTTTGTAATGGCATTTATGTGCTGGATCCAGGACAGATCATCTGACATGATAACACTGAGGAATTTAAAATTGCTGACCCTCTCCACCTCTGATCCCCCGATGATGTCTGGCTCGTAGATCTCAAGTTTTCTCCTCCTGAAGTCAATAATCAGCTCTTTGGTCTGGTTGACATCGAGTGAGAGGCTGCTGTTGTAGCACCACTCAGACAGATTTTCAATCTCCCTCCAATACACTGATTCATCGCCAACTTTGATTTGGTCAATGACAGTGGTGTTGTCAGCAGGCTTAAGTGTGGCATTGGAGCTGTGCTTCCATCACAGCCATAAGTATCAAGTGATCAGAGCAGGGGCGAAGCATGCAGCCTTGTGGTGCACCTTTGATGATGGAGATCGTGGAGAATGTAACGACAAGAGATTATTCTCCAACTCTGAACCATTGTCAGCAACCAATTATCAATTATTATAAATGGAAAAAAAAATTACAACATATTTAAAGCAAGTGGTCGTTTACAAATACCTTTTTAGCGTGATAATGGTTCTGACAGAATTGTTGATGCTGATGAAAGTAATAAATTAGTTTAGTGGCAACAGTAATTTGACAGTGAAGTGACTGGCTTCTGCTTTCTAATTGTCCTGTTTGTAGCAAGATATTTCCCTTTGATAATATTGAAGAAAGAAATGAGCTCTTTGTTTAACAATTATTCTTATTAAGTCCTCTTGTGTTGAACATGCAGCTACATTTTCAAGTTCCCTCTGTGTTTGTCACGTCTGATGGCCAAGATCCACTCCTGTTTTTGAACAATGTAATTTCAAAGATTAATTTAATCTCATCTCTGTTCTGAACAACCAGCTCTTTATTTTGGGTCCATGATGCCAGGAAAAGGGAACTTGTCAAGTTCTGGGAGAATGATATATTTTTCAATGATGTTTGTCTTTCATTCTTCTAAAGTCAAGTCTAGTATGTTTGATAAGACCATGAGATGTAGGAGCCTAATTAGACCATTTGGCCCATGGAATCTGCTTCACTATTAAATCTTTTATCTCATTCTCCTGTCTTCTTCCCTAACTCTTAACCCCCAGAATAGGTGCTGACACACTCACCAGCAAACAGAAACAACAATGACAATTCTAATCACAATGAAAGAGATAACGAGTAAACAAGGAAATGGATATGTTACATGTCTGTCACACATATCGTCAATGTTTTGATGTCAATATTTTTGAAGGTTCCGTTGAAATATGCTCGTACACTGAATATTCAGTTGACTGCATTTATTATATTGTTAAACAAATGAGAGATTTGTTAGAAGCATGAAGGTGAAACTACATGCTTTGAGTTGATTGTTTTAACATCAAAATACACATTTTCTTGTGAAGCAAAATATTGCATTCTCTACAAGTTCCTTGAACTTAAATAATTTTGCAACAAACTAAAACTTGCCCATATTGTCTCTCTCAAATGAATGGAACTGTGATTGTCTACATCCATTTGATAGTAATAAGACTGTGTTCTAAATCCAAAGTTCCAAAGTATGTTGGGACATTCTGTTTAACTGGGCAGCAGACCCTTACAAGAGAAAACATTGCCTCTGATGCTTTCATCTATTTCAGTCTGACAAGACGAAATTACAAGTAGCAGAGCAAAATACCTTTAAGCAGTTACCATGTTAGAAATAATTTAAAATACACTTGGTGACAGGAGGCATCTAATAAAGTGGCCACTGCGTGGTCTTCTGCTGCTGTAGCCTATCCACTTTAAAGTTTGACATGCTGTACCTATAGAAATGCTCTTCTGCATAACATTGTAGCATGTGGTTATTTACGTTACTGTTGCCTTCCTATCAGCTTCAACTTTCCTGGCCGTTCCCCTTTGACCTCTCTCATTAACAAGGCATTTGCGTCCACAGAACTGGTGCTCGCTGGTGGTTTTCTTTGGTTTCTGCACCATTCTCTGTAAACTCTCGAGGCAGTTGTGCGTGAAAGTCCAGGAGACCAGCAGGTTCTGAGATACTCAAGTCACCCTGTCTGGCACCAAGCATTTCTTAGTCAAAGTCACTTAGATCACACTTCTTCCTCATTCTGCTGTTTGGTCTGAACAACAACTGACCCTCTTGACTGTGTCTGCATTGCATTGCTGCCACGTGATTGGCTGATTAGATATTTGCTTTAGCGTACAGGTGTACCTACTAAAGTGGGCACTGAGTATGGCATGGTGTGACTTCTTGTACAAACTCAGCAGAAATAGAAAAGAGTCACAGTGATTGACAAACAAAAATACCAAGAGATCAATAAGCAACGTTGAGCTCTCTCACCTGTAAAACCATTGATCTTTGATCTAATTTTTCATGCCTCCATCTGAAGGAAGTAAAAAGCCTTTTGATGATAAATGGTTTAAATATTCATTTGGAGGCTGAAATAAGAATCACCCATTATAGTTTTCAATCAAGGAACTGAAAGGTAAAGCGCAATACACGCAACTCTTATACTGAGGGTTACAGCTAGGCTTAAATGCCCCTTCCTTCACTACCCTTTCTGCCCTCCCAGTTTTGTTGTTGAACGGGGAGGGAGGAAAGAGGAGGAAAGGAAGGGGCATTTAAGCTCAGGAATATCCCTCAATGACAGGGTTGAGATTGCATGCTAGAAGCTTTCACGTACATAATCTGTCAGACAGCTGTGGGACGTGTGCTGGGTGATAACAGCTGCTGATAGGGAGGCCCTCCCAGTACAGTGGAAATATAATTTTCAATGTGTGATGCCCTCAGGACCTCTGCAAAGAGGGGGACATGGTCACCCCATCTCTTTGCATACTGTGGAGAAGGACTCAAGCATCCTTGTCACTGTTAAGTCCATAACCCACAGGAGCAGTTTTAGGCCATTCAACCCATTGAGTCTGTTCTGTCATTCCATCATGACGGCTCTATTATCCCCTTCAACACCATTCTCCTGCCTTCTCTCTGTAACCTTTGACACCCTTACTATTCAAGAGCCTACCAGCCTCCACTTTCAATATGCCCAATGACTTTGATCTCCACAGCGTCAGTGGCAATGAATTTGCAGTTCATCCCAGCAGCTGCGTAACAGAGGAACGCTGCTGGCTGGGAGATACAGGCAGGGACAGACATCAGTTGCTGCTGAACAGTCATCAGCTTCATAAAAAGCTCTCTTGGCCTGCTCAAAACTTACTCGACTTCCAGCACAGCGAGATGCCAGTAAGGGGAGCATTGCCGACAGGCACATTCCAGGCTGAGGGACGAACGGGAGCTCAATGCAGCCAATGCAGAGGCTCGGCGAAAGACCACTGTCTGCGTCCTTCTTCTACTGGATAGTCAGGGACTGAGTATGGTGGGGACATCCGTCAAACAATGAAATAGTGTATCGCTCCCTGAGGCCACATGCATGTCAACAGCACTATGTTAAAAAGATGTGTTAATGTTAAAGAATGAATTGACTAAATGACACTGAGAATTTATTGCACTTATTCTTTTTTATATATATTATGTTGTGAATAAAGTTTATGTTTGAAATGTTAAAAATATCCTTGATAATAAAATAATTAACTGGGTATTAATATTATTGCACATAGGGCTATCTTGTTCACATTGAGATGGTCAAGGATGTAGAATTGATATTTTTCCTGCAGTTTAAGTCTCCCATGCTTTATTATATTTTTATAATCACCTATATACATGTAATTACGCAGTGAATTTTTCAGCAATTATGGTACAGATACTTCTGTATTTTTCTAGAAACTTCTTAGTTTTCAGAAGTTGGTGTTTGGCTATTTGATGCACCATCAATAACTCTCGGAGACGGGAGGCGAACGATAGGCTTTTATTAGCTGCAAAGGTGACCACAACATCTTGGAGACTGAGGGAGGAGCAGTGCCTCCAATCGCCTTTATCCAGGGGTCTGTGGGAGGAGCCACAGGAGCAGTCAGCAGAGGGGCATGTCCAGACAGGTATACACATAGTTGACCACACTATTTTATAGATTAATTGTTACCACTGGAAGGGAATTTTTGTTTATTTCTAATCTGCATGAGAAACCATGACTACTTTTCTCTGTTTTCTCCTTTGTTCTCTTGGCTCTTCATTCTTGATTTTTTTGCACTCTTGTAATACTTAATAAAATGATTATAAGCAAAAAGATTAATGCCTCAATTTTGACTTAGAATTCTGGTTTTCAACAGGGCCCTGTCACGTTTTATCATATTTGGAAGATATCTTTAACCTATGACCTGGAACTCAGGTACTCTGTCCATACGGGGAGCCCATCTACAGCAACGCACACAATGCACACAGTGGGTCAGGCAGGCTTTCCGTTTCAACATTGAGACCTTACATCAGGACCAACTGTTTATTCCTCTCCATAGATGCTGCCTGACTTGCTGAGTTCCCCCACCATTTTGAGTATGTTGCTCCATATTTCCAGCATCTGCAGAATCTCTTGTGGTCCAAGTTATAGCAGTTGGGTAGTGGAAATTCACCGTTAATACAATTCACAAATCGCTATTGAATAATATAAGATTAGGAATAAAATTCACTCTCATTGAATTTTTTGTATCACTTTTTATTTTGTTTTCCCTACACAGCTGATACGGGTTCATGTTAGGGAAAATCGCGATATGGACAGTTTCCAAGAATACATGCCCTCCTGTAATTCCTTGTTATGCCTGTACAATAGTCCCTCGCTAAAGAATTGTGGTGCCTTGCTTTGAAAATTCTGGACTGCAAACTTATAGTTCATAATAAATTTATTATCTACATATGTATGTCACTGTAGACTACCTAGAGATTCATCCTCTTGCAGGCATTCACAGTAGAACAGAATATAGCAGAATCAATGAAAAACTACACACACACACAATCAACCAACGTGCAAAAGGAGATAAACTGTAAAAAAAAATAGAGAACATGAGTTGTAGAGTCCTTGAAAGTGAGTCCATAGATTGTGGAATCAGTTCAGAGTTGAGCTGAGTGATGTTATTCACGCTGGTTCAGAAGTCCAGTGGTTGTAGGGTAATAACTGTTCCTGAACCAAGTGGTTTGGGACCTAAACCTCCTGTACCTACTTTGCAATGGCAGCAGCAAGAAGAGAGAAAGTCTACCCTTGCGGTTCAAGAATACTAAGCCACAGATAACAGAAGAGCTCTGAATTACTCTGCCTTCATTCAGATAAAAATCCTTCCACTCGCAAAATGCAATGGTTAATCTAGAGGACAAAGGAATTTTATGTTGAATGCTGTGAACACTTACTTATTAATATCACTCTGTCATTTTTAGGTTGGAATGTCATCTTAAAAGTAAATGGTAGCATAAAAACTCTTAACAAAATGGATCTGTGTTTTGGTGAACATGACAAATGGGACTGCTCTAGAGGCTTATGATCTCAGTGACAGAATGGATGGAGGATTCCTGATGGGAATGGGATGATTAAACAAGTAAAGCTGCTCTCATTACTCACAGTAGCAAGCAGTGAATACGTTATGTAAGCTGAGCTCATGGAGGCAACGAAGAGCATGTTGCTCCTATATGTGTCAGGTGTTTGCAATGCCATCTCCCTTAATACGAAGGTTTCTTCTCATTTGCCATCAGTGAGGATTCAAAGTAGGGAGTGACCTACACATCACACGACAATAAACACAAGAGATTCTGTGGATGCCAGAAATCTTGAGCGAAGCGCACAAAAAGCTGGAGGGACTCAGCAGATCAGGCAGCATCCATGGAGAAGAATAAGCACCTGACATTTCAGGCTGAGGCCCAACATCATGACCGGAAAGGAAAGGGGAAGAGGCCAGAATAAGTTGGTCAGGGGAGGGAATGTAATACAAGCTGGCAGGTGAGGGAGGAGGTGGGTGTGTGAAGTAAGAAGCTGGGAGGAGAGTGTGTGAGCTCCTGTGACTATTTATGCAGGTGGGATGGATTTGGAGCAGCACACAAAGAGCAGAAAGAACTTAGCAAGTCAAGCAGCATCTATGGATGGAAATGGACACTTGACGATTCGGGGTCAAGACCGTTCATGTCCTGATGAAGGGTCTCGACCTGAAGCGTGCCTGTCCATTTCCCTACAAGGATGCCTCTTCGGAATTTCCCCAGTCCTGTGAAGCTCAACCCAATGCAATTGTGGGCACAGGCAACTGAGTCCTTTGCATGACAGCCTGCAGGTGTTCCCCTCCTTCTCTCCCCCATCTTTCTCCAGCCATCAATCTGATTCGAATAAGCATAAACCTGATGGTCATAAACGTCACTACTCATTCCTTTGAAAGGATGTTGGTAAATTGGTAAACATGTACAGCACTTATGTATGAAGGAACTATTTAGATGGCATCTCAACTTTTTTCATCTCTGCCCGATGGTAGGAATCAATTGAAGGAAAGCTGTTCATCTTGGTAGATGTTGAAGATAATAGAATTTCATGGCCTTTGGTTGAAATCAAAGTTGAATATTTATTTCCACATGAAACCACACTGAGGTAAGTTGACCTTTCCATCACCAACATTGGAACCAGCAAGATGACAATTGAGATTTCCCTTCCATTTGAACCAAGAAGTCAAAAGCATGATTTGGAATAAATATTTATTTAAGTTAGTTTCATTGAATCTGTGATGGAGCTGTCTGTTTCAATGTTCAAAGTAAATTTATTATTGAAGTACAAATATGTCAGCATATACAACCCTGAGATTCGTTTTCTTGTGGGCATACCCCATAAATCCATAATAGAATAATAACTATAACAGAATCAATGAAAGACTGCACCAACTTGGGCATTCAACCAGTGTGCAAAAGACAACAAACTGTGCAAATACAAAAGGAAAGTAATAATAATACATAAATATCTTTCTACAACCCTCCGGACCCTCTTCAATCCTGTGCATTGGAGCCTCCGTATCAGGCAGTGATGCAACCAGTCAGAATGAGAGAGCAAGAGGAAGAGGGAAAGACTGTGAGTGAAAGTAAATGTGTGTAGGCACAATAATTGTGTGCGACCATAGGATGATGTGGGAGATGACCTCAAGGCCAGTGCTTGTGCAGCTTGTAATCGATGTTTAACGTATACAGTGTGGTTAAGTGCTATAAATTTAAAAACCGTTTCACTTCAAATTATATCGAGCTGAGCTTATTGTCATATGCAAAAGTATGGTGAGGTACAAGTGCAATGAAAACCTTCCTTGCACCAGCATCTTAGGCACGTAGGTGCAGACAACAGAATGTAAATATGTATAATCTATAAAAATAGTGAAGTAAAAAGCTGAACAATACAAGAGAGGAGTGGAATAAAGCCATGGATACGAGTCCACATAGTACAAGAAAGTGATCATAGTGTTCCATTGTTGAAGTAGGCTGGTCAGATCAGGAACTTCGTGGTTTTAGGAAGGAAGATGGGTATCTAGTGGCCCCCTAAGCATACCAATAGGTATTGATAAGTGGTTTATTAGTGTTGCCTGTATCAAATTACAGTGAAAAATCTTTGTTTGCATACCATCAAAACAATTTCTTCCATACATAAGTACTGTACATGTTTTCCAATTTACTAATATTCTTTTAAAGGAATAAGTAGTGACGATTATGAGCATCAAATTTATTCTTATTCCAGTAAGACCGATGGCAGGGAAAGGAAGTGTGGTTGGGGAAGAGCACTTACAGGCTGTCATGCAAGAGCAGTCAGTTGGCCGTGCCCACAACCACATTGGGGTGACCTTCATGGGAGACTGTGCAGATAGAGGTGGAGGTATGTTTAGGAGAACACTAGAAGGCACGGTGCAGGCAGATAGTAATCAGAGAGCATCAGAAGATCTGCCCCATTGCCTTTTCCAAGCCTGTGTCAGACGCTGTGAGCGAATGAAACATACTTCTATCAAAGTAAGCAGATCGCATTTTAAAACCTCTTGGAGTCTGCAAGGTGATTAACTGACTCTTTTCCACGGGTGGGTGCACACATTTCATCAGTAACTTCATTTTATCAACAACTTCCACTTTCTAGTGAGTTTGAAGGAGGTAGAGAGAAAAACAATAAAAAGCTAGGTTACTTGAACATGTCCAGGTTGAATCTCTTTAAACTGACATTCTGTAGTTCAGAAACTGTACAGAGTGTTTCCAATCTGTACTGAATAAATTCTAACTGTGTTCTGATATCTAATATTAACAAAGATCTGTGTTAATGTGTAACAAATTAAATTGCCAAGTTCTGGTAGTTTAACTTTTACCAAGAATTTTTTGACTTAAAGAAACCTTTGGTTCTCAAATCAGGGAGGGTCTATATTTAACAAGTTGTCAAAGTTCAAAGTAAATTTATTATCAAAGTATCTGTACACGTACATATACTACTATGAGATTCATTCTCTTGCAGTCGTTTACAGGAAAATGAACAAATGTAATAGAATTTATGGAAAACTATGCACAAACAAAGACTTATAAACAACTAATCTTCAAAAGACAAACATCCTGCTCAGAGGAAGATGATTGGATGCAATTTCTTTAGTATGGACTTTCTGTGTCTGGCACTAGTGAAGTCCCAATCAGATCAGGATGATCTCAGCTTTCTAGACCAGGCATGGGCAAACTACGGCCCGCGGGCCATATGCGGCCCGTTAAGCTTTTTAATCCAGCCCGCAGAACTTGATGAAATTATATTAATAAACCTTGTTAACGTTTTTTCCCCGCAATTCTGGCGTTTTCCCAATAGATGACGCACTCTATATACATTGACCTTTGTTGAGGTGCAGCGTATTACTCCACATTTGCGCTTTACTTTGTGACCTTGTGGCGACCCATTTCCTGGCACATCCGAACCAGCTCACAATTAGCCAGCGTTCCGGCTAAGGGAAATAGCCTGCGGGGATTTGTGAGCACAGAGCTCCGCATACTAGCGCGCTCTCACTGTTCTGTCATTGTGCGGGTCGTCGTTGAGTTTTGGCACAGGGGACAATTGAATAAGAAGGAGCAGGACAAGTAGACCTGCATCTCCTACCGTTTTTGAAATAAAGACAGTCAGGAGGAGAGTGATGATGATAATATCTTGAAGGATAACAGAATTTTCAGTGCTTTAAAATAATAACTGTTACTATTTAAAAAAGCTGTATTTTATTCATTTAATTTTCAGTGTTTTAAAAGTCATTTCAATAAATAGCTAAATACCATGGGACTTCAAAGACAGATATTTTGTTGTAATGCATTTGTTCATTTTCAATTGAAATTAAAGCACATGCTTTCTACATATCCCATGATATTTTATTTTCTCTTATGAGGTGTATTACCAAAACACTCCGTCCATCTGCTCCTGGTCCGGCCCCCCTGTCAAATTTTAGAACCCTTTGTGGCCCTCAAGTCAAAAAGTTTGCCCACCCCTGGTCTAGACTCTAAATGAGGCCAGGCAGCAAGTCCTGATAAAATATCACATTTTCATTTCCCTCCACAGATTCTGCCTGACTTGTTGAGTTTATTTACTTTGTGTCTGCTTGTAAGGAAACAGCTCTCAACGTTGTAAAATGTATAAATGCTTTGGTAATAAATGCACTTTGAGTTCTTTCAACTTTGAGTTCCGCCAGCACTTCGCGCACGTTGCTAGAGAGATTCAACCTGTATTATTACTTAGGAAAGAAAATATAGAAAACAAATCTTCAACATTGAAGAATATACTCAGTAGCAACTTTGTTAGGTACTTCCTGTCTGTTTGTGGTCTGTTGCTGCTGTTGCCCTTCCACTTCAAGGTTCGACGTGTTGTGTGTTCAGAGATGTTTTGCAGACCACTGTTCTAACATGTGGTTATTTGAGTTACTATCACCTTCCTGTCAGCTTGAACAAGACTGGCCATTCTTCTCTGACTTCTCTCATTAACAAGGCATTCTCACCCACACAACTATCACTTACTGGTTGATTTCTGTTTTTCCTCCATTCTGTGTAAACTTTAGATACTGATGTGCATGAAAATCCCTGGAAGTCAGCAGTTTCTGAGATTCTCAAACCATCTGGCACCAACAATTACTTCATGGACAAAGTCACCTATTTCTTCCCCATTCTGATATTTGCTCTGAACAACAACTGAACCGCATGTCTGCTTCTTTTTATGCACCGACCTACTGCCACATGATTGGCTGATTAGATATTTGCATTAATGAACAGGTGTGCAGGTGTACCTACAAAAAATGGCCACTGAGTGCATAATAAAGCAGAACAGATTATTTATGAAATGTCCTTTAAGAAACTTTTTCAAAAAATTTCCTTCTGGAAAGTGCTGTATATCTATTAACTTCTATTTTTTAAACTTCACGTCATCTTAAAAGCTTTTCCCCCAGGCAGTTAATCTGATCAAGCATTCTAGTTAGCCCCCAACCCCTTCTATCTATTATCCCCATCACTACATTGCAGCGTAAACACTTTAAACCACTTTTTATAATGGTGTTTACATTGTAACTACATGCTGGTATTTATGCACATTTTATTCCACTTTAACCTTTAGCTTTATTTTTTATACAATTCTTTATTCTTTACAGTTGTTGAATGTTGTTGTTGAAGTTGTATGTCATACAACAACACCACAGCAAATTCCTAATACATGTGAATGTAAGTGACGAATAAAGTTGGTCCTTAAGGAAACAAAACGTCCCATTGCACATACACACTACCCCACACAAATACAGTAAAAATCACTCATGCATGACTCACTCCCCTTCTGGGAACTTCAAGTTTAGGAAAACATCTTTCATGAATCTACAATAAATTTAGTCCACAACTTCTGTCAGTAATGCAAAGAAAGAGTCAGTCCAAGTCTATTTACACCCTTGTAATTAAGTGCTTGAAATAATATTAGCAAAATATGCAGAAACCTGTGATACACCAACAACTATGCTTCATACAAATTTTATTGAATTCCTGATTTTGTTAGTCATACACCCCAGAGCAGAAATACTGGTTACAATTTACCCCATACATCCCCTTGAAAAAAATACTCAAAATACTTTTCTTTTAGTTTTCCTATCACTGTCACATAGAGATTTCCAGTTTCAATTTTCAGAATTGTTTAATGTCATTTCCTGTACACAAATGTAAAGGAGAATGAAATGATTGTAAGTTCAGATCTGATGCAAGATAGCCTATATACATGCATTGATTGCATGTCCACAAAGTGGCGCTAGGCACAGTAGTGTCTGTACATAGGGTGACTCACAGAAAATAATAAAGTACTGGTGGTTAGGGTGTGGTGGGATGAGTTAGTGGGTGGAGGTGTTGATCAGCCTCACTGTTTGGAGAAAGTAACTGTTTTTAATTCTGGTGGTCCTGCCGTGGATGCTACATAGCCTCCGTCCTGATGGGGGTGCGATGAACAGTCCATGAGCAGGGTGGGTGGGACCCTTCATGATGTTACTGGCCCTTTTCCAGCAGCTTTTTCTATGCATGTCTGTGGCGATGGGTAGGCTGATGCTGGTGATGCATTGAGCAGTTCTAACACCAATTATAGAGCTTTCCATACCATGTTAAGATGCTCTCTATTGGGCATCCATAGAAATACATGAGTATAGATGTGTATCTACCTGAGGAACTTGAGGAATACTTAATGAGGGGAGGGAAGTATGCAGAGGGTAAACTCAGGAACTCACTTCCCACTCAGAGTTATTATAAATGTTTTGGACAGCAAAGGTTATCAACAAACTTGGTGAGCTATTCCTTGATTGGGTGGAAAATAGTTCTGAATTGAAGGGTGGGTCTGCACTGTTACTGTGGTTTGCTTTCTGAGTGTTCTGTGCACCTTAGGATTGACTGGTACCAGTCAGGCTTCTCCTGAAGCTTCAGTCTGACCCTGGGGACAGTGATATAATCGTGCTCTAACAGAATAACCATTCGACCATAAAAAAGGATAATAAATCAAACTCCCCCAAAACCTGTCTGGTGTCTCTCCGCCACTTGTTTTGATATGAGTCGTCTCCTGTGCAGGAATCCTGACCCAAAATGAATGGCCCTTTCCACTGAGATGACTGAAGAAGGTTGATAATAATTAGATGCAAACAACTACTGTAAATCAAAGATGTGACAGTAACTCAGTTTCTAAGCCACAATAGATGACAGCAGATGATTTCTTTTTACTTCCTCAATGAATGTTAAAATTGCAATTAAGTGAGAAGAAATCTAATTTTCATGAAGGATTTTCTAGTGAGTTTAAAAGAGACATTTATAGAAAAGAAAGAGTACTTGAACATCCACGGGTTGAGTTTCTCTAGATAGACATTCTGTGCTCCTGTGTACAAAATATTTTGTATCTGTTATACAGGTCTGTGCTGATTAATTATAACTAACGTCAGACTAATATTCTAATATTTTAATTTAATGAAGCTCCGCTCATCTGTAGCTAATTAGAGGAACTTTTGCCGACTTACAGAAACCTTGGACTCTTGGACCCGGGAGTGTCTACATTTAAAAGCTTGCTCTGCTCAGTGGAAATTGATCGGGTAGAATACCTTTGGTCTGGACTTTCCAGCACTAAACAAATCTCAAAGAGGTTAGTGTAGAGAGTTTCGATCTGTATCATCGCCGATGGAAGAATATACATAGTAAGCACTTCAAAACTGGAGAATATATGAAAACGAAGAAGCTTACCTATCAATATTGGAACTCAGAGTAGGAGTAGATCATTCAACTCTTCACGCCTGCTCTACCGTTCAATAAAATATCGGAAAGTTGGCTTATTGTTGTCACCTGTACTGATGGATAGTGAGAATCCTTGTTTTGCATGCCATTCATACAGACCATTTCATTGCAAAGTGCATTCAGGTGGTACAAGAAAAACACTAACGAATGCAGAGTAAAGTGTTACAATTAAAGACAAGGTGTAGTGCAGGCAGGCAGCCAATAATATGCAAGGCCGTAACGAAGTTTTTAGTTCCAGGGCGGCATTAAGAAGGGGACTCGTGATACACCTAGGTTTGCCTTATCTATTTGTATATTGTATCTTTTACGATGTGGGAATACTCATTTATACTGTAATCATTGTTTTTGTAATCTTTTATAGTTAGTTGTAATATGTACGTTTGTAATCCCATTATCTATGTACCAATTTTATTTTGTTGTTATTAATAATGATAATAAAAAGATAGAAAAAGAAGGGGGCTCATGAGCAGTTCTGAATGAAATGTTCAAATATTCCCATTTTAGACTGCTACAGCTAAAAACTACAGCTACATCTATAGACCATACAGTAAGTAACATCATTTTAAGGTGATTCAAATATCCGTCGCTACTCAAGGTTGACAAAACTTGAACAGACTCGGGTCACTGGTGCGGTTCCCCTTTAAGAGAGCGGAACAGAGGATGCTGTGCTAGTTTAATAGTCCGTGTAAGTAAACATGGCTTTCAACTTCCAATACCGGCTATCCTGCTAGCAAACGTACAGTCTCTGCTAAATGATATCAAAGAACTCAGAGCAAGATTGCTGTACCAGAGGGATATTAAATACTGTTGCATCTTTTTGTTTGGATGTCTCCTGCCATTCCAGACACAGAGATACAGTTTGTTGCCTTATAATTCACCTCCATGCTAGGACTTCTGAGTGTTTCAAAGGCAGAGGAGGTGGAATTTGCTTTATGATTAACTCCTTGCAATGTACAAATGTGGTAGTGCTGTCGCAGTCCTGCTCACCCGGCCTGGAACATCTCGTGATCAAATGTTTTCCATTTTATCTGCTGTGGGAGTTTTCAGGCATCACCTTGGTAGTGGTGTACATCCCATCTCAGGCCTGTGTCAAACAGGCTCCAGATGAACTGAGCGATGTGATAAACAGGCATGAAACAGCTCATTCTGATGCTTCCCCACCATTTTGGAGAACTTTAACCAGGCCAGCTTGAAAAAGTCTCTAAGTAATTGCTACCAACGTATCACTTGTGGAACCAGAGGAGCCCACATGCTGGACCACTAATATACTAGCGTCAAGAGTGCTTACCATGCCATCCCCAGCCAACACTTTGGAACGTCTGATCACCTTCTACTCGCTGAGTATAGGATGAGACTGATGACCGCAGCACCAGTAGTGAGGATCAAGAAGCGATGGACAAGGAGCGCCTACGGGACTCATTTGAGTCAGGGATTCATCTTCGAGTCTGAATGGATACGCCACAATTCTCTCCGACTTCATTAAAACCTCAGTGATTCAGGGACAGCTTCTTTCCCTCTACTGTCAGATTTCCACATTGAACCCAGGAACACTACCTACTGTAATTCACAGTTTTTATTGTGACGTGTCTCAACGTACTGCTGCCACAAAACAACAAATTTCATGACTTATGACAGTGATATTAAACCCGATTCTGATTTCTGATTGTGAAGGCAAGAGTCCAGCGTATTGTACTAGGAGACCATTCAGTAGTTTTGTATTGTGGTATAGAAACTGCCCTTAAGCCTTGAGGTATGTTCCCTCAAGCTTTCGCATCTTCTGCCCGAGGGGACTGGGAGATGAGAGAATATCTAGGTTGGGGGGGTTCATTAGGGTACAAGGTAAACTGTGAGGTCAGAAGTCTATCTTATTGTGGCTGGCGGATGAAGCGATGTGAACCCTCAGCTATTCATGAAGATTGCTTCTTCAATGTATCAAAGAACTACAGCTCCCTTCAGAATGTTGTGGAGGAGTTTCAGTTTATGAAGCAACGTAAGATAGGCAGACTGCAGCCTGTTTAACAATCCCTTGTAAATCTGTGTCAGTAATCTTAAGAGTAAACATGAGTCCCTTAGCATTTCACTTCTTTTTAGAAAGCAGCATTTGTATCTACTCAAGTCACTCCACAACAAAGGCAAACATATTAAAAGCATCACAGCTCAGTTCTTTAAAGGCAACTGATTGATGACTGAAGTGGATTAGTCAAAAGCAGTGTTGTATAATTTCTGCAGCATCTTCATCAACACAAGCAGCAAAGACTGAAATAAAAACATCACACCGACTCTTCAGCTTTCTAAGCTCACTAGTACCTGACCGGCTTCCTCGTATTGATTGGTGTCACCGTGGGCTGAGAGCTCGACACCTAGTATAGGTTCAGGAAAGCATGCAGTGAAGTGAACAGACTGAACAAGGGAGGAAAATAGGAATACACATGGTTAGCAGGTACAGGAGCCTGAAGACCCACACTCAACTACTTCAGAACAACCTCCTCCCCCCACCATCAGATTTCTGAATTATCCATAAACCCATGAACACTTCCTTGTTGTTATTCTGTTTCGCATTTTTTATTTCTTTTGTAATTTATGGTAATTTTATATCTTTGCACTGCACTGTTGCCGCAGAGAACAAAATTCACAACATATGTAAGTGATCATTAACTTTACTCTGATTCACCTGAAATAATGACCATCCATTTCCCTCCATGGACCTTGCTTGACCTGTTGAGTTCAAGTTCAAAGTTCAATCTAAAATTTATTATCAGAGTGCATGCATGTCACCACATACAACCCTGAGATTCTTGTCTTGCAGGCAGACTTAGCAAATCTATAGAACAGCAGCTGTAAACTGTAGACCTCAGGAACTGTTAACTATAAACGAATTGTGTAAATGCAGATATTAGATTAGATTCAACTTTATTGTCATTGTGCCGAATACAGATACAAAGCCAAATGAAATGCAATTAGCATCTAATGAGAAATGCAAAGAATAGTGTTATTTACAAAGTAACTGTGAATGAAAAGTAAGAACTACAGCACACAAATATAAAAGTACTGAGACAGTACAATATGGTGGAATACTGCTTAGTGCTGTGATGTGAGGTTCAGCAGGGTCACAGCCTCAGGGAAGAAGCTCTTCCTGTGCCTGCTGGTGCGGGAGCGGAGGCTCCTGTAGGGCCTACCAGATGGGAGGAGAGTAAAAAGTCCATGGTTAGGGTGAGATAAATCTTCGATAATGCTTTTCACCCTGTCCAGGCAGTGTTTATGGTAGGTGGGCAATTGGGTGCTGATAATCCACTGGGCAGTTTTCACCACACGCTGGAGTGCTTTGCGGTCCAATACGGGACAATTGCCATACCACACTGAGATGCAGTTGGCGAGTATGCTCTGAATGGTACAGTGGTAAAAGCAATAAATAAATATAAGATATAAATAAATAGCAATAAATACAACAACAATATAAATATAAAAAAAAATAACAGAGTCCTTAAATGAGTATAGCGATCCCCTTTTATTCTAGATGGTTGAGGGGTAGTAACTCTTTTTGATCCTGGTGGTCTGAGTCCTGAAGCACCTGGACCTTCTACTTGATGGAGGCAGTGGATAAGAGCAAAATGGTGTGGCAGTTGGAAATCAGAAGTATAAACAAGCACATCAAGTTCTAACTGGTGGCATCACAATGTGGTATTGAAACATCTGAAATACCAATACCCAGGATCGGAAAAGGTCACATTGGACACAGCCCAGACAATCCCCACCATCAAGTATACGTTCATGGAACACTGCCACATGAAAGCAGCATCCATTGTCAAGGACTGCCACCAACAAATCAAGGCCATGCTCTCTTCTTGCTGCTACCAGCGGGCAGGAGTTAGGGCAGCACCGTATCATCGTGGTTAGGGCAACACTTTACAGAGCCAGTAATAACTGACCAAGGTTCAATTCCCGCTGCTCTCTGTAAGGAGTTTGTACATTTATAAGTAGTTTCGTTGCCATAATATGACATATTTCAATGTTTCAATGGACATGTGACAAACAAACCTAATAAAGTTAATCCTTAAGGAAGCATGGGAACCTTAGATCCCACACCACTGGGTTCAGGAACAGTAATACCCTACAATGATCAGGTATGGATAACTATTCACCACTACTCTGAACTGACTCTATGACTGACAGACTAATTTTCAAGGACTCTTTACAACTCATGTTCTCAATTTTTTAAATTTGCACAGTTTGTCATCTTTTGCACATTAGTTGCTTGTCAGTCCTTGGCTATGCATAGTTTATTTTGTAAAATTTTATTGAATTTCTTGATTTTCCTATAAATGCCTGTAAGAAAATAAATCTCAATGTAGTGGTGACTTAGATAATAAATTTTCTTTGAACTTTTGAACTTTGAATTTTGAAAGAGAGAGACAGCAACATACTCTGACTCATGCAAGTTGGTAAACCAATTCACCAACTTGATATCCAAGGTTTAGATCAACAGACCTAGGAAAATACCCTGACTCATGCTCGTCATAGGATCAGGTTTATTATCAAGACATATGTCATTGAATTTGTTGTTTTGCAACAGCAGTACAGTGAAATACCGAAAAATTGCAATAAATTATGTTAAGTATATATTAAAAACCAGAGTGCAAAATGAGAGCAAAATAATGAGGTAGTGTGTATAGGTTAATGGGTTCGTAGATCAATCAAAGATATTGGCAGAGGCTAAGGAAAATTGGATCTGGGATATCATAGGGAGCTCTTGCCTTTGTTTTTAGGGTAAATGTCTCTGAAGTTCTCAACATCCATTGGTAGCATTGTTCTGCCAAGACAGTCATCTCTTTATGTCTTTGGTGTATGTGGATGCCACTATTAAAATCACTAGAATGATGCTTGCCTCCCTGGGGTGTCTACAGTCAGAGGTCACAGTCTCAAAGTATGGGTCAGGACTCAGGACAAAGAGGAGAAGATGAACAGTTGGAAACCTATGAAATTTTCCTTCCCAGGGTGCAATGAAGTCTCAGTTGTTGATGGTATTGCTGTCCCAGTAAAGCAGCCAGCAGATCGCATGCCAAATATTCTCCCATCCCCCCCGCCCCCTCCCTCCACCAGGCAGCAGAAACAAAAGCCTGAAAGCACGTGTCACTGGGCTTAAGGACAACTTCTATCCCACTGTTGTAAGACTACTGAATGGTCCCAAAGTACAACAAAATTGACTTTTGACTTCATAAACTATGTCATAAGGCCCTTGCACATTATTGTCTGCCTGCACTGCATTCTCTGTATCTGTAACACTTTATCCTGCATTCCATTATTGCTTTCTTTTGGACTAAGTCAATGCACTGTTATGAAGAAATAAGGCTGGCATGCAAAGCAAAATTTTGCACTGTATCTCAACACATGTAACAAGAATAAACCAATTTACCAATGTCTCGATATCCAAGATTTAGATCAATAGACCTACGAAAATTATGAAAAGCACCAATAGCTGTATGATTATTCTAAGACTTTGACCCACACTAAAACTAAATCTTCAAACATAGAACAAAGCCTTTTGGTCCATAATGTTGTGTCAAACTTTCAAAATACTCGAAGATCAATCTAACTATTTCCTCCAACACAGCCCTCCATTTTTCTATTATCTATGTGTCTAAGAGTTTCTTAAATTGCACAATGTATCTGCCTCTACATCACCCCTAGCAGGATGTCCCCATCACCCACCAATCTCTGTGTAAAATACTTACTTCTGATATCCCCCCCCTATACTTATCTCCAATCACCTTAAAATTATGCCCCCCCCCTGTATTAGCCACTTTTGCTTTGGGAGGGAGTCTCTGATTGTCTACTTGAACTACGCTTCTTATGATCTTGTACAGCTCTATCAAGTCACCTCTCATCCTCCTTCACTCCAAAGAGAAAAGCCCGAGCTCTCTCAACCTATCTTCACAATACACGCCTCAAGTCTGGGTAGCATTTGGTAAGTCTCCTCCGCAGCACCTCTAAAGCTTCCACATCCTTCCTGTGATCAGAACGAAACACAATATTGCAAGAGTGATCAAACCAGGGCCTTATAGAGCTACAATATTACCTTGTAGCTCTTGAGCTCAGTCTTCTCAATTAATGAAGGCCAACACACCATACACCTTCCTATCAAACTTTTCAACTTATGCTGCAACTTTGAGGAATCTATGGACATGGATCCCAAGATGCCTCTGTTCCTCCACACTACCAAGAATCCTGCCATTAACCCTGTACTCTACCTTCAAATTCAATTTTCCAAAGTGAATCATTTCCCAATTTTACAGGTTGAATTTCATCTGCCACTTCTCAGCCGAACTCTGTGTTCTGTGAATACCCTGGCGCAACTTACAACAACCCTCCACAACATCCACAACGCCACCATCCTTTGTGTCATCTGCAAACTTACTAACCCACCATTCCAAATATCTGCCCTAGTTCCTTTTGCTGATTGAGCTGTTGTCACAGAAAGCAAGTGACTCTGCAAATCTGGAGCGTGTTTTTTATATCAACAATACTGCAGGTGTAAGGACAGTTAAAACTGAAGGGACATTGTCATCTGTATTGCGTACATCAACTTCCCTTTTTCTGGGTAGAGCCTTATTGATGGGAGGAAACCAATTAAAAAAAAAGCTTATAAACCACTGAGGCTAAAAAAAAGAGAGAGAGAGAGAGAGAGAGAGAGAGAGAGAGAATGAGAATACTAGATTCTACTTTGACAAATCACCCAATAGCAACAACATATGATAGATGAGATTGTTTGCGCAATACTTCAAGAGTTTTCTGACAAGAATGAAGAGATTTGGCCAACAGATGATAACAAGATATCTACACATATGGCAGCAGGAAAGGTACATATTTTATCCATGTGAATGATTGCAGTTCTTTTTGCTTATGAAACAAGTCCTGTTCATTAAACAGGAACTTACAGATAATGTAGATCTGCAATAAAAGGAGAAGCTAAAACAGAAAAACAAGACACGTAGGAAATCTTGAGTAATACACACAAAGTGCTGGAGGAGCTCAGTGGGTCAGGCAGCATCTATGGAAGGGGATTAAACAGTTGATATTTCGGGCCAGCTTCATTATCACCTGGTACAGGAATTGCAAGACATCTGACTGCAAGACCCTCAAAGAACTGCGAGAACTGTTGAGAGGATTATCTTCAACCCTTGCAAGATATTTATCAGGTGTGCTGTGTAGCATTGTGAATAATTTCTCCCAACTGTCCTACAATCTCTTTGACCCCCTACCAGCAGGCTGGAAGTACCACAACATTAGGACAAGGACTGCTAGGATTGGAAACAGCTTCTTCCCCCATGTTGTGAGACTAGTGAACTCCACCCAGGTCTCATCACTTGTAAAGCACCAGTAGCGTTATATTGTTCACTTTTTAACTTAGATTGTAAATGCTCCCTATTATTTGTGGTAATATTACTTGATGTGTAGTGTGTGAGTTATATGTACTGTGTTGTGCACCTTGGTATGGAGGAACTTAATTTTGATTGGTGGTTTATATGTATACAGATGAATGACAATAAACTTGAACTTGACTCTTCATTAATATTGGAGAAGTGGGCAGAAGCCCGAATTTGTGGGGGGGGGTGGTTGGAGAGAAGGGAAAAGAGCACATGTTAGCAGGTGATAGGTGAGATCAGATTATGTGGAAGGTGGGTGTGGGGAGGGGGAGTGTTGAAGTAAGAAGCTGGGAGGGGATAGGTGGAAAAAGTAAAGGGTTGAAGAAGAAGGAATCTGATAGAAGAAGACAGTGGACCACAGGGAAAAGGGAACGAGGAAGAGCACCAGAGGTTCTGGATTTAATATCAATTTCTCCAGCTTCAGGTAACTCATTCTTTCTGTCTGACTGCTGCAGAGGCCACACCTGGAGCATTTTGTACATACAGGTTTGGTGAATCACCAAAACTTTTACAACAGCATCATAACATCCCAAATCCTAAGCTCGGTGCCCTGACTGATGAAGGCCAGCATGCCAAAAACCTCTTCACCACATTGTCCACCTGTGACACTACCTCATCAGGCTATATACACTACCTGCACTCCCAAGTCCCTCTGCTCCACAACACTCCTCATGGTCCTACCAGTCACTGTGAAAGTCCTACCCTATTTGATGACTCAAAGTGCAATATTGAGCTTTGTTGGACTAGTTTGAGAAATCAGTGGAACATCTAAATCCAAGGGTTAAACATGGAAAAAAAGTAGTGTAGATAGAAATCAGTTTATCCCAACAATGCATTGTCATCTTTCCAAATCACTGAATTGAAATGATGTGGGAACCAGTTGCCAAGTGGTCATTTTTGTTAATTGAATCTTGTGGAGAATAGAACTGATAGTTCCCATGGAAACCAGCTGCAGGGTTTCTCTTGTCCCTTATTTAGGGTTTGCTGGCTTCAAAGAAGGAGATTCAGCTTTCGCCACGCTGTCTTCGTCTGGTGCCTTCAACAGCTGGACTGCACCGTGTGACAATCACTACTCACAGCAAACTGCTTTCAGATAGAAATCAGCTTGTGCTTTATTCAAAAATAAATGTGTTAATGGTCTCAGAGGAAAACCTTTATTTGCTGTTCTAAGTGTGCCTCTGTCCACTTTATTTTGAATAGTTTAGCAGGTTTGCTGATCTGTCCAGTGAGGGAAATTTCATCTCAATACTCTCATCAATCATAGCAAATAGTGCTCAAAGATCGCTTTTGTTACTCTCAATCATTTACATTTATTTGCTCACTATTGGCCTCTTCCAGGGAAGCAGTGGCTGTAAAGCTCAAGAAAGTGTCTGCAGTGTGTTAAATGCACTGCAGTAACCTGGACAAGGCTATTCTCACAGCACCTCGCAAACCCCCAGCCTCTTCTGCCACAGCCTTGAGCCTTGTGACATGACAACCTTCCCCTCAATGTCAGTAAAAGAGCTGATCATTGATTTTAGGAAGTGGGGGGTGAGGGGCAGTGCATAAGCTCTTGTTGATGTTAATGGTAACAAGGTTGAGAGGTTCAAGTTTCTGGCAGTGAATATCTCCAATATCCCGTCCTGGTCCAACTATGTCGATGCCACAGCCAAGAAAGTTCACCAATGCCTCTACTTCCTCCGGAGGTGAAAGGTATTTGCCATATTCCCTTTGACCCTCACTAATTTTTTTATAATGCACCATAGAAAGCACCTATCTACATGCATCACACCTTTGTTAGGCAACTGCTTTACACAATACCTACAAGAAACTGCAGGAGGTTGTGGACACAGCTCAGCATATCATGGAAACCAGCCTCCCCTCCACGAAATTGGTCTACACTTTTCACAGCCTTGGTAAAGCAGCCAGCATAATCAAATAACCCACCCATCCTGGATAACTTCTCTTCTTCCCTCTCCCTTCAGGCAGATGATACAATAGGCTGAAAGCACGTACCACGAGACTCAAGGACAACTTTCACTCTGTTACAAAACTATTGAACAGATCCATGGTGTGGTAAGATGGCCTGTTGACCTCACAATCCACTTTGTCATGGCCGTGCACATTATTGTCTGTCTGCACTTTCTCTGCAACACTTCATTCTAAATTTTATTTGGAATTAACGGAATTACACTTGTCAATGCACTGATGTGATGAAATGATCTGTGTGGATGGCATCAAAAACAAATTTTTCACTTTTGTTGGTACATGCAACAGTAATAAACCAATTTACAGTTTCATTCCAAGTCAGAAACTATGATCGGTTCCAACTAATCAATACTCTTATGAGTAAGATGTCGAGCCATCGAAATATAAGGAGGTTATTTGTCTACTTTGGCTTGAGCAGCCTCTCAATTAAGTCCTGACTCTGCCTAGCACACACCCAAACCCAATCAATCTTACAGAAATACAGAAAATTATAAAAGAGATAGATAAGATAGAGGTAGGAAAGTTTGTTTTCCACTGGTAACTGAGACTAGAACTATGGGACATAACCTCAAAATTTGGGGGAATAGATTTAGGATGGAGATGGGGAGAAACTGCTTTTCCCAAAGAGTGATGAATTTGTGGAAATCTCTGTCCTGGGAAGCAGTACATGCTAGCTCAATAAACATATTTAATATGCTATTAGATAGATTTTTGCATATCATGAGAATAAGGGTTTTGGGGGAAAAAACATGTAGATGGAGCTGTCCACGGCCAGATCAGCTACTTCTTATGTCCAATGCTTACCAACCTGTGATCTATGTCCTCAATCTCTTTGCCGAACAACGACATCATGGTAAAAACTTGAGATTCAATGAAGGGAGTGGACTGGCAATTTTGACAGGTTAATAACCCATAGACATGGGTTCAAATCTCACCACGAGAACTAACCTTAAGTACAATTAAAAATATTCTGTAAATGTTAAGAGTAGTGATCCAACATACAAAAGTATGAGAACACGTAACTGATATCCTGCAGTTATCAGATTCTTGAACAGAAAACTTTTAATACTAAAGATGAAACTTTGATCTCTCATTCTAACTCATTAATGTCCTTGTGCATTATTGTTCATCTGCACTGCATTTTCTCTGTAATTGTAAAACTATATTGTTTGTTTCTTGCACAGTACCTCCATGTACCTACGTATGGAATGATCTGAAAGATAGAAACATTAGCTTTATTTGTCACATGTACATCAAAACAGCAAAATGTATCATTTTGCGTCAACGACCAACACGGTCTGAGGGTGTGCAGGGGAAGCCTGCAAGTATTGTCACACTTCCAACACCAACATAGCATGCCCACAGCTCACTAACCTGAACTCATACTTCTTTGGAACATGGGAAGAAACTGGAGCACCTGGACAAAACCCATGCGATCATGATGAAATGTACAAATTCCTTACAAATAGAAGTGGAAATTGAAACCCGATTAGTGTTTGCTGGTGTTCTAAAGTGTTATGCTAACCACAATGCTACTTTGCTTGCATATCATTTGTTGGAACAGCACGCAAGCAAAAAACTTTTCACTGTATCATGTAATAAAAACAAACCAAGTCTTCATCATGTAACAAGTGAATTATTGCAAAAGGCTTTCACAATTCTGTGATGAATATTAATGGTGGATATTTGCTGTCCTTACTCAGCCCAGTTGTACTTACTGGTCCTGTGTAAAGAACGGCTTCTGTTTTTAGAGTTCTTAAGTCAATTTTGTCGATAAGTCAGAAAATGCACAAACAACACCCAACGTGGTGACCATGCCTCTACAGTATTGCAATGAATGGCATCGAAACTGATAAGAAAGAATCATTACTCAAGGCAAAAGCTTTATAACTGGTATGGGCAGGATCACAAAAGGCTATAATGAGTGCTGGATTCAGTCAGTTCCATCAAGGGTACAGTTTTCCCCACCATTGTAGACAACTACTAAAAGGCAATATCTCAACAAGGCGACATCCATATTCACGTCAGTCACCTATTAGTTGCTCATGTCTTCAAACTTTTTTTCTCTCACTCAGTAGACATGCTGCATATTCCCAGCATTTTCCATTTTTTTAAATTTCAAGTTTCCATCATCTGCAGTACTTTGCTTATGTAAAGGCCTTGCTAGTCATATGTACACAGTGACCACTTTATTAGGTATCTCCTGTCTCCTGTTGCTGTAGTTCATCCACTTCAAGGTTCAGCATGTTGTGTTACCTGGTTGTTGTTATGCCTGGTTATTTGAGATACCGTCACTTTCCTGTCAGCTTGAACCAGTCTGGCCATTCTCCTCCGACCCTTCTCACTAATCTGGCATTTTTGCCCACAGACTGCCACTCACTAGATTTTTTTTTGTTTCCCGCACCGTTCTCTGTAAACTCTAGAGAATGTTGTGCATGAAAATCCCAAGAGATCAGCAGTTACTGCACCAACAATCATTCATGGTCGAAGTCACTCAGATCACACTTCTTCCCCATTCCGATGTTTGGTCTGAAAAATAACTGAACCTCTTGACCATGTCTGTATGCTTTTATGCAATCAGGTGCAGTCACATGATTGGCTGATTAGATATTTGCATTAATGAGCAGGTGTACGTGTACCTAATAATGTGGGCTCTGAATGTATCTCAATATCTATAGCATATTATGAAGGCACTTCACCACTGCCTTCTCATGGGTAATTAGGTACGTACATTGAATACCTTTGCTCTTGATACCCAGATCTAAAAAAGTACATTAAAAAAGAGATCAGAACCTCGATGCAGAATTCTTATTGCTCTCTTGCACATTTTACCCAGCTTCTATTCTTTCCCTTTCATAAGCCAAGTTGGTTAACCATAACGGAGAAACTTGACGCAACAACTTAAAGATTCTGCATGACAAAATTAGGATTGAAGACCATTCTTATTAAACCCATATGTTTAACTCCAACCCATATGGAATAATGGAATCCCTCAGCACGGAGACAGGCCCTTAAATCCAATGACTCCATGCGGACTATCACACATCCATTTACATTAGTCCTACACTAACCTCATTTTATTCTTCCCACACTCCCATCAACTCCCCAAAGATTCGACAAACCATAAGAACAGAAGACAAAGAAGCAGAATTAGGCTATTTGGCCCCTCGAGCCTGCTCCATCATCTCTTCGCAGCTGATCCATTTCCCTCTCAACCTATTCTCCTGTCCCATAACCTATCATGCCCTGACTTATCAAGAACTATCAACCTTTGCCTTAACTGTACCCAGTTACTTGGCCTCCACAGCCGTCTGTGGCAATGAACTCCACTGATTCACCACCCTCTGGCTAAGGAAATTCCTCTATATCTCTGTACTAAATAGACACCTGTCTATCTTGAGGTTGTACCCTTTGGTTCTAGACTCCCCCAACAAAGGAAACATCCTCTTCACATCCACTCTATCTAGGCTTTTCAATGTTAGATAGGTTTTAATAAGATTCTCCCCTCCCCACCATTCTTCCAAATTCCAACGAGTACAAGCCCAGACCCTTCAATTGCTGCTCATATGATAATCCTTTCATTCCAGGAATCATCCTCATGAATTTCCTCTGAACCAGCTCCAGTATCAGCCCATCCTTTTTAAAATAAGTGGCTCAAAACTGCACACAATGCTCCAACCAAGAGAGACCTCACAAGTATCTGATAAAGCCTCAATATTAGATCCCTGCTTTTATATACTACTCTTCTTGAAATGCATGCCAATATTGCATTTGCCTTCCTCACTGCCATTATATCCTGCAAAATAACCTTCAGAAAATCCTCAATCCCAAATTCCTTTGCACCTCAGATTTTTGAATATTATCTCCATCTAGAAAGTAGTCTATGCTTTTACTCCTTCTACTAAAGTACATGACCATATACTTCCTGACAGTATGTTCCATCTGCCACCTCTTTGGCCATTCTCCTAATCTGTCCAAGTCCTTCTGCAGTCTCTCTACTTCCTCAACACTACCTACCTCCCTACCTGCCTTCATGTCATCCACAAATGTGGTCACAAAGCCAACAATTTCATCATTCAAATTGTTGACATACAACATAAAAAGAAGCGATCCCAACACAGACCTTGAGAAAACCACTACTCACTGCAACCATATAACCATAGAACATTACAGCACAGAAACAGTCCTTTTGGCCCTTTTTGGCTGTGCCAAACCATTTTTCTGCCTAGTCCTGCTGACCTACACCTGGCCCATATCCCTCCAAACACCTCTCATCCATGTACATGTCCAAGTTTTTCTTAAATGTTAAAAGAGAGCCCGCATTTACCACTTCATCTGGCAGTTCATTCCACACTCCCACCACTCTCTGTGTGAAGAAGCCCCCCCAATGTTCCCTTTAAACTTTCCCCCTTCACCCTTAACCCATGTCCTCTGTTTTTTTATTCCCCTAGCCTCAGCGGAAAAAGTCTGCTTGCATTCAGTCTATCTATATCCATCATAAGTTTATATACCTCTATGAAATCTCCCCTCATTCTTTTACACTCCAGGGAACAAAGTCCTAACCTATTCAACCTTTCTCTGTAGCTCAGTTTCTCAAGACCCAGCAACATCCTTGTAAACCTTCTCTGCACTCTTTCAACCTTATTAATATTCTTCCTGTAACTCGGTGACCAAAATTGCACACAATACTCCAAATTCCACCTCACCAGTGCCTTATACAACATCTCCATAACATTCCAACTCTTATACTCAATACTTTGATTTATAGAGGCCAAAGTAAAAAAAGCTCTCTTTACTACCCTATCTACCTGTGAAAAGGATCAATTAGAAAAGGGTCTCTTTATTCCCACTCTTTGCCTCTTGCCAATCAGCCAATGCTCTATCCATGCTACTATCTTTCCTGTAATACCATAAGCTCTTACCTTGTTTAGTAGTCTCACATGTGGCACCTTGTCAAAGCCTTTCTGAAAATCCAAATACATAGCATCCACTGATTCTCCTTTGTCTATCCTGCTTGTTATTTCTTCAAAGAATTCCAACAGATTGGTCAGGCAAGATTTTCCCTCAAAGAAACCATGCTGACTTTGGCCTGTTTTATCATATACGTCCAAGTAGCCCAAAACCACACCTTTAATAATCAACTCCAATGTCTTCCTATACACTGAAGTCAGGCTAACTGGCCTACAATTTCCTCTCTTCTACCTCCCTCCCTTCTTGAAGAGTGGAGTGACATTTGCAATTTTCCAGTCCTCTGGAACCATGCCAGAATCTATTGATTCTTGAAAGATTACCTGCCTCCACGATCTCTTCAGCTACCTCTTTCAGAACCCTTGGGTGTGGTCCATCTAGCCAGGTGATCTATCTACCTTCAGACCATTCAGTTTCCCAAGCACCAACTCCCTCTTAATAGCAACAGCACTTGCTTCTGCCCCTTGACACTCTTGAACTTTTGGCACACTACTAATGTCTTCCACAGTGAAAACTGATGCAAAATACTTATTCAGTTTTTCTGCTATTTCCTTGACCCTTGTCACTATCTCTCCAGCATCATTTTTCAGCAGCCCAGTATCTCCTCTTGCCTCTCTTTTACTCAATATATATCTGAAAAAACATTTGGTATAATTTTTGATATTACTGGCTAGATAATATATTTCATCTTTTTCCCACTTAAGTTATTTTAGTTGACTTCCGTTAGCTTTTAAAAATTTAGCAATCCACTAGCTTCCCACTAATTTTTGCTCTATTATATGCCCTCTCTTTTGCTTTTATGTTGGATTTGACTTCCCTTGACAGGCACGGATGCATCATCCTGCCATTAGAATACTTCCTCTCCTTTGGGATTTATCTATCCTGCACTTCCGAATTGCTCCCAGAAACTCTAGCCATTGCTGCACTGCCATTATCCCTGCGACTGTCCTCTTCTAATCGACTTTGGACAGCACTTCTCTCAGCCCCTGAATTCCTGTTACTCCACTGGAATACTAATACATCTGACTTTAGCTTCTCCCTCTCAAATTGCCGTGTGAATATCATGTTATGATCACTGTTTCCGAAAGGTTCCATTACCTTAAGCTTCCCAATCATTTTTGGTTCATTACAGAATATTCAATCCAGAATTGTTGGTTCAACGACAAGCAGCTCCAAAAGGCATCTCAGAGGCATTCTATAATGCTCTCTCTTGGAATCCAGCATCAACTTGATTTTCCAAATCTATCTGCATCTTGAAATCCCCCATGTCTGACATAACATTGCCCTTTTGACATACTTTTTCCATCTCTTGTTGCAATTTGCAGACCACATCCTGGCTACGGTTAGGAACAATGAACGGTGACTAATTAAGTTACCAACCCACACATCTTTGGGAAACCCACATCTCTGGGATGTGGGAAGAAAACAGAACACATAGGGGAATCACACACAGTCATAAGAAGAATGGGCAAACTCCACACTGACAGCATGAGGTTGTGACCAGTGACTCCCATCTGCACCACTGGGGTGCAGACTCCACAATTAAGGGCAATTAGTGGTGAGGAATAAATGGTACATTGGCATCAACATCTGCATCAATAAAACTACACTCAGAGTACACCTTGAACACTGTTAATCATCTTTCATAAGGCCTCACTTGCACTGAGACTTTCAGGCAAAGAATGTAGGAATACACTCATTCAATGCCCAAAAATATAAATAAGACACAACTTAGTGAGTTACTGGAATAAAAGCACAGAGCTTGAGGCAGGGATGGGCATTCTGTTTTGAGAAAACTGAACCCAATTTTAAAAACTGTATAATCAACATTACACCTCACAGAAGTTCCCAGACAATTTGTTCTGATCACACAAAGTTTCTCTGTTTCTCAGAATCCAATCAACATTCCATTTTACTACAAAACGATTTTGGAGATTTAGTTTTGTTTTAACCCAAACCAATTTTAAATAAATTCAGCTGCCAGAGTAGATCCTTCAGGCCAAAAGCCTCCATTCCTCTAAACCCACCTCCGTCCTTTGAAAGACAAGGTTCTTTCCTCTCTTACTTTGGACCAATATCCTCTAATTTTTTATTCCCTAGGGGAAAAACTGTGGGTATTCACCCTATCTGTGTCCCACATGATTTTATGGTCATTCCTCAGTGCCGGACACTCCAATGGGACAAGCTTAGTCAGGCACCTCGGTCAGCATGGCCAATTTGCCTCTTTCTATGCTACAAGTCTCCTTGACTCTGAGTACTGTATCTTACCGCTGTAAGAATACCTTAGCTCTGTTGGCTCTGAAGTAAAACAGAATTTGTTCCAGGGGACCCACTGTCTGAGCTCGAGCCTACAGTAGCTGGGACTCCGTCCTTAGCTCGATTGTGGTTCCTGCACTGTATCACACTGGTCTTAGCAAAGAGGGACCAGCAATGCTCATTGAATCTCCCTGGAGAAAGAAAGGTTGAGGAGTGACTTATTCTAGGTGATTAAAATGATGCAAAGTAGAAGGAAACACATAAAAGAGACCACCGGGCAAGTTTTGAGAGTTGTGGGCTCATGGGACAAGCTGCTAAAGGATTGTTAGAGGTGAGTACAATTAGAATATTAAAAGACATTTGGAAAGGCACGCGGATAGGAAAGGTTCAGAGGTACACAGTGAAATGGATCTAACTCAGGTAGATAAATTAATTGACATGGGCCTGTTACAGTGCTGTACAACTTGATGACTCTTAAGCTGCAGAATCACTATACCATAGTGATACAATACAACTGAATTCAATACAACTGAATGGTGACTCCAGATCTTGGCCTGAGGGTCAAGTCAGAAGTCCGGAAGTTGAGTCTTCATTGGCTGGAGCCAAGTTGGCAAGACTGTGCCTGCTGAGGACTCCAGCCCAGACGCCTGGTCTGGGTTTAAATGACTAGGCACGCATGTGGGTGGGAGGAAGGAGTAGGGTTTGTTTTGCTGCCCTTGTTTTGTTGCTCATTATGTTCTGTGCTGAGCATTGTGGGCATGTAATGTTGGCGCCAGAATGTGTGGTGACCCTTGAGGCCTACCCCCTCCCCCGACTCCAGCACACCCTCGGGTGTGTTGGTTGTTAACGCAAACAACACATATCACGTATGTTCCAATTTGAATCTTGAATCTTGGATAAGCCAATCAATTTGGAAAGGAATTATTTAATAATCAAGCATAACATGATTGACAGGGTTGTGGAAGAGTCCCATTATGAATTTCACTGCGTCTGCAGGTTCCTTAGAGAAAAATCCTGTTATTCCTGGAAATTTGCTGAGTGCTCAGGTTTAAGATAAGATAAGCTTTATTGAAACATTGAAGCACACAGTCAGAGCATGTGCTGGGACATCCCTCAACTGTCACTATTCTTCCAGCGCCAACGTGGCACCCCACATCTAACTAACTCTAACCCGTATGTCTTTGGAAGGTGAGAGAAAACCAGAGCACCCAAAGGAAACACGCAGAGTCACGACGAGAATATACAGACTGTGGTGTGAACCCCAATGTGATAGAGTTAAGCTAACAACTATGCTACTGTGTCCAAGTCACAGATTTCTGGGCCTGTTGGTACTGTATTGCTGGGAATATCAGTTTGAATTCCACTTACATAACTTGAGAGTTAAAATCAATAAAATGGAATTTTTAAGAAGTGCTCTCAATAATGGTATTGTGAAGCTGTCAAGTGTGTTTCAAAAATAATCCATCCTTGGTGTGTTTAATGGAGGGAGCTGATAATAAAGGGTTGGTTAACTCCAGGAAGGTCAAAACCCACCTTGGAGTGTTGCAACAAAGCCCCAGGTGGTGAAGGGCAAACACTGGAGGGACTTAGAGTCAGAATGATAGTGATACGGACCAAGGTTACAAGCCCCTCAGCTCAACACACCTATATGACCAAGTTGCCAGTCTAAGACAGTCCTACTGGCTTGCCTTTTGTCCATTATCCTTTCTTATGCATATACAGTACCTGTCCAGATGTTGTTTTTTTTTAAAAGTATTGTTCTTTGAAAATGCATCTACCACTTCCTCTCACAAAATGCTGGAGGTACATAGATGCTGCCTGGCCTGCTGAGTTCCTCCAACATTTTGTGTGTTTTGCTCGGATTTCCAGCATCTGCAGGTTTTTTCTTGTTTGTGATTTGACTACCAGTTCCTCTGACAGCTTGTTCCATGTATGCACCACCCTCTGGGTGAAGGAGTTATCTCTCAAGTCTCTTTTAAGTCTTTCCACTCTCACTTTAAACCTATTCCCTTTAGTTTTTGATTCATTTTTATCTCTGGGCAAAAGAACGTACATATTCACCCTGTCCATGCGAGTCATGATTTTTATGTACCTGCATATGGCCACTCTTCAGTTTCCTTTGTTCCAGATGTGACAAGCTTAGTCAGGCACCTTGCTCAGCGGGGACAAATTGGACCAAAGGACCTTTTTCTGTGCAGTACAACCCTATGTCACTGCTTTAAGAATACCTCAGCTCTGTTGGCACTAAAGTTAAAACCAATTCAGTCCAGTGGAGTCACTGTCTGACCTCAAGCCTGCAGTAGCCGGGAGTCTCTCCTTACCATGGCCCTGTTTTCTGCAACACATCATGCTCATAAGCCACTTTGGGCCCCTTATCTGAGAAAGGATGTGCTGGCATTGGAGTGTGTCCAGAGGAGGTGCACGAGAATAATTCCAGGAATGAGATGGTTAATGTAAGAGGAGCTTTTGGTACCTCCGGGCCTGTACTGGTGTTTACAAGAACCTCATTGAAATCTATTGAACACTGAACGGCCTAGATAGAGTGGACGTGGAGAGTGTGTTTCCTGTCGTGCTGAAGCTTAGCTCCAGAGGGCACAGCTTCAGAAGAGAGGGACGCCCCTTTAGAATAGAGATAAGGAGGAATTTCTTTAGCCAGGGGGTAGTGAATCAGAGGAATTCATTGCTACTGCTGGCTGTTGAGACCAAGTTATTGGCTATATTTAACAGAGATTGATAGATTCTGGACATCAAAGATTATGGGGAGAATGGGTTTGAGAGGGATGATAGATCAACCATGTTGGAAAGGTGGAGCAGTCTCGACGGGCCCCATGGCCTAGTAGTCCCCTACGTCTCATAGTCTAAATCAGTTTTGGTTCAGCCACACTCTATCTCTTGGTTTTGTTGTAAAATAGACCAATAGTCTTTTATTTTTTAATTTCAGCTTCTCTGGTCAGTTCTGAGAGGTGATGGACACAGGAATTGTAGGATTAGTCAAAATCTACACCAGGTTCAGTCACATGAAGAAATAACTATATTTTGTTTTCAGGTAAGAGTGTTGCAATTGTACGCAACGTCTTTCATGTACGGAGTATATTTATAGCTAATATAAATAATGTATCTCAGTTCACTAAAAATACTACCAGAATTCATTTATTTAAAAGAACAGTTAATTGGATATTTATGTGCATTGATCTCAATCTCTCTCCTGCCCACATACCTATATAAATACACATATATGTGTGTAACTTATTGTAGTTATGAACCTATATATTTGCAAGCCTCTGCCTGTATATTGTAAGCCATAGCAAATCTTTCTATCATTCCAATATTACAATACACTTATCTTGCAAATTAACAACGTAACACAGCATTTGTGTTATAAATAAATTATTACCTACTTATGCTGAGAGAGAAACACTAATAATTCATTGCTCAACCAATATAATGCAGTTCGACTGACTTCATAGATCAATGAAAATTGGTGTTTCCAGTCTTAAAGTAATTCAGCTCTCTCGATGATAATATTTCTTCATTACACATTTATAAAGTTTATTTTCTTCACGGTATTTGGGTTTTGCTGATAAAGGCAATGTTTGCTGCCCATCGTGATCTTGTCTCGAGAAGGTGGCGGTACATTGCCTTTTATTAACCATTGCAGTCTGACTTTGTGAGACAATTCCAAGATTTAAACCCAGACATAACGAATGTCAGGCAATTTATTTCCAAACGCACAAGAGATCCTGCAGCTGCTGGAAGTCTTGATTCACACACATGCACACACTAACCTGAGTTCCGAAAGTTCACCTGTTTATTTCCCTCCAGAGATGCTGCCTCTATTGCATTCCTTCAGCATTTAGTGTATGTTAATATATTTCCAAGTCTGGGTGGTGTGTGACTTGGAGGGGAATCTGCAGGCTGTGGTGTTTCCATACGTCTACAGAAAGTGGAGGTTCAGCAGTTCACAAATTTAGGCTCAAGTTTAATTGTTATTCAACAGCACATAAATAGAGTCAAATGAAACAACATTCCTGTGGGGCCCCAAGTAATAATATAGTCCCAAGTCCCTGAGTATCACATCCTATAGCTTGATGATGCATGGGATATTGTCAGCAAGAACAATTCCGCAGCAGTCAATCATCATGAGCTACTGCAGCCGCAGAGAAACGCAATCTAGCTTGTCTTCCACTGAGCACACACTGGAGGGCAGCACCATCAGGAGGGGCCAGTCCCCAACTGAATATTGACCCCCACCCTGCCACACCGTCTCCAGCATCTCCTCCCCTAGGCAGCTGCAAAAGGCTCGAGGGCCTGGTCTGCCCTACATCCGAGGTCAAATGGCTTCACCATCTCCGGCCTCACAAATGAACCAGTGTACTAGACTTGCAATATTCTGTGTTACCAGTGTCCAACAGGATCGTAACGTTTAATGCTTTGCAGCACCAGTGATCAGCAATTGGGTTTCAATTCCTGCCGCTGTTTGTAAGGAGTTCATAAATTCTCCCTGTGGTTTCCTCCAGGCACTCAGATATACTCCCACGTTCTAAAGATGTACAGATTAGAGTTAGTGAGTTCTGGACTGAAAGTATTTCAACACTCGCGGGACGCGCTGCAGAATCCTCACTGATTTGATTTGAATGCAAATGGTGCACTTCACTGAATGTTTTGATGTTCTGGTGTACATCGGACAAGTAAAGCCAATAAAGCTGTGCGTATATTGACATCAATGGTTCTGACATCACCACACTTCGTAAACTACTCTTTGACCGCAAAGTGTTTTAGGACATCCTGAAAAGGAAGAAAGGTGCTACTGAAATATACACTCAGTGGCCACTTCATCAGGTACCTCTGATAGGTAATAAAATGGCCACTGAGTGTATGTTAGTGGTCCTCTGCTACTGTAGCCCAAACACTTCAAGGTTTGACATGTTGTTCATTCGGAGATGCTCTCCCACACACCACTGTTGTAATGTGTGGTTATTTGAGTGACTGACGTCTTCCAGTCAGCTTGATTCAGTCTGGCAATTCTCCTCCGACCTCCCTCGTTAACTAGGCATTCTTGCCCACAGAACTGCCCCCGACTGGATTTTCTTTTTGTTGTTTTTCAAATCATTCCCTGTAAGCTCTAGAGACAGTTGTCTGTGAACGTTCTAGGAGATCAGGGGTTTCTGAGATAATCAGACCATCCTGTCTGGCAACAAGTTCAAGGTCACTTAAGTCACATTTCTTCCCCATTCTGATATTTGCTCTGAACAACAAATGAACCTCTTGACCATGTCTGCATGCTTTTATACATTGAGTTGCTACCATATGATTGGCTGATTAGATATTTGCATGAAGAAACAGGTATTCAGTTGTGCCCAATAAAGTGACCACTCGGTGTATTTCTCTCACTGTGGGTTTCTCTACTCTTCCAGGTACCCACACACATAACTTTAGAGAAAAACAGGGTAGGAGAGATATGTAGTCTTCGGTCTAAATTTTCAACGCGTCCAGTTTCTCCTTGGAACTATAATCAAAATGGTTCAGCATTTAATATAATGTGAATCCTGATTCTTGAATCATGATTCTCTGTGCACAGGAGGGCAGCCAATGCTGAGATTGGATCTGGGAAGATAAATCAATTTAAAATATCTGGATGGGTAAAGTACAGAATGCTTGCAGCAGCACTGGCAAATAAAGCTATTAAAGCTCCCATTGTTTTTAATTTCTTTTGAGAACTCAACTTTGACCCTTAATCCAATGCCTAATCAATCTTTTCGACCTGTTAGAATGGGCATTTCTGTTTTTTCAATCTGTTAAATGGATTATAATGTTTGTACATATATATGTGCTAGTATTATATCCATACAGGACATTTGGCTTTCAGTTATATGCTATCATATTTCATAAACTGAACACTTTGATCAAGAATCAAGGTTTAAGGATTAACTTTATTTACCATATACATTTACTTGCAATAGAAATTTGCTATGATGTATTGGTGCAACATGCAACAAAAAACAATAATATTTAACAATTATGAAGATAGAGAAATACATAATATATGAACTTATGAGTTAAAGTGCAAACTTGGAATAAAATGTGTCTAGATACACCACTGGGCACTCCAGTTTCCTCCCACATCCCAGAAACATGCGGATTTGTTGGTCATTGGTCACATGAGTGTAATAGGGTAGCACGTGCTCATTGGCCGTGAAGGGCTGTTACCATGCTGCATCTCCAAATAAATAAATAAATAAATAGATAGATAAATAGATACTCAAGCCTGCATATTCCAACATCTGCTCTCTCTTGCCTCTTCACACATTCATATGGTGGTATACAACATCGATTGTGTTTCAAAGCAATAAAAAATACTTTCCAGCACAGGAAGGAACATTCAGGTTCTGTAGTCTGTTCCACTAATCAGTAAGATGTGTCAGGGCAACATGCTCTCCTCTCATTACCACTATCTGGGAGGAGATACAGAAGCCTTAAGACCCACACTTAACATTTTAGGAACATCTTCTTCCCCTCCACCATCATATTTCTTTGCAGTCCATGAACTCATGAATGAAGAGCTTTGGCCTGAAACCTCAGCTGTTCATTTCCCTCCATCAATGCTGCCAGACCTGTTGAGTTCATCCAGTATTTTGTGAGTTTTACTCAAGATTTCCATCATCTGTAGAATCTCTTGTGTTCATAACTCATGAGAATCACCTTGTTATTCCCATTTTTTGCAGTATTTATTTATTTTTGTTATTTTTAGTAATTCAGTATCTTTGCACTGTACTGTTGCTGAAAAACAGTAAATTTCACATCATATGAGGTAGTGATAGTAAATCTGATTCTGACACCCAGCTATTCAACAATTCCTGTAATTCTCATCTGCTGTAATTCAACTGTGTACATGTGTACCGCCAAATGAAAAAACATTCCTCCTGATCAAGGTGCACAACACAGTACATATAACTCAAACAAAAAACATGAAGTAATATTACCACAAATAATCGAAGTTCCCTTTTTTTTACAGCTGTGCAGACCAACCATTGCTCCGAGCAGAGAATTACTACACAGCCTGAAAACTGCGTGGCATTTTAGTAAAACATTATGTAGAAGAAAATTCCAGTGGCACGGCAACTAAGGCTACATGCACGGGAGCATTTCAGTTACCGTGTGGCTGCACACCTGCCACGGAGCTTAGAGGGGACAGGGCAAATAATAAAAATATATTCCAGAAGACTGGTATTTACCATAAGGTTCATTTACAGCACAAATGAAAAAGTAAACAGTAAAACTACTGGCGCGTCGTAAGTGATGAGACCTGGGTGGTGGTAGGGAGTCCAATAGCCTCACAGTCCGGGGGAACTGTTTCCCATCCTTGCCCTTGTCCTAATGCTACTGATTTTTGTCCTTCTAAGGACCCTGCATAGGCATCACACCCGATTAATATCTTGGATGGGTGGACAAGAGACCCCGATAAACTTATTAGGCGTCTTCACAATTTGTGGGGTCCTGTGGACCGATGCCTTACAATTGCTGTACCAAGCGGTGATGCAACTAACGAACAACTGGGCCAGCAGTGATTTCTGTCTCCAGCAAGAGGCAGAACATGGAGAAACTATCCATGTGAGCTCTATTGGTTTTCATATTTGCATGTGGTAACTTGGTTACAATCATACAGAAAGCATTGTGTTCCCCACTCTCTGTATGATTACTGCACGCTGCACATACTGCTGATTATAACAAGTTCTTCTCTACAAGAAGCCACTCCTGGCTCAGGTACAATGCAGTTCAGTTGTAAACAAAGACCAGAAAAACTGAAAAGGGACCAATTTCCTCTTTAATAAACACATTTACGAAGATTGGAATAAATTTGTGTTTTATATGTTTCCTTTTGTGATGTTGAGAGGGCTCAGAGCACTTTACAGATAATGTAGAGCAGTTTCTGTAATGTAGGAATGTGAATCAGAATAAGATTTATTAGCACTGACATAGGTTGGGAAATTTATTGTTTTTTGGCAGTGGTACATTGCAATACATAAAAATAATTACAATAAAAATATATTAAAAATAAATAATGCAATAAAAAAGAGCAAAATAGTGTGGTAATGCTCATGGGTTCACGTACCATTCAGAAATTTGACGGTCGAGGAGAAGAAGCTGTTTCTGTATCATTGAGAGTGGGTCTCCAGGCTTCTCTGTCTCCTCCCTGATGTGAAAAATCCGAATCAGATTTATTATCACTAATATAGGTCGTAAGATTTGTTACAATGCAATGCATAAAACAGACTTTGAATTATAATAAGATATATATATTTGTAATATTCATATATTTATGATTGTGATAATATAACTATATGTAAAAAGATAAATAAGTTTTCGAAACAGAACAAAAATAATGAGGTAGTTTTCACAGGTTTACGGACTGTTCAGAAATTTGATGGCGGAGGGGAAGAAGGTATTCCTAAAACATTTAGGCTCCTGTATCTCCACTCTGATGCTAGTAATGAGAAGAGGGCGAGTCCTTAATGATGGATGCCACCTCATGAGGCATCCCTTTTTAAAGATATCCTCTATGGTGAGGAGGCTAGTGCCCATGACAGAGCTGGCTGAGTTTAAAACACTGCAGCTTTTCCCAAACCTATGCATTGGCCATTCCATATCAAATGGTAATGCGGCCATTTAGAAAGCTCTCCACAGTACACCTGTAGAAATCTGCTGAAGTGGTAACATGCTAAATCTCCTCAAACTCCTAACGAAATATACCCGCTTTATTATTGCACCAGTAGTTTGGACTCAGGGTAAGTCTTCAAAGATGTTGACACTCAGGAGTGTGAAACTGCGCACCCCCCCACTGCTGATTCCTCGATGAGGACTGCTGCACGTTACCTTGATCTCCCCTTCCTGTGGCCCGCAATCAAATCCTTGGTCTTACTGACACTGGGTGCAAAGCTGTTGTTTTAGTAAAGAGGGCATGTCCTGGGTGGCGACGGGCTTCCCTTCCGTAAGAATCGCCTTTTAACGATGTCCTCATTGGTGGGGAGGCTAGTGCCGATGATGGAGCTTGTGATGGAAACACCACTACTAATCTGTACACAGCAAGATCCCACGAAGAGCAATGGAATAATAACCAGATTATCTGCATCTGAGAAATAAATGTTGATCATGGCATTTTGAAATAGTGCTGCTGAAGAGTATGCATCTTCCTCAGAGATCAGCAGGGATGATCTCAGTCATTACGTATAGCACAGGAACAACCCCTCAGCTCAGCTCATCCATGCCAACCAAGATGCCCATCCTAGCTACCCCTTTGCCTGCATTTGCCGCATGTCATTCTAACTTTTCCCTAAGAGCTTGCCCATCCAAATGACTTTTTAACAATGTTATTGTACCTACCTCAACCACTTCCATGTATAGACTGGGCACTGCACGAAGAAGTTGCCCCTTCAGTCCCTTTTAAATCTCTCTCCTGTTACGCCTGTGCCCAACTCTGAGGGGCTGAAGGGTCCAAGGTAGCCCCCTCCTTTTTGAGAATCGCAAGATCGCTATTAATTCAGGTCACGAGACCCAGGAAATGAGGGAGAGACATTTGGAATGTCCTGGCCCTCAGCGATACAAAGCCATGGAAGACGGCTATTGTCTCTTGGAGACGGAATTGTGTATTGAGTACTGTACTTCATGGAAGCCCTCAGGGAATGATCAGAGGGGGTTGGTTGAGGGATTGCATCATCCCAACCTGATTGACATCTGAGACCCCATGAGTAAGGATAAAAGAGGGTCTAGGGAACAGCCCCTTTAGACACACCAGAAGAAATGCTAGAAATCCCGTAATAGTGACAGCCGGTGGAAAGCCCACGTGCGTCCTTTTCCATTTGCCTCGGAATTGGTGGGCCTTACCACGGAAGAACGGCTTTAGCTAAAACAAAGGAGAAATCAGCCCCAACGACTCTCGAAGGATTGACATCATAAAAGGAATGGGCAAGTTTTAAACCCTCTTTCTTGACTCCATCCAAAGGCTGCAGCCTGCATGAACTTGAGTGACTTTTATATTTCCATCGGACAATACATTATCCCCTAGACAATGATAGAGCTATTTCTTATTGATTATTATTATACCCGCACTTATAGATTTTGTATTATCTGTATGTTTGCATTGTTATTATTTTTGTGCATTTTTATCAATAAATACTGTTAAAAATAGTACCATCAGACTTCAATGGACCTCTCTATCTTTGCTGGTAAGTGACCCAGTTACGGGGTATGTAACACTCCTCTCACCCTGAACCTATGCCCTCTGGTTTTTCATTCCCTGTTCAGGGAAAGAGACTGTGTATTCACCCCACTATACCTCTAATGATTTTATACTCCTCCATAAGGTCACCCCTCAGTCTCTGTTGCTCAATGGAGTAAAGTCATTATCTGTCCAGCCCTCTTCTCAACCTTCGTCGAGTCCTGGCACTCCTTTGTGCTCTCATTCCAGCTTAATAAAAAACACCAGAGATTCTGCGGATGCTGGAACACCAGAGTGATGCACACAAAATGCTGGAGGAGCTCAGCAGGTCAAGCAACACCTGTGGAGGGGAACAAACAGTCGACACTGTGCGCCAAAACCCTTCATCAGGAGTTAGCTTAATGACGTCTGCCCTACAACAGGGTAACTGAAACGATACACAATACTCTAGCTGCAGCCCCACTGACATCTTATACGACTACAACATATTCAGTGTCCTGACAGATGAAGACCAACGTGCTAATCAGCTTCTTCGCCACTGTGATACCACGTTCAGGGAACAATGTACTCCTATTTCCCCCTGTTCTATGTTTAATCAAGAGGGCACTCACCCATTCCGTAGGTAGGTTATCTATGCTTTGAACTGGTAGGACATTTTCTATTATTTCATCCTACTTAGACTGAAATGTTAGTTGAATGCTGGTCTGTCCATGTTAAAGTCAAAGTGAAGTCTTTAAACATCAGAAAATCTGCAGATGCTGGAAATCCAGAGCAACACACACAAAGTGCTGGAGGAGCTCAGCAGGTCAGGCAGCATCTATGGAAATGAATAAACAGTTGACATTTCAGGCCGAGACCCTTCTTCAGGACTGGCGAGGAAGGGGAAAGATGCCAGGATGAATAGTTGGGAGAACTAGCTGGAAGGTGAAAGGTGAAGCTAGGTGGGTAAGAAAGGTAAAGGGCTGGAGAGGGGAAGAAATCTGTTAGGAGAGGAGTGTATTATTGAGTATGGAAAGTGGAGTTTATTTTCATATGCAAAACTATGCAAAACAGGTGCAATGAAAAACTTAACAAGCAGAATCACAAGCACGTAACATCAGATGAGCAACATTCACAAGAAAAATGTAAATTATTCATAAATTAAACAAAAATAGTACAAGAGAGAGTCAGAATTAGGGCAAAGAAATTCAAAATCTATTGTCATGTAAAGTCGTCAAAGCAGTCGTAGTGTTACTTTACTGGGGAAAAGTCTGTAAGGAGTTTGTACATTCTTGTACAACAAGGTTTTCTTCCTGATGCTCCAGTTTCTTTCCACTGGAATGTTCGAGCTAGTAGGTTTATAAATTGTTATTGCCATGTTAGTGCTGGAAGCATGGCAGCATGTGAGGGCTGCCCCCAATACATCCTCAGACTGTGTTGGTCATTGACACAAATCACACATTTCACTGTATGATTCATTTCGATGTACATGTGACAAATAAAGCTAATCTTTAAATCTTTAGTGATCAGAGCTGTGAAAGTTGGTTTTAGAACAAAATGATTCTAGAGAAGCAGCCATTCTTGAACCTGGCGGTTTGCGACTTCAAGCGTCTGTACTTCCTGCCCGACCGTAGGTGGGAGAATATGGCGTGGCCTGCTTTTTGTTGATGGATGTTGCCTTTCCTGAGGCAGGGACTCCTCCAGATACTACTGATAGTGGGCAAGGAGGTGCCAGCGATGTACCGGGCCAAGTCCCTTCCTCTCTGCAGCTACCGTGAAGATGAGCAGCTCGAGCAAACTCAGGGGTAATACTTCCCACATCAACATGAGAGGTTCACTTCAATGATCAGCTCACTGTAGCAAATCGAAGGAGTTGCAGCACCTTAATGCCATTCCTGTTGCATCCCTGCAGCTGACGTTTCCATTCTTCCAGACTGAAAGCCTCAATGTCAAGCACTCCCACCGAGACTCTGAGCTCTGGGTCTGCCTGAAATCAATTAAGAGTTAACCCTATTTCTAAAGACCAGACGCAGTTTTATGACATTAAAAAAAAGCCTTTGGGGCAGCATGGTAGTGTAGTGTTTAGCATAACACAACTACAGTGCCAGCAACCTGGGAACAGTTCTCCCTGAGTTTGTACTTTCTCTCCATGAATGTGTGGGATTTCTCTGAGTGCTCTGGTTTCCTTCCACATCCCAAAGATGTATAGCTCAACAGGTTAATTGGACACATGTGTGTAATTGGGTGGTCTGGGCTCATGGGTCTGAATCTGTAAATAAAAATAAAGAAAAAAAGTGCTGGAAACACCCAGCAGGTCAAGCAACATCAGAAGTTCAAGTTTATTGTCATGGGTGTACATGTCCAGGATATAAATGACATATAAATTTGGTTTTTTGCAGCAGCAGCACTGAATATCACAGATATGATGTACATAAACTGTATACATTAACATAAATCATTCACAATTTACATGAAAAAGTACATAATAAAAAGTAACAACATTAGTGGAACTTAAGGGATAGACGGTCCAAGGTAGGATTTGGGCTTTTCGGGTCGCTTCAAGAAGTTGACTGTGACAGGGAAGAAGTATATGGTTCCTGTATGTTCTGACTGATGGCAGCATCAAGAAGAATGCATGGACCAGATGGTGGGAATCCCTAATGTTTGGATGCTGCTTTTCTGAGTCATCGCCTCGTGTTTCATTGGTGGGGAGAGCTGTAGCCATGATGGAACTGGCTGAGCCAAGCTAAATCTTGTGTTCCTGTGCATTAGAGTTACCACGCCAGTCTGTGATGCAACCTGTCAGGAAGTTTTCCATTATATATATCTTCAATTACATGCCAGATCAAGTATAGACCTTCTTCATGGTTGAACCTATATGCTGGGCCCAAGATAGTTCCTCCGAGATGTTGACAGCTGGGATTTTGAAGCTTCTCACCCTTGATGACGGTTGCAGGTTCTCCTGACTTCTCCTTCCTAAAGCCCACAACCACTTCCTTGGTGTTGCTGTCATAGAGAGCAATGTTGTTGTTCCCACACCACTCAACCTGCTGACTTATCTGTGGAACCGAAACAGTGTTAATATCTCAAGTCTAAGGCCCTCTGAGAACCACAAACTCTGTTTCTTCCTCCATCGATGCTGCCTGACTTCCTGAGCGTTTCCCCACATTTTCAGCCTTTATTTCAGATTTTATGACCATTTGTAGTTTTTGGACCATCTCGTTCCAACTCTTTCTTCTAAATGTTTTAAATAACTAAAGCAGTATAAGGCTCGTGTTCTAGGCCGGGAGTTGAACTTGTGTCACTGTTGCTAGTACAACCAACATCTGCCATCCATCATGCCCTGCCCCATCCTTTACTTCCCATGTAGAGGACACGTGTCTGTCTTGGCCTTATTGTGTCTATATCCTTCTGCTGATAGCCAGTGTTAATGAAAAGACGAATTTCACACAGCCAGCAGATTAACCTGTGCAGCCTTTTAAATGGTTACACTCTGACACATTTATTACAGAAGCTTATTGTTGGTGGTGATGATGCTTGCAGTGCACAGAACAATAGATAGTTGGGAGTCAATGTAATTTAGTCAATGAACATTGATGAGATCATGAACCACATCATAAGCCATAGACTAGTATCAGCATATAACCACACTCAAATGATTCAATTGCTCGTTCCCTGACACTATTGTTTATTATTTAAACTGTAGGTTCCATAAAATGAAAATGACTCCAGTGACAATGAACATTACTGTACTGAATGAGGACATGGAACTAGAAGTCATGGGTTAAAATTAGAACTGGATGTCATGTGTTCAGGGTGAGTGGCGAAAAGTTTAAGGGGGAACAAGAGGGGGAGCTTTTTAAGTCAGAAGGCGGTGAGAGTTTTGAAAGAGCTGCCAGCAGAAGTCATTAGGTGTTTTAAAAGTGGAGCTTAAAAGATTGTCGATTAGCAAGGGTGACAACGGTTGTGGGGAAAAGGCAGGAGAATTGGGAGGAGGAGGATAATAAATCTGCCACGATGGAGTGGTGGGTCAGACCCAGTGGACCGAATGATCTAACTCTGCTCCCAAGTTTTATGGTCCAATGGTCTTAATTAGTCACAGTAAGGGACTTCCAGTTAAGTCGAGGGATAGACTTTACGGGAGCTGATGGGAAGGGGGTAGAATAAAATGGTGTTAGTGTAGGATTTGCGTACACGGGTGGTTGGTGCAAACACACAGAGCCAAAGGGCCTTTAACCATGCTGTCTAGCTCTATGACTCTCCTTACACATTTGTAAGTGTTGGATTTCCTTCAGTCCTACCACTGGCACTTTTTGTTCTGTTTTTTCGATAAAAAGATCAAGTTTGTTTTTCTTGTGTACTGCCAGCAACCCTCACTGCACGTTTAATCCAGATGCGACAAAATGCCTCCTTAATCAGAACTGACATCACGTCACTTAGCAGGAATCAGTTTTATGGCCCATTGCTGTGAATCCACCAGACTTGCCTTAACCTTTCTTTCTTCTGCATTTTGGCATTGGGTTTTCTTTCTTAAAATGTGTGGTTCGAGGTCACGAAATTGCACTGTCAGCAATGTCGAAAGAATAATGATCAAGATTTATTTGATGATCCCGAAGTTCAAAGTTCAAAGTAAATTTATTATTGAAGATCGGATATGTCACCATATACTACCCTAAGATTCACTTTCTTGCAGGCATTCACAGTAAAACGAAGAAATACAATAGGATCAATGACAAAATACACACAAACAAGAACTGACAACCAATGTGCCAAATAAAAAAACAAATAATAATAATAATAATATTAAGCAGGGGCAGCCAGCAGCAGCACCAGGTGGATGGGACAAGGCGAAAGCATGGCCTCCAGCAGCGGGAGGCGGAGGTGGGAGAACTGGTTGGACAGTAAGCCACTCAGCCGCATAGACTCGGAGGACAGCTGAGGAGCTGGGGCTCGGTTTTGGGCTCTGCTGGACGGTCAGGGATCTGAAACATTGGGTATTAAGTGTGGGAAAAAGGCATCCATTGGTGTAAGATCCGCCATGGTCACTGGTCCTGAAACAAATCCAGAAATGTCTGTACCCAGATTGGGCGGTGCTCTGGTCAGTGTCGGTTCTCCATGCTGGGGGCACTGAAACTAAAATCTGGCTGTAGGTATTAAAAGCAAACCATTTTGCTTTAGAAATGGAGAGATCTCTATGGAACAGAGTGACACGGCTGCCGCCTGGGGATCACCAGGGCCTGCTGGGCATGACAGTAAGCGAACCGCTAGTGGTGCACTGCTGAATCAGTGAGCAGGCATCGGGAAAACTGAAAAAGATACAGCCAGCACTCAGAGTAGCCCAGCAACACCACAGGCTGTGACTGCTGCAGGTGTTTCTCAGGGGAGCAGTCCACTTACATCTGAGACCACTCAAGCAGTTAAGAGAGGAAAGACATGAATGAAATGGTCATTAGAAGTGAACACATTCATAATGCGTGTATATTATTGAGTAACAGAACTTGAGATTGACATGACAGGATACAGGGACAAACTTCATCAACAGGTTATAGCACAATATCCCTCCACGCAAGCAAATGCACAACGAATGGCAGATCAACGTAGAGCGATAGTAAAAAAATAACGTCATCCCTGGAGACATGTCAAACCAAATAAAACATGAAGTTACACAAGAGCTAGAAAAAAATCAACCTAAAGACCGCAACAATTTTACGCAAGAAACTAATGCAGTTGCAACCCACACTGAACCACTGATGAAAATGCAATTATTTCAACTGCATCACAATCAGACATCGATAGCAACAACACAGATTCAGAGCCTCTGCAGAATGCTGATGATGAAACTGAGCTTACGGACAAGATTATCCTAATATTTAACGTCACATGAACAGAATACATGGGCATTGACCCAACAAGAAGACCCTACATACCAAAACAAACTACATCATCAAAATTTGCAAAAATTGTCAATACTCTCAACAATATTATATTACCACAACATTTAGGAAAACATGAAACATTTGAAGAACTACCCACAATAACATACGGTGGCAGCATTAGTGACAGTGTAGTGCAATGGCTCCAAAATAGAGGCATTCATCAATAGCAACTCAAAACTGAGCAATGAAATGAAATCACCAAAATGGCAGAAGAGATTAAGAAACAAAATTGAAACTTTAAGAGCAGAAATAGCCCAGCTCATGGAGTAGAAAAAGGATAACCTGAGCAAAAAAGTTAAGAGAAAAGCTAAGGGAATGTAAGGTCCATGCAAGATATGATCAGCCTAACAAAAGCACTATAGAGTTTATAGATATACTGAAACAAAAGCTTGGAGCATACAAAGCCAGACTAAATAAATTCATGAAGTATACCAGACCAAGAAACCAGAATTATCAGTTCAGACACAATGAAGAATGTTCATATATGATGCACCATCAATAACTCACTCTGAGACGTAAGGCGAGATATCAGCTTTTATTGACTGGAAGAAGGAACCAGAAGTGAGTGACCACCATACTACGTCCTGGAGACTGAGGCCGAGCATAGGCCTCAGATCACCTTTATACAGGGGCCTGTGGGAGGAGCCACAGGAGCAGTCAGCAGGGGGCGCGTCCAGACAGGCACACGTAGTTCACCACAATATAGGACATTGAAACCAATTTGACACACTAAAATGCCACCAACCCCAACACAGAATTACCAACAAATTCAGAGATAGTGAACATAGTGAACTGGTGGTGCAGTGAGCTCAGTGCCAGGCTCGAGAACTGAGGTTCCTGAGTTCGATCCAGCGACAGACCGCTCCCGAGTGCGCTCTCCATCCGTGCTGGGTTGATGTCGAGCTCGCAACTCGACTTCATAAAAAAAAAACACTGCCACCTCCAGTTTAAATTCCCAAGCGGAATATTGTGGAGGATCAAATACCCAAAACCCAAACCCAAACATTTGTTCTAATATCTTCTCAAACAGGGTGATGCACAATCAAGAAGCAAGCTTGGAAAAGAAAGCATACACATCATTGAAGAAATACAAATACCTGAAGTTACAATGGATATGTTGATAGAGCTTATAAAAAATACACACAACTGGAGAAGTACTGGAAGTGATAATTTCATAATTATTGGTAATAAAATTTACTTGCCTTCATCCGCACCTATTAATGCATATCAACAATTTTCTTAAAAATCTTTTAAAAATGCCTGAATTTTTGACAGAAGGTAAAACATTTTTTTTACCTAAAGGGGAAATCATAAAAGATCCATCAAAATATCATCCTATTACTTGTTTATAAACTATATATAAAATTGTAACATTATGTATCTTGCAACAAATCACCACTCACTTGGATAACCACAGTATAACTACAGAAGAGCAGAAAAGATGCCGTAACGGTATGAAAGGATGTAAAGAACAACTGGTAACAGATTCTGTAATTCTGAATCAAGCCCATTGGAAAGGCAGAAATCTTTCTCTTTGCTATATTGACTACCAAAGGGCATTTGACTCCATCCCACACTCATGGTTAATAGAGGTTCTTAATATATATAAACTACACCCAGTATTTGTGAAATTCCTGAAACATCTGATGAAGCACTGATGTATTATAATCATCCTATTAACAATCAGTAAAGAACTACCACTGTTATCAAAGTAAACTGAGGCATTTTCCAAGGCTACTCTCTAAGTCCACTATGGTTCATTCTAGCTTTAAACCTGCTCTCTAATTTACTGAATTGGACAAAAATTGGATATCAAATCAGAAATAATGAAATGAGCTACACCTTAACACACCTTCTATACATGGATGATTTGAAATTATATGCTCCATTGTCAATTAAGCACAAATAGTAGAACTATTTTTGAAAGATAAAAACATGAACTTCGGACTGGATAATGCAGAACATTAAACACAAAGAAAGGTGCAATAGAGCTGCTGGAATACAAAACCGAGCAGCAGGATACAATACAGCCAATGGATGAATATGAAACATATAAGTATCTGGGATAACAACGAGGAAAGAAAATAGATCATAGTGTGATAAAGGGAAAACTTTTGACAGAATTTATTTCAAGGCTTAAGAAAATCTGCCAAACAGTACTCAACAGTAAAAATATAACAAAGACAATAAACACTTTCACTATACCCATATTAATGTATTCTTTTGGCATAATATGATGGTCCAAAGCTGATCTGAGAAACTTACAAAGAAAAATAAGGACTGAAATGACAAATTTCCTAAAACATTATATACATTCAAATGCGCTTAGATTAACACTACCTAGGACAGAAGGGGGAAGAGGAATAACAGACATTAAAGATCTTCACAACAGTCAGATAAAACTTCTAAGGATATACTTTCATCAACAAAAACAGGATTCAGCACTCCACACAAGCATTTGCAATTCTGATAAGTATACACCACCTTAACTTAAATGAGAGCACAACCCAGAAAAATGAAGACATAATCACTATTGAAGAAAAGTTAACCAATGGGAGAGCATGAATGTCTGTGGATGACATCGCCACGATCTGAGCAGACTAGATATTGACAAGGAAGCGTCAAACACCTGGCTCAGAGTTGGAGACTTCTTCCTAGAAACATGTCTTAACTTGTGGCAGTGCAGAACCAGGCGGTTAACACAAAAAAAAATCAAAAATACATTATAAAAGACAAAAAAAATCAAAATGATAAACGTAGAAATACCAGAAACAATCCAACGCATTACAGATCCTGTATCAGTCTAACACAATCTGATTACTTACACAGGCACATCTAAGTGGCAAACACCATTTGTCAAAATTTTACTTCAAAATACAAACTCATAAAAGAAATCATACCTTACTATAAATACAAGCCTGATCCAGTTTTAGAGTCAGAATATCACAGATTATATAGCAACTGAGCAGTTATTACAGATAGGACAATCCTTAATAACGTCCAGATATAATTATACAGGACAAACAAGCAAAAACATCTTATTTAATAGATATAGCTGTTCCAGACATGCATAACTTACTGAAATAACCAAGTGAAAAAAACAGAAATATGTTGAATTAAAAGAGGAAATTGAAAGACTATGGAACATGAACAAGATATACATTGTCTCAATTGTAATATCTACAACTGGTATCATCCCAAAGGCACTACACAATAGCATTAAACAATTTGGGCTATGCAGCAATATCTATGGAAATATTCAGAAAGCCACAACACTAGACACCATGAGAACAGTCCAAAAGTTCAATTGAGAAATGAGCATGATTGGCTATGCCTGTACCTCAGGTTTTACCAGTTTGAGTTGAGAAAAAATAAGTAGGGATAATAATAATAATAATAACAACAACAACAAGATAGCTAGTGAGGTCAACAGAAGTCTACTTTGTCAAACAAGGGAACTATTCAATAGTCTTGCTATAGATGCCCTTGAGACTGGTGACACCTACCTTTATACTTTTGTATCTTTTATCTTATGGAAGATGGGAGAAGAAAGAATGTCCAATGTGGGTGGGATCTTTGACCACGTTGGCTACTTTACGGAAGTAGCAAGGTGCGTGGACAGAGTCCATGGTGGTGAGGCTGGTTTCCGTAATGGGCTTAGCTGTGTCCAGACCTCCGCAGTTTCGTGTGGTCACGGACAGAGCAGATGCCATACCAAGCCATGATGTATCAGCTAGAATGCTTTTAAGACAGAGTATGTTGGTAAATATTGGTAAAGGTTGACAGAAACATGCCAAGCTTTATTAGCCTCCTGAGGAAGCAGGAATGTGTATGATCTTCCTTGGCCACAACATCTACATGATTGGACCAGGACAGGCTATCAGTGATGTTGACTCCTGAACCTCAATACCACAGGTGTTGAGAGCATGAATTCCTTCCCCATTCCTGAAATCAATGACCAGCTCCTTAGTTTTGCCACAATCGATGGAAAATCTCTCAATGTCTCCAAAACTTCATAAAGGCCATCTCTCCATTTGGTATGTCTGCAAATTAAGCTTCTGTGCTCCATGAAGGATTATCCCCAGATCTCTCTGTACCAGAGAAACCCGTGTTCTACAGCTTCATCAAACAGAGCTCATTCACTCAGAGGGTTATTACTGTTCCAGTATTAGGAGGTTAACCTGAGAGTACAACAACCTCACTGCATGTGGAGGCAGTGGCAGAGGATGACCATAGGTGATACAGTTATAAGATCAGTTGTATATAATTCTGTGCAAACTTCCATGGTTATCTGCAGAAGTAAGATTCACCATCCAAGGAAAGAATGAAATGTGATTACATTCTCTGACACTGCCAGAGATGATTGTCAAATACTTTTCCATATGAATGGAACTCTGTTTCCATTTCTTACCTGAGCTCAGTCCAAATGTCTAATTGGTAGCAAATCCATAGTGGGATCAAATTTGGTTCAGTGTGTACAAAAACTAAAATCACCATATCCATTTTTGAAACAGAAATGAATGAATGAGGCCAGAGATGAAAACAGCAAAATAAGTTTAAAAAATTGTGATGAAGAGTCTTGGCCCAAAATATCAACTGCTTATTCCCCTCTGTGGGTGCTTCCTAGCCTGTTGAGTTCCTCCAGCATTTTGGGAGTTTCTCAAGGTTTCCAGCATCTGCAGAATCTTTCACATTTAAGGAAATAAATAAACATTTTTTTGTGCAAAAAGCACTTCAATCTTTAGTGAACATTCACTGAATTAAAAATGATAGTAACATATATAAACTGCTGGAGGAACACAGCAGGTTATGCAGCACCAATGCTAAGGAATAAACAGGCAATGTTCCAGGACGATCCTTCATCAGGATGAAAGGGAGACAGAAAGGGAGTGATTGAAAGGGGGGGGGGAGAGAGAGAGAGGGGCAGAATGGGAGTGAGAAAGTGAAAGAGAAATTGAGAGTCTAAAGGTCTCGGCCCAAAGTATCAACTGTTTATTCCTCTCCATAGATGATGCCTGACTTGCTGAGTTCTTCCAGCATTTTGTGTGTCTTACTCGGGATTTCCAGCATTGCAGAATCTGTTGTGTTTGAAAATGATAGCAACTTTGTAGCCTAGTATGAAAGCAGAGAGACATGGCTAGAATATCCAGTCAATTATAGAGTTCTGGATTGATTAGTGAGAGTTGATCTTTATTTCTACCTCTCTCTCCTACTTTAAGACGTTCCTCAAAACCTGGCACTCTGATCAACCTCTGTGTCGCCGAAGCGGCTCAGATTGATTTTTTTTGTTTGAAGTGTTTCTGTGAAGGTTTTTGTGACATTTTTGATATATTGAAAGTTCGATATAAATGGTTACTCGAGACACACTAAGGTTCACCCTTAGTGCTGTGCGATGTTGCAATAAAATACAATTTAGTGCAGCATGCAAAGTGCATTTGGTCTGTCACATCTCACTCAGCCTTTAGTTTAGCCACATTAATGACACCTCTTCGTATTATGATTACATGTGTTTTTCCTTCCAGTTCTGTTTTCTATCTCCCTTTCCAACTCTCACGCTCATTCACTTTCTATGTCTCTACCTTTATCTCACACCATCTCTCTCTGTCTCTTCCCCTCTGTTGCACTTTTTCACTCACTTTCTCGCTCTCATTGTCTGTCTCTTTTTTCTCACTCAATATCTCCCTCTCCACTTCTCTTTCTCTCCCTCTCTTCACCTCTGTTGCACTTTTTCACTCTCACTCTTACTTTCTCTCCTTCTATCTCCCTTCCCCTTCTCTGAATTTCTCTTTCCCTCTCATACACTTTCTCAATCCATTTCTGTCTCTGTTTGTCACTAAATCTCCATTTATCTCTTATACACACTTTTTTTTCTCTCTCACACATCCTCTACTCCCTTTCTACCTTCTCTCTCTTCACATTTTCTCTCAATTTCTTTTTCACTTTCTCACTCCTATACTTTCTCCCAAATGGTTTAATTAGAATAGGATATGTGTTAAATGGTGCCAGCTGGTGGTGTAGTGGCATCAGCACCAGACTTCGGAGCGAAGGCTCCTGAGTTCAAATCCAGCCGGCTCCCTTGCTCGCTTTCCATCCATGCTGGGTTGAGCATTGAGCTAGCAAATCGGCCTCGTAAAAATAAGAAAGCCTGCTATAAAAGCCCCATTATGACGGTGTCCCGATGACTCCACTCGGAGTTAAGGGCTTTCTTCTTCTTCTTCTTCTTCTTCTTCTTCTTCTTCTTCTTCTTCTTCTTCTTCTTCTTCTTCTTCTTCTTCTTCTTCTTCTTCTTCTTCTTCTTCTTCTTCTTCTTCTTCTTCTTCTTCTTCTTCTTCTTCTTCTTCTTCTTCTTCTTCTTCTTCTTCTTCTTCTTCTTCTTCTTCATGTCTTGGATGGTCTTTAATGTCTTTAATGAAGGATGCTGCTTTCTTGATGGACCACCTCTTGAAGATGTCCAGGATAGCAGGGACAGTTGTGCCAGAAATGTAACTGGCTAAGTCTACAACCCTCTTCAGCTTCTTGCAATGCTGTGCTTTAGAGCCTCCAAACCAGTCTGTGATGTAACCAGTCAGAATCCTCGACAAAAAGCATCTATAGAAATTTGCAAGAGTCTCTACTGTAAATCTCCTCAAACTCCTAAAATAGTAGAACTTCTTCCATGCTTTCTTCATGATTGCATCAACGTTTAAGGTCCAGGTTAGATCCCATGTGACAATTTCAATAATAGTTTCTGTTTTGTGGTAGTCAGCCATCTTGGCAACCAGCCAGTGTTCACTCATCTGTTTTACAAAACTGTCACAGAATCAAAATGTCCTAAGTGTACTCCCATGAGTCGAAAATAATTCAACATGACATTAATTTAAGGTTTAATTTGAGGAATTGAAGCTTTTTTTTTACAAAACAGTAGTTCTGTGTTTAAGGGGATACACCAGTGGTCACTTTATTAGGTACATCAATGCTTTAATGCAAATATCTAATCAGCCAATCAAGTAAATGGCAGCAACTCAATGCATAAAATCATGCATACATGGTCAAGAGGTTCAGTTGTTGTTCAGACCAAACATTAGAATGGGGAAGATATGCAAGTTAAGTGACTTTGAATGTTGAATGATTGTTGGTGTCAGACGGAGTGGTTTGAGTATCTCAGAAACTGCTGATCTCCTGGGACTTTCACACACAGCAAACTCTAGAGTTTACAGAGAATGGTGTTAATGAGAGAGGTCAGAGGAGAAGGGCCAGTGACTCAAATCATCATGTGTTACAACAGTGGTATGTAGCAGAGCATCTCTGAATGCACAATACATTGAACCCTCAAGTTGATGGGCTTGACCATAAACATACACTCAGTGGTCACTTTATTACCTAATAAAGTGGCCACTGTGTGTATATGACAAGCCAGTTTTAAATTAGGATGTGGAAGCTATTGAGAGGGTACAGAGGAGATTAATCAAGGTGTTGACTGGATTAGAGAGCGTGTCTTATGAAGAAAAGTTGAGCAAGCTAGGGCTTTTCTCTTTGGAGTGATGGAACATAAGAAGTGACTTGATAGATGTGTATAAGATGATAAGAGGCAGAGATTAAGCTGGCAGTCCCTTTTGCAGGGTGGAAATGACCAATATGAGGGGGCATAATTTTAAGGTGATTTTAGGAAACTACAGGGGGGGATATCAGAGGTAAGACATTTTACACAGCAGGTTGTAGAGCATGGAACATGTCAAGGGGTAGTGATAGAGACAGATACATTAAGGACAATAAAGAGGCTCTTAGACAGGGACATAGATGATAGAGAAATAGAGGGCCATGGAGGAGAGAAGGGTTAGATTGAACTTAGAATGCTTTATAAGAGTAAAAGAGTAAGAGGGAGAATAAATGAGAGGTGAGAATGGGCATTTGACTGCTGGAAAATGACACTGGAGATGTAGTAATGGGGGATAAGGAAATGACAGATAAACTGAATAAGTATTATGCATCAGTCTTACTGTGGAAGAAACTAGTAGATAGCAGAAGTGAGTGCAGTTGCTATTACTAGGGAGATGGTGCTTGGGAAACTGAATGGTAGATACGTCACCTTCGGTTCCAAAAGAGGTAGCTAAAGAGATTGTGGAGGCATGTGTAATGATCTTTCAAGAATAATTAGTGCAGTATAATTTTCTACATCAATTATATATTACACCACAAAAAATAAAAAAATTTAATCCAAATTTATCGGATCAGTGTTTCCGATGTAACCAGGAAACTGGTACTTTTTTACATTCGACATGGTCTTGCTCTAAAATTCAACCATTTTGGACAAATTTAAGACTTTTACTGGAACAAATTACAGGAACACAATTTCCTCATAATCCAATATTATTTTTACTAGGTGATATTGAAGGGATAAAACCGAAACTCAAACTAAATAAGTATCAGAAAGAATTTATAAAAATTGCACTGGCAGTAGCCAAAAAAGCTATTGCAGTTACTTGGAAATCGGATACACATTTAAGTATAGATTCTTGGAAGAAAGAAATCTATGGTTGTATTCCATTAGAAAAAATTACTTATAATTTAAGAGATAAATATGAAACATTTTTGAAAATTTGGAGCCCTTATTTACAAAAGACAGGATTAAATATATAGATGCTTTTAAGATGAAACAATTGGTTATTAGGGGAAAGAAATAAATATACATATTAAAATTATTACGAACTCCATGGAGCATGTGGAGATCTTCCAACCACCAGGCATTCTTTCTTTCTTTCTTTCTTTCTTTTTTTTCTATGGGGCAGTTAGGGGGGAGGGGTTAAGGGGAGGGGGTATGGGTTATATACATTGTTTTTTCATACTTTGTAATCATTTAAAAATGCAATAAAAAATTATTTTTAAAAAAAAAAAAAAAGAATCACTAGATTCTGGAAAGGTTCATGATGACTAGAAAATTGCAAAGGTTACTCTACTCTTCAAGAAGGAATGGAACGAGAAGAAAGGAAATGATAGGCCAGTTAGCCTGACCTCAATGGCTGGGAAGATGTTGGAGTTGATTGCTAAGGATGTGGTTTTGATGTATTTGCAGGCACATGCTGAAACAGGGCAAAGTCAGTGTGGTTTCCTTAAGGGAAAATCTTGCCAGACAAATCTGTTGGAATTCTTTAAGGAAATAACAAGCAGGACAGAGAAAGGAGAATCAGTGGATGTTGTGTACTTGGGTTTTCAGAAGGCCTTTAACAAAGTGCCAGACATGAGGCTGCTAAACAAGATAAGAGCTGTGGTATTACAGGAAAGATACTAGCACAGACGAAGCACTGGCTGATTGCCAGGAGGCGAAGAGTGTGAATAAAGGGATCCTTTTCAGATTAGCGGCTGGTGTTCCACAGGGGTCTGTTTTGGGACAACAATCACTTTAGATTGTTTGTCACTTAACCTGAGTGATGAAATTGATGGCTTTGTGGCCATGTTTGGGGACAATGTGAAGATAGGTGGAGGGGAAGGCAGTTTTGTAGAAGTAAAGTCTTAGGTTAGGAGAATCAGCAAAGAGGTGGGAGATAGAATGCAGTGTCAGAAAATGTATGGTCATGAACTTTGCTAAAAGAAATTAACAGCATAGACTATAGACTATTTTCTATACCAGGAGACATATGCCACTGATAATAACCCAGTTTTGATTCTAATTCTCATTCATGATCTGACTGGTATGTTTTTCACACAAAGGCTGTTAATATTAGGAACAGACGGCCGGAGGAGATGGTGGAAGCAGATGCAATTATTACCATTGAGAGGCAGTTTTACAGGTACATAAATACACAAGGCATGATAGGATAAGGAGGAGAGGCAGGCAAATGGGATTAACATCAATGGATGGAAAGGATAGTATAGACATGGTGGAATGAAGGGACTGCTACTGAGCTGTACACCTCTGGGACCCTACGACTCTACATCAGCTCAAGAAGTAATTGCCAAGACTAAAAGGTAGCCTTGGAACAGAGTTTTCAAAACATTTAGAGAAACACCTTTTTTACTGTAATGTAGCACCGTAATTGATGTTATGTTGAGATGATATTTATGGTGGAAAGATTAGGATGTGGGAGATGGGTTTTACAATCACACCATCAGTAGGGATCTCTGCATGCTAAATGACTGTATTACTCACACTGATGACCTGAGTTTAATGTACTAGGCCTGAAATTATACCTTAAGGCTGTTATTTGTGTACACAATACATTTCAGCCAAAATTGTTCCTTCTTCAATTTAGTTTAAACTAAATGTGTTTATGGGTTTGCAAAAAAAAATTGAACGATTCAAATAATTAAAGTTTGCACTCCTTACAGAAATGTAGTTTTGCATGCTTTGACGTTAGATATGGGCACTGTAATTTTAACTCTGAATCATACTGTGATATTAAGTCAATCCACTATAATTGGAGACACAAGAAACTCCAAGGGCTGGGACTTGGAGTGAGAAATAAATGACTGGAGGAGCTCAGCTGGTCAACCAGGAGGCAAAGGGCTAGTGTATGAAACATAGACTGTCCTTTTTCTGGTGAGGTCTAGTGAGTTCCTCCAGCAGCTTGTGCTTTGCTCCACCATTGGTGGTTTTGTCTCCAGCTCCCAAGGCTCTGTGGCTTAGGATGGAGTTCAGATTTATTTATCACATAAACATGGAAACGTGGTGAAATGCACTGTTTGTGTTAACAACCATCACAACCTAAACATTTGCTGGGGCAGCCCGCAAATGTTGCCACGCTTTACGACAGCAATGTAGCATGTCCACAATGCTCGACAGATCAACACAGCACACCACACGCATCAAAACAGCAACAGCAAAACAAGCCACTTTCCTCCCACCCTCCCACCCACGCACACAGACAGTCCTTCCACTCGGGGACAGGCCTCCAGGCCTCCAGTCTCCAGTTGCTTTGACTTCTGGTCTTCTAAAAGACCATCAGGCCTTGGCCAGCCCCTGGACTAACCAATGTTGGGGCCCCCGAACTCCAGACTAGTACTCCGAGGCCACGGACACATTGGACCTTTCGCCTCCTGTTCACATGGACACCCTGCCCTAGGGCCTACTGACCTGGGACAGCCAGACATCCACGAATGCCCTTCATCAGCCATCCACATCACTGTCCTTTGAGTGTGGAGCAGTGCACTGAAGCCCACATCCTTGGACTCTGAGAGTCGAGCAGAGGCCTGGACAGTAATTTCCAAATTCACCCTCTCTGCTTCTGATAAATTGGGTTATTATTGTCAAATTTATAAAGGGAAAGTGGAAAAACTTTGTTTTGCATTCTAACACTACAGATCATTTCATCAAAGTTCAAAGTAAATTTAATATCAAAGTACATACGGTATATACTACCATAAGATTCATTTCCTCGCAGTAGCATAAAGAAATGCAACAGAGTCAATGAAAATTTACACACAAACAAAGACTGACAAACAATCACATCAGTACATTGAGGTAGTACAAGGGAAAATAAGAACAGAATGCAGAATAAAATGTCACAGTTACAGAGGAAATGCAGTTCCAGAAGACAGTGAAGTGAAAAGCCCCATTGAGGGAGACTGCAAAGTCGAGAGTCCATCTCACTGTATTAATCTCACTCAATTAGTCTTCTCAATAACCTTATGAGCAGAAAAGAAGCTTTTATTTCCTCCTTTACAATGTGCCTTAAAACTCTTTAAAAAACGCTTTAGATCACTGACCTAATACCTTGTTGCGTGACTCATTCTCGAAAGTATGCATCAGTAGCACTCAAATTAAGCACATCAATCTATCCTGTTGCGTTGAAATGCCTCCTAAATGAATGTTACAGTAGATTAGGACAATGAACATAAGAATGGATAGGACAGAATGTGTGTGTCGGATCTGATTTAATTGAGGAGCTTGTCATGAATCAGCTCTCAGCAACCTCCTGAAATAGATGTTACTACTGTACCTATCATTTTATGATTCAAGATTGTTTATTGTCTTTCCTCAGTACACAAGTATAAAGGAGAATGAAATGGTTGTTATTCTGGATCCAAAGCTGTATAAAAAAAAACACAATTTGCAAATCATACTTTAGGTTGTTGGTTTGAAAAATTTGTGTGTAAAAGTCAGGAGAAATTTGGATCTTGCCTGACCATCAAAAGATCTATTTTAGTACTTTACTGAGGTTTACAATCTCAGTGAAATTTAAGGGATAAGTCACTTGCAATTATACCTCCAGGCATCCTGCTGAACAATTGAATTATTTACTAATTCTAAGCACTGGAGCATGTAACTGCTGTGGTCTGAGTGGCAATATTGATGACAGGGCATTACTTCAGTGAAAGGAGGGGGGTAGCTCAGGTAAGTGCCCCCGCCACTACTTCGGGAGTGAGACTGGTGAGTTAATAACAGGAAGGAAGGAAATGGCAGATAATTAAATCAATACTTTGTGTCAGTCTTCACAGAGGAGGGCAATGCAAAATTCCAAAGACTTCTGATGTGCTGTTTTCAAATACTAGGGAAGAACTTGTCACTGTTGTGGGGACAAGGTACTGGGATAATTGATAAGTAGGTGTATGATTGTCACATGTATCGAGTTACTGTGAGAAACCTTATTTTGCACGTTATCTGTATAGATTATCACATCACATCAGTGCATTGAGTTAGCAACAATAACAGTACAAAAAATAAAGTGTTACTGAGAAACTGCAGTGGAGATAGACAATAAGGTGCAACATATTATTCTGTGAGGACAAGTCGATCTTATGGCACTAGAGGACTGGAGGTAGAAGCTGTCCTTGAGACTGGTGGGTGGTACGTGCTTTTTAGTATCTTCTGGAATGGATAGGAAGAAGAGGGGATGTCCAGAGTGGTGGGGGGTTTGATTATGGTGGCTGCTTTCTATGCAGTCTGCTTCAGGAGTGTAACGTTAGACTTATGGAAGATGTGCTCTGCTCACTGGAACGTGATGCCAATGATCTGAGCCTGGGGATATTGGTCATGTGTGTGTTTGCTTCTTCAGTAATGTGGAGGAGCCTGTTTTCCTCACTCACTTCTTGATGTGAGTTCCAGTGCAAGTGCTTGACTCAAAATCCTTCTGATCAGAAGTGCAGAGAGGAAAATTGCGAGAGCTTCCTTGGAAATCGTGCAAAGCCCATTGATGTAGAGAACAAAATTAATGGGTCACCTGCTCTGTTGGTGTTCAATTTGCCCTTATCTGTATCACTGCAGTCTCCAATTTAAAGTAAATGTCCCTGAACCACCCATTTTAATTCCACTTCCCATTCTGATATGTCAATCCATGGCCTCCTCCACTGCCGGGATAAGGCCACACTTAGGTTAGAGGAACACCACCTTATATTCTGCATGGGTAGCCTCCAACCTGATAGCATGAACATCGATTTCTCAAACTTCCAGTAATGCCTCCACCACCGAACCCCCTCTCCCCCCTTCACCATTCCCATCCCCTTGTCTGTCTCTCATGTTATCTCCTTGCCTGTCCATCACCTCCCTCTGATGTTCCTCTCCCCCCCCCCTCCCACTTCTTCTTTCTTCCATGGCCCTCTTTCTCTTTCATCAATCAACTTCCTAGCTCTTTGCTTCATCCCTCCCCCCTCCCAAGTTTCATCTATCACCTGGCGTTTCTCTCTCCCCTCCCCCCACCTTTCAAACCTACTCCTCAGTTTTTATTCTCCAGTCCTGCCGAAGGATTTCGGCCCAAAATGTCAACTGTACTTTTTTTCCTTAGCTGCTGCCTGGCTTCCTGATTTCCTTCAGCATTTTGTGTGTGTTGCTCGGATTTCCAGCATCTGCAGACTTTCTCTTGTTTGTCCCTGAGTTACCCACTGCCATGGATTTACAATGGAAAGAACTTCAAATGAAATTATATCCTGGAGAGTAAAGGAGGGGGCTCAGAAGATGACGAACACATTAGTAGTCATGGGCTGTTTAGCCATTGACGAGCGTTTGAATAGTAAGGATGTCAAAGGTTACGGGAAGAAGGAGGGAGAATGGGGCAGAGGGGGTAATAAATAGATTTAATAGACCAAATGGCCTGATTCTGGACCTGTGGTCATTATCAATGTAGATTTCAGGACAGATTCACACAGGTCCGAAGTAACAAGTGTAACGGCAGCATTTGAGAAAGACAATTTGAGAGGAAAAAGGGAATTTTTGATATTGGTTTATTGTTGTTACATGTCCCAGAATCCTTTATTATCGCCAAGTATGAGGACACATGCAGGGAATTTGATGCCGGTTTCCCTTAGCTCTCTCTGTACAGAATTAAAAGCAAACAAAAACAATAGTGCAAATAGTCATAAACTATATACAATGAGGTCCACCTCATTGAATGTACAGGTGGACTTGATTTATAATAGACTAAAATTCAAGTGTTCAGAAGACTGATGGCATACGGAAAGAAACCGTTCTTGTACCTATTTGTCCTGGCATACAATGATCTAAAATGCCTACCAGAAGGAAGGAGTTGGAACAGGTGATGTCCAGGGTGTGATGGGTCTATAATAATGCTGCTTGCTCGCTTCCTGACTGTAGATGCATATAAGTCCTGGATCGAGGGCAGCTTCACACCAATAATCCTTTCCGCAGCCCTGACGGTTCTTTGGAGTCTATTCTTGTCTTGTTTGGTAGCTGATCCAAACCAGACAGTGATGGACGAACAGAGAACAGACTGGATTATTCCTGAATAGAATTGAATCAGCAGCTCCTGAGGCAGGTTGTACTTCCTGAGTTGACGTAGGAAATACAACCTCTGCTGAGCCTTTTTGATAAGAGTGTCCGCGTTGGGTGTCCACTTCAGGTCCTGGGAGATTGTGACACACAGGAATCTGAAGGTCTCCACAGCAGACACAATACTGTTAAGTATAGTGAGTGGGGGGGGGGGGGTATTGGAGGGCTCCTCCTGAAGTCCACTGTCATCTCCACAGTCTTGAGTGTATTTAGCTCCGAGATTGTTCTGACCACACCAGAGGACCAGCCGTTCCACTTCCCGTCTGTATGCAGACTCATCAGCGTCTCGGATAAGGTCAATGACAGTTGTGTCGTCTGTAAACTTCAGGAGATGGATCCTGTGAGGTGCAGTCAATAGTGTAAAGGGAGAAGAGCAGTGATAGCAGTGACCAAGATACAGTGAAAAGCTTGACTTGCATACAGTTTATACAGATCAAATCATTCATTTGTACATGGTGATTTGAGGTAGAACACGGTAAAACAAAAACAATGCAAAATGAAACGTAGGAGCGGCAAAGGAAGTGCAGTGCAGGTAAACAATAGGTGGGGTGATTGATAAGTTCATGGCCTAGGGTAGAAGGAGTCAATTTTAGAAAGCCTAGCACGTTTATTTTCCCTACATTTACATGCTTAGTCCAGCAGTCATGGAGCATACGGATCCCTTCTTTGTAGAAATTGGTGTCTTGGACCTGCAGAAGTGGTCCGCAGCATTGAATGATTGATAAGTTTGTGGCCTAAGGTAGAAGGAGATGAGTTATTAACTTCAAACATTCTGCATTATCACTGAATTAGTTGAACTGCACGTGCATGTAACGAGAGCTGTATAACTCATCTCCTTCTACCTTAGGCCACAAACTTGTCAATCACCCCTCATAAGGTGCAAAATCTTAACGAGATAGATTGTGAGGCCGAGAGTCCCACCTTATTGTACCAACAAGTTATTTAATAGTTTTATAACACTGGGGTAAAAGCTGTCCTTGAGCCTGGTGGTTCATGCTTTCAAGGTTTTATAGGCTTTGCCTGATGGGAATTGAGAGAAGAGGGAATGACCGGGGCGGGGGGGGGGGGGGGTAGTATCTTTGCTTACATTGGCTATTTTACTGAGGCAGTGAGAAGTGTAGACAGAGTCGATGTAAGGGGGGTTGGATTCTATAACATGCTGCACTGCACATAGAGGCTGGAAAGAAGCAACAGACACAAAATGCTGGCGAAACTCAGCAAGTTAGGCAGCATCTATGGAAAGCAATAAATAGTCAACGTTTTGGACTGAGTCCCTTCATCAAGACAGGAAAGGAAGAAGGCAGAGGCCAGAATAAAGGAAAGGAGGAAGAGGGAGGTGCCTGAGCTGATGTGAATCCGGGAGCAAGGGTGAGTATAGGAAGGGTGGAAAAATGAGAATGATGTGAGGACCTGGGAGTAAAGAGGGGGAAGAGGCAAAATGCTGAAGATGATGGACACAATAGAGAGAACAGTGGACCATGGAATAAAGGGTGGGGAAACAGAGAGTGCATTGTGTGGCTGTTCGATGAGGTGGTTGTGAGGAAAAAGAAAGAGAAAGAGAAGGGTAACTCATGTGAATAACTTCACTCACCACAAATCTGAATTGATCGTACAACCTACAGGCTCATCTTCAAGGAATCTTTACAACTCACGTTCTCAGTCTTATTTTTAATTTGTACAGCTTGTCTTCTTTTGCACATTGTTTATGTATAGTTTTTAAAAAATTCTATTGTATTTCTTTACTTACCTGTAAACGCTTGCAAGATAATGAATCTCAAGGTAGTGTATTCAGATTTACTTATCACGAGTGCATCAAAGAAGAAGAAGAGGAAAGCCCTTAACTCCGAGTGGAGTCACCAGGACACCATAATGACAGTGTTTTTTTTAGCAGGCTTTCTTGTTTTTACGAGGCCGAGTTGCTAGCTTGATGCTCAACCCAGCACGGATGGAAAGCGTGCAAGAGGGCCGGCTGGACTTGAACTCGGGAGCCTTCGCTCTGAAGACTGGCACCGGTGCCACTACGCCACCTTCCGGCTAGTGCATCCAAGTGTACAGTGAAATGGGTCATTTGTGTTAACAACCACCACAACCAACTGATGTGCTGGGGCAGCCTACAGGTATCACCGTTCCTTCCAGCGCCAACATAGCAAGCCTGCGGTGCTTGAGAGAAAACAATACAACAGAACACAACAAACAACAGCAGCAAAACAAGCCCTTGCCCTACCACACATAGACAGTGATGCACCATCAATAACTCACACTGAGACGTAGGCGAGATATCGGCTTTTATTGACTGGAAGAAGGAACCAGGAGTGAGTGTCTATCATACAAGGTCTTGGAGACTGAGGCCGAGCGTCAGGCCTTGATCGCCTTTATACAGGGGTCTGTGGGAGGAGCCACAGGAGCAGTCAGCAGGGGCGTGTCCCGACAGGCACATAGTTCACCACAGACAGTCTTCCAAACCTAGGACAGGCCTTCAGCCTTCAGTCTCCAGGATTCATCCATCAGGCTTCAACTTCCAGACTTTCGATTGACTATCGGGTTCTGATATGAACGTGACTTTAGAGCAGAATTAGGCCATTTGGCATATCGAGACTGCCCCACCATTCCATTGGCTAATTTATTATCTCTCTCAACACGATTCTCTTGCTTCCTCCCCATGACCTTTGACACCCTTGATCTTCAATCTTCAAAGAAATTTAATCTTTGGTTTTGATACCCAGATTATACGATGGCGGGGCCCTGAACTCCAGACAAACTCCAGGCTTGAATTCTGGATGCACCGACCAGCCGGCCCATATGCCTTCTAGGTCACATGGCCTTCAAGCATGGAGCAGAGGCCTGGACTGTTAATGTTCTTTGTCAACCGTCCACGCCACTGGTCTTCAAGCACGGAGCAGAGGCCTGGACTGTGGATGTTCTTTGTTGCCCGTCCACGCCACTGGTCTTCAAGCACGGAGCAGAGGCCTGGACTGTGGATGTTCTTTGTTGCCCGTCCAGGCCACTGGCCTTTGAGTTGAGAATGGAGGCCTGGGTGATGGATGTCCTTTGTTACCTGTCCGTGTTGCTTGACTGCCATGTGCAGCACAGAGTCTAACTTCTAACTCCTTCACATCACTGTCTGTATACCCTAACATGACTTCAATCTCCCCTCTCACCTCCAGAACCATCCCTACAAACTTAAAAAGCACAACTAAGTCTGAGACACAATCTCGACAGAGATCGCAGCTTGGCCCCATCTTGACATACGGTATTATGTATGCACTTTGATAATAAATTTTACTTTGAACTTTGAACTTCACAGCAACCTTGCAAAAAGGCATCTCATGAAGAAGGTGTTCCAGCCACCTGATCCTCTGACATGGCCACTTACTGCCCTTCGTGTTTCACTCAGTGCAATGAAGCTGCTGTCACAGCATCTTTCCCAAGCAAATAATAAATAATTAACAGCTAATCACTGAGGCCTACTTTCCTCGCAATGGAAAATCACTGGCTTCTGTGAAATTTTTTTCTCCCTTTTTCCCTTCCTTTGTGGTGTTGAAGGTATTCATTACAAGAAAATAAATGCAACAGTATGTGTTCCTGAAGTCAACTTATTTAGATACAGCCATTACACAATTATGCAAAGCAGTGGTTTAAAAAGGGGGTTGCTAAGCAACAGCAGGGTCTCTGATGAATTGGCCTTATTTTGCATGTATCTTTAAATTTTCTTCCTGAACAACCACGCGCACATATAAAAGAGATACCAAAACACTTTTATTTTCCCAATCCAGGCTCCATGTATTAACAGACCAAATCTAATAAAGGTACAAAAAAAAATGCAATTGAACAATTCTTGCTAACTTTCTGCAGCTTCCTAACCGTGTTCATTAATTTCACTCTCGTTAAAGCAGTTTTGCTAAAGAGAGAGGCAGAGGATTATTCACTGTCTCGTTACACTGAGTGCCCGACAGATACTCATCAATCGAGGGTCTGAATCCTACACGCTACACTCTTCCACTTTGATACTGTTCTCATGTACACTCTCAAAGATCTGCCAAAGCCAAACAAAAATTTTGAAAGTCCTGTCGTAAAAAGCTATAGAGGGTTGTAACCTCAGCCAGCTCCACCATGTGGACTAACCTCCCCAGCATCGTGGACATCATCAAATGGTGATGCCTCAAGAAAGAGGCATCCAACATCAAAGAACCTTCATCGCCCATGAACAGAATCAGAATCAGGTTTAATATCATTGTCGTGAAAATTGTTTTTGTGGCATCAGTAGATTGCAAAGCATGATAATAAAAACTGTAAATTACAGTAAATATATATAATTAAATAGATAAAATATATATTAAATAGTTATTTTAAGTAAGTAGTGCAAAAGAAGAAGTGAGGTAGTGTTCATGTGTTCAATGTCCATTCAGAAATCGGACAGCAGAGGAGAAGGAACTGTTCCTGAATCACTGAGTGTGAGCCTTCAGGCTTCTGTACCTTCTTTTTGATGGTAGCAATGAGAAGAGGGTATGCCCTGGGTGACAGGGGCCCTTAATGATGGATGGGCCTTTTTGAGGGGCACCACTCCTTGAAAATGTCCTGGATGCTACGGAGGCTCGTGCCCATGATGGAGTTCACATCTTTCTGCAGCTTCTTTCGATCCTGTGCAGTAGCATCCCCCCCACCCCACCCCATAGCAGCGGGTGATGCAGCTAGTCAGAATGCTCTGCACGGTACATCTATGGAAGTTTTCTAGTGTCTTAGGTGACAAACCAAATCTTTTCAAACTCCAAATGAAATATAGTCGCTGTCATGCTTTCTTTGTCTTTGCATTAATGCGTTGAGCCCAGTATGGATCCTCAGAGATGTTGACACGCAGGAACTTGAAATTGCTGACTCATTCCACTCCTGATTCCTCTATGAGGACTGGTGTGTGTTCCTTTGTCTTACTCTTCCTGAAATCTGGACCCTGAAGACACACACTCAATAGCTTACATAGAACATAGAATAGTACAGCACATTACAGACCCTTCGGCCCACAATGTTGTGCCTACCCTCAAACCCTGCCTCCCATAATAGAACATAGAATATAGATGGAGCTTCTTTCCTTCCATCATCAGACTTCTGAATGGAGAATGAACCAACCTATGAATATTACCACTACCACACTGTTTTTGCCCCCTTTTTGCACTGTTTATTTAATTTAAATTTATATTTCTCAAGGACATGTAAGAAATTCTTAGATAGGCACATGGATGATAGAAAAGTGGAGGGTTCTGTCTGAGAGGAGGGTTCAGTTGATCTTAGAGTAGGTTAAAAGGTTGGCACAACATTGTGGACCAAAGAACCTGTACAGTTCTATGTTCATTTGTGGGAGTTTTTTTAAATTGTTGGAAGTTAGCAGTTTGGCTGAATGTTTGAACAGATCCTGATTGAAATCTAGCACACCATCCTTCCTCTTCCTCTTCTGTTCTTTATATTTTGCCCAGCGCAAATATAATCCGATAAATGGTATTTTGAATGACAAAGATCTGGTTCATAAAAAGATGGAGAGATCATTCTGGGATGGAAGAACACGCTATTTCTTTGCCACAAGCAAAGAGAACCCCCCCTCCACCACCCCCAGCTTGCACCTCCAACCCCCACTTTGGGCAGCTTACTGATTCCAGTTACTCTGAGTTTACTTATTTCATTATTTTCCCATTTCTATTAACATTGGGACTAAGACACAAACACAGCTTTAAATTAATTTAAAGCACTGCTTTCCAAATGTGAGCTCACTCGAAAAGAACAAACGCCAGAGAAGCGGCAGCTTATTATAATCATCTGCCTGCATTGTAACAGCAACACTTTATTCTGCATTCATTATTGCTTTCCTTCGTACTAACTCTGTGCACTGTGTAATGAATTGATTGGAATAAGCAGTTTGCAAGACAGACTTTCCACTCAGTGGCCACTTTATTAGGTACACCTTTACCCCTGCGTGTTAGTGCAAATATCTAGTCCGCCAATCATGCGGCAGCAACTCAGTGCATAAAAGCATGCAGACATGGTCAGGGCTTTCAGTTATTCTTCAGGTCAAACATCAGCATGGGGAAGGAATGTGACTTTGAGCATGGACTGATTGCTGGCGCCAAACAGGGTGCTTTGAGTATCGCAGAAGCTGCTGATCTCCTGGGATTTTCATGCACAACAGTCTCCAGAGAATAGTGTGAAAAACAAAAACATCCAGTGAGCAGCAACGCTGAGGGCAAAGGACATTCTTAATGAGGGAGGTGCGGGGAGAATGGCTAGAATGATTCAAGCTGACAGGAAGGCGACAGTAACTCAAGTAACCTCACATTACAACAGTGCAGAAGAACATCTCTGAATACATAACACATCAAAGTTTGATGTGGATGGTCTACAGCAGCTGTCCACAAACATACTCTAAGTGGCCCCTTTATTAAATACAGGCTGTACATAATAAAGTGGCCACTGAGTGTAAATAAATAGTGCTTTCATTGGAAAGGAATAATGAAGTAGTGTTCTTGGAATGTTCAGAAATCTGATGGCAGAGGGGACAAAGCATTTCCCAAAGTGTTGACTGTGGGTCTTCAGGCTCCTGTACCTTCTCCCTCATGTTAGTATTGAGAAGGAGGCATAACCTGGATAGAGAGGGCCCTTAGTGATGGATGCCACTTTCCTAAAGCACCACCTCTCGAAATAAGAACATAAGAAACATAAGGCCCCTCAAGCCTGCTCTGCCAATCGATAAGATCATGGCTGATTTGGCCATGGACTCATTTCCACCTCCCTGCCTTTACCCCATAATCCTAAATTCCCCTACTATGCAAAAATCTATCCGATCTTGTCTTAAATATATTTACTGAGGTAGCCTTCACTGCTTCATTGGGCAGAGAATTCCACAGATCCACCACTCTCTGAGAAAAGCAGTTACTCCTCATCTCCGTCCTAAATCTACTCCCCTGAATCTTGAAGCTATGTCCCCTCATTTTAGTCTCACCTATCAATGGAAACACTTTTCCTGCCTCTATGGTGGGGAGGGTTGTGGTTGCAATGGAGTTAGCTGAATCTACAACCCTCATCCTATAAGTAAGTGAATTTCAAGCATTCAGGAATGATTCAACCTTGTTCATCCAACTTAGAAGTGAACAATGTGCTTTGATTTGCAGTGTTTTTAAGACAGGAGGGCAGACTCAAGGATGTGATATATCAATAGTTGATTGGGACTTGAAGAGACAAATACAGTACAATGTCACAACGGAAGGACATTGGGAAATATTACCACATTGTTGATGTATGGGCAGGAGAATTTAAAGTGAACTGATGCCAGTGGAGCAATATTTTGAAATCAGGTTCAGCATTTCTTAAAAATTTAATACATGTCACATTTTTTCTTGTATCAGACTGACAAAGTAAACATCTGCCACTTTCCAGAAGACCAAAGTTTAGAAGAGTGAGGTGGGACATCATTGAAACCTGTTGAATATTGAAAGTCTAGATAGAGTGGATCTGGAGAGAATGCTTCCACTTTGAACATAGAACAGTATAGCACAGTAGGAACCCTTCAGCTCACAATGTTGTGCTGAGATTTCAATTGATTACAAGGTCAATCTAACCTTTGCCTCCCCCATCATCCTCCATTTTCTATTATCCATGTGCCTATCTAAGAGTCTCTTCAATGTCTCTAACGTATTTGCCTCTACAATGCTTTTAGTGGAAGAGTCTAGGACCAGAGGGCACAGCCTCAGAATAGAAGGACGTCCTTTTAGAACAGGGATGAGGAGAAATTTCTTTAACCAGAGGGTGGTGAATCTGTAGAATTTATTGTTACAGATAGCTGTGGGGGCCAAGTCATTGGGTGTATATAAAGCGGAACTTGATGGCTTCTTGATTTGTAAGGGCGTCAAGGGTTATGGGAAGAAGGTAAGGGAGTGGGGTTGAAAAGGAAAAACAAATCAGGCATGGTTGAATGGTGGAGCAGATTCTTTAGGCCTAATCCTGTTCCTGTGTCTTATGGTTTTATAGCGTAAGTCCCAAGCCTTGCAAGCTCAAGCGATGAATTGTACTCCTTAAATATTGTAGGAGTCTCCTCCTCCACTTCTCCCTCAGGCAGTGTGTTCCAGCTTCAACTCATTCCACTGTTTTCCCCTTGTTCTTTGGCACACCCCATCCCTAGTACATCTCAATCAAAAACAAACAACCTGAAACTCTGTACAGTATCAACCAGCAATGCTCTTATCATTCCTACATGATTTTGCACTTTAATTAAACACTTCAGCAAATAACATTATATTCTCACCGATCTATCTTTGTTTATACATTATTGCTAGTGAGAGATATTATCACTGAAGTCAATAAATCTATTAAAAGTTTAAGGAATAAATGTACGACAGAGCAGATTATTTAACAAAAATCGGTGATGAGGAATGTTGTATTAAAAACAGTTGCATTCAAGATTCATTCAGCAAACTACTCGGGGATTTAAATAAAATGTCAGCTGCCGTAATGATATATTGAATGTGATTCATCAGTAAGATAACAAGTTTCGGTGAGATGTTAATGATTGCAGCATCAGTGTTTGTTTTCTTAATGCAATGATATGAAAAGGCTCAGAGCACAGTATATGGATCAAATGTCAACACGCCATCATATCTCAAGTATATCAACTCACTGAATGACAACACAATTGATTATTCAATTTTCCGCCTATTAAAAATTCTAGACCAATTTAATAATTGATTACACTCAGTCAACCAATACACCTCTAATTATCTACAGATTAAATAAGTGCATCAGGTATCCTTAAATGTTTTCAAAGAGATCTACAACATTGCATAAATTGTCATTTAATTATTGTGCCCAACAATGTTTCCCTGAGTGCTTTACCAGCCATCGTCAGTGATTAGATTACATTAGGAAAGGTGCACATTTAAATTATATCTACAGTATTGTGTGTTTATACAGGTCTGAATTAAATTTCATGGTGTCATTCTGTACACACGGCCAAGCACATTGCAATTTTCTTTCACAGATCAATACAAATAACCGCTATGCTGTTGCCAGCATACTGGAGTGTTGCCAAGGTCTAAAGCTTATGATAAATGTCAAGCTGAAGGAGGAATCAAAAGACTTTTGAATGCAGAGATTCCATTGAAATAGATAAAAGTTTATTTTTTTTTACTCTTGCTGGTGGGCCAGAGCACAGTGGGAACTGCTGGAAGTTCTTTTTGGAAACACCATCATTTCCCTGTATGCATGCTAACAAATTCAGAGATTTTGCATTAACATGCAAGTTTCAGCCTTACAGGGCTCTCTTCTTTGCTGGGAACTCCAAAGAGCGCTCCGCAAGGATCCTGGATTCCTCATGGGGCACAAGATAGTGTCAATACCTCCAGTTGAACGCTGTCTTTTTGTGTGTTTCCCTCTAGCTGTCAATCTACGGTTTTGTATTGCCATGTGCTCCTGTCCCTGCTCCTGCTCTACTCCGGCCCCTGTATTACTGAGTACTCCGTCTCTCATCTGTTTCTCATTATTACCTGTACTGCTGCAACCTGTGTCACATAGTGCTCCACCTATCATCTGCCTCTCTGTTTATTGCTTAGTGTATTTCAGTCCTGTGTTTTCACTTGTTTGTTGCCGGATTGTGCCAGTGAATTTTCCTGAGCCTTTCCAGCATTCGTATCTGTACCCTGTCAGTCTGAAAATTGACTCTGCCTGTTTCCAGATTTTGGTTTTTGGATTTTTCTGGATGTTTTGATCTCTGCCTGAACTGTGGCACTGATTTTGTTTACATCTTGGGATTTGTTACTCAATGAATATCACTGTGTGCACAGTACTGGATCTGTAACTGGATCCCTGCTCCAGCGTCCTGACAGATAGTTGCAATTTCCCAGTGGTAATCCTAGTGAATCCATCATTAGACCAGGTACGAAACAACAATTCCCTTCATTTCAATGGAGTGAAATAGCTGTGAGATTCAGATTTATTTATCACATGTGCATTGAAACATACAGTGCGATGTGTCAGTAACCAACACACCTAAGGATGTGCTGGGGGCCAACCCACAGGTTTTGCCTCACTTTCTGGCACCAAAACAGCATGCCCACTTTGTTCAGCGGAACAACACAAGCAGCCCCAACAACTAAAACAAAACAAGATGACAACAGCAAATCAAGTCCCTTTCCCTTCCACTCACACGTACAAATAGACCTCCAACCCCCAGGACAGGAATCAGAATCAGGTTTATTATCACCGGCATGTGACATGAAATCCGTTAACTTAGCAGCAGCAGTTCAATGTAATACATAATCTAGCAGAGAGAGAGAAAAATACTACTAATAATAAATAAAATAAAACAATAATAAATAAACAAGTAAATCAAATACATATATTGAACAGATTATTAAAAATGTGCAAGAACAGAAACACTGCATATTAAAAAAAGTGACGTAGTATTCAAAGCTTCAATGTCCATTTAGGAATCGGATGGAGGAGGGGAAGAAGCTGTTCCTGAATCGCTGAGTGTGTGCCTTCAGACTTCTGTACCTCCTACCTGATGGTAACAGTGAGAAGAGGGCATGCCCTGGGTGCTGGAGGTCCTTATTAATGGACGCTGCCTTTCTGAGACACCCTAAAGATATCCTGGGTACTTTGTAGGCTAGTGCCCAAGATGGAGCTGACTAGATTTACAACCTTCTGCAGCTTCTTTTGGCCTCCAGGCCTCTAATTCTTTGCACCAGAATCTCAGACTTCTTGACATCGGACCACCAACTTCAAACTTAGCCCCGGGATTCAGCGGTCGTGGGCTTAGACTTCAGGCCTTGACTTCTGGACTCAAACATCAGGTCAGGCAACATCTGTGGAGAGAAGAACAGTGTTAACATTTCAGATCCAAAAGTCAAAATGAAACAAGACAACAATACCTTTCCCTAAACGGCATATATGCAAGTTGAGAAGGGGTAAGTTCAAAAAAGATGTGCGGGGCAAGTTTTTTTACACAAAGAGTGGTTGGTACTTGGATGTGCTGCCTGAGACAGGTATGATATCAGCTTTAGACTGACACATGAATATGCAGAGACTGGTGTGAGATGGACCTCATGTAGGCAGAAGAGATTAGTTTATTTAGGTGTTTCATTGCTAGTTTAATTAGTTTAACACGACATAATGGGCTGAAGGGTCTGTTCACACACTGTACTGTTCTGTTTTCGATGTTCTTCTTAGATTCACTTCAATGTTTTTTGATGATTTTTTCTTTTCAAGGACACCATATAGATGCAGCTAGCAGCACCTCACATCTCCAGAGACCAGAGTTCAATCCCAGCCACTGGTGCTCCCTGTGTGGACTCTGCATTTTCTCCATGTGATTCTGAATTTCCTCCGGGAGTTCTGGTTTCTTCCCACATTCCAAAACTGTGCAGGTTTGCTGAATAATTGGCTTCTGTAAATTGCCCCTGGTAATAGAGGAGACTGGGAGGAGTGAGTTGAAGAGGATGTAGGAATAATGGGTGATAGAAAATCAGTAGGGTTATGGGATCATTTTGAAAGTTAGTCAATTCAATGGATAGAGATTTCCTTCTATGTATTAGGAAAATATATTTTAAATGGTGTTAATTATTTATAACTTTTAATTATTAAATACTTTAAAAATCTTTCTAATTGTTTCATTGATTCTTTTTTTATAGTTTATAAACAACTTTAAGAGAGACACTAAAATGCCACTAGTACATGATCTGAGTCAGTTTGATCTGTTCCAAAGTTGATAGAAGTTTGGTCACTCTTTGACTCCGGACACTGGCATGTCAAATGAACAGTGTGCAAGACAAGCTTTTCACTCTGTCTTGTTTCGTGTAACAATAATTAACCAATTCCAATACCAACTTCAATAATCGAGGGCATGATGGGGCAGCTCAAGGAACGCCTTATTGTGAAATGCCAACCTGGTTCCAAAGGCGTTGTACAACGCCGAGGAATGGAAAGGAATGCAGAAAGTGGTGGATATAGCCCAGTCTGTCACCACAACCTTCCCTACTGTTCAGCAGATTTACAAGGAGCACTGTACTGCTGCTACAAAACTACAGATTTCATGATAAATGCCAGTGACATTGAATCAAACTCTGATTTTGATTCCGAAAAAGAGATATTGAGACAGAAAGGGTATAAATATTAGAAACACGTTATAGAAATTTGTGTAGATTCAGTATGTCACATAAAACGCTGACAAACTTTGAGTATCCTAACTATGGAAACTCCGATCCCCAAGATCAGAAACGTCCACGGAACTTGGTGGATACAGCCCAGTCCATCACAGACAAAGCCCACCCCACATTGAGTGCATTGACAAGGAGCTGCCACAGGAAAGCAGCATTCATGATCAAGGGCTCCCAACTTTCAGGCCACCCTCTCTTTATTTTTAATTGAGATACAACCCGGAATAGGACCTTCCAGCCCTTCGAACCCCACCGCCCAGCAATCCTTTGATTTAACCCTACCCTAATCTCAGGACAATTTACCATGACAAATTAACCTACTAACAGGTACGTCTTTGGATTGTGGGAAGAATCCAGAGGACCTGGAGGAAAGCTACACAAGTTATGGGGAGAACAAATAAACTCCTTACAGGCAGCAAAGGGAATTGAACTCAGATCGCCTGTACTGTAAAGCATTGTGTAAAGCACTATGCTACCATGATATCCTACGACCTCTTCTCATTACTACCATCGAGTGGCTCACACAGGAGCATCAGATCCCAAACCACCAGGTTCAGGAACAGTTATTACCTTCCAACAATCAGGCTCTTGAACCAGGATAACTCCACTTTCACAACACTGCATTGATTCCACAACATGTAGACTCACTTTTAGTAATTCAACAACTTATGTTTTCAGTTTTTTTAAAATCTTATTTTAGTTCAATAGACTGTGTAATGATTTGATTTGCGTATCCAGTATGCAAGACCTGCTTATCTTAGTACATGGAATAATAAATGAACACAGATGCCAAGATATGGACGTTATATGGGTAGGTGGCCACAGGCCAAGTGCTGGGAAACTGGATTTGAATAGATGACTGCAAGGATGCGTTGGCCAATGGACCTTCTACAGTATTATATGACTATGACTATAACTACCTTCTAGATATTACCTGATTGACATCAGAATACTTCTTATGCTTCACTTCCTAGGGAGGGCCAGCTGAGTTATAGTGCTACCAAATCTTACTGACACCAAACCACTACCCAGTCTATCTGAAGAGAGATGAGTAGCAGTGGGCCATAATCTAATCAGCAGCCAAGACGCGAACCTAAGAAATTCTTTTCAACAATTGACTGAATGTGGTCCAAGGGAAAATAATTGTTCGGGTTCCAGAGGAAATAAATTCATTTTGGACAGCTCAATTTCAACAGCTCCAAGATTCACTACTTTGGTCATCTGCAAGTAATATGTGTTTCACTCAGTGCTTTGGAAAGACACATCCTGATAATCAGCCACGGCATGTCAGTTCGTCGTCCAACACTTTGATTCTCCTGTTTTCCCTGTGTTTGTGATATACGATTTCCCCTAACTTGCCTGATTGTTTTGAGCTGCATCTCACTTCTGTAGAGCATTCTATGAAATGGCTGTAAATACTTCATCCCCGGCAATGGTAGATGACAGATGGGCAAGATTGTTATCGTTTTCTGAGCACTTTTTTGCCTCAACAGGAGAGTAATTTATCAAGGCCGTGCCAGCAGAGGATGTAGAATTAGATGCTTTAAAATGTAATGCTATTTATAAATGTACTCAATTTTCACTTTCTATATCATAGTGACAAGTGCAATAGGTCCCACACCAACAGGTTCAGGAATAGTTATTATTCGACAACCATCAGGCTCCTGAACCAGCGTGGATAACTTCACTCACTACTAAACTGATTTTACAACCTACAGACTCACTTTCAAGGACTCTTTACAACTCATGTTCTCATTATTGTTTTTATTTGCACAATTTGTCTTGTTTTGCACATTGGTTGTTTGTCAGTCTTTGTTTATGTATAGTTTTTTTTTGTAAATTCTATTGTATTTCATCAAAGGATATACTTTGTATCAAAAGGACAGGAAATAAGGCAGTGCTGTGGCTCTGTTGGTAAGAGATGGAATTACATCTTTAGAAAGAGGTGACATAGGGTCAGAGAAAGTTGAAAATTTGTGGGTGGATTTAAGAAACTGCAAGGGTAAAAAAAAATTATGGCTTCCAAATAGTAGCCAAGATGTGGGGTTGAGACTGCAAAGGGAACTGGAAAAGGCCTGTAATAAGGGTAATGACGCAAGTGCAATAGAGGACTTCAGTATGCCAGGGGATTGGGAAAATCAGGTTGGTGTTGGATTGCAAGAGAGGGAATTTATTGAATGCCTACAAAATGACTTTTTAGAGTAGTTTGTGTTTGAGTCTACTTAGGGAAAGGCTATCTTTGCTTGTCTGTTGTGTAATAACCCAGATCTGATTAGGGAGCTTAATGTTAAGGAACCCTCTGGAGGTAGTGATATTAATATGATTGAATTCATATTGCAATTTGAGAGGGAGAAGCATAGGTCACATGTATCAGTATCACAATGGAATAAAGGGAATTACAGAAACATAAGGGAAGAACTTGCCCCAGGTGGATTGGAGGAGGATACTGGTGGGGATGATGGCACAGCAGAGATAGCTGAAGTTTTTGGGAATAGTTCACAAGTTGCAGGATAGATATGTCCCATAGAAGAAGTTCTCAAATGGCAGGGCTAGGGAACCATGGCTGACAAGGAAAGTTAGGGACTGCATAAAAGCCAAGGAAAGAGCATATAAGGTAGCAAAAGTGAGTGGAAAGTTGGATGCTTTTAAAATCCAACAAAAGGCAACTAAGAAAGCTAAAGGAAGGGAAAATATGAAATATGAAGGCAGGCTGGTCAATAACATAAAGCAGGATACTAAAGTTTTTTCAGTTATATAAAAAGTAAAAGGGAGGTGAGAGTTGAATTTGGACCACTGAAAAATGATGCAGGAGAGGTAGTAATGGGGGTCAATGGGTACTTTGCATCTGTCTTCACTGTGGAAGACATTATCAGACTGCCAGCTGTCTGTGAGTGTCAGGGAGCAGGAGTGAGCATCATTGCTGTTACAAAGGAAAAAGTGCTAGGCAGACTCAAAGGTCTTAAAGTGGATAAGTCACCTTGACCAGATGGACAACATCCCAGAGTCCTGGGAGAGGTTGATGAAGAGATAACAGACGCATTGGTCATGATCTTTCGAGAAACACTTGATTCTGGCATGATCCCTGAGGGACTGGAAGATTGCAAATGTCAAGACTCCCATAAAGAAGTGAGGAATGCAAAAGAAAGGAAATTATAGGCCAGTTAGCCTAACCTCAATGGTCGGGAAAGTGTTGGAGTTTACTATTAAGGATGAGGTTTTGGGGTACTTGGAGACTAATGATAAAATAAATCGGTCAGCATGGTTTCAGTAAAGGGAAATCTTGCCTAACAAATCTGTTAACATTCTTTAAGGAAGTAACAAGCAGGGTAGACAAAGGAGAGGCAGTGGATGTCATTCAGCTTGGATATTTGATAACGTGGCACGCATAAGGCTGTTTAACAGGATAAAATCCTATGGTGTTACAGGAAAGATACCTGCTTGGATAGAGGAATGGCTGTCAGCCAGGAGGTAGCAAGTGGGAAGAAAAGGGGTCCTTTTCTAGTTGGCTGCCAGTGACTAGAGGTGTTTCTCAGGGGTCAGTATAGGGACTGCTAATTTTCACATTGTTTGTCAGTGATTTGGATAATTGAATTGATGACTTTGTGGCAAAATTTGCCAATGATACAAAGATAGGTAGTGCTGAGGAGGCAAAGCAATTGCAGCAGGACTTAGACAAATAGGAGGAATTGGTACAAATGTGGCAGATGAAATACAGTGTTGGGAAATGTTTGATAATGCGTTTTGGGAAAAGGAACAATAGTATGGACTATTACCTAAATGGGGAGAAGGTTCAAACATCAGAGGTGCTGAGAGACTTAGGAGTCCTTGTGCAAGACCTCCAGAAGGTTAATTTATAAATTGAGTCTGTGGTAAAGAACACAAATGCAATGTTGGCATTTATTTCAAGGGGAATGGAATATAAAAGCAAGGAGTTAATGCAGAAGAAGCTTTATAAGACACTAGTCAGGTCACACGGAGTATTGTCAAAAGTTTTGGGCCCCATATCTCAGAAAGGATGTGTTGTCAGTGGAGAGAGTCCAGAGGAGGTTCATGAGGATAATTCTGGGAAGGAAAGGGTCGACATATGAGGAATGTTTGCAGCTTGGGCCTGTACTCACTGGAATTCAGAAGAATGCGGCTGGATCTCATTGAAAGGTCTAGATAAGGTGGATGTGGAGAGGATGTTTCCTATAGCGCTGGTATCCAGAACTAGAGGGCACAGCCTCAAAACTGAGGGGTGAACCTTTAGAACAGAGGTAAGGAGGAACTTTTTTCAGCCAGAGAGCAGTGAATCTGTGGAATGCTCTGTCACAGACTGCAGTGGAGGCCAAGTTTGTGGGTATATTTAAGGCAGAAATTGATAGTTTCCTGATTGGTCAGGACTTCAAAGGATATCGCGAGAAGTCAGGTGTATGGGGTTGAGTGGGAACCAGGATCAGTCATGAAGGAATGGCAGAGCAGACTTGATGGGCTGAATGGCCTAATTCTGCTCCTATGTCTTATGGTGTTATTTCTTTACTTCCCTATAAATGCCTGCTAGAAAATGGACCTCAAGGCAATATACGGTAACATACATGTGCTTTGATAATTAATTTTACTTTGACTTTCATTTTGAGATATACGGATATGTAGGGTGGGTACTCATAGTCTTATACACAGGATAGAAATGTCAGACACTAGGGGGCATATTTATAAGGTTTAAGAGCAAAATTTAAAAGAAGCATATGAGACAAATTTTATTCACAGAGAGGAAGAGAGAGAGGAGGGTGGCCAGAACATTCTGCCAGAGGAAATGGTGAAAGCAAACATGATTCTGACAATTAGGAGGCGTTCTGTCAGACACATGAACATGTAGGAGCACATGCTCTAGGTGTTTTAAATAGAGGGGAAGCCTGTGCCCATGATGGACTGGGCTTGTCCACCACTCACTGTACCTATTTCTGTTACTCTACATTGTTGACAATTTGCATTATTTTTTCAGCATAGGTTTTTTTTTCTGGGGCAACTAGTAATCGGGATATTGAAAGATCTCTCTGCTTTCTTCTACACTCAGCGGTGTTAACCCATCTAATTAGTCTTCAATTCAATATCACAACTCTCAGTGGGGACAGTGTTGTGTATTTAATACTTCAATAATATTTGAGTAATCTTGTAAATATATTGTTTGATTAAACATTCTTGTACATTTAAATAATTCATTACGGTTTATATGTACAAATATGTGAATTGCATATATCGTCATACTACCACGTGATATGTATGTGCCTAACTTAAGTAAAACACCCAAAGTTAGACTCACATTTTGGACTTCCATGTCTTCCTTTGAATTAGTTTAATGTTTTGAAGCTACAAAACCTAACAATGGCCGAGGCAGAAAATGCAAGAATTCAAAGGTTCATAAAGAGTGAGTTCCAGGTAATAATAATCATAAAAAAGAGGATAAAATAGCAGGCTATATCAGAAAGATAGACATGCTTCATTACACAACTTGTAACTGGATTTTATATACTAAGCAAGTTGAACCGTATCTTGAGGCAAATGAAATAGACAATAAGAAATTTGCTGTGTGCTTTGGAATTAAAGGCATATAGTTTGCTTCAAAGTTTGACTGCTCCAACCAAACCAGCAGAAATGAACTTTGCTGCTATTGTAAAAGTATTGCAGGAACATTTAGAACTGAAGCCATTGTTGATTGTAGAACACTTTAGGTTTTACAAGCAGAATCAAAGAGATGGGGAGTCCACTTCAACATATGTGGCTAAATTGAAGAAATTGTCTGAGCATTGTCAGTTCATTGATTGGCTTCATGAGAAACTGCGAGATCGTTTAGTTTGTGGAATCTTACAAGAAAACATTCAAAAATGGCTCCTAACAGAAGCACAATTTACATTTAAGGTAACAGTTGAAACCACTGTATCAATGGAAACAGCAGACAGACTCAATTGAGTTGCAGTCAGGAATGAAAGTGGATGTGAACAAAATTGCAATGCTTGAACAGAAACCTGACTGAACAAGTTAAGTTACCATTATGACAAGGGTTCACGCATACCAGACCAATGCAGGTTCAAAGGTGGAACTTGCAGAAAATGTAACAAGGTAGGACACATCCACTATAAAGAGAATATTGGGCAGTCAAAATAAATGGAAGAGAAAAAGCTAAAAAGTCAAGTTATAGTTTCAAAACAAGCACTGATCTACATGCTGTTGATGGAAAAAAAATCTGATAATGCTGAGAGTGACACAGGACTGTGTAGCCTTAAGATTTACTATGTGAAAACTAACAATATGGCTTACACCAGAAGTGAATGGCAAATCAATTCAAATGGAACTGGACACTGGTTCAACTTGAATGGTATTTCAAAGATATTACACTGAAGGCTCCAGGTATCCAGCAAGGAGTAAGAAAGCTTCCACAGTGAAAGCATCTTTAGGGCTGAATGGGACCATTTAAAACTGACTTTGTTGTGGATGTCTGTATATAGTAGTTGTATTATGTAATATATTGTGGTTATAGTTGAGATGCATTCCATATTGAGTTGGAGTCTTGTAAACATATTGTTTGATCAAGCATTCTTGTTCATTTAAATAATTCATTACATGTTATATGTATAAATACATGAAATGCATATGTCGTCACACTATATGTGAAACACAAGATATGTGTGCGCCTTGATTAAAATAAAACATGAAGATAGACTCACTTTTCGGACTCGCGTGCCTTTCTTTGAATTAGTTTAATGTCTTGAAGTTACAAAACATAACGGGCAGCATAGTAGCGTTGTGGTTACTGCAATCACTTTGGAGTGCCAACGATTACCGATTGGAGTTCGATTGCCACTGATTTCTGTAAGGGGTTTGTATGTACATTTTCATCATGGCTGTGTGAGTTTCCTCCTGGTTCCACGGTCCCCTTCCACATTCATAGGATGTACAGGTTAGGCTTTGTACATTGTGGGAATGCTATGCTTGTGCCGGATGCATGGCAAAACCTGTGGGCTGTCCCCAGCACAATCCTTGCTGCTTTCATTTGACTCAATCCACACAGTTCATGGTACCTTTTCGATGTTTCGAAGTACATGCAACAAATAAAGTTAATCTTTAAAAATCTTCAATCTGAGTTTAGTATTGGAGTGATAGTTCATTCTGAGAATAACTAGGACACTGGAGGCCTGACAGAGGGTTTTAAATAGGGGAATCTGGCAGAATTTTTTCCTCAGGGTAAAAATATAGAGCACCAAAGGATATGCTTTTATGTTTAGAGGGGGGAAGATTTAAAATGACATGAGGAGGAAGTTTTTTTTACACACAGAGAGCAATAGGTGTTTGGGCCTGATGCAAAGACACCAATTAATAATATGTAAATTGCGTACCTAATGATGGTTTAAATGAGATCATGGAATAATATATAAAACATAACGTTGTCGTTTTCCAATCTTCAGCAAAGTCATCTTAATCTGCATATTTAAATATTTGCATTTAGATTTTTGAATATTTTCCATTAAAAAAAATCCAAATGTTAATTATCAATAATTTCATAAAGTTTATGCAGTTTGATGAAATAAAGAAACCTTTAAAGACAGATGAAAATTAAAATGACAATGTAACACAAACTCGATTTTTCTATAAGCATATCAGTATGAAAGTGGCAGCATAGGTGGATTTACTCAGGAAGAAGTCATTTGTTATAATTGCTTTCATAGCCTGAGACACTGAGTATAAGCATTGGGACATCACAAAAACAATAGATTCATATGGCACAGGAACTGGCCCTCAGCCCAGCATCTCCAATTGGACATCAGTTCACCTCATTCACCTGTCTTTGACCTATATCCCTTTAAATCTTTCCAATTCATGTATCTGTCCAAATATCTTTTAGACAAAGTAATTGTATTTACCTCCATCACTTTCTCTGGCAGTTCACTCATATAGCTACCACCCTCTGGAAAACCTATCCCCTTTAAACCTTTCACTCTCGCCTTAAAACATTTTATTTATTTATTGAGATACAGCACAGAAATTGTCCTTCCAGCCAATCGAGCAAGGCTGGCAAGCAACCTCCACTTTACCACGGGACAATTTACAATGACCAACCAACCTACCACCAGTACACCTTTGGTCTGTTGGAGGAACCAGAGCACCTGGAGGGAAAGTAGTGAAAGACCTCCCTGCTGTAGGGGAAATACGCTACCTATGTCCCTCATCATTTTGTGAACATCTGTAAGGGCGTCCCTCAGCCTCCTTCACTCCGAGGGAAATAGTTCCAATCTATCCAATCTCCTTTTATAATGCAAGTCCTCCTTGAGAATTTTTTTCTGTACAGTCTTTAGTTAGACCGTAAGGCATAGGACCTGAAATAAGATGCTTGGCCCATGGAGCCTGCTTTCAGTATTGGCTGAGTTATTTTTCCATTTTCCTGCCTTAACTCCGTAACCTTTGATGCCCTTTCTAAATAAGAACCTATCAATTTCATAGGTTCATACCTATAAAGGCACCCAATGATATGTCTATATGAGGCAATGAATTCCACAGATTCACCACCCTCTGGCTAAACAAAAATCCATTTCATTTCTGTTCTAAAGGGACATCGTTCTATTCTGACACTTTGTCCTCTTGTCTTAGACTCTCCCACTATCAGAAGCATCCTCTCCACTCTGTTTGGGTCTTTCAATATTTGGTAGATTTCAGTTAAACGTGTTTGTTTTTCTAAACTCCAGGGAGTACAGACCTAGAGCCAACAAGTCCTCCTCAGAGCCAGGATCATTCCTGTAAACCTCCTCTGAACCCTCACCAATGCCAGTACCATTTAACTATATCCTTGCTATACTGTAGTATCAAGTCCAGAACTGCACACAATATTCCGTGTGGGGTCTCACCAATGTCTTGTACAGCTGTAACATGACAGCACCTTCTGAAACATTGCAGGCTAGCTTGAAAACATTTCCGAGAAGCTACCACCAACATGTCACCTTTGGAACTAGATGAGCCAACATATGTAACACCACCCTGAAGAACACTTAGCATGCCATCCTACGCCTGCACTTTGGCAAGTCTGATCACCTGGCTATATTTCTGCTCTCAGTATATAGGCAAAGAATTTACACTAATTGGCCTAATATAGGAAAACGGGATTAGTATTGTAGTGTGGTTGAAATTGTGGGAGAGCGAGTTACTGGTTGGTACAAAGCTTCTTTATTTGAAACAACAAGGCACTGCAAGCATCATACGGAGACCCTTTGGTGGAAAAGGTCTGCCAGCCCAATGTGGGCTCAATATTTATTTGCTAAACAGAAAGGGCAATCCCTATTTACAAGGTACAGACAATGCATAGACAATGCTTTCTTTTGAAGCTACATACAAAACATCACACCGTCTGACTTCATCCTTTCCTCCTGACACCCACATGTCTGGGTTGGTAATCTCAGCCTTTCAGAATGCAAGTTAAATCCACAATACATTTATTTGGTATTTTACATGCTAACATAGAGGACAGTTCATATTTATAAAGTGTAGATAATACTGTCTTCGAAACTACAGCATCTGGTCAAACCACGGCATCAGCAGTGTCTGGTATTCACAGCTTTTAGGAAATGCTTCGCTATGAACTCAATCCACAATACTTTGTGAAACAGAACAGAAGACTGGTGGCCGAAGCCATTTGCTAAGTGTGAATGACCCAAACCCAAGAATTCACTCTAACAGTACTATAATGGTTGGCATGCACAAGGTTGACTATAATGGACTGTTTCTGTTCTGTATGCTGCTCTGATTTTCAATGTCATTAAACAGAACCAATTCCAGCTGAAAAGACTACAGGCTCTCCAATCAATATGAGAGTGGCTTTTGTTGAGCTTAAAGAATGCGTACTGTATCCAACCGTGAGATTCGTCTTCTTACAGGCAGCCACAACCAAAGAAGCTCAATAGAATCCATTAAAACACCCCGCACAACAAAGACTGTCAATCATCCGATGTGTGAATAAAAGAACAAATCGTGCAAATAATAGAAAAAATAAGCAAATAATGAATGCGTGTACCTCACCATTTTCCTCTTTGTTTTTGTTCTATTTTTGCACTATTTATTTAATTTATATTTTATATATATTTCTTATTGTAATTTGTAGTTCGTTTATTACTATGTATTGCAATGTACCGCTGCGACAAAACAATAAATTTCTTGACATATGCCTGTGATATTAAACCTGATTGTGATTCTGAATTTGTATAAAATATAAAATGAATGCCTAAACGATAACATCAAATTGTGAATTCTCGAAGTCATAACTAACTAAATTGTGTTTTACACAGAGAAACAGTTGGTTAGTTTGTAAACGGCCTGCATTTGCTCAGGAATAAATGATAAGATTGATTTTGGAACAATATGAACTCTTTAGGATAATTTTTTTGTTCATATATATCAAGTACCTTTGCCACAGTGTCTTTTAAAAAAAGATCATTCACAAAATAACATTCACCTTGATTGTTTAACAGCAAATTAAATATATTTGACCAGAAAGGGAAAACAAAAGCAATGCCACTTCATACACACAAGACATTCTGTAGATGCTGGAAATCTTGAGTAACGCACAAAATGCTGGAGGAACACAGTCGGTCGGGCAGCATCTATGGAAAGTACTAAAAATCAACATTTCAGGTTACTAGAAAATAAATGCTTGACACGTTTATTTCTATTCCAGTTGACAGTGTCAAGTAAAATAGGAATAAATTTAACAAACAGAAAATTATGGAAATGCCCAGAAAGACATGCAGCAATTGTAGAAATATAATCAACCAGACAATAATAAATCAATTACCATTTCATAGAAGTATGAAAAGATACAGTGAAAGTGAAAGAGGGAGAGGAGAAAGAAAGAGAGGCAGTAGCTGGAAAAAGATTATTTACTTTTTTAAAATTTAGAACCCTTGCACAACCCAGTCACACCCTTGTGACCAATTAACACACTAACCCACCTGTCTTTGGAATGTGGGAAGAAACGAGAGGAAACCAACATGGTCACAGAGAGAATGTACAAACACTTCACAGAGAGTGGTAGGAATTGAAGCCAGGTCTCTGGCTCTGTAATAGTGTTACACAATTAACTCTACACTACTGCGCCATCCCACTGGTAGCCAGAGATACCCCTGTTATGCATTTCCGACATTCCAAATCATGCCTTCATAGAGTCTTCCAATTTTGTTCAAAGTTCGAAGTAAATTTAGCATCAAAGTACATATATATTACATATACTAGCTTGAGAGTTATTTTCCTCCAGCCCTTTACAGGAAAATAAAGAATTGCAATAGAATTTATGGAAATCTATACATAAACTGATGAAGGGTCCTGATAAAGGGTCTCAGCCCTAAAAAAAATTGACTCTTTATTCCTTTCCATAAACGCTGCCTGACCTGCTAAGTTCTCCAGCATTTTGTACGTGTTTCCCTGAATTTCTAGCTTCTGCAGAAACTTCCACGTTTATACATAAACAAAGATTAACAAATAACCATTGTGAAAAAGAAGACAAACAGTGCAAATAAAATATAATACTGAGAACGTAAGCTGTGAAGAGTCCTTGAAACTGAGAGGGTAGGTTGTGGAATCAGTTTGGAGCCATGGTGAGTGAAGTTATCCACTCTGGTTCAGGAGCCTGAAGATTGTAGGGCTGCTAAAATCGTTGACTATGCTGTTACTTTCTTAGCATTGAATTTAGGAAAATTATTGTGCTGCATATATACAGTAAATACCAGTAAATCAAATTACAGAGTTCAGCTATATGTATCATCGAAATATGTATATGTAACTGTATACTGCCCTGAGATTCATTTTCTTGCAGGCATTTACAGTAGAACAAAGAAATACAATAGAATCAATGAAAAACTACATGAAAACTGACAAGCAATCAATGTGCAGAAGACAAATGAGATCAATCAGGTAGCTTCTAAATAACCATTCCATCAATATTATTTCACATATATTACTGAAGGCCATAACATTGTCACCTTTAACCAAAGCTTCAGTGTTTCTTTTACCTTATAATTGCAATGAGATTATTGTTATCAATAATAAATCTGCAGTCATTTGGACCCGTTACCTTGATATCTTGTGACTACCATTCTACAGACCAAAAGACAACAAGCGTCCAATTTTGATGGACAGTATGGGTTCTCAGCTCGTATTCCTTCATTCCCATTTCCAGTGCCCCTTAACTATCTCAAAAATTCATCAACGCTTGAGTTTTGGACATGACCAGGTTCTACACACATACCCAGAGTTGGCGTGGGAGCTGGCTTTATTGTGCATCCCAAGGATATGGTCAGTTCTGGGCAGTCTGATCATTCGTCCCAAACTGCCCCTTCAGCTGTGTGACATGGTGAACCAATTCAAAGGCCAGCGAAGAGTCAGCCATCGTGTTGCCCTCATGAATGCATTGAAACACAACAATCACATGTCCAAAGCAGAAGAGTTTTCAAGACAGCACATTAACCACTCGATGAAGGGTTAGTTAATGTGATGAAGGAGTCCTGTTGAAGGGTCTCGCCCTGAAAAGTCAACTCTTTATTTCTTTCTGTAGAAGCTGCCTGACCTGATGAGTTCCTTCAGCATTTTGTGAGAAGAGCTGAAGTTGATGGGAATGTTAGCACACAACAGAAACAGAATCAGGTTTATTATTACTGACATCTGTCATAAAATTTATTGTATTATGGCAGCTGTACAGTACAATGCATGAAAGGTATCTATAAGTTCAAATGGGTTTGGCACGACATTGAGCGCGGGAGGGACTGTACTGTGCTGCGCGGTGCTATTCTGGGCTCCGCTGTGTATGTGCAAAGCAAGAGCAACAATGGAGTTGTATGTTTAAGTGAGCTACTGAGTCATATTAGTAATGGTACAGGCTGGGCAACTTCTAGTGTGGGAGTGCCAAAGTGGGTCTGCTGGGAGGAAAAACATGTGCACTTAATAGGCCATGCCCTAAGAGAGAGTGAGAGAGAGAGAGGAGAGAGAGAGGGGGGGAGGGGGAGAGAGAGAGAGAGAGAGAGAAAGAGAGAGAGGAGAATTGATACACTGCCATGTTATGTAGGATGTTATGTTTCAGTTTCACAAGCTGCTGGTGAGGCCACTCTTGGGGAATTGTGTTCAGTTTTGTTCACCTTGCTATTGCAAAGATGCTATCAAACTAGAATTTTTTGCACCTCTGCTCCATCTGCCACAGGGAGAATAACCTGGTGACCAACCATTTTAATTCCTATCTCCATTCCCATTCAGACATGGTGGTCCATGGCCCCCTCTACTGCCATGATGAGGCCATTCTCAGGTTGGAGGAGCAAAGTCTCATATTCCATTTGGGTAGCCCTGAACTTAATGGTATAAACATAAATTTCTATAACTTCTGGTAATTTTTCCCTCTTGCCCCTTATCTCCTATCCTGTTCCTTATTCTGGCTCTCCTCCTACACCTTCTCTTCTCTTTACCTGACTATTACCTCTCTCTGGTGTCCCTCCTCCTCCCTTTCTTCCATGATCCACTCTCTTCTCCTATTGGGTCCTTTCTTCTGCCTTTAACCATTTCCACATATCATCTCGCAGCTTCTCACTTTGTCCACCCCTCCCCTTGTCCCTTACCTGGCTTCACCTATCTTCTGTCAACTTTTACTATTACCCCTCCCTCCACCATCCCTTTCTGCTTTCTACCCCCTTCCTTTCCAGTCATGATCAAGGGTCTTGGCCTGAAACGTTGTCTCTTTATTCCTCTCCATAGATGCTGCCTGACCTTCTGAGTTCCTCCAGCGCTTGTGTGTGTGTTATCACACTGAAAAGAGTACAGAGAAGATTTACAAGCATGCTGCCAAGACTTGAACAACAAAGTTATAGGGAGGGATTGTACAGGCTAGGAACTTTGCCCTGGAATGCAGGAGATGGAGAGGTGATCTTATAGACGTGTATAAAATCACAAAGGAGAATAGACAGGTTGGATGGACACAATGCTTTCCCCTGTTTTGAGGAATCAGAAACTAGGGAGTAGAGATTTAGGGAGAGAGGGGAAAGATTTAGTAAGAACTTGAGAGACATTTTTTTTTACCACAGAGGTTGGTACGTATGTGGAACAAGCTGCCAGAGGAAGTGGTTGAAGCAGGTGCAATTAAAAAATATTAATAAATAAAAATAAAAATAAAAAATAAAAATATTAATAAATAAATTAAAAATTAAAATTAAAAACCTTAAAAAATATCTAGTCAGGTACATGGATTCAAGATTCAAGTTTATTTATCACAGAACTCCAGAACCGACCAATAACTTGCCGGCCTGTGGAGGTGAGGGGTGTGGTTGGCTTGTCTTCTTTCTGCCAGCCTGATATCCAACATCCGACCACTAATGTCCCATATCTGCGTCACTGGCCTTTCAAAGCAGAACGGAGACTTAGCCTGACCTCTAACTACCCACTAATTCCTCTAAGTACCTGTCCCTAAATTCTAACTTCACCCTTAACTCCTCTCTCTTTCTCCAAAACTAAACTTACAAACCAAAAGAAAGCAACAAAATCTGAGCAGTCACTCAGAAGGATCGGAATGGTTGGGAAGGTTACTGACCAAACACTGGCAAACGTGACCTTGGGGTTCAAATCCATACATCCCTCAAGGCCGCTGCACAGTTTGATAGGATGGTTAAGAAGGCCTATGGAATGCTAGGCTTCATTAACAGGGGCACTGAGTTCAAGAGTAGAGAGGTCATGTTACAACTCTACAAATCTCTGGTGAGACCACACTTAGAGTATTGTGTTCAGTTCTGGTCACCTCATTATAAGAGCTGGGACTTTTCTCTTTGGAATGTAGGAGGATGAAAGGAGATTTGATAGAGGTCTACAAGATTATGAGAGGCATAGATAGGGTGGATAGCCAGTACCTGTTTCCCAGGGCATGAACAGCAAACACCAGAGGGCATATGTACAAAGTTAAGGGAGGGAAGTGTAGGGGAGACACCAGGGGTAAGTTTTTTACACCGAGGGTTGTGGGTGCCTGGAATGACTTGCCAGGGATGGTGGTGGAGGCTAAAACATTAGGGGTATTTAAAAGCCTCTTGGACAGGCACATGGATGAAAGAAAAATGGAAGGTTATGGAGTAGTGTGGGTTTAGTACTTTTTTTAAGGATTATATGGGTCGGCACAACATGGAGGGCTGAAGGGCCTGCACTGTGCTGTAGTATTCTAGTGTTCTAGTATGGGGTACCTTGGTCAATGTGGACCATTTGTTTGTGTACTCTATATCCCAGTACAGAGGGAAGTGGGTTGCTTGGGGGCTTGTTCCTGGGCCTGGCCATTCATGATCTACACAATGGGCTGTCGAGGGCTCTGCCTGAGCCGACAGTCTTGGGTTTACATTCATGCCCGTGTTCTTAGAGAAAGAGAGAGAGAGTGTGGTCATTATGAGCTCTGTGGGGGACTTCCTGTAATGGTGGGACTCAGGGAACTGAGTATTTTATAAACAATAGTAACAATAGTAACCATATTTTTGTTGAAATTATTGCATTTGTAACTCACTGATGTTTGTATTTTGTGAGTGAATAAACTTTAGTAATTTAGTAAAAAAGAAGACTCACTCTACAACTGATGCACAAAGTGCAGTAATAGATCATAAGACGATAGGAGCAGAATTAGAATATCCGGCCTATCAAGTCTGCTCCACAATTCCATCATGGTCGATTTATTCATGCGCCCAAGTTACAATGGGAAACACAATATCATACTAGCATGATCAATTGACCAGGCTAAATGGTAGTGAGTATCATTTGTAAAATTTGCCGTGATGTTCATAAAGTCATAGGGTTCAGGTGCACTGTGGGATGTTAGAAATGGTTTATTATTCTGATCACTCTATCTCCAGTTGCAGCAGTATGTTGCTTCATTGTCATGCAACAGACAGTATTAAGTAGGCCCAATTAATTAGCAATGAGTGGGCTGAGAAACCTGTGCTTAAGAAGCATAAATTTCAGATTCTTATCAAAGCAGGATCTGGATAAGCAAATGTTGAGGATGCCAGAGCGCTGAGTGGCAATATAGAAACCATAGGTAAAGTGAATAAATATCCAAATAAGGAAAATTGCAGAGAGGTGGGTAAACCAAACTTACAATGTGGAAAAGTCTTTTGGAAAGCCAATGTGGTGCATTATTGCATTTCATTCGTATTCACATCATTAGTAGGTCTAAAGCTAAATACTGTCAGGACCAAAACCAATAAGTTGAGGGAGAAACCTAATCAGAAATGTAGGATTTCACTCCTGGAGATCAGTGAGTCTCTGGAACATGCATCCACACTGAAAAGTTGGCTTGCATTCTGTTTATACAGATCTGATCGTTACGCAGAGCATTGAGCTGGAAAAAGGTAATGCAATAGCAATGCAGGGACAGTGTAAAAGCTTTTGAAAAGGTTCAGTGCAGGTAACAATAAGGTGCAAGATCATTACAAGGTAGGTTATGAGGCTCTTTGGCCTAAATGGTCAATGCTAACCAGGATTCCTATTTTACATAGTCCCATTTCTCCTTGTTTGACCCATCATCTTCAAAACCTTTGCCCGTGTGACTGCATTGTAAACTAGTGGATAAACTCCAGGCATTTCCTTAGCTTCCTTTATCTCTTAAACTATCTAAAAGTAAGATTTCTTTAGCAAAGGGGTATTGTACTTAACAAGTAAGATTTCTTTAGCAAAGGGGTATTGGTATTTGTTTGCTATTGTCACATGTACCAAGATACAGTGAAAAGCTTGTCTTGCTTGATTACACACATCAAATCATTATACAGTGCATTGAGGTAGAATAAAGTAAAACATTACAAATGCAGAACAAAGTATAAAGAAGTGCAGTGTATGTAAACGATAAAGAGCAAGATCATAACGAGATAGATTGTGAGACCAAGAGTCCATCTTATCGTACAGATCTGTTCAAGAGTCTGGTGACAGTGGGATGGAAGCTGACCTCAAGCCTAGTGGTGTGGGCTTTCAGGCTTTGTACCTTCTGCTTGATGGGAACTGAAAGCATCCTGCATGAATGCATTGTGACTGGGTACAGCAACTGCACTGCTCGTGACTGCAAGAAACCTCAGAGAGTTGTGGACTCTGCTCAGCACATCACAGGAACCAGCCTCCACTCTATGTATTCTGTCTGTATAGCTTGCTGCCTCAATTAAGCAGCCAGCATAATCAAAAACTCCATCCGCCCTGCAGAAGATACAAAGCCTGAAAGCCCACACCACTAGGCTTGAGGTCACACCGAGTACGTCAATGAACATCGGCAAGAATCAACGGGGACGTGCCAAATTTCTTTCGCCTCCTGAGGAAGCAGAGACACTGGTGAGCTTTTTGTCCATTGTGACCATGTGGTTGGACCATGTCAGGCTGTTGGTAATGTTCAATCCTAGGAACTTGAAGATCTTAGCATTCTCAACCTCAGCAACATTCATATAGACAGGAGCATGTGCATGACCTCCTTTCCTCAATCAACAGGAAAGGTGACAGGGTAGTGTCAGAAGCAATGGGAGTTCAATTCCTGCCGCTGTCTTTAATGAGTTTGTACATTCCCCCCATCCCTGCTTGGCTTTGTCCAGATATTCTGGACTCCTCATACATTCCAAAGACATACAGGTTACAGTTTGTAGGTTGTAGGCATGCTATGTTGGCACTGGAAGCATGGCAACACTTGTGGGCTACCCCAGTGCATCCTCAGATTGTGTTCCCTCGACGCAAACAATGCATTTCACTGTATATTTTGATGTTACGATGTATGTGTGTATCAAATAAACCTAATCTTCAATCTTTAGTCTTTTCATTCCAAAGGGCTCTTATGGTCCAGAGAAAGGACCTCTGCAGTATTTCATTTGAGGCATAATTGTTATTTAGACCTATGGCGAACTACATAAACCTGTCTGGACAGGCCCCCTGCTGACTGCTCCTGTGGTTCCTCCCACAGACCCCTGTATAAAGGCGATCGAGGCCTGAGCCCGGCCTCTCAGTCTCCAGGATGTAGTATGGTGGTCACTCACTGCTTGTTCCTTCTTCCAGTCCATAAAAGCCGATATCGCGCCTTTACGTCTCAGAGTGAGTTACTGATGGTGCATCAAGACCCTTACCACATCTTAATTCTAACTCTTGACTGCAGGATTGGCTAGAGGTTAGAGTCAACGTGTCTGGTGCTCTGACTGTGGTCCCAGATCAGTGTGAGTAGGTGGTGAGTCTGAGTGGCCAATGGAATCCCGCTTGATTGGCCCATTACATGCTTAACATGATGAAGCATCAGAAGTGATTTCACAGTGGAGTCATTGGATAAGATTCAACATATTTCTGCATGAGCATTGGATAAGAGAATACTACCAGAGAGCAAGTCTCTGGAGAGAAAGACACAGTCAATGTTTCAGGTTGAGAACCTTCATCAGGACTGGAAAGGAAAGGGGAAGAAGTCAAAACAAGAAGGTGGTGGGGGGCGGGGGAGTACAAACTGGTAGGTGATAGGTGAGACCACTTGAGGGGGGGAAGCTGGTTTCTAGGCCTTCCAGTTTGGACTTGGGTATCTGTGTTCTATTGACTGCTTCTCCAGTCCATTCCTGACGAAGGGTCTTGGCCAGAAAGGTCAACTGTTTATTCCTCTCCATAGGTGCTGCCTGACCTGCTGAGTTCCTCCAGCCTTTTGTGTGTGTGTTTCCCACAAACATCTGTTAAATATAAAGGATAAATATTGGCCTAGACACAGAAAAGAGCTTCCTCTTTCTCTTTGAAATATTTTTATGGGTTCTTTTGTTTGTAATCAAGAGGGCGGATAGGACCTCTGTTTTATTGTTAGTTCCTCTAACAGACCTTCATTACTGCACTGAATTGGATCCCTCTGCCCCAGTGAGTTCCCAGGGGTAAGCAGCCCAGCCCAACCAGCACCCGATTTTAATCTTGTTTCTGCATTGCCTGCAGGCATTAAATGGAAGTAGTGAGATCTATTAGCTGTATATGTTTAAACCAACTGACAAACGTGTTCAGCAAACACAGCTGTAGGTGTTCGACTGAGGCAACAAATCCTGGGTTAGGAGGCAGGCACCCGGAACAAATTTCCCAAATATAAACTGAAGAATTTCCCGGGGCTGAAGAAGAGAGAGGAAGAAGTCATTAATCCTTGCAGGGACTGAGTAGGTGGAGCAGTTTGATTTGCACGAAAGAGCGAGGAATGTGTGAATTGGTTCCAATTCAAACACGGCCCTCACAGGCATGGGAAGAGTTTGTTCCTGTATCTCGTGTTACAAACTTTTAAAGCTAATGATGCAATTCCACACCACTACAGAAAGTAACGCTCATGCAGTTGTAACTGCATGTCCTCATTCCTACCTCATATTTTCCTAGGGTTGGAAGGGGCTGAGGAGGAACCTGAAAGTGGTACACAAAATTATAACAGGCTAAGATAGGACAGATAGTGGTGATTCTATATACACACACACACACACACACACACACACACACACACACACACACACACACACACACACACACACACACACACACACACACACACACTCGCATGCACACACACACACACACACACACACGCACGCACGCACGCATGCACAAACACACACACACACACACACACGCACGCACGCACGCATGCACAAACACACACACACACACACACACACGCACGCACGCATGCACACACACACACACACATATAGATATATAAACACATAGACATACATACATACACACACATATATATAGATACATATAGATATGGATGGATAGATAGTGTAGTGAACTACATATACCTGTCTGGACACGCCCCTCTGCTGACTGCTCCTGTGGCTCCTCCCACAGACCCCTGTATAAAGGCGTTTGGAGGCACGGCTCCTCCCTCAGTCTCCAGGATGTGGTGTGGTGATCTCTTGCTGCTAATCGTGGTCTCTTGCAGCTAATAAAAGCCTACCGTTCGCCTCCCATCTCCGAGAGTTATTGATGGTGCATCAGATAGATAGATTATATTAGAGGGTGTGGATAGTGTGGATATAATGTAAAGGCCAGGGGATATACAGTGGATTTGAGGAGGGTGATTGGTATCCTGAATACACTGCCTGGGGAACTACTGGTGATTATAGAGTGATAGAGCACAGAAATCAGCCCTTTGACCCAACTCATCAAGTTGTCCTCTTGATCATTTTTCCCACATTTGGCCCATATCCCTCTAAATCTTTCCCATCTACATGTCTTTTAAAATTTGAACCCACCTTTATCACTGTCCTGGCAGCTCGTTCCACATACTTACCACCTTCAGTGTGAAGGAGAATTCGCTTTTTGAATCTTTACCCCTTACCTCAAATCTAACTACACCCTCTAGAACCCCCTACCCTACCCTGTGAAAAGGACTATGGCTATTCTGATCTATGCCTGGCCTGGCATGATTTTACCCATCCTGGTAGTGTCACGACACAACCCAGAACTTCTCCCAAAACTCCCCTCTGAAAAACACTGTAGGATTATTTAAGCAAAAGCTGCACATTTCTTTCTCCAAGCAATTAATCTGATCACCCATTCTAGTTAGCCCTCTCTACCCCCTCTATTACCCCAGTCACAACACTGCACTGTAAACACTTTAAACCACTTTCTATAATATTGTTTACATTGTAAATACATACTGGTATTTACATATTTATGCACATTTATTCCATATCCATACTTCAACCTCTAACTTATTTTTTTACATAATGCTTTAGTCTTTGTAATTGTTGAATGTTATTGTTTTTTGCTGTATGTCACTACAGCAATTTCCTAATACATGTTAGTGTATGTGGCGAATAAAGTTGATCCTTTATTCTTTTTTGACCTTTGTCAGACTTTTACACCCCAAGGGAGATAAGCCTCAGCCTATCTAGTCTCTCCTCAAGCCTTACAGTCCTGATAACATTCAATGAACTATAAGACCAAAAGACATAGGAGCAGAATTAGGCCATTCAGCCCATCAAGTCTGCTCCGCCATTCCATCATGGCTGATCCAGGATTGCACTCAACCCCATACACCTGCCTTCTCACCTTCTCTGCATCTTTTCCTGCATAGTGGTGGAGGGAAAGGATAGAGCAAGAGCTGGATACAGGTGAGGGGGAGGATTGACGCGCAGGTGAAGGTGGGGATGATGGTCAGAAGCTGGGAGGTTGGTCAGTTACTGGAAGTTCAGTATTTCATTGTTCATGCTGGCAGGTTGGAGGCTGCCTAGGCGAAACAGGTATTGTTCCTTTAATTTTCATTTGACTGTAACCTGGCAGTGGGGCAGGGCTTAGAGAGACATGTCGGTGTGGGAATGTGAAGTGGAATTACAATGGCTGACCGCTGGGAGATCCTGGCTGGCTAAGAGCATATGGAATGTCGTCACCACAGAGGATGTGGATATATCAAAGAGAGCTGGGCCACTACAGACAATGTGAACACATCAGGCATAGTGCAATCAGAAAGACAAGAGGTTCTGCAGAGAATGGAAATCCAGGGCACACACACAAAGTGCTGGAGGAACTCACCAGGTCAGGCAGCATCTCAAAGAGGAATAAATACTCGATGATTCAGGTCGAGACTCTTCATCGGGACTGATGAAGAAACCGGAATAAGGTCATGGAGAATGGGGAAAGAATACCAGCTGGCTGAGGTCTGGTGAGGAGGAAGGAGGGGTATGAGGTGAGAAGCTAGGAGGTGATAGGTGGAAAAGATAAAGGGCTGAAGAAGAAGGAATCGGATAGGAGAGGAAAGTGGACCATTGGAGAAAGGGAAGGAGGGGGGGGGGCAGCAGGAGGAAATGAGAGGCAGGTGAGGAGAAGAGGGGTGAGAGGAGAGTCAGAATGGGGAATGGAGAAAGAGAGAAGGAGGAGGGCAAGAGATTATTGGAAGTTAGCAAAATCAATGTTCCATCTGGATAGCCTCCAACCTGATGGTGCAAACCTCGCTTTCTCTAACTTCCCGTAATTCTGGCTCCCTTCCTGCCCCATCCCTTTTCCTCACCTGCCTATCACCTCCCTTCCATGGACTCTGTCTATACTTCTCACTGCCTCATTAACAGAGGCAGCATAGTCAAAGATCTATCCCACTCCAAGCATTCTCCTTCCTCCCCTCTTCTATAGGGCAGAAAATACAAAAAACCCAAAAACACGTTCCACCAGTCTCAAGGACAAGCCCTACCCATTACTATAAGACTATTGAATGGTTCCCAAGTACAATTAAATGAACGCTTCACCTTACAATTTACCTCATTATAATCTTGTACCTTCATGTCGACCTGATCTGCACTTTCTCTGTAGCTGTTGCACTCTATTCTGCATTCTGTTACTGCTGCAGATGCTGGAAATCCAAAACAACACATACCAATTGCTGGAGGGACTCAGCAAGTCGGGCAGCATCTATGAAAAAGAATAATCAGTCAGCACTTTGGGCCTGATGAAGGGCCTCAGTTCGAAACGTCGAATGTCCGCTCTCTTTCATAGATGCTGCCTGGCCTGCTGAGTTCCTCCAGCATTTTGCGTGTGTCCCATAGGTTGTGGGAACAGTTCAGTGTTGGGGCGAGTGAAGTTGAGTGATGTTATCCCCTCTGGTTCAAGAGCGTGATGGTTGAATCTATTCAAGATTTGGGCAGCGTGAGTATACTAATCTTACTAATCTTTCACCTTCACTTAATTTCACCTTTTAATGTTTCAGATTCAAGGACATATGAGCTAGTTGGATAGTTGGTCGCGTGAGTATAATTGAGCGCTGCAGGTTCTTTTGGGTCAGAAGCTCCCGTTGCTGTGTCACGCACTAAGTGAATAAGTAAATAACTGAAGTAATCCAAGTTTGTTGGTGCCCATTTTTTAGAACAGATGCCTCACTTCTCCAACCGCACCCCTGCCCCCCCCAACCCACCCCTTCAAAAGCTGATGACATCATGGTCCACTTCCCTTATGGACCAAACTGGGGATTCACGGTTAGAGCCGGTCACTTGTCCAATTATTTTTAATTACCCTTCTTCTTTTTTGTTGTTGACTTTATGAAGAAGTTACCCATGTGCCATTAAATCCTGTCATCTGATAGCACTTTATAAGATTACAAGAGGCATTTACACAGTAGATAGACAGTATCTTTTTCCTATGGCTTGCATTTAAGTTGAGAGAGGTTAAGGTCAAAGGAGACGCGAGGCACCTGAATGTGGTAGAGGTAGATACGTACATTAGGGATTTCTAAGAAATATTTAGATAGACCTGGGAATGCGAGGGAATTAGAAGGATGTGGACATTGTGTAGGCAGAAGGGATTAGTTTAGTTGGCCAGTTGATTACTAATTTAATTGGTTGCCACAACATTGTGGGCTGAATGGTCTGTTCCTGTGCTGTTCCACGTTCTGTCTTTGTGCCGCCCATCTGTCCCATATCCTTCAATGGGAACTCCTACCTTAGATCCCAGCTCGAGTCATTTAATAAGAAGTCAGCTTGCAATTACTTTTTGTCGTCCCTTTTCTGCACTGCAGAAGATGGTATCTAGGTATTGATTTTTCCTTTCTTTCCATCACAGATTAATCTCTCCCCACATGAAAAGCAGAGGATAGAGACCAGCCTGCTTCTTATCCTTTGTGTTAGATACTTACAAGAACGGAATTCAATACTGGAAGTCTGCCTCATTCTATGCAAATTTGTGCATGCTGGATAATGGATGTATGCAGATTGAACAGGGAGTTATATAAAGCAGATTTTACTTTCTCAGGGTCAGATTTTAATGGCATTTATTTCCTGCAATGGATTCTTACTTCTCATCATTAAACATGGGGTGTGGTGAATTTACAAGCAAGGAAGAATGGGGTTGTTGCCAAGGAAGCTGAGATGAATGTTACACCATTTTAATTACTTTGCAATCAGCAGGAAAAAAGTGTCTATGAGACTTAATTAGTGGAAAGGATAGCAGTATATGCAAAGCACTAATAAAATAGTGATTAGCTTGGAAACAACTTGGAACAAATTCAGAATGAGACAGCTTTGGGAGGAAGGGAAAAAAACTGCAAGGTCCAAACTGTAGAAGGGTGCATCTGTGAGGGGTCATTACCTTGCTTGTCGGCTGCTTCCACTGCTGCCTTCTTGTCCTGAAGTTGTGTATTTGCCAGTTGGATAGTGGACACCCTCACACAGGTCGCTACAGTGAGTAGCTTGTGTCCTTGGACCCAATTTGTTCTTTCTTTCTGTGCAGGGCAAATTCATATGCGCAGAACAATAACATTAAAAGTTTTTAATATTTACAGAGATCATCTGTTTACATGTAGACACACTTCTTCCTCGGCTGTCCATCAATTTTTGATGATGACTGAGGCCTGGGCAAGGTTGTATGGAAGACCAGCAGATGCCCAAGCTGCAAGTCTCCCCTCTCCACACCACTGATGTTGTCCAAGGGAAGGGTATGAGGACCCATACAGCTTGGCACTGGAGTCGTCGCAGAACAATGTGTGGTTAAGTTCCTTGTTCAAGGGCATAACATGCTGCCTCAGTTAAGGCTCGAACTAGCAACCTTCAGATCACTAGACCAACGCCTTAACCACTACACACACACACACACACACACACACACACACACACACACACACACACACACACACACACACACACACACACACGCACACACACACACACACACACGCACACACACACACACACACACAAACGCACACACCCCATCCTGTTCCTGTAAATTTATTTAAACCCGTATGCACAAACATGTATGCCCAATGCATGGATATATATTCTCACACAACCACATGCATGTATGTATAAACACACATATAGCAGAGCAGTGGGGTCGAGGTATACCAGTACATCAATGTGAGAAATCCTGCACACAAAATGCTTGAGGAACTCAGCAGCTTAGGTAGCATCCAATAAAATGAATAACCAGTCGACAATTTGGGCAGAATCCCTTCTTCAGAACTGGAAAGGAAGCGGGAAGACAGCAGAATAAAAGGATGGAGGGGGAGGACAGCTAGAATGTGATGGGTGAAGCCAGGTAAAGAGAAGAAGAAATCAGATAGGAGAAGAGAGTGGATCATAGGAGAAAGGAGAGGAGGAGAGAGCCCAGAAGGAGGTGATGGGCAGGGGAGAAGAGGTAAGAGGCCTGGATGGGAAATAAAAGAAGAGGATAGGGGGGGAATTTTCTTTTACCAGAAGGAGAAATCGATCTCCATGCCATCAGGTTGGAGGCTACCTAGATAGAATATTTGGTGATGCTCCTCCACCCTGAGGGTGGCCCCATCTTGGCATGAGAGGGGTACATGCACATAGATTCCTTGAAGGGACATTCCCTTGAAGGTGATTAAAAAGGCTTTTGGCATGCGTACCTTCGTGAGTATAGAGTTTCGATATTATGTTGCAGTTGTATAGATACTGATGCAGCTATATTTAGAATATTGTGTTCAGTTTTGTTCACCATGTTGTAGGAAAGATGCCATTAAGCTGAAAAGAATGCATAGGAAGTCTGTGGGCATGTTACTGGGACTCGGGCCAAGCTAAAGAGAGAGTAAGATTGAGCAGGTGGGAGCGCAGGAGATGGGGGAGGGGTCTTGTAGTGGTGCATAAAATCACAAGGGTCAAAGTACATAATGTTTTTCCCAAGGTCGAGGAACGACAAACTAACCAGCATAGTCCTAATGTGAGAGGGGAGAGATTTAAAAGGATCCCGAGGGCAACTTCTTCACCCAGAGGGCTGTCCATTTATTGAACAAGATGCCAGAGGAAGTGATTGAGGTGGGCAAGTTATCACATTGTAAAGGTACATGGACAGGAAATGTTTTGAGTGCTAAGAGCCAAACACAGGCAAGTGCGACTAGCTCGGAAGCAAATCTTGTTCTACATGGGCAAGTTGGGCTGAAGGGTCTATGCTGTACGACTCTATAACACTTTGTGGCACAGGTACAAATGAGGTTACACCCATGCATGGAACCGCACATACATACATGTATGCATGAACAGACATCCACACAGGCATCAAGCAGGAAATCCAGCAAGATAGGTCAGTGCAGTACACAGCCACAGTTTTATCAAATGATGCAGCAAGAACAAAGTGATTAATGGCCTTCTCCTGCATCCATTTCATACGTCCCCATGTTCTTACAAACTTAAATAATTCCTTTTTTGAATAAGTAATTACCCAAACTGCATTAATTACTCCTGCTTGGTCTGTCACACGTCCATTTCTTTTGGAGGGAAGAATAGCTTAATGTACAGCCATTTAAATATCTCCCCTACTTAACAAATGGCTTGTCTTCTGAACGAACCACTGAAAGTCTGAGAGTGGAAAACAAATCCACTATTCTCCATCGGCCCCATTATTCTCTGTCAGCCGAGATCCCCACCTGAGCCCACCTCGTCTGCTTGTGTTTGACCTGTCTCCCTCTCTTCCAGCTACTACCATCGGGCAGGAAGTGCCAGTACCTCGAGTTCCTCACCACCAGCTTCACCAACGGTTGTTGCCCTACAACCATCAGGCTCCTGAACCGACATGGACGGCTTCACTTGCCTCTGCGCTGAACTGAGTCAAGCCTGTAGACTCACTTTTAGCTCATGTTCTCAGTCTTGTTTACTTCCTTTCTTATCATTTGCATGAATTGTCCTCTTTTGCACATTGAATGTTAGTCGGTCTCTGTAACGTATACTTCTGAATGGATTATTTTGAACTTCTTTATTTTCCTGTGGGTGCCTGCAAGAAAATTAATCACTAGGTTATATATGGTATATGCTAGAGTAATTTTTGGATTTAGGTTATTCACACTTAACAAATGGCTTTGGCCACCAGTCTTCTGTTTATTGACAATTTTTAGGTTGTAACAATGCATTTCCTAAAAGCTGTGAATGCCAGCCCAAATCTGTTGGTGTCTGTGGGATGAATGTCATCAGGTGATAAGTTTGTATGTAGCTTCAAAAGAAAGCATTGTCTATACGTTGCAAATATGAATTGTCCTTTGTGTTTAGCAAATAAATATCGAGCCCCATGTTGGGCAGCAGACCTTTTTACCGAAAGCATGGTGCCTGCTGAACCTTGTTTTGTCGAATAAAGAAGCCGCTTTGTATCTACCAGTAACTCTCTCTCCAGTGATCTCATTCATGCTACAACAGTATACATACTTCGATAATAAATCTACTTTGAACTTTAAAGGTATGAAAGGTAGTTGTAGATGGAGCGTGATCTGCCTCGGGTTCAGTAACCAGCAGTGTTCCACAGGGATTTGTTCTGGGACCACCTGCTCTCTGTGATTTTAATAAATGACTTGGATGAGGAATTGGAAGGGTGAGCTGGTAACTTTGCAGATGGCACAAAGATTGATGGTGCTGTGGATGCTGTAGAAGGTTGGCATGGTTGAAAGAAAATTGGAGGAAAGGGTTAGACAGACCTTGGGGATTGTTAAAAGGTTCGGCACAACATCAGGGGCCAAAGGGCCTGTACTGTGCTGTACTGCTCTATGTTCTATCTTCTATGGTCTAACCCTTCCTAACATGAGAAGTTCAAATTTTCACATTCTGGGAAGATAAAGGAAGTGAAGACTCTTCGTTGACTCCGACCCACTGGTAGGTTTTGGAGTGGATTCAGTTCGATAACGCATGATTTGTGTCATTTATCCTAATCAGACTGCTTGATCCAGTTGATTTGGCTCAGGCAGTTCATCAGAGTGGGAACTCGCTGTCTTCCCCACCTAGTCACATCTTTAGTCAGCCATTTGTTCCCAAGCCCCCTGATGTCATCATACTCATGCCCATCGTTCTCAACATGGACGATTGTTGCCAGGCAATGACACGATGATGTGTGGTGAGTTTATTCAGTTTCAAGTGGGGGTGGGGCAAGAGGTAGGGAGTCAGGGTGTGAGAGAAGGAGGGCACTCTCCTCATTTGAAGAAGGATATTAATGCAATGGAAGCCATTTGGATAAGATTTATTTGACCAATATTGGGTGTGGGTGGCTTATACTTTGTTGGAAGGCAGGGTAGTCGATGTGTAAAAGAATGAGAAGGGATTTGATTGCAATGTATATGCTCCTGAGGGTTCTTGGTTGACTGATTGTGGAGAACAGAGACCATATAGCAGTAAAGCACAGTACGGGCCCCTTGGCTCACGATGATGTTCCAACCCTTGAACCTACTCCAATATCAATCTAACTACCTCCTCTCACATAAACTTCCATTTTCCTTTCATTCATGTAGCTATCTAAGAATTATTTAGATTTCTCAAATCTATCTGCACACCTCTGGCAGCACTTACTGTTTAACTACCACTCTGTGTAAAAAACTTCTGAAATCCCCCCCTAAACTTTCCTCCAATCACTTAAAATTATGCCCTCTGATATTAGCCGTTTTCCCCACTGGAAAACAGGAGCCGATTGTCCACGCTATCTATATGTCTTATCATCCCAGACACCTAATATGTTTCCACTTGTGGGAGAAACTCAAATTAGAGGGATACTGTTTAAAAATGGGTGATTATGTATGAAAAGAAAAAAATATGGTGATTTTTTTTGAGGATCACACGACCTGCTTGTACAAGAAATAAATGCATTCTTCCAGCTTCATTGCAGTAAAGGTTTTGTAAAAAAAAGCTTTAAATTAATTAAAGCCTTCATTGTAGAAAAGATTTTAAATAAATGTTCACTGATTAACTTTTTAACAAATTATTAATGCTGTTTCTTACCCCGGCCATTAATCTGATCAACCATTTTAGTTTGTCCCCTCGCCCCCCACCCACCCCCATCCTTTATCTGTCACTGAACTGCACTGGACTGTAAACACTTAAAAACACTTCTATAAGGCTGTTTGCACAAACACATGCACATTTTATTCCAGGTCAGAACTTTAAGTTCTAATTTTTTATATCATTCTTTATAATTGTTGAATGTTGTTTTTCTTGTGCCAACACGCCATGACAAGTAACTGATGCATGTAAATGTATATGGCAAATAAAGTTGATCCTTGATCCTTGATTGTGACTGGGAGAGACATGTGCCAGTCAGGTTCTCCTGACATCAAGAAGACATGTGATCATCATTCAGTCATGATGGAATCGTGGAGTAGAATCAATAGGCCAAATAGTCTAATTCTGTTCACATGTCTTATTGTCTATCGTTAGTCCCTGTACGGTTCATATGTGATGTAGATTTAAGGAATAATCTGCAGCACCGAGTAACCAATTCATCCAAGCATCAGGTCATTAATGGAGCCCTGGACAAGCTGTTCTGTTGGCAGAGTCCTTGGCTTATAAACACAATGAAAATGCTTAAGGGTGTTTTTGATGGTGGGGCAGGTTGTGCCTGTGATGGAGCTGGCTAAGTCTACAACACTCTGTAGTCACTTAAAATCCTGTGCATTGGAGCCTCCATAGTATGCTGTGATGCCACCAGTCAGAATGGTCTCCACCATTTGGAAGAATCTCTGGTGACATATCTCCTCAAACGTCCAGGGAAGTAGAGCCTCTAGTGTGCCTCCTTGTGACTGTTAGGTTCAGGATAAATCCTCTGACATGTTGACACCCAGGAACTTGAAGCTTCTCACCCTTTCCACTGCTGGCCCTTCGATGAGGACTAGCGTGTGTTCTAAAGTCCACTATCAGGTCCTTGGTCTTGCTAACACTGAGTGCAAGATTACAGAGAGAAGGCAGAAGAATAGCGTCAAGAGTGAAAATAAATTTGTCATGATTTATAGTGGAGCAGACTCATTGGGCAGAAAGTTCCCATGTCATATGGTCTTATGGTTGTTGTTGTCACACCACTCAAACAGCCAATCTTTCCCACTCCTGTATACCCAGTAGTTGAGTTCTTCTAACTCTAATTAATTATACCAACAAGAAAATAATTAAACTCAGGAATAAAAACAGAAAATGGTTGAAATACTTAGCACACAGTCAGCATCTGAATTGGGTCCAAACTGTGAATAAAGTCAGCAAAGAGATATAGAGTTATTTCCCTTTCTAATATCTATTTTTTATTTTATTTAACGATGTAGCACCCTAACAGGTCCACCTGGGCAACGAGCCTGTGCTTCCCAGTTACACCCATGAGACCAATTAACCTACTAACCTTATGTCTTTGGAATGTAGGAGGAAACCACATGCTCAAGGGGAAACTGTACAAACTCCTTTCAGACAGCGGCAAAATTGAACCTGGGTGTGCTAGTGTTGTAAGAGCATTGTAAAATCAGAATCAGGTTTAATATCACTGACATATGTCACAAAATTTGTTGTTTTGCAGCAGCAGTACATTGCAATACATATAAAATTACTATAAATTACAAAAATAATTATATATAAAAATAAATTAAATTAAGTAAGTAACTGACAGTTATGGTAAATTAAATAAGCAGCCATCAATAACTGTTGTGCTATGGTGCTGCCCTAATAATAAAAAAGTTGAAATGCACAAATCACCTAAAATTGGCAAAGGGCTTTTCTGTTTGAGAAAATGTTTCTTTGCACTTAAAATGATTTATTGAATGTTCTCATTTTGTTAGAAATAATTCCTAAGATATTTGATCAGAAGTCACAGCAGGGGAGCAAGGGCTGGATAAAAATGAATGAGGCACAGAGCCTTTGCAATGCAATTAATGCCGAGAAACATTTTGTAGACCCATTACTGTCAGATTCAAATACCACTGCAGAAAAGCGGAGCTGGTTGTTAAATAGGAGAATGATGGAAACATAAAAACTAATAACTTTAGGGAGCATGATTTACAGAAGAGATATCTGGAAATACGTCGGAAAATGTTGTGCTCTAGTCATTAGCCAATCCCTCAGGATGGAGGATGACTTGCTCCTGCTCGTGTTCAGTGGATTGTGAGTTAAGTGATGGGGGAGCACCGGATGCAGGCCCACCAATCATCTCATGGGGTAGGAGGTGCTTGATGGCATGGTGGCTGGGCAGTAAGCGAAGAGATGGACTCCTTCAGCATTTGCAATGGGTTTCCAGACCATGGATCTCTGGCTTTCAAATATGCAAGCTGATAGTGTGGCTAAGAGTGTGTATGGACTGCCAATTTTCATTAGTCACAGGAGTGAGTCCAAGAGCTGCCAGATAATGGAGCAGCTCTATAAAACTCTAATTAGACCATACAGAGTATTCTGTTCAGCTCAGGTTGCCTTATTGTAGGAAAGAAATGGATGCCATAGAGAGGGTGCAGAGGAGATTTAGCAGGATGCTTGCTGCCTGGATTCAAGTGCATATTTTTGAGAAGAGGTTAAGCGAGCTGAAGCTTGTCTCTTGAAGCAAGCGAGAATGAGAAGAGACTTGATGGACTGTATAAGATGATAAGATGTACAGATGAGTGGATAGACAACACCTTTTTCTCAGAGTGGTCGTGATTAATATGAGAGGGCGTAATTTTAAAGTGATTTGAGTGAGGTACAGGCGGGATGTCACAAGTAGGATTTCTTTTAGCACAGAGAGTGTTGAATTCATGGAACATGCTGCTGGGGTAGTAGTAGAGGCAGATACACTTGGGACATTTAAGAGACTTTCATAGGCACATGGATGAAAGAAAAACAGAGGGTTATGTAAAAGGGAAGAGTTAGAATGCTTTTGGAGTAGGTTAAAAGGTCAGTATAACATTGTGGTCTGAATAGGCCATTCAGCCCACGATACTGTGCCAAAATTTTAACTACTCCAGAGCCATGGCAACACTTCCCTTTCACTAGCCCTCTATTTTCCTATGATATCCCAATGGATATCCCAGTGGATATCCATCATATTCCAATTTATGCAGTAGTAAACCAAAACTCCCACCATTTAGTGTAGGTGTTACACATTTTCGATAGGATTTGAGGATATCTTTGAAGCATTTCTTCAGCCTTCCTAATAAGCTCATGCATGATGGATCTGATGATAAGGTGTCTGTTTTGGGAGTCTGGTATTAAATATTCAAATAGCATGGCTTGTCCATTAGTCTTAACTCAGAACCATTAGAAACTCTTTGCTGGGTATGTTGGTTTAGGAGTCAATTCTGATATTGAAAGAGTGAAAGATTAGCTTTTGTTTCAAATGTTCATCGAAACATTGAAGCACAGTGAAATTCATCACTTCATTGAATCAAATTGGCGAGGATTATGCTCGGGGCAGCCCACAAGTGTCACCATCATTCTGGCACCAAAATAGCATGCCCGTAACTTATTAACCCTAACCCTAACTCTACATCTTTAGAATATGGGAGGAAACTGAAGCACCCAGAGAAAATCCACATGGACACGGCAAGAACGTACAAACTCCTTACAGGCAGCAGTGGGAATCGAACCCCAATTGCTGATCACTTTTGCTGTAAAATGATTTCTTTAACTATTACACTACACTGCCACCTATTCGTTTGCTTATCTACCAGTGGATTTGAAGGATGTTGCAGAGACAGGATTTGTTGTCTGTACCAGTAATTTGAGGTGCTTGCTGCAGGTTGTCCACATCTCAGAAACATACAGGAGAGGTAGAGACCACTGCTGTTAGTTGTCCATAGTTCAGAAACGTACAGGGAAGGTAGAGATCTCTGCTGTACTTGTCCGTAGTTCAGAACCACACAGAGGAAGTAGAGATCTCTGCTGTCGTTGTCCATAGTTCAGAACCATAGAGGAGAGGTAGAGACCGCTGCTGTAGGTTGTCCATTATTCAGAAATGTAGAGGGCAGTTAGCAATCTCTGCTGTAAATTGTTCATAAATCAGGTCTGTCCAGAGCCCTTGCTGCCGTTGTTCAGCACGCCAGTCCTTGTATTTTTATGCATAGATGAGTCTCTTGGCTTTGTTTCCACTTTGGAGGAATGGGTTTTGGCAGCAACTCTTCCATGAAGTCCACTTCTGACATGACTTCTCCAGACCTGTAGAGGGGTATACTTGAGTTCCAGAGGTTGCTGTGAGTCGAGAGCTGATAGCAGTGCTGGACTTCTTCCAATTGAGATTGGAGGTCAGTTTGATGTATCGATTGTCTGCTGCAGTCAGTATCTGGATTTCTGGTCCTCAACATTGCCCCCTTTTTTTTGAGCTTCTTCAGAAGAGCTTGGAGAGCACATCTTGAAATTTCTGTCTGCTGCAAAATTTCGGATTGGGAGAGACCTGGCTGATAAAAATGGCTGCCTTGAATGTTGTTGATATGCTCACTTGTGCTATAGTGTAAGAATTCATGATTTGAAGGTGAACCTGTTACATCTGCCACATTCTTGCCTTTTAGTTTGGTTGTCCTTCACCCAGTTTGATCCTTCTACATCCATTTCTGTTTCAGTTAATCAGTTTAGTTCATTCAACTCATTATGTCATTGATCCTTAGCATCTTGTTTGTTATCTCTGTTTAATCATGCACTGGGCAATAAACCTACAAAAGAATCAAGTTTTATTTGAAAAGCGGTCTGTTACTTAATACCTTACTTTCTTTAATGAAATACCAATATTTCTCTGTAATATGTAATTTTTTGGAAAATGTATGCTTGGAAATCTAAAATCTGCTCTTTTCTAATGACACACTAACGCAGAAGAAAAAAATTAAACATTGAAAACCAAATAGTTAAAAGGTATAAAAAAAGACAAGCTACCATGTAACTGAGAAACAATTCATGTATTTAAATGAAATAGAGAACAAATTAGAACACTACTGATACTATCACAATACTATAAAAGTGTGTATTAATTCATAATAGTTATCGATGGAGGAATTCATCCAATGTGCGCTGTGTTCTATTGATTGGCTGTAAATGAAAAAGATCAGCACAGACTCCTAGTGCAGATAATGGACTGCATTCATACAATGCTTTTGAAGATTGCATCCTCCAAATCTTCATTTTCATTGTAACATTAAAGATGACTGTCAATATCTTTGCAATTCCTAACTTGTTGAAGTAGTGAAATAGTTTCATTTTCACTCCTGGCTGCTTCTGGAATCTCCAAGCTTGGATGCTTGGAACTGCGGTGAGCAAAACAGTTCCAAATTGTCTTACTGCTTATTTCTCATCAATTATCAGTGACAAAAACCACTGCTTCTTGAACACAAACATGCAATTGATGCAGACTGATCACTCTAAGCATGGTGTATTGTCTAATGGCTTGCAAGTGCCTGTGGCTGGCTCTAGGTAGAAACTGTTCAGCAACAGTGCCCGGCCCCAAATCAGCCACATATTGTCCCAAGTAAATGGAGCAAATGTTTATACTGTGTGCATGTATATATGTTCAAAGTAAATCTATTATCAAAGCACATATATGTCACCATATGCAACCCTGAGATCCATTTTCTTGTAGGCATTCAAGAAACACAATAGAACCAATGAAAGAGCCCACCAACAGGATGATCAAACAATCAGTGTGCAAAAGCTAACAAGTTATGCAAATACAAAAGGCAGTAATAACAAGAAATAAGTAAGCAATAAATATTGAGAACGTGAGACAAACAGTCCTTGAAAGTGAGTTCATTAGTTGTGGGAACAATTCAGTGATGTGGTGAGTGAAGTTGAATGAAGCTATGTTGGTTCAAGAGCCTGATGGTTGAGGGGTAGTACCTGTTCCTGAACATGGTGATGTTGGTCCTGAGGATCCTGTACCTTCTTCCTGATGCCAGCAGCAAGAAGAGAGCATGGCCTGGATGGATGGATGGGTTCCCTGATGATGCCTGCTGCTTTCCTGCAACAGCACTTTGCGCAGATTTGCCCAATGGTAGGGAAATCTTTACGTGAGATGGGCTGGGCCATATCCACTACTTTTTGTAGGATTTTCGTTCAAGGGCATTGGAGTTTCTATATTCTACATATTTATATTGTTACGATACGCCAACAACAAATATAGAATTGAGATAGGTTTTTTTTATAAACAAATAAAGCCTTTATTAAACAGTGCTAAAAAAAAAGTAAACAAACGACTAACTTAACTGGAAGTCAGCTGCTATACGGCGGCTCGAACAGTCCTTAAAACAAAAGGTGTGAACACAGTTCTTAAAAGCAGTAAACGCAAAAGTCTGAATGATTTATACAGTCAATTAGGAGAGATTTTCCTAGAAGTAACAAATTCTTCGACGTCATGATGTTACTGCTGATCCCAGCCGAAATATGCCTTGCCTGAAGGATTTATGACGAAGGAAATAAAACAGGCTAAAGGCACTGACCTTTCCTTGGTGAAACCCTGCTCCAGTCCTTTCTGCTCTTTCAGCAGGGACTATCTCGGATGCAGGTTACTAATTCCTTCCGAATGAGGATCAAATAAGGTCAAACCTGTTTTACCGCCAAGAAAACCAACTTTTCTCGATCCTTCAGCTTCCCGAACTTTGATAATTCTTCACTCTCCAACTGGACTTTAACTGGCAGCGATTTTCAGAACTGCTGGCACAATGATTCTTACAGTAGAAATTAAAACTCCACTTTAAAGCGAAACTGTGTCATGAAGTCAAATACGCAGCAGAACGGAGTCACTGACGAGTTAAGCCACGAACTGACCTGCGTCACAGTGAGACGAGCTCCTTTTATACCCTGTTGAAACAGGCCATCACATGACCTCTCACTGGCGGGAAAATTACATCATTCCACCATCACAAGACTGTTACATTATGCCCAGCAGAGCCTCAATTACATCATGGTCATGTGACAGTCAGACAGGTATGTAAGACTATATTATACAAAAATGCTTAATCAAACAATATATTTACAATATTACTGAAATATTAAATACACTATACTCCTCTCTGCTTAGCTATAAACTTCAACTCAGTACAGTATGCATCTCAGCTGAGATACATAATGCATTACTTTCTAACCTTCTATATATCTATGCAGTATTACTATATAGTGCAACTGCTATATACACATCCACGGTAGTAAATTTTAAATAGTCCCATTCAGATCTAAAGACTTAATCGCTATGGAGGATTTCTTACTCATATGGGTTAACATCTTTCCTGACAAAGGAGCTCATGGTGCTTGGCAGGTGAAACTTCTGGCTTTAAAACAATCTCAAGTTCTGGGGCTTCCTCTGTGGTGGTTGTAGGAGATGACTCTGGTTCTGACAGCTCTGGACAGCTTTCTTCTCGTTGTGTTGTCATCCCAAGTAGCTCATGGTAAGCTGTTCGCTCGGCTGATCTATCCCAGGCAACCAGGCAAAGCTTGGAGCCAACGCCTTCATTTTGACCACATCTAGATGACAAACATCCAACACTTTAGCTCTCAGCTTGGATGGTATAACAACTCTCAATCCCCACTTAAGGCACCTTCCATCAAGGGCAAGTTCATCCCAGCGCCGGTAAAAATGGGGAAACTGTGATTTCTGCTGCACATCCCGTTATGTTTGCTCTTGATAAAGACAGACTTGCGTGGGCAAAACCAACACACTTATTTGCACAGTCTAGACATAATAACTTCAAGCTCTGCACTTTAGTGTGTGCTCCCAGTTCACCAGCGTCACCCCTGGTTCCTGGTGAACCACCCACATTACGCATTGGGAACTGAAGTCTTTTGTGTGGGGTCTTCTCTAGTTTCCCTTTGGAATATCACTGCCAAAATAGGGAGGTTTTTAATTTGCATTGGGGAGAATATGTCAAAGGGAGTGTCCTCTTTAGTAAATTTTTCAAGTATTCCCTTCTCCAAGGGCAAATAGAGCAATCTATCAGCATTTCCTTAATTTCTCAATAACTTGAATTCGATCTTATAGTTGTGCCCTCCCAGAAAGAGAGCCCATTTCTATATCTGTGCTGTTTCGATGAGTGGAACACAACTTCTGTGGATTAAAAATGGATTATAGTGGTTGATAGTTAGCAAAATGGGTGATCTCTCTCCCATACCAGTACTAGTTAAAATGTTTTACATCTCAAACCAGATTCAAGAAATCTCTATCGACCTATGTGTAATTTTTCTCTGCAGCGGTAAGAACCTGTTTTAGCAATTGACAAATCCTAAAAAGGACTGCAAAATTCAAGCAGTGGTGAATGCCCCATCCTTTGGCCTTGGGGAATTCACCACTGCTTGAATTTTCTCAGCACACTTGTGAAATCCTTATGCATCAGAAGTGAGACCACAGTAAGTTACCACAAACACGAGAAAACCTGCCGACACTGGAAATCCAAAGCAACACACACACCATGCCGGAGGGACTCAGCAAGCCCAGCTTCTATGGAAAAGAGTAAGTAGTCAACATTTTGGGGTGAGACCCTGCTTCAGGACTGAAAAAAAGGAAGGTTGGAATAAGAAGGTGGGAGGAGGGGAGGAAGAAGTACAAGGTGGTAGGTGATAGGTGAAATCAGGAGAGGGGGAGGGATTGAAGTAAAGATTTGGAATGCTGATTGGTGAAAGAGGTAAAGGGCTGGAGGAGGGAGAATCTGATAGGAGAGGGTAGATAACCATGGAAGAAAAGGAAGAGGGAGGAGCACCAAAGGGAGGTGATGGACAGTTAAGGAGATAAACTAAGGGAGGGAAACAGGAATGGGGAATGTTGAAGGAGGGGTGAGGGGCAATTACTGGAAGTTTAAGAAATAGATATTCATGCAGTCAGGTTGGAGGCAACTCAGGTGGAATATAAGGTGCCGCTCCACCAACCTGAAAATGGCCTCATTGTGGCAGTAGAGGTGGCCATGGACGGACGTGTCAGAATGGGAATGGGAAGTAGAATTGAAATGGGTGGCTAGAGGGAGATCCTACATTTTCTGGCGGTTGGAGTCACAGTAAGTTATGCTCAGTTTAAGGAGTTTACACTTGTTGCATTGTGCTCCAAGTCCATTATCCTCTAAACTTCTTTACACTGTCTTGAGATTCTGGAGATGGTCCATGCCATCCTTACCAGTAATAATGATGTAATCCAGGTAACACTGAGTGTCTGGACAGCCTTGCAGCACCTGGTCCATGGCATTCCACCAGAGTGCAGGTGCAGAAGCTACTCCAGAAATAAGCCTATTATCGTGATAAAGCCCCTTGTGAGTGTTTATGGTGAGAAGCAATTTGGACACTTCTTCCATCTCCATCTGTCAGTCGGCATCAGCTAAGTCCCCTTTGCTGAAGTGTTTTCCTCCAGAAAGGCTTGCAAAGATATCCTCGAACCTGAGTAGATCTACTTTTAGTACTGGAATGATGGTGACCTTAAGATCACCACGTAGCCTGACAGACACATTCTTCTTTGCTGCTGGAACCACTGATGTTACCCATGGGCTCCAGACAACCTTGGAAAGAATTTCTTAAGCCTCCATGTGATTTTGCTCACTTTCCAATGGCACCCTTGAACGCTGCTGTGGCATCATCCAGCACCGTTCTTAATTCCCTTTCAGTTGCAGGGGACTCTATTGCGAGGGATGTGGCATGCAAGTGGTAGATGAATCTCAACTCAAGCTGTAGATGTGTCAGCCAGTCACAGCCCCACAATGCTGATCTTCCTGGGTTTTTTTTACCACACACAAGCCCAGTGTAGCATTTCACTGATGCAAATGTTATTCCCACAGGAGTTATCCTTATTTCAGTATAAGTTCTTATTTGGGTATCTGCAGGCTTCGGTTCAGTATCTTTGAAATGCCTGCCATTCGAGCTGATTTTGTGGAATGATTGAAACAACTGAGCCAGTGTCTGATTCCACTTTAATTAGTCTGCTGTTTACTTCTGGTGTAAGTCATATTGCTAGTCTATTGTTAGTTTTCAGAAGGTAAAGCTCAAGGCTACCCAGTTCTGTGTCACTCTCATCTTTATCAGATTTTTCATCAACAGCATGCAAATTAGTGCCCTTTTGAAACCATAACTTGATTTTTTATCTTTCTCTCTTCCCTGTGCAATCCATTTATTTTTGTCTGTCGGATAAACTCTTTGTATGTGTCCTACTTTGTTGCATTTCATGCAAGTTTCACCTTTAATCCTGCATTGGTCAGGCGTAACATATCGTTCCCTTGGACCCCATGGGAGGCAAGTGCAGAGACTGCAGGGGCCATAGCAGAGATAGTTAAATCATCCTTTGTGACAGATGAAGAACTAGAGGATTGGAGGATCATTACTGTTGCTCTGCTGTTTAAGAAAGGCTCTAAAAATAAATTAGGAAATTATAGGCCAGTGAGTTTGACATCATTCGTGGGAAATTTATTGAAAGGTATCCTAAGCGACTAGATATATGATTATTTTGAAACATGGACTGATTAGGAATAGTCAGCATAGCTTTGTGTGTGGTAGCTTGTGTCTAACCAATCTTATAGTGTGTGTATTGGTGTATTGACATATGCCATTCACGTACTTTTATATATAACCCATAATGAATTCTGTAAACAACAAGGAATGCTCAGTCAAACAATGTATTTACAATGTCACTCATGTGTTACTGAAAGACTGAAAGATTAAATACACATCAGTCAATTTACTCTGCACCACACACCTATAGAGATTTGTCAAGGCTTCAGATGTCATGCTGAAACTTTGCAAACTTCTAAGGAAGTAGAGACACTGATGTCCTTTCTTCATACATGCTGGGCTCAGGAGGGATCCTCTGAAAGTATAATACCAAGGAACTTAGAGTTGCTGACCCTCTCCACCTCTGATCCCCCTGAAGAGGACGTGCTCATTGAGCTTCTGAAGTCAATAATCAGTTCCTTGGTCTTGCTGACATTGAGTGAGAAGTTGTTGTTATGGCACCACGCAGCCAGATTTTCAACCTCCCTCCTATATGCTAATTTATCATTGTGTAATGTGCCTATAAAAAGTTTTCATCCCAAGTGGAAGTTTACTTGTTCTGTTGTTTTGCAACATTGAGTCACAGTGGATTTAATTTCACTTTTTTGACACTGATCAACAGAAAAAGACTTTTTCATGTCAAAGTGGAAAGAGATCTCGACAAAGTGATCTAAATTAATTACAAATATAAAACACAAAATAATTGATTGCATAAACATTCACCCCCTTTAATATGACACACCAAATCATCACTGGTACAACCAAATGGTTTGAGAAATCACATAATTAATTAAATGGAGACCACCTGTGTGCAGTCAAGGAGTTTCAGTTGATTGTAGTGAAAATACATCTGTATCTATCTGGAAGGTCCAACTGCTGATGGGTCAGTACCTTGGCAAAAACTACACCATGAGGATAAAAGAACACTCCAATCAACTCCGCATAAAGGTTATTGAAGAGCAGAAGTCAGGAGATGGATACAAGAAAATTTCCAAGTCTCTGAATATCCCTTGGAGTACAGTTAAGCCAATCATCAAGAAATGGAAAGAAAGAGGTACAGCTGTAAATCTGCCTAGAGCAGGCCGTCCTCACAAACTGAGTGACCGTGCAAGAAGGGGACTAGCGAGAAGGTCACCAAGAGACCTGTGACAATAATGGAGGAGTTACAAGGTTCTCCTGATGAGAGAGATTGCACCTACAAACACCGTTGCCTGCGTGCTTCACCAGTCACAGCTTTATGGGAGAGTGACAGAGAAAGCCACAGTTGAAAAAAACTCGCATGAAATCTTGGCTCGAGTTTTCTAAAAGGCATGTGGGAGTCTCTGAGGTCAACTGGAAGGTTCTATGGTCTGACAAAACCAAAATTGAGCTTTTTGACTATCAAACTAAAAGCTATTTGGCATAAGCCAAACACTGCACATCATTCCTACCGTGAAGTGTGGTGATGGCTGCATCATGCTGTGGGGATGCTTCACTGCAGCAGGCCCTGGAAGGCTTGTGAAGGTAGAGGATAAAATGAATGCAGCAAAATACAGGGAAATCCTGGAGGAAAGCCTAATGTATTCTGCAAGGAAATTGTGACTTGGGAGAGGTATTGTATTCCAGCAAGACAATAACCCCAAGCATAAAGCCAAACCTACAAAAGAATGGAATGGTGGCTTAAAAACAACAAGCTTAATGTCCTGGAGTGGCCAAGTCAGAGTCCAGACCTCAAGCTAATTGAGAATTTATAGCTGCACATGAAAAGGGCTGTTCACTTACAATCCCCATGCAATATGACAGAGCTTGAGCAGTTTTGTAAAGAATGGGGGAAAATTTCACTGCCTAGATGTGCAAAGCTGAAAGAGACCTGTCCACCGAGACTCAAGGCTATAATTGCTGCCAAAGGCGCATCTACTAAAGACTGACCTAAAGGAGGGTGAATAAGTATGCAATCAATTATTTTATGTTTAATAATTGCAATCAATTTAGATCACTTTGTAGAAATTTGTTTTCACTTTGATATCTGTTGATACGTGTCAAAAATATGTAGACACCTACTCCTCAACAGAACTTGCTCAGGTGTAATACCTAAACTATCCCTGAACAACATCTGTTAAATGGTCTTTCCTACCCTTCTCGTTCTTCTGATCATTATTGAGTCTAGTTATACGTTCACATTTATTTCAGTTTGATTATTCGGGCTTGCGCATGAGCCAATTCTGCTAATTGTTGATTGCTCATGGCTGTTGGCACTATTATCTTGTAAATTGTTGGTTGCTATTGTGCTGCCTGTTATGGTATTGTCCTGTGTTTTAATTTTGGCACCGAACGACAATCAATTCCGGTATGTTTCACACACTGGCAGTAAAGTGATTCTGATTTTGATCCCCACAAGAGCAGAGGTGTGCTCCAAAGAATACCCTGGCTCATTTGTTTATGGTGTTATGCAACAAGTTGACCAAAGAGTTCACTGACAGTGGTAAAATAGGTATATAGGGTGGTGCAGAAGGCACTTGGCATGCTGGCCTTCACCAGTCAGGGCACTGAGCAAACAAGTTATGTTGCAGTTATATCAGTGTACCATAGGATTGGTCATATCTGGATGCATAACAGCTTGGTATAGAAACTGTTCAATCTGCTGAGAGTTGTGGATACAGCTCAGCACATCACAAAGATCAACCTTCCCGCCATGGACTCTGTGTGTATACATCTTGCTGCCTCAGTAAAGCAGCCAGCATAACCAAGGACCTCACCTATACCAGACATTCTCTCTTCTCCCCTCTTACTGTGCACAATTTACAAAAGCCTGGAAGCACATACCACCAAGCTCAAGGACGACTTCTGTCCTGCTGTTATAAGACTATTGAATTGTTGCATAGTATGATAAGATGGACTCTTGACCTCTCTCAATCTCCTTGCACCTTATTGCTGCCTGCACTGCACTTCCTCTGTAACTGTAACCATCTATTCTACATTCTGCTATTGTCTTTCCATGTATTGTCTCAATGCACTTCAAGGTTATTATCCAAATGCTACTTTGAGAATCATTTTCTAGCAAGAATTTGCAGGAAAAAAGATGTGCAATAGAATTTTATGAAAAACTATACATAAACAGACAAACACTAATAGACTACAAATGCACAAAAGGCCAACTGTGCAACTACTGAAAAATGAATTGTAAACAATCCTTGGGTAAGGAAGTCAAATACAATGTTAGCATTCATTTTGAGAGGACTAGACTATAAAAGCAAGGATGTCAATCAGAGACTTTTTAAAGCACTGGTCAGACCGCATTTGAAGTATTGTGAGCAGTTTTGGATCCTTGATCTAAGAAAGGTTGGGGAATGTCCATCGGTTGTCCACAAGAATGAACCCGGGAATAAAAGGATTAACATATGAGGAATATTTGATGGCTCTAGACCTGTACTCACTGGGAAGAATTAGGTGGGATCTCATTTAAACCTAACAAGTATTGAAAGGCTTAGTAGAGTGGAAGAGAAGAGCAGACTCACTAGGCTGATTGGGCTAATTCTGTTCCAATGTCTTATGGTGTTATGGTCTTATTGTCTTGAAAGTGACAATAGGTTGTAAAATCAGTTCAGAGTTGTGATGAGTGAAGTTATCCACTCCGGTTCATGAGCCTGATGGTTGTAGTGTAATAACAGTTCCTGAACCTGGTGGCATGGAACCTAAGGTTCCTGCACCTTCTGACAGTAGTAGCAAGAAGAGGGCATGGCCTGGGTTGTGAAATATGGACAGTTCCTTCCCTCCAGATGCTGCCTGAGATGTCCCTGAAGTTGTGGGAATCTCTATTAAACTTAAGCCAAGTTTACTAACAAGAGAAAATGTGGAGGTGCTAGAATTCCGAGCAACACACACAAAATGCTAAAGGAACTCCAAAGGGTTTTGGCCCGAAGCGTCGACTGTACATTTTTCCATAGGTTCTGCCTAGCCTGCTGAATTCCTCCAGCATTTTGTGTGTGTTGCTCAAGTTTACTAACACAGTACTGACGTTGTGAGATTCCTGTTAATGACAGTGGGCTGTTGCAACTAACATGTGAGTGATAAATTAGCTAATTTCATGAATTTTTAATCCCAGCAAAGAAAATAGCATTGAGAATTTGCATATAGTACAAGGTGCTAGAGGAACTCTGCGGGTCGGACAAAATCTATGGGGGGTGGGGGAGATAGATAGTTGATGTTTCTGATTGGGGCCTTTCATCTCGACCGCAGACTTTGGGTCGACAGGTTAACTGAGCTCTGGGTTTTCTAGTGGTAACGGTGAAAGTTCAGTAAATAATTCAATGTGCACAGCATAGTTAATGTTTCAAATTATAATCACATTTTTGGTTTCGCATATCGTACACAATGATGTAAGATGTGAGATAACTCTATTTATTTTGCGTATGTTTCAGTAAATCTTATAAATCTCCCACACAGATCATAATTTGGATTTATTACTGACAATCAGATGGTCTCTACTCTTTCAATATTTGCAGAGAGAAATCGGAACCACCTATATTATCATTGGTTTCAGAGCTAGCCACTGTGCAAAGTTGTAAACTCATTGAATCATGTTCACTGGAAGGACAGAGAAACACACACGAAACCTAGCAGAACTCAGCAGGCCAAGCAGGTTCTATGGAGGGAATAAACAGTCGCCCCTTCCGGACTGGAAAGGAAGGGGGAAGAGGGTGAAGGAAACTCAGTCTGATCGGCTGAGTTCCTCCAGCATTTTGTGTGTATTGCTCTGGATTTCTAGCATCTGAAGAGTCACTTGTGTTTAAGAGTAACAGAGAAGCCTTGGTCTTCCCTGGTTAAGTTTTGATAATAACATCCTGAAGAGCTAAGTACTTTAACGATATCAGGGGCTAAATGTGACGTGGAGTGTTCCTCGTGTTAATATTCCACCCTCTCAGACATTGTGATGAAGTTGCTGAATTTGCATTGTCTACTCATCCATGGATGAGAGTTCATTCCCACCGCAGCAGCTAGTAAGGTGACAGAACATAGAAGGGAGCCGTTAGAGTGTCAATCTGCAAAAGAAATCCAGCAACTCCATTCCGATTCAGAATTATTTATTATACGTACAGTTTACCTAAGTGTACAATGAAATGTGTCGTTTGCATTAAGAACCAGCACACCTAAGGACATACTGAGGGTAGCCCACAAGCGTCACCATACATTCTGGCACCAACATGGCATGTCCACAACGTCCCTATAGGCCTGCAATGTACTTTTTGGCCTATTTGTGTTCTTCCTTATAAAAATATTTGTATAATTTATGTTATTTTCTTGTGAATATTGGGCATCTGATGTCACGTGCCTGTGATGTTGCAGGCAAGTTTTTCATTGCACTAGTGTCTATATGTATATGACCATATGACAATAAACTCCACTTCGATTTTGACTCTCTTAAGTTATTCTCTTTCAGATACTGACCCAAATCCCTATTGAAGGTTAAAATTGAATCTGCCTCCATTATTTCTCCTGAGAGGGTATTTTGCACCCAACTATTCATGGTGTAAAAAATATTTTCCTCCCATCACTATTGCTTCTTTTGCCAGTCACCTCTGTTGTATATCCCTGGACTCCTGGTGACTGTTGTAGATGGTGCCATCCGTATCACAGGCACCAATAACTTCAAAATATTCAAGTCTGTCAGCTGAGAAGAAAATCTAAAGGGGAGAGAAGATAAAACTAAAACTTCAATTCATACAGTATATAGCCTTTCCTAACAATAGGATGTTCTAAAATGCTATCTCTCTACACTCGTGACTATGCGGCCAGGCACTGCTCACCTGCCTGTTGGCAGAATCTCAGGTGGTTATACACAGGCACACAGGAGTGAGATTGATTGGCTGGTAAAAAAAACACAAAATGCTGGCAGAACTCAGCAGGCCAAACAGCATCTATGGGAGGAGGTAATAATGACATTTTGGGCCGAAACCCTTCATCAGGAGTGAAGTAACATGGGGTGGTTGAGGGGGGATAAGAAGTGGGGGGAGGGATAAAGTAGAGAGCTGGGAAGTGATAGGCTGGAGGGAAATTGGCTAGGGGGAAGGTGGAGAATTATGCGAAATAAAAGAGAAAGAAAGGTCGGGCTGGGGAGAGAGAATATAGTGAGGGGGGGGGAAGAGAAAGAAAGAGAACCAGACCAAAATCATAGATAGGGATGGGGGTAAGGGTGGGGGGCAGGGGTATCAACGGAGGTCAGTGAGTTTTAATCTGGTTCTCTTTCTCTCTCTTTTTCCCCCCTCACTATAATCTCTCCCCCAGCCCTACCTTTCTTTCTCTTTTATTTCCCATAATTCTCCACCTTCCACACCCCCAGTCCATTTCCCTCCAGCCTATCACTTCCCAGCTCTCTACTTTATCCCTCCCCTCACTTCTTATCCCCCCTCGACCATCCCATGTTACTTCACTCCTGATGAAGGGTTTCGGCCTGAGACACCGTTATTGCCTCCTCCTATAGATGCTGTCTGGCCTGCTGAGTTCTGCCAGCATTTTGTGTTTTTTATTTATTTCTAGCATCTGCAGATTCACTCATGTTGCCTTTGATTGGCTGGTTGAGGGTTATCACAGCAGCAAACCTGCATTCGATGTCACTAAGGTCAAGGATGATGGCCTCGAGTTGTGGATGACAGGAGTGGGGCCAAGTAACACATAAAAGGACATTTGGTCCAACGCTAAGAATTCAGCCAAGCTGAAGAAAGGGTGAGTGATCTAGGGCTCTTTTCTGTGGAGTGAAGGAGGATGAGAGGTGACTTGTAAATGGAGGTGTACAAGATGATAAGAGGCATAGATTGAGTGAGCAGCTAGAGACTTTTTCCCCAGGGTGGAAACAGCTAATAGAAGGGGACGTAATTTTAAGGTGATTGGAGGGAAGTATAGAGAGAATGTCAAAGGTAATTTTTTTTTAGAGAGAGAGAGAGAGAGAGAGAGAGATGAGTGTGTGGAACACCCAGCCGGAGTGTGGTAGAGGCAGATCTTGAGAATGAGATGTTTAGAAACATAAAACATGGAAACACAGAACATCACAGCTCAAGCCCTTCAGCCCACAATGTTGTGCTGACTTTTTAGACCTTAGAACTTGAAACATTACAGTATAGTACAGGCCTGTACCGTACGGAGGATATACTGACATTGGAGAGGGATAAGAGAAGATTGACGAGAATGATTCCCAGGAATGAAAGGGTTACCATATGAGGAACGTCTGACAGCTTTTGGGCTGTATTCCCTGGAGTTCAGGAGAATGAGGAGGGATCTCATAGAAACATTATGAATGTTAAAAGGCCTGAACAGATTAGATATGGCAAAGTTATTTCCCATGGTAGGGGAGCCTAGGACAAGAAGGCACGACTTCAGGATTGAAGGATATCCATTTAGAACAAAGATGCGGAGAAGTTACTTTAGTCAGAGGGTGGTAAATCTGTGGAATTTGTTGCCAGGAGCCGCTGTGGAGCCCAAGTCATTGGGTGTATTTAAGGCAGAGATAGATAGGTTCTTGATTAGCCAGGGCATCCAAGGGTATGGGGAGAAGGCAGGGGAGTGGGATGACTGGAAGAATTGGATCAGCCTGTGACTGAATGGCAGAGCAGATCCAATGGGCCGAATGGCCTACTTCTGCTGCTATATCTTATGGTCCTATGGTCTTACTTTAGTGGTATTTAAGAAACTCTTAGATAGGCACATGGATGATAGAAAAATGGAGAATCATGTAAGAGGGGAGGACTTGGACTGTGTTAAAAGGTTAGCACAACATTATGGGCCAAAAGGCCTTTACTGTACTGTAATGTTCCATGTTCTAAGGTCTAAAAAATCAGCACAACATTGTGGGCCGAAGAGCCTATGTTCTACGTTTCCACGCTTCTGTGTTTCTAAATATCTCATTGTTATGCCTCAGCTAGGAGAGGAATTGTTGAAAAAAAAAGCAACAATAAGTACTTTTAGCAGAGAAAAATCAACCCAGCAATAAAATTATTACAACAGTAAAGAGAATATTTGTCCAGAGTAATAAAAAAAAATGAGACATGGAATTGATGGAGAAACAGGGAAGACTTGAAAAAGCAAAAGGATGGTTACCTAGCAACCACAATGCAACTCATTACTATTTGATTTTGGAGAATGGATTGTTGCTAGAATATTTAATCTTCAAAAGATAAAAAAAAAAGAAGTGTTACTGGAGATGAAAAATTGATGCTGTGTGTTTCAAGCATTCAATCTGCCCATGCTCTGTTAACAAGCATAAGCTAACATGATCCATGTCTGAAGTATGTAGGAGTACATGTGTCATCTAATCCCAAAGCTCAGTCTGTTGAAGGTGCTGTGGGCAATCACTAGAACAAATGGCTTCATTTACACTGAGTACTTTGAGCTACAGATCCAAACACACCACAAGTGGCCTGGTCTCTGGGTAGAAGCTGATTCTGAAACCACTGCCCGATAACGATTCACTTCTTTTGGGGTACTGTTTAAACTGCCTTAAAGAATTGTGAGCTTTGATGCCTCAGTTGACTATATTTGTCTGTGTCAGAAGGGATGTGTGTGAGAATCTGTATCTGCTCTCTTTTTGAACTCTTTATTTTTTATATTTCTTATTATAACGTAGCAATTTTTATAACTTGTGCTCTATTGCTGCTGCAAAACGAATCTCCTGACACATGTCAGTGATAATAAACCTGATTCTGGTTCTATGTGTCTGTGAGTATGATAGTGCATAGATGTGCTTGTGTACAAGTACAGTATTCTAATTTTGCTTCCCGCTTTTACAATTCTGACCTGGGTATTCCTGCTATTATATTGATGTTTTAGCACAATTGAGTGTACAGTATGTGAGCGAGTGTTCGCATGTGTGTGGGGTATGTGTATGCCTAACTGTAAATATGAATGTGAGCGGTGTGTCTGTATGAAAATATGACCATACGCATATATGTGTATGCATGAGTTTGAGTGTCTCTGTACGTATATTTCTGTGAAATATCTAAAGGGAACCGAGAGGGAACTTCTTCACTCAGAGGCTGGCGTGAATGTGAAACTAGCTGCCAGTGGAAGAGATGGGTGAGGGTTTGATTGCAGCATTCAATAGAAGCTTGGGTAAGTACATGAATTGGAGGGGTATTGATACCTATAGTCCAAATGCAGGTCGATGGGACAAGGTAGAACAACAGTTTGGCACAGACTAGATGGGCTGAAGGGCCTGTTTCTGTGCTGCAGTGCCCTATGACTCTGCTGTTCTATATTTTATATAAGCCATCCATGTATATCATTTCATCAGAACAGTTTGCCGAGGTAGCACAAGGGACAAGAGATAACAGAGTGCAGAATACTGTTTTACATTTAACTGAGAAAATGCGGTGCAGGTAGAACATAAAGTCCAAGCCCTTAAAGTCCAAGGCTACACAGGCAGAGAGGGAAGGGGTGGCCACTAGACAGCGTAGCAGTGGGCAGGTAGTGTAGGAGTCCCCTGAGGTCATCTCCCTCCTAAACAGATATACTGTTTTGGATACTGTTGGGGGAGATGCCTCATCAGGGGAAGGCAGCAGCAGCCAAGTTCATTGCACCATGGGTGGCTCTGCGGCACAGGAGGGAAGGAAAAGGAGTGGGAGAGCTACAGTGATAGGGGATTCGATTGTAAGAGGAATAGATAGGCGTTTCTGCGGCCGCAAACGAGACTCCAGGATGGTATGTTGCCTCCCTGGTGCAAGGGTCAAGGATGTCTCTGAGCAGCTGCAGGACATTCTGGAATGGAAGGGTGAACAGCCAGTGGTCGTGGTGCACATAGGTACCAACGATATAGGTAAAAAACAGGATGAGGTCCTACAAGGTGAATTTAGGGAGTTAGGAGATAAACTAAAAAGTAGGACCACAGAGGTAATAATCTTTGGATTACTACCAGTGCCATGTGCTAGTCAGAGTAGAAATAGGAGGATATTTTAGATGAATACGTGGCTTGAAAAATGGTGCAAGGGGAAAGGATTCAAATTTCTGGGGCATTGGAACCAGTTCTGGGGGAGGTGGGACCGGTATAAACAGGACGGTCTGTACCTGAGCTGGACTGGAACCAATGTCCTAGGGGGAGTGTTTGCTACTGCTGTTCAGGAGGCTTTGACCTAATGTGGCAGGGGGATGGGAACAAGTGCAGAGAGACTGAGGTGTGTAAAATGAGGGTAGAAGCAAAAAGTAGTAAGGTGAAAAGTAAAAGTGGCAGGCAGGCAAATCCAGGGCAAAAAGCAAAAAAGCAACATAATTGTATAAGGGCAAAGAGTGTTGTAAAAACATGCCTGAAGGCTTTGTGTGTGAATGCGAGGAGCATTCGTAACAAGGTGGATGAATTGAATGTGCAGATAGTTATTAATGAATATGATATAGTTGGGATCACAGAGACATGGCTCCAGGGTGACCAAGGATGGGAGCTCAACATCCAGGGATGTTCAATATTCAGGAGGGATAGACAGGAAAGAAAAGGAGGTGGGCTGGCATTGCTGGTTAGAGAGGAGATTAATGCAATAGGAAGGAAGGACATTAGCCTGGAGGATGGGTAATTGAAATGGGTAGAACTGCATAACACTAAGGGGCAGAAAACGCTGGTGGGAGTTGTGTACAGGCCACCTAACAGTAGTAGTGAGGTTGGGGATGGCATTAAACAGGAAATTAGAAATGTGTGCAATAAAGGAACAGTAGTTATAATGGGTGACTCCAATCTACATATAGATTGGGTGAACCAAATTGGTAAGGGTGCTGAGGAAGAGGATTTCTTGGAATGTATGCGGGATGGTTTTCTGAACCAACATGTCAAGGAACCAACTAGAGAGCAGGCCATTCTAGATTGGGTATTGAGCAATGAGGAAGGGTTAGTTAGCAATCTTGTCGTGCGAGGCCCCTTGGGTAAGAGTGACCATATTATGGTGGAATTCTTCATTAAGATGGAGAGTAACATAGTTAATTCAGAAACAAAGGTTCTGAAGTTAAAGAAGGGTAACTTTGAAGGTATGAGACGTGAATTAGCTAAGATAGACTGGCAAATGATACTTAAAGGATTGACAGTGGATATGCAATGGCAAAGATCGCATGGATGAAGTACAACAATTGTTCATCCCAGTTTGGCAAAAGAATAAACCAGGGAAGGTAGTGCACCCGTGGCTGACAAGGGAAATTAGGAATAGTATCAAGTCCAAAGAAGAAACATATAAATTAGCAAAAAAAAAAGCGGCACACCTGAGGACTGGGAGAAATTCAGAGACCAGCAGAAGAGGACAAAGGGCTTAATTAGGAAAGGGAAAAAAGATTATGAGAGAAAGCTGGCAGGGAACATAAAAACTGACTGCAAAAGCTTTTATAGATATGTGAAAAGAAAAAGATTGGTCAAGACAAATGTAGGTCCTTTACAATCAGAAACAGGTGAATTGATCATGGGGAACAAAGACATGGCAGACCAATTGAATAACTACTTTGGTTCTGTCTTCACTGTGCAGGACATAAATAATCTTCCGGAAATAGTAAGTGAGATAGAGGAACTGAGGGAAATACATGTTAGTAGGGAAGTGGTGTTAAGTAAATTGAAGGGATTAAAGGCAGATAAATCCCCAGGGCCAGGTGGTCTGCATCCCAGAGTGCTTAAGGAAGTAGCCCAAGAAATAGTGGATGCATTAGTGATAATTTTTCAAAACTCCTTAGATCCTAGATTAGTTCCTGAGGATTGGAGGGTGGCTAATGTAACCCCACTTTTTAAAAAAGGAGGGAAAGAGAAACCGGGGAATTATAGACCGGTTAGTCAGACATCGGTGGTGGGGAAAATGCTAGAGTCGGTTATCAAAGATGTGATAACAGCACATTTGGAAAGAGGTGAAATCATCAGACAAAGTCAGCATGGATTTGTGAAAGGAAAATCATGTCTGACGAATCTTATAGAATTTTTTGAAGATGTAACTAGTCGAGTGGATAGGGGAGAGCCAGTGGATGTGGTATATTTAGATTTTCAAAAGGCTTTTGACAAGGTCCCACACAGGAGATTAGCGTGCAAACTTAAAGCACACGGTATTGGGGGTATGGTATTGATGTGGATGGAGAACTGGTTGGCAGACAGGAGGCAAAGATTGGGAGTAAACGGGACCTTTTTAGAATGGCAGGCAGTGACTAGTGGGGTACCGCAAGGCTCAGTGCTGGGACCCCAGTTGTTTACAATATATATTAATGATTTAGAAGAGGGAATTAAATGCAGCATCTCCAAGTTTGCGGATGACACGAAACTGGGTGGCAGTGTTAGCTGTGAGGAGGATGTTAAGAGGATACGGGGTGACTTGGATAGGTTAGGTGAGTGGGCAAATTCATGGCAGATGCAATTTAATGTGGATAAATGTGAGGTTATCCACTTTGGTTGCAAGAACAGGAAAACAGATTATTATCTGAACAGTGGCCGATTAGGAAAAGGGGACGTGCAATGAGACCCGGGTGTCATTGTACACCAGTCATTGAAGGTGGGCATGCAGGTACAGCAGGCGGTGAAAAAGGCAAATGGTATGTTGGCATTCATAGCAAAAGGACTTGAGTACAGGAGCAGGCAGATTCTACTGTGGTTGTACAAGGCCTTGGTGAGACCACACCTAGAATATTGTGTGCAGTTTTGGTCCCCTAATCTGAGGAAAGACATTCTTGCCATAGAGGGAATACAGAGAAGGTTCACCAGATTGATTCCTGGGATGGCAGGACTTTCATATGAAGAAAGACTGGATCGACTAGGCTTATACTCACTGGAATTTAGAAGATTGAGGGGGAATCTGATTGAAACGTATAAAATTCTAAAGGGATTGGACAGGCTAGATGCAGGAAGATTGTTTCTGATGTTGGGGAAATCCAGAACGAGGGATCACAGTTTAAGGATAAAGGGGAAGCCTTTTAGGACCGAGATGAGGAGAAACTTCTTCACACAGAGAGTGGTGAATCTGTAGAATTCTCTGCCACAGGAAACAGTTGAGGCCGGTTCATTGGCTATATTTAAGAGGAAGTTAGATATGGCCCATGTGGCTAAAGGGATTGGGGGTATGGAGAGAAAGCAGGTACAGGGTTCTGAGTTGGATGAGCAGCCATGATCATACTGAATGGCGGTGCAGGCTCGAAGGGCTGAATGGTCTACTTCTGCACCTATTTTCTATGTTTCTATGTTTAATGAGGAAACTGTGAAGTCAAAAGTCCTTTTTATTGTACAAGAGGATCATTCAATAGGCTCTTAACAGCAACAAACACACACCAGCACACTGAAAGAAGCATGTGAACAGCAGGTCAGAGCAGACAGCTAGATCCAGGAAGATCAAGTCCACTGCAAACCATTTATAAACGACTATTTAATTCTTAGTGCTTCATGCTTGCTATGGCTGTATCACTGCTTATTTGTCCACATGATAATTTATTTATAATTTACTATGCCGTGTATTAATTGGATATGTGTAATGCAATTTATATTACTGTATGTACATTTTAATTTATATTTGAATTATAATCTGAGGCACTTTTCCTTTTCTGCATTTGCAGTGTGGTTTAATTTACAACATCTGCAGTCCAATTTACTGTGCTGTGCCTGTATTATGTTTTAATCTAATATTTATTATAATGTATTATGCCCTATTTGTATTATAAATAATGCACTGAGGTTTTACTTTAACTTAATTGAATGTATCTAACATTTATTGCTGTGAATTCCTATTCTAATTTTGCATCCTGCATTTACAATTTGGACCTGGGTATTACTGCTATTATATTTATGTTTTAGCACAATTTAATGTAATTTAATAAATCTGTTATCTAGATTATAGTTCATTTTATCTTGGCTGCATTTTTGTCATGTTGTTGGAGTCTGAACAAGACCAGAATTTAATGCCCATCCTTTATTTCTCTTGAGACGATGGTGACAGTTTCATGACAATTAATGGGCAACTGAATGGTTTGTCAGGTCATGCCAGAGGACAATGAAGAGTCAATTACGTAGGACATTGAACAGTACAGGCCCTTCAGCCCATGATGCTGTGCCGACATTTTAACCTACTCTAAAATCAATCTAACCTTTCCCTCCCACATAGCCCTCCATCTATGTGTGCCGATCCGAGATTTTCTTAAATGTCCCTAACGTATCTCTCTCTCTCAAACCGTCCCTGTCAGGGTGTTCCATGTACCCACCAGTCCATTTTTAAAAAAAAAATCTTGCCTCTGAAATCCCCCTTAACTTTCCTCTAATCACCTTAAAATTGTGCCACTTGTAATAGCCACTTCTATCTTGGGAAAAACTCTTTGGCTGTCCACTTGATTTAGGTTCCTTGTCATCTTGTGCACCTCTATTAACTTTTCTCTCACCCTCATTCACTCTAAAGAAAAGCCCTCGCTCACTCAATGTATCTTCAAAAGAAATGCTCTCTAATCCAGGCAGCGTCCTGGTAAATCTGTTTTTCACTCTTTTTAAAGCTTCTATAATGAGGGGAGGGGTTAAGTGTTTGTGGATCACACTGCCGGGTGTGACGACGATAGAGGCAGATACACTAGGGACATTTAAAAGACTCTTACATAGGCACACGAGTGGAAGAAAAATGGAAAGCTATGTGTGAGGGAAGGGTGAGATTGAAAAGATAAAATGTTGGCACAACATCATGGGCCAAACTGCCTGTGCTGTACTATTTTATGTTCTTTATTTAGTCAAAATCCCATCAATCTCTACCTGAAATATACCAATTGGCTTTGCCTCCACAGTAATCTGTGTCAATGAACTCTACATATTCACCAAGCACTTGCTAACAAAATTCCTCTTCATCTCAGCTTTATTCTGCAACTCCAAGATTCTCCTACTAATGGAAACATACTCTCCACATCCACTTTATCCAGTCCTTTCAGTATCCTGTAGATTCCAAAGAGATTCCGCTTTATTGTTTTGAACTCTATTCAGTATAGGCTCAAAAACATAAAAACATAAAAAATAAAAATACTCCTTGTACATTAAGTCTTTATTCCTCGGATCATTCTTGGGAACCTTCGCTTGACCCTCTGTAGGGCCAATACATCTTTCCTCAGATATGGGGCTCAAAATTGTTCTCAATATTCTAGATGTAGTCTGATTATCACATTATAAAGCCTTAGTGGTACATCCTTGCTTTTATATTCTAGTCTGCTTGAAGTGAATGCCACTTTCGTGTTAGTCCTCTTAGCAACTGAGTTGACCTGCAAGTTAATCTTGAGGGAACCCTGAAAATGCAGTCCCAAGTCCCTTTGCACCACTGATCACCGAATTTTCTCCACATTTTGAAATATTCAGCCCTGTTTTCATCCTACTTAGTTGCATTTACCCCACACTTCCCAGTGCAGTATTCCGTCTGCCCCTCCCTTACTCACTCTTCCAACTCTCCAGGAATAAACATTTCCTCCTCAAATACTGGCAGATCCCCTCCACAAAATATCGCAATAGGATATCAGTAACTGGATGGATTTCTGTAACAAATCAGCAGCTTCATAGACTCCATACTGGGTGTTTTTTTTATATATAATTCCAGATATATTGAATGGACTAATTTTAAACTCTTTGTGGTGGGATTTGAGATCACGTTCAGAATAAGACTCAGAATTTCAATCAGAATCAGCTTTAGTACCACTGATATATGTCATGAAGTGTGTTGTTTTGCTGCTGCATTCCAATGTAATACACAGAAATTTACAATAAGAAATATATACATTAAATTAAATCAGTTGTGCAAAAAATGTGAGGTGCGGTTCATGGGTTGGGTCATTGTCCGTTTAGCAAACAGATGGCGGAGGGGAAGAAGCAGAGTCTAAAATGTTGAGTGTGTGTCTTCAGACTCCTGTACCTCCTTTCTGGAAGTAATAATAAGAAGAGAGCACGTCCTAGGTAATGGGGGTCTTTAATGATGAATGCTGCCTTTTTGAGGCATCGTCTTTTGAAGATGTCCTTGATGCTGGGGAGGCCAATCCCCATGACGGAGCTGAGTTTGCAACCCTCTGCATCCTTTTCTGATCACCTATAATCTATAAATTTTTTGATGATACAACCATTGTTGGCAGAATCTCAGATGGAGATGAGGAGGCGTACAGGAGTGAGATATACAAGCTGGTTGAGTGGTGTCACAGCGACAACCTTGCACTCAGCGTCAGTAAGACCAAAGAGCTGATTGTGAACTTCAGAAACAGTAGGATGAGGAAACACCAACCAATCCTCACAGAGGGATCAGAAGTGGGGAGACTGAGTAATTTCAAGTTCCTGGGTGTCAAGATCTCTGAGGATATAACCTGGTCCCTACATACTGAAGGCAAAGACTGTGGCTATATTTCATTAGAGGTTTGAGGAGATTTGGTTTGTAACCTAAAACACTTGAAAACTTCTACAGATGCACCATGGCTACATCACTGCCTGGTATGGAGGAACTACTGCACAGGACTGAAAGAAGCTGCAGAAAATTGTAAAACTAGTCAGCTCCATCTTGGGTACCATCCTCCACAGAATCCAAGACATCCTCAAGGAACACCACCTCAGAAAGGCAACGCCCATTAGTAAGGACCCCAGTCACCCAGGACATTCCCTCTTCTCATTGTTACCATCAGGAAGGAGGTACAGAAGCCTGAAGGCACACACTCAGCGATTCAGGAAAAGATTCCCCTCTGCCATCTGATTCCTAAATGGACATTGAACCCATGAGCACTACCTCACTTTATTATTTCTGTTTTTGCACTATTTTTAATTTAACTATTTAATATACTTACACTAAATATAATATACTTACCATAATTGATTTACTTATTTATTTTTTCTTTTCTATATTATCATGTATTGCATTGAACTGCTGCCGCTAAGTTAACAAATTTCACGACATGTGCCGGTGATAATAAATCTGATTCTGCTGCACTCCTAATCCAGTCAAAACAACCCGATGTTTCCATAACTATCATTTCTTCTCAGTCAGCAGTTTATCCTGGAAGTTGGTTCTTGACTTTGTTAACTGACTAAAGATGTTTTTGGAAATTGCTTTTGCTAGTTGATGTTTATGTTGTCTCTCTATTCCTTCCTGCCATAATTTATGTCGGTGTGCTATGCGCTGAGCGGTTTGATAACTGGGTGAGGTTCTGCTCTAATTGCTACACCAACTTTGCTTTTAAAATTGAACAAATGGAAAAAAATCCCAGCACTTCTCAGTGAGAGAAATCATAACACCATTACTTTACAAATCATCTAGTGTCAGTCCTGCTCATGGAGATCAGAATTGTATTCCACCAACTGCAGAATATGGCATGTGTAATAGGCTCGGGGTTTTACTTGTTTTAAATTGCAAATTGGCTTGAGTGGAGTGTATTCAGATCAGCACAATACACAGCTGAAAGTCAACATCGAGCAGATTAAATTTTGCTTTAAGATAATTTTTCATCTCCAGAGCCATTCAAGTTATCTACAAGCTAATTTATCATTCAGAAGCAGCAGATGACAGAAATCTGTAGAAAATTTTAGCAACATCTGCAGGGAATCTTTAGAATATTAAATCCATATTTGATTAACCTACTCAGATCCATTTATAGAGGGCTTCTCCACACATCAATATCGCATCACACAAAAAACAGCAGGAAGACTCAAAGAAGACTTGCATTTATGTAGCTCCTTTCACATTCTTAGGAATCCTGAAGTCACACAGACAGTAATACCTAGTGTCTGTCATAGCCAATTTGTGCACAACAAGACAAAAATATCCAACTTAATGCATTGTTGTTGTTTGTGGACCAGCATAATTATTGCCTCATTCAGTAAAGATTTAATGCCATTTCCTAGTTAATCTGAATTTGACATTCAGATTAAAATTATTAATTTTGTTGTGAAACTATATTCTGCTATAGTAAACAAACTTAACAAAGTTGCCTTTCTTAACTATTTGTTTTAATGCAAAATTAAGGATGTATATAGAAATATGAGCAGGCCCTTTGGCCCATTGAGTCTGTACTAATCAAGACCCATTCACTCCCATCCTACACTAATTCCATTTTTACAAAGATTAAAGACAAAAATTAGCTTTATTTGTCACATGTACGTTAAAGCACGCATGCAGTGAAATGCATCATCTCTGTCAGTAATGAATACAGTCTAAGGATGTGCTGAAGGCAGCCCGCAAGTTTTGCCATTTTTCCAGCGGCAACGTAGTATGCCCGCAACTGAATAACCCTAACCCATACATCTTTGGAATGTGTGAGGAAACTGGAGTGTCTAGAGGAAATCCACAATGTCATGGAGAGAACATACAAACTCCATACAGACAGCAGCAGCAAGTGAACCTGGTTTGTTGGTGCCGTAATGGCCCTACAGTAACCGCTACACTGCCGCGATGCTCATTTTCTTGCAACGTCCCCATCAAATCCTCCCCACCCACTCACTCTCAGAGGGCATTTTGCAGTGGCTAATTAATCTACCAACCCGTGTGTCTTTGGGATGTGGGAATAAACCCCAGAGGTTACGTGCAAACTCAAGACTGGGTCTCCATTCTGGTTCAGGATCCTGATGGTTGAGGGGTAATAACTTTTCCTGGGCATGATGGTGTCAAACCTAAGGCTCCTGTGCCTCCTTCCTGGTGGCCTGGACGGTGAGGGTCTTTAGTTGATGGACACTGCTTTCCTGAGACAGTACTTCTTGTACAGAAAATGTGCTCAGTTGAAGGCTCCACCACTCTATCACCCACCCCACCTCTGTACCACCTGCTCCACTGCCTTATATTCTGCTGCATCACTGCATCTTCTCCTTCTTCAGCTGTCCATCGATTTTCAATGATGACAGGCCTGGACAAGGTTGTATAGAAGACCTGCAGTTGTCCAAGGTGCAAGTCTCCCCTCTCCGCGCCACCGATGTTCTCCAAAGGAAGGGCATTAGGACCCATACAGCTTGGCACCGGTGTTGTCGCAGAGCAATGTGTGGTTAAGTGCCTTGCTCAAGGACACACACTGTCTCAGCCAAGGCTCGAACTAGTGACCTTCAGATCACTAGACCGACAGCTTAACCACTTGGCCACACGCCACACACGCCACACACACCACTGCATCATCTGCACCACAGCGAATCAAAAATTGTATTGGCTCATAACTGATTCATGCCTATGAACGTGTAGGTAGGTCTGAGTGGCTTGGAAACCAAAATCACTCTCAGTAACACAGATTGCTGATTGCACCCAAATGCTTCATCACCAAAACAGAGAGTGTGGGAGGTGTTGGGACATGCCGCCAGCTCTGGTGGCGGAGGCAGATATGACAGACGGATGCTCGTAGATAGTCACATAAATGTGCGGAGACTGGAGGGATATGGACGTCGTGTAGGTAGAAGAGATTAGTTTAATTCAGAGCTTAATTACTGGTTTAATTAGTCTGACACAACATCGAAGTCCAAAGGGCCTGTCCCTTGTGCTGTTCAATTCCATGTTCAAAAAGAAAAAAACAATTTTCAACAATACTAATCTTTTACAAGCAAATGAATATTAGCTTCTACATCAATGGCCCTCCACCTGGTTTGGCTTTTGGATTCAACCGCTAAATCTGATCTCCCACCTCACTCCTCCTCAATTCCTTATTTTAAATCCAATATATACCAAATATTTTAATTTGGTTCCAAGTATTTTGACACTTTACCAATTGCTTTAATTTACGAGCAGCCTCATATACATCTGATGACAGGTACAGTGGGCTAGAGTGCTAGACTAAAAGACCAGTGAATAAACTTAGGTGGACAAATTAGAACATTGAACAAAGAACAGTATGACACATGGAAAAGGCCCTTCATACCACAATGTTATGCCAAACCAATTAAATTAATAATCAAATGGCCAATTTATCTAATCCGTTCTGCCTATACAACATCTACATCCTACACAATGTTTCCTGACATTTATGTGCCTATCCCAACTTCCCTTATAAGTCCCTGATGTATCTGCCTCTACCACTACCCAGGCAGTGCTTTGCAGATCTCTGTGTATATAATACTTGCCCTTCATGCCTCCTTTGAAATTACTCCCTCTCACATTAAATGTATGCCCTCTGGTATTAGACATTTGAACCCTGGGAAAAAGATACTGTCCGTATACTCTGTCTAAGCCTCTCATAATCTTGTAAATCTCTGTGAGATCTCCCCTTGGCATCTGCCGTTCCAGAGAAAATGAAGCAAGGTTGTCCAACCTCTCGTTATAGCACATGCCCTCTGATTCTCACAGTGTCCTGGATTACACATGGCTTGTATGCAACGACCCTACACTCTCCAAAGGCTTTCTGGAGAAGTTAATACATTTTCACAGGTTGAGCTTGCTTTAGCTGTATTTTCATTCATTAAATATATTGTCTTCTGAGAGAAGAATCAGAATCAGGTTTATTATCACAGGCATGTGATGTGAAACTTGTGAACTTAGCAGCAGCAGTTCAATGCGATACATAATCTAGCAGAGAAAAAATAGTAAATAAAATAATAATAATAGTAAAAAAGTAAATCAATTACAGTGTACGTATGTTGAATAGATTTTTAAGAAGTGTGGTAGTGCCCAATGATTCAATGTCCACTTAGGAATCGGACGGCAGAGGGGAAGAAGCTGTTCCTGAATTGCTGAGTGTGTGCCTTCAGGCTTCTGTACCTCCTACCTGATGGTAACAGTGAGAAAAAGGCCTGGGTGCTGGAAGTCCTTAATAATGGACGCTGCCTTTCTGAGACACTACTGGCTGAAGATGTCCTGGGTGCTTTGTCGGCGAGTACCCAAGATGGAGCTGACCAGATTTCTTCTACAGCTTCTTTCGGTCCTGTGCAGTAGCCCCTCCATACCAGACAGTGATGCAGCCTGTCAGAATGCTCTCCACAGTACAACTATATAAGTTTCTGAGTGTATTTGTTGACATGCCAAATCTCTTCAAACTTCTAATAAAGTATAGCCGCTGTCATGCCTTCTTTATAACTGCATCAATATGTTGGGACCAGGTTAGATCCTCAGAGATCTTGACACCAGGAACTTGAAACTGCTCACTCTCTCCACTTCTGATCCCTCTATGAGGATTGGTATGTGTTCATTCATCTTACCCTTCCTGAAGACCACAATCAGCTCTTTCGTCTTACTGACATTGAGTGCCAGGTTGTTGTTGCGGCACCACTCCACTAGTTGACATAGCTCACTCCTGAGATTCTACTAACAATGGTCGTATCGTCGGCAAATTTATGGGTGGTATTTGAGCTATGCCTGGCCACGCTGTCATGTGTATATAGAGAGTAGAGCAGTGGGCTAAGCACACACCCCTGAGGTGCGCCGGTGTTAACCATCAGCGAGGAGGATATGTTATCACCAATCCACACAGATTGTGGTCTTCTGGTTAGGAAGTCGAGGATCCAATTGCAGAGGGAGGTACAGAGGCCCAGGTTCTGCAACTTCTCAATCAGGATTATCAGAATGATGGAATTAAATGCTGAGCTACAATCGATGAACAGCATCCTGACATAGGTGTTTGTGTTGTCCAGGTGGTCTAAAGCCATGTGGAGAGCCATTGAGGTTGCGTCTGCTGTTGACCTATTGTGGTGATAGGCAAATTGCAATGGGTCCGGGTCCTTGCTGAGGCAGGAGTTCAGTCTAGTCATGACCAACCTCTCAAAGCACTTCATCACCGTCGATGTGAGTGCTACATTGACATTAGGGCAGTCCACATTATTCTTCTTAGGCACTTGTGTAATTGTTGCCTTTTTGAAGCAAGTGGGAACTTCTGCCCGTAGCAGTGAGAGGTTGTAAATGTCCTTGAACACTCACGCTAGTTGGTTGACACAGGTTTTCAGAGCATTAGTAGGTACTCCATCGGGACCTTCCACCTTGCGAGGGTTCACTCTCTTTAGAAACAGCCTAACATCGGTCTCTGAGACGGAGATCACTGGGTCATCAGGTGCAGCAGGGATCTTCACAGCTGTAGTTGTGTTCTCCCTTTCAAAGCGTGCATAGAGGGCATTGAGTTCATCTGGTAGTGAAGCATCACTGCCATTCATACTATTGGGTTTCGCTTTGAGGGAGGTAATGTCCTGCAAACCCTGCCAGAGTTGCCGTGCCTCTGATGTCACCACCAACTTCGTTCAAAATTGTCTCTTCACCCTTGAAATATCCCTCCACAAATCATGCCTGGTTTTCTGGTACAGGCCTGGGTTGTCAGACTTGAATGCCACAGATCTAGCCTTCAGCAGATGACTCCTGGTTCATCCACGGCTCAAAGGGCCAGAAGGGCCTTCTTGGCGCTGAATCTCAGTAAGTAAATAATGAGGTAGATTGTGAAGCCAATAGTCCATCTGATTGTAAAATAGGTCTGTTCAAGAGTCTGATAACAGTGGGATAGAAAATGCCTTGAGCTTGCAACTGCAACTCTACACTTTGTATTCTGTTTTCATTTTTGCAGCCTTTGATGTATTTATCTATGACATTATCTGTCTGCACAGACGTCGGTACGTAAACTAAAGCTCTTCACTGCATCATAGTACAGATGCAATAATAGACTTACACCAATATACTTGTGCATGTGGACTCACACTCACAGACACAGATGTGCACGCACACACACACACGTCTTATAAAGATAAAAATCAACTTAATCTGTCACATGTACATCAAAAGATTGAAGCACTGTGAAATGTGTTGTTTGCACCAAAACCAGCACAGTCCGAGGACGTGTCCCACTTTCTCTGAAATTATAGACCTTTCCCTGTAAACCACAGGATGTACATCAGATGCCCAACACTGGCACATTATATCCTGGGGCGCTACGGGTGGTTTGATAGCTTGTGGTCTCCTGGAGTGGGCAGGGCTTCTGGGGTTGCCAGACCATCTCCTGGCTGGCACGTGGAGACAGCTCCCTTCTCAGAGTCGTCATCGCTTCCCTATGCTTGCAATGACCCCAAACGCGCCGGCTCTCTGTGTCCCGCACTGCTTTAAGCTGATAATGAATATTCATATACACTTTGCCAGAAGCTGAGCAAGTTTGAAAACCATTGAGGTTTTGCATTGAATTACAATCAGTGTCAAAAGTTGTCACAGTGGAATTAAATTATTTTAATTAATCCATTAGAATGAAAGTCAGAGCCTTTTCTTTCACAGAAGCAACAAATGGCATGATGAAAATTTCGATAGCATTCCAGACAAATTGTGTGATTATATTCTTTCTAATTAATGGCAAATCTACATTTTTGACATGATAAGTGAAAATGGAGAAGACTACTTTAGTCAAAATGCACTGCATTTGGAGCAAATTGATTTTTATCATACAGGGCCAGTGTAAATTGAAAAAAAAATCAGTTTTTCAAAGTTCAAAGTAAATTTATTATCAAAGTACATATGTCACCATTTACAGCCTTGAGTTTTATTTTCTTGCAGGCATTCACAGTAAATACAAGGCAGATAAACGCCAATGTGCAAAAGACAACAAATTGTGCCAAAAAAAGGAGAAATAAAATAAATCAGCAATACGTATCGAGAATATGAGATGAAGAGTTCCTGAAAGTGAGTCCATAGCTTGTGGGAACAGTTCAGTGATGGGGCGAGTGAAACTGACTAAAGTTATCCACTCTGGCTGAAAAGCCTGATGGCAGAGGGGGTAACAACTGTTCCTGAACCTGGTCTCGAGGCTCCTGTACCTTCTTCCTGATGGCAGCAGCAAGAAGAAAGCACGGCCTGGATGGTGGGGTCCTTTAAGATGGACGTTGCTTTCTTGTGACAATGCCCCATGTAGATGTGCTCAGTGGTGGGGAGAGCTGTATCCACTATCTCAGTAGGGTTTCCTCTTAGAGGGCAGGGCTGTTTCCAACCCAGGCCATGATGCAACCAGCCAGGACACTCTCGACTGCACATCTGTAGAAGTTTCTCAAGGTTTTAGATGACACACCGAAAGATGCCCTCTGGTCTGCCTGCACCTTGAGATGGCCATGGAGGAATGCTGGTGACTGGCACATTCCAGGCCACAGGGGTATGTGCTAAGGGACGCACTGAAGCTTGGTACAGCCACAGCAAGGACTCAGTGGTGAGGGGTTCTTCTGCTTCTGGAGCTGCGTTGGGTGAGGAAGCCCTCAGCTGCCACAGTAATATACCACCCTAAGGGGGCACATGATTGGCAGAAGTGCTTTTGATATGTACAAATATTTTAGAACAGAACTGAGAGCATTGACTATGAATGTAAAGAAAGAAAAGGAATTGCACGGTTTACTCTTGTAAATAGATTTTTTATTCTGAATGAAGTTTATATTGATATTAAAATGCATCCTGCGTCTAACCATCTGTTCAAACATTTAAGCCTTCCTTTATTTATAATTGCCTTTTAACAATCTGCCAGGACTTCCTGTGGAGCAGTAGACGGAAGCTTACCTGAGCTGACAAAGGTCCACTTTCAGGTAAGTTATCAGCTGTGCTGCTTATTGCTTGACGAATCTGATTAGGTTAGTGGATGTGTTCATTAAAGCAATTAGAAGGTGCCACACCACGGTTCAGATCCAGTCCCCAGGTAGCAGCATCTCAGAGGAATTATCGTAGGTCCAACACATTGATGTAATCACAAAGACCCATTCTAGTTACACCCCCCCCCCACCCCCGGCTATCTATTATCTCAGTCACTACAATGCACAGTTAAAATTGTAAGTACATTCTGCATATTTATGCACATTTTATTCCATATCCATACTTTAACCCATAACATTATTGTTATATAATTCTCAATTTATCATTGTTGAATATTGTTTATTGTCACACTCTGGCCAACACACCACAGTAAATTCCCAATACGTGTAACTGTATCTGGCTAATAAGGTTGATCCTTGATGAAACCATGTCAGTGGCTATGCTTCATGAAGAGTTTGAGGAGGTTTGGTATGTTACCAAAGACTCTTAACAGCTTTCTACAGAAAGGTCGTCCTGAGTGGTTGCTTCACCACCTAGTATGGGGGCACTAATGCACGGGATTACAAGTGGCTGCAGAGAGATTTAGACTCAGCCAGCTCCATCATGGGAACACCCTCCCCACCATTAAGGTTATCTTCGAACACCTGTGCCTCAAGATGGGTGTATCCATTATCAAGGACCCTCACCATCTGGGACATGCCCTCATCTCATTACCACCATCAGAGAGACTCAATGTTGTAGAAACAGTTCTTTCCTCTCTGCCATCAGACTCCTGAACAGCTCATGAACATTAAATTTTGCTCTTTCTCTATAACACAGTTTTATTTACCTTATTTACCTTTGTAACTTACAACAATTTTTATGTCTTGCACAGTCCTGCAGCCACAAAACAATCTTTTGTGAAATACATCACTGAAATGAACCTTATTTTGGTTCTGATTCAGTAGTAAGGAATCATTCAGTGATGGTTTTACAGTGGGTCATAGAGTGAGGAATAGGGAGATGAGATGTACACTAGTCATCTTGGCTGCACTACTGCCATCGGAAAAGATATCCTGGAATCATAGGTCCCACACCACCAGGGTCAGGAACGGTTATTACCCCACAGCCATCAAGCTCCAGAACTGGCATCGGTAACTTCACTCACCACAACTCAGAACTGATTCCACAACCTACAGACTTACTTTCAAAGACTCTACAATACATGTTCTCATTATTATTTATTACCTACTTATTTCTCGTTATTGTTTTTTTAATATTTGCACAGTTTGGCTTTTGCACATTTTTTGTCTGTCTTCTTGTGTGTAGTTCTTCATTGATTCTGTTGTTTTTCGTTGTTCTACTGTGAATGCCCACAAGAAAATGAATCTGAGGGTGGTATAAGGTAACAAGTAAATACTTTGATATTAAATTTACTTTGAACTTTGAACGGCCACGATCTGGAACAGAAACTCCCTTTCATCTCCAGCTCTGCCTTCTCAGCAACTGGTTTCATGCAAAGAAATGTAAAGCAGCCTAAACCTATTAGGTTTGGGAATCATCTAATGAGTCACAGTCTGTGCTTGCTAATCTACACTGGTGATTTGTGAAGCATTCGCTTCAGGAGAACTGGAACATAAAAGCAAGAATGAACTGCTGAGGCTTTATAAGGCACTGGTCAGCCCACACTTGGAATATTGTCAGTAATTCGGGGCCGCATCTCTAAGGAAGGATGTGCTGGCCCTGAAGAGAACCAAGAGGGGTTTCGCAAAAATGATCCCAGGAATAAAAGGCTTAATGTATGAGGAATGTTTGAATCTCTGGACCTATACTTGATGGAGTTCTAAAGGATGAGGGGAATTTCATTAAAACATACCACATTCTGAAAGGGCTGGATATAGAGTAGATGTGGAGAGGATGTTTCCATCTGTTTAGGATCAGAGGGTACAACCTCAGAATAAGGAATGTCCCTTTAAAACTGAGATGAGGAGGAAGCTTTTTATCCCCGAGGGCAGTGAAATTGTGGACTTCCTTGCCACAGAAGGCTGTGAAGGCCAAGTCATTGGGGATATATAGGCAGAGATTGACAGGCTGCTAAATAATAAGGGGATTAAGGGTTACTGGGAGAAGCTAGGAGATTTAGGGTTGAGAAAAATACAGCCAAAACTGAATGGCAGAGCAGACTTGATGAGTTGAATGGCCTGGTTCTGCTTATGGCCTTGTGATCTAAGCAGCACCTCGGTTTTACAAGTTACATCCTTGTTTACGAATCCTTTAATTGCCTCTTCCCTGCCTTTATACGTAATCTTCTCAAACCTTCCAGTTCCCTGAGGCATCTACATCCCTCCAATTCTGGCCTCATGATCATCAATGTATTTAATCACTCCACTAGCTGTGGCTGTACCCTTTAGAACCCCTGGTTTTTGAGCTCTGGGGTTCTGAATCTCACTGCTTTTTTTTTCCTTCAAGCATTTGTTCATCTACCCTATTATCTCTGTGTATACCTTTCTGCCAAGTTATGCTTGAAAATGCTTTGGTTAAATAGGTTGGTGCATTAAACTGTGTAAAAGGCACCTTATGAGTATTGTTGTGGTTCTCTAAGGAGCAAATGATCGGTATGCACCAATGTACAGTATGCTGGAGAAGCGTACATGCTGCAACAGAGATGAGGAGGAATTTACTTAACTAGAGGGTGCCGAATCTGTGGAGTTCATTGCTAAAGACAGCTGTAGAGGCCAAGTTATTGGGTACATTTAAAGCAGACATTGATAGGTTCTTGATTAGTTAGGATGTTGGAGGTTATAGGAAGCAGGCATGAGATAATAAATCAGCCATAATAAAATGGCAGAGCAAACTCAGTAGGTCAAATAGTCTAATCCAGCTCCTATCTCTTATAGTCTTATCTCAATAGCTCAGACAGTATCTATGGAGGGAAATAGACAGTTGATGTTTCAGCTCAACTGGACTGAATGTCGGAGGGGAGGTCGCCAGAATAAGGAGGTGGAGGAAGAGGCAGAGCAAAACCTGACGGGTGATAGATGGACCCAGGTGAGCAGGGGTGATAGGCAGATGGAGGAGGGGAGAGTGGTAATAGTGACAGAGGCTGACAGATGAGGGGTGGGGGTGACAAGGGGCTCCTGGTGATGGAGTCTGATATGAGACGAAGGTGGAGTCTGGAATCAAATGAGGGTGGTGGGGAGGGTTTTAACTTTTTACCTCTTCCATCCACTACGTACTGACTTCTTATTTCATCTTCTCTCCCTTGCCCACCTACCTACTCCCGCACTTGGTTTCACCCACCAGTAAGAAGCTTCCATCTACCATCTATCACCTCCCATTTCCTCCAGCAGACTGGTTATTTCAGAGTTTCGGCAGCTTATTTTAACCACAGCAATTCTTTGTTAGTAAGTTTTAGTTTCATTTTAAACTCAGCACAATGCCTTCTAGAAAACCTGCCGTGCTGAAATCCAAAACAATATACATAAAAATGCTGAAGGGACTCTGCAGGTGGAAAAGCATCTGTGGAGAAGAGTGAGCAGTCAACATTTCAGGCCGAGATCCATCATCAGAGCCTGATAAAAGGTCTCGGCCCAAAAATGTCAACTATTTACTCTTTTCCGTAGTTGCTTTCTGGCCTGCTGAGTCTCTTCGAGGGATGCCCAACCTGAAGAATTTTAAATCTTCCTTTCGACGATTCAGTCGAACTCTTTTTCACTGCTCCCCCTCTGTGATCTCCACCGCCCTCCAGTTCTTTGACCATGTGCTCACCGAGACCCACTACCACAGCCACATATCCTTCAGTCCTGATGAAGGGTTTCGGACCAAAATGTCGACTGTTTAGTCTTTTCCATTGATGCTGCCTGGCCTGTTGAATTCCTCCAGCATTGTGTGTGTATTGCAATGCTCTCTAGATCCTGGACTCACTGACATTCCAAATGTATTTTTGCAAAAGGCAAATTCCCTGGTTTTAAATGTTCAAACAAGAAGGAAATTGAACAGCGAATGTCAATGTAAACTCTTTCTGAACAAGTTCTTTGCTGGAATGATTACAGACACAACCTTATGATGTCTTGACCTTCAATTATAATTTATATATTAAGCTTTTACGTTATGCGATTGACACTGGGATTTGCTGGGAATTTCCAGAGTGATATTGGCTCCAAAAGCTGGAAGACATTCTATTTGGATCAGCCAAGAATTGCAAACACAAGCATTAGAGCAGATCAAGTTCAAGTTCAAGTTTAAATGTCAATCAACCATGCAGATGTATAGACCCAAATGAAAGAGAGTTCCTCCAGAGACAAGGAGCAAAACACAGAACGTACAGCACATACAGTCACAAAATAATATTAGCACAAGTCTCTGAGTGGAATAGCCAGTAGATTAATGGTGCACGGGATGTTGTCCTGGAGCCATGTTTCTGCAAGAACTAGCATGCAGCAGTTCTTCATCTCGTTGGGTCAGCTGTGGATGAAGGCATTCCAGCTCGACTTCCAGGGATAATTATTTCAATGAATGGAAAAGCCCAGCTAACATTTTGAATGAAAGAAATGTGATCTCTCTGAGTTTGACCAAACGGGGTTGCTTGAGTATCTCAGAATCTGAGTTACTGACTCCTGGAATTTTCACATCCACAACCGTCTCTAGAGTTTACAGAAAATTGTGTGAAAAAATAAGCAAAACAGTGGCAGTTCTGTGGGTGAAAACACTTCGTTAATGGGAGAGGTCAGATGAAAATGGTCCGACTGGTTGAAGTTGACAGGAAAGCAACAGTGACTCAAATAATCATGCATTACAACAATGGTGTGCAGAAAAGTGTCTCTAAAAGCAGAGTACTTTGAACCTTGAAGTGAGTGGACTGTAACAGCAGAAGACCAAGAACATACACTTGGTGACCACTAATTAGGTTTTTATTTGGTACAGGAAGTACTTAATAAAGTGGACACTGAGCTTATCCTGGGAGAGAAATTCATCTTTGATTTACTTCAGTAAAACTACTGTATATGTAGGTGTGTACAATCAACAGCAACAGCAATGGCATTTGGAACTAAACACTGCGGTCAAGAGGGTTGAAAATCTCAAGCTCTTAAAGGTAACATCACCAATAGCCTGTCCTGATCCAACCACATCGACACCAGAGCCAACAATATTCACTGGTGCTTTTACCTTCTCAGGAGAGTAAGGCAAACTGGCAAGACCCCTTTGAGCCTTGCCAGACTTTATAGATGTAACCTATCAGGATTCCTTATAGATTGGTATTGCAACTGCTCTGCCCAAGACTGCAAGAAACTGTGGAGAGTTGTGAAGACAGTTCAGCACATCGTGGAAACTAGTTTCTCCTCTGTGGCCAGTACACACTTCTTGCTGCCTTAGTAAGCAGCCGGCATAATCAATGATCCCACCCACCACGGACATTCTCCCTTCTGTACCTTCAAATTGGGCAGAAGATATCAAGGAACTGAAACACAAGGCTCAAGGACATCTTCTACCCCGTGGTTTTAAGACTATTGAACTGTTCCCTGGTATGATAAGGTTGACTCTTGACCTACCTTCTTGACTCTTACCTTCTTATGACCTTCCACCTTAACGTCTGCCTGCAATGCACTCTCTCTGTAACTGTTGCAGTTTATGCTGCATTCCCTTGTATTATCTCAATGCAATGATGTGATGAAATGATCTGCATGGATCAAAATGCAAGACAATTTTTTCTTTGTACCTTGTGTCAATAGTAAACTAACTTAATTTACCTACTAATAGTGACAAGATAGGAAATCCATAAGACTACAAGACCATAAGACAGTTGTCCCATCGAAGCTGCTCTGCCATTCCATCATAGCTGTTTTGTATCTCAACCCCATTCTCCTGCCTTCTCCCTGTGACTGCTGACCCACTTACTCGCCAAGAAACTGCCAACCTCTACTTTAAATATACCCAATGAGTTGACCTCTACAACTATTTGTGGCAATGACTTTCACTGATTCACCATCCTCTAGGTAAACAAATTCCTCCTCATCTCGTTCAAGAGGGCTGTCCTATTCTGAGGCTGTGCCTTCTGATCCTAAACCAGATGAGGAAATATCCTCTCCATATCCACTCTATCTAGGCCTTTCAATAGCTGATAGATTTCAAAGAGATTCCCACTCATTTTCCTAAACTTCAGTGAACATAGGTCTCATATATTGACCCCTACTTGCCTGGGATCATCCTCATGAACCTCCTCCGAACCTTCTCCAATGCCAGCACGTTCTTCCTTAGATAAGGGGTCCAAAACTGTTCATAATATTCTAAGTGCATGGAAGTATTGCAAGGCAGAACAGCCACAAGAGGCCAAATGGCCTAACTTTGCCTCATCAGTGCCTTATGTCCTTATTTTCCCTTTTATATGCTGACAAGGTCCAGAATTTAATTACATGAATCATAAATGAAAACTCAGCACAAAATGAGCATCATTGTTGTTTGAATTTCCAGCATCTGCAGATTTCCTCGTGTTTGATCATTTTTAAAAAATGTATTTACAGTATAGGATTGGAGAGCTACAGGCACATTCAGAGTCATAGCTACTCAGAACACAGAATCAGACCCTTCGGCCCACTACGTCATTACTGGCCAACATCTAGCCATCTAAACTAATCCTATGTACCAGGACGTTACCTGTTTTCATAGAGTCAGAGAGCGTAGAAGTAGACCCTTCAGTGCATCTCATGCCGATTGTGTTGTCCAGCGAGCTAGTCCCAGCTGCCTGTGTTTGGTCCATAGCTCTCTAAACCTCTCTTATCCACATATCTACCAAGATGGCTTTTAAATGTTGCTAAAGTGCTGACCTCAACCACTGTTTCTGGCAGCTCATTCCAAATACATGCCATCATCCGTGTAAAGAAACTGCCTCTTTTGGCCCTTTTAAATCTTGTAGAAGACACTAATATTCAGAGCGAAGTTGATTGTTACAGGTGTACTGGTCAATTTTGACACCACAGGTGCTAATGGTGGGAGCTTGGCTGTAGTAATGGGATTGACAATTGAAGGGAGGAGGTTAGCCCAGTGCTCTGTTCTCTCTACACACAGGACTGTATGGTCTGGCTCAGCTTACAATACAATCACAATAAACACCCACCAATGGTTACACATCATTAGGAGTTTGAGCAAAATTGATATCTCCAAAGACGCTGTCAAATTTCTACAAATGGCAGACATATCTGGGACCCTTAACAGGCTCCTAGAGAGACATATCGTTATGTTTTGTAACTTCAAAACATTAAATTAATTCAAAAGAAGATACTGGAGTCTGGAAATGCGGTTTCAACCTTGATTTTACTTTAAGTAACTTATATCATGTGGTAGCGCGATGACATCTGCAGTTAACGTACTTCTACATATAACCCACAATTAATTATTTAAATGAACAAGAATGCTAGTTAGATAATATGTATACAGGATTACTCAAACATTATTGAAATGTTAAACACATAACACTCCTCCTTGCTTAGCTACAAGCTCCAACTCAGTAAAGAATGAGGCTCAACTATATACACAGTGTTCTATATAAGACAACCATTATATGCAGACATCCACAGCATAGTAGATTTAAATTGTCCCACTCAGGCTGAAAGATTTAATCCCTGTGGAGGCTTTCTTACCCTTTTGAGATAACATCTTTCCTGGCAAGGGGGGATCACTCTGCCTGCCAGGTGAGACTTCCGGCTGTGAAACAACCCCAGGTTCAGCGGTCTCCTCTGTTGTGGTTGCAGAAGTTGCCTCCTCTGAGACGATAGGAAGTGGTTCTAACGGCCATGGACACCTTTCTTCACCTTTACTCTCTCTGGATCTACTTCTTTCCCTTTCTTTTTCTTTCTCATGTTCCTTCTCTCTGTGTGGTAAACTATGTATACATGTCTGGACACGCCCCTCTGCTAACTGCTCCTGTGGCTCCTCCCACAGACCCCCTGTATAAAGGCGATTGCGGCACTGCTCCTCCCTCAGTCTCCGAGATGTAGTGCTCCCTTTTTGCTGCTAATTAAAGCCTATCGTTCACTTCCTGTCTCCGAGAGTTATTGATGGTGCATCACTCTGTTAGACCATTCGCTTTCTCGTTCCCATTCTTTCTCTCCATCTCGTCCCTCCTTTTTCTTCTTCTAGTTTGCGCATCTTGATCGAGGTAAGTTGTATTTAGCTCATTGGAGTATTCTGTTATTAATCTTCCTATTGCTCCCTTTACAAACCTTTTGGTTTCCGTACAACATCATCTGACAAATCGTCTGTTTCCGTATCTCCATTCACTCCTTTCTGTTTGGCCTTCCATTCATCCAGCTGGGTTTTGGTCTTCGCATCTACCTTTAAGAGCAGCTTTTTGTCTCCCACTTGAAGTTCATGTTGCCACCTTAATGCACTCAGAGTAGATTCTAGTTCCTTCTACTCACAAAAGCCGAATGCTTTCAACTTTCCTGAAGCTCCTTGAACTCTCTTCCAGCTTAAAACCAAGCCACAGTTCTCAAGCAACTGCATGATTAACATATCAGATGCTTTCTCAGATATGTTGCCTACAAAAACTGTTGTAGTCGGACTAGTGCTTTTGTCACTTTCATGCTTCAGGCTTCCTCTGAGCAGCATGGTCCAGAATGCTTTCTAACCGGAGTTACAGAGATAGGTACCAATTCCTGTGTATGGCATTAGTTCATGCTGTTTGGCATGCAGAGAGTTGTGGCATTATCCAGTACTTTATTAACTCACTTTCAGTTGCAGGGAATTCCACTGCAGGCAACATAGCATGCAACTAGTGGATGGGTCTCCAATCAAGTTGAAGTTGATTCTCAGCCACTCATCTCCTCACAATCCAGGTTCTCCTGTTTTTACCACATACAAGCCCAATGTGGCTTGTTGCTTGTTGTATTTCACAGTTACAAATGTCATTCCCACAGGTGTTCTCCTTTCTCCAGTATAAGTTCTTAGCTGAATATCTGCAGTCTTCAATTTTGTATTTTTGAAACACTGTTCAAACTCATTTTGTGGAATGATTGAAACAGTTGAGCCAGTGTCCAATTCCATCTTAATTAATTTGCTGTTCATTTTTGATGTAAGCTTAATTGCGTGTCCATTGTTAATTTTCACACTGTAAATCTTAAGGCTACACAATCCTGCATCGCTCTCATCATTACAGATTTTTCATCAACAGCATGCAGATTACTGCTCTTTGTGATACTGCAACTTGAAATTTTATTTTTCTCTTCCCTGTGCAGTCCATTTATTTTTGTCTGTCCATTTTTTTTCTTTGTATGTGTCCTGCTTTGTTGTATTTTCTACAAGTTTTGCCTTTAAATCTGCATTTGTTTGGTGAATGGGAGCTCCTGCCACAATGGTAACACAACTTGTTCGGTCAGGCTGGTTTCTGTTTAGATGATGGAATCTTGTTCACACTCACTTTAATTCCTGACTGAAACTCAATTGTGTCTCTGTCTGCAGTTTCCATTGAAATAGGGATTTCAACTGCTCTTTTAAACAAGAGCTGGGCTTCATTTAGGAGCTGTTTTTGAATACTTTCTTTTAAGTCTCCTCAAACCAAGTGGTTTCTCAGTGCATCATTAAGCCCATTATCAAACCGATAATTTTGAGACAATCTCTTCAATTCAGCTACATGTACTGAAATGGACTCCCCTTCCTTTTGATTCAGCTTATAAAACCTAAAATGTTTTGTATGCAACAATGGCTTTGTTTCTAAGTGGTCTTGCATCACTTTCACAATATCAGAAAAGCTTATTTCTGATGGTTTGATTGGAGCAGTCAAACTTTGAAGCAAGCTCTATGCCTTTAAACCTTCTGCATTTAACAAAATTGGCTATTTCATTTGCTTCAAAAAAGTGTTCGGATAGCTCAGTATACATAAGTCAGTTACCCGTTGTGTATTCAAATGTGTCAATCTTTCCGACGTAGCCTGACATTTCTGATTTTTTTTAATGATTATTATCACTCAGTACTCAGTCTTTATGAACCCTTGAATTCTTCTGTTTTCTTACTTATTTTTAATCATCGGTGTCTTCCCTTCTGAAGAATCTGTGCTGCACTACTCTTTTTTTTAAAACTCGACCATCTCACTGTATTCAACTCAATGTCCCTCGCTGCATTTTTGTTTGATTCAAACATCTCACTCTGCTTTAACACGTTGGTAGCTGTCTCAGGTGAACTTTTAAAATACCTTGTCGCCAATGTTATGTTTTATATTAAATTCATTCAAAAGAAGTTATGGAAGTCCAGGAATGGGGATTTAACTTTGACTTTACTTTAAGTGAGGTATTCACGTATCACAAATGCCTAATCAACCAATATATACTGTATACATGATTACTCAAATATTATTGAAATAGTAAATATTAAACCTTCAATTCATTATTTAAACTTAGATGATGGCTATTATTAATTTTCATTATATAAGAAGGTATTTACCTTCCTTTCTCCTTAATGAACAGGTTCAGTCTTGGTAGGGGTTAGATTTTATTTTCTTTTGTAATAAATTAGAACAGCTTAATATAACTATTGATTAACTTATATGAATACAGGGTAATATAATTGTTATTATGAACAGATGTAATGTAACTGGTGATTTTTAAAAAATTTTTCTGACCTTTTATATACACTTTCTTGTACTCTGTAATCTTCTATGTAGAAACTAATAAAAATATTGGAAAAGAAACATTAAATAAACACACATACGGATAAAAGAAAAATGGAGGGCTACGTGGGAGTGGGAGTTACATTGATTTTCGAGTAGTTAAAACCCAACACTGTTATGTTTTGTAACTCCAGAACATAAAACTAGTTGAGAGAAAAACACTTGAACTGAGAGATTTGTGTCTACTTTGTCTTACTTTAGTGAGGCGTGCACTTATGATGTGGTGGTGTAATGACATATGACATTCATGTACTTCTTACATATAACCCATAGTCAAGATATTTACAATATTACTCAAATATTACTGAAATATTAAGTACACAACCGGCACAAAATTGTAGGCCGAAGGGCCTGTACTGTGCTGTATGATTCTATATACAGTGCAAAGCAGTCTGACTGGCTGTTTCACCGCCTGCTATAGAGGCTCCAGTGTACAGGATTGCAAGAGGCTCAGAGGGCTGTGGTCTCAGCCAGATCTATCACAGGTTGGGGTTGCTAAGCAACAGAACGAGGAACCAATAGCCTCGAGGCAATACTATGGATCAGCTGGCAATTTCGGAATTAGAGGCCATCGGGTTTAAGTCCCATTCCTGAGTGTTGGGCACAGCAATCTAAGCTGCCTCTCCGTTACAGTACTAGAGGAATGCCTTGCTGGGCTTTCAGATGAGGCATCAGGATCTCCGCTCACCCGAGAAGATATAAAAGATAATCCGGCTTTTTTTTTGATGTAGGAGAGGGAAATTACCCCAGACTTCAGGCTAATATCTTGCTCAATACTGCTGGAATAGATATTCTAATCATTGTCATATTTCTATTTGCAGTTTACTGTGCTTCTTCCATTTCACATTAAGAGCATTTCGTTGGCCAAAAGTAGAACCTGGAACAGTACAGGTCCTTTTAGCCCACAAAGTTGTGCAAACCTAGTCTAGGATATCCTGCAAGAAACCTGAAAGACACTGTAGAGATTCAGCCCTTTGTTTTACATGTGCAGCGTCGTAACAGGTGGCACAATAGCATAGCATGTGACAAATAATGCTAATGTTGAGGCATCAGGATCCATCACTAAATAAATAGTTCATTGTATACATAGTAAGTCATTTTGATATGGATGCACAGTTGCTGAGTTCAGAAATAGAGTTATAGAGTCATACAATACTACAGCACAGAAAAAGATCCTTCTACCCAACTAATCCATGCTAGTCCAATCTGCTGCCCAGATCATCTACCTGCACCCAGCTCATATCCCTCTGTACCTTTCACATCCATGAGTCTATCCAAACTTCTCTTAAATGTTGCAACTGAACCAGCATCCACTACCCCTACTGTCACTCACATCACCCTCTGAGGGAAGAAGTTCCCCTCAGATTCCCCTTGAGTATTTCACCTTTCACCTCTAACCGATGACCCAGTCTCACCCGACCTGATGCTTGCCTTTACGTGTCTATTCTGCTCAGAATTTTGTGTATCGCTATCGAACCTCCCCTCATTCTCCTACCTCTAACCTATTCAACCTTTCCCTGTAACTCAGATCCTCAAGCTTCGCCAACTCCCTGTAAATTTGCTCTGCATTCTTTCAGGCTGATTGGTATCTTTCCTGTAGGTAGGTGGCCAGAGGTGACCAAGAAGCACCACTGTAGTTTTTTTTTCCAATACCTTAACACTTTTTTTCATCCATTTGCTGGTTACGCATGAATAAAGAGTGATTGGAAAGAAATGGTGGTTCCCAGATGAACATTCCTCAAGCATTTTGAACACTGGCTGATAGTTATTCAGCAGAGAAACAGTGATAACTTTGCAATCTAGTTAGTGGTTCATTTCAAAGTCAGAAATTCCCTGACACAGTGTTTGTTAGATGACACGATGAAACAGACATGAAGGTAACAATTAAGACTTCATGTGGAAAATGTTGACAGCTTTATAAATATTTAATTTAATTGAAATGAAAGAGTCAAACTATTTGCTGTAGTTCTGGAGATGCAATAATCAAGATAACAAAAACTCGACAGCCCAGGTGGATCCCCGACACTTTAAGGTCTTAAAAGATTAATTAGTCATATGTACATCAAAACATATAGTGAAATTTTTCACTTGTGTCAACAACCAGCACAGTCCGAGGATGTGCTTGGGGCAGCCCACAAGTGCCGCCATGCTTCCAGTGCCGAAATAGCATGCCCGCAACTCATTAACCCTAACCTGTACGTCTGGAATGTGGGAGGAAACCACAACACGCAGAATAAACTCACACAGTCACGGGGGAAATGCACAAACTGTTTAAAAGGCAGTGGGAACTGAAGCCCTAATTGCAGGTCATTGGTGTTGTGAAGAATTGCACCACTATGCTGGCAGGTTGCCTACAAAAAGGATGGAGAAAGGAAGTCAGCGAGCCTAATAGGATGATTTGGAGGTTATTAGTTACCCATCAGAAGTGTGTCAAATCAACAGCACTCTGGGACTTATTCTAATACAGTAATAACTACAGTCCAAATGGAGATTGTTGTGATACACCACCCTCACTCCAATGCTTGTCACCTCAGGCTTGATTGCATTCCAGAGGAATTGCCCACTGTTGTCCTTCTTTTAATGGTACAACTACAATTTTAACCCTAATTATCATCAAGTCAGCAATTACACTTAGTGCAATGAATTATTCTTCTGTGTGCACTTGTACAATGATAACAAACGATTCTGAAATGTACACAGGGATCTTGGGGACACTCGTAACTGTGTCTGAAAGGGGTAAAGAAGGCTTGCAGCATGCTTGTATTCAGAATCAGATTTATTATCACTGACTTAACTGATTTGAAATCTGTTGCTTTGCAGCAAGTGTACAGAGGAAAGGCATAAAATTATTATGTTACTAAAATAAACAAATAGTGAAAAATAGGAATAACGAGGTAGTAATCCAATCACAAATGGGAGAAGATCTGGAGATGCTGGAAATCCAAGCAATACACGTGATGCACCATCAATAACTCTCGGAGACGTGAGGCAAGATATAGGCTTTTATTCACTGAAAGAGAGCAGTCAGCAGCAAGCGATCCCCACACGACATCCTGGAGACTAAGGAAGGAGCAGTGCCTCCAATCGCCTTTATACAGGGGTCTGTGGGAGGAGCCACAGGAGCAGTCAGCGGGGGGGGGGCGTGTTCAGACAGGTATATGTAGTTCACCACAACACGCAAAATGCTGGAGGAACTCAGCGGGCCAGGCAGCATCTATGGAAGAGAGTACAGTTGACATTTCGGACTAAGACCCTCTGGCAGGACATGGTAGTGACGAGGTAGTGTTTCAAGCACCATCCAGAAATCTGATTACAGAGGGGAAAACGCTGCTTCACAATTTTGGAGTCTGGGTCTTCTGGCTCCAGTACCACCTCCCCTGCATTAGTAAAAAGAAGAGGGCACACCCCAGATGGCGAGGGTCCTCACTAATGGATGCCTCCTTCTTGAGGCACCATCTCTCATTAGTCAGGGTGTTGAGTATAAAGGCCAGGAAGCCAGGTTGGAGCTGTAAAACATCTTTGGTTGTGCTGCACTTGGAGTATTGTGTGCAGTTCTGGTCACCCCAGTACAGAATGAATGTGAGGCCTTTGGAAGGGATATGGAGGATCAGGACTCAAAGGTATGAACTGTAAGGAGATGCTGAACAAACTTGGATTGTGTTTTTCAGGAGCAATAGACAATAGACAATAGGTGCAGGAGTAGGCCATTTGGCCCTTCGAGCCATCACCACCATTCACTGTGATCATGGCTGATCATCCACAATCGGTATCCCGTTCCTGCCCTCTCCCCATATCCCCTTGACTCTGTTATCTGTAAGAGCTCTATCTAACTATTTCTTGAAAGCATCCAGAGAATTGGCTTCCACTGCCTTCTGAGGGAGAGCATTCCATAGATCCACAACTCTCTGGGTGAAAAAGTTTTTCCTCAACTCCATTCTAAATGGCCTACCCCTTATTCTTGAACTGTGGCCTCTGGTTCTGGACTCCCCCAACATCGGGAAAATGTTTCCTTATATATTTCAATCAGATCCCCTCTCATCCTTCTAAATTCCAGTGTATACAAGCCCCATCGCTTCAATCTTTCAACATATGACAGTCCCGCCATCCCAGGAATTAACCTCGTGAACCTACGCTGCACTCCCTCAATAGCAAGAATGTCCTTCCTCAAATTCGGAAACCAGAACTGCACACAATACTCCAGGTGTGGTCTGACCAGGGTCCTGTACAACTGCAGAAGGACCTCTTTGCTCCTATACTTAACTCCCTTTGTTATGAAGGCCAACATGCCATTAGCTTTCTTCACTGCCTGCTGTACCTGCATATTTACTTTCAGTGACTGATGAACAAGGACACCTAGATCTCATTGTACTTCCCCTTTTCCTAACTTGACACCATTCTGCCTTCCTGTTCTTATCACCAAAGTGGATAACCTCACATTTATCCACATTAAACTGCAACTTCATGCATCTGCCCACTCACCCACCCTGTCCAAGTCACCCTGCATTCTCATAACATCCTCCTCACATTTCACACTGCCACCCAGCTTTGTGTCATCTGCAAATTTGCTAATGTTACTTTTAATCCCTTCATCTAAATCATTAATACATATTGTAAACAACTGGGGTCCCAGCACCGAGCCTTGTGATACCCCACTAGTCACTGCCTGCCATTCTGAAAGGGACCCGTTAATCCCTAGTCTTTGTTTCTTGTCTGCCAACCAATTTTCTATCCATGTCAGTATCTTACCCCCAATACCATATGCTCTAATTTTGTCCACTAATCTCCTATGTGGGACCTTATCAAAGGCTTTCTGAAAGTCCCGGTACACTACATCCACTGGCCATTTTCTGGTTATATCCTCAAAATATTCCAGAAGATTAGTCAAGCATGATTTCCCCTTCGTAAATCCATGCTGACTCGAATCGATCCTGTTACTGCTATCCAAATGTGCCGCTATTTCATCTTTTATAATTGACTCCAGCATCTTCCCCACCACTGATGTCAGGCTAACTGGTCTATAATTCCCTATTTTCTCTCTCCCTCCTTTCTTAAAAAGTGGGATAACATTAGCTACCCTCCAATCCTCAGGAAGTTATCCTGAATCTATAGAACATTGGAAAATGATTACCAATGTGTCCACAATTTCTAGAGCCACCTCCTTAAGTACCCTGGGATGCAGACCATCAGGCCCTGGTGACCTATCAGCCTTCAGTCCCATCAGTCTACCCAACACCATTTTCTGTCTAATTTGGGTTTCCTTCAGTTCCTCCGTTACCCGAGGTCCTCTGGCCACTATTACATCTGGTAGATTGTTTGTGTCTTCCCTAGTGAAGACAGATCCAAAGTACCTGTTCAAGTCATCTGCCATTTCCTTGTTCCCCATAATAAATTCACCCGTTTCTGTCTTCAAGGGCCCAACTTTGGTCTTAACTAATTTTTTCTTCTTCACATACCTAAAGAAGCTTTTACAATCCTGCTTTATATTCTTGGCTAGCTTACCTTCGTACCTCATCTTTTCTCCTCAGCGTTGGAGAATTTTATAACATTATGAGAGGCATAGATAGAGTAGAATCTTTTTTTCCAGGGTAGAAATGTCAAAAACCAGAGGGTATCATTTAAGGTGAAAGGGGGAAATTTTAACAAGTAGTGGGTCAGTTAGCCAGTGTCTGGAATGAGCTATCAGTGACAGTGGTAAAAGCTGGTAAGCAACTGGTGCTTAAGAAGCTTTTTATCTGAGAAATGAATATGCAGGCAATGGAAGGATATGGATCACATACAAAGAGAAGAGAATTAGTTTAATTTGGCATTGTGGACTGATAGACCCTTTTTCCTGTGCCTGTACTGTTCTATGTTCTATGTATTGTGTTTGTGTAATGCATTACTCAGTGAGATTCAGAACCCATTGAAATAGCACAGTTAGATCAAAATAGGCTGGGAAAAGCCTCTCCTCACTTGATACACAGCAACAGAAATAAAATAAAACCAAGTGAGATGCAGGAGGTTGCAAATGCTGGAATCCGGAGCAACAAACTATTTACTGGAGGAATGCAGTGGGTCGAGGAGTTGAAACTCTCCATCAAGAGCAGAATAAAACAATAAAATGACAGACAATTGGGATGGCATGGGAGCATAATGATTGACATAACACTTTACAGCTGCCACACCTAGAGCTTGGGATTCAATTCCTCTCTCTATCTGTAAGGAGTTTGTACGTTTTCCCTGCGACCACGTGAGTTTCCTCTGGGTGCTCCGGTTTCCTTCCACATTCCAAAGACGTACAGGATAGTGTTAGTAAGCTGTGAGCATGCTGTGTTGGCACCCCAGAATCATGGTGACGTTCGCAGGCTGTGCCCAGCCCATGTTTGTGCTACGTTGGCTGTTGAACGCACTTCACTGTATGTTTCAATGTTTTGATGTACCTATGATCAATAAAGCTAATCTTTAATCTTTTAAAGCTTCAGTTGTTGTTTAATGCATGATTTACAACCTAATTGGACCTTGTACACACATCAATAAAAACAGGCTCCAAAATGACTGAGACATCAAATTAACTTCTCTGTCCTGAGGAAGTAGAGCCGGGTGTTAACTAGATGAAAGAACATTATGCATTATTATCTCAAAAAAACTTCCACGATGATATAACTGGAAGTTTTTTTAAGATAAGACTTCTCAAAGAATGAATAACAATGTCCAGCATAATATGCACAACAGTCATGGAGTTATGGGCTTTAAGTGAATTGGGGGACATGAAGATAGCATAAGAAAATGGCACTGATGGAGACAGGACCTTGGTGTAGATCAGTGCAGGCTCAGGGACCTAGATAACTCTTTCTAATCCACTGCCTATTGCAGCTCCTGCCACAAGCACGTATTCTTTCCATCATGATCATGGATCCTGAGGCATGCTTGGATGTTTGTGATCAACAATAACGGTTACACTGTAATGAGAGAGCAACCCAGAAAGCAACCACTCATAAGACGTGAAGGCAGTGATGTAGAGAGCGTGTTCGATTTGTGTGTGGGCACATATCTAATCATTATAATCCAACAACGATTAAGTTCCAACACACTAGATAGCTTGGCTGGCAGGAGACCTTCTCTTCCTGCTTTAGTTAAACGTAGTGAAGGGTTTACGCTGTGACCTCGCTGTAGAATCCAGCCCATTTAAAGCCAGAGTTAAATAAGCAACAATGAGCAGAGAGGGCTGCACATCTCAAAAGTTCGTGCAAGTTTCTGCTGATGTAGCTTTAGGATAGCTGGATCCATTCTCCGCGTCATAAGGTGACTTTTAAACACTGCACCAACGTTTTGCAAAATCAAAGTGCAACGCATGGTGGAAACAGCATTAAAATAATAATGTTTCAAGAAGAGAATAACACATATTAAGTGTTAAGACATTTGGCAGTAAAATGAGTGGCTGGTGAATGATTTCAAACCCACAATGTGATTTGTGCATTGTCTAGTGTTTTGGAATAAATCAACAGTCATTTCTGCAGAAGGTTATGACTAAACGCGTTAGAAAGTGCAGTAAGATGTGCGGTTTGGTTTGGGACTTACTGTAATATCATAAAGACATCTTAAATTGCAGGCACTCTGGAGAGAATTGCGCAGAGATGTAGGGAATGAGTAAAGGACCATATTAGGCCATTTACAAAGATAACGTTGGGAGCAGAGGTGATAGTTGTAAAACATAAAATACCTCTTGACCCCACAATCTTCCTCATTATTGACCTTACTGCCTGCCTGCACTGCACTTTCTTTGTTGCTTTTCAGCATTCTGCTATTGATTTAGCTCGATGCACGGTGTAGTGAATTGATCTATATGAACAGTATGCAAGGCAAGGTTTTCGCTGAATAAGATTCCAGTTTCTAATTTATTTATCATGTGTCTATCGAAACTTATAGTGAAATGTGCCATTTGCGTTAACAACCAAGGATGTGTTGGGGTCTGCCCTGAAGTGCTGTTACGTATTCCGACACCAACATAGCATTCCCACCATGCTCAGCAGAACAAGCCCTACTCTGCCCTCCAATTCAAATTCCGAATTCCAAATAAACCATTCCAGTTTCCAGATCAAGTTCAAACACCCTTGTCCATAAGGACTCGGCAAAGCGCCACTTAGAAGATACCATAAAAATGAGGAGGAAGTTAGAACTGAAGCGGAACTTTATGGCCTCGACATTAAGCAGTATGTGTGGTATAAATCTAATGCTGCCTATCAGCCAGGTAACAGTGTCCCTACTGTAAAGAAAGGTGGAGGCAGCATCAAGCCATTGGGGTGCTTCTCAGCAGCAGGGACTGGAAATCTGCTCAGGACTGATGGGAAGATGAATGCTGCTACATGAAGAGAGATCCTGGATAAAGTCCTGCTGGTCTCTGCCAGAAAGCTTAAACTGGGGAGGAAGTTCATCTTTCAGCAGGACAATGACCCAGAGCACTCTGTCAAGAGCAACCATGGAGTGGCTTCAAATGAAGAGAAATGATGTCTTTGAGTGGCCCAGTCAGAGTCCTGATCGAACATCTCTGATAAGACCTCAAGATTGTGTCCACCACCACTCCCCAACTAACTTGGCACAGCTTGAGCATTTTGCAAGCAGGAATGGGCAAATCTTTCTCCTTCATGTTGTATAGTCTAACAGAGACTTATTCAAAAAGACTAGCTGCAAGAGGTGGCGCAAATAAGTACTGAGCAAAGGGAAATGAATACTTTTGAACCGCTGACATTTCAGTTTTTGAACTTTCAGTTTTTCATGCTTTATAATTTTCCCTGTTTTGAGGGTTCTACTGTGGAAAAAAAAGGAGCGTGTGAATCACAAATAAAAAATTCTCAGTTAAACGGATCAAATCCTTGGTTGTAATATTCATTTCTGTGAACAAAGGGTTGGGGGCTGAATACTTTTTCAAGGCACTGTATGAGTACTCTGACTGCCTTACTGATGGCACGTGAGATTGGGGCTCCTGCAGCCTTTAGAGTCATCCTACCTCCTGGTCTGAAGGTAGTGTCCACATCCCTAAGCAATGACAAACCTCGACAGTCAGCCGTGATCTCTGGGTTGCCCGTTAGTGTGGTGCTTAATCACGTTAACATCCTCAATTCATTTTTCTATGTAGCCAGTCACTGATCCACATGTTCATCCATGTTGATGTGATGATGGCAGGTAGCCATCTTCCTGAATATGCTCCAGCCTGTGCTTTTGAAACAGTCCTGGAACACTGAGTTGGCAACTTCTAGCCAGGTCTTGTTTTCCCCGTAAACTGTTTTAACCAGCAGTCTGTATACAGGGAAGAGTGAAATGCATTTATGGTCTGAGTATCCAAGGTGAGGGCGGGGTATAGCCTTGTAGGCCCCATGTACGTTGGTATAGACCAGGTGTAATATATTCTCTCCTCTGGTTGTGAAGTTGACATACTAGTAGAACTTTGGCCTGACTGTTCTTAAATTGGCAGGACTGAAGTCACCAGCAATAACAGGGAAACAAAAATGGTGGTCTTGTTGGACAATAGGAACTGGATGTTCACTATTAAATTCACCACAAAAGTAAAAGCTGGTTATGTGGGAAAGAATGGAAGCTGATGAGGGAATGCAGTTCATGAGACCCCATATAGACCGGGCTGTATGTTCTAAGAAAAATATGAAATAATATCATTGCACCAAATATATTATTAGAATATCAGAATCAGATATATTACATGATGTCAAATGTGTTGTTTTGCAGCAGCAGTACAATGCAAAAGCACCAAGTTACTATAATATGCAAAACATTGCACAAAAATGAGGTAGTGTTCATGGGTTCATTGCCTGTTCAGAAGTCTGATGGTGGAGGGGAAGGAGCTGTTTCAAAAACACTGAGTATGGATCTTCATGCTCCTGCACCTTCTCCCTGATTGTGATGATGAGAAGAGGACATGTCCTGTGTGTATGGGTCCTCAGTGATGTCTGCTGTCCTCTCTTCCTCCCTCCCTACATTTCTATCTTTCTTCCTCCATCCCTCACTCGTTTGTTCCTCCCTCTCCCTTTTCTACTTCTTCCCTCTCTCCACCCATCTCTTTCTCCATCCCTCCTATCTTCCTTTTCCTCTCTATTCTTCCCCGCCCACCCTCCCTCCTCCTTTCCTGCATCCTTTCTTTCTTTCCTTCCTCACCGAGACTTGACCGTCTCTGCTCTGTCTATTCCTGACCGCCACTGGGTTATTCATTTCTGCATCCGCTGACTATCAGGCTGTTCTGGTATCTGTAGAGAACTGTGTAACTGTTTAACATGTGTTGATGTTACTACACTCAGACAGTGAGATGATTTTAAGCTTCAATAACTTATATGTTAATGTTGATTTACGCAATCTACTACTAATATTTGCCATGCTTAGCTGTCAATAACACATATTGCCCTTGAGGAACTGATAAATGTGCCATTTGAATGAACAAAATCCTGGGCAGGTGGCTGACAAATCGAAAAAGACACAATGTGAAGACAGAAAGCAACGTGACCATCTGTGCCAGGGCTTGGGAGAGAAGAGGGCCAGAAACTTCTCATCAGGTTGACATGGAATTGTGCAGACATTGCGAAGTGGGGCATACTTTTGCTTCTGGCTCAGACAGCCGTGGGTTCAAGCTTCATTTTGAGTTTTCAGCAGTGAATCTTTAGTGCCATACTGCGGGAATGCTGCAGCATTTAATGCAGTACCATGGGAGTGCTGTGCCATTCAATGCAGTACTGTGGGAGTACTGTCTCACTTAATACAGTACTTTGGGAGTGCTGTACATTCACCCTATCCATGACCTTCATAACTTTTTGCATTTCTAGAAGATCCACCATCCAGTCTCCTGTACATCAAGCAAAAAGATTTTCACCAGTCCAACCTCTCCTCATAACTCAGTCCCTTGAGACCTGACAACATCTGTGTATATCTCCTCTGCATCTGTCTAGTTTAGTAGCATCTTTCTTAGAGCAAGGTGGCCAAAACTGAGCACAATACCTCTAGTGCAGCCTCACAAGCATTTTGTACAACTTCACTGTGGCCTTCCAATTTCTGTATGCAAGGCCATGACTGATGAAGGTAAATGTGCCTTCCTGCCTTTAACGCCACTTTCAGAGAACCATCTATCTGAACTCCAAGGTCGCTCCATTCGACAACATATGTTGCACAGACGTTACTTTATCTACCAGATAAAACTTCTATAGATGTACCGTGGAAAGCATTCTGACAGGCTGTATCACTGTCTGGTATGGGGGTGGGGGCTACTGTACAAGGCCAAAAGAAGTTGCAGAGGATTGTAAATATAGTTGGCTCCATCTTGGGTACTAGCTTACAGAGTATCCAGGATATCTTCAAGGAGCAGTGTCTCAGAAAGGCAGTGTCCATTATTAAGGACTTCCAGTTCCCAGAGCAAGCCCTTTTCTAACTGTTATCATCAGTTAGGAGGTACAGAAGCCTGAAGCCACACACTCAGCAATTCAGGAACAGCTTCTTTCCCTCTGCCATCCGATTCCTAAATGGACCCTTGGACACTACCTCACTTCTTTAATATAAAGTATTTCTGTTTTTTGCACAATTTTTAATCTATTCAATATTCCTATACAGTAATGTATCTATTTAACCATATAGCCATATAACAATTACACCTGTTCGCTGGGGTTTGAGAGTGGAGTCTCAGCCCATCTAGTCCATGCCGAATGCTTACTCTCACCTAGTCCCACCTCCCTGCACTCAGCCCATTACCCTCCATTCCCTTCCTGTCCATATACCTATCCAATTTTTTTTAAGTGACAAAATCGAACCTGCCTCTACCACTTCTACTGGAAGCTCGTTCCACACAGCTATCACTCTCTGAGTAAAGAAGTTCCCCCTCGTGTTACCCCTAAACTTCTCCCCTTAACTCTCAACTCATGTCCTCTTGTTTGACTTTCCCCTACTCTCAATGGAAAAAGCCTATCCATGTCAACTCTATCCATCCCCCCACTCAAAATTTTAAATTCCTCTATCAAGTCCCCCCCTCAACCTTCTACACTCCAAAGAATAAAGACCTAATCAGTTTATCTATCTATCTATTTTATTATCATTATTATATTTTGTTTTTTTCCATCTATATTATGTATTGCCTTGTATTGCTGCTGCTAACAAATTTCACATGACATTCCGGTGATAATAAACCTGATTCTGACACCATGCATGAACATTGTCTGGATTTTGATTCCTCTGCTGAGGAATAGGAAGAAGAATTGAATATTCCAGTTTGTGAGAATGGTTTTGGGGACAGAGAGGAGAGTTAGAGGTCAGGATAGGGTTAAAGGACAGGGACATGGAAGAGTTAGAGGTCAAGCATCTGCTCGGTCCTCCACATTTCACATTTGAAATCCAGTGATGAGGACAGGTAACGAAGAGCATCTGCAGTCCAGGCCTCCACACCACACTCAAACCCCAGCGAACAGGCGTTCATAGGAGAAGAAATCATGAGGAAGCATGTGGGCTAATTAGTTAGCACACCCGAAGTTCGAGCCTGCAGTTTGGAGTCCTGTCATTGACTGGCCTGGGGTCAGTATTGAAGATTGGAACCAGAAATTCAATTGGAAGTCTGGTAGTCAAAGCCTGATGGCCAAAGCCTGGAGAATGGAGGCTGTCCTGGGATTGGAGGACTACCCATGTGTGTGGGTATGTAGGAGGGAGGAGAATGAGTTGTCCTCCACTGTCAGGATAAGGCCACACTTAGGTTAGAGGATCAAATATCTTATATTCTGTTTGGGAAGCCTCCAAGCCGATGGCAGGAACATCAATTTCTCAAACTTCCAGTAATGCCCCCCTCCTCCTTCACCATTTCCCAGTCCCTTGTCCTACTCTCATGATATCTCCTTGCCCTCCCTCTGGTGCTACCCGCCCCCAGTTTTCTTCCTTCCATGGCCTTCTGTCTCTTTCACCAGTCAATTTCCTAGCTCTTTGCTTCATTCCTCCCCCTCCAAGTTTCACCTATCACCTGGCATTTCTCTCTCCCTTTCCCCCAACATTTCAAAGCTATTCCTCAGCTTTCTCTCACAAGTCCTGCTGAAGGTTTTTGGCCCAAAATGTTGACTGGACTTTTTTTCATAGATGCTGCCTGGCCTGCTGAGTTCCTCCAGCATTTTGTGTGTGTTGTTTTGTTGCTGGTTGTGCTCAGTGTCATTCTGCCAAACATTGTGGGCAAGTTATATTGGTACCAGAATGTGTGACAACATCTATTGGCTGCTCCACATCCTTGGGTTGTGTTGGTTGTTAATGCAAATAACGCATTTTACAATGTATTTTGATATACATGTGATAAATTAATTAATCTGATTCCAAACGCAAGTTCCAAACTTTTGGTGGAAGGAAGAGTCACCGGTGAAACCACTAGAGTTGGCCCAGATAGCCCATGCTGAATTATTATGCTGCCTAGTCCCATCAACCTGCACCTGGACCATAGTCCTCTCATCCATGTACCTATCCAAATTTTTCTTAAGTGTTGGTGGGTCCCTGGAGCTCTTCAGTGGGACTAGGATGCCTTTGAACAGCCTTGAAGCGTGAAGCCTGACTTGGAGTACCGTGAGCAGTTTTGGTGGTGGACAATGGGAAGAGGAGATTCCGGGAACATCACAGTGAGTTTGCTGCCCTTACCTAGATGCTGGTCTCTGGTTATGGGAAAGATGTTACAAGAAAGAAGTGAATGTTACCTAACCACATTTCACCTCTGACAGCACACACTGTGTGGGCAATTCTGAGTCATCTGGTGACAATGGAAACCTAACTCCTCTGATGCTGCTACGCTGCAGACAGTGTTCGTACAGCTACAGCTCTCAACCATCCCCCATCTACTGCCTGTCATGGTGCACAGCGCAGGGCTGGGCAGAGATATACAGCCTGTAACGTCTAAGGTTTATCCATTCCCACAGACGCTGTCTGACTCGCTGAGCTCCTCCAGCATTTTGTGTGTGTTACTCTGGATTTCCAGCAACTTGCACTCCTTCCCTTCTCCCCCCACCTTTTTTAATTCGGGCCTCTTCTCCTTCCGTTCCAGTCGTGATGAAAGGACTCGACCTGAAATGTCAACTGTTTATTCTCCTCATTGACCTGCTGAACTCCATCAGCAATTTTCGTTGGTTGCTCTGGATTTTCAGTACTTGCAGGATCTCTTGTGTTAAAGATATATCAAGTGCTTGCAATGGCAGCTATGTGATATTGTCTCTTTCTCTTCTTCTTCTTAAGCCCATCACCCCTGACAGCAGCTTGCCAGTGTCCTGGGCTAAAGGCTATTTGGCCCAGTGGTTTCATCTTCACCACACAACTTCATACATCTTCCAGGTGAAGATCATCCCTCTCCCACGTCTTTAGAGCTTCTGTTAGCTTTGGGAGTTTTTACGGGTTGGGATTGCTATCCCTATGACCAGCTCTCCTCCTTTTGCAGCCAGGCTTGGGACATGGCGATGTTGGCATTGTCTCTGGTAGTATGGAAATTGGGATTTGAATTGATTTGTTACTTTGTATTTTTTCTAGCATTATTTGTGTGGATGAGATGCAGCAGCATTATTTTGCATGCCATCCACATGGATCATTTCAATATGAGAGAAAAACAATATCAGAATGCAGAATATAGTTGCAAAAGATTCTGCAGATGCAGGAACTCTTAAGCAACACACACAAAATGCTGGAGGAACTCAGCAGGTCGGGCAGCATCTATGGAGGGGAAGAATCTGTCAACATTTTGGGCTGACATATACCAGTGAAGGGCCTTGGCTAGAAACATCAGCAGAATATGATATTGCAGTTACAGAGAAAGTACAGTGCAGGCTGACAATATGGTGCAAAGCTCATTGTGAACACATTATGGGACAAGGGATCCACTCAGAAGTCTTACCCCAGCAGAATAGAAACCATTCACGAGAGAGGTGGTATGTTCTTCCAAGCTTTTGTATATTTAGCACGATAGGAGGGGGAGAAGAGAGAATGGGCATGGATGGGATCTTTGTTCATATTGGCTGCTTTACCGGGGCACTGATTGTTAACTTAGTCCATGGAAGGGAGTTGGTTTTTGAGGTGCACTGAACTGTGTCCACAACTTTCTATTTTCTTATGTTCTTGGTAAAGCAATAGCCGCACCCAAGCTGCTTTGCATCCAGGTAGAGCCATAGGACATCACGGAGCAGAAACAAGCCCTCCGGCTTGCCTAGTCCGTTCTGCTCTGTCCCAGCGACCTCCAGACCCCTCTCATCCATGTAGAAACATAGAAACGTTGAAAACCTACAGCACAATACAGGTCCTTTGGCCCACAATGCTGTGCTGAACATTACTTACTTTAGAAATTACCTCAGGTTACCCATAGTTCTTTATTCTTCTAAGTTCCATGTACCTATACAGGAGTCTCTTAAAAGACCCTAGTGTATCTGCCTCCACCGCTATTGCTGGCAGCCCATTCCATGCACTGACCACTCTCTGCGTAAAAGCTTACCGCTGACATTTCCTCTGTACCTTCTTTAAAGCACCTTAAAACTGTGTCCTCTTGTGTTAGCCATTTTAGCTCTGGGAAAAAGCCTCTGACTATCCACACGATCGATGTACTTACCCAAATTACTTCATCTCAACATCATGAGGACGTCATGACTAAATTTGGTGGGGGGAGAGTGTAATGTGCTGTAAGGTTTCATTGCTAATGTAATGGTTTCTCTGTAGCAGCAATGTTTGGGTTATGATTAGAGCTAATGGGGGCTTTGAAAAGTATGCCATCCTGCCATCAAAAGGCATGTTGTTCTTTCTTGTGGGTCTGAGAGAAGGGATTTTGTGGTCTTCTGGTTGGCAGAAGATGGAGAGAGAAGATGCCAGAATGGGGAAGTCATAGTCTGCAGGATGGAGTGCTCTTGGAATGGAGTTGGGAGTCGGCACTCAAGGGGAAAATATTTGGAGAAAGAACAGACAGGAAAACCGTGAGCGTCAAAACATTGTGCATTAGACTGCTTCATGAGAATGGGCCCTTTTTCTTTTTAGTTTCTTTACCTATAATCAAATCAAGAATTATAAAGCTCAATTGTTTAATTGCATATTGTGTACTGTCTAACATTTTGTGGTACAGATTTGTAACTGGGCAACACATCATGCAGCATGCACACAAACAAGATTTCTCAGCTGTCCTCTAGCCAGATGTATGCTGGCTGAACCTAAGGGTTACACTCATAATTTTGTATACATCTATCAAATCTCCACTGATTTGCCTACGTTTCAGGGGAAAAAACATCTTAACCGATTCAATCTTTCCCGATATCTAGGATGACTTCTGTGGGTGCATCAGGAAATACTGGTGAGCGTCTTCAGGGACTTTGCAAATTTCCTCAACCTTCTGAAGAAATAGAGGTGGTGCTAAGCTTTCTTGGCCATGGTGTGTACGCAGTTGGACTAGCCTAAGTTATTGGAGACATTCACACCTATGAACTTGAAACTTCCCACCCTCTCAACTACAGCATCATTGGCGTAGACAGGCGCATGTGCACCATCCCCTTTGCTGAAGGCAATGACCAGCTCTTTTGCTTTGCTGTCATTTTGGGGAAAGGTTGTTGTCATGACACTATGTCACTGGGCTTGTAGGGTAATGTAATTAGTGGAAATGTACGTAATTGACAACCACCGACATTGATGTGGAGTTCACTCTGTAGAGGCTGGTCTGATGTGGTGATGTAATTATGTAAAAGGCTTTTACTGCACTTTGTGCTCCGGTTTTGGAGTTCAGTAAGTGTGTTGTCATGGTTCTTTTAAGCCTCGTGTCATTTTATTTGCGAAAACCTGTCTTCTTCCTGTACTCTGAATAGGAGTAATTCCATATAAGGGAAGTAACTCGGAGTGCATTAGCAGATTGTACGTCTCACTGCAACCTCAGCATTACTGATATAACCAACATTTAATGCGCTTAGGATGCTGCTGGTGATCTGCTTGCTTACAGTAGAAGCTTGGTATGATTGAGACAGAAGAGAATCGGCAGATGCTGGAAATCTTGCCCAATGCACACAAAATGCTGGAGGAACTCAGCAGGTCAGGCAGCATCAACAGAGGGGAATAAACAGTTGACACTTCGACCTGAGAGTCTTTATCAACAAGGAAATTGAAGGAGGTGGGACCCAGAATAAAACTGATTGGCTGGCTGGGTATTTCAGAGAGCCTTTGAGAATCAACGGTATAGAGGTACAGTTCCAGCGACCCCAGGCTCGATCCTGACCTCCAGTGCTATCCGCGAGGAGTTTGCACGTTCTTCCTTTGACTGCTTAGTTTTCCTTTAGGCGCTCAGTTTTCCTCCCACAGTCTGAAGGTTCATAGGTTAAATGGTCACAGAAAATTACCCCTAGTGTCCAGGTGAATGGTAGAATCTGGGGAAAGGTTGATGAGAAAGTGAGCAAGAATAAAATGGAATTAATGAACGTTTGAGGGTCAGTGGTTTGAAAGCCTCTTCCCCTGCTGTATACCTCTATGATATATCTCCATGGGCTAAGAGTCACATACAATTGCATTAGAGAGCATGTCTTATAAGGAAAGGTTGAGCAAGAAAGGGTTTTCCTTGGGAGTGAAGGAGGATGGGAGTTGACTTGATGGAGATGTATATGATCTAAGGACATAGACTGAGTGGATAACTATTTTCCCAAGATAGAAATGACTACTACAAGGGGGCATAATTTTAAGGTGATTGGAGGAAAGTATACGTGGAGGTGTGTCGGAGGAAATCCTCTCCATAGAGTGGCAGATGGGTGGAATGGTGGAAGGGTGGAATGGTAGAGGCAGATACATTAGGGACATTTAAAAGAATCTTAGATTGGAACATGAATGATAGAAAAATATCAAGCTATGTGGGAGAGAAGGTTTAGGTTGATCTTAGAGTAGGTTAAAAGGTCTGCACAACATCCTGTGGTGAAGGGCCAGTACTGTGCTGCACTATTCTAATGTCTATGTCCCTGTCTCCATTTTCCTCCCCCAACACCAACAATCTCTCGGCTGCAGCTTCTGTTTCGAGCTTATCACCTGAAAACTGGTCTCAACAGATATTCATTTACGTGACCTCCTGGCTCACTGTTTGAGTTGGCACATATGGCTGATGAATACACGAGCAAGAAAGCTGATGGAGCTGTCGGTTTTGTCAGACAATTCATCACTGCTCTTTTCTTGGTTAGCACAGTCTGTCCTGGAAATGGCTCAAGTTTCATGTGCATTTGCCACTTGGAAACAGATCCACTCAATGTTAACAACATGTATATCATTTCAAGTGAATCAACTGCGTTTTTCTATGAGCTGGTTATATCAGTCGTGAAGTAGATTTAGAGCAGATGTTTATATCCATCTGCTGGGATCTGCCTAGAGTACCTCAGCACAGAAACAGGCCCTTTGGCCAGTCTGTGTCAGCCTGGTCTCATTTACCAGCACCTACACCATAGCCCTCCATACTTTCCCTCATCCATGTAAGTATCCAAATTTCTCTCGAATTTTACGACTGAACCTGCACCTTCCACTTTGCTAGCAGGTCATTCCATGCTCAGACCACTCTTTGAGCAAAGAAATTCCCCCTCAGGTTCCCTTTAAACATTTCACATTTCACCCTAACCTATCATGTCCAGTTCTAGGCTCATGCAACATCAGTGGAAAAAGCCTGGTTACATTCAAACTATTGATACCCCTGATAATTTTGTACACCTCTGTGAGATCTCCCCTCATTCTCCTGCGCTCCTGTGAATAAAGTTCCAATCTATTTGATGTTTACCTACAACTGAGGTCCTCAAATCCTGGCAACATCCGTATAAATTTTCTCTGTATTCTTTAAAACTTATTGACATCTTTCTTGCAGGTAGCTGGCCAAACTGCATGCAATACTCTATATTTTCCCTCTTCACCTCCTTGCACTCAAGGCCAACGCACCTAAAAGTCTCTTTATAAGTGCCCATCTGCTTGAGATGCCACTTTCAAGGAATTATGGTTCTGTATTCCCAGATCCCTCAGCTCTATTGCATTCCACAGTCCTGTGTAAGTGGTCATGTTCTTAAAAGGAGGCAGCTTTAAATCAGGGGTTCCCAGTCCAGGGTCCACAGACCTCTTGGTTAATGGTAGGAGTCCATGGCATAAAAGAGGTTGGGAACTCCTGCTTTAAATGAAAGAAGTATGTTGGATCACAAATGTAGATGCATGCAACTCATTATTCAATTCCTCATGCGGAGGTGGGAACGAGTTTAGTTCAGTGCAGTGTTGACTGGTGTTCATTAATGCAAAGGGAACTTTGAACTGTGAAGGATTGGTGTGGGGTGATTTCAATTCTTGGATTTGTAAATTGGAGAGGGATTGAGAAAGGCAGTAAGGAGAGGACTCTAACTTCCCAAGAGGACATAATTCGATGCATTGTGGCTTTATCACCAAAGTCAAAGTCGAATTTACTGTTATATCCACAAGTAAGTGTATGCACAGGTCCCATGAAACTTGCAACAGTATCACAGGCACTTAGAATTAGAGACACAACCTGCATAAGAGAAACATAAATTAAGCACAAATTATACACATTTTTATAAGAAAGAACACAATTAAAACAAGAAAGTCCATTGAGGCACAAAGTGTTCAAAGTTCAAAGTAAATTTATTAACAATGTACATCTCTGTCACCATTTACAACCTTGAGATTCACTTTTGTGTAGGTCATAGTGACCATAATGTTGCTAAATGTGGTGATTAGGGTTTTGCTGGCTGGTTCAAGAACCAGATGGTTGAAGGGAAGCACTGTTCTTGAACATATATAACAATTACAGCACGGAAATAGGACATCTCGGCCCTTCTAGTCTGTGCCAAACGCTTACTCTCACCTAGTCCCACTGACCCGCACTCAGCTCATAACCCTCCGTTCCTTTCCTGTCCATATACCTATCCAATTTTACTTTAAATGACAATACAAAACCTGCCTCTACCACTTCTACTGGAAGCTCGTTCCACACAGCTACCACTCTCTGAGTAAAGAAATTCCCCCTCGTGTTACCCTTAAACTTTTGCCCCCAACTCTCAACTCATGTCCTCTTGTTTGAATCTCCCCTACTCTCAATGGAAAAAGCCTATCTACATCAACTCGATCTACCCCCCTCATAATTTTAAGTACTTCTATCAAGTCCCCCCTCAACCTTCTCCGCTCCAAAGAATAAAGACCTAACTTGTTCAACCTTTCCCTGTAACTTAGGTGCTGAAACCCAGGTACATTCTAGTAAATCTTCTCTGTACTCTATTTTGTTGACAACTTTCCTATAATTCAGTGACCAGAACTGTGCACAATACTCCAAATTCGGCCTTATCAATGCTTGTACAATTTTAACATTACATCCCAACTCCTATACTCAATGCTCTGATTTATAAAGGCCAACATACCAAAAGCTTTCTTCACCACCCTATCTACATGAGATTCCATCTTCAGGGAACTATGCACCATTATTCCTAGATCACTCTGTTCTACTGCATTCTTCAATGCCCTACCATTTACCATGTACGTCCTATTTGGATTATTCCTACCAAAATGTAGCACCTCACATTTATCAGCATTAAACTCCATCTGCCATTGTTCAGCCCACTCTTCTAACTGGCCAAAATCTCTGAAAGCTTTGAAAACCTACTTCATTATCCACAACATCACCTACCTTATATCATCTGCATACTTACTAATCCAATTTACCACCCCATCATCCAGATCATTAATGTGTATGACAAACAACTTTGGACCCAGTACAGATCCCTAACGCACACCACTAGTCACCGGCCTCCAACCTGACAAATAGTTATCCACCACTATTCTCTGGCATCTCCCATCCAGCCACTGTTGAATCCATTTTACTACTTCAATATTAATACCTAATGATTGAACCTTCCTCACTAACCTTCCATGCGGAACCTTGTCAATGGCCTTACTGAACTCCATATAGACAGCATCCACTGCTTTACCCTTGTCAACTTTCCTCCTAACCTCTACAAAAAATTCAATGCACAAATCCATGTTGACTGTTCCTAGTCAGACCCTGTCTATCCAGATAATTATATATACCATCTCTAAGAATACTTTCTATTAATTTACCCACCACTAACTTCAAACTGACAGGCCTTTAATTGCTAGGTTTAATCTTAGAACCCTTTTTAAACAATGGAACCACATGAGTAATATACCAATCCTCCGGCACCATCCCCGTTTCTAATGACATTTGAAATATTTCTGTCAGAGCTATTACTACACTAACTTCCCTCAAGGTCCTAGAGAATATCCTGACAGGACCCAGAGACTTGTCCACTTTTATATTTCTTAAAAGCACCAGTGCTTCCTCCTCTTTAATTGTCATAGTTTCCATAACTTCCCTACTTGTTTCCCTTACCTTACACAATTCAATATCCTTCTCCTTAGTGAATACCGAAGAAAAGAAATTGTTCAAAACCTCCCCCATCTCTTTCGGCTCCACACATAGCTGACCACTCTGATTCTATAAGGGATCAATTTTATCCCTCACTATCCTTTTGCTATTAATATAACTGTAGAAAACCTTCGGATTTATTTTCACCTTACTTGCTAAAGCAACCTCATATCTTCTTTTAGCATTTCTAATTTCTTTCTTAAGATTCTTCTTACATTCATTATATTGAGCACCTCATTTACTTCATGCTGCCTATATTTATTGTAGATATCTCTCTTTTTCCTAACCAAGTTTCCAATATCCCTTGAAAACCATGGCTCTCTCAAACTTTTAACCTTTCCTTTCAACCTAACAGGAATATAAGGAATATAAAGATTCTGTTCCCTCAAAATTTCACCTTTAAATGACCTCCATTTCTCTATTACATCCTTCCCATAAAACAAATTGTCCCCATCCACTCCTTCTAAATCCTTTCACATCTCCTCAAAGTTACCCTTTCTTCAATCAAAAGACTCAACTCTGAGTCCAGTCCTATCCTTCTCCATAATTATATTGAAACTAATGGCATTGTGATCACTGGACCCGAAGTGCTCCCCAACACATACTGCCATCACCTGACCTTTTCATTCCCTAACAGAAGATCCAACACTGCCCCGTCTCTAGTTGGTACCTCTAGGTATTGCTGCAAAAAACTATCCTGCACACATTTTACAAACTCCAAACCATCCACCCCTTTTACAGTATGGGCTTCTCAGTCTATGTGTGGAAAATTAAAATCTCCCACAATCACAACCTCGTGCTTACTACAAATATCTGCTATCTCCTTGCAAATATGCTCCTCCAATTCTCACTCCCCATTAGATGGTCTATAATACACCCCTGTAAGTGTTAGTACACCTTTCCCATTCCTCAATTCCACCCAAATAATTTCCCTAGATGAGCCCTCTAATCTATCCTGCCAGAGCACCGCTGTAATATTTTCCCTGACAAGCAACGCAACACTTCCCCCTCTTGTCCCTCCGATTCTATCACACCTGAAGCAATGAAATCCAGGAATATTTAGTTGCCAATCACACCCCTCCTGCAACCATGTTTCACTAATAGCTACAACATCATATTTCCAGGTATCAATCCATGCCCTAAGCTCATCCACCTTTCTTACAATGCTCCTAGCATTAAAATAAATGCATTTAAGAAATTCTCCCCTCTTCCTCTCTGTTTATCTCTAACAGTACAAAGAACTTTACTGTCTTCTTTTTCTTCCTTCTCCCATACATCTGTTCCTACACTCTGGTTCCCCTCCCCCCTCGTATGTAGTTTAAATCCACTGGAGCCTCTCTAGCAAACCTACCTGCAAGAATATTTGTCCACCTCCAGTTCAGATGTAAACCGTCCCGCCGGAACAGGTCACACCTTCCCTGGAAAACTGCCCAATTATCTATAAGTCTGAAGCCCTCCCTCCTGCACCATGTCTTCAGCCACGTGTTGATCTGCACTATCTTACTATTTCTAAAACCACCTGCATGTGGCACTGGTAGCAATCCTGAGATTGCTAACCTGGAGGTCCTGTCCTTTAATTTGGCACCCAGCTCCCTAAACTCACCTTTCAGGACCTCCTCACTCTTCCTATCTACGTCATTGGCCCCTACATGGACCACGACATCTGGCTGCTCACCCTCCCTCTTGAGAATACTGAGAACTCAATCCGAGATATCACGGACTCTGGCACCAGGGAGGCAACAGACCATCTGGGATTCTCGATCTCTTCCACAGATCTCTGTCCTCCTAACTATCGAATCCCCTATTACTACTGCTCTCCTCTTTTCCCTCCTTCCCTTTTGAGCTGAGGGTCCAGTCTTGGTGCCAGAAACACAACCACTGCAACTTGTCCCTGGTAGGTTGTCCCCACTAACAGTATCCAAAATGATATACTTATTGTTGATGGGAATGGCCACAGGGGTGCTCTGCTCTTCCTGTCTATTCCCCTTCCCTCTCCTGACAGTGGTGGTGTGGGACATCAGACTTCTATAGGTCCTGCCCACTGGTCGCTGTGGATGATGGGGCCATCGCCATTACAACTGAACAATGAAAAGCCACACCCTGCACATTGATGCACCATCAATAACTCTCTGAGACGTGCAGCAAGATATCGGCTTTTATTGACTGGAAGAAAGAACAAGCAGCAATTGACCACCATGCTACATCCTGGAGACTGAAGGCAGGGCTCAGGCCTCAATGGCCTTTACACCGGGGTCTATGGGAGGAGCCACAGGAGAGTGGAGGGGGGGGGGGGGCGTGTTCAGACAGGTATATATAGTTCACCACACACATATCCTCATTTAAAACTTTCTCCAAAAGCTGGGAAGCACAGTCGCTCAGCTGGTACAGCTGCTGTCATGGGAACCAACAGAGATGCCCCAGGGGGTCGCCATTGACCATAACCTTACCCAGAGCTGTGACACAAATGCAATTTCAAAGAAGAACGGATCAGTGCTTGGGGGTCCTGTGGCAAATGAGTCATTACCTCATACTTCAACAGAACACACACAAGATGTTTGAAGATTTCGGCAGGTCAGGCAGCATCCATAGAGGGGAATAACCAGTTGACTTTTCAGGCCAAGACCGTTCACCAGGTCTGAAAAGGAAGGGGAAAGAAGTCAGAATAAAAAGGTGGGGGAGGGGAAAGAGTACAAGCTGGCAGGTGATAAGTGAAAAAAATCACAAACAAGAGAAAATCCGCAGATGCTGGAAATGCAAGCAGCACATACAAAATACTGAAGGAACTCAGCAGGCCAGGCAGCATCTATGAAAAAGAGTACAGTTGACATTTCAGGCTGAGACCCATAAGTGAAGCCGGGCGAATGAGAAGGAGATGTGGGAAGGGGTTGAAATGTGGAGGAGATAAGTGAGAAGGGTAAAGGGTTGAAGAAGGAGTCTGATTGGAGAGAAGATTGGACGGTGAGAGAGAGGGAAGGAGGGAAGTGAAGAGAAGGGGTAAGAGGGGTGTAGAATGGGGAATGGAAAAAGAGAGGAGATGGGGGAAGGAGAAATTGCAGCAGGTTAGAGAAATTGACATCAATGTCGTGAGGTTGGAGGCTACCCAAATGTAAGTCAGATGCATTAGTATTTTAATGGAGTGAAGGAAATTAAAGGGAAATGAGAGGGGAGCAGGCCAGAGTGATCAGTAGGGGACACTAACTGGGATGACTGCAGATAAGCATTGACTGGAGTTTCTGGGGGCAATACAGAAAGTGCAGGAAATCCCCAAAATGAAGCAGTATGCTAAAGGGAAGATGATGCAACCGTGGCTGACAAGGGTAGTCAAAGACAGCATGAAAGGAAAAGAGAGGGAAAATAATATAGCAAACAGTAATGGGAAGTTAGAAGATTGAAGGCTTTTTTAAAACCAACAGAAGGCAACTAAAAAAATCATGACTAAAGAAGCAATATGAAAGTAAGCAAGCCAAAAATATCAAAGGGTATATCAAAATCTTTTTTCAGATATATAAAGAGTAAAAGAGAGGCAAGATATTAGACCGCTGGAAAATGACGCTGTAGAGGTAGAAATGGGGGACAAAGAAATGGCGGACAAACCTAATTAGTATTTTGGTATGGAAACAAAATACTTACTAATTTTTCTTCACTATGAAAGATACTAGTAGAATGCTATGAACTTGAGCATGTCAAGAGGAAGAAACGAGTGTAGAAATAAGGAGAAGGTGCTTGGAAATCTGAAAGATCTGAAGGTTTGATAATTCATCTAGACCAGATAGTCTACACCCAAGGGTTTGGAAAGAGGTAGCTGAAAAGATTGTGGGGGCATTAATAATGATCTTTCAAGAATCACTAGATTCTTGAATGGCTCTGGAGTACTGGAAAATTGCATATGTCACTCCACTCTTCATGAAGGGAGGTAGAAGAAAGGAAATTATAGATCAGTTAGCCTGACTTCAGAGGTTGGGAAGATGTTGGAGATCATTTTTAAGGATAGGGTTTCGGAGTACTTGGGGTCACATGATGAAGATGGACAACATCAGTGTAGTTTCCTTCAGGGGAAACCTTGCCTATCAAATCTGTTGGAATTATTTGAGGAAATAATAGGCAGGATAGATAAAGAAGATCAAGTGACCATTGTTTACTTGGATTTTCAGAAGGCCTTTGCCAGGGTGCTGCACATAAGTCTGCTTAACAAGAATCCATTATATTACAGGAAAGATGCAAACACGGTTAGAATGATTGGTGGGAGACAAAAAGTCAGAATAAAGGGGGCCTTTTCTGGTTGGCTGTCGGTGACGAGTGGTGTTGCACAGGAAGTGTTAAGCACTTCTTTTCACATTACATGTCTGTGGTAAACTATGTATACTTGTCTGACGCCCCTCTGCTGACTGCTCCAGTGGCTCCTCCCACAGACCCCTGTATAAAGGCGATTGGAGGCACTGCTCCTCCCTCAGTCTCCAAGATGCCGTGCTCCATTTTGCTGCTAATAAAAGCCTATTGTTCACCTCTCATCTCTGAGAGTTATTGATGCTGCATCAATGTCAATGATTTAGATGACAGGATTGATAGCTTTGTGGCCAAGTTTGGAGATGATACACCGATAGGCGGAAGATAAGGTGGTGTTGAGGAAGCAGGTGCCTGCAGAAGGACTTGGACAGATTGGAAGAATGGGCAAAGAAGTAGCAAATGGAACATACTGTAGTGTTGGGAAGTATATTGCCTTGCACTTTGGTAGAAGTAATAAAGGCATAGACTATTTGCTAAATGGGGAGATAATTCAAAAATCAGAGGTGCAAAGTGACTTGTGAGTCCTTGTGCAGGATTCCCTAAAGGTTAACTTGCAGGTTGATTGGTAGTAAAGAAGTCAAATGCAATGTTAGCGTTCATTTCAAGAGGACTAGAATATATGAACAAGGGTGTGATGCTATTAGTCAGACCACATTTGAAGTATTGTGAGTAGTTCTGGACCCTTTATCTAAGAAAAGATGTATTCACATTGGAGAAGGTCCAGAGGAGGTTCATGAGAATGATTCCAGGAATGAAAGGTTTACTGTACGAGAAGCATTTGATGGCTCTGGGCCTGTACTTGCTGGAGGGTAGACCTCATTTAAACCTATTGAATGTTGAAAGCCCTGGTCATTGTGGATGTGGAGAGGATGTTTCCTGTACTGGGTATGTCCAGGACCAGGAGAGCACAACCTCAAAATAGAGGGACATCAATTTTAACAGAGAAAAGAAGAAATTTCTTCAACCAGAGGGAGGTGAATCTGTGGAATTCATTACCACAGATGGCTGTGGAGGCCAAGTCATTGGGTATATTTAAAGCAGAGGTTGTCATCTTCTGGTTAATTAGGACATCAAAGGTTATGGGGAGAAGGCAGGATAATGGGGTTAAGAGAAATAATAAATCAGCCATGATAGAATGGTGGAACAGGTTCAATGTGCTGAATGGTCTAATTCTGCCCCTATGTCTTATGATTTGTATGAACATTGGTTATTAGTCTTTGTGGGTAGTTTTTCATTGATTTGATTTCTTTGTTTTTCTGTGAACGCATGTAAGAAAATGAATCTCAAGCTAGCAGTTGATGACATACTATACATACTTTGATAATAAATTTACTTTGAACTTGTAAACGTGAAAATGTGGCTAATGAACTAGATGAATATTTTCTGTCATTTATTTTCATTTCTCAAGACTACCTCGCAGGGCTTAAGCTTGTTTGAAAATTTCTACACTAGAGGTAATCACAAAGTTTATTTTAGAAGGATTTGAGACAATGCCCCGGAGTCAAATGCCTTTAACCTGTCTGATCTAGGAAGTAGCTCATACATTAATTATTGACTAACATGCTTAAGAACACATTGATGTAGCAGACTGCAGTGAATCTCTGATACCTCGCATGAAGAACGAAATTACACTAAGTGACAAATAGGAGGTTGGCTTTGATATGAAAAACTAATAATATTTATTCTGTCTATAAAGTCTGACTCAGTTCCCGATATGTTCATTTATAGTTTTGAATATGCTGTAGCTCTGTTAGATCTGCTAGTTAAGATAAAAGATTAGCTTCACTTGTCACATGTATATTGAAGCATACAGTGACATGCCTCGTTCTGTGTCATCAACCAATGCAGACCGAGAATTGTTCTGGGGACAATCCACAGAAGTCACAACATTTCCAGTGTCACCACAGCACGTCTACAATGCACAAGCTCAGAACTTCAACCGTACATCATTGGAATGTGGGAGGAAACCAGAGAATCTGGAAGAAACCCATGCGGTCAAGGGCAGAATGTGCAAATTGCTCACAGACTGTGGTGGGAATTGAACTGTGATCTATGATTCACTAGCACTGTAAAGTGATTGTGCTAACTGTTACACTAATCACAGCCCACATAATCTTTCAAAGTAATTACCATTCACAAGGCATGCATTTAACTCAGCCTTAAAGTTAAAAAGCATATTTATTTTGTAGGCAGAATTTTTAGAAAAGATGAAAACAACACAAAATTTTACTTTTATGTAATCAATGATTTTATTTGACTTGCAATGAGTCCTATGTATAAAGGGTGATACTGAAAGAACAAAATATAACTCTGAATAAAGGTTTTAATGTATTTACATGAAAAATGAATACACACTTCAAACTTGCTGAGCCAATAAGCACCTCTTGAAGACCAGCAAGAAGCAGTAATCAGGAACAAAATAAGAAGAACCAGCAGATCAAATGTTTTTCTCAGAACATACTGAGTATCTGCTGTAAACAAAACCCAAAGTACAAACCTTGTTTTCAGATCTAATCCAGCTAGTCTAGATTTTGCACTTTTAAAAATGTTAACGATAGGCTAGTGCTGGTTAGAAAATATAGTCTTCCTTCATACAGTTAGGAAAATAAGGGTATTTGCATGCCACAAAAACACAAGTTTTCTCTATTATATATACAAATAAAATTTTGCTTGTACTTAAAAAGATTTTGCGAATTGCAACACATGGTCTGGATTATAAATAACAAGCTTTCTAAAAGCAACCTCCCCTCCTCACTATTCTACAGTATCAGTTTCAGTCACACTCTCAGAATGACACCTTGTAAGAACTGAAACCACTTTTTCACCAGAGAAAGATCCAAATTATTATAATAATGGCTGATTAATGGAGGTTCTGGTGAATATTTGAGGTTTCTAAAAGTACAAAGTCTTTAGACTGGTTACTCAATGGCCACACTTGCTTGTTAATGCAAATATCTAATCAGTCCACAGGTTCCCAAACTGGGGTCCTTGGACCCTTTGCTTAATGGTATTAGTTCTTGGTAAAAAAAAAATTGGGAACCCCTGAATCAGCTAGTCACTTGGCAGCAACTAGTCTATAAAAGCATGCAAGCATGGTCTAGAGGTTCAGTCGTTGTTCACATCAATTATCAGAATGGGGCAGAAATGTGAACTAAGTGACTTTCAGAGAGGAATTGTTGTTGCCAGACAGGTTGGTTTGAGTATTTTAGAAACTGCAGATCTCCTGAGATTTTCATGCACAAGTGTCTCTAAAGTTTACAGAGAATGGTGTGAGAAACAAAAAAAAAAGACATTCATTGAGTGGCAGAACTGTGGGAGGAAATGTTAATGAGAGAGGTTGGAGGAGAATGGCCAGACCGTTTCAAGCTAACAGGAAGGTGAGAGTGCCTCAAAAATCTACACAACTATGGTCTACAGAAGAACATCTTTAAATACACAACACATTGAAACTTGAAGGGATGGGTTACAACACCAAATCACACTGGGCTAGAACATCAAACAGGACAGCACAGGAACGGGCTTTTCGGACACAACTTTGTGCTGAACCAGTTAAATTAGTAATCAAATGGCCAATTAATCTCTTCTGCTTACACAATGTCCATTCCTTCTAAGTTCATCACATTCTCAGGCCTAGCTAAATGTCTCTTTAAAGTCCCTAATGTTTCTGCCACCTCCCCAGGCAGCGCAGTCCAGGCTCCCACTGTTTGCTGCATAAAAAAAACTTGTTCTTCACATCTCCATTGAAGTTGCCCTCGCTCACCTTAAATGCATGTCCTCCTAGTGTTAAATACGCCAACCCTTGGATAAATGTATTGTGTGTCTACTCTACCTATGCCTCACATAATCTTATAATCTTCTATCAGAGCTCCTCTCAGTTCAGGGTTTATGCAATAATTATACACTCAATGGCCACTTTATCAGGTACATCTGTACATCCGCTTACTAATGCAGGTATTTAACTGTACAAAAATAAACATCCAGAGAACAGCAGCTCTCTGGTTAAAAATGCCTAATGAGAGAGGTCAGAAGAGAATGGCCAGAATGGTTCAAGCCAACAAAAGGTGACAGTAACTGAAATAACCACGCGACACAACATTGGCGTGCAGAAGAGCATCTCTGAATACACACCAGGTCAAGTCTTGTACCACTCTGTGCCTAATAAAACGGCCACTGAGTGTAAATTGATTTCAGTTGAAATAATTCAGAAGGCTGAGGACTATTTTCTAACGAACTACACTCTTCCATGGAAGTGAACAAAAAAAGATGCTCCTATGTACCTGGAGCTCCTGAACTGATTGTTCATTTGAAGACCCTGCAACTAGCACTAAAATGCAAGGACTGAATTCATTGTTTGACCCCAAGCTTAAGATAAGGCAATTTAGGTGTGGACTTTGTATGTGTAAATAAACAATTTCCTAAAGCAAGTGCTATTATGTTCTATTTTATATACCTCAATTGCCTCAGTTATCATTACAACAGAAATCATACCTAACAGACACGATGTAATCAAAGACCAGTATTGTTTTAGGAATCCTTTATATTGAAAGGTATATTGAATAGTTTGAGTTAAGCCTTGCCATTTATTTTCATAGTGAAAAATGTTTTTTTCCTTGAATTCATTGGTAATTTATTTTACCATCAGTAAGAGTGTTTGTGCTTTGCATGGTGAGAATTTTCTGTGCACTTGCCTCCATAGTTGCTCAGCTATAATGAGATGAGAGAAATTATTAATTGCTCCTAATAAATAATCTAAAATTCCAATCAGCTGAACAGGCAGATTGGAAAATGCAGATAAGCCTGCTAAGAAATCCAGAAATATCAAGTGGGCCTGTTCAGCCTTTGCAGTAAATCTTTGGTGTTTTATTTAAACATAGCATCCATTCAGTCTACACGTAAGCTTAAATATTTTTCCCCCAAGACATATCAGTGTCCTTTGACAGGCTTTTGAAATATTTTTACTGAAATTATTTCTGACTAAATGCACTCTCACCAAAATAGCTTCTCTTTTACTGGATCGTACATTTATTAGATTCCAGCAGCTATTGAATTTTTATAAGATAAACAGAGCTTCAGAAATCATAAGCACTTTAACTGACAAAGGCGGTGACACAGAAAGACTATATTTAAACCTTCAAAATATATACAAAATGTGAACAGGCTGGATAGACAAATAATAACGCAAGGAATCTGCCTTCTGAAATAAAGCAGCAACAGCATTTAATATAGGTCCATTAAGAACAACATGCAAGAAGCTATTACAATGCACAGTTTCATTTGTCATCTGTACATTTTCCACTGTTCTGGAATAAAAACCACTTTGATATATGCTTTACGTTTAAAAATTATAACCATCATTCATCATATACACATTAAAATGGGATGTGCAATTTTTTGAGCACATATACAAACTGTAAATTTATACAGAAGATTAACAAAGTAAAAGCAATAACTGCTTTGCAGTAACTTGTACATCAAAACCCTTCATCATACCTAGGGGTTGAAATTCAACTTTGGTCGGGCACAAATTAGACAGTAGCAGATTCGATGTGCATTTTACTACCTGCCCAATCATTCTTGTTATTTCAGCTACAAACACTGATCTTTTATTTTGCATTTGATGTGTTTTCTGAAGCAGAATTCTACCAGATCTCTAAACGATTACCATTTATTTCATTTTCCCGCACTTTTTTTTTTGCATAGTGGTGTCCATTTTAAACCTTGTTACTTATCTGCTGATGTTATCTAATGGGTGTTTGATCTGATTTTGTTTCAGAATGTTACCAGACTGAATGAAATCATAAGTTTAATATAATAGAAAACTATAATAATGAGTGAAATTAGTTTAGCTTTAATCTTGCTCCCATCAATACAAACAATGCTGCCATTTATTATAGTACAGATCGAGTTTGCAAATCGTACTTGGGTTAAGAAAAAAGGACCACTTTTCAAAAATTGTGTTATGTATTAATGCATTAAAATAAAAAAAAAATCAGGAACAAACACAAAATGCTGGAGGAACTCAGCAGGTTGGGCATCATCTATGGAGATGAATCAACAGTCAGTGTTTTGGTCTCAGACTGATGAAGGGTCAAAGTCATTAGACACATCCCAAAACGTTGACCGTTGATTCCTCTCCATATATGCTGCCTGATCTGCTGAGTTCCTCCAGCATTTTGTGCTCGTCTCCTGGATTTCCAGCATCTCCTGAATCTCTTGCTTTTACAGTAAAACACCGATCAGCCCTACCAATATAACATTCAGTAGACACACAGCTTCTCAAAGTACTTTCTGCAGCTATTTACCAACTCTCATAGATTAGTTAACAAAATGTCTTCAGCTACAACCTAGTACATGTTCTTGCTATATTCAATGGATTCCTGGTTTAAGAGCAAAATGGTACAGTATATATTGCAACACATTTCCACTTTGCTCTGAAATAGTCCAATTCCTTTAAAATATACTATTTTCCCCTGTTCTTCACAGCTCTGTACAGACAAACAAAACTGTGTATAGTTCATATATTTTTAATTCTTCCAAAGAAATGTAAATTCTAAAGTCAGATTTCCAAAACATTGAATATGCTATTTGGTGGGTAGGGAAATTATTAAAGTTGGTTTCAATGCTAAAATTCACGGCTGAATATTTTAACAAAGATTACTCCCCTCACTTTTCCTTTGTTATTTTCTTTTAGATAATGGTAGCTTTAAAAATCATGTTCGTAATCCTTACTTTTTAAGATATTCTTAATTTTATAAGTGTCCTTCCTTGTATGTTTAGACAATTCATCAGCATATGCATCAGCTTTCCCAAGGCCACATTCTTGTCCATATGGTACACAACAGGTCAGGCAGCATCTATGAAAAGGAATAAAGAGTCGACGTTCCAGACCCTTTGGCAGGACTAGAAGGAAATGGGGAAGAAGCCAGAATTCACCTCCCTGTGATGCCCCTCCTCCTCCCCTTTCTCCCATGGTTCATTCTCCTCTCCTATCAGACTACTTCTTCTGCCCTTTAACTTTTCCACCTACCACCTCCCAGTTTCTCACTTTGCCTCTCCCCTACCCACAGCTTTATCTATCATCTTGTAGCTTGCACTCCTTACTCACTTCTCCCACCCTTCTTATTCTGGCTTCTTGCCCCTTCCTTTCCAGTCCTAAAGGAAGGTCTTTTCCCAAACTCTCTATTCCTTTTCGTAGATGCCTCCTGACCTGCTGAGCTCCTCCAGCATTTTGTGTGCATTAATCTGGATTTGCTGCATCTGCAGAATCTCGTGTCCAAATGGTGTACCGAGATGTTTATTTAGTGCAGAGTATTGACATCATTAGAGGCTTCACCAATGGCAACTAGAAAGCTGAATTAACAGCTTTATGCAAGATATGTATTTTTTATATAATGTAGGACAGGATTGCACATACTGAAATTACCTCAGTTGAAATCTTTGCACTGCATTTTTATATCACCATGATTTGTGTTCGATAAGCATATGTGTCACTCATACAACATCGTACAGGAGGTTATGAATAATGTGGACGATAAATGAGCAATTTGTTCAGTTCTTTTTAACTCACACTTCCATTTACGGATTTTAGAGCGAAGAATTAAATATCAAACTTGCACTCCTAAAGAATTCATACAAAGGATGTACATGCAACATGGTGTTGCTCCAGAAATAGCAATCTAGCACCAGGAAAAAGAATGGAAATATTTAGGGTGTTGATTTGGCGTGTTTATTTTGTTCCTAATTATCTTAAGTTACAGGCCATTTTACTTATAGGTCTGTTTTTGCCCATTGCTAGACTAGAAAAACTTTATGGTAAAAACATGTGGCTTACTGACACACGAGGCCACCTGTCATTTAATACCTTTGGATCAACTTTGTTAGTTGCTGGCTTTAAAATGAACCAGTAAGCATACATACCATATTGATTCTAGGCAGAAACACCAAACGCATTCTCTGAATGCATACAAATATCCTGTGTGTACAAATTGAATGGTACACACCAGTGGTTGGGTGATCTGAGATATCGAACAAGTTTGACTGCTATTTAATGCTTAGGGGAACAGAATGAGTTAAGAAACAGACCTGAGCCCTTCACAATCTGTGTCTGATACAAGGATTGTCAGGTGACAAAGGAAAAACACCACAGTCACACACAACATTAAAAGTCCTGTGGCGCAGGAATGTGAAGCCTTGCTTTTCCTAACTCTTTGTGGAATTAAAAAGGTGTGATATACACAATCACTGTCATTACAGAATTATTTTTCTTAAAAATAAACTTTTTTGCATGAAAAACCATGGAAATTATGTGATTAACATGGGTGTCTTATTTGAAGAATACATTTAATCTCTGAACATTTGATACATAAAATATATTACATTTTAATTCTAATACTAAAGTATGAATTAATCTACACAGTAAAAATGTTTCAGTCATTTACAAAGTCACTGTGCTCCAAAACAGCTAAGCATTGTGTGAAGCACTGTTAAAATATGACAATGTTATAAGGAACCAGAAAACTGCAAATGATTATTTTACTTTTATCTGCCTGAGATTATTAAAATCTAGACACTCAAAGGGATTTTTGTATAACCTGGGTTTCAAACTGCGATTCTACTTTGTAAAGAGATTTTGAAACAATAAGTTTGGCATTTGATTTCTCTGCTTTATTGTTTTGCTGACTGAAATGCATAATGATAAATGATAATAAAGAAATGACTCACGCAGGCATAGAGCAATACTTCCAATACGCTGCTTTGAGTTCCCACAAAAAAATACATTAACAAGGGATCTCTCAAAGAGAAAGATTATAAAATTACTGCTATTTCTAATGCTCGCTGATTCTTCCTGCAAGTACATATTCATCCAATTGAGGCAATTCATCTTATTCTCTACAACATGGCCAACCTTGTTTTCTCCACATTGAAGGTCAAAACATCTTGTTAAATTGGCCCCCAAATACATATAAAATTGTGGCATGTCATTTGTAAACAACCCCATGCCAACGCCCTAAAAAAACGTAATGTTCTTTAAAATTACCAGTACTCGAGCTTAAACACTAGGAACTTATCAAGGTAATTATATTTTTCCTTTTGTAAAATCATGATGTAGAAACCAACTTATATTGTACCAGTGTCAGCAAACTGTTCAGACATCAATTGTATGAGTATTACTGCAGAGATATACCTTATACAGCTCTGGGTTATAATTACCTGCTCTAGTTAATTATAGGTAACTGCGTTCTCATTTGTCTTACACTGGATTAACTTTTTGGTTGCTACTGATCATAGGTTTATACAACAAATTTGAAGAAAATGTAACAAAACTGCCTTCTGGCCTAAATTCTACACTGGTCGCAATGGAGCTAAAGCATCTTGTGACTCAAGCTCATTATAATCAGGACCAACTGTCAAATTGCATATCACCTCCAAATCTAAATAGCCAGAAGGATTGTACAGAAATATTGTTCAATTGACAAACAGGGCAGATTGATGGACCATTGTCAGTTGTGTGCCCAGCGCTTCTAGGTCCGGTTTGTCCCTCCTCTGTTCAGTCCAATCTGTGCCCTTGCTATCATACTAAAATATCAGGGATTTAAATAAAACCTTAAGTCTCAGCAAGGCTCAGCCTGTCAAGTTACGAATCCTCGTCAACATGGCTGCTGTTATCAACGAAATCCAAGTCCATGGATACCTTCCAACTTCCAGGGAATTTTTGGAAGTAGTTCACATTAGAATGAGTTGTTGTCATGTGCCCATCAGTGATGGATCTGATTTAAATATCTTGTAATATCCATCTTTAAGTAAAAGAGGCCCTTTTACAGTTACATTACTTCATATTGATCAAATTTAGTCGAGCAGCAAATTTAAAAAAAACATTCATGAAATCTACTTCACAGTATTTCTCCGGCTGGCTGTATATCAGTTGGTAATCTGTCTTGCTGTTTTCAATCAGAACATTCTGGTCCAGCATTCTTTTTAGAGCCAATCTGGACAAAGTAGAGGGGCTCATGACATATCAGCATACTGTGCATAGAAAGCAAACTTCACTCGTTCAATGTGATGACATAGTTTTATAGCAGGACCCAGTTTAAGCTCCATACATTCCTGGACTGTTGGCAGTGTTAGGAGTAGCAGTGCCTGACCGTCAATATCCTGTGGGTAGACAAAAGTAAATATTCCAGTTACTTACTGATTTCTGAACGGTACCAGCACAATTTAACAGCAGAGACTTTTGTACACACTATATTAAAAACAAGATACAACCATAAAACCATAAAACACAGGAGCAGGTTTAGGCCATTCAGCCCAACAAGTCTGCTCCGTCATTCCATCATGACCAATTTATTATCCCTCTCAACTCAATTCTCCTGCTTTCTCCCTGTAAGCTTTGATGCAAAACAAGCCTCGTTCTTCCTCCCATTCATGCACATATCAGAAAGAAAATGATCGAAAGTACACTATTTCCAAAATTCTGGGACAGATAATGGATAACTCGTTGAGGGAAATGGGAACATACAGTGGTGCCTTAGTAGAGCTTTGGCAAATAAAATCCCTAATTGCCTTTGATTTTCACTGCACTCCCAAGTCCAGTGAGTTACATAAATGAACCATTATGATTGTTAAATTTCAAATAACCAAAGAAAAATACTTCCAACATTGAAATGTAGAAATTGGAGGTGCAGGTTATTTGGCCCTTCATATTGCTAATAGCCAATCCTCCAACTGATTGAGGTACGAGAATGATGGTACTCCAGTGCTGGCTGTGAGAGGAACTATCAGCGTTTGCTTTTCATCATCTTTGTTGGAAGTTAGGTTAACAAAACTTCCATTATGTCTGTGTACCACAGGGAGGTCTGATCTTCACTACTGACTGTGGATAAAGAGCAAGAAAGCTGCAGAAGTGACCAGGAGATCAGTGGAGCCAAACAGGCTACAGGACCATTCAAACAGAGTCAACTATGTCATCAGTGGGTTGTACAATTCCTCCAAAAAAATCTCCAGAATGGAGTCCTGTAACTTTAATTCTAATTTGATTGATACTGGCTTCAATTTATTTTCTATAAAGGAAAACTGCATACTTATTGGTTCCATTTCTGCCCGTTGTTATTTTTTCTGCTGAAACACAGGGCTACTCAATAGACAGTTTCAAGAGAACTACACTTTGTGGCTACATAGGTGTACAAGATGATGAGAGGCCTTGATCATGTGGATAGCCAGAGGCTTTTTCCTAGGGCTGAAATGGCCAGCAAGAGAGGGCATGGTTTTAGACTGCCTGGAAGTAGGTACAGAGGAGATGTCAGGGTTTAGCTTTTTTTTTTGCAGAGAGTGTTGAGTGCGTGGAATGGGCTGCTGGTGAAAGCGGCAGAGGCTGATACACAAGGGTCTTTTAAGAGACTCTCAGATAGGTACATGGAGCTTAGAAAAATAGAGGGCTATGGGTAACTCTAGTAATTTCTAAAGTAAGCACATTTTCAGCACAGCATTGTGGGCCAAAGGGCCTGTATTGTGCTGTAGCTTTTCTATGTTTCTATTCTGCCGCTGTCGTAGCTCATCCACTTCAAGATTTGATGCATTGTGCTTTCAGAGATGCTCCTCTGCACCCCACTGTTGTAACGGGCAGTTATTTGTGTTATTGTCGCCTTCCTCTCAGCTCGAGTCGGTCTGGCCATTCTCCTCTGACCTCTCTCATTCACCCTGCGTTTTCACCCGCAGAACTGGGTGGCTAGACATTTGCATAAACAAGCAGGTGTACCCAATAAAGTGGCCACTGAGTGTATAATTCTTGTAAAAAAAAACATAAGAGATACTGCAGAGGATGGAAATCCGATGAAGGACCTTGGCCCAAAACGTTGACTGTTTACTTCACTCTACAGATGCTGCCCGATTTGCTGCGCTCCTCCAGCATAAAGGTCAGCTTTACTGATCACGTGTACATCAAAACATACAGTGAAATGCATGCTTTCTGCAAAAAGGATGTGCTGGGGGCAGCCCACAAGTGTTGCCATGCTTCCAGGCCCACAACCCATTAACCCTAACCTTTGGAACGTGGGAGGAAGCTGGAGCTCCCAGAGGAAACCTCACATGATCCCAGGGAGAACGTACAAATTCCTTATTGGCAGTGGCAAGTATTGAACCCTGACCTTACAGCTAGCACAGTAAAGCATAAAGAACTGCTCCACTACCATCCACCCGATTTTGTATGCTACTAGAGGACAGTACTGCAGTCAGCATTGCATCAGGAAGCTGAGCCAAAAAGTACAGCTACAAACACAAGCTGGATGAGTAAGGGCCAAAACCTTTGCTATGGAATTTACACCATTCCTTGGGCTCAACTCAATCATTTGACAGGAGATTCCTCAACTAAAACCTATTTGGCCAAGCATTTGATACTTTGTCTTAACATGTTGCTGGGTAGCTGTATCAAAATACTCCTGTGGAGTAACCAGGGATTTTTACTCTGTTAAAGGCATCATAAGATGTGTAAGTTGCCTCTGATTTCATGCGGATGCAAAGCCAAAATAACCGCAAACGAATCAAGCCCCAGACCGTGCGGAGGGGCAGCACAGCAGTCTGTGTGACACTTTACGACAACAGTAATCAGGGTTGAGTTCCTGCTGCTATCTGTAACAGAGTTTGTACGTTCTCCTTGTGACCATGTGGATTTCCTCCTGGTGCTCAAGTTTCCTCCCACATTCCAAAGACGTACTGTTAGGGTTAGTAATCAGTGCACATGCAATGCTGGTGGCGGGTGTGTGGCTGCCACATCCTTGCCACAATCCTTGGTTGTTGACGTGAAACTCCGTATTTCACTGTATGTTTTGACGTGCATGTAGGGGAGAAAAAAAACAAAGCTACTCTTTTATCTTTAAAGGATCTCCGTGGGTTTGCCAAGTCACATCCTGGGAGCACTCGGGAAGAAATGAAAGACTTAATTGAAAATGAGTTCCCAAAAGGTCCACAGGACAATTCTGTTGTGGTTATGTGGACATAACCGATGTCCCATTGGAGATGCAATATCCCTAAGAATTTGGTTTGCATCAGAATCCAAGGCAGACAAATATAGAAACTCATTAGATAAGTGTGAAGTCTCTATTCTGGTGACCAATTACCCGTCAAAGGCAGGCGGATGAATGAGTCTGCAGTAAATGCATAATACATTTTTTAATCAAGAAACCAATATCTTAATTCTCATGCAACTGAAGAGCATGTCTGCAGAGTGTTTTCCCTTAAAAGTTCTGCTTTTCCCAATTGCTCATATTAATTCACTTCCCTCCACAGACGCTGCGTGACCTGCTGAGATCCTCTAGCACATTGTATGTTGCTCCAGATTTCCAGCATCTGCAGTCTCCTGAGTCTCCAATGAACTCGCTTCTGCTTCCCTACATAATTGTATCACCGTGCAAGTCTCTGGGAGATAGTGGAGCTGAGTGACTGGGACTTTTGGAGAAGCTTGACTCTTTAGTGCATTCAAAATAAAAACAGATGTCAAATGCTGACACAATTTTTCTTCTGCATTTGGAATATCCTTTAAATACATCATCAGTGGTTACACTGTCTGTGTTAAGGAATGTGTATGTTTTATTTAATCTTGAATGTATCAAAATGCTCATGTAAACCAAAACCGGGAATATATGCAACACACACAAAATGCTAGAGGAACTCAGCTGGCCAGGCAGCATCAATGGAAAAGAGTAAATAGTCAACGTTTCGGGCCGAGACCCTTCATTAGGAGTGTGGTATGAATATTTCTTCAGAACGAATTTCCCACTATACAAAGGTTTCAAGATTAAAAACATTTCAAACACTCACTAGGTCAGGCAGCATCTGTGGAAAGATAAACCATGTTTGTACTTCAGGTTGGTGAGTGCTCCGATGAAAGGTAATTGGTATCTTGTTTTTCTCCCCCTCAAAGATGCTGCAGAACTTGTGATGGTTTTCAGTTATTTCTGACTGTTTTTTGGTCTTCCATCATCTGCTTTTCTCCCCCCTTTTGCAAAGCTTTTCCCCTTTTATAAAAAGATTTAAAAAGAAGGAAAAAAAAGCTTTTTCCCTTTTGATGTGATTTGAACTAAATGGCGAGTTATATTCTTGGGTGAAAAGAAAACTATTTGATGGCCTTCATTTGCTTTTAAAACATTTCATTTTAATTATTCATTTATATCATTTTCCACAAAGAGAAAAAAAATGGATAAAATGTATTCCAGTTCAAATTCCCTTTGGAATACTGACATTTGAGAAGAATGTTCTACATTTATTCATAACTTAATGCTTTATTCAAAAAATTATCCTCTGCAATGGCTATTATGTCTGTGCATCCGTAGATTAAAGTAAGCCGCAGGCTTACCTCAATGCTTTTGGTGAAGCTGCAAATTCCTTTCCTTGTATCTCCGTCCAGATCGTATGGACCATTGTCAAGGCTGAGTTAACCCTGTTTGGCATCCTGTCACTCACCCCCTTCATTGTCTACAGCAGCTGTTATCTTGGCAACTCCTCCTCCCACTCCCCAAAAAGAAACCTTGAGCGGTTTGCCAGGGAATATCAGCACTCGGTGAGCCACGGGGGGTGAGCAAAGGTTTGCAAATTTGCTGCTTAGACTTTCCTGCATCTGTTTTGGTCACCACTACTGCAATGCTGGCTTAAACGTAAATGCTCTTAGTTATATTAGGTTTTAAACAAAACGTACAGCAATTGGATTATACAGCTTTATTATTGGAGCAGTGATTTGTTATGTTTGTGTTCTGCAGAACAAATAATTCTTTGTGGATAATTTTGTGAAAAATCAAGGCGAGGTGCAATTTTAATTGTTGGCATTAGTTTTTTTTAAATTTTACAACCTCTGGGAGAATTTGCTTTTCATCAACAGCAGAGTACTATATAATGAGGTAATGAGATCTTTGGACTGCAGGGAACATCACTTGCACTTAGTGCCCACTTTATTGGGTTTATACAAATATCTAATCAGCCAGTCATGTGGCAGCAACCCAATGCATAAAACACGCACAGCTGTGGTTAAGAGGTTCCGTTGTTGTTACACGAGAATGGCGAAGAAATGTGATCTAAGTGATTTGACCATGGAATTAATGCTGGTGCCGGATGGGGTGGCTTGCGTATCTCAGAAACTGCTGTCTGGGGGTTTTCATGCACAACAATCTCCAGAGTTTACAGAAAAAGGTGCGAAAGCCAAAAGAAAAAATAAAATGCAGTGAGTGGCAGTTCTGTGTGCCTTGTTAATGAGAGAAGTCAAAGAATGGCTAGACTGGTTCAAGCTGACAGGAAGGCGGCAGTAACTCAAACAACATGCAACAGAACAACAGCGTGCAGAAGAGCGTCTCTGAACACACAACACTTAGAACCTTGAAGCAGATGGGCTACAGCAGCAGAAGAGCATGAACACACACTCAGTGGCCACTTTACTGGGTATAGGAGGTATCTAATAAAGTGGCTGCTGAGTGCAAGTTACAGGCAAATCTTGCTGGGTCTCTGATAATATGTCCCAATGGTGACAAACCAAACTTAAAGATGGGTTTGCAGTTAAATGCAAATTTATTCAGACTTCCACCAATGTTATTCAAATGAAATGAGCCACAATCAACGAATCTGTGACACCAGAAGCTCTTTAAACATTGATCTGATCGGTAAGGTAATATTGTTCACTACTATCAAGCATTGTTAAGCTCGCCTCTTAATGACCATTAGAAGTATTAATTTAATTTTTATTAGGTCATTCCAAATAATATAATTGACTGCGGCATTCAAATAAAACAATAAGGGTAATTTATAAAGCATGTGCGGTTCTCTTCTGTGTCAGTTTTCCCTATAGAACGTGGTCTACTAGAGAATTATTAGACTCCAGCCTCAGGGTTATTAAGCTTCCACTAATTAGTGTTTTCAAGTTTGATAAAGCTGCATATTTTGCAAGATCTCCGAGGACAGTTGGTAAAGAATCTATTCACACACCACCCACATTTAACAAGTTCTACCTATACAAAGTGGATAGTGTCCATTTTCAATGCTTTAAATTGGAGGATGAACAGGAGTTTTCTGTCCTGTTTACTGAGATACACCAGAAAACCTGCAGATCTCCACCAGATGGTGGAGATCCAGAGCGACACATTCAAAATGCTGCAGGAACTCGGCAGGCCAGGCAGAGTCAACACTCCACATTTCAGGCTGAGAACCTGGGGGGGGGGGGGGGGGGAAGTCAGAATAAGAAGTTGGGGGGAGGGTGTAGGAAGGAGGAAGTGCAAGGTGTCGGGTGATAGGGAGAGGGGAAGTGGTGAAGTAAAGAGCTGGCAACTTGATTGGTGACAGAGATAAAGGGCTGGAGAAGGGGAAATCTAATAGGAGAGGACAGAAGACCATTGAAAAAGGGGTGGAGCACCAGAAGGAGATGATGGGCCGATAAGCAGGCAAGGTGAGAGAGGGAATGGAGAATGGTGAGGAGAGCAGGCAATTATCAGAAATTCCAGAAATCAATGTGCATGCCATTAAGTTGGAGGCTACACAGAGGGAGTATAAGGTCTTGCTCCTCCAACCTGAGCGTGGCTTCATCATGTTTTTTTTTAAATTTTGCCTCAACCAACTTTGAACTTGCAAAGGTTTGGCAAACAGATAATAAACACAAGAGATTCCGAAGATGCCAGAAATCCAGAGCAACACACACAAAATGTGGGAGGAACTCAGCAGGTCAGGCAGCATCTATGGAGACAAATGAACAGTTGGCAGTTTGGGCCGAGACACTTCATCAGGACCGGAAGAAGCCAGAATAAGGAGGCGGGTGGAGCACAAATAAAGTAAGGATGTTAACTAAATCTAAATCTTCCAACCAATTGAACTAATATACAACATTAATGTTGCCCAGACCAACCAAAACCCCCACATTATTTTGCCAATTAGTTTTAAAGATTTAGATTATCTGATGAGTGTAATCAGCCTTTGTACAGGTGATTATAAAATATTCATTTCGATTACAGATTAGAGCAAAATTGTTGCAGAGCTGTTTGGCCTTACAGCTTGTCAATCAATTAGCCTGTGGGTGGGGACAGCACAGAAGACAGCCATGTAGTTAAATCCTTCAAGATTTAAGCAGCAAGCTTTCTGGTCACCTCAGTTTATAACACAGCACAAAACTTGCCTCCAGGTCAAAAACTAAGGTTTCAAAAGTTCAAAATCATCTTTCTCCTTCCACTGACTATGCACCTCAAACTGCTCAATCCTTAGAATTTCATTTTTTGAAGGAAGTTGGAGTAACGCAGTAGCAAAGCGGTTAGCCTAAGGCTTTTGCACCACCGGCTTCCTGGGTTCAATTCCCGCCACCATCTGTAACGGTGTGTATATTCTCCCCGTGACTGTGCGGGTTTTCTCTCCGTGCTCCAGTTTCCTTTCACGTTCCAAAGTCGTACAGGTTAGTAGGTTAATTGGTCAGATAGACACGATCAGGCAATGCAGGCTCGTTGGGCTGGAAGGGCCTGTTACTAGGCTGCATCTCTAAATAATAAATAAAACTTTCACGCAACTGACACCCACTCGATTAAGTTTAAGTTGACCTCTTTTTGAAACACAGATTATCAAACAGTATCATTTTCATATTTATGTACACTGAACTGGATCCTAACATCCCCTATTCACATATGAGGGGTATTTAATGGCTGTGGGCCTGTAATCACTGGAATTTAGAAAAATGGGGGGAGGGAGGGGGAACTCATTGAATCCTATCAAACATTGAAATGCTTAGATAGAGCTTACCTAGAGAGAATGCTTCCTATAATAGAGGAGGTCTAGCGCTAGAGGGCACAGCTTTAGAATCTTTGGCCGTGCCTTTAGAACATTGATTGGGGTGGGGGGGGGGGGGTTCCTTTAGCCAGAGGATGCTGAATCTTTAAAATTTACTGCTACAGACGGCTGTGGAGACCAAGTCATTGAGTATATTTACGGTGGAGGTTGAAAGGTTCTTGATTAGTAAGGGCGTCAAAGGTTACGGGGAGGAGGCAGGAGAATGGGGTTGAGAAAGATAATAAGTAAGAGCCTAATACTGAGGGAAAGCTCATAGAGTCTGTGACAAGTGCCATACCTACTGCTGCACCTCCTCCCTCACCACTGTTCTGGGCCCCAAATAGTCCTTCCTGGCAACAATTCACCTGCGAGCCATCAACCTGATGGCATGAACACAATTTCTCTCCCCTCCCTTCTCTCTTTACCCACTTGCCTGTTCTGGTTACCTTCTAACCCCTTCTCTTCACCTGTCCATCACCTCCCAATGGTGTCCCTCCTCCTTCCTTCTATCCCATGGTCCACTGACATCTCCTATTAGATCCCTCCTTTACTCCTTTATCTCTTTTCCACCTCTCCTCCAACTTCATTGCCCTGCCCCACCCACTCACCTGGTCTCAACAATCACTAGCCAGCCTGTACTCCTCCACTTCCTCTCACCCTTTCTAGTCCTGATGAAGGGTCTCGACGTGCTTATTCTTCTCCAGGGATGCTGCCTGTCCTGCTGAGTTCCTCCAGGCTTTGTGTGTGTTGCTGAGGATCTGCAGCATCTGCAGAATCTCGTGTGCTTATTGTGCTGAGAGTCCTCCTGTTCTCTCAGGTACACAATCTCTGAACACCTCACGACGAGGCACAGGCATGTACTAGGCAATTGTTACTCGTCAAAAAGCAGATTAGCGGGCCAGTCCCAGACTCTCGATGGTGGGAGCTTGTTGTACAAAAACGGCTCATCACCACCACACTGTGTGTTTGCAAAACAAAGCAGTGAAGCACTTTGGAAATGTTCTTGGTCATGAACAAGTATTACATAAACCTAACTTAGCTTGTTACTAACAACACCGGAAACTCTTTATCCTTATTGATAAAAGATCTTGCATAGTAATAGACCCATGACTCAGCTTGGAGGTGCCTCTTAAGGCCCAACCCTACGTCCCCATCTTGAGAGGTGGAAAAGGCTAAGGCTGGCCTACTGGGCTCTGGTGAAGCTGTATGGGCTGATCCCCTGTACAGTGGATGCAATGGATTGCAGAAATATCCATGAACTCCAAACATACCATCGATGATGGAGGTGGGAGGTCACTGATGGCCTATGCTTCACTTGGGAGCTGAGGGCTCAAACCAACCAAACAACTTGCAGATGCAACATCTGCAGTCTGATGTCTTTTTTTTTATGATGTACCCCCCACAACAGCCGTCATCCACTTGCTCTATAGTACTTGCTAAGACCATAAGATATAGGAGCAGAATTAGGCCATTCTGCTCCGCCACTCCATCATGGCTAATCCTGGATCCCACTCAACCTCATATACCTGCCTTCTTGCCATCTCTTTTGACGCTCTGACCATTCCAGGAAACGAGCAACTTCCGCCTTAAATATACGCACGGACTTGGCCTCCACCGCACAGCATTCCACAGACACTCTTAAAGATCGACCTGGCCATGATGGAGAGGCTTGTTCAGTTCCTGAGATCCCAAGAGCAATGCCATCTGGAGCTTAGCTTGCGGTAGGGTCACCCACGGTGGTAAGGTCGAAGGTGAGCTTCTGGACAAGGAGCATTCCAACCAAGACCTCAATGGTGGAATTAGCAGAGAATGATGACACATCACAGGAGCAGTGAGGCAGAGGAAAGCTGCAGCTGTGAAGGATCCCCACTTGTCTTGCATTCCATGCCACTTGACCTTGACCCCGATCTGTCAAGGACTGCGTGGCGGATGCCCGTGCATCCGCCTTGCTATGTTAAACAGAGTCACTCACAAGTGTTCTCCTTTAAGGGAATCCACACTAACATCACGGTTACATGGATCCCAAATCAGCCTCTACAGCCACCTGATGACCCAGAAGGAACTACCCGCTTAGGAGAACATCAGACTCAACTCGAGTGATTGCGCTGCTACCAAAACATTCTCGTTATACCTGCTCATACTTCCTTCTAATTCTCATTTTTAATCAAATACTTTTTCCACCGGTGCCCATCTTAGATTACATTCTCCAATGAAAGATTTCACAAAGGAATCTCAAGTTCTCCACAAGATTATCACATAGCAAATCTCCCTGAAGAAACCCACTTGTTATCTCACAGTGACTATACAGCAATTAGTCAAATGACTCAAAATAAAAATATTCCCAACTGAAACTTAAGGTACAAATAAAACAAAATTTGAGACTACGATGACAAATGAATACTATAATAGATCTAAATTCATTCATATACAGGAGTGAATACCAAATAGATGCTTCTTGTTGACAGCATGTGTGAATTAAATAAGAAAATGCCCCTTGGAGTGTGACTACACATGGGCTTGAATCTCCAACTCCGATGAGAGAACTGCATTTGGAAATCGGACGGTTGTAGGAGAGACTGAGAAACAAATCTTCACTGTGGAAATACACACAGCTATGGGTTCAACCTTAAATGCGCCGTAGATGCTTCCAAGCCCGGCTGCAAAATGAGGAAGGTTGGTCATGGGACTAGCAATCCCATCCTGTAAAAAGCCCAGGGCTACAGAAACACCAAAAAACCTTTTGGGACTTAGGGAGAGGGAAATTCTTCACCTAGAAGCATTGTGGTGAAAAGCTGGAAAACTGTGGTAGCCACTGGTCTGTTTAACCTTCTACTGGCCCAGAGCAGAAGACTCAAGTGCATTGCTGTTGGCGACCTATGCCCCAGTAGGGGCAATGGGCTCAACTAACTATGGTTTTAACCTTAACCATGGCAACGTCATGTCTGTAAATAAAGATAGAAAAAAATATTATAATTTTCTTCAGAATTGCACAGGAAGACCAGCGTAACAATTATACCTCCATATGTCTGTAATAAGTTACATGTTCGAGCAAGATTTTAATCTTAAAGCTGCCCTTCTGAAACTGCCTCACAATGAATATCGGTTTCTAATAACGCAGCTGATGTTACACTAAGGAATTGTGGCAGATTCTATATAAAATGTGAAAATTAATTGAGAAGAGTGTGGAATTGGTGAGAAAATCTGTTTAAAAAAACTATTTCCATGGTGAAATTAATTCAAGGAAGTTTATATAAACATTCAAATGAATCTATGATGAGACATAATTAACCACTGATTTTAATATCTTAATTATCAAGGAGAAAAAAAATGTTCTTTGCATCGTTAGAATGACTCATGTTACCCAGTGTAATGAATATGTGCAGCTTATCACTGCATAATTTCCACTGCAAATTTGAAGACTAGTCAAAGCATTCTGTGGTGATTTAAATCATTGCCTTTTCAGCATTTCTTCCAGTGGAGTAAATACTATTTCTATGCTAATTTTTTAAAAAATGCACATCTTGCCACATACCCGGAGCATGTATTAAACTGTGCATCAGTGACCTGTGACTGTGTGTTTTCATATGTACACCATGAAAACAGAGGAAGAAGCTCGGTATAATTGACAAACCTACAGAAAGAGCCCAAAATTGAATCATTCCCCTTCCCCATTTTTCCACAGCTTATTTGCAGAATCATAAAAACATTCAGTGCTCTAAAGGGAAAAAGTTGCTTCGTAAAATATTCCTTATTTAAGAATACAATAAAGGGCTGAAGGGAGCTGGACGATGCACATCAATACTCATGGCCTTCTACGGATGTGTAGCAGACAGCATCCTAACCTGGTGTGTCACGGCTCAGTACAGAAGCTGCACTGAGGTGGGACAGAGAAGCTCTAGAAACTGTAGTTGAAACTGCCTGTGAAGGCCAAGTGATTGGGCATATTCAAAGCAGTTAATTGATAGGCTCTTGAATAGTGAGGGCGTCAAAGGTTACAGGGAGAAGGCTGGAGAATGGGGTTGAGAAGCATAAGAAGACCACAAGACACAGGAACAGAAATAGGGTGCTCGGCCCAACAAATCTGCTTCATCATTCCATCATGGCTGATTTATTAGCCTCAATGGAGTGGTGGAGCAGACTCAACGGGCCAAACGGCCTAAATCTACTCCTATGTCTTATGAGTGGCTGCTTCCAATATATTACATTTTCAACCAGTGGAAGGGATCATGGACAGTAAAATGCATTTGTGCTCAAAAACCTTACTGTTTTGCAGATTTGAGTGAAAACAGCACCACAATAAACCAGCGCAACCTGTGGGAGCAGGTCCGAATTCTATACCCTAGTCCAGTCACTGGTCATGGTGTGAACGAAGCAGCTAGACACTTTTGTGTAATCCATCAGTAATCTTGCTTATAATTAAATACTTTTTAATCACATTAAATTGCACCATAACTTTCCCCTCATTAGCACACAAATATCTCGAAATGGATTACATTTAAATGATCTCTGTTCATTGATTTTGGCACTCAGTTCACAATCTAGGTTCTCCAATCTCATACTTCAAGTGCAATTATAAACAAAAACACAACATTGGCTGCCTGGGCACATTTTACAAGCCAAATATCCTCTCCTAAGCATGATAGACGATAAGACTCAGCACACTGAATCACATCTTTTGTTTGGTGCATTCAGTAACAGTCAGAACTAAAAGACAGATTGTCTATCGTACACCAAAGATTAGATCAGGTTGCCTCTTTCCTCTGGGGACGGAGAGAGGGGCAGATCAGATTCTCCCAGCTAAGCATGTTACCATGGAAATCGGGGTCAAACAGCAGCAAAAAAAGGGAAAATATAGACACATCTTGTACACCTTACAAATGACAAGCAAATCATGGAAGAAATATCTTGATTTTTGAGCTTTTTTAACAAAATAAGCCATTACTGACACTACAGATATTTTCCTCTCTGTTTTGATTGTGGAAAGTAGCTTAGTTAACGCGAGCAAGACTGAATAAAGTACCAGTGAGCTTTTGAATTTTAAAGGAATCATTCTGTAGAATTACCTGCTCCTGAAATATTTTAGCCAGAGGTGCGCAATCGGTGGACTTTATGAATCTAACAACGTCAGTCACTGACCATTCCAGGGGATTACTCTCCAGAACGAGTTTATCCTCTTCATTCTGCCTAATTTCCTACATGGACGCAAAACACCAAATTGATTAATTACTGCACTATAATAGAAATAACATTTTCAAAATTATATGGCTGAGGTTTCTTCAAACCTAAATTATATACTTACTTCTTTTAAGACTGTATTTATCCTTTCAAAATCTGGCCATCTAAAATTACCAGCAGTAAAATACACACACCCATGTGGTAAATGAACTCTCCTTCACTGCCTCAAGTTATTAAAAATGGAGTAGAATTCTATCACATTGTGTTTTCTTTTCAGTGAGTTGTACAGAAACAAACATTTCAACCCTCCCTGTCCGCGTCAACATCTTCTCCCGTCTACACCAACCCTATATGCCTACATTGGTACTGTATCCTTCTATGCCTTATCAAGCGTTTGTCCAAATGCTTCTTAATGAGAGCAATTGTATCTGATTCCACCAAATCTTTTGACAGCAAATCCCAAGAATCAACTATTCTCTGCATGAAAAAAAATAATGCCTTTAAAACAATTTAATCACATCTTAAATCTATGCCCTTTGTTTTTACCCCATCCATATACTTCTTCACCACATTATCTACCTGTGCTTGCCACCTTGTTGTTAATATATTTAACACAAACAAGAAGGATCTGCACAGTGTTTATCACAGTATACCTCTGATCAGAGACTTCCAATTAGGAAAGCATCTTTTCAACACCAGCCTCTGCCTCTTATTTCTGGGCCAAACTTGGATCCAGTTTGCCTCGGATCCCATGTGCCTTCACATTCTGGACCAAGCTATCTTACCTATCTAGTCCAATGCCTTAATGAAATCCATATGGACAACACATACTGCACTGTCATTATTTATATAATTTGTTAGCTCCTCAAAACAATTCAAATTAGTGAGGCTAGATTTCCCTCCCACAAAACTACACTATCACACCCCCCCACCCTTTCAAACATACAAAAATCCTGTCCCTAGGATGCTCTCTGATAATTTCCCTAGCACTGACACAAGGCTCACTGGCCTGTAGTTACCTGGCTTATCCTTGCTGCCTTTCTTAAATAAAGGAACAAGATTAGTTATCCTTTCAGGATTGTAAGGGCGAGAGGAACTTCTTTAGCCACAGGGTGGTGACTCTATGGACTCCACTGCAACAGATGGCAGTGGAAGCCAAGTCATTTGGTGTATTTAAAGGGAAGTTGATAGGCTCTGGATTAGTAAGGGCATCAACACTTACAGGGAGAAGGCAGGAGAATGGGGTTGAGAGGAAAAATAAATCAGTCATGATGGAAATGTAGAGCAAACCTGATGGGCCAAATGGCCTAATTCTCCTCCCATGTCTTATGGTACTTTGCCATGGATAATGAAGATACAACAAATCAGGGCCCAAGCTATCTTCTCCTTGATTCTATTGTGTCCCATGATATACAACATCTCCTCCTTCACAATACTGACCAGGTCATCTGAGTACCCTTCCCTGAACTCTCCATCTTGAATATTCTCCTCAGTAGTGTACACAGATGATTGTAACTTTGTAGTCATTTAGGATCTCACCTATTCGAATTAGCCCTTTATGGAGACCTACTCTCTCCCTGTTCCACTCTTGCTCCTGATATACTTAGAGATGCTTCTTTTTATAAAAATAAAACCATGAATAGGAAAGGATTAGAGGGCTTATGGGCCTAATGGGACTATCTCACCCTGATCAGTATGGACAATTTGGATTGAAGGGTTTACTTCTGTGCTATATAACTCTATCAAAAACTATATTAATCATGGTCTGCAACACTGCAATTGAATTGTTACAGTGGGATGTGAACTCAAGTTTGTGGATTAAAGGCCTGGGCAGCCAGACACTAGGCCAAAGATTTAAAGATGACCTTTATTTGAAATGTGTTGTTTGTGTTGAGGATGTGCTGGGGGTGCCTACAAGTGTCACCATGAATCCAGCAACAACACAGCATGCCCACAACTTACTAACTCCAACCTGGATGGCTTTGGTATCTGGGAGGAAATCAGACCATCCGGTTGAAACCCATGGGGATGTGGACAAACTTCTTACAGGCAGTTGCAGGAACTGAACCCTGACCTTACACTCAGGGTCACAGTGACCTCTACAGTGACTCCTTACACAGTGACCTCTACACTGTTGTTTATCGATAGCTACTGTGATGTACCCTTGTTCTGATGAACACCCAACGAGAATGACCTGACATGCTAACCCTGTCTGCTCAAAGAATGCCCCCCCCCCCAAATTCATACTGGCCATTAACCACCCATTTCTATATTCTCATATTCTCCACGAGTGGTAAGATAGCTACAGCTGCAACAACTGTAATTGGACTGGTTCCTGGATAAGTATGTTGAGAGTGATAAGGTCAATCCAAATGCAGGAAGGTGCCTCGGTCAGCATGGACAAGCTGGGGTGAAGGGCCTGTCCTGGTGCTGTGTAACTCTAGGCTCTCTAACTCTCCCCCTCCCCTTAGATTTTTCCAGCCACCTACACTCCAGGGACAACTTAAAGCAGCCAATTAAAACAACCTGCATATGTTTGTGGGAGGAAACTGCTGTAACATGGGTCACAGGGAGACCATGCGAACGCCATACAAATTATACCAGTGTCAGCAGTCTGAGATCTGGTTCCCTGAAGCCCTACTGGATGCTTCCAGCAATTTCTGTTTCGCTTCAGATATTCATTTTACATTTTCAAAACCTGTTACTGATTGACCCAAGTGTTCAATGCCACGGAGAATCTGGAGAAGGACAAAGAAGCCAGGGCCCAAACTCAAAGTGACAGGAAAAAAAACCAAAGGCAATAGGAGAGGAAGTAGTGACAATGAGGAAAATGTCACCCACCGAGAGGGGTGGAATGAAGTAAATTGATGGCACAGTAGCAAAGTGCTTATTATAACACTATTAAAGTGCCAGTGACCCAGGTTCAATTCCCATGGCTATCCACAAGGAGTTTGTACCACGTGGGTTTCCTCCAGGTGCTCTGGTTTCCTCCCACATTCCAAAGGCATACATGTTAGTAGGTTAACAGGTCATATAGGGGTAATTGGGGGGGTGAGACCTCATTGGGCTAGAAGGACCTGTTGCCACGCTACATCTCTAAAGAAATGAAATTTAAAAATGGATTAAATAATTCAAAAGCAAAACAATTGCAGTGGATAGGGGAATAAATAGTTAGTCTAGGAAAATGCTGGCAAGAGGCTAAGTCACTTCAGTCTGTGCTGTAAATTCAATACATTGGACAAAGTTTGTTACAGAATCACCGATGGCAGTGAGAAGGCGTACAGAACTGAGACAGATGATTGGTTTAAGAGCTTCGTAACACCAACCTCACGCTCAATGTCAGCAAGCCCGCGGAATAGACTGTGGACTTCAAGAAGGGGAAGTCAGAAGAACAAACACCCGTCCTCGTTGAAGGGTGAGCAGCTTCAGGTTCCTGGGCATCAGCAACTCAGAGGATCGATCCGGGACCTAACACATCGAAGGAATCATGAAGGAGGCATGCCAGTGGCTCTGCCTTGTTAGGAGTTTGAGGAGATTTGATATATCACCAAAGACTCTTATAATCTACAGATGTACAATGGGAAGTATTTGCATCACACCTAGTATAGAGGATCCAAAGCACACGAGGCTGCAGAGGGTTGTAAACTTAGCCAGCTCCATCCCTCCCTACCATTGAGGTGGTGCCTCAAGAACGCGGCATCAATCACTGAGGATCCTCACCACCTGGGACATGACCTCTTCTCGTTACAACCACAAGGGAGGAGGTACAGATGTTCGACTGTCCACACTTAATGAATCAGGAACAACATTCTTCCCTCTGCCACCTGATTCCTGAACAGTCCATGAACACTACCTTGCCATTCCTTTCCCATTTCGCATTATTTATTTATTTTGAGATTTTTAGTAATTTTATATCTTTGCACAGAATTGCTGCTGCAAAATACCATCCATGTCAGAATCTGTAATGATTTACCAGATTATTTCTGGAGATTTCTGCTGGAAACTGAACACACCTCCGGTAGATCAAAGTAAAACTCAGCCTTCATTTGCCTTTCCCCCAAAGTCAAATAGACGACTGACATTCGCTATCTAGGGTCACATGTGATGGCCAAATTAATGAGCTAATTGAAGACTGATGGTGTCTGAGGAACCATACACCATTATGAATTAATGCCTTAGGACAAGAAGGGAATAATTTAAAATAATAATGAAGTACTGCATACAATAGTTTCATGAACACCATTGGTATGCAATCTGTTATAATATTAAGGAATTAAGCAATAATGCATTGTACAATAAACTAATACAGCAAAACCAAATTACCAATTCTAATTAGCAGCAATTTAATTTCCCTTTCTCATGTTTGTTTGATACAATTAATGCAAGAATTTTTATGTTTGATTTTGTGGGAATGTCATTTTCTTTTAAGACATTTTAAATAAATTACTTGTATAAACTATTTTCTTAGCTCCCACAATACTTCAGAATAATCCACTGAACTTTAGTATGTTAAAATAGATGAAATCAGTGATGTTTGATCTTCTATCATAACTTTCAGCACCACATGACAATTCTGTCAAAAGAGAACATATCGGAATATTTTAAGGTTATAAAATGCCATGTAGACATTTCTGCAATGTTCTAGCTACCCATTTAAACATGTGACCAATTAACCTACTAACCCACATTTCTTTGGACAGTGGGAGGAAACCCATGCGGTCACAGGGAGAACATACAAACTCCTTAAGGACAGTGGTGGGAATTTGAACCTGGGTCGATAACACTATAAAAGGATTAAGCTAACCATGCTGCCCTGATAATGATTCACCAGTGTACTCACTCAGGATAGGTTCCAATGTTAGCTTGGCAACATGGAATGAAGGAAAACATTATTTATTTGAGGGGGAATGTCAGAATCAGAATCTGGTTTAATATCACTGGCATATGTTGTGAAATTTATTGTTTTTGTAATTACCTGGTTTTCTGCATTAATTACTCATAAAATGTGGGTTGATCTTCATCTAAGTCACAATAATAGATGAACACAATCTGCCTAAACAAATAACACATGAACAGTTGTACTTTGCTTGTCTTTATTGAACGTTGCTTAATCATTCACAGTGTAGCCTAGAAAAATGTATATAAACCCTTGTATTTAATAACTGGTAGAACCTCCTTTAGCAGCAATAACCCCCACCAAATGTTTCCTGTAGCTGCTGATCAGAGTTGCACAACTGCGAGGAGGAAGTTTAGACCATTCCTCCATACTAAACTGTTTCAGTTCATCAATATTTCCGAGATATCTTGCATAACAGCATTCTTCAGGTCATGCCACAGCATCTCAATTGGGTTAATGTCTGGACACTGACTCGACCATTCCAAAACAAAAACATTCTTCTTCTTAAACCATTCTGTTGTTAATTTACTCTTGAGTTTTGGATCATTGTCGTGTTGCATCATTCAACTTCTATTAAGCTTTAGTTGATGGACCACTACCCTGACATTCTCCTGTAAAATGTCTTGATACAATTTTGAATTCATTGTTCACTCAATGACTCCAAGTGTCTAGGTCCTGAGGCAGCAAAACAGCCCCCAAACCATCATTCTCCTTCTATCTCACTTCACGGTTGGGTTGAGCTTTTGGTGTTGGTGTGCAGTGCCCTTTTCTTCCAAACATATCAATGTGCATTTCTGCCAAAAAGTTCAACTTTTGTCTCATCTGTCCACAGAACATTGTTCCAGAAGTATGGAAAATCTAGATGGTCTTTCGCAAACTTTGTTTTTTTTTTGGAGAGCAGTGGCGTCCTCTGTGGTGTCCTTCCATGAACACCGTTCTTGTTCAGTGTTTTTCTTATAGTGGACACATGAACAGAGACTTTAGCAAGTTTGAGAAGTTTCCGCAAGTCTTTTGCTGTTACCCTTGGGTTCTTTTTCACCTCCTTCAGAATTGCACATTGTGCTCTTGGTGTGAACGTTGCAGGACACCCAATCTTAAGGACAGCAGCGACAGTATTGAATTTTCTCTATATGCAGACAGTTTCTCTTGTTGTGGACAGGGGAACACCCAGATCTTTAGAAATGCTTTTGTCACCTTTTCCAGCTTCATGCATCTCCATAATTCTTCTAAAGTCCTCTGAATGTTGTTTTGATTGAGGCATGATGCACATAAACTGATCCTTCTTGAGAAGAGTAGGCTCTGTCAGTAACCTAACTTTGTGTGTCTTTTTTATAGGGCAATCCACATCTTCAATCTCATCCCATTGATTGGACCACCTGACTCCAAATAGCTTTTGTAGAAAGCAATACCCCAGAGGTTCACATACTTTTTTGAACCTAGACTGTGATTGTTTAAATGTTGTACTCAGTATTGCTGAGAAGTACAACTGTTTGTACATTATTAGTTTTGTCAGGTTGTGTGTGTCTATTATTGTGACCTAGGTGAAGATCAGACCACGTTTCATGAGTAATTAATGTAGAAAAACAGGTAATTTTTCTTGCAACTATATATTAGTTAAATTAAGAAAGCAGTGCAAATAAAGTAGTGAGGTAGTGTTCATGCGTTCAATATCCATTCAGAAATAGCTCTTCCTGAACCACTGAGTGTGTGCTTTCAGTATCCTGTACCTCCTTTCCTGATGGTAGGATGGAGACAAGGGCATGCTCTGGGTGATGGGGGTCCTTAATGATGGATGCTGCCCTTTTGAGGCATCGCTCCTTGAAGATGTCCTGGATGCTACGGAGGCTAGTGCCCATGATGGAGCTGACTGAGTTCACAACTTTCTGCGGCTTCTTTCAGTCCTGTGCTGTAGTACTACCCCACCACCACCTCCCCACAGCCACCAGACGGTGATGTAGCCAGAAGAATGCTCTCTCCGGTACATCTGTAGAAACTCGCAAGTGTTTTTGCTGACATACCAAATCTTCACCAACTCCTAATGAATATAGCCACTGTTGTGCCTCCTTTGTAACTGCACCGATATGTTGGGCCAACAATCGATCCTCCGAGATGATGACCGCTGTGTGCTTCCCTCACCTTAGCCGTTCCAAAGGCCACAATCATTTGGTTGGGTGCCAAGGTTGTTGCTGTGACATCACTCAAACCAGCTGATCTCACTCCTGTACACCTTTTTGTAATGATCTAAAATTCTGTCCACAACAGCGCCATCAGGAAATTTGAAGATGCCTTTTGAGCTGTGCCTAGCCACACAGTCATGGATGTACAGAGAATAGAGTAGAGAGCTAAGCATGCATCCTCGAGGATCCACTTGCAGAGGCCCAGGTTTTGGAGCTTTTTCATCCACCATGACTCATAACATTGCCCTTTCTACCTCCAGTTGTAATTTGTACTCCACATCCTGGTTACTATTTCGAGGCCTGTATACAACTCCCAGCAGGGTATTTTTACACCTGCAGTTTCTTAACTCTACCCACAAGAATTCTACATCTTCCAATCCGATGTCACCTCATCTTGAGGATTTAAGTTTTTACTCACAGAGCTATACTGACCTTTCCCAGAGGAGATTCCAATGATCCAGGAATCTTGAACTCTGCCCCCCGCACCAATTCCTCAGCCATGCATTAATCTACCAAATCATTCCATTCTTAAGCTCACTGGCACAAGAGACAGGCAACGATCCAGAGATTACTACACTGGGGGTCCCGTTTTTCCGGTTTCTACTTAACTTCCTATATTCTTTCCTCACAATCTCCTTCATCGCTGGTTCCAAATTGTACCACGAGTTCTGGATATTGACCCTCCTGTGGACCCTAATCCACGATATCCAGGCAAAACACCATCTGAATATCTATCACATCCGCAGAATCTGCCCCACCAGCTATCAAATCCCTATCACTACTGCATTCCTCTTCTCCCTTCTCTGAATGCCAAAGACCTGCTCACTGCATCTTCTTCCTGGTAGATCGTCCCCACCAACGGTATCCAAAGCGGAATTATTAAGGGAATTGGCCACAGGGGTACTCTGCACTGGCTGCCTAGTCCTTTCCCTCTCCTAGTCACCCAGGTGGCTCAATTAAGACTCACTCCTTAGGAATGACTACCTCCCTGTAGCTCCTATCCACCACCTCCTCTTCACCATCTCCCAGTTCCAGTTCATTAACAGAGCTGCAACTCAGTGCACTTTGTGCAGATGTAATTAGGAACTCCCAAGGTTCACACATCTCACACAAGGAGCATTTTGCCGGTACCCATTTTCAGCTGGGTGGACTGGAGCAGTGTGTGGTTAAGTGCCTTGCTCAAGGCCACAACACGCTGCCTCAGCTGGGGCTCAAACTCACAACCTTCAGATCACCTTAACCACTTGGCCACACGCCACTTCACACAAGGAATCTGGACCCATTCTCTGTGCACTAGCTAAATGAGTCCCATTTACTCTTACTTGGACCATTACTCTCTAAACCAGGGCCCATGGACCGCTTGCTTGATGGCATTGGTCCATTGCATCATCAAAAAGGCTGGGCACTCCTGCTGAAAACCTTTCCTATTCACCTTTTAAATGTTGTTGATGTACCCACCTCAACCTCTTCCTCTGGTAGCTCATTCCATATACAGACTACCCTCTGGCTGAAAATGCAGCCACATCGGTTCCAATTAAATTTCTCCCCGATTAGAAAATAGTCTACGTCTTTTATGAAGTCAACAATGGGTGGATTTGTTCATCCTTACTACAATGTATTGGACCCGATTGGGACTCAACTTCAATGCTGCACATCCTCCGCATGCAAATAGCGGCAATACAACATAGAACAGTGCAACACAGAAACAGGCCCTTTGGCCTACAACATTGTGCCAAATTAATAATTTGTTAATAACAAAGTTAGTAACAAGTTAGTAATCAAATGTCTTCTGCCAAGCACAACGCTCATACCCTTCCACTGGCCTCACATTCATGTGCTTATCTAAACGTCTCAAAGTTTCTAATGTTTCTCTGCCTCGACCAGCACCCCAGGCATCTACCACTCTCTGTGTAAAAAAACTTGCCACTCTCATTTCCTTTGAAGTTACCCCCCCTCACTTTAAACGCTTGCCCTCTGGTATTAGACATATCAAGCCTGGGAAAAAGATACCGTCCGTATAGTGACTCCTCTCATCTTATAAACCTCTATCAGATCTCCCCACAACCTCTGCCATTCTACAATAAATAACCCAAATGTGTCCAACCTCTCGTTGTAGCACATGCCCTCTAATCCTTGTATTATTCTTAAAAGACAATTAGATAAAACACACAATCAACACTAAAAAGCACAACTGAAAATGGGCAAGGTGTAAAACCTGAAGCACCCACTGAATTTTACCTTTAGATAAATCACAGTGAGGTTCTTTTCAGGCAGCCTTGCTGCAAACTGACAATTGGATTGGCAAGACATTTTCCAACCCTGACAATTTTAAAATTCACCATGGAAAGCAAAAGCCAATATTCTGCAAAATGACTGCAGCATTCATTTATAAACTGCTTATAATATAGGAAAAATAGACCAAGGTACTATTACCAAATCTGATCGAATCTACTTTCCAACAGATGAAGTGGATTAGAAAAAAAAATAAGTTGCACAGAATACAAATTCTTAATAATAACTGTAGCCAGCCACAGTTCACTGAACACTGTTAATTTACCTTTGGTGCTGAGCATTTGAGGGAATCATATTTGTCATCCTCAGATAGAGACAATGTTCGTGCCCTTCTCTTCCGCCTTGCACTGTCTACTATGTAAGGCCTAGGTTGCTCTGAAGCAGATCTCAACCTTTCTAATCGTTTTGGTTTGACGTCAGGCATTTCAGAGGAGGTGTCTGTCTGGTCATCCCGTGGCTCTGAGCTGGTTCCATCACTTCCTGTTTCATCATCTATCGCATCATGGACATCTTCTTTGTCCTCTCCATTTTCCTACAGTTCATTTGGTACACAAAATAGCAAAATAAAAATGTCAGTTACTGCTGTGCTTGCCATGACTGTTATACATATATGGAAACATTTTTGGATCTTAACGTCTGTCAGACTGAGAGACCAAGGCAAAGTACAGGATTTTCGAAGGCAGCCTGTCCTGCGGTTAGAGGATTGATGCACCATCGATAACTCCAAAAGAGTGGAAGTAGAGTAAATACTGAAAGGCTTTTATTAGCAGTAAAATGGATCCACGTCCGTGCTGGATGACTGAGGGAGGAGCAGAAACACAATCATCTTTATCCAGGGCACAGGAGCAGTCAGCAGAGGGGCATGTCCAGACAGGTATACATGATTTACACCACAAGGCTTTTCTGTATGTGTGAGTAACTGGGAGGGTGGGAAAGGGGCCTACTTTCCTGTTGTTGTCATTTTGTTTTGCTTCGTTGATGTTGTTGCTGCTTTTGTTCTTCTGCCGAACATTACGGGCATGCGATGTTGGCGCCAAAATGTGTGGCGACGCTTGTGGGCTGCCTCCCAGCAAATCATTGGGTTAAGTTGACTGTTAATGCAAACCACCACTTCACTGCATATTTTGATGAGCATGTGATAAATAAACCTGAATCCAAATCTGCGGTAGAACAGAGGGATCTGGGAATATGAATCTATCATTCCTTGAAAGTGGCATCACAGGTAGAGTATTGCGTACAGGAATTGGGATGTGATGTTAAAGTTGCATAAGACATTGGTGAGGCCTAATTTAGAGAATTCTCTGCAGTCCTGGTCACCCAGTTATAGGAAAGGTATCAAAAAGATTGAAAGACTATAGAGAAAAATTCCAAGGATGTTACTGAGATTTGAGGAGATGATTTATGAGAAGTGGTTGAATAGGTTAGGACTTTATTTCCTGGATTGTGGGAGAATGCAGGGAGGTTAGCTAGATATATATATAATATTCTGAGTGGTATATATGAGGTAAATGCAAGCAGGCTTTTTCCACTGAGGTTGGGTGGGACTAGAACTAGAGGTCACAGGTTAAGGGTGGAAGGTGAAACTTGAGTGGGAACTTCTTCGCTCAGAGGGCGGTGCGAGTGTGTTACGAGCTGCTGGCAGAAGTGGTGGATGCGGGTTCGATTGCAGCACTTAAGAGAAGTTGGCAAGTGCGTGGACGGGAGGGGACGGCTATGGTTCAGGTGCAGGTCAAAGGGATTAGACAGAATAACAGCATGGACTTGATGGGCCAAAGGGATATTTCTGCACTGTAGTGATTTACGAATCTGGGTTCTTCCTTCAAACAAATTGTATTAATCCTACTTTATTCCTGTGCCTTGCTAATGCCATTCTCTTTCACCCATTTAACTTTACAATGTAGATCCCAAAAAGCTACAGATGCTGGAAATCTGAAATTAAAAACAGAAAACACTGGATAAAGCTCAGCAGATCAAGTCGCACTTTTTTAAAGAGAAAATTAACATCTCAGATCAAAGACACTTCATCCGAACTGATGATATTTCTGTGCCCACAAATGCTGCCTGACCTGCTGGGTTTTCTCAGTATTTTCCATTTGAGTTCCATGTGTGAAATGTTAATTTGGTTTACAGTGGAGTTCACTCATCTGTTGCACAGCCTTCTCAGTAAAATGTTCCCTGATACTCATTCCTAAATTGTAAGACACTGATGTGGACTGATTTTTTCAAATTAGCATTACCTAACAAGACAAAACTAATAATTTATACAGACAATGACTAACAAATCTGCAGCACAGAGTTGCAAGCCTCCGTAAAGAAAATGCCAGTGATACCTGGGAAGCATAGTCGACTGAAGTAGATGAACGTTTTTTCTTTTGCACAAAACAGGACCTGCGTTTCTTCCTCCTCCTTGCGGGCTTTTTGTTGTTGTTTTCCATGCTGCTGTGTCCTACAGGAGGCCTGACGATTTTCTTCTTTTTTCCATAGTAATAAGCTGGAAGAAACGGAACAAAGTTTTTAATTTGTCTAATTTAGGGATACAGCTCAGTAGCCGGCCCTTCCAGCCCAATGAGCCCACACTGCCCAAGTACACCCTTGTGAGCAGTTAACACGAAAAACTCTTCAGATGCTGGAAATCCACACAAAATGCTGGAGGAATTCAGCAGGTCAGGCACCACTTACAGAAGTGAATAAACAATCAATGTTTTGGGCCGAGATCCTTCTTCAGGACTGCAAAGGAAAGGGGAAGACACCAGAATAAAAAGATGGAGGGGAGGGGGTGGGATAGAAGGTGATGGGTGAAGCCAGGCGGGTGGGAAAGGTAAAGGGTTGGAGACAAAGGAATCTTATAGGGAAGGAGAGTGGAGCACTGGTGAAAGGTAAGGAGGAGGGCATCCAGGGTGAGGTAATAGGCAGGTGAGAAGAGGTAAGGGGACAGAGTGATCAATAGAAGAAGGGAGGGGGAGGGATTTTTTTAAAAACCGGAAAAAAAATCAATATTCACGCCATCAGGTTAGAGGCTTTCCAGAAAGAATATATGGTGTTGCTCCTCCATCCTGAGGGTGGCCTCAATTTTGAGTATTGTGTACAGATTTGGCATAAGAGGCGGCCACGGACTAACATGTCGGTATGGGAATGGGATTTGGAATTAAAATACTTGTCCGGTACGGGGTAGTTAAGATTTTGGCAGATGGAGCAGATGGAGGTGCTCGATGAAGCAGTCCCCCCGTCTTACGACAGATCTCACCAATGTACAGGAGGCTGCATCGGGAGCACCGGACACAATAGACAACCCCAGCAGATTCACAGGTGAAGCGTTCCCTCACCTGGAAGAGCCCGCTGACCTGTACAACTATGGAATGCGAAGGAAACTGGAACACCATGAGAAAACCCACGCGGCCACTGCGGGAACCCACAAGCTCCTTACAGGCAGCAACAGAATTGAACCTGGGTTGTTGGTGTCTAGTTCTTGTTATTATGATTCAAAAAGCTGTTTCTTCAAATAATTTGTTTCTTCCTTTAATTGACATATGGTGAATAAAGTTGATCCTTGATGAATTTGAAGTAGTGAGCAAGCATTTTCAGGGAAACACCGCCTGGGAAATTTTGAAGTGACTTGTTATTTTCCTCAGGGTACTATTCAGAGTTAAGACGTTAACATAACTGATTTTTGTCCATTTTTACAGTTAACTTCAAAGGAAGTATATTTCTGAGCAGCAGCAGAGTGCAGCTGGGTATGAATATGTAACATTGTCAATCAAGAATACATTTCCCCTAAGTTTTTGTGTTAATAATATATGTACACTAAGAGTTTAAAAAATAGACACTCGTAATTCTTCTTTCTGCTGTTTCTCTTCCTCCCCCACTCTCATTCCTGATTTAAGATTACCTTTGTCACAAGTGCATTGAAACATAGTGAAATGTATCATGTGCATCGAACTAAATCAGCGAGGATTGTGTTGCAAACCCCACAAGTGTCTCTATGCTTCCAGCACCAACACAGCTTGCACCACTAGTTCCCTTCCACCCACAGATGCCACTGGACCTGCTGAGATCCTCCAGAAGCTTGTTTGCAGTGTTTGAATAATATAAATACGCATTTCTCAAGGGTGCAACAGCATACTGGCCTTATCAACTGGAGAAACACAGCAGTTCATTCACTTCTAATACACTAACACCATAAGACACAAGAGCAGAATTAGGTTATTTGGCCCATCGAGTCTGTTCCACCATTCTACCATAGCTGATTTATTCCCCCCCCCCCACCCCATTCTCTTGCCTTTTCCCCGTAACCTTTGACACGCTTACAAATTAAGAACCTATCAACCTCTGCCTGAAGTACACCCCATGACTTGGCATTCACAGCTGTCTGTAGCAATGAATTCAGTACAGAAACTCAGCTTCAGAAAACAAGTTCAGCATGAAACGATGCACATGTTTAGCAGTGACAACTGAATATGGAGCGCTATATTTACCACTTGTATGGTAACCAATTAAGGAGGATCTGTTTAAGATGAGTGGAAGAAAACTTAGGGGAGATGTCAGAGATTGCATTGTTCATGCAGAGAGTAATAAATAAGCGTGTGGACTATACTGCCGGGGGTGGTGTAGAGGCAGATACATAAAGGGACATTTAAGAGACTCTTAGATAGGCAAATGGATGTAAAAAAAAATGGAGGGTTATGGGCTGCATAGGAGGGAATGGGTGGATTGATTGTGACCTCAGCACAGCATTGTGGGCTGAAGGGCCAGTGCTGGCTGTACTGTTCTATGTTCAACTAATAACCCAGATATACTAAGTCATTAGGTAGTTCTACAAATAGCTGCATTCAGAAACAGTGCTGAGGAACCAGGAGGAGTACCACAAACTGTTCCCAGTTATCACCACCCCATCAACAAACTTTTTGTTCTCCTTCCCCCCAATTCCAGCCTTCCTTTAAAAGGTTAACACTCACAAACTCAGGTCTCTGCAGATTAAAATTATATTTTGACAGGATTTAAAAACCCAGTACAATTTCCTATAAATGGTATGGCATGAATAATTGAAGGTGATTCGGAGGTTTGTAAAGACTTTCGTATTTTCATCTGTGAACAATAGATTAAAATTAAATAACTAAGGAAATTAAATTTGTCACGTGTACATCAAGACATTGCACATACAGTGAAATGTGTCATTTGCATCAAATCAAATCAGTGAGGATTGTGCTGGCCAGCCTGTAAGTGTCACCCTGCTTCTAGTGCAGAAATAACATGCCTACAGCTCCATCACCCTAACTGGTACGTCTTTGGAACGTGGGAGGAAACCCGTGCGGACACGAGGAGAACGTGTAAACTCCTTACACGCACGGGTGGGAATTGAAACATGATCGGTCATCACTGGCACTGTAGAGTTCAACGCTAACCACTACACCACCATGCCACTACTTATGTGGTCATGTCCTTATGTGTGAATGGTTCACAAGTTCAACAGCATCTGACAGCAGCTTTCTGCTCATTACAAAGAATAAAAATCAAAAAATCTGCAGATGCTGGAAACAGGAAATGCTGGAATCACTGAAAAAAGTCAGAGAGCATCTGTGGAAAGAGAATGAGTTAACACTGCAGGTCCTGCTTCTCTTTCCACAGATGGAGCCTGGTCCAGAATTTTCTGTTTGTAGACACAGATCACCTGGTTATAAAATTTATGTGTACTTACTATATTTTGTTTTTGTGTGCACAGAGCAATTTTCTGGGCACTTGTCAGTCACCATGAGTGGTCCAAATAAATTGGGGCAGCACTCTAACTTCATGCACGTCCTCCTGCAGAAATCAGCCACCCGATCTGCTGTCCTCACGATTTTCATAATTGCCCGGTACGTTTTCCCTTTGTACCTTAAAAATAAAGACAATCCAATTGAAACAATTTACAGACCATTTGGGTAAAATTGCACAGGTATTTTACTGCCCTGCCTCCATAACTGCCAGATCAAGTACATGAAAGTTAACTCAAATTCCTACTTCATATAGTGAATCCGGTGATTGTACAACCAAGTAATTGACCTGCGCCATCAAAAATCAGTGGTTCCTATCATATATAGTGGCATCCAATCTAGGACCATTACACTCAAAAACAGTTGTTCTCCTCAAGCAGACAAATTGATCAACACCTCCATTCACAAACCAACCCTATCAACCAGACCACCACTACTTTATCTTTTCCTACCGTATGTACCGATACTCCTGGACATAGTATCACTTCATGTGTATATAATCAGTCTAGGTATACAAGCTGATCTTATTTATTCATATTTATCGTGTTCTCCTGTTGTGTTCTTTAAGCTTATTGTGTTCTTTTATTTTGCAACAGATCTGGAGTAACAATCGTTTTGTTCTCTTTGTGTACTGAAGAATGACAATAATCAATCTTTCCTGAGGTGCAGTTACACTGGTGAACCAGAATGAAATGATTGAAATGAATGCAATTTCATTTTGTTTGAAAAGACCAAACAGAACCTCTAATTTCGATTGCAATCACACTATTTTCAACTGATGTTCTTTCCACTGAAATCTAGTCAATCAATCCAAAATTTTCAGTTGCAGAATCTGACATGCAAAATTACGTTACCAGTTATCAGATACCGATGTTTTACAGAGAACAACAATGATATAATTTTCCTCTGTGTTCTCTCAAATTGTCTGGCTGTAATTATCTCTTGCTAGTTTCCTTTGTTGTGGTCGTTTCCTCAAATTGGTTGCCTCACCCCAGCTGTGCGCAGATGGTGAGTCATCTTAGCAGGCAATGAATGCATATGTTGCCCAGAATTCACACCATAGCTTGTCTTTCAATTAGGCTCAACACAATTTCCATTGCTGTATCCCATTTGGACTGGAAGTTATTACTCAATTGCTTAGTGTATAGTAAGCTTGATTTAAACTGAAATCTATGGTATGTTAATAGGTTTGCTTAAACCAGGAACACGTTTAGTGAAGTTTTCTTTCAATGGCCTTGATATTTGGCAGCAAGGAAACACATGGCAGTTCACGACTGTGCCAGGTTATAATTGACTGATTAGCTTTATCTGTCACACGAATTTTAAAGCATCCAGTGAAGTGTGTTGTTTGTGTCAACAACTAACAAAGTCCAAGGATATGTTGGGGACAGCCCCACGTGTCGCCATGTTCCCAGTGCCAACATAGCAGGCCCATAATTTACTAACCATAACTCTACACCGTACGTCTTTGAAATCTGTGAGGAAACTGAAGCACCCGAAGGAAACCCGCTTAGTCAAAGGAAGAATGTGCAAACTGCTCCCAGACAGTGGCAGGAATTGAACCCCGATCGCTGATCACTGGTGCTGTCAAGCACTGCGGTGAACGCTACGCTATTGCGCCACCCATATGCTTTACCCGTGCTGTTCACAAGCTGTGTACCTTCCCCTTCTTGCAGGAGGAGATGGCAACAAAGTCAGCCTGACACAAAAGATTACTACCATCTGGGAAGAGGTGCAGGAGCCTGAAGAGCCACACTCGAAGTTTAAGGAACAGCTTCTTCTCCTTTGCCATCAGATTTCTGAATGTTCCAAGAGCACTCGCTCACAATTCATTGCCTGCACTGTTATTTGTTTGTAACTCATAGTAATCTCTTTTGTCTTGCTTTGTATGACTACAGCAAAACAACAGACTTCATGACATATGCCAGTGATAATAAACATGATTCTGATTATGAAGAGGTGTCCCCTTTCAAAACAAAAGGCCCAGTTATTATAAGAAAGGCAAAGCCTAAGTCACAGATTCTGTTACAATGGCAGACTGATTGATAAATCACTTCATCCCAAACCTCTTTCGAGTGCTTCACCACCTCACATATTTATTTTCCTTAGGCAGCTCTATGGGAATGAATACTTGCTTTTATTCTGGTTTTGGGAGTTCCAAGATAATAATGTACACCAGCTGAAAATGTAGATGTTTGAAAGACCTAGTTGGCTTGTAGCGCCTTCAGGGACACGGGCCAAATGCAGGAAAGTGGGAGTAGCTGGGTGGTAAACGTGGTTGGCATGGATTGGATGGTCTAAAGGGACAGCACTCATGCTGTAATGCTCTATGAAAGTTACCAACACAGAAGTGAACTTGTAGGTTAAATATTAATCAGCTGATGAAAACCATTTGTCATCTTAAAGTACATATTCTTGAACATTTACCATCATAGAAGCTCCAACCCACAGTTGGAAGGTTGCTGCTAGACAATTTAAAATAAAAGAACATTCAGACTCCAAGTGGACATTTAATTGAAGAATTAGGGAGCTTTTGTTCCTTCGAACATTATTCATTCTTGTCAAAACAAAGCTATTTTGGTAACAGGCGACCAATTATTCTAGTCCAAAATTAATCTGGCTTTGAAGTACCTACTTATATTTTACCAGTGAAATATTACATCTGGGAGAAATTATATTATTATTTAGTTAAAGCCATTTCTATTCACAACAATTTAAGAACAGATTAAAATTGCGCTTACATGGGAACTGTTTGTTATAATTATTTGACGATATCTTTCTACTTAAAGACTGGCAATTTTACCTCCAAAGAATCAAAATATTTTGGTTATGTTAGATATTGAGATTTTTATTTTTACTGATATTTATAGATATAACACATTCAGGACCCCCATCAGCAGGTGATGCCCTTTTCTCACTGATACCATTGGGAAAGAGGTACAGGAGCCTGAAGGCACACACTCAACGTTTCAGGAACAGCTTCTTCCCCTCTGCTATCCGATTTCCGAATGGACATGGAACCCAATCTTGCTACTTTTTTTTTATTTTTCCACTGCTTATTTAACTATTTAATATATATTTAAAATTCAAGTTTTTCCTCTATTATTATGTCATGCATTGTACTGTGGCTGCAAAGACAACAAATTTCACGACGTATGTTGGTGATATTAAAATTGACTTTGATTCCAATACAAAATTGCCAAATTTCCAATGAATCACAAAAAAATCATTTTATTTTTACCTAAACTTAATAAAATACACCAGGCAACCGCAGACTAGTCAGCCTGACATCAGTGGTGGGAGAAGTTCAAGAAACAATAATTAATTAGTACTCAGTTAATTAGTTTGGATTGATTAGAGAAAGCCAGCATGGATTCGTTAGAGGGAAACTTGATAGAGATTTCAAGGGAAATTTCAGAGGGTCAATTAGAAAAATGCAGTTAAAGTGATACATACGCACTTTCAGAAGACGTCGGATAAAATGGCAGTAATAGCCTCATTTCCAAAGCTGGAAGAACGAAAGGACATAGCGAAATAATTGACCAAGTAATTGGGGAGAGAGAATAGCAATGAATGGCTGTTGTTTAGAGTGGTGGGAAATGGACAGCGGAAATCCCAGGGGTTGCTTCTAGGACTTTTCCTAATCTATACTCAGTGGCCACTTTATTAGGTATTAATTCAGACAATGCATGTGACCTTGGGGGATCTTAGAAAGGCAGCTTCCAACAAGAGGACTTGGTGTGCACGAGTCCGTGAGGTTGTGAGGAGTCGGGCTCGACTTAACGACTGAATAACGATGAACTGGCAACGGGGCGGTGGGGGGTGGGGGGGAGGCATGATCTGAGGGGAGATCGGACAGAGGTGTACAAGTTTATGTGATGCAAAGATACATAAACAATATCCTTTTCCAAGGATTAAGGTATCCAATACCAGAGGGAATACACTTGTGAGAGAGGGCAATTCAAAGGAGTGGTGACAGTCATGCTTTTTTTATATACAGAGAATGATGGGTACCTGGAATACACTGCCTGGTGTGGTGGTAGAGGCCGAGGTAAGGCCTTATAAGAGATGTTTAGATAGGCACATGAATGTGAGGAAATTGGAATATGGACAGTGTGTAGGCGTAAGAGAACAGTTAGCCATTTGATTTCTAATGTAATTGATTCAGACGAAGGGCCTGCTCCTGTGTTGTACTGTTCTATGTTCTCTGTTCTAACCTGGTCTTCAGCTGGGGTAGCATATCCCCCTCAAGGTTCGATGTGTTATGCAGAGATGCTCTTCTGTACACCTTCGCCAGTCTGGCCAGTCACCTCTGACCTCTCTCATTTACAAGGTATTTTTGCCCATCGGATGTTTTTTGTTTCTCGCACCATTCTCTCTAAACTACAGGGACTGCTGTGTCTGAAGATCCCAGAAGATCAACACTTTCTGAGATACTCAAACCACCCCGTCTGGCACCAACAACCATTCCACAATTCAAAGTCACTTAGATCATATCTTTTCCTCCATTCTGATGTTTGCTCTGAACCTCGTGACCATGTCTGCATGCTTTTATGCATCAAATTGCTCCCACATGATTGGCTGATTAGATATTATTAAAGAGCAGGTGTACTGGTCTATCTAATAATGTTGCCACTGGGTGCATATTAATGACAATAAATAACAAACAAGCAACAATGGAAATACAGGATACAGAGGCACAAAATGCGAAGTTATGGAAGTCATGATGATATTTATTTGTTCAAAACCAGAAGATTATGTCTAGTTCTTTTCGCCACAGCTAATGATGCAAAGACTTTAGAGAGGGTGCAGAAGGGATATACCAAAAATAAATAAAAGAAACTGCAAATGTTGAAAATGCGAAATTAAAAAAAAATTACAAGATGCTGGAAAAAACTGAAAAGATCAAAAGATCAACAACATCTATAGAAAAAGAAATAAAGTTAAAATTTCAAGTCAATTCTAAGCTGTGGGGGGGGGATGCGAAGGGGGATATTTCTGAGTGGGTGTTATCTCAGGCAGAGACAGAACAGGAAAGGTTATTTTCCAGTCAAAGCTAAATTCTGAAACCATAATGAGAATATCGGAAAATCCTTGCAGATTATTTGGTGTCTGACTGACTTAATATTACAAAAACATGGAACGATACAGCACAGGAAAGGCCTTTGGGCCCACAGTTCTTTTTTCAACACTATGTCTAATTAAACACAATCTCTTCTGTAGAACAGATGTGGCATCTTTGACAGAAACATGAAAATTAAGCTAGAAGTTCAGAAATTCAATAGATTTCAGAGGACTGCAAATGTATCCAGTCAGAGGATGGAATGTACTCTTCAAGTTTGCTTTGGGTTCATTGGACAGTGAAGGAGGCCACAGAAAGATAGATCAGAGTGGGAGAGTTAAAGTGAGGGACATGGGATGTATAGGGTCACCTTTGCAGACTGAATAGAGGTGCTCTGCAAAGCAGTTATCTAAATCCGCAAACAAGAGAAAATGCGCAGATGCTGAGTTCCTCTAGCATTTTTGTGCATTATCTAAATCTACGCTCCAGATCTCCATTGTTGTTGTGGCGACATTCTGAGTTTGATCTCCCTGAAGTGTGGGAAGAAATTAATGATCAAGTCTTGCATATCCACGGTAGAAATGGAACTGTGAACTAGGGAATCAGGAAGGGAACTGTCCCTTTGGAAAGTTGTGAGGGGATGGAAAAGGTGGAAGTGCCTGTGGTGGAACCTCACTGAAGGTGTTGGAAACTGCAAAGAATATTAGCTTGGATAGAAGGTGAAGATTAGGGAAATCTGATTATGGGAGGGAAGGAGATAGGGTGAGAGGAAAGATGTAGGAAATAGATGGGAAGCATTTGAGGGCTCTGTCAACCACGAAGAAGGGAAGTTGTGGTTAAGGAGAGGAAGATATCTAAAGAGGATTCAATGGAAGTAGGACTTTAGTTATCGAGATAAACTAGGAGATTAGAGCTATTCTCTTTGGAATAAAATTTGAGAGGGCATCCAACGCAGCATGTTACTGCATGAAGACTATGGACAGAATAGATAGGGAGGACTGATTTAACACACTGTATGTACATTTGGAATGTATCGCTGGGGAGAGCATTGGGGAACGCTCAACTGCAACATTCAGAAAAGAACTGCCAAAGCATCTTAAAAAAAGACTTCAGGGTGATGGGTAAATGACTGGGAAGTGAAAGTGCCCGGTTGACTTTTACAAAAATTTGCTATAAACTCTATGGGCTGAATGGTCTCCTCCTGTTTGTAACTATTTTGTGATTCAAGAGATTCTTGTTAACACTGACCATGATGTCCATCTACACTAATCATCACCCCACCCTCACACCGCCCAGAGCGTAGAAGAACGAGGGGAGATTTGATAGAGGTATACAAAATTATGAGGGATATATCGCGCTTTTAACAAGTTTAAAAGTGGATAAATCTCCGGGTCCTGACAGGATATTCCCCCAGACCTTGAGGGAAGTTTCTGTAGAAATAGCAGGAGCTCTGACGGAGATCTTTAAGATGTCGTTAGAAACGGGGATTGTGCCGGAGGATTGGCGTATTGCTCATGTGGTTCCATTGTTTAAAAAAGGTTCTAGAAGTAAGCCTAGCAATTATAGACCTGTCAGTTTGACATCAGTGGTGGGTAAATTGATGGAAAGTATTCTTAGAGATAGTATTAATAATTATCTGGATAGACAGGATCTGATTAGAAGTAGCCAGCATGGATTTGTGCGTGGAAGGTCATGTTTGACAAACCTTATTGAATTTTTTGAAGAAGTTACGAGGAATGTTGACGAGGGTAAGGCAGTGGATGTAGTCTATATGGACTTCAGCAAAGCCTTTGACAAAGTTCCACATGGAAGGTTAGTTAAGAAGGTTCAGTCGTTAGGTATTAATGCTGGAGTAATAAAATGGATTCAACAGTGGCTAGATGGGAGATGCCAGAGAGTAGTGGTGGATAATTGTTTATCGGGATGGAGGCCGGTGACTAGCGGGGTGCCTCAGGGATCTGTTTTGGGCCCAATGTTGTTTGTAATATACATAAATGATCTGGATGATGAGGTGGTAAATTGGATTAGTAAGTATGCCGATGATACTAAGGTAGGAGGTGTTGTGGATAATGAGGTGGGTTTTCAAAGCTTGCAGGGAGATTTATGCCAGTTAGAAGAATGGGCTGAACGATGGCAGATGGAGTTTAATGCTGAGAAGTGTGAGGTTCTACATTTTGGCAGGAATAATCCAAATAGAACATACAGGGTAAATGGTAGGGCATTGAGGAATGCAGAGGCACAGAGAGATCTAGGAATAACAGTGCATAGTTCCCTGAAGGTGGAGTCTCATGTAGATAGGGTGGTGAAGAAGGCTTTTGGAACGCTGGCCTTTATAAATCAAAGCATTGAGTACAGAAGTTGGGATGTAATGTTAAAATTGTACAAGGCATTGGTAAGGCCAAATTTGGAATATTGTGTGCAGTTCTGGTCACCGAATTATAGGAAAGATATCAATAAATTAGAGAGAGTGCAGAGACGATTTACTAGGATGTTACCTGGGTTTCAGCACTTAAGTTACAGAGAAAGGTTGAACAAGTTAGGTCTCTATTCATTGGAGCGTAGAAGGTTGAGGGGGGATTTGATCGAGGTATTTAAAATTTTGAGAGGGATAGATAGAGTTGACGTGAACAGGCTGTTTCCATTGAGAGTAGGGTGATTCAAACTAGAGGACATGATTTGAGAGTTAGGGGGCAGAAGTTTAAGGGAAACACGAGGGGGTATTTCTTTACTCAAAGAGTGATAGCTGTGTGGAATGAGCTTCCTGTAGAAGTAGTAGAGGCCAGTTCAGTTGTGTCATTTAAGGTAAAATTGGATAGGTATATGGACAGGAAAGGAGTGGACGGTTATGGGCTGAGTGCGGGTAGGTGGAACTAGGTGAGATTAAGAGTTCGGCACGGACTAGGAGGGCCGAGATGGCCTGTTTCCGTGCTGTGATTGTTATATGGTTATATAGATAAGGTTTCCACTGAGATTAGGCGAAACTTGAAGAGGTCATAGGTGAAGGATGAAACGCGTGAGGGGAAACTTCTTCATTCAGAGGGTAGCGAGAGTATGGAATGAGCTGCCAACGGAAGTGATGGATACAGGTTCAATTTCAACATTTAAGAGAATTCTGGATAAGTACATCGATGGGAGGAGTGTGGAGGGCTGGCCCAGGTGACTAGGGACTGGGCAAAATAGTAGTTCAGCATGGACTAAATGGGCTGAAGGGCCTGTTTCTGTGCTGTAGTGCTCTATGGCTCCATTTGCGTCAGCCCAGTATCCATCTATTCTTTTCCTATCCTTTCCATGAGGTGATTTTGTTCCTGCATGTTTATTCTGCGTTGGATATTCCTTGTACATAACAGACAGACTTCCCCTGCTGAGTCATTGTAATTATTGCATCAAACATCGTGGGCATGCTATGGAGGCACTGAAATGTGTGGTGCCGCTTGTGGACTGCCGCGACACAGCCGCGCACGCGTGCTGTTTGCTAATGCAAATGATGCATTTCACTCCATGTCTTGATGTACACGTGATAAATAAATAATTCTGAATTGGAGGACATCAAAAGCTCAACTACTGGAGCCTTCCGCAAAATTTTAGCAAAATTCAGAAGCTCCCAAAATAATTGCCTGCAGTGCTGCAATACAGCTAATAACACGGACAAATTGCTTTACATGTTTGTAGACAGCCTAAAATTTAATGACATTCAAACAAATTGATCTTAAAATCATGGATTTTTTTCTTTAAATGCTGTATTTGCTGTATTTATTTAAAGGAAAAAAATCTCTGATCATTTGGCAACTAATTCCAGTCACATATATCACACATCCAGAATGAAATAAAAGGGCACTTTGTATGGTTTTGCTAAGCCTGACAGGGTGTAATCTAAAATACTGTGTGGTGACAGCAAAGGAACTAATTCTGTGCAAAAGCTGGTAGTGGAAGTCTAAACTCAAGTGGAGACAGCTCCCCTCTTTCTTTATTCTTCTGTCTGCTGTCGTTAGACAAGGCATTAAGGCAGCAACAGTAATCGGGTTAACATCTACCCAGAACTACATTCAGAAAGATATAGGACAGGCATGTTAAGTGGTTGCATGCAAGCTCTGCAAGCTGGAAATAAAAGCCTGGAATCCTTTGCTCTTCAAAAGAAATAGAGTGTAAATATACATACACCCAGCAGCCACTTCATTAGGTACCTCCTGTATCGAATACAGTGGCCACTGAGTGGGTGTTTGTGATCTTCTGCTGCTGTAGCCCATCCACGTCAAGGTTCAAGTGTGGCGCATTCAGAGATACTCTTCTGCGCACCACTGTTGTAATGTATGATTATTTGCGTTACTGTCACCTTCTTGTCAGCTCGAACCAGTCTGGCCATTCTCCTCTGACCCTTCTCATTTACAAGACTTTTCCCCCACAGAACTGCTGCAATTTTTTTTTGCTTCTCGCACCGTTCTCTGGAGACTCTAGAAGCTGTTGTGCACATGAAAATCCCAGGAGATCAGCAATTTCTGAGGTAGTCAAACCATCTCGTCTGGCACCAACAATCATTCCACGGTCAGAGCCACCTAGATTACATTTCTTCCCCATTCTGATGTTTGGTCTGAACAACAACTGAACCTCTTGATTGTGTCTGCATGTTTCTATGCATTTGAGTTGCTTCCAAATGATTGGCTGATTAATTATTTGCATTAACTAGCAGGTGCACCTAATAAGGGGCAATTGAGTGCATTTTCTTTATCTAAGTAATGATTTATTTTACCACTGTAGCTACTGAAAAATGTCAAATTACATCCAAGTTATATAAGATCCAACTTCACCATCTCTTTCCTTAAATACTAGTTATTTACTTATTTATTTAGATATATGGAGTAAAACACGTTCCTCCGGCTCAATGAACCGTGCCACCCAGCAAACCACGTTTTAACGCTTGCCTAATTACTGGACAGTTCACAATTACCAATTAGCCTACCAACCGGTACGTCTTTGGACTGTGGGAAGGAACCGAAACAGCCAGAGGAAACCCACTCGGTCACGGGGGAGAACGTATAAATTTCTTTCAGACAGTGCCGGAATCGAACTCCATACCCCGCAGCCCCAGCTGTAATAGTGTCGCACTAGCCGCCATGGAGCCCAGCTACATTACTGTGGAAAATTATCATCTTTAAAATGTCCACCTTCAATCACACTGCTACACCGAACATGGAGACTGACCCATATGTACTGGAAGGTAATTTCAACTGGCAATAACTTACTATCTGAGTACAGGTTCCTTGAAAACAAGAGCAAGCACCGACCACAAACTTATAATGAGTACTAGATCCCTTGTGTGCAACCATACCACGGGGACAGGAAGTGCTCTCAAAAACAAAAAAAAACGCACTGAATTTCTACTTTCAATTTTAGAATGAATTAAGCTGATAACACTGCACAATACATAATGCACAGAAGTAATGTGGTCGACTGAAAAACAAATCTGCCTTGTTTTGCTACTCACATGCTCCCTTTGAGAGTTATTTACCCAAACCACTTAGTAATTGCTTATCACCCAGCCAACTAATCATGTCCTTATATAACCTGATACCAATATACGTACTTGGCTTTTAATGTCTCTTCCTGACAGTTCCATTCTGGGTCATCCTCCAGCTGTAACTCCCGCAGCACACGGCCCGGCTTGTACGCTGCGTTAATCAATAGAGTGAGAACCTATTTTAAAGGCAAAGAGAAAGTACAGGAGATCTGATGCTAGCAACATTGAAATTCAAGTTAAATTATTAAAAAAGTGTGAATACGTTATCTCAATATTTCTAATATGTGAAGTACAAGTTAAATGAAATCTTTTGATGGCAATAGAGAGGAATGCAAATTATATTTCCCTATAGGGCCCAGGATCGGAAAAAACTGCGGAAGGTTGCAAACGCAGCCAGCTCTATCATGGGTACCTAACTACTCGGTGTCAAGGACATCTTCAAATGGCGATGCCTCAAAAAGGAGTTTTTTTAAATTAAGGACCCCCATCAGCCAGGACATGCCCTCTTCTCTTTGCTGCCATCAGGGAGGAGGTACAGGAGCCTGAAGACACGCACTCAACGTTTTAGGGAAAGCTTCTTCCTTTCCACCATCAGATTTCTGAACAGATAATGAACCAGCCTATTAACACTATCTCACTATATTTGACTCTCATTATGCACTAATTATTTTATAAGTCTTTTTCATTACTATTATCAGGGAGGAGTTTGATGACTCACATTAAACAATTTAGAAGCAGCTTATTCCCTCTGCCATCAACAAATGTACACACACACACACACCCCTAATATACACACATGCACATACATACACAAACAGTACTATGCAGAAGTTTTAAGCACATATATATCACTAGGACTTTAACCTAAGACTTTAACACAGTATTGTACCAAGAAAATCTGCAGATGCTGGAAATCCAAGCAACACACACAAAATGCTGGTGGAACACAGCAGGTCAGGCAGCATCTATGGAAAAGAGTAAACAGTTGATGTTTTGGGCCAAGACCCTTTTTCAGGAGAGGAAAGGATGGGAGAAGTGAGAATATGAAGGTGGAGGGAGGGGAGGAGGAAGTAAAAAGTGTCAGGTGATGGGCAAAACCGGGAGAGGGGAGAGGGGTGAAGAAAAGAGTTGAGAGGTTGATTGGTGAAAGAGATAAAGGACTGGAGAATGGGGAATCTAATAGATTCCACCCCCTCCCCTTTCTACCCTGGTCTTCTGTCCTCTCCTATCAGATTCCTTGCCTGTCCAGATGAAGGGTTTCAGCCCAAAACCTCGACTGCTTACACTTTTCCATAGAAGCTGCCTGGCCTACTGAGTTCCTCCAGCACCGTGTGTGTGTTGTGTGTGCGTACTGCACTTGTCAATGTGGAGCTGAGAGCAAATTTTTTAATCTGTTGGAAGCTAAGAATGTTGGGAATGTGTGGGACAGACGGCACCGAAGGGGTGCCAGGGGTGGCCCAGGTGCATGCACACTCAGCCCTGAGACACCAGGCAAGGTCATTTGATTCCAAATTGTTTTATTGATGATTACACTCCCTTCCCCACTTTCCCAGCTATGATTCCCTTCTCCCTGCCCTCTTCCCACTCAGTCCACAGTTGAGAACTAGGTTTATCACTCATGAAATTTGTTATAGCAGCAGTACAGTGCAATACATAAAATTACTACTGTACTTTGCACCCGAGCTATATACTGTAAACACGCCTGAGACTTATACAGTGCTGTATATACACCCTAATCCGAACTTCCAATGGACCGCACACATCAAATAACCCAAGCCACACCCCACAAAAGGGCTTATGTGCCCCCACCTGCCCCCACCATCCCCAGTCCTTTAACCTACCCCTAAACCTCATGTCTGCAACCCTCCTACACACCCCCACAAACACAAGCAGGTGGTAATAAACCGGATTCTGACATACATGTATTGGTTGTCCATCACTTCTGACAATGACATTTGTCTGTACAGCTCATCTAAAGAGCCACACAGAGAAAAATCTGTGCGGGAGGACTTTCATAGTGTAAAAGCCATTGCACTGGGGCAGTTCCACTCTCTTGGCCTCAGAAATCTTCATCAATGGTATGAAAAATCATCATGTATGGAGACTTCCTCAGCTGCAGTGGATAGCCATGACGCTTCCTGTGCCTGACTCTCCAATGTTGCAGCACCGCCTTCTCGGACGTTGGATCTCATAGTTGAATCACCTGCCCTATCTTCCGGAAAAGGCTTCGCATGCTGGGGTAGGCATATCCTTATCTCACCGGGAGATACCCTGTCGAAGCAGTGTCCGCGATGTGGCCACTGACGCATGCAGTTACTTGGAGCCACAGGCAAGAGCTGGGTGCCGGGTGGGTGGGGGCCAAAGGTGAATGAGCAGCCCTTGGGCAGAGCACGACAAGCCCACCACCAGAGGTGCTACCCCTCCCTGGATACCCCATACACCACAAACACACACGCACATAAGTACACACACACACACACACCTGCACAGATACAGTACTGTGCAAATATCATAGGTACGTGTAAAATCAATTCTGTACAGCAAAGATGCTTTCAAAAATAATAAAATACAAAGTTTCTAAATATCAAATACTATAATGGGCAGAAAACAGAACAAAAACTAAATCAGATCAATATTTGGTGTGGCCATCCTTTGACTTGAAAACTGCATCAATTCTCTTAGGTACACTGTTGTGCAACTTTACATGAAAAATCAGCTGGTAGGTTGTTCCAGACATCTTGGAGAACTTGCTACAGTTCATCTGCAGACTTTGGCTGTCTCACTTGCTTCTGTCTCTCTTGGGAATCTCAGACAGTCTCGATGATGTGGAGATCTGGTTCTGTGGAGGTCACACCACCTGGTGCAGAACTCCTTCTTTCCACTGAAGATAGCTCTTTATGACCTTGGCCGTGTGTTCGAGGTCATTGTCCTGCTGCAGAATGAAGTTAGGACAGACCAGACGCCTCCCTAATGGTATTGTGTGATGGATGAGAATCCACTTGTACTTCTCAGCTTCGAGGTTTCCATTAATTCTGACCTGATCACCAACTCTATCTGCAGAAATAAAGCCCCAAACCTGCAGGGCACCTCGGCCGTGTTTCACTGTTGGACACAGACAATCATCCATGTAGAGCTCTGCAGCTCTTTTACAGACAAGCTGCCTCCAGTTTGAGCCAAAAATTTCAAATTTTGACTTGCCAGTCCACAGCACTTACTGTTATTGTTCAGCACCCCAATTCCTCGTGTTGCTGTGACTTTGTTCCCACTTCGAAGGAATCTCTTTTTGGCAGCAACTGCACTTCTGACAAGACTTCTCCAGACAGTAGAGGAGCCTACTTGGGTTCCAGTGGTTTCTACAGAGGAGCCTACTTGAGTTCAGAGCTGGACTTCTGATTTAGAAGGAACGTCAGTTTGATGTATCTCTCGTCCACTGGGATCAGATTCCGTGGCTGGCAACTTGACCGTGCCTGTTTCTTTGTGCTTCTTCAGAAGAGCTTGGACAGCACATCTTGATACTCCTGCCAGCCGCAAAGCATCTGCTTGTGTGACCTCCTCGTGTCTTGTTGCTACGCTCACTCTTGCCGTGGTGTAAGAACTGACGATTTGAAGATTAAACTGTCATGTTTACCACACCTTCACCTTTTAGTTTGGCTGTCCTTCGGCCAGTTTAATTCCTTCTATATTATTTTATAGATGCTGCTTGAAACCGCAAAGAGAGCAAAATAGTTCCAAATTGTCATACTGTTTATTAGTGATAAAGAGGATTGAGAAGGTCGGGCGTCATCGAGACTGGAAATGACTGAAGAGGGTCGGGCGTCATCGAGACTGGAAATGACTGAAGACGGTCGGGCGTCATCGAGACTGGAAATGACTGAAGAGGGTCGGGTGGTATCGTGACGGGAAAGGACTGAGAGGGTCGGGCAGCATCATGACGGGAAAGGACTGAGAGGGTCGGGCGGTATCGAGACGGGAAAGGCACAGTAGACATTTTGGGTTATGATGCTGCATCAAGACTGAGTGTGGTAGAGGGATTGCAAAGAACCAATATGAAGAGGAGAGGCAAAGCAGAAACACAAACGAGTCTGGAAATCCAGAGCGGCTCTGAGGAAGCTCTCCACTGGTCAGGGTCGAGCATGGTTGATGCATCCGAGCAGTCTACATTTCAGTTGATACAGAAGCCAGAGCAGTACGATATGAAGAGCACACTGTTGCCCACGTAGCAAGCTCCAGCCCTCCACACATCTGATGAATCTAAAGGACCAGCAGAGACTGATGCGGTTTGGCATCAGTGGCGTTGCAGGAGTTGTCAGCGTTGAAATCAACGCAGGGCTGCCTCAGGGTCGCCAGCCTTAGATTTTTTTTTGAAGGCTTTACTCCCGAAGCCTTCCCCTCGAGTGGATCTAGCTACAAGGCGGCAGAAGTTTGAGATCAGAGATTTCCTCCTCCTAGATGAGCTGCCAAACACGGATGAGGAGCCCCAGCTGCGTGAAGCCACTGGTTTAGAGATGCCTGCCCTTCTCCTGTCAGTAGAAATGGTAGCGAAACAACATGGACTTGATAGGTAGTGTGAGCTTATCCCCATTAACCACCCCCCCACCTCCAACTGGCAATGAGAACCTTAAGGAATGCTGGAGGAATTCAGCAGGCCAGGCAGCACCTGTGGAAAGGAATAAATAATGAACATGTTGGGCCCGTTGGAAGCAGGCATCCCCTTTCAAAAAATTCAGAATATTGTTGGCTCACAGTAAACAGTGCCAAAACAAAGTCAACACTACACCTGATTTTGAATTATTTTGCAGCAGCCTCTGTGGAACTGGGATAGATAACAAATGGATAACTTTGGAACTTCTGTATCTCACTGCGCCACTAAAGAAAACATCGCTACTGATTCTAAAGCAACCATGTTGGTTAGGTGATTCGACTTGTGCTTTTCCGTCCAGCTTACCTCCTTCAGAACAAGCACACACTTCCCAGGTCCAACGGACTGAGGGAGTTCCGCTATTCGCCCTTTGTTTAGATACGGACCGGAGAAACACCGATGATTGAAGTATATTTTGGAGCAGCAATACTTGCCATTGGTAGTACCTATGGGAAGAAAGAAAATAAGGTAATTTCCATGATATGAAGGAGGTTTTTTCTCCCCAGAAAAGAGTTGCCACAGTAAAACTGAGACTTGCAAAGTTTAACATAGATCCAGAGTGCAATCCTTAATAGATTATCTTCATTGCCACGTGTACATCAAAAGACTGAAAAATAGTGAAATGTGCTATTTGTAGCAAATCAAATCAGCGAGGATTGTGCTGACGGCAGCCCACAAGTGCTGCCAACTTCTGGGACCTAAATAGTTTGCCCACAATTCACTAACCCTAACCACACATCTTTGGAATGTGGTAGGAAAGCGGAGCATCCAGAGGAAATTCACCTGATTTCGGAGAGAACAGATTCCGGTTGAAGATGGCACTACTGAAAGTGAGTGACAGCTTACCCGTAGTTCAAAAGGCAAGAAATTCGATAAAAACATTATCATTAACACCTTTTCTGAAGTAAATTGTGTTAAACTATCACCACAAACAATGAACAGGCCAGCGAAGGTGAAGCTGATTTGGGGAAGAACTATGCTGGTGCGTTGCAAAATCAATGCAGATAGAGTTGGAGTGAGCAACTTGGAGAGGAATTGTCAAGGCAGAGGAATTCCAATACACAGATGCAAGTTTAGATTGCTCCAAGCACTGAACCGACTTGGAGGGGTTGGGAATGGCTTCCTGCTGGGCAGCGAGGTCTAGGCTCAGACTGTTTGGTGCAGCTGGGCCCAGGTCCTAATGCGAGGCAGGCTCCGCTGTTCGGACAATTTAAATACCGGCTCAGATAGACTGGGACCGGAGACAAGAGCCGATTTCGCCTGCTTTCTTGTGATGTGTACTCTTCTCTCCGCAGCGCTGAGGCTGCGAGACTGCCCTGGCTGCTGTGCTCCACGCCCGCGAGCTTCGCAGCATGTCTGTCCGCCAGCACGATGAACGGAGACCAAAGCTCGGACCTACTCCAGGGATTCTGATCCCAGGACTCAGTTTGGTTCAGCATGCAGTTGTTCGCTTCCATTGTTTGCATGACTTCTGTGTTTTTTTCCCCGCCTTTTTCTGTGCATTGGGCGTCGGTCTTTTTTTTAACTGGGTTCTTTCAGGTTTCTTGGCTGCCTGAAAGCAGACAAACCTCAAGGTTGCATAATTTATACATTCTTTGATAATAAGTGTACTTTGAATTTGAATTTAAACCCCTGACAGGTAGTGACTGGAATCAAATTTGGATCAGTGTTTGCTCTAACTGCTACACTAATCTTATCCAGTCTGTTATCATCACTCCGGCCCTCCTGTCCTCTTGAAAACTTTTTGTTTTCCAACTTTCCTCACTCTGCCTGTTGCTAAGAAGACTTTGAGTGTCTTCTCACTCAGTTCCTACCTCCGTAAGATAGTTTCGTGTAAACTGTCACCATCATTGTCCTGCCCAAGATAGCAACTGAGCCCCTAGGTCATATCAGAACTTGGACTTGTAAAGAATTATAAAGACTTATAAACTCACCTGGTTCTGTTGCAACAGCATATGAGTCATGAAGGATTTTCTCAACAGATGTGGAATGCAGCCTAATATTAGAAATAAAATCAGTAAAAGGCAGCAGTTATCGTTTGAACTATTCACATCCATTCCACAAAACAAGTTCCACTGTTCTACAACAGTTTGAAGTAATCACACCACTTATCTCTATACAATTGATCTATCTAATAGATTTCCTGCTACCTGCATTTGGTTAAAATTACTCCATTAACATTGTGTTCTGAAACTTAATTTTGGGGATGTTGTTAGAAGTTATCAATATTTTGTAAGGCTAAAAGCAACTCAAAAATGGAATTAAAGTTAAAAAACTTAGGTTGTGATCAATAAACATTGGAGAGCATAATACAGATTGAAGCATTCCTCACCTGTGGCCACTGTTGATGTAGAACTCAAGCGATCCCAAACAAATGTAATGGTTTTGCTGGACTTTTCTCAGCTTTAGTAAAAACCCCATGGCAGCCTCATTATTTACCAGTAATTGTTTTACACTACAGGAAAGCAGGAACCACCTTCGTGCCCGTTCTTTATCTGTCCTTATTCAGTTGATTAGTTTATATTTAATTTATAGGAATCTAATGAACCTGCAACTTTCAAGAAAATTAGCCTGAACAAGGTTTGTGTTTGATTTATTTTCACATGGATTGCTTTACATATTAAACAAAAATTGGACTGCTACAACACTGAACGCCTTGCGTATTTAGCTTCCGCTATTCGACGAGGCCCAGTCAAATCACTGTCTCTTATCTTCAAAAGGCAGGACCTCAAAAAGGCAGAATTGATCACTAAGGACCTCGCCATCTAGAACATATCCTTTTCTCATTACTACCATTGGGGAGGAGCTACAAGGGCCTGAAGACACACATTCAATGCTTTAGGAACCGTTTCTACCCCTCCACCATCACGCAACGGTCCAGGAACTCATGAACACGGCCTCACATTTGTGCTCTCTTTCACATTACGTACTTATTTTTAAATATATTTTATATTTATTATTGCAACTTATAGTAATTTACATAATAAAACAAATTTCATGACATACTGTACGGCAGAGATAATAAACCTAATTCTGAATCTGGATCTCTTTATTGCACATCTGCCCGCCACCCCACTTGGGACAGGGTTCCCCTTGTCCTCACCTACCACCCCATCAGCCTCCGGGTCCAACTTATAATTCCACGTAACTTCCGCCACCTCCAACAGGATCCCACTACCAAGCACGTCTTTCCCTCCCCCCCTTTCTGCTTTCCACAGGGATCGCTCCCTACGCGATTCCCTTGTCCACTCGTCCCCCCCATCCCTTCCCACCAATCTCCCTCCTGGCACTTATCCTTGTAAGCAGAACAAGTGCTACACCTGCCCTTACACTTCCTCCCTCACCACCATTCAGGGCCCCAGACAGTCCTTCCAGGTGAGGCGACACTTCACCTGTGAGTCGGCTGGTGTGGTATACTGCGTCCGGTGTTCCCAGTGTGGCCTTTTATATATTGGTGAGACCCGATGCAGACTGGGAGACCATTTCGCTGAACACCTACGCTCTGTCCGCCAGAGAAAGCAGGATCTCCCAGTGGCCACACATTTTAATTCGACGTCCCATTCCCATTCTGATATGTCTATCCATGGCCTCCTCTATTGTCAAGATGAAGCCACACTCAGGTTGGAGGAACAACACCTTGTATACCAACTTGATGGCATGAATATTGACTTCTCTAATTTCCGTTAATGCCCCTCCTCCCCTTCTTAACCCATCCCAGATGTATTTAGCTTTTTTCCCTCCTTTTTTTCCCTCTCTCTCTGCCCATCACTCTGCCTGTTCTCCATCCCCCTCTGGTGCTCCCCTCCCCCTTTCTTTCTCCCTAGGCCTCCTGTCCCATGATCCTTTCCCTTCTCCAGCTCTGCATCCCTTTTGCCAATCACCATTCCGGCTCTCAGCTTCACCCCACCCCCTCCACTCTTCTATCATTTCGCATTTCCCCCTCCCCCTACAACTTTCAAATCTCTTACTATCTTTCCTTTCAGTTAGTCTCGGCCTGAAACGTCAACAGTGCTTCTCCCTATAGATGCTGCCTAGCCTGCTGCGTTCCACCAGCATTTTGTGTGTGTTGTCTGAATCTGATAACACCTCTGAATCGATGAGGATTTGCTCTGGGAGACCTCCTTCAAACTGCTCAGCTACAGAGCTAGTAACTTGGTTGGTTTACCAGCATCCAATAGCAGATGCATTCTGCAATAACATGCTGGCAACAGGCATTACACGTGGAATAATGCCATTAGATCTGACACGGGAAATGGAAAATCCACCCATTTATAGACAAAAGAAAGTGCTCAACAAACTTCTGGAGTTGGGAGATTCGGATAACCATGGAGAATTCATGGTCCATTTCAGGAAACACCAGCTGCCATACGTGCTGAGTTAAACAAAAGAGCGCCAATGTACAGTCCAATTTCAAGGCAGACACACGTCTTGTAACATTAGTCATGCAGCCAATTGTGATACCTGAAGATCAGCAACATAAAAGTAATCAAAAGCACCACTAAAATGATCATAATTTTTCAGCCACTGTAATAAACTATTGATTTGAAAGAAGTGGATTCATGTTGTGAAACAGAGTGGGTTTATAAGTAACGAACAGAAGAGATTCTGCGGGTTCTGGAAACCAAGAGCAACACACATGCAACATTTTGTGGGACCGCAGCAGGTCAGGCAGCATCTATGGAGGGGAATACACAGTCAACGTTTTGGGCCAAGACCCCGAGTCAGGAATGGATAGGAAGTGGGATGAAGGCAGAATAAGGTGGTGGGAGGAGGAGGAGTGCAATCTAGAAGCTGATATTTGAAGTCAGGTGAGGGTGAAGGTGGTGGGTGGGGGAAGGGGATGAAGTGAGAAGCTGAGAGCTGACAGGCTAAAGAAGGAATCTGATAGGAGGACAATGGGAATGGACATTATACTTACAGGATTGTAGAAAAGATTGAAAAATGGTTTAGTTAATTGATATTAAGCACACTAGTATTTTCTAGGACAGACACCCAAATGCAGGCAGTGAAACTGATAATGAGATAAAACGGTTGGAAGAACTCAGCGGGTCACCTTGATCGTCAACATTTTGGGAAAGACTACATCAGGACCAGTGACAGTCAAGCTCTGCACACTACAACATGCAGGTCCTCATTAGAATATTCCTTAACAGTCTCACGTGATAATTTTAGTCTTAACTCACTGTTTCTCTGGTTGCACCACAGCAATTTTCTTCTGTTTCTGACCTACGAGTTAGAAAAAAGGAAGATTATTTCCCAGGGACAGACTTGATTCTTTGAATTGGAGATAGTTCTCACAACCCAGTGATGGACAAGATAAAGACGGGCCATTACTCTTTAATGTGGGTGAAACTCTTTGAGCAGTAGCATAAAAGTGCCAATGATTTTACAATCCCATTTAAGCATGCCATTTTATTTCAAATGACAATGACAATATTGCCAGTGGTTCAACAAACACACTTAAAAGTCCAGCCTGTCACTGGAGAGATGCTTGTCAGTCTAAACGTTGTTCACACTCTGTAAAGTCTGGAAGTTAATACTTGGATCTGGCTTCCTGAAAGACTTGCCTTATTTCTCCATGTAAACTCCCTAACAACCCCATAGGCTTAATCCATCTTAAACTTCCCAGCAGACACTCAAAAATCCGCTATTCAAGTAAACCGGGCATTTAATCTGACCTGAATAATGGGTACTTCGTCAGTGATACTTACAGACTGAACGACATGGTGGGGTTAAGGGGTAGCCATTTGCTTCACACCAACCAACTGGGAAAATATCCATGGATTCCACATCAACAATGTATTCTGGGATAGATTTCTTTGAGTCTGAAATACAGAAAAATAATTTTTTAAAAAATGAGCAACTCTCACAAAATGCTGGAGGAAGTGGGAAGGTCAGGAGCATCTATGGAAAGGAGTAAAGAGACAAGATTACAGGTGATACCCTTCAGCAGGACTGGAAAGGGGGAAGAAGCCAAAATAAGGTGGTGGGGTGAAGGGGGGAGATGCACAAGCTAGAAGGCAAGGGGGAACTATGTGGTTGGGGAAGGAGGGATGAAGTGAGAAGCTGGGAGGTGAAGAAGGAGGAATCTGAGAGGAGAAGACAATGACCCACTGGAGAAATGGAGGGAGGCGGGACACCAGAGGGAGATGATAGCCAGATGAGGACAAGAGAATAGGTAAAGGGGGAGTCAGGATAAGGAATGATAAAAGACAGAAGGGGGAGCATGAAGAAATTACTGTAAGTAAGAGAAATCTATCTTCATGCTGTCAGCTTGGGGGCAATGCAGAAGGACTAATATGACTGATAATTACCTGCACCTCTCAATCTTATTGTCCTGCCTTCTCCCCATAAACGTTGATACCCATACTAATCAAGAACCTATCAACTGCCACTTCAATTATACCCGAAGACTTTGAGCAGTTTTGGGTCTTATAACTGAGAAAGGTTGTGCTGGAATTGAAGGAGGTCCACAGGAGGTTCATAAAAATGATCCAACGAATTAAAGGGTTAATGGAAGAGAAGCATTTGAAGTCTTTGTGGGTGTACTCACTGGAGTTTAGAAGAATGAGGGAGGGATCTCATAGAATCCTATAGAATATTGTATGGCTTAGATAGAATGGATGTGGACTTCCAACCAGCGGGTACAGCCTCAGAATACAAGGATGTCCCTTTAGAACAGAGATGTAAAAGAATTTCTTCAGGCAGATTGTAGCAAAATCATGGGATTCACTGCCACAGATGGCTGTGGAAGCCAAGACATTGGGTTAGTCTTGGAAAGGAGGTCACAAAACAAACTGTCATCCATTATGGAGAATCAGGCACATCCTTTCCATGACCGACTGAATAAGCAGCGGAGCGCCTTTTTGAACAGGGTCAATCAGCTCAGCTGTCACAAGGATCATTACAGAAAATCTTCCCTACCCAGTGCAATGAGCATATACAACAGTTCATCTCTGTGCAACAGAACACACATCACAGTACAATAGTCTGTTTTATTATTTCATACCTCATTATTGCACATTGGTTAAGTATTATTGTAAGTATTATTATTCTGTACTTTATTATTAGTTTGTATTATATTATTTATTATTATTGCTAAATGTGTTTTTAAATGTTGTTGCTATGACAAAGTAATTTCCCACTCACTCAGGATTAATAAAGTATTTATTATTATTGTATTTAAGGAAGAAGTTGCTAGATCCTTGATTAGTTTGGGCATCAAAGGTTATGGGGAGAAGACAGGAGATTGGGTTTGTGGGGTAAAAGAAATGAGTTTTCATCGAATGGCAGAGCAGTCTCAATGCACCGAATAGCCTAATTCGGCTCCTATGACTTAAGTTTTCAGTTTTTTTCTAAAGAATGAAATAAGAGGGTGACTATATAGTCAGATGCAGAAATGTGCAACTAGTGAACACTTTTGGATTCATTAGCACCTCCACAGATGAAAAAATTGTACATACTCTTGCACAGAGAAAGATATTCTTTGCTGTTAAATGCAGTTGAACAGGTACCAACTACCTCCAACAAGAGGAAGTCTAAGCACATTTCCTTCAAATTTGCTGAAGATCAAGTCTGCAACATCTAGGCAACCAATACTGAGGAGAAACTTGACAAGTCACACATGTAATGAACACACTAAGGCAAATGAGAAAGCAGATTCTGTGGTAGCTGACTCACCACCTAACTCCCAATGCCTGCTCACCATCTTTTAAATGGTAGTTACGTTACCTCCCAGTGCCAGGGTCTGTGATGTCCCAGATCAGGTCCACAGCATTCTAAAGGGGGAGGGTGAACAGGCTGAAGCTCGGGAGAGTTTAAACTAATTTGGCAGGGGTTGAAAACTGGAATTATATGGCCGAGGATGCAAGATCAAAAAGGGGGATAATACAGGATTGAAAGTAACATATTTAAGTACATGCAGTATATGTTATATGGAATATGGATGATCTTGTTGCAAACACGAGGAAATCTGCAGATGCTGGAAATTCAAGCAACACACTCAAAATGTTGGTGAAACGCAGCAGGCCAGGCAGCATCTATAGGAAGAAGCACTGTCGACGTTTCGGGCCGAGACCCTTCCTAGGCCTCCCGTCCCATGATCCTTTCCCTTCTCCAGCTCTGAATCCCTTTAGCCAATCACCTTTCCAGCTCTTAGCTTCACTCCACCCCCTTCTGTCTTCTCCTATCGTTTTGGATTCCTCCTTCCCCTCCTACTTTCAAACCTCTTACTTTGTTTTCTTTCAGTTAGTCCTGATGGAGGGTCTTGGCCCAAAATGTCGACGGTGCTTCTTCCTATAGATGCTGCCTGGCCTGCTGTGTTCCACCAGCATTTTGTGTGTTGTTAGATGATCTTGTTGCACAGTTAGAGATTGGCAGGTATGATGTTGTGGGCATCTCCAAGTCATCGCTGAAAGAAGATCATAGTTGGGAGCTTGACATCCAAAGATACACATGATATTGAATGTACGGGCAGGAACAGAGGGTGGTGGGGTAGCTCTATTGGTAAAAGATGAACTCAAATCCTTAGAAAGAGGTGGCATAGGATTGGAAGATGTAGAATCCTTGTGGGTAGAGTTAAGAAACCGTATGGGTTAAAAGGCCCTGATGCAAATTACATACAGGCCTCTAAACAGTAGCAAGGAAGTGGGCCACAAATTACAATGGGAGATAGAAAAGGCATGTAAAACGTCAATGCTGTGATAATCTTGGGGGGAGTTCTAAACGCAGATAGATTGGAAAAAGCTGGCTGGTGCTCGATTCCAAGAGAGGGAATTTGCAGGATGTCTACAAGATGGATTTTTAGAGCAGCTTGTGGTTGAGGTCACTAGGGGAACAGTATTTCTGGATTGGGTGTTGTGTAATGAACCAGATTTGATTAGGAACCCTTTATCTTAGAACTTACCCTGCAATTTGAGGAGAAGCTAAAATCAGATGTATCAGTATAACAGTGGGGAAAAGGAAATTACAGAGGCATGAGAAAGGAGCTGGCCAAAAGTTGATTGGAAGGGGGCACTAGCAGGGACAGCAGCAGAACTGTATTGGCTGCTGTTTCTGGGGGAAATTTGAAAGTCATAGGAAAGATACATCCCAAAGATAAAGTATTTTTATAAAGGGATGATGGGGCAACCATAGCTGACAAATTAAGTCAAAGACAGCGTACAAGTAAAAGAGAGGGCATATAATATAGCAAAAAATAGTGGGGAGGTAGAGGATTTTTAAAAAGCAACAGAAGGCAACTAAAAAAAATAAAGACAGAAAAGATGAAATACGAGGGTAATCTAGTCAATAATATAGGAGGGTACAAAATGTTTTAGATATATAAAGAGAAAAATAGACAAGAATGGATATCAGACTGCTGGAAAATGACACTGGAGAGGTAGTAATGAGGGACAAAGAAATAGTGGATGAACTTAATAAGTATGCTGCTTCAGTCTTCACTGTGGAAGACACGAGCAGAATGACAGAAATACAAGATTGTCAGGGGGCAGAAGTGAGTTTCATTGTTATTTTTCAGAGAAAGTGTTTGGGAAGTTGAAAAGTTTGAAGTAAGCCAAGTCAGCTGGACCAGATGTACTACACCCCAGGGTTCTGAAAGAAGTGGCTGTAGAGACTGTAGAAGCATTTGCAATGATCTTTAAAGAATCACTAGATTCTGGTATAGAATAATTATTAAGGATGAGGTTTCAGGGTATTTGGAGGCACATGATAAAACAATAAAACAGGCCAAGGTCTGCATGGTTTTCTAAAGGGAAAATCCTGCTCAACAAACCTGTTGGAATCCATTGAGGAGATAACAGGCATGACAGACAAAGGAGTATCACTGGATGTTGTTTATTTGGATTTGACAAGGTGCAACACGAGGCTGCTTAACAAATTAACAAATGGATAGAAGATTGACTGACTGGCAGGAAGCAAAGAGTGGGAATAAAGAGGGCCTTTTCTGGTTGGCTGCGGGTGACAAGTGGTTTGCAGGTTGAGTCGTTGGTAAGGAAGGTAAATGCAATGTCAGAATTAATTTCAAGAGGACTAGAATACAAAAACAAGGATGTAATGTTGAGGCTTTATAAGGCATTGGTCAGTCTGGACTTGGGAGTAATATGACCAGCTTTGGGATGCTTATCAAAAGAAGGATGTGCTGGCATTTGAGAGAATCCAGAGGAGGTTCATGAGAATGATCCCAGGAATGAAAGGGTTAACATATAAGCAGACTTTGATGGCTCTGGGCCTGTACTCATTAGAGTTTAGAAGAATGGGGGGGGGGGGTTCATTCAAACCCATTGAATATTGGAAGGTCTGGACTGAGTGGATGTAGAAAAGTTACTTCCTATAGTGAGGGAGTCCAGAAACAGAGGTAACAGCCTCGGAATCATTGGCCAACGCGTATATTTTAAGGCAGAGGTTGATATGTTCTTGATTAATCGGGGTGTCAATGGTTACTGGGCGAATGCAGGAGAATAGGGTTGAGAGGGATAATAAATCAGTCAAGATGGAATGGTGGAACACACTTGACAGGACAAATGGCCTAATTCTGCTCCTAGGTCTTATGGTCCTAGTGACAGTCAGGTATGGTACATGATATTTTTCAATTCAGCAATTCACAAAATGCTAGAGGAACTCAGTGGGTCAGGCAGCATCTCTGGAGGGACAAGGCAGTCAAAGGTTTGGTTTGAGACCCTTTATCTGGATTGAAAGATAGTGGGGAAAACAGCCTGATTCAATGACTGTCCATTTCCCACATAAGTGTTTTTCTTGATCCCAGCATCTGCAGTCTCTCCAGTCTCCAATATTTTCTAATTGCATGGTTGAATGTGCCTTTAAGACATATCCTGGAAAAAACAATTCACTTGATTGTCAACACATTTACCACCTCAAAGAAACCACTCTCTCCACCACAGAGAATGGAGCTACCACGACATATTCTCGCAACTTGCCAAGATTTTGACAATTCTCCTTAACCCCACAACTTCTACGATCTGGATAAGATAATAATGCAACGGAAACACCATCATCTGCACATTCTTGTCATCATCCCACATCATCCTAATAGGAAACAAATCACCATTCCTTCATTGTCATGCAAGAAAGATTATTGGTAGTTGGACTATAGGATGGGCTAGGACTTTTTTTTACCATGGAGCGTAGGAGGCTGACAGGTGATGTTATAAAGGTATATGAAATCATATGGCTCACAGATAAGGCAAATGCTCACAGCCTGTTTTCAAGACTAGAGCATTCTAAACCTAGGGAGCATAGGATTACGATGAGAAGGGAAAGATTTAAAAGGGATCTAAAGGGCAGCTTCTTCACACAAAGGGTGGTGTTTACGTGGAGCAATCCGCCAGGGAAAGTGGCCAAGATGAAAAAATACGTCTGGATCAGCACATGGATGGGGACAGATTACAAGGATATTGGGCAAATATGAGGAAATGGGACCAGCTCAAGCTGGGCTGAATGGCTTGTTTCTGTACTGTACCTCAATAATCACTCTGTGACTTTCCAAACTACAAGAAACACAAATACACACCAAGGAATATCTACATACTTCTTCTTAGGCCGGCTTCTTCAGTAATGTTTTAAAAAATCCATGTGTGCTGGAGGGGAAAGATCCCACATCCGACAAAATTTCCTTTGAATCCACACGTGGAAATTCAGGGCTATATCAAGGCTCTTTACAATATTCATTTGCTGTCAGTTATTATTTTTGTAGTTGACTAAATACTTGGGAGTTAAATCTATGCTAGCTATACTGGAATATAAAAGAAAAGCTTCCATAAATAGTATATGAAGTTTGAACATAGCAATTTTATCATTTTGTGCAAGCTATAATTTATTGACCACATACATCAGCGTCGGCATTGTGCCTTCAGGATTTATTCCTCTTCATGTGAAAAAACATTTGGGGCTAGATGGGTTTTCATTGAAGTTTCAGAAATGGCACTTTATTATTTCCACTCACAATAAATATAGAAAGAACATTTATAGCAAATGATTTTAAATAGATCCAGTGAGGAATAGCTTTCATTTGTTTCTGAAATTGTCACGTAAAATATATTTTCTGGATATCCTTCAAGTCTTTTAGTTTTTATTTGCAGTCAAATTCAGGGGACTTTTTTGATTATTAAAAATTTTACAAGATTACATCAACTTTCAGTCTCTATATAGTCAAATTAAATTTAAAGTGGCAAATAATAACATGCATATTTCAAAATCTTTTTAATTGTAGAAATCTCCTCTGCTTGTGAGGTCACTACTGTTAGGCCCATGATGAGTTCATCAGACAACAACTGGGATAGGTCAGTAGTCTGTTCAAGCTCTTTAAAAACAAATGTAAATTTTACAAAGTTGACATTTATTGCTGGCATGGGATCTTATCCATTTTCAAAAAAAAAAGATGTTATATTTTCCCCAAGTAGTCCTCTGGGGGCTTTCCTTCAGTTTTTAAATCAGTTAAAAGTAAGATAATTCAAGATTTATTTATGCAATAATAAACATTATCAGTGTTTCTGATATCATATACAAAAACATAATTTGAGATTCGATATCACAAGCGAACTGTGGGGAATAATTTAGTAACCGACTGTCTCAGTATGGCAGCCTCGGGCTCTTGAATCTATTAATGTCATCAGGAAGATTGCTTTAGTTCAACTCTAACCTGTTCTGCCTGGCTCCACTGCATCTAACCTTCCTTTACACCTCATCCCACACCTTACCTCACAGGTTGCTGAAACTACCTTTTGCTACCTCTGAGATCATATATTGTAATTCGTTCAGGCTTACTCTTCTGCTCCATGCTCTAAAAACCCTAAATCATACAATATTCTGTTGGTCAACTTGCATTAAGTCCTACTCGCCAGAAGACATGGCTAGAATTAGGCTATTCAGCCCACTAAGTCTGCTCCATCATTCCAATATAGCTGATTATAACTCACCAACCCAGTTTGCCAGCATTATCCCTGGAACTTTTGACACACTTGTTAATCAAGTACCTATTAATTTCCCAATGACCTATACCCAACGACTTGGTCTCCACAGCCGTCTGTGGCAATGAATTCCACAGATTCATCACTCGCTTGCTAAAGTTGCTTCTCAACTCTTTTCTAAAGGGACATCATTGTATTCTGAGGCTGCGCCCTCTAGTCCTAAGCTCACCCACTCTCCACGTCCATCCTGTGATATTACGATTCTAGTGGCTCTACTTACGGCAGTTGGGCCTTCAGATGCCAAGGCCTTAAACACTCCAGCTCCCCCAATGTTTCTGCCTCTCTATTTCTCTTTCCTCCTTTAAGATGGTCTTTGGTACCTCACTTTGCTCACGTACGAGCATTAACAAGTCTTTACGGAACAAGAGCACCCACGATAATACACCCATGAAGCCCTTTGAAAGAGTCGCTTTATCTGTCAAAGCATTCAGTGAAACGCACCACTTGTATCAATGACCAATACAGGGAGGCGCTGGGGCAGCCAACAAGTGTCACCATGCTTTCAGGGCCAACATGGCATGCCCACAACTCATTACCCATATGTCTTTGAAATGTATATAGGAGGAAATTGGAGCACCAGGTGGCAACCTGTGCAGTCACGGGGAGAACATATGAACTCTTTTACAGACAGCAGCAAAAACTAAACCCTGATCACTGGCACTATAAACCATTACACTAACCATTATGCTAAGACACAGATGCAAAACAATTAACAAATAAGTAGCACTTTATATAAGTGGGGCATTCAACAAAACTGCTCAAAAGTTAAACTTGTTTACAATGCATTAAGAAATATTAAAAATTTTGCCCACCAATTTTCCCTAGGTATTTGATTTCAACAATATTAGTAAGAAAAAGATCTGATTACATATATATCACACATTTACAGGGTAATGATATTTATACCAAATGAAATTACTTGTTTGTTCATATATATTTGAAAGCCCCCACCTATTTTTCTCTGTATGAAAGGATATTTACTGAATTATTTCCAGAAGACATTTCAGAGATTCATCAACAGATGACTGTCAGAATCATGAACAAATCATTAAATTGCGAAGATGCAATATACCTTGAACAATTACCACAGAATTATCAAGAATGCCACTGCATCCATACAAAACACTGATTTTGAAAGGTTATATTCTCAAATACTGTTGATATTCAAATACCACCACCTCCCAAAGCACAAAATGACAATTGAGAATTCAGATGCAGTTAGTGACAACTTTGATTAATAAATGAAAAAAATAAGTAATAAACATTATTGGTACGCAATCTTAAAACGAATATTTGCTTACTTTTTGGCTTTGATTGCATGTTTGTTGGTAAAATTGGAACAATTGTTTTAATCTCCGGCCATTCCTTAACTTGCTTGGTTAGTTCTCAATCAAATTCAAAATCAATCAAAATCACATTGTGCAGTTAGTGCCCAGATCAACTTGATCGACAAGCCTGGCTGCCATCCCGGTATCTCAGGTCCATATGGAATTCTCTGAGGACATTTAGCTTTTCCCCTCATATGTCAGCTCTTCCTTTTGCTGCAAGGTTTTCAACCAGGCTTGTGGAAGAAGAAGTGAGTTTACAGAAAGGACAACGCTGGTTAAATGTGTGGATCCCAATCTTTTTCTATTAAAATGATTCCGCTGCCTCTTGAAGGCAACCCGACTACCTACAACTTCTAATTAATCCATCGAATCCAAACGTGAATGGGCGTAGAGTGTCACGAAAACTATTTTAAAATTTGTTCTGTGTTCCTTTCTTATTCAGCTCAGGGCATTTGTACATGCATTTGCAAACAACAGGAGGCATTGCACTTGTGTCAAAGCGCAATAAAGCACTTTATTAGAACCAGCACAAATGCAATAGAGAAAAAAACAATTGTCTATATTAGTAGCAGTACAGAAATCGAAACAATACATCCATAAATGAACTGACTGTGGAATGCTGACAGACTTTCACACAGCCTCTGGTCTCTCTAACTCAACATCTTTTAACACTCTCAACGTACTTGTCCCCATCTTCTTCAACTCTTAGCACTAGTAATGGTCATGACCTTGCCCGTGACAAAACTCTCCTTCACACAAAGAAAGTGCCCCTTTTTATACCCTTCAAAATCCATTACGAGTACTTTCTCATGCATTTGGTAGCTGCACAAACACAAAGATCTCACTTTTCCCAGACAAACAAGTTTTTCACCATTATCCACTATCATGGTTGTAGACTTGTACTCCCTTAACTTTCTCAAAACAATCCCACTCCAAGCTCCCACCATTTGTCTCACAGACATCCATTTTATTTTAGCATATACCAAGGAGGAACCACAGTTAACTCTTTCCATACAGGTTAGGGTCAAATTATGTACGTTACCTCTTAGCAGATCTTATAACACCTGCTTTATTCTTACCTTTGAAGTACATCCTTGAATGGAATCCACAGCTCCAAAAACAGCCCAATTCTATTCTGAATAATCAGTTAACTGTTATAAAAAAGCCCAAGGTTTCATCTTGTGGTTTACGTATATGATTGATCTTGTTTACATCATGATACCATTTAGTTAGATTAGCAGTTTAGATATCCTCTGATGTCCAATCTACTTCTTAGAATTCCTATTTCAGGATCTCAAGAGTTAAAACATGCTATGCAATCCAGTTACACACTAAGCCCCTGTGACTTGTGAAATTTAGGGGCACAAAATTCCCCGGGATACCGGAGCATTCAGAAATCATTAAGCTTGTTGGATAGTACAGGCTGAAGCATACAGGCATTCGGTGCATACGCTGACCCATGTTCCTGATCCTCACTCCTCCTAACCCTAACTCTGGCCACATACAGACAATTGATATATTATTATTCCGCATTCAATCACACAGCAAACACAACATACCACACTCCACGAGAGGGCTCTGGAAAAATGTGTTACACTTCGCAACAAGTAATACACATTAATACCCAGTATTATGACTTATTACCCAAGGATATCTTTGTATACACGGTTCTTAGTTACTTGCCAACTTAATATTCTCAGATATTAAGTCAGCAGATTCAATATACATGGACTGGAATATGTTCAGAGAGGTGCCTACCTACATATGACTGGGCCTGTACTCGTTGGAGTTTAGAAGAATTAAGGGAGGGGGATCTCATTGAAACCTATTGAATAATACAAGGCTCAGTTAGAATGGATGTGGAGGGGATGCTTCCTTCAGTGTGGGAGTCTAGGATGAGAGAGGGCACAGCTTCAGAATAGAGGAATGTCTATTATTTAACAGAGATGAGGAGGAATTTACTTAGCCAGAGGGAGGTGAATCTGTGGAATTCATTGCCAAGTTAGTGGGTATATTTAAAGTGGAGATTGAATAATTCTTGATTAATTCAGGGCATCAAAGGTTACAGGGAGAAGGCAGGAGAATGGGATTGAGAGGGATAATAAATCACCCATGATGAACTGATGGAGTAGACTCAATGGGTTAGGGTTAGGGTTTGACTTCCATGTCTTGTGGTCTTACTGACATTCATGAATATGTAGAATTTTTGACTGGCTATATAGAGAAGTACATTGAGGACTTTTCTATTGTTAAATAGGTCTCTGTGAGGGCAAATCAGAAGCCATGGCTGACATAAGGATTAAGTGAATGTGAGTGTTTTTATAAGTTACAATTTCAATGTTGAAATTTTGCAACTTCCAGCATAGATGGCAAAATGACCGTTAAAGGTCTACTCAAACACCTTGTTCAAGTTGCCAAATGCAATTATCAATTAATAATTATTTCCTTTCTCACCTTGGAGCCAGGTGAATAGAAAATGATTAATTTTGAGATACAGTGCAGAACATGCCCTTCTAGTCCAATGTGCTGCACTCTCCAGCAACCCATCTATTTAAAACTAGCCTAATCAAAGGGACAATTGACAATGACCAATTAACCTACTACCCAGTCCATCTTTGGACTATGAGGGGAAAACCACTCATGATCACGGAGAAAACGTACAAACTCCTTACAGACGGCGCTGGAATTGAATATCAACACCCCAAGCTGTAACAGCATTGCAGTACAGTGTAATGTAATAATAATTACAATAAATAAAAATTTGGGATCTTGGCGAAAATAAACAGGATCAGATTACAGATCTTTACAGCTTCTAAACTAAGAACTCCTTATCTATCATCTCCTTTGAATATGAATGAGACTACTTTTAGCATTCTACTTTCAGCATTTGGAGGAAGTGAATTGATTTCTCAGCAGAAAAGACAAGGAGCAAACGAGATGCAGCACAAGCTGTTTAACTTGAATTGTGAGCACTATACCAGTAAAATAAAAGGGAGCGCCATCAATTGGACATTAATACTTTGTTCTCCCATCCTCTACAGGGATATGTTACAATAAAAAGCATATAGATAACCCACTTAATGCTTGTAATTCAGTACGCTTCACAGTGCTAGATGACTTATCCTTCTGAAAGTTTGACTCAGGGTTACAAAATAGCAAGTGATCAAACGGTATGTGAATCTTAAAAATGTACTTAGGGACTTCCGATAAGGGTGATTGTTCAGTCGCTTCAAACTTTTGCACCATTACGTTTCTTACCTTCGCACTATGTGTCTCCCTTTTTGTTCGTTATTCTATGTTTTTTTCTTATCTGCCTGCGAATACATCTATCTTACAATGGCTACAAAAAATACTAAATCCGGGAAAAAAGAAACTCACACGTCTTTGTCTGCCAAGATTCTCTCTATCCTGGAACAGAATCGACAAGACATTTTAACTGATATCAAGACTGAATTTAGAGCTTCTATTGGTCAGCTGGAGTCAAAATTGGATCAGATTAACACCAGAGTGGATGATCAAGCCGAACATTTATCTTGCATCGACCTAACCTCTGAAGATTTAAAACACCGCGTTCAGCATTTGGAAACTCTCTGTTCCAACTTAATGGAGCAAAACAGCAAACTTATTTCCAAAATGGCAGATCTCAAAAATTGGAGCAGGCGCTGCAATCTGTGAATTCTCGGTTTGCCAGAGGCCACTGAGACGGGTTCCCCCATTGAATTTTTCTCTTCTTTTCTCTGTGAGATTTTTGGGGAAGAATTTCACCCGACTCCACCTGAGCTAGAAAGAGCTCACAGAATTTATGTCCCTCGAGTTGTTTTGGGTTCTAGAGCATGACCAGTTATCCTGTATTTCCATTGTTATCAGGTGAAAAACCGTTTGATTATGGAGGCACGCTGGCTTTCCAAAATAATACCATTCGTATCGTGGAAGACTATGCTCCCCAGGTTCTGAAGATGCGTGCCGAGTTCAAAGGCATTATGAAAGAGTTCTTTAATCATGGATTCAAACCTTCCCTTCGCAATCCTGCTGATCTTCGAATTACGCTTATTACTGGAGAATATAAGTGGTTTAAGTCAGTTAGAGAGGCTGAGATGTTTGTTGGAAATCTTCCAGCCATCTTGACTTCTTTGGACCCGGTTTGACTTTCTAAAATGGCTGATGAGTACTTCTTGAATTAAAGTCTTTTTTGCGAACTCAGACTCCATTTGAATAATTTAGTCCTTAACTACTGAGAACCTAAGGGTTTTAGTTGGTCTCTCCTTGGACTTGGTGTGATTTTCTTAAATAGATGATTTAAATTAATGTTTTCCTGAGGACTTAAGATTTCATTTGGGTAATTTAGTTTACTTTTGAATAACCTTAACTATAGAAACTACAACTGGTCTTAATTTATTTGGGAGGCTTAAGAGTTTTTCATTGAAGGTCTCCCTGTCAACTTACTGTATAAGATCTGCCTTTTTTTTAAAACGGCTAATATGTACTCTCTTTAAATATAGAATTTCCCCCTTTTTTCCCCCCTTTTACCCTTTTTTTAAAAATTTTTCATAGTTTCTCGTGGGTAGATTAGTTCTTGATTATTATTTTGTATTAAGTTTTATATTCTTTCTGATGAAGTTGTTCCTATTTGTAATTTTGATTTGTAGTGCATAAATTAGTTAGTATCTGCTATATTATTTACACGGAGCTTATGTTAACGTTACGGAACTGGAAGTTGGTTTTTGGGGTGTCCTATTTTTTGTAGAGCTAGCTGCTTTTTTGGGTAGCCATCTAGTTTTGGGTTGTGAGGGTGGGGTGGATTCTCCAGTATCAACATCACCTATTGTTTTTTTTTGTTTTTCCTTGTTATCCAGGACATGTCTATGCCCTGATTTTATTGATTTATATTTATATTTTTGCTTCCAAACTGTTATTGCAATGTTTGATCTTATATATACCTACTGCCTTTTACGTCTTAACAATTGATAATGGTTAGTCCATTGAAATCTGTGAGCTGGAATGTAAAGGGATTGAATCATCCTATTAAAAGGTCTTCTCCCATATTAAGCAACTTAAAGCTGACATTGCTTTCCTCCAAGAAACTCATATTCATAGTTTCGATAATTCTCGGCTTATGTCAAAGTGGGTGGGTCAACATTTTCATTCATCCTTCCCGGCCAAAGCGAGGCGGGGGGGGGGGGGGGTGTTTCCATTCTTATCAACTCAAATGTTCCTTTTTAACTCCATAGTAAGATATCTGACACAAATGGCCATTTTACTATTGTTCCTGGCAAATTATATAATACTAAGGTAGTACTAGCTAACCTGTATGCTCCCAATTCTGACGATGTTAATTTTTTTGAACACTTTTTTCCCTCATTACCAGATCTGAACCTATATTCTTTTATATTGGGTGGCAACTTTAACTGCTGGTTAGACCCAACTTTGGATCGATCGTCCCCTGTTACTAAATTACCTACTAAATCTGCCTTAAATATTCTCTCTTTTCTTTCTAACTATGGTATCTCTGATAATATGGCATTTCCTTCATCCGACTAAGAGAGGTTATTCCTTTTTTTCACATGCTCATCATACCTTTACTAGAATTGACTATTTCTTAATTGATAATCAACTTATTTCATTTGTTCATTCTTGTGACTATCAGAGTATACTGATCTCTGATCATGCCCCAGTCACTTTGTCTCTAAATTTTCCTGGTCTCCCTCAAAGGAATAAACATTGGCGCTTTAACCTGACTTTATTATCGGATGATAATTTTGTAAAATTTATTAAGGACCAGATAACTTTTTTCCTAAACACTAATATGTCATCTGAAATTTCATCCCAGATTGTCTGGGATGCTATGAAAGCTTATTTGAGGGGTCAAATAATTTCATATAAAACGGATCTTAATAGAAAGTCCCGTTCAGAGCAATTAGACCTGATTAATCAGATTAAAAAATTAGATCCATTATATGCTCAGACTAAAAACCCTGAATTATATATGAAGCGTGTAGAACTCCAAACTAATTTTGACCTTCTCTCTACTCAACTAGATGAACGTCAACTTCTTGAAAGTAAGAGTCGCTTTTATATTCACGGTGACAAATCTGGCAAGTTTCTAGTTAATCAGTTGAGACGTTCTAAAGCTAAACAACATATTACAAAGATCTGGAAGGAGAACGGGGATATTACATCAAATCACTCAGAAATTAAAGACTTATTTAAGAATTTTTATTCTCGGCTTTATTCCTCCGAATCCCTGAATGAGAACATTTCTGTTGACCTTTTTTTAAATAGCTTGAATATCCCTTCGATTTCATCTGATTCTAAAGCAAAACTTAATCAGCCTATATCATTAGAAGAAGTATTTTTTGCAATCTCTGCACTGTCTTCAGGCAAATCTCCTGGTCCTGATGGGTCCCCATAGAATTTTATAAATCATTCTGTTCACTTCTTTCACCTCAGTTACTCTCAGTACTATCTGACTCGTTTAACTATGGTAAATTGCCACCCTCATTTAATGAGGCATGTATTATTCTTTTATTTAAAAAGGGCAAAGATCCAAAGAGTGCTCCTCTTACGGGCCGATTTCTTTACTTAATGTTGATGTTAAAATTTTGGCCAAAGTTTTGGCTCATAGATTAGAAACTGTTCTACCCTCTATTATTTCTGATGATCAAACTGGTTTTATTAAAAATCGTCTTCCCTTTTTAAACATATGGCATTTATTTAATATTTTATACTCACCTTCAACTGGGACTCCTGAATGCGTTATCTCTCTCGATGCGGAGAAAGCGTTTGATCGTATAGAGTGGAACTACCTCTTGGCGGTTTAAGAAAAATTTGACCTCGGTCAAAGCTTTATCTCTTGAATCAAATTACTATATCTATTTCCTACCGCCTCTGTTTTGACTAATTCTCAGCAATCCCAGTTGTTTAACCTTAAATGTGGCACCCGTCAAGGACGCCCCTTAAGTCCCTTTCTTTTTGATTTGGCTGTAGAGCCTCTGGTCTGGAGTTTTTTTTTCTTGCGGGGTGGGGGTGGATACTAACTTTACACGACTTCAATTTGGGTGCTTTTTCAATTATTTATTTTGTATTATATTACCATTGTATGTTTATCTTGTACTGTATTAATTTCCTATTTCGTTCTTGGGGTTTTTTTTTGTAGTGTTGTAGAAAATGCATAAAAAAATCAATTAAAAAAAAGCACTTAAGCACCATCTATGCATCCATAGATGAAGACATATATAAATTCTCATACTTCTTGGAAGATACTTCCAAGCACTTTTTAATACTTCCTTGCAAGAGAAAGCAGGTGTTTGCTATATAATGGATAGTGTGTGAGTGAGAGTGTGTGCGCGTTTGCACACACACACACACACACACACACACACACACATCCCCCCCATTACAAAGGTAGAGTGTTCCTATGAAATCATTCTTAAGCCAAAATGGTGTAAAGCAAAGAACCATTAATTTTTATGGGAAAAAATTTCTTAAAAGTGAAAATCCTCTTTGTAATGTGAAAACAGGTTACAAATGTAGGTCTTCTGTAAAAGTGAAGTGGCATAAAGCGAACATTCATAAAGCAGGGCACAACTGTATCTATCTATATATATACACACATACACAAAAAATCATATTTTATATATATATATACATATATATAAATACACATAAACACACAGGCACTGGCGGTCCCCGAGTTACGAATTTCTGACTTACGAACGGAGGGAAGAGAACGCCGTCCACCATTTTAAGTCGTTGCCGTTAACACTGTGTTGAGTGTGTGACTTTGTAGTAGGCTTAAATAGTTCTTAGCAAGATTCACCCTGAACCCCCACCCCTTTTCCAGTCAGCACTGGCCCCACTTGTTCCAATTAACCTGTCTCAGTGTGGGTGGACTTTAGAACTTGGGGGAGCAGAGGACCCGTGGCTGCTGCTGAATCTGCAGTTTCCTGTTCCCTTGATGGAAAACGATCATGATTGAAAATGAAATGGAAATAATAAAGCGATCCGAAAGAGGTGAAACACTATCAGTCATTGGAAAAGCATTAGGCTACAATCAGTCAACGTCGGAACAATTTTAAAGGATACAGTTAAAGGATAAAGTGAGAATAATGGAGCATGTGAAAGACCCTGTCCTGATGAAATCTACAATTATTACTAAGCAATGCCGAGGTTTAATTATTGAAATACATACGTTTCTTAAGTGTTTTATATGCTTGGAAAGGTTTCACATATAATATATATAGATGTAACTGGGTGACCGCCGAATCTTATTCATTAATGTTAAAAGTGTACTTGAGCATCCATCTGGGTAATGGTAGAACAGTTGTCTGTGCCTTTAAGTGAGGACAGTGATGTCATTACGCACCCGTGGAATAGTGGGTAGACCATTTTGTTTTCTGCAGAAGAAGCTGATGGGGCTTTGGGATGAAGTTCCTCCCAGAGATACTGGGCATGGTGAGGAAAGGTATTAATTGACAATATCCATGTGAATTCGTTTATGCTTGTTGGCGAATTGAGAATCTAGGTAACTTGACATGTTTTACATGTGGATGCTTTAGATTTTCATGAGTGAAGGCACTGGCACTGGATAGTGTGGCTTGTGCAAAGTTCCTCACTGGCCAAGTAGGCCAGTCTTCCTGTCATTTAACTACCAGGCAATACCTTGTAAAAGTTGTGCCAAAGCGTACCTTTTGTCGAACTTTATTGTATCATGACTGATTGTGAATGTAACAGCGTAATGTGAATGTTTAGTCTCTGTTTGGAAGTTAAGCACGTGTGTACTAAAAGGAGTAGACATCTTAGCAGTGAAAGATGTAAGCGAATGCATCTCATCTATGTATAAGGTCCAGGGTTGGGGGGATTCTAATGTTGTTTGTATTGTGTTCCTTCAGAATTGCCACTACCGTATTAGTACAGCATTAGTTTTGTGAGGTTTGCTTTATGTATTTTTACATATACATTTATATACACACATACATACATACATATATATATATATATGTATTTTTATACAATTTGTCAACACACAATGGTGTGGAATGAAGGTTAAACTGAGATTGTAATGGCAGGAACTGGTTGTAAATTCGTTCGTTTTGCTTTAAGACCCTCCCCTGGCACTAAAAAATCTATAACAGATAAAGGAATTAAAACCCGAAAAAGTATTTTGTTGTCCTGAGAGTGTACCTTTCCCCAGGCTAAAAAATAGATTTAAAATCAAATTTTCATGGAAAGATGGCTTTGGACATGCCTTTTTTGAGAAATGCAACTTTTTATAGAGTAATATGTATATATTATATACGTAGAATATTTTTATTAATTGCAATGCACTTCCAATGTTATCCTTTCACTTTTCTTTCTATTTATAAGGTAGTATGACACTATTTTAAATATTTAGCAACTCTATTGATCAAATTAGCACAAAGGAGGCAAACAAATCAGAAACTACATTACAGTATATTTAAAAGTTGCTTGAATACTTAAAAACCTGTCAATTCTGGCGATCGGAAACAAAAACGAAAATTGGTGGAATCTTTCAGCATGTAACTCGCTTTCTCCATTTTTACCAGAATTATCCATATATCCAGTAATACAAACCAGCCTGACACACAACTTTGTTATTAGCAACACAAAGACAGAACTATAATTATCTAACATTAACCCATTTGATGTAGCCTTGTACTATCAGAGACAGTCTCTTTGTCCCACCCTTTCTCCTTCCTCATCTTCTCCATAAGACAATAGACCATAAGATATAGGAGCAGAATTAGAACATTTGGCCCGTTGTGTCTACTCTGCCATTTCATCACGGCTGATCCATTTCCCCCTCAGCCCCAATCCCCTGGCTTCTACCTGTATCCTGTCATGCCCTGACTAATCAAGATTCTATCAACCTCTGCCTTAAACATACCCAATGACTGCCTCCACAGCTGCCTGTGGCAATGAATTCCATAGATTCACTAGTCTTTAGGTAAAGAAATTCCCCATCTCTGTTCCAAAGGGATGCTCCTCTATTCTGAGGCTGTGGACATGTACTCACCCACCATAGGAAACATCCTCTCCATATCCACTCTATCAAGACCTTTCACTAGTCTAGTCAAGTTTATTGTCATTTCGACCATAAACTGCTGGTACAGTACACAGTAAAAACGAAACAACGTTCCTCCAGGAACCTTGATGCTACATGAAAAAGCACAAAACTACACTAGACTATGTGAGACAGCACAAGGCTACACTAGACTATGTAAAACAACATAAACACTTCACTAGACTACGGACCTGCACAGGGCTACATAAAGTGCACAAGGCAGTGCAGGGCAGTACAATAATTAATAAACAAGACAATAGGCACAGTAGAGGACAGATTACAATATAATAATAAATTATGTAAGTCTAGACTCTGAGTATTGAGGACTCTGATGGCTTGGGGGAAGAAACTTGTACACGGTCTGGTCCTGACAGCCCGAATGCTTCGGTACCTTTTGCAAGATGGCAGGAGGAAGAAGAGTTTGTGTGAGCAGTGTGTGGGGTCCTTCACAATGCTGTTAGCTTTGCGGGTGCAGCATGTCGTATAAATGTCTGTAATAGCGGTATGAGAGACCCCAATGATCTTCTCAGCTGACCTCACTATCCACTGCAGGGTCTTGCGACCCGAGATGGTGCAATTCCCAAACCAGGCAGTGATGCAGCTGCTCAGGATGCTCTCGATACATCCTCTGTAGAATGTGATGAGGATTGGGGGGGGGGGGGGAGATGGACTCTCCTCAGCCTTTGCAGGAAGTAGAGACGCTACTGGGCTTTCTTAGCAATGAAGCTGGTGTCGAGGGACCAAGTGAGAATCTCCACCAGGTGAACACCAAGAAATTTGGTGCTTTTAATGCTATTTGATAGGTTTCAATGAGGTCACCCTATAGTCTTCTGATGAGCTACCAAATGCTCTTCATATGACAAGCCTTTTAATCCTGATATCATTTTTATGAGCCTCCTTTCAATGCTCTCCAATGCCAGCATATCCTTTCTTAGATAAGGAGCCCAAAACTACTCACAATACTCCAAATAAGGTATCAACAGTACCTTATAAAGTCTCAACATTATGTCCTTTGATATTCTAGTCTTCTTGAACTGAATGCTAACATTACATTTGCCTTCCTCACCACTGACTGAACCTGCAAATTAACATTTAGGGAATCCTGCACGAGGAATCTCAAGTCCCTTTGTATCTCCAATTTTTGAATCTTCTCTCCATTTAGAAAATATTCTACACTTCTGTTTCTTCTACTAAAGTGTATGACCACACCCTTCCCAACACTGTATTCCAGCTGCCACTTCTTTGCCCATTCTCCAACTCTGCCTGTTTGTAGCCTCTTTTCTTTCTCGGCACCACCTGCCCCTCCATTTATCTTTGTATCAGCCACAAATTTGGTTACAATGCCAGCAATTTCATCATTTAAATCACTGACATACAACATGAAAAGTCCCAACACAGACAACTGTGGAACACGACTAGTCACCGGCAGCCAACTAGAAAAGGCTCCCTTTATTCCTACTCTTTGCCTCCTGCCGATCAGCCAATACTCTATCAATGCCAGTACTTTTCCTGTAATACCATGGGCTCTTAACTTGTTAAGCAGCCTCATGTGTAGCACCTTGTCAATGCCTTCTGAAAATCCAAGTACTCAACATCTAGCCTGCTTGTGATTTCTTGAAAGAATTGCAACAGATTTGTCAGTCAGGATTTTCCCTTGAAGAAACCATGCTGACTATGGCCTATGTTATCATGTGCCTCCAACCACCTGAAAACCACTTCCTTAACAATCAACTCCAACACCTTTCTGACCACTGAGGTCAGACTAGCTGGTCTATATTTTCATTTTTCTGCTCCTCTCCCTTCTTGGAGTGGATTTTTCAGTTCTCCAGGACCAAGCCAGGATCTACTGGTTCTTGAAAGATCATTACTAAAGCCTTTCAGAACCTTGTGCTGTAGACCATCTGGTCAGGGTGACTTACCTACCTTCAGACCTTTCTGTTTCCTAAGCATCCTCTCACTAGAATATCCTCAAACTTTTGGCATACTGCCATCATCTTCCACAATGAAGGAGGATGCAAAATACCTATTCAATTTGTCCACCATTTCCTTGTCTCCCATTCCTACCTTTCCAGCAGTTCAATATCCACTTGTACCTTTCTTTTACACTTTATATATTTGAACAAACTTTTGGGAATTTCTTTAATATTACTGGCTTGCTTACCTTAGTATGCTGCCTTTTCCTTCTTTATGACCTCTTTTATTGCCCTCTGTTGGTTCTCGATCCTCTTAACTTTCCATTTAATTTTTGTCTATGACATGTCCTCTCTTTAGCTTTTATGTTGGCTTTCACTTCTTGTCAGCCATGGTTGCATCCATCTTACCTTCAGAATACTTCTTCTATGGGAGTTATCTATCCTGTGCTTTCTGTATTGTCCCAGGAACTCCAGCTATTGCTGCTCTGCCATCATCTGTGCTAAAGTTCCCTTCCAATCAATTTTGGCCAATCCCTCTCTCAAGCCTCTGTAATTGCCTTTACTCCACTGTAATACTGATTCATCTGACTTTAGCTTCTCCTTCTCAAACTGCAGGGTGCATTCTATCATATTATGATCATTGCCTAAGGGCTCTTTTACCTTAAGCTCCCTGAGCAAATACGGTTCATTGCACAACACCCAATCCAGTATAGCTGATCCCTTAGGTGTTCAACCATGAGTTGCTCTAAAAAGCCATCTCATAGACTCTCTAGAAACTCACCCTCTCGGGATCCAGCACCAACCTGATTTTCCCAAAAATATGGTGCATATGAAAATCCACCATGTCTATCATAACACTGCCCTTCTGACATGCATTTTCTATCTCCTGTTGTAATTTGTAGACCACATCTTTGCTATTGTTTGAAGGTCTGTATACAACTCCCACCAGGGTTGTTTTAGCCTTGTAGTTTCTTAGCTAAACCCACAACAACTCTACACCTTCTGATCCCATGTCACCCGTTTCTAATGATTTGACTTCAGTTTTTACCAACAGAGCCACCCCACCCTCTCTGTCTACTTGCCTGTCCTTGTGATACAACTTGTACCCTTGAATGTTAAGCTCCCAGCTGTAATCTTCTTTCCGACACGATTCAGTGATGTCCATGTCATACAAGCCAATCTACAACTGTGGTAAAAGTTTGTCTACCTTATTTCATATACTGTGTGCATTCAAATATAACACCTTCATTCCAGTATTCATTACCCTTTTCGATTTTGTCAGGCTTTTACGCTGGAACTCACTGCAATATCATTAGCCTGCCATTGGTAGCAGTCTCAGTACACACAGCCTCAGTTTTTAAAACCAATTACTTCTTCCTCAGCACTATTACTCTGGTTCCTATTACCCTGCCAAATTAGTTTAAACTCGCCCAAACAGCTCTAGCAAACCTGCCTGCGAGGATATTGGTCTCACTCAGATTCAGGGGTAACCCGTCCCTTCTTGTACAAGTCATAGACTCCTCAGAAGAGATCCCAGTGATCCAGAAATATGAACTCCTGGCCCCTGTACCAATTTCTCAGCAATACATTCACCTGCCAAGTCATCCTATTTTTACCCTCACTGGTACATAGCGCAGGCAACAATCCACAGGAGTATTCTGCCCTGGCTGTCCACTTTCCTTCCTTCTCCTGATAGCCACCCAGTTACATGCCTCCTGCAACCCTGGGGTGACTACCTCTCTGTAGTTTCTTTCTATCATTCCCTCAGTCTCCCACATGAGCTAAAGGTCATCGAGCTGCAGCTGCAGTTCCTTAACACGTTGTCCGAGGTTCTGCAGCTTGGAGCTCCTGACCTGGTGCGCATGTGATTAACCAGGAGGTCTCGCAGAACTCCCGCATTTCACATGCAATACAAAACAGCGCCTCTGGAGCCGTTCTCACTGCACTAACTGTGCTCCAACAGATGAGGAACGAAGAATAAACGTACCTCAACCAAGCCCGACGAGCCAAAGCCACTGTGACACTGGCCCACTCATACAGCAGCCACTCTGCTTGCCTTATTTTTATTCACCCTTTCTAATGCATCCTTTTCACTGATTGGGCGCTTTCCAACACCAAAATCTGCCGCGACGCGCTGCCTTTTTTGACCTACAGCCACGGACGTCAGTGAAATCACCGCTTCCTCTCGTGACTTTTTGCAACCCAACTCCTCTGCTACTTAAGCAACGTGTTTATGCCCTCTTCCCAAGTACTGAAAAATTATCTTTGACCTGAAACTTAAATTCGGTTTCTCTTTCCACAGATACTGCATAGCCTTAGGAGTGCTCTGAGTATTACCCTTCTGCTTTGGGGTAGTAATCGCTTTCAACCCAGTTGAATATTCCCACTTTCTTTTTAAATGTACTAGCTGTCTGTGAGTTACTAGTCATAGTTGTCAAACTGTGACATCAATTGTCAGGTTTGGTTATTCAAGTATTTAAGATTGTTTAATGTCACTTTTGTACACAAGTGTAAATGAGACATCAATAGATAAAGAATAAAAAAAAATGATAAATACACAAAACATCTTATATACGTAGAATGATTATACATCTATAAAGTGATGCTAGGCACTGTAGCGTCTGTACATAAAGTGGCTGACAGGAAATGATAAAGTGGTGGTGGGTTATTAACCAGAAGCCAGCAATTTCCACTGCCCCCCTCCCCCCAACGCACAAAACCAGATACAAACCAGAATCAGAGCACATCTCTATATAAGGTAAAGTTAGTCAACCTCGGGAGCATTTGCAAATTGCTAGAAATGGTATTTAGGGTTTCATCTTGTGAACACTCCTACTGCTGGAGGAGCTCAGCAGGCCGGGCAGCATCGATGGGATAAAAAGCACAATGTTTCCAGCCGAAACCCTTCGGCAGGACTGGAGAAAAAAAGCTGAGTAGATTTGAAAGGTGGGAGGGAGGGGGAGAGAGAGAGAGAGAGAGAAACACCAGGCGATAGGTGAAACTTGGAGGGGGAGGGATGAAGCAAAGAGCTAGGAAGTTGATTGGTGAAAGAGACAGAGAAGGCCATGGAAGAAAGAAAGAGTGGAGAGAGAAAGAGAGGAACACCAGAGGGAAGTGATGGGCAGGCAAGGAGATAATATGCTTCAAGATTCAGGGGAGAAGGTTTAGGACGGAGATGAGGAGAAACTGTTTTTCCCAGAGAGTGATGAATCTGTGGAATTCTCTGCATCAGAGAAGCAGTTGAGGCTTCTTCACTAAATATATTTAGGAAACAGTTAGATAGGTTTTTACATAAAAGGCAGGTAGATGGAGCTGAGTTTATGGACAGATGAGCAATGAGCTTATTGAATGGTGGGGCAGGCTCAATGGGCCGGATGGCCTACACCTGCTCCTATTTCTTATGTTCTTATGAGAGAGGGACAAGGAGATGGGAAATGGTGAGAAGGGGGGTGGAGGCATTACTGCAAGTTCGAGAAATCGATGTTCAGGTGGGAGGCTACCCAAACAGAATATAAGGGGTTGTTCCTCCAAACTAAGTGTGGCCTCATCATGACAGTGGAGGAGGCCATGGATGGACATGTCGGATTTCTCAAGCTTCCAGTAATGCCTACCCCCACCACCCCTCCCCTTCACCATTTCCCACCCCCTTGACCCTCAGTCCGAAATGCTGGCTGCACTTTTTTCCATTAATGCTGCCTGGCCTGCTCAGTTCCTCCAGCATTTTATGTGTGTTGCCTGGGAATTTTATGACACTGCATTGATTTGTCATTTTACTTCAGAGTATAATCATTATGATGGCATTTCTGGGTAGAATCATGCTAATCAATATATTGCAATCCTTCATGACACACTCAAGCACCTAGGTAACACATGATAACATCTCAGCCACTTCCAATGGCAGCTCAGCACTTATTCACCGTTTCTCTAAACTGATTTTCAAATCTCCAGATGATTCTTAAGCTTTGTTTCCAAATAAAGCTTAAGAACAGCTTCAGAGAATAAAGGGACATCCCTTTAAAACTGAGATAATGAGTTATTTCTTCAGTCAGGGTGGTGAATCTGTGGAACTTGTTGCCACAGATGGCTGTGGAGGCCAAGTCATTGGATTTATTTAAAGCAGAGATTGATGGGGTATTGACTGGTAAAGGGGTTAAAGCTTATGGGGAGGAGGCAGGAGAATAGCACTGGAAAAAAGCAACAGTGGAGCACAGCTGATGGGCCAAATAGCCTCTGTCCTCTCTGATATTTTATGGTCTCAGAACTCACTTAGTGGGAGTACAACGAAACAGGTTAAAAATTGCCCAATACCATACCAATGGATAAACTAAAATGTAAAATATCTTCCAAGACACCTCGGAGTTAAAATTAAGAATAAAGGTACATCAAAACACAATTGTATTTTGGTGATGTTTTAGCAGATATATTAACACAAGCACACATTTTTTCAAGTCTTTTACTGTTGATTCATTCTCAGAAAGATTCAGGATTAAAATGGTCTCACTTTATTAACTGAATTCTTTCAGTGATGTATCAATTTAAAAGGGTTGATTATCATAGAGTTAATGAATATAGATTTGGTGTTCTCTTCGCAGTCTTAGCCAATCAAGCAGAAATTCAACATCTAATCTTCACTTTCCCTCTTACACACATCCAGTTGCATTTTAATTGAAATGACACAGAAAACAATTAAGCTATATAAATAGGATTAATCAAAGAATTAAGAAATAAAATAAAATCTATTTTGAACACTGAAGTTTTAAATACTCTTTTGAAGGAATCATTGTCACAGTTTTCAAGGCCAGAGATTGTTCAGCAGTAATTATGATTTAATATACTGCTAGAAACTCGGATAATAAGCCTTAGCATATCAGATCTGGCACCATGATTATAGTGCATAAAGTTTGTATCAATCAGCCATTCTGTGAAAACGACCGTAGAAGATCTTATAGAGGAGCAAAATATTACTGATAGAATTTTTGGTTTTCTACTAACTGCACCTTTACAGATATCGTAAATTCCTGTCAGTTTCACAGAGCACTGATAATACTGACTCCTAATTCCTGGCAAACCGATGAACCAGGTCTGGTTCACTGGCATTGATCCTAGCTATATTGTATAAAAACATGTCTCTTCCGATTTCTTTCTCTTACTACTTGAAATTCAAACTGACTACAGACCTGGGGAAGACAGGAAGTTACAATGAAATTTGGTTGTAGATGCAACTCAAAATTCTGTGTATGAAAGTTGTATTTCCCACATGGTTTGTCAGTTGTGCCTTTGTGGATGAAAGATTTTCTGCGTTGGGACAATTTTATTCCTTCATAAGGATATTGCTGGGAGACGTTAGCTCAATGTGCACCTGTCCTTGGTCATTATGATATTGCTTAACCTCACCTGGTACATCTCAGGTAGGTCAGCACTAAATCAGTTTTTTATCAACTCCTTGCAAGGAACCACAGTCCCTAGTCAATACAATCACTATGCTCCACTCCCCTTAATACTAAACGCAATCAGGCTTTTTCCACCAAGGTTGGGTGGGACTCTAAGCAGAAGTCATAGGTTAAGGGTGAAAGATGAAATGTTTGGGGAGCTTCTTCATTCAGGGGGTGGTGAGAGCATGGTATAAGCAGCCAGTGCAAATTGTGGATGCAGGCTTAATTTCAAAACTTGAGGGATTTGGATAGGTGCATGGATGGGAGAGGTATGGGGGAGGGGGCTATTGTCCAGGTGTAGATTGTTGGGACTCGGCAGAATATTTTGTTCTCCTTACATTTGTGTATAGGAAATGACATTAAGCAAACAGGATTGGCTAGATGGGCAGAAGGACCCATTTCTGCGCTGTATAGTTCTATGACTCCAAGTCTCCACTAACTCTGAAAGCTCCTTCCAGGTGAAGCAGCAACTTCTTCAACCTCTCTTGTCTGAATCTGACGTATCATAGAAACATAGAAAACCCACAGCACAACGCTAGGCCCTTCAGCCCAGAAAACTGTGTCGAACATATCCTTACCTTGGAAATTGCCTAGGGTTACCCATAGCCCTCTATTTTTCTAAACTCCATGGACCTATCCGCAAGTCCCTTAAAAGACCCTATCATATCCACCTCCACCACCGTCGCCAGCGGCCCATTCCACGCACTCACCACACTCTGCATAAAAAAACTTACTCCTGACATCTCCTCTGTACCTACTTCGATGCACCTTAAAACTGTGCCCTCTCGTGCTAGCCATTTCAGCCCTGGGAAAAAAACACTGACTATCCACATGATCAATGCCTCTCATTATCTTATACACCTCTATCAAGTCACCTCTCATCCTCTGTTGCTCCAAGGAGAAAAGGCCAGGTTCACTCAACCTATTCTCATAAGACATGCTCCCCAATCCAGGCAACATCCTTGTAAATCTCCTCTGCACACTTTCTATGGCTTCCACATCCTTCCTGTAGTGAGGCAACCAGAACTGAGCACAGTACTCCAAGTGATGTCTGACCAGGGTCCTATACAGCTGCAAAATTATCTTTCAGTTCCTAAACTCAATCCCACAATTGATGAAGGCCAATGCACTGTATGCCTGCTTAGCCACAGCATCAATCTACGCAGCTGCTTTGAGTGTCCTATGGACTCAGACCCCAAGATCCCTCTGATCCTCCACACTGCCAAGAGTCTTAACCATTAATACTATATTCTGCCATCATATTTGACCTACCAAAATGAACCACTTCACACTTAACTGGATTGAACTCCGCCTGCCACTTCTCAGGCTAGTTTTGCATCCTATCAATGTCCTGTTGTAACCTCTGACAGTCCTCCACACTATCCACAACACCCCCAGCCTCACAGCAATATCATAGCAGGTATTAATATTTCTATTAATTACTTTAAGGAATGCTTCAATAAGCAGACATTATCATCATCATTCCAGAGTGTGTGCTATATTCTAGATTAAAAAGGCAAAACTTTGACTATGTTAACATGGAAAGGAAGCTGAAAGTATTAAATATTGCCAGGTCTGGATAAGCTGAAAGGGGTTAGACAAGGTACATGCTGTGAAGAAAAATCCTCTTGTCGGGAAATCTGGAATCGGGGAACAGAGTTCTAGATGAGGGGTTGGTCTATTTAAGGTGAAGATGGGAAGAAATTTGCTCTCCCTGACAGTTGTGAATCTCTGGAATTTCCTACTCCAGAGAAATGTGAAGACTGAATGACTGGTTGTACACTCATAGCCATCAAGTATATTTCTGCATGCCCATAGTCTTCTGCTGTCGTATCCCAGCCACTTCAAGGTTTGACATGTTGTGTGTCCAGAGATGCTCTTTTGCATGCCGTTGTTGTAATGCCTGGTTATTTGAGTTAAACTATCACCTTCTTTTCAGCTTGAACCCGTCTGGCCTTTCTTGCTGAGCCCTCCCATTGAGAAGACATTTTCACCCACAGAACTAGATGCTTTTTGTTGTTTTTTTTTTAAAACACACCATTCTCTGTAAACTCTGGAGGCTGTTGTGTGTGAAAGTTCCAAGAGATCAGCAGTTTCTGAGATACTCAAACCACCTCGTCCAGTACCAACAATTGTTCCACGGTGAAAGCCACTTGGATCACATTTCTTCCCCATTTCTGATGTTTGGTCTGTACAACAACTGAACTTCTTGATCATGTCTGCATGCTTTTATGCATTGAGTTGCTGCTGCATGGTTGGTTGATTATATATTTGCATTAATGAGCAGATGTACAGTAGTACCTAATAAAATGGCCACTGGCTGTATCCAAGTGCACACAAAGAGTGTTTTTGATCTACAAGGGAGTCCAGAAAGAATCTGAAGCTCAGATCAAGGCTAGATCAGCCATGACCGTATTAAATGTGAGTCTGAGATGCTTAGTTCTGCTTGCTTATGTTTTCACTTCACGCTGTTGCTAAGAACATTTCCTCCCATGCTTGTTCCTGCCCGACTCCCCATCTCAAATTGTGATGTACATTTTTTATGCATCTTTAGTAAGCTACATTTTCACCTCAAGGGGTCTCTCTGAATTTGCTGACTGTGGAATGAGGACTATTAAAACAAATTTAAATCTGGCACATTCTACTTGCCTCCACCTCAAGGTAATTTAAATTCTCGCAACATACACAAAATGCTGGAGGAACTCAGCAGGCCAGGCAGCACCTACGGAAATGAATAAACAGTCAATGTTTCAGGCCAACTGAGACCCTTCAGGACTGAAGTTCCTCCAGCGTTTTGTCTGAACTGCTCGATCTCCAGCATCTGCAGATTTTCTCTTGTTTGTAATTTAAATTCTCCTCAACTAATCTATAACAAACACTTAGCTCATGTCCAGTCTTTCAAATAATATTCAATAAATATTTAATTTCCTCAGTCCACTGAAATCTCAAATAGGTATTACCAGTCATTTAAGCTCCTAAATTCTATGTATTTAATTTTGCATAGATTCCAAAAACTTGCTTCTATCTGAATTCTCTGAAATCCATTAGAACCCTTTTTCATGAATGCCCCCAGACTTGCTCAAGATTGAAATGTAATTCATCTGTTGAACATTGTTGTAAAGAAGTTTTTAATTTACAAATACTTTTGGTATCCATATTGCATGGGTTTACACAATCTACATACATAGTCTTGTCATAGAAGGACCACAAAGGCTGAACAAGCTGAATTACTGCTGTTTCCAACAAATCTATTCAATCATCTTACCTTCAAGGTGCAGCCACATCAAGCGTCCCTTTACTTTTGTGATTGAAGCTACACATATTTCTGCAAGGTTACACAGGGTAACCGCCTCCAACTTCATATTTTTGGTGAAGCCCCGACTGAGTGAAGTCTGAAGATTATAACAGAGTAAAAGACTTAAAAATTTAACAAAGATAACGATTCAAGTTTATTGCCATTCAACCATACACATGTATACTGCCGAATTAAACAATATTTCTCCTGACCGAGATGCACAACATAATACATACAACTCACACACAATATAACCACAAATGGTAAGGTGCAGTTACAGCACAAGTTCAAAAACAAACAGCTTAAGTCTACTGTCGCTTCAAAGACGATGAGATCTGGGTGGTGGCAGGGAGTTCTAAGTCTTACAGCCCGGAGGAAGAACGCTTCCCATTCTAACAGTTCCTGTCCTAATGCTATGGTACCATCTGTCCGATGGTAGGGATTCAAATAGACTGTTGGACTGGTGGGAGGGCTCATTGACAATGTTAAGGGCCCTGTGTGGAAGAGAGACTCCGATGATCCTCTCAGTCCTCGCAATTCTTCGTAGGGAATTGTGGTCAGATGCCTTGCCGTTGCTAGACCAGGCAGGGATGCAGTTGGTTAGGAACCTCTCAATGGTGTTCTGGTAGAATGTGATTAGACTGGGGGTGGGGAGCCTCACTCACCTCAACTTCCTCAAGAAGTGGAAATGCTACAGTGATTTCCTAACTAAAAAAGTGTAAGGAAGCAGGTGAGTTTGTCCATTATGTGCACTCCCATTAACTTGGTGCCCCTTAACTCTCTCCATGGAGAAGCCATTTTTGTGCTAATAATGGTATATTTAATAAACACATTTTTATTAAGACCTATGATCATGCAGTTTTTAGCGGCAAAATACACTGAAACGTTATAACAAGGTCATGCGTCATAGTGAATCTTGTGCAACAGTATAAATTTAAGGTGATAATTGGCGGAATTAAAACTTAGCAGCTTTGTAACAGATTTTTAGAAGGTAGAGTGTGAATTCTTAATACAATCAGAATTTTAAAATTTGTTCTGAAGGTGATTGAATTAAGAATGCCTTTTAATCAAAAATAGCAGAAGGAACCTATAAATATTCCTACAAAGATATATAAATGAAGGGTTTAATTATATATAATTAAGTGGTCAAGAATTTCACTGGACCAGAGAACATTGCATTTTTCATTAATATTCAGTTGTGAAACTGATCTAACATTTCTTTTACTAAAGGTCAAATTATATGTCTGAGGGCATTCGAATGGTTTTTGAAACATTCTAGGGTAAATTCTCATTATTAAAATAATATTACCCAAATTTTAGAAGCATTAAATACAATGCAACCAATTTAATTTTCAAATTCCCACACCAAGAAATAAAACTAACAGATGAAATATTTGAAAAATGGAATCCATTAACAAGAAAAGCAGAAAATAATTCTGGGTTAATTGTTCAGCTTACATGACTATAACGCTGTTATTTTGTATACTCTTTTGTTTGCTGCTGAAAGATCAAAACAATTTAAAATATGATTTATTATTTCTTTGTTCTTTGTAAATTAACAAGGATTTTTGCTTGGTCTACATGTACTGAAACAATAATAAAATACTGAAACAGGCCTTTTGGCCCAATTCATTCCTGTTGACCAACAGTCCTATTTGCCTACAGTTTCACCCCTATTTCTTTGAACTTTTCTGACCCATGTACCTTTCCAGGTGTCCGTTACATGCTGTTCATGTACCTGCCTCAAACACCTCCTCTGGCAGCTCATTTTATACATGGACCACGAGCCCAGCAGAGATCGCACTTTCTGAGGAAGCTTAAACAAGCATCACTCACCACTAACATCTTAACTACATTCTACAGAGGCGTGGTTGAGAGTGTGCTGACCTTTTGCATCACAACCTGGTACTCCAGCTGCAGTGCTGCTGACAAAAAAGCCTTGCAGAGGGTGGTTAGGGGAGCAGAGAAGGTTATTGGGGTCTCCCTACCTTCTGTCCAAGACCTCTTTCGGAGTCGATGCCTCCAGAAGACACGGTACATCATTAAAGACCTCTCACACCCTCTCCATGAACTGTTTGTTCTTCTGCCATCAGGTAAACATTACAGGAGCATAAAAACTAAAACCACAAGGCTACTAAACAGCTTCCGCCCACGGGCAGTCAGACTGCTAAATAGCTGCTCTACCTGACTTTGCTTTGGACACTTTTAATTTGCACTGGACACTTACAACTTTAACTGACATGTGGCTGTTGTGTTTTACTATTTATTGTTAAGTTTATTATATAGTGTTGCGCTTGTTATGTTATCATTGCACTGCTCCTAGGAAACGCTGTTTCATTCTGCCCTGCAGAGCTGATGTACGGTTAGAATGCCAATAAAGTTTTTGACTCTTGAACCTTGTGAAGTGACCACCCTTCAGTTTCCTTTTACATTTTTCCCCACATACCAGAGACCTCTGCCCTCCCATTGGCCAATCCCGTTCCCCAGCAAAAAGACTGGATGTTGACCATATCACTGCCCCTCATTAGTTTATGCACATCTATAATGCCAAACTAGAAAATAACCATCCTGGCAAGCATATCGACTTCACAAGCCATGAGGTATGATAGATAAAAGTACATTAGAGGGTTCCTACCAGTGGAGGACATCGCTAATTCAGTTACATTAAAAAGATCAAAACAGACAAACACAAGAGACCTCATATTACTCCATAAAATAAATGATTCAAATGTGTTCATTAGGAAAATAGATGAAGATAGTTATTTAAATGGCTTCTAATTATACATTTACAAGAGAAACTGCTAATCCAGCTTGATATATATACTCTTTAATAGCAATGCCTATGTTGTGCCTGAAGGCAACCTTCAGAGATCAATGTCAGAACAAAAGATTGCATGTCTGTACTTATTTAGGGGCCGATGGTATCAAACAACCCAGTACTGTGGTGAATATCCTATGGGAAACTGCAGAAATAGCAGCAGGTACTTTGTGCATTACACTATATCAGAAAGAATTACAATTATAACAGACATATTTGTAACAGAATAAGAACTACCTTTTAAGTGGGGAATTCATGCTGAAATTTTTTAAATAGCTATTCTAGATTTTAAAAAATATTTATTTAGACTTAAAAAAATAGAGATACTGTATATTCACAGGCTCTTCTGGCCCAATAAGCCTACACTGCCCAATTGCACCCATGTGACTAATTAACCTATTAATCTATATGTCTTTGGAATGTGGGAGGAAACCAGAGCACCTGGAGGAGAAAGTCAGAGCACGGGGAGAACGTGCAAACTCCTTAGGGTGAGTGGTGGGAATTGAACCCTGATCACTGGCACTCTATTAACATTACACTAAACACTGTGCTACCCTGCCACCCCATCAATGCGGAGAGAGGGACCACAAGTTGTCCATAAATCAAAAATCATACATCATTGCATTTCATTGTAAACAAATGCACATCGCTCCATTTATAGGTACAGGTGTCTCCCCTTTACAAAGGTAGAGCGCCCCTATGAAACCTTTCTCAAGCTGAAATGGCATAAAGTAAAAAACCGTCAATTTATATGGGAAAAATTTTCGTAAAAGCGAAGTGGTGTAAAGCAAACATCAATAAAGCGGGGGGACACCTGTACTTGCGCTGGAATCTCTAATTCTTGCTGCAAAGCAAGTAGTCAGTAAATCAGGTGTACTTTCCTAGAAAAAGAATTGTATAGAAGTTGCTTTCTGTTCATTACAAGATCATAAATTCACAGGAGGAATCAAGGAATTTGAGAGGGCATTTCTGGTTGGGGTTTGTACTAGTACATCTGAGTTTAACGCAGTGGTGAACACACTCAAAGTTCAAAGCTCACAGTAACTTCATTATCAAAGTATGAATATATTACCATATACTATCCCAAGTTTCAGTTCTTTGCAGGTATTCACTTGCATTGTTGTATCTTTTGAGCACTTCGTCATTGAACACAATGCAACAGAAGCTGGATCCGCCATTATCAGAAAAGTGACTGCAAAGCAGGCCCAAGAACAATACAGGACCAGAAACACTGAAACCTTCAGTGAAATATGATTTATCCTGACTTGATTTGCATTCCCAAAGTATTTCTTTGCTCCATCCTGGACATCACACTATCCCTGGCTCACTGATAGTCCTGTGTTGGGTCACTCAGGAGCACAAATTGCATGGGGATTCACGGCATCCTTCTATGTGGCCGACTTGGAACGGGCCCTTCAAGATTTAACGACCTGCCCTGCAGAAAATTCAGCAAAGACATGGCAATCACAATGATGTGCTGCAGCTGCCACTAAGTCTTGCTGCACATTTTTTCTTGCAGTAAGAACAATGACAGCGTGATTTCAATAGCCCAGCAATCAATCGCGTAGTTTTTCAGGTGGCTCTGAACTGGTGACAACAACACGCACGTGTTCAGCCCCACGTTAACTGCATTCCTAGAAAGAGTCCATACCATTATTTTCCATCACAGAAAACGGTGTCAGCTGTGCATGGGCTGAGAAATGGGAGCTGGGAAAAATGGTTTATTTATCCTCCACTCAACAAAAAAAGCACTCCAAGACAGCGAAGTTCATTACATATCTCAACTTGCTGCGAATTATGAATGAGTGGATTTCCATTTCCTGAAAGGCTTTAACACCGCATTCCTTGTACTGCTCCCAAGATGGTGACTGGGTCCAGAACGCTACTGAATGCTATTGTGTACAGTGTGCCTGCGATTTAACATCAGTGTAATAAAAGACTGGGATTACACATGGGAAGAAGGAGCAGTCGGCCACACAACAGCTCCAGCACAGCAATTCAGCTGTTGCTTTCTATCCCCGGGCAGGCTAGGAAAGGAAAATGTCCCAAATCCTTCTATAACAACCTCATCTGCAAGTGTTGCAACCTGTGAGGATTTGTGAGGATCCAAATTCACTTGTTCTTCCTGAAAGGAAAATGGAGGTTTGTGCGGGTGGGAAGAGCAGGATTGATCCTGGAGTAGATTAAAGGGTCGGCATTGTTCTATGTCACACTACTATAAGATCATAAGACATAGGAGAAGAATTAGGCCATTCAGCCCATCAAGTCTGCTTCATCATTCCATCATGGTTATTAACCCTCTCAACACCATTCTCCAAACATTTCCCCAGAACCTTTGATCCCCTGCCTAATAAAGAACCTATGAACTTCTGCTTTGAATATGTTCAATGACTTGGCCTCAACAGCCATCTGTGACAATGAATTCCACAGATTCACCATCCTCTGGTTAAAGAAATTCCTTATCTCGGTTCTAAATGGACTTCCCTCCAATCTGAGGTTGCGCCCTCTGGTCCTAGACTCCTTACTATAGGAAACATCCCTTCCACATCAACTGTCTAGGCCTTTCAATATTTGATAGGTTTAAGAGCCATCAAACACTCCCCATAAATTAACCCTTTCATTCTTTTGAAACTCCTCTGGCCCCTTTCCAATGTCAGCATCACCTTTTCTTAGATAAGGGGCTAAAAGCTGCTTGCAATACCACAAATGTGGTCTGATCATTGCCAAGTCCCTTTGCACCTCTGGATTATTAATTTCCTCCCTGTATAGGAAATAGTCTACACCCTTATTCCTTCTACCAAAGTGCACGACTATACATTTCCCTGTTATATTCCACCTACCAGTTCCTTGCCCGTTCTCTCAATTTGTCTAAGTCCTTCTGCAGATTTCCTGCCTCTTCAACACTGCCTGCCCCCCCCCCCAGCTATCTTCACATCATCCACAGACTTAGCCACAAAGCCATTGATTTCATTGTCCAAATCACTGATACATCACATAGACAGAAGCAGTCCCTGCACCGACCCCTGCGGTGCACCACTAGTCGTCGGCAGCTGACCAGAGAAAGCATGCTTTCAGTATCCTGTCACCAGCTTGGGCTAAAGCTCACAGGAGTTTTATAGAAGGAATGGGGAAACAGCCTATGATTCACATGGGACAGAAGTTCAACATGCCCGGTTCTCTATCTTCTAGAGTAGAAGAGTAAGAATTGATTTTGATTAAAATGTCTACTATGGAAGATCCTGACAGAAATCCATCTTAAGGATAAACATCCAACCTAGATCGCCCTTCGGCCCATGATTTAAGGTCAATCTAATGCTTCCTTCCCACACGTCCCTCCCGTTTTTTAACATCCATGTGTTTATCTAAGAGTCTGTTAAATGCCCCCATGTATCTGCCTCTACCCCAGGCAGGGCGCTCCACACCCCCACCACTCAGTGGATGCTTTGTTTTCTGGGAGAATCTAGACGTAGAGAGTACTGGTTAAAAATAACAGCCCACAAATCAAACAAGTACATTTTTTCCTCGCTCAAATTGTTAAGTATTCTGAAACTCTTTTCCTCAAAGGGCAGCTGGAAGCTGAACCTCTGAAAGTTGTAGCATCATTTAGAACTTAGTCTGAGAACTTATGAACCAACTTATGAACTAAATGACCTGTCATTACATGTTTATGCTTTCCACTCCTTCTAAATAGTAGTAAAATGTTAGCTGCCTGCCAATCTTCTGAGAAGACTTTTGCAGCCAGGAAGAATTTCTGGGATGTCTCTCATCCAGGTTGGCCTTATCCAAAGTTTTACGTGCTTTTTCTTCAGTCACAACTCCATCTACTTGGAGGACAATGTTGAAGTATTCCACAAGAATCTTACCCACATCCTCTTCCTCCGCACACTGGGTTACATTTTTGGTGCCTCATCAGTCCTGTTTCTTAGTAGTTATTCTTATGTACTTTACACCACTATTAAACATTTCCAGGCTTCTTTAGAAACAGAAAAGCTACAGCACAATACAGGCCCTTCGGCCCACAATGCTGTGCTGAATATGTACTTACTTTAGAAATTAACTAAGGTTACCCATAGCCCTCTATTTTTCTAAGCTCCATGTACCCATCTACTAGTCTCTTAAAAGACCCTATCGTATCCACCTCCACCACTGTTGACGGCAGCCCATTCCACGCACTCACCATTCTCTGCCCTGACATCTCCTCTGTACTTAATTCCAAGCACCTTAAAACTGCACCCTCTCGTGTTAGCCATCTCAGCCCTGGGGAAAAAGCCTCCGACTATCCACACGATCAATGCCTCTCATTACCTTGCACACCTCTATCAGATAGATTTCACTGTTCCATTGCCCTTGCTTTATTTCCTTCAGTCCTTTCAATTTCACCACAGCACTTTTCTTGGATAACTCTCTCGATTTTCCCTCTTATCATACAAGCCTCTATGCTAGAAATACTCGACAGGTTAGGCAGCATCTGTAGAACAGAAGTGATTAATGTTTCAGCCCCAAAATCTTTGCCAGGCAGAGGCTGCCTGACCTGATGTGTGCAAAGTTTTTGTTTTTATTTCAGATTTCTAGCAATTATATTTTTTGAACATTTATTTACTCTTAGGAATTCAGAAAAGAGTAACTCTGCTAACCCTGCTTTACTGTCGAGCATGGAGGAGCCAGTGCAGAGAATCGGAAAAGCTGCAGAAAGTTGAAAACTCAGCCAGTTCCATCATGGGCAATGGTCTCCCCAGCATCTAGAACATCTTCAAATGGTGATGCCTCGAAGACAGCATCCATTACTAAGGACCCCCAACACCCAGGATATACCCTTTTCTCATTGTTATGATCAAGGAAGGGGTACAGGAGCCTGAAGACACACAACATTTTAGGAACAGCTTCTTCTCTTACGCCATCAGATTTCTGAATGGACAGTACCTCACTGTTAGTTTCCTTTTTGCTTTCTTTTTGCACTATTTAATTACCTACATTTACACACACACTTCTAAATGCAATATACAGACTGCTGCCGCAAAACAACGAATTTCACTACAAATGCCAGTGAAATTAAACCTGATACTGAATCTCTGAAAGTCCACTGTGGAAGTCGAAGGCCCAGTATCTGTGACTCCACGAATCCACTGGAGAAAGGAGGCCAAAGATGGCCTCTCCTGGGGTTAGAGGACTGCCCATGCATGTGAGGGGGTAGGAGGGAGGGATGGCAGGGGCTCATTTTGCCTGTTGTTGCTTGTTATATTCTGTTTTGCTGTGTTTATGGGGAGTGTGTTAGTTGGTGTCAGAAGGTGTGGTGACAGCTGCAGAGTGCCCCCAGCACATCCTTGGTCGTGTTGGCTGTTAATAACACATTTCACTGCATGCTTCAATAAATGATAAATAAATCTGATTCTGAATCAAGTTTTCAATCAACTGATCATAAGAAAACCACCACCTTCAAGTTGCCCTCCAGGTCGATCAGCATTCTAACTTGGAAAATTCATTACTGGTCACTCACTATTGGTGGATTCCTACCCCTGAACTCTTCATTGAGAGCATCATGGGAGCACACTGATCACAACAAGACACGTCGCAGTTCATCATCTCCTTCTCAAGGGCAACTGAGGGATGGGCAACAAATGACAACTTTGACAGTGGCACTCAGGAGAGAACAGAAGTACATTACATAGGAACAAATTCATTTAAAATTCTCTTTCATGCCCGAAACGTCCTTTAATGTAATTTCAGCTATACATGGGATTAAGTAACGCACCAATCTTGTTAATACAAAGAATGCCGATACGATTCCTTGCTCAGCCAAGATTTAATTTTGGAGAACTCTCTGAAGACCAGAGAAAATACAGGTTTCCCCATTATGAGAACCTAAACGTAGCACACTGCAATATTGCTGAACGCTCGAAGTAAGTTTGTTACCTATCGACCCTGAAACCAAGGTATCAAACAGAAAAGATATCAAAAAGATGGAAATAGTGCCGGGATTTTGCCAGAACTTGAGTTCCTTAGTTACAGCACAAGGCTAATTAGGAAAGGCCTTTATTCCCTAGTGCGTGGAGAACGAGGGGAGATATGATAGAGGTATACAGAATTGTGAGGGGTGTAGATAGGGTCAATGCAAGCAGATTTTTCCACTGAGGTTGGGTGAGATGAAAACTGGAGACCATGGATTAAAGATGAAAGGTGAAATGATTAAGGGGACCATGAGAGGAAACTTCTTCACTCAGAAGGTGGTGAGTCTATGGAACGAGCTGCAAGAAGAAGTGGTGGAAGCAGTTTCGATTTCAACATTTAAGAGAAATTTAGACAGTTACGTGGTTGGGAGAGGTATGAAGGGCTATCCTCCCAGTGCACTCTGATAGGACAAAGCAGATTAATGGTTCCACACAGACTAGATGGGCCAAAAGGCCAGTTTCTGTGCTGTTGTGTTTTACGTTACATAGTTATTGTTATATCAATTATATTTAATGCATTAAAAATAACTTGCGTGAGTTGACAAAGGTACCCTTTTTAAAAAAAATAGAACTGACAAGATGGAGAAAAAGATCTATCAAAATATTTCATGAGCTGCCAGACAGTTTAGTTATGAAAACTCAGCAGCACAAAGAGATTAAGATAATTTGCGATCACTTTCCCTTTCAATTCCTTTATTCATCTCTACCAACTGCTCTCCCATTCACACAGCGTTTCTGCACAATGCCCGTCATTTCACCATCGACAGTGCTTTTTCTTCCCCCCATAGCTGATGCCTACCCTATCAGCTGATACGATGCCTCAATGGGAACACACACAGTAACAATGCAACGACTTCACAGTGTTTAAAGATCAGCCTTATTCACACGTACACAGAAACATACAGTGAAATGCGTCAAATCAAATCAGCGAGGATTGTGCTGGGCAGCCCCACATGTCGCTAAGCTTCCGGCGCCAACATAGCACGCATGTATACGTCTGACAATAAACACTGATTTAAAACTTGACTCTGACTCACTCAAACTGAGAATTTGCCCTCAGACCTCCTAATTGCTGCCAAACAGGCCCCAAAACAATCTCACTAACTTCCCAGCTTGCACCTTGCCACCACACAATTGCCTTCACGGTCTACGGCGGATTCAACAGTATGCCTTTAAAATTATTGGCCCAACAGCTGTTTTTGCACTTCCAAGGTCTAGCTCACTCTGTCAGTTTAAGCTGATACCTCATTATTTTCTGGCTGCGAAACACACAAAGTAAGAAGTTAATAGTGTGGTGATAATCCACTCATGATGTGCTTCAAGCTTTGCTAAGGTGGTTCCTGAATCACTGCTGCAACAACTGGCCACGTTAAAAGCAAATCTTCAATCTCCAGAACATTCCATAGAATTGTTTAATCCCCCCAGCTAACATGCGATTAATCTACAGGGACTAACAATAAATCAAATATGAAATAAAGCTCAAGTCAGGACTTCTAAAAATGTCACGGCAAAGAAGGATCCATTCCATGTTTGATTCAGAAATGTGGGAAATTGTTGGCAACGAACGAGACATGCAAACACAAAATGCTGGAGGAACACAGTGGGTCAGGCAGCATCAATAGATGGTAATAAAAAGTCAACGCTTCAGGCCAAGACCCTTCACCGGGACTGAAGGGGAATGGTGAAGAAGCCAGGGTAAGGTGGAGGGCAGAGGGGGAGGAGTACAAGCTAGTAGGTGATTGGTGAAGTCAGGTGAGAGGAAGCTGGCTGGGTGGTTGGGGGCTAGAGTTGAGTTACCAGGTGATGGGTGTAACTGGGCCATGGGAGAGAGAAAAGGAGGAGGAAATCAGAGAGAGGTAAAAGCAGCTGCGGAGAAGAGAGGGGCGAGAAGGGAATGGAGAAAGAGGGAAAGGGAAGGGGGAGAAATGGCCAAAGTTGGAGAAATCAGTGTTCATGGCTTCAGATTGGAGGCTGCACAGACAGAATATGAGGTGTTGCTCCTCCAACCCTCAGTGAGAGAGCAGAGGAGGCCACGAACAGACATGGAGGAATGGGAATGGTGAGTGGAACAGAAATGGATGGCCACCAGGAAATTCCACCTTCTGAGGCTGATGAAGCAAAGGCATTGCCAAAGCTGCCCCCCAATTGTGGTCGGGTCTCACTGATGACACCGGGACACCAGATACAACAAATGACCCTGATGGACTCGCACGTGAAGTGTCACCCCACCTGGTAAGACTGTTCGGGGCCTGACAGACTCACAGGTGAAGCGCCTATTGAATTCTTCCAGATTCTGGTAGAATAGCTCCATCACCTCCAGCATTTTCCCTCATTAATTCTCTCCTCTGTACCCCCTTATGCTGGTTAACATGTGTGTCATTGATAATGCTCTGGATTTGGGGCAGTAGGTTGCTGGTTCAAGCTTTAAACCAGCATGCAAAATCCACATCCCCATGCAATGTTGCCAAACTCAAGAATTTTTTGAATCACTACCTTTTGATTTAGATATCTCAGTGGCTTGTAAAGTCACTAATGGTCCCAGATGCAAAGACTTAACATTGGAAAATGTTACTCATTGCTGTCCATGGCACTGTCAGACTATTGACATTGGTTGTCCAGGTAACAAAAGTGGTTCAATAATCAAAGATAAAGGTTTCACTATTAAACTATCTCACTACATCTTCCACAAAGTTCTTTATTTAAAAATGTAAATAATCTCTAAAGTAAATTGCAGCTGTTTGCTTTTAGAAATCTTGCAAGATAAACAATGCCTTTTGTGCAGTGAACTCCATTACTTGGGTGACAGACCGGGAGTTTACAAGCATAACAATGAAGTTCTGTGAACAGTGGATTATTGACACTTGTGCCACTGGCTGGAAGCAGAATTTCCCTTCTCATTTTGACCTCTTTCCATGATATCTCCAGGAATCTAAAGAAGTTTGAAGCTCATATAAACTTAGTTCTGAGCATTTCCTTTCCCAGCACTGAAACTGGGATATTTAGCAAAAGGGAACACAACTGAAGCTGATGAGGTTCATGAACACCTGAGATTCTGCAGATGCTGGAAATCCAGAGCAGTACACAGAAAATGCTGGAGGAACTCAGCAGGTCAGGCAGCATCTATGGAGAGGAATAAACAGTGGATGTTTTGGGCTGAGACCCTTCATCAGGACTGGAAAGGAAAGAAGAAGCCAAACTGGTTATCTAAAAGAGAACTTTAATTCTTGCATAAACACAAGATACTGCAGATGATGGAAATCTGATGAACGATCTCAGCCTGAAATGCCAACTGTTTATTCCCCTCCATAGATGCTGCCTGACCTGCTGAGCTTTTCGTAGCATTTTGCGTTGTTTAAGAGGTTCACTCCTGGTTTATACAAACTGATCCCTTTGCAAACTCCAATAGCAAATTGGTAGTATCCAGAACATTTTCACCAAGCAATGCCTCAAAAAGGTGGCATCCATCACTAAGGACCCCCCACCACCCAGGTCATGCCTTCTTCTTAGTGCTACCATCAAGAAGGGGGTATAGAAGCCTGAAGATGCACACTCAACAATTCAGGAACAGCTTCTTCCTCTCTGCCATCTGATATCTGAATGGACAGTGAACCCACGGACATTACCTCACTACTTTATTAATTCTGATTTTTGCACGATTATCAAATTAAATCACCATATATTACCTTGAGACTCATTTCTTGCAGACGTTCACAGTATATACAAAGATACACAGAATTAATGAAAAATCTCACACAAATAAAGACAGGAAAACAGCAAATGTGAAAAAAGGCAAACTATACAAAGTAAATAAATAATATTGAGAACATGAGTGTTGTTTGCTCAAGTTAGCTTGAAAGGAATTTCAGTTTTTAACTCAAGAACTTACAGCACAAATTTGACACTAATTTTAGACAATTATATGTTGGAAACTAATTTGGTTAAAAAAAAAACAATTACAAAAATGTATATAATAGTCCAAAAATATTATCATCAGATAATTCTAAGAACTATGTAAATTTCATAAGACTATTTCCCTGAAACAGTAAAAGGCTGTTAAATGCAATTATTATATAATAAGCTCTTGTAAATGCAGACAAAACTTACATTTCTGAAACAGTACTGAGACAGTGCCTCTGCTCCACATTGTTTAAGATAATCAGCCCAGTCAAAATCTAGACCAGGATAACCTGAAAGAGTAAAAAAAATTATTAAGCAATATTTAATATATTTTTTCTTTTCTTATCCAATTCTGATGGCCGTACACACACACACATACACACACACACACACACACACACACACACGTTATACACAATTTCTTACTGTAATTTATAGTAATTTTTGTCTTGCATTGTATTACTGCTGTAAAAGAACAAATTTCATGACATGTCAGAATCAGAATCAGACTTTAATCGCCAAGTACCTGTACACATACAAGGAATTTACTTCCGGCAAATGTTGTCTCTCTGCTCATAACAATAATAATGATAAATATAAATGAAAATATAGATTATACATACAGGTAGTGCAATCCAAGTAATAGTTAGCCGACAGTTAACCGGCAATGATGTCAATGATATTAACCTTGATTCTGATTTTGAAAAAAGATTGGGAGTGCATTTTCTCTGTGATAAACTTCGAAATTAAGTTCAATACCCAAAGGTGGACACTGATCTTAGTGTGGTAATGGTTCAGTTGTGCTTTGGTGCACATTTGTCAGAAATGTAACTGTACAACCGGTAGCTGAAACTTCTAATAAGGAGCATGTGGGCATCTTTGGTAGCTGTAGACTTAGATCTGAAAGTCTTCCCCAGGCAGCCCAAACTGAGATTCAGAAACTTATTCATCAGTTGTACATTGAAACATGCAGTGAAATGCTTTGTTTTTGTTAACAACAAACACGCCCACAAAACCCACTTAGAGATTCCGCTAAAACGGAGAGCAGATGACAGCTATTGAATCCTTCCTGCCTTGTCTGCCATCATAACAACTAGGCCCAGCTTTGGTAATTGGTTTGTTATGCTCACATGTACTGATAGAGAAAAGCTTGTCTTGAATGCTGTTCATACAGATCAGTTCATTATACAGTGCATTGAGGTAGAACAACGTAAACATAATGGCTTTGATTTTGACAAGGCATTTGTTTGCAAGCCATTCAGACAGATTATTCTATACAAAAGTATATCAACTTTGTAAAAAAAAGGTAAAGAACTGAATGTAAAGTGTCAAAGCTACATTTCTAACTACCCGCATTTCCTAATTTATGCCGAACAAACCTTAGGACATTGCATCAAAATGATTCCAGTACAGAATGAGATAATTTGGGTCATATGTTCACATCAGCTCTTTGCACGGTGGTCCAGATCGCATGGAGATAATAGCTCAGTGGGCTGCAAGATGTGCCAGCTCCTTTAGCTATTCGTGAACTCGCTGCCATACCGCAACTTCAGTTGCTCCAGAGGGCCACTGCATTCTTTTTCTTTGCAGATGGAAATATTCAGTGGAGACTAAAATTGAGTCTGGGAATTCAGGGTGCTTTAGGTTGGCCAATCAAGGTTGAAGATAGGGATAGAGGTGAGAGGGAGGGTTTGCAGCTCGGGGAATTGCCCACTGGAACAGACGGCAGATTGAGGAAGAGGACTCATGGTACAGGACGAGGAGGTCTAAATGATGGAACAAAAGCATGGTGGGATCAGTAGGGTTCTATCCTGAAAACAGTCAGCCCAAGATTAACAAGGTTAGACCGAGGGCAAAGCAGACTACCTTCCCTTATGCGATAAAAGAAAGATGACATCATTATAAACACAAAAAATTCTGCAGATGCTGGAAATCTTGAGCAAAACACATACAGGATGGTGGAGAAACTCAGCAAGCCAGGCAGCATCTGTGGAGGGGAATAAGCAGTCGACATTTTGGGCCAAGGCCCTTCACTGGGACTAGCAAGGAAGGGACAGAAGCCAGAATTAGAAGGTAAGGGAGCAGAAGGAGTCCAAGCTGGCAGGTGGAAGTGAGACTAGGTGAGGGGGAAGGTATGCAGTTGGGGGGGGGGGGCGGGTGATGAAATAAGAAGTTAGGAGGAAGTAAAGGACTGAAGAAGAAACCTGATTTCTGTCAGCAATGATGTCAGATGAGCAAGTATGAATTATGCTGGGAAAGGTTCTGCTGAATTTCCAAGATAATCATCTCTTTTCACTCATTTTCAACTGCATAATCCTGAAATAAATTTAGCTACCAGATCTGGCCCTTTGTATTGCATTCATGCAGGTGTTTCAAAGTCAAGTTTATTGTCATGTACTAAAATATGTGCACGTACAGAAACACAGAAACTTGTTATAGAAAGTGGTGGGAATTGAACACCAATCGTTAGCTCTGTAAAGCGCTACCTGAACTGCTACGCTATCGGGCTCCTCTCCATGGATTTTCTTCCATTAAAAGAAATGTCAGTGACGCAGTTAAGATTTTGCATGTTATCTGTTTAAAAATGGTTTTCTCATAATAAAACGGCAGATTCTGGTTAATTCGTGTTTATTTACTGCAAGTCAGAAGTTAGAATTTAATGCCAACTGCACAACTTACACAGGTTCACATGTTCTTTTAGAATCACTTTCTCCTGAAGGTGATCAAAGGAGCTGCAATTTAAAAATTCACTCCAGCAACATATCACCTGCAGTGGAATCATTCCTGGGTATCATGGATTCATACAGAAAATTTATCGTCTTGTATAAAAGGGTGATTTTATGACTCTGCATTTTTACCACAGAATTTTTTTTACAGCAAGTTCTTTGTACTGCTACTTCCTTTCTATAAACTTATGTAGGTGTAAATATATGATTTCCAATACAGAACTGAAATTGTTGAGGAAAATACCAAATAATTAACCTGGTGACATCCAAGTATTTAGTGTGTGCATTTGGTCTCTCTCTTAAAGAGCTGCAAACATAATTACAAATCTGAACAACTTGCGGGAAAATAGTAATGCAATGTGAAACAACTTAAAGGTTAAAAACATAAATCATCCATCATGAATCAGCTTTAATACACATCATATTGGATATCAGCTGATTCACACAGGACGGAAATTCATGAATTACCAACTAACATGATGATTGTTCGCTATGCTTTAACCACTGTTGCTAGGCAACTATCAGCATTTGCATTGCAAAATCAGTACAAGATTTACACTCAGATGCAAGATGATGATCTAGTAAAATAATTTCAAAAATATGTTGTGTGGTTTTATTATCCAAAAAACTTATTTTTTTGTAAGTAACACCAACCTTTTGGGGGAGTAAGATGGACCCCATTTTTAAGGCACCATTGAACAGGTAGGATCCCTGGTGAATCAGCATGGCAAAGCATTGAGTTTTCACTAGCGTCTGGCCTTAAGTCATCAATTGTGATCATAAAATAGTGGTCGTTAAAAACCTACAGGATTGAAGAAAATTAAGCAAACATTAAAAAATAAGAAAATATTAACAATATTATTAAGAAAATTAGTTAAGCATTTATTCCCCCTCAACATCAGGCTCTTGAACCAGCCTGGATACCACAACACTGAGCTGATTTCACAACCCATGGACTCACTTTCAAGGACTCTACAACTCGTGTTCTCAATACTTAGTATTTATTTATTGTTTTTTTTTCATTTTTGTATTTGCATGATTTGTCACCTTCTGCACATTGGCTGTCTGCCTGACTTTGCTGTGTGTACTTATTCATTGGATTCTATTGTGTTTCTTTGCATTTATTGTGAATGCCCTGAAGAAAATCAATCTCAGGGCAGTATAGGGTGACATATGTATTTTGGTAATTAAATTTACTTTCAAATTTTGAACTTTGGAATTTAATATTTTGCTCGGGATTTAGACGAATAGGTTCGAATGGATAATATTTTTGAAATCGAGTTTTTAAGCATACCAGTGTACACATGCATTTTAAATAGCACAAGACATTATACAAAAACAAAATTAGGACAATCCGCTGATCAAGACTGCTCTGCCATTCCATCCTGGCTGATTTATTATTCCTCTCAATCCCATTCTCCTGTACTTTGACGCCCTTACTAATCAAGAATCTCTGCTTTAAACGTACCCAATGACTTGGGCTCTACAGCAATGCATTCCCCAGATCCCCCTCCCTCTGGTTAAAGAAATCCATCCTCATCACTGTTCTAAAGGAATGTTCTCCTATTCTGAGGGAAGCCCTCTGGGTACAATTGTTGTGCATTTGTTCTTGTTAAAAATGTTAAGTAAACAGAATTTTACAGCTGCTTAGCAAGGAGCAGTGAAAATCCTGTATCACTTTATTTATTTAGAGGTACAGAATGGAACAGACGCTTCCAGCCCAACGAGCCTGACTACCCAGCAACCCACTAGCCTAATCACAAGGCAATTTACAATGACCAATTAATCTACTAACCGTACGTCTTTGGAAAGTGAGAGGACACCTGAGCACCCACAGGAACCCATGCGGACGTGGGCAGATGATACACACTCCTTACAGATGGAGCCAGACTCTCATGCCCTGAGCTGTAATAGTATCACACTATCCACTATACAACTGTGTCACCCATATTTTAAAAAATAAAACACCACTGACTACAGATTTAGAAATGTTGTTTTCCTAATGTTTTGGAGTAATTTTTTTTTTCTTTTACGAAACCTGAGGTTCTTCAAAACTGATGTAATGGAGTAAATATTTTAATTCCGGAAGGTATCTTCACGAGTTATCTTAATCCGATTATAGACTTGGCAATGCTCACTCACCTTGGTCACCGTGGCAGGGCAAATCAAAAAGGGTTCCCTTGGATCGACTGCCTCCAACTTCATGCCAACTGTGAAGCAGTGAGTCCTTATATCAGACTGGTCCTGCAAGTTTTACACAAGAACAGAGATCATGAAGTGCAACACCCTTGTGTTCAGAATCAGATTTATTATCTTTGACATATGTCATGAAATTTGTTTTGCTGCAGGTGTACAGTGCAGTTCATAAATACACCATTAATTTTTTTTTGGAATTTTTTTTATTGAAGTTCATCAAATAAACATTTCCATTAGATGTATTTCAGACATTGTACAGATATATCATATCATATATATCACAAAATCTCCACAAAGTATTTATCTACGGTATACACTTGTAGAAAAGAGTGGAAAGAAAAAACAAGCAAAAGGAAAAAACTATGTACAAGTAGGGAGTGATTTTTTTTTACAACAGTTTCATTGATTTGTGAGAATAAAATCAGGCCTATGAGGCATTATGTAGTTAAACCATTTTTCCTAGTATGAACCAAATTGCTCCAGCTTATGATTAACAGATGTTATCTTCTCCATTTTCTAAATGTCCATTGTAATTTCCATCCATGCATTTAAAGCTGGGCTCTCCTGTGATAACCATTTCCTAGTAAGAGTCTTTTTACCAGCCACCAACAGTATATTCATTAAATATTTACCTTTTTTCAACCATTCTTGAGGTATATACCCAAAACATATGGTCTTACTCTCTAAGGGTATTTCACATTTAAAGATGTCTTGTAGGGCATTGTGTATCCCCCTTTAATAGTCTTTAATAACAGGGCAGTCCCAAAAAATATGATAATGATTTGCATTTTGATTTCCACAATTTCTCCAGCAAACAGGGAGGTTACTATCATAATGGGATTTCTGAGAGGGTGTAATAAAATATCTTATCAAGTTTTTCCATCCAAACTCCCTCCATTTCTGTGAACTGCTACACTTGCATTGATACCAATATACCACTAATTATAAAAAATATACATTTTAAAAGTAGTGCAAACAATAAAGAGCCATAAAAGTGTGTTAATATTCATGGGATCATTGTCCATTCAGAGATCTAATACCGGAGGGAAGAACCTCCTCGCTGATGGTAGTAAGGAGAAGAGGGAATGTCCTGATGGTGAAGGTCCTTAATGATAGATGCTACCATTTTAAGGCATTGCCTTTTGAAGTCACCAATTTCAACAGAATTGATAACAGGTACAAAATGCTTGGCATGCTGAACTCATATATACTAATCAAGATATGCTTTCAATATTCATATAAACCCAGAAAACGATGATGCTTCATTTGTCTCTCTATCATAGATCACCAATTTGAACTCTTTGGATTTCTTTGGAATGTTAGGGTCTGAAAACAATGCACTAGTGTTAACTTATATAATGCAAGTTTTGACTACTGGAAATAAAAAAAATGAAGCAGAAGTTTATTCCAAAACAAGAAATGCTGATAACACTCAGCAGGTCAGAGAGCATCTGTGGAGAGAGAAACAAATATAACAGTTCAAGCTCACTTTTATCAGTGAGCTTATTTAACATGGTGGCAGAAAGATGAAAATGGAGAAAAAACAGGTTAGTATTAAAAAATTTAAAGTACCGGTACTGTAAATGAACATCTTCTGGGTCAAAGGTCTATAACCATGCTCTGAGACCAGACACAAACATCTTTCCCCATTAGTGTTAAAGCAAGTACATAAAGTAAGTCTCTTGACAATTATGGATAAAATCTGCTCCCAGCTTAAAGTTTTTTCACTAATCCGATAATTGGTTGTATTTGTTAATCCTCAAGGAGAGCTTGCTGAAAAACAGACATGCGGACATTAATATATTTGGATGGGGAGGAGGGATGGGGAATAGCTTATTGCATTTGCTTTTCAGGAGTAAAAGTTAAAATACCACTGGGAGTATTTAAGAAGGCATTCTTTATCAACAGTTGTTCATGGAGATCAAGCCTCAGCAGTACATTTGCTGTGCATCAGTTCCTAGCTGCGAACCACCAATAACGTTCCTTCAGATATCAGTGCTTTCCACAAGAAGCAATCACAATGTGTTGCATTATTTCTATAGGTGGAAACAGCTTTACTCATAAAAGGAGAGCAAGCGTACAGCATAAATTGACCAGGCTCCCAACCAAAATGACGGTGACCTTCAAATTAAACGAGGATAAAATACAACATATTATGTTGCAATTATACTTATCTCTGAAGTGTTTGAAGTAGTGCACATGATTTTGAAAGACGATACAAAAATGGCCAATGCAAAAATTCAAGGATCTAAAACGTATAAGCTAAGGAAGTATCTTCACAGATCCATGGAGTTTTTTTTTCCGAACAGAAAATTAAATACACATTTCTATGAAACTGTGAATAGGAGAATAAGACCAGATATTGCTTATCAATTTATGAGAGATCTACTCATCGTTATCAGATACACAAGAGATTCTGCAGATGCTGGAAATTCAGAGCAAAATACTGGAGGAACTCAGCAGGTCAGGCTGCATCTATTGGAAGGAAAAACTGTTGATGTTTCTGGCCAAGATCTTTATCGGGACTGATAAAGATCTTAAGGGGGAAGAAGCCAGAATAAGGCGGTGGTGGGGAGGAGAAGGATTTCAAGCCGGCAAGTGAGGGAAGAAGGGTGAAGTAAGAAGCTGGGAGGTGAGAAGTTGAAGAGATAAAGTTACGGGACTGGAAAAGAAGGAATCTGGTAGGAGAGGACAGTGGACCATGGGCGAAAAGGAAGGAGGAGGGGCCCCTGAAGCAGCCTGACCTGCTGAATTCTTCAAGAATTTTGTGCGTGTTGCTCATCACTATCAGATGTCACCCACATGCAGTCCAAACGTGCTCACATCAATTGATGTCTCATGCAAGAAAAATAGATTTTCTAAACCATTGATATGAATGGATGTTCTAATGGAGTTAAAGAAAAACAATGAAGTATATTAATTTGTATTCATGTATCACTGTTAAAATAAATACCATTGGGTATTTCACAAAGATAAAGAAATCCTTAAACACATTTTGACACTATAATGCTTAAGCAAATAAATGAAAATAAAGTCAAAGTTTTAGTAACAGAAAACCTTTTTCTGTGTGCAACTTGAATGAAGCTAATTCCAATTCCCACCAATTTACATAATTTACAGTGCTGGGAGACAAACAGTGTCATTAGTTTGTGGAAAATTGTCCATGATAATGCACGTTCAATTACGATTGCAACATTAGATATTTCTAAAGGCATTACTGACTATATTCCAACAAAGCCTTTTTTATAACATCTGCATCCAACTTAGAAAAATTGGCAATACTAACTCCTCTTTGTAATAAGATATGGCATAAATCCTCAAGCTCTTTTTAATATTAGAAATGTTGGCCCAAACCCTAGCTACTCCAACGCTATCCAAAGTAGGAAAAGTGCTACAATGTAAGAATATCATTTAAAAAAAGTGAAGAACTAGAATAAAGTATTTTCTTTCCATCTGCAAAAGTTCGTTTAATGTATCCTATTAACACCTACATTAATGCAACAACCTTGGTACCGATTTACAAATGTATTCACTGGCTCAAATATAAAGAACAATTTACTTAAAGCTACATGTGAAGAAGCACCGAGCAGGTTACTCTGGGAACTTCACTAAATGCATCTGGAAAATGTGCAATTGGATTATTTAAAAATGGAGATGCCAGAGTTAAGCATCATTTGAAGTAAAGAGGGTGGTGAGAAGGAAAGGGCCAAGATCGCAGGCAATGCCTGGGAAGAATTAGGATCAGGGGAGAGAGAGAGTGATCCTGAGGTCTGATTGAATTGAGGGGTATCCAGAAGCATTAAAGCTGGCCATGCTATTTAACTGCAGTACCTTATTCCTAGTCCATTTGCTAGGTTCTCAGCTTAAAGAAAGCACAACATACTTGAAGAAGGTCAGAAAGCATCTATGGTAAGGAATAAGCAGTCAACATTTCACGCCAAGACCCTTCATCAGGACTGCCTGAAACGTCGGCTGTTTATTCCCCTTCTTAGATGCTACCTGACCTGCTGAGTTCCTGCAGCATTTTGTGTGTTATACAAAATACTTAAACTTATTTTATAATTAGTCTAGTGGAGCTGTTTGCAATCCACATATTTTTATAAGCTTCTAAATTATTCTCAATTAGATGTAGCTTTCACCATTATATATACAGTATTATCTACCCAAATTGCTTTAGTTGAACAATTTACGAATCTAGATTTTACAATAAACAGTTTGTCAAAAAATCTGCAAGGGGAAAATATTCAAGATTCTCCAGAACTCACAAAAACCTGGAGGAACTTAGTGGGTCAGACAGCATCCATGGAGGGTCAGGACTTCCCCCTCTGAAGATGCTGTCTGAACTCTTGAGGTCCTCCAGCTTGTGTGTTGCTCCAGATTCCAATATCTACAACTTAGATACAATTGCACACAAACCAGATGAATTCTTGATTACTTTTACTGACACTCGCACAGTAGATATTATTCTGTCCACTGTATTTAATCTCAACATTCACCCTACTATCAGATGACTGAAAGTACATATTGTTTGCTGATGTCACTGTTCCTTTAAGCTTTTTAAACGCATACTGATTTCAGAACATAAATGCTTTATATATTTCTCTAGTCACTAAATAGTAAAACAGAAAGAAATTCATATGGATTCACTGAGAATCATCATTCCAAATACTACAACGCATTTGTAAAGGTGGAATTTGTGTTAATCTACTGATCAAATGTACTGTTATATTCTCAGGCCAACTTGAACTGCCAGTTAGTCAAGTCCTGGCTCAATCCATGCATTCACTGATTTGGCTGAGGACAGACATCCATTAGCAAGATCAGCTGGTCCGTGACTTTAAACAAGCTTCCACATATAGTTGAAGCAAAGAACATTTAGTTCATGGTGTATAGTGTTGTATGCTTCGGTTATTTTCAGTGAAAAAATTTATAAATCCTGTCATGTTGTTTGGTAGGAAGTTCCAAGAGGAAAGGGGATACAGACTTCACCTGTGTTGCAGCTGTCCGGCTAATGGAAATTCACCCTCACAGAATTCACAAATCACCACTGAGAAATCACAGATAAGGGATAAAATTTGCTTTGATGGAATTTATGCCACAGAAGTAAATAAATTAATACATTTTCCCAGCCTGCATTTCCCGATGCTTGTACGGATGACATGGCTTTACAATAAGAAATATTGCAATACGGTAAACACAAATACTCCGCAGATCTTGAACAGCACACACGCACGTAATGCTGGAGGAACTTAGCAAAAGTTTAAAATTCAGATTTATTTTCAAAGTATATATCTGTCACCAAATACTACCCCAAGATTCCTTTTCTTGCAGACATTCACAGTAGAACAAAGAAATACAGTAGAGTCAATGAAAAACTACACACAAAGACGGGCAAGCAAAACCAATCTGCAAAAGACAAACTGAGCAAATACACACATGCTAAACAAATAATAATAAATGAATAACACAGACAACATCACTCCTTGAAGGTGAGTCCACAGGTTGTGTTCAGTGTTGGGATGAGAGAAGATGTCTATGCTGGTTCAGCCAGCAAGTCAGCACGTCAGATAGTATCTATGAAGAGGAATAAAGTCTGAGATCCTTTATCACAACTCCAGTGTGTTTCACTGGTAGAATATAATTTGTGATGTGGAGTGGTCCATTTTCTAGGAAAGCAACTTTCATTTAACGTGTAGTCATCAGCATATTCCTAGTGTAGTATATCGTGACTTGGAGTGGAAGGTGCTCCCATGCACCCCGCGGCCGTTGTCCTAGGTAATCAAAGACACAGTGTAGGCAGGTCCATTAAATGAGCTTCAGCGAGTCATTGCAGTCATCTTTTACGAGCTGCCCATTGTAGCCGTAGTGTGCCAGAAAATGCTGACGGTGGAGGACATGGTATCAATCAGTCAGATTCACGAGTATTGCATGACAGAACTTCTAGAGAAAAGTTTAGGCAACTGATGAATAATCAGTCACACTCCTAACTTGCAGATAGCAAAATAACCTTGTGGAGTTCAGCAAGTTGCTTGGTTAATCTTCTGGAAAATTACAACACCAAAATGGCGATGGTAGAAGATTCGTTAATTGTGTTATTCATTCTTATTTGACAAGACTTGGAATCAGTATATTATTGCCACATGTACCAAGATACAGTGAAAAGTTCGTCAAATTAAATCATTACCTAGGCATGAGGTAGTACAAGGTAAAACAATAATAATGCAGAATAAAATGTTACAGCTACAGAGAAAGTGCATTGCAGATAAACAAAAGAATAATGAGGTTAATTGAGAGTTCAAGAGTTCCCCTTATTATAGAAGGGGAGAGTTCAGTAGTTTTATAAAAGCAGCATAGAAGTTGTCCTTGAGCCTGGTGGTACAACCTTTTGGGTTTTGTATCTTCTGCTCAAAGGGGGGAGAAAAGAGATTGTCCAGGATGGGTGGAGTCTTTGGTTATCCTGGCTGCTTAACTGATGCAGCGAGAAGTTTGGACAAAAGTACTGGCTTCCGTGATGTGCTGAGCTGTGCTCACAACTCTCTGCAGTTTCTTGTGGTTACGCGCAGAGCAGCTGCTATTATTCTCTGCCATCAAAGATGCTGTCAAGGTGTGTGAACTTCTCCGCATTGAGAGCACTCATCTATTTCTTAATACCATAGTTATATTGGATGATGATTAGGTCTGGTAACTTCATATACAGATGGGACACTTACAGACACTATTTACTGAAGAGTTATAAATACTACATCCTTGTCATTTGCTGGCATTGAAGATGGAGATACTCCTAAAGTAGTCTCATCCTATTAAGCTGAATAACTGCCCTTCAGCTTAACTGACTAGAGTGCAAGATCCACTGTGGTTTAGTTTAATTTCTTGGTTATGGGATCACAAAGTTCACTAAATTCTGCAGCCCTGTGTGTGTGTTGTGGCTGCACCACTCTCAAATCTCAGTTTCAGGCACACAACCCTAGAAACCCACTGGTTAAAGTGACTAATCTGGGCTGTGGACCCGCTGCTGGAGAGATACCCACAAAACCGTACACTGCTGGATGGACCTTAGAACTGCAAAATGGCTTTCTTTCGTACATCGTGGGGATGCAGAGGAAGTCAGCAGATCACTTAGAGAAGACGGCGCCAGGAAGTGTCGGCTTTTGGGGTCCAACAGGGACTGTTAGGGTGGGGGTGGGGGGGAGCATGCTGGACTGCGTCAGAAAATTGGGACTTGGGGAGGGGATGGAATGTTGTCAAAAGAGATTTCCAATTTTATGAGAGCAAGGTGGTGGGAAGGTCTCTGGGGCAGGAAAGTAGTGGTAATCTGGGCCATGGGGAGGGCAACCAAGCATTAAATGCAGAAGAGCTTGGTGCTTTAAATTCATGGCCCCCAGCACAGAGCTGCTGAGGAAGACCCATTTTAATTTGCTCCATGAAAGAAGCAGCATTATGGAAATCCGGTTGGGCTGGGAGCGTTTGATGGTAGGTGCATCAACTGTAAATGAACAGAGACGTACATAACACTGGCTTGGCTGCACTTTGATGCACTGAGTGCAATTCTGGTCACTGTCCCACCAGACAGACATGACTCAGTTATACAGGCTGCAGGAAAGATTGCCAGGATGTTGCCTGAATGTGAGGGAGGACTATTTTCTCTGGAGTGAAAGAGGCTGAGAGGTGATTTGATAAAGGTATATGAAATTCCCAGAGACATTTAAATGTCTCTCAAATGTTGTTTCTGTTAGGTACCTATTGGGAACTAATGCACAGCTTTATTCTACTACTGGTGGTGTTCTTTTAGGGTAGACACGCGGAATTTGTTTCCCATGGTAGGTGAGTCCAAACGAGAGGGCAAGGGTTTAAGGCGCAAGGGAGGAGGTTGAAAGGGAACCCAAGAATAAATCTTTCAGACAAAGAGCAGCTGGTATCCGGAATGAGCAGCTAAATTAAGCTGGCAAAGGCAGGAAGAGCAACAACATTTCAGAGGTAAATGGATAGGCGCACAAGTGATCAAATCACAAAGAGAGATTCGGCAGATGCCGGAAATCCCAGCAACACAAACTAAACGCTGGAGGAACTCAGCAGGCCAGGCACCCAAGTGAGCAGGGAAGGGAGCAACAGAAATCAGTGCAGGCACGGTCTCGCATCCAAGGGCCACACAAGTGTGCGTGACTGACGTAGTTAGAACCTATTCAGCAACAGCTTCCTGCCCCATTTACGCAGAACAGCGTCGCAAAGAAACGAAGGCAATCCCAGCAATGTTGTCGATTAGTCTTTCTTCTTTAAAAGTGGTCCCAAGTAAGTGGCTGCCTTATTATCCAGAATCCACTGTCAGTAACAATGAGTTAGACATCAGAGCACAGTCAAGGAACAAGAATTGCATAAACACCAGCACTTTCCTTCACTCTGTGTGGGTTTGTCATTGATTTGGAAATGTTGCAAAGCGGCGTTGCACAGGCTGGCTGACCCCCAGCACATCCTTCAGTGCTTTTGCTAGTAATGCAAAAGACACATTTCACTGTGTTTCAATGTAAATGTGATAAATAAATGAATCGGAGTCAGGGATCCACGAGACATTGGAGCAGAATTCAGCCCATCGGTCTACTCCACAAGTAAGAGGCGAATGGACAGGCACGTGCGTGAGCAGGGAAGAGAGATCGATCCACAGTCCCACCATGGTCGATATCTTATCCTTGTCCACCTCCTTCTTTCTCCTTCTCTCCATAACCTTCATCGCTCTGACTAATCAAGGACCTACCAACCTACGCTGTAAATATACCCAGTGATATGGCCTCTGCAGCCAAGACCTGTCTGGTATGCTGAACTCCACTTTCCTGATCCAAGTACAAAACAGGTTCCTGCCGCTTGTACCGAACCTCATCCTCTAGAAACGATGATCACTTCAGTCAGATTCTGTGCACCTACGAACAGAAACAGCACCACTGTGTGAACGGAGTCCAAAACCTGCAATGCTCCGTCGAATTTTTCACCAGGCACATTTCAAGCTAAAAGGTCACTGCAGCTGTGGGTAAAGACAATAAATTTGACGTAGAGAGGGGTGAAGAAAACAATGCCATGCATCTGACTTTCTAGGCGAATGGCAGCTGCTCCTGGCTTTAATCTTTCTGGCATTGGACTGGATATGCTCTTTAAAAGTGATTACGCTTGCTTGGTTTTATGGAACCGTATGCTCTCCCCAGTCCACCCAAAAATAACAGTGCCCTAAACTCACATCAAACGGTTGAGCTGTGAATAATACACTCAAGATTACATGTTACGATGCAACGTGGCCAGGGACCAGGACAAATACGAGCAATCCAGTCTCTTAATTCGATGTCAAGGGGCCTGTCAAACAAAACTCCAGAATGAATTCAAAACTTCCAGCTGCAGACATAGATCCAGTGGCCACTTTATTAGGTACACCTGTGCTCGTGCTCATTAATGCAAATATCTAATCAGTCAATCATGTGACAGCACTCAATACGTGAAAGCATGCAGACATGGTCAAGAGCTTCAGTTGTCGGTCCATGTGGATCTTGGTCTTATGAAACGTTGGAGGAGACATTTATTCTCTTGTCTTTGTGTACCACTGCATTCACAGAGCATCTGTTTATATTCAGCATTTCCTAAACTCTGCACTGAGAAAAATACTATAATTACACACCTGGCACGTTTCTCTTTACATCTTAACCAGGTCTATTATTCATTTTTTTTGGCGATATTGCTCTTTTAAAATGAAGGTAATATCACCAGTTTTTTTTATTCTGACAAATCATATGCTTCAAAGAGGCAACAATTGCATCTATGTAAAGTCCAATTTTCAATTGAGCAAGGTTTTGAAAAAGGTCCTAGCACCTTCCCTGCGTATGTGATGAATAAAATCTTCTCGGGCTTCTAGCTGGATACAGATATTGATTTGAAACGATACTTCAATGACAAACCCTTCCAGGGATTTGTAGGATCCTTACACCAGGGATCACCCAGGGGTAAGATTAATCCCTGGTGAAGATGGCAGAGTTTGTCATTGTTTAAGCAACGTTTTAGTCTTAATTCCTGGTCTGCCCCTCCAGCTTAGGAACTTCTTGCAAAATATAGTATATTTACAACAAAATTCAGGCATTAACAAGACAATTTCTATTTATGTATTCAACATGGTAAAATATTCCAATTCACAGCACAGAATGGATATCAAATAAAACACGGCATTGGATTACATGGACAGGCAATAAAAATGGTGGTGATGAAGTAAATTTTAAGTGGCATCATTGAAGGAGGAGAAGCTTTATTTTTTGCAGCTTATCAATCATAGTTTGAACCTACTGTGAATTTTCCCAATTACTCAATATTGTTGCTTAAGTGTCTTCATGTTAAAAGGCATGGAAGCCAATACCCTTGAAATGCCTGATAACTGAAATAAAAGTAGCTAGACAGACAATACTAATCTTCAGAAATATATGGAAATATACCGATCCACAGACAACTGCAACAGGGTTTGATTACCTTCATAACCCAGTTAATTGCTTTGATTTCAACAACCTTAAGAACATTGGAAAGGACTGCCAAGTTACTCAGTGTAACAGTGCATAATCAACCACAACAAAAAAAAAGGAACAGATTAAGTGAACTGTTTAATGTCCCCAGAATAGATCTTCAGATTTAAGAAATTATGACAGTGTACTCATCAAAGGAAAAGCTGCTGGGGCTTGTTTTGGCAATAAGCTTTTCATAAAATGCCATGATTTTGCTGAAAGGGTAGAAAAATATAAGATTACAATAGTCTTGAGAGATTTCAACCTGAAACTAAAGTAAGTTTCCATTGATTGTGCCTCAAGTTCTGCCGAACTTTCAGCCAACTACTCTCAGCCAACATATGTTCATCTTTTGAACTTCTATTGAAGTTTACAAAGAGGTTCTGTATCTGCTATTTTACATTTCTACTCAAATAGGGGAAATTCTACTCAAATCAAATGGAAAATTTATATGCATTTTTTCACAAAAAGAAAAATCAAGAACTGGCATGGTTTACTCACAAAATATTTACACTTTCCAAAATCTGGTAAAGATCTGAACCATTTCTCACATTCACATAAAGGAGAAGTGAAATGTTTCTGTGTAAAGCATATATTCTACAAAGCTGTGGGATAAATTGGATGCAAATACATGCAGTAACTGTAAACAGAACAACCAAGTTTAATTAAAATAGAACTGGGACCACTGCTGGCTATGAAAGAATTCACGTGTTAATATCAAAACAAACATCCAACAGAGCAGAATTTACATGGCTATTGCAAATCGATAAATAAAATAGCATTTATCTTTCGCACTTCACTTCTAGATCACAATCATTTGTCAACAGTAAAGCTTCCAGCAACACTGTTAACATTTTTCCAGCGTCCCACATGCAATTACAGTGAAAGCAAAATGAAACCAAAATTGGCAGAACGCCAAGATGAAAGGGTAGATTGGCAAGTTGAATAGACTGTTTGCATGGGCCTCTTGTGCGAGGATGTAAAGCAATAAAATTCACTCAGAACACAACTACCACAATAGCATTTTGCTCAAACCACATCGACAACATTTACAGCTTATTTTTAAGAAGAGTTACAGTCTTCCCCACATTGTAAACACGTTGAGGCTGAATGACTAGGTTTCTTGGAAACTTTTCCATCATATTGTCGACAACTAGTATTTATTGATATCCAAAAAAATGCGACAGTACATAAAAATGTTAACTGAACTGCTGAATGTTTCCAGCACTTTTTTTTCTTTCATGGTATAACTATTGCTCTACAGAGTACACTCAGTGGCCACTTTATTAGGTATAGGGGGGAACCTGGTGTGGTTCCCTTCTGCTGTAGCCCATCTACCTCAAGGTTCAAAGTCTTGTACATTCGGAAATGCTCTCCTGCACATTACTGTGGTTATTTGCATTACTGTCACCTTCCAGTTAGCTTGAATCAACCTGGCCATTCTCACTGAGGCTATGAAGACCGCCCCGGCTGCTGTTCTCCATGCCCACTAATAAGATGAACTGATAAGCAAGGCTTTGGGCCTACTCCGTGGTTTGGATCTCCGGATTCAATTTTGGTTCGGAATGCTGCTGTTCGCTTCAGTTGTTGGCATTTGTATTTTTTTTCCTTTCTCTTGTGCATCGAGTGATTTTTTATTTTTATTCTTTTTTTTTAAATTGGGTTCGCTCAGGTTTCCTGATTTGTGGCTACCTGTGAGCAAGCAAATCTCAAGGTTGTATAATTTACACATTCTTTGATAGCAAATGAATCTTGAATTAACAAAGGCATATTGTTCCACTGGATATTATTTTTAAATCGTACCATTCTCTGTAAACTCTAGTGACCGTTGTGCATGAAAATCCCAGGAGATCAGTAGTTTCTGAGATACTCAAACCACCCCATCTGGCACCAACAATCATTCCGCGGTCAAAGTCACAGATCACATTTCTTCCCCATTCTGATGTTTGGTCTGAACAACAACTGAACCTCTTGACCATGTCTGCATGCTTTTATGCATTGAATTGCTGCGTAAAATATGGCTGATTGGCCGATTAGATTTTGCATTAACGAGGTGTACAGGTGTACCTAATAACGTGGCCACTGAGTGTAAAGAAGCGCTAGAAAATAGGAACACAGCATTTTATTTATGTAACACTAACCTCATTAACGTTGGCATTCATAACTAATAAAATAAAGGAATGTACAAATATTATAAGCAATTTTAAAATCAGAAATTAAGCCTTCAGTGGCCGGTGAACTGAATAACAATCTGAGCATCTGGATTCCCATTACTCAAATACCCATAACCGGTTCATGTAATGGCTTTGTAAGTTTCAATAGTGCATTACAGCACATTTAGAGCTAATAATTTTCAGCAATTCACTTATCAGGAACTGAGTGTTGTTGGCAAGTTCAGCATTTAATCTCCCTTCCTAATTGCCCTTGAGAAAGTGGGTCACGTTCCTGACCTTTTGCGGATCCTCTGGTGAACACAGTCACACTCTGTGCTTTGGTAACCGTAGCCAGGATGTGATGTGGTTCCTTAAGCTTTTCTGTAGGGTCCCCTCAGCTGGTTCGAGACATCTTGTTGAGTGAATCGTACTGGAGGCAGACTAGTCTCTGTGATGGCGGGGAGACCAAGATGGATTTATACGACGAGGCAGTTATGGGGCCATTGAGTGGCTTGCCAGGCTATTTCAGAGACGAAAACCTGGTGTGCTATGGAGACAGAGGCACAGCACACCTTGGAACTAGAACTATTTAAATGGCTATTAAACTATTTAAACTATTTAAATTTAAATTTAAACTATTTCTTTTTAAATGGCAATCTGTTAATTTTCCTCCTTACTGCGAGGAACTCGAATCCAAGCCTTCGGGTTACTCGTCCCAGAAGAAACTCCACAATCTGTCACCACCAAAGTGCTTCACTTTTATAAGATTTTATATTGTGCCTTCATCCCATGTCTCCGTCGGCACATCAAGGATTTTCTGATGAGCTATTTCAGCAAGTTTAAAAAAGTGTAGAGTATCCAGTCACATGCCATTAAGTATCATCTACTTTTGGAGCGTATGCTAAATGACATCTTTGACATGAGATGAGTGAAACCCAGCAGACGTTTAAGAAACTAAATGAAATAACGAACTCCTGAAGAATCTTGATTATCAATCGCAAAATGGAAGGACTCTTGCGGATAAGGAAATCCTGCAAATCCCAGACCTCAACTTGGGCAGCGCAGCATCTGCCGAGGAGAACAGAGCTGTCTGCCCATTACAGTGAGTGGGTGGATCGTACATAATTAACCGACGAACGTCTCATATGCTATAAGATGAGTGTTTGAACAATCCACCACATCACGCCCCTTGGACTTTAATCGTTTATTCACACTGCCATTTCTCTGTAGCTGTAGCACTCCATTCTGCTCTGGGGATTTGTTTTATACCTCAATGTACTTAGGTACGCCGAGATCTGCCTGGCTGGCACACAAACAGAACCATGGTGTACCCAATTCTTCAATCAGCAATCCAACATTTTAACCTCCAGCTCCGGCCAGTGTCTCTTCTTGACCTTACACAGCCGAATATGGGATAAGCAGAAAGAACGCACATGCACACGCACAATACTTGAAGAACTCAGCGAGTCAGGTAGCAGTGAACAGCCAATGTTTTGGGCCGAGACTTTTCATCCTGATGAAGGGTCCCATGCTGAAATGTTGACTGTTTAGTTCCCACCATCGATGCTGCCTGACTTATTGAGTTCCCCCAGTATCTTGTGTGTGCTGCTCAAGATTTCCAGCATCTGCAGGATCTCGTTTATAATCCATGCAACAGCCTGGTGAACCTCTTCTGCACTCTCTCCAAAGCCTCCATCTCCTTCCTGTAATATGGTGACAAGAAATATGCACAATACCTCAAATGAGGTTCAACCAACATTTTATAAAATGTTGTAACATGATATTCCAAAGACATTTTACATGCCATGGCCAACGAAGGCAAGCACCCCGTTCCTTATTCATCACCCTGCCAGTCAGGGATTTATTCTCGGTGACCATTTATTAGGTACACCTGTACATCTGCTCATTGACACAAATGGCTAATCAGCCAATCACGTGGCAGCAACTCAGAGCATAAAAGCATGCAGGCATGGTCAAGAACTTCAGTTGCTGTTCAGACCAAACATCAGAATGGGGAAGAAATGCGATCTAAGTAACTTTCAGCGTGGTACAATTATTGGTGCCAGACGGGGTGGTCTGAGTATCTTAGAAGCAGCCGATCTCCTGGGATACTCACGCACAATAGTCTCTAGAGCTTACAGAGAATGGAGCGAGACTCTAAAAAATAAACATCCAGTGAGCAGTATTTCTGTGGGCGAAAGCACCTTGTTAATGAGAGAAGTCAAAATTAGAATAGCTAAACTGGTTCAAGCTGACAGGAAGGTGACAGCAACATGAACAACAGTGGTGGGCAGAAGAGCATCTCTGAATGCACAACACGACGAACCTTAAAGTGGAAGGGCTACACCAAGAGCAGACCGTGAATACTCACTCAGTGACCACTTTAATACTGGAGTTACATCCTGTACCAAATAAAGAGGCCACTGAGTGTATGCACTCCATAACCCCTTTGTTCATCAAAAACTCCTTAGGATCTACTTGTAGCATCTGAAAGTCCGAAAACCCCTACTTCATGATGAGCCATTCTTCAATGCTCCCATGGTGAAATTCACCTCCTCGAAGAATGCGTGCGATGCTCAAGCCACAATAGCCTCTTCAATTTTAAGAGGTGTGGGCTTATATTAAGCAGAGCACTTGCTGATATGAACCGTCAATCAACAATGTGGTTTGCACCAGCTGTACCCAGAAATCTTTATAATCAGCAAGCAGTGCAAAATTGGCTTGGTACCTGTAGTGTTGGCAACAGGCCTAGATTAATTACTCCGTGATCACCATTCTGTTTTACAGAGGCCATCCAATTTAGAAGCTCCCCCCGCTCCAATGTTTTTCTCTTGCAAGTTTAGTTTTCAATACTTGTACATACAAAACCTAATAAAATGTAGTGTATTTACCCGAAAAGGAAAATATCATGAACAAAAGAATATGTGAGATTTGATAACATTTTCAGGTGGATAAGGAAGTGCACATAATGGGGTGCCATTACAGAACGGAAATTCTGCAATGACCAGTAAAAAAGTTACACTTTAAAAGGAAAAATACCAAGAAAGAAAATGATACTCAACGCAGATTTTTTAAAGAATCTTCACATTACAGTTGGCCTAGAGATTAGTGTTGTTTTAATGATGCATCATTTTAATCTGAACACCAAAATTGGGAAATTAAAATACATACTGCAGTCCAAGTTGGCTTGATGATAAACCAATTAATATTCCTTTTTCTGTCAATTAAAATTGCAGTCCATTAACAGATAGCCCCAAAATAGCCCATTTACTTGTACACTATTTTATTAGTTAAGTGAATTATAGATAATCTTCATCTTAACCTCAAACAGTGGAAAATCAACTGCAAAGAAAAAGCTAAAATTACATGCATATCTATTTTTAGGTTTTTCCATGTGCTCTGTGGCTGTGGGTAAAATAAGCACAAAAGTCAGTCCAACCACAATGTGGTAAACATGGTGCAGAGACCTGTACAGGAGGTTCAGTAACAAGCTGCATGGGAAGAGAGGTGGGGCCTGCTTGAAAAGGGCCATGTCTAACACAAAGGATCCCTAGGCAAGAGTCACGTCTGGTTCGGCATGCAAGGGAAGCTGTATGAGATCTATACAGCAGAGCCCGCTGCCTGCTGCTACAACAGGTGGTCGTATTTTGTCATCGGTTGTCAAGTTCCCCCAGTCTTCAACTTCTTTGTCAGTGGCTCATTTTGTTCTGAGACATGCATCGTTTCGCAGCCTCCAGTATAGAGCAGCTGCAATTTTAGCCACTCCTCCAGTGCAACAGAGTTTTCTCAAGCAAACTGTGGAATTCCCTCCACAAAATTCTTCACCTCTCAACCGCTCTTTCCTTTGGCCTTCGGGTTGAAGTTTCAGGTAAAGAGTCTTTAATTGCCACACTTGGTTAAATGCTAACTCAGTGTCAGTGAAGATAATTCTCGCCTCATCTCTGGCACTCCTTCTTTGGTCTATGCTTGGACCAAGGCTGTGATGCAATTTGGTCATGGCAAACTCAAATTGGGCATCAGTGAGTTGACAATTGGTGAAAAGGGGAACTTGATCACGAGAAGCAGCTTTTAGAAGTAAGGTCCCACAGAGATCAGTGTTTGTGCCTCTCTAGCAATAACTTGAAAGGCTTAGACAGAGTGGATATGGAGAGGATGTTCACAGTAGTGGGAAAGTCTAGGACCAGAAGACACAGCTTCAAAATAGAAGGACATTCATTTAGAACAGAGATGAGGAAGGATTTCTTTATCCAGAGGGTGTTGAATCTGTGGAATTAATTGCCATTCCAATGGCTATGGAGGCCAAGTCATTGGGTATATTTTAAAGAGGAGGTTGATAGGTTCTTGGTTAGTAAGGACATCAAAGGTTACAAGGAGAAGGCAGGAGAAAAAGGTTGAAAGAGAAAATAAATCAGCCATGATTGAATGGCGGAGCAGTCTCAATAGGCAGAACAGCCTAATTCTTCTCCTATGGTTAATGGTCTAATTTGGCTGAGGAGGCAAAATGTCAAATTTTCACGTTCACAAACTGGAGCAAGGAGTATGGAAGAGAGTGCAGAGAGGCATCAATGGATATGGACAAGCTGAGCAGGTAAGCCAGAACACGGCGGAATACGACGTGCAAAAGTACAAAACAAAGACAAATCACAGTATTAGTAATATGATAAATGAATGGATAGATTTCATGCTCATAGGAACGACATGAAGGACTGAGAAACCTTGATGTACATCCCAAGAATACATTACAGCAGTAGGAATAACTGCATTCATTAGCCTGGATGCAGAAAATAAAAGCAAAACAAAATGGTGAAACAACTCAAAACTATCAGTTAAGCCACAGCTCAAGTAATCTGTATGTGCAGCTCTAGACAAGAAGTTATGGGAAGGACGTGACTGCACTGGATGTAGAGCAGATTCATCAGGATGCTGCATGCGGTGGAACATTTCAATTATAAGGAGAGACTGGATAGGCTGGGTTTGCTTTCCTTTGAGTGGAAGACACTGACTGGGGCTCTGCCTGGAGGTGTAAAAAATAATTAATAAGGTGACTAGAGTCATACAGTGCAGGAACAGACCTTTAGGCACAACTCAACCAGGCCAACCAAGGTGCCTTCCTGAACCGGCCCCATTTGCCGACAGGATTAACCGTGCTCCCAAGATTCCAGATGCATTATTGCTTAATGTCATCTCCAGTACACAAGCACAAAGGGGAACAAAGCAATTGTTACTCCAGATCTGATGCAGCACTAAAAGAAACAATACTATAGAAATCACCAACACAACAATAAAAACTAGAGAGAGAGAGAGAGAGAGAGAGAGAGAGAGAAAGAGAGAGAGGGAGAGAGAGAGATTGAGATTCTAGGCACAGGAGTGTCTGTATATAAGGTGACTAACAGGAACCAAAGCAGAGATATTTAATACTAGAAGGTACAGATTTCAAGGTCAGGGAGAAGAGATTCAAGGAAGACTTTTTTTCACCCAGAAGACAGTTGGGCTTTGGACTGCACTGCTTAAGTGGCTGTGCATGACATTAAGAAACAGCTAACAAGCATTTGTACTGCCAAGGAGCAGGATGCTAGACAAGTGCTAACATCAAGTGCTAGACAACAGGCCTACATCATAAGGCACAAGAGTAAAAATAGGCCATTCAGCCCATCAAGTCTGCTCCACCATTCTATCTTGGCTTATTTATTATCCCACTCAACACCATTCTCCTGCCTTCTCCCCATAACCTTTGACTCCTTGACTAACCAAGAACTGTCAAACTCCACTTTAAATATACTCAGTGACTTGGCCTTCACAGATGCCGATGCCTATGAATTCCACAGATTCTCCAACCTCTGGCTAAATAAATTCCTCCTCATCTCTGGTCTTTCAGGTGTCTTTCTATTCTGGGGCGATGCCTCCTTACCCTAGGTTCCTCCACTGTAGGAAAGATCCTCTCCACAGCCACTGCAACTAGAGCTTTCACTATCTGATAGGTTTCAACAAGATCGCCCCCGCCCCCACAAAAGATCTTCTAAACTCCAGCAAGTACAGGCCTAGAACCATGAAAAGCCCCTCAAACATTAACCCTTTCATTTCCAGAAAAAAATTCTCATGAACCTCTTCTGGACCATCACCAATGCCAGCACAACTTTTCTGAGGGGCCCCAAACGGCTCACAATACCCCATGTGCCTTATTAAGCCTCAGCATCGCATCTTTGCCCATCAGATTATTGAACAGCCTGGAGGGCCACGGTGGCTTTGAGGGAATTTCCACGACAGAACAGGTCAATGGCGATTTCTTTTTCTTCATTCAGTCACCTGCTTCTTCATGTGTTTAAGTTGGTTCTCAGGCAATAAAATGGACTAGGGAATGTTGTGGGCCACATAGTTCTTGTGGTGTTTTAATAATGAACTGAATTCAAAACAACACCGTCTTCAATGAAGTTGGACAAGCCTGTTTTAATTTTAGCCAATTTTAGGAGTGACTTTTGCAAAATATGCAGGTAATGCACTGGTTGTCTGTCGTAAGGTGGAAATGACAGAAATTATTCAGGTTGCATCGTATTTGAAATTACCTTCCAATTTTTGGCAAAAATGTTATACGCCACACATAAGCACAAAAGATCCTGTAGATGCTGGAATCCGGAACAAATGCCGGAGGAACTCAGCAGGTCAGGCAGCACGAAAGGAAATGAATAAACATCAACGATTTGGGCCGAAACCCTTCAATTGTACATGTTATATGGTCTGTTTTTCTGCATTTACCCCCAAACCAGACATCTTTTGTAAGATTCATTTTGTAAGAATTTGGACATTTCTTCCCCAATAGGATTAATTTTCAAAATTAAATGACCAGACCTTGAAATTGTATTTAGGAGATCTTGGGCAGTACCTGCGCACTTTACAAATCCTCATTATGGATGTGTTTCTTGCAGTTCCTTCGCATACCCCAATTATGTGATATTGGGTTAATTGGCTATATTAAACTACCCCTCAGCATGGGTTAACAACAAAAAGAATCACACAGAAGCTGATTGGTATTTGAGAGGAAGTTACAGGGTATTGTATCTTTATTGCTATAAGATAAAAACAATTACCTTAAACACTTCCAGTGGTAATGAAAACTTTTCAGCTTCAGACAAGGCCTTTTCAAGGGCATCTTTCCATTCCGAGTCACTTTTGAGAGACTGGATTTCTGCGAGAGAGCAAAGAGCATCTTTCTTCACTATCCACTGTTATCTACATTGTTTTCAGGCAATTGAAAATACAATATCCATAATTTGAAATCCATCCTTTTGTACTGTTCTTCCCAATGCACTTTTTAAACTATTGTTGCTTTTCTATCTTAGAAAGTGGTATTTTGCAGGAATAAAGTCTAGCAATTCTACTAAAATAAGACCATAAGATGATAATACATAGGAACAGAATTAGGCCATTTGGCCCATCAAGTCCGCTCTATCACACATGGCTGATTTATTATCCCTTGCAAACCCAATCTCCTGCCTTTTCCTCATGCCCTTTGTCACCCTTACTAATCGAAAACCCATCAACCTCTGCTTTAAATATACCCAATGACTTAGCCTCCACAACTGTCTGTGGTTATGAATTCCACAGATTCACCACCCTCTGGCTAAAGAAATTCCTCCTCATCTCTGTTCCAAAGTCCCTCTGTTGAGGCTGTGCCCTCTGAACCTGGACTCCCCACTATAGGAAACATCATCTCCGCATTCACTCTAACTAGGCCTTTCAATATTCAGTAGGTTTCAATGAGATCCCCCACTCATTCTTCTAAACTCTAACGAGTACAAGCCCAGAAGCATCAAATGCTCCTCATATATTAACCTTTTTTTTCCCCGGATAATTGTCATGAACCTTCTCTAGACTCTCTCCAATGCCAGTATGTCCTTTCTTAGATAAGGGGCCCAAAATGACTCATAGTACTCCATGTGCAGTCCAACCATCCCTCATGAGGCTTTATAAGGCATCAAGCCCAAATGTGATCAACAGCAACCTCGAGTTGAGATTATTGAGCTTGAAACTTTAATGAAAGATACTAATCACTACCTTATACAGTGGGAGCAAAGAGGATCAATCCACATATTAGGGACATATAAAAGAATATCTGTTTTATACAATGCAGCATTAAGCAAGAGTTTGAATTATGAAATTTATTAAGTTCTTGGATTTATACTGTGTCCACTTCATGAGGTACACCTGTACATTAATGCAAATATCAAATCAGCCAATCATGTGGCAGCAACTCAATGCATAAAAGCATGCAGACATGGTGAAAAGGTTCAGTTGCTGTTCAGACCAAACATCAGAAAGAGGAAGAAATGTGATCTAAGTGACTCTAACTGTGGAATAATTGTTGGTGCTAGACAGGGTAGATTCTAGCTCCGAAACTGCTGATCTTCTAAAAGTAAAGTAGTTGACTGGTTTACAATATAGCTGGTATCAAAGTTGAAGGTGAATAAATTTTGTCCCCTTTTTTAAATTTTGCTTAAAGCAATTTTCCCTAAGACAAAAAGAATATTGTTATGAGTATTGTACTTTCAAAATAGCTTAAAGATTATACAAATAAATAATGCAATACAAATATAACTCATTGTATTAACAAGCAAGCCTCATCTCAGGATACTTTGAATCTATTTTTTATTTTTAATTTAAATACTGATTGATATTTAAAAATGATTTTCTTCTGTTACATTTACATATATAAAGTCAAACAACATAGGCGAGAACAGGGCTTCGCTTCCAGATAAGCTCAATGCCCTTGACTGTCAAAATGTGAACCATCACAAACTCCCAGATTCCCCAATGATCCTATGATCTCGGTCTCCGAGGCCAACATGCCAGCATCCTTCAGGAGGGTGAACCCAAAAAAAAGCATCCAGCCAAGATGGGGTACCTGGCAAAATTCTAAAGAGCTGTGCTGATCAATGGCTGGAGTGTTCACTGAGATCTTTAACCTCTTGCCTCAGAAGTCTGAGATAGCCACCTGCTTCAAGCAGGCTTCAATTATACCAGTGCCCAAGAACGTGGTGATCTGCCTCAATGACTATTATTCAGTAGCACTTACATCCACAATGATGAAGTGCTTTGAGAGCTGGTTTGAGATGGTTGTTGACTTCAGGAGGGCACAGAACGACCACTCCCCGCTGAACATCAACGGCTGCTCAGCACAGATCGTTAAGAGCATGAAATTTCTTGGTGTTCACCTGGCGGAGAATCCCACCTGGTCCCTCACCAGCTCCATAGCAAAGAAAGCCCAGCAGCGTCTCTACTTTCTGCAAAGGCTGAGGAAAGTCCATCTCCCACCCCCCCACCCCCCATCACATTCTACAGGGGTTGTATTGAGGGCATCCTGAGCAGCTGCATCACTGCCTGGTTCAGAAATTGCACCATCTCAGATTGCAAGACCCTGCAGTGGATAGTGAGGTCAGATGAGAAGATCATCATGATCTCTCTTCCCGCCGTTACGGACATTTACACTACATGCTGCATCCGCAAAGCAAACAGCTTTATGAAGGACCCCACACACCCCTCAAACTCTTCTCCCTCCTGCCATCTGGGAAAAGGCTCCGAAGCATTCGGGCTCTCATGACCAGACTACGTAACAGTTTCTTCTCCCAAGCTATCAGACTCCTCAAATATCCAGAGCCCGGACTGACACCTTACTGCCCTATTGTCTTGTTTATTATTTATTATAATGCCTGCACTGCTTTGTGCACTTTATGCAGTCCTGTGTAGGTCTGTAGTCTAGTATAGTTTTTTTCTGTGTTTTTTTTACGTAGTTCAGTCTAGTTTTTGTACTGTCATATAACACCATAGTCCTGAAAAACATTTTCTCATTTTTACTGTGTACTGTACCAACAGTTACGGTTGAAATGACAATGAAAGTGACTTGACTTTTGGTATTGAGACGTACCAACTCCTGCCTGAGAAGTGGCACGGATTCACTCCAATTTGCCTACTGGCACATGGGTTCACAGTAAATGACATCTCATTAGCTCCTCACTCAACCCTGGAATATCTGTACAGCAAAGATGCATACATCAGGATGCTCTTTATCGACTTCAGTTTGGCATTCAGTACTATCAGCCCTTCAAACCTAATCAATAACCTTCAAGACCTTGACCTTGAAACCTCCTTGTGCAATTGAATCTTCGATTTCCTCACTTGCAGACCCCAGTCAGTTTAGATTGGCAACAATACCTCCTCCACAATCTCCATCGGCACAGGTGCATCAGAAGGCTGTGTGCTTAGCCTTCAGCTCTACTAGCTTTAGACTCACAACTGTGTGGCTGAGCACAGCTCCAATGGTATTTTGAAATTTGTTAATGATGCTGCTGTCATCGGCCAAATCAAAGGTGGTGATGAATCAACATTTAGGAGGCAGGCTGAAGATCTGGCTGAGTGGTGCCACAATAACAACCTCTCTCTCTCAATGTCAGCAAGACCAAGGCGCCGATTATTGACTTCAGGAAGAGAAAACCAGAGGTCTATGAGCCAGTCCTCATTGGAGGATCAAAGATGAAGGGGGTCAGCAACTTTAAATTCCTCTGTGTTATCACTTCAGAGGACCTGTCCTGGGCCCAGCACAAAAGTGCAATTACGAAGAAAGCATGGTGGCACCTCTACTTCTTGGGAGGTTCTGAAGATTCGCACACTGATGCTACTTCCGGAGTGTGGCCCGCGATCCCGTGGGAGCTTGTGAGGCAATGCCAAGGCTGCATGGCCGTGGTAAAGGTCAAGGCGAAAAGGAGAAACCTTCTATCCCCGCAATCATCCTGGGAAACTTGAGGCCTTGGGAAATGAGATGGACGAACTTGGTGCACTGAGCAAAACCCAGAGGGAATACCGGGAGCGCAGTGTTCTTGCGCTCAACTGAGGCCTGGCTACACACGCATTTCAAGACCATCCCAGTGGACAGAGACGTACATTATTATTCTGTACTTTATTATTAGTTAAGTCTGCACACTGCTGTGTGTTTTTAAAGTGTTGCTGCTGTAATGAAAGAATTTCCCACTCAGGATCAACAAAGTAGTTATTATTGATATGACATCTAAAGCTATAGACGCTTGGTGGACAGTAGATTGACTGGTATGGAAGCACTAATGCCCTTGAATAGAAAATCCTCCAAAATGTAGTGTATGCAGCCCAGTCCACCACAGGAAAGGCCCTCCCCACCACTGGGGACATCTACAAAGTGTGCTGCCACAACAAAGGAACATCCATCATCAAGGACCTCCATTATCCAGGTTATGCTCTCATCTTGCTTCCACCATCGAGGAGGAGGTACAGGAGCCTTAGGTCCCACATCATCAGGTTCAGGAAGAGTTATTACCCTTCAACCACCAGGCTCTTGCACCAGCATGGATAGCTTCACTCACCACATCTCTGAACCAATTCCAGAACCTACAAACCCAATTACAAAGCCTCTACAACCTATGTTCTCAGCATTTCTTATTCATTACAATTTTTTGTTTTTCTTGTATTTGCAGTATCTTCTTTTCCACAGTGGTTCTTTGTCTGACTTTGCTTGTGTGTAGTTTTTTTTTTACTGATTCTATTGTATTTCTCACAAGAAAATGAATAGTGGAGCAGTATATGGTGACATGTACACACTTCGATATTTAATTTGAAAATTAGATTGAAGATTGTTCTCCAAGGAACAGTCATTTACTAAATGGACTGGATGGTCTCTTGTGTTGCTGTAAGAGTTCTAGTTAGTGATGTATAATATAGCCAACACTTTACAAAAATGCCAATATGCAAAAATTCAGCTGTGACAAGCCTATAAGACATGCCCATCATCAAAAGTGATATGCAATTTCACAGAGTACATTGCTTTTCAAATATAAAATAGATGTTAGCAATTATGCATTTATTAATATTTTTATAGAACACATTTGCAAATCTCAATAGGATCTCAACAGGGTAAAAGTTAACTGCTAAAGATTGTATTTCATCTAGATTCTGCAATGAAGTCCTTATGCATTAATGCACTTAAGAGGAAGAAGTGTATTGACAGAACAGATTTAGATTATTATGCTGTGAATTTTTATATAATAATTGAGGTGGTTTGCAAATGGCACCTGAGGGCTCATTAATGTATGGACTGATAAAAAGTAATATGTGAAGAGCTTTTTGAAAGCAGTTCAACATGGCGAATCGTGAAGTAGGTGCGTAGAAATTGGAATAGAATGAGGCTGTATTTATAGAATCCCCTAGAATTTTATATGACTCGCTGGAATATACACTCAATGGCCACTTTATTATGTAGCTCCTGTGTCTAATAAAGCAGCCACTGATTGTACACTTACGATCTTCTATAGCTGTAGCTCATTCACTTCAAGGTTCAATGTGTCATGCATTCAGAGATGCTCTTCTGCACACCACTGTTGTAACGCATGGTTATTTGAGTTATCATTGCCTTCCTGTCAGCTTGACCCAGTCTGGTCATTCTCCACTCTCATTAACAAGGCGCTTTCACCCACAGAACTGCCACTCGCTGGCCTCTATGAACTCCCAGGAGATCAGCAATTTCTGAGATACTCAAACCACCCCATCTGGCACTGTCCATTGTCTAAGTAACTTAGATCACATACCTTCCCCATTCTGATGTTTGGTCTGAACAACAACTGAACCTCTTGGCCATGTCTGCATGCTTTTATGCACTGAGTTGCTGCCACATGATTGACTGATTAGGTATTTTCCTTCACAACATGCACCTATAAGTGGCCACTGAGTGTGTATTTTTGCTGTTGCCTAATAACTTAAATAACATCTACTAATCTGGTAGGAAGAATGGATAAGTGACCTTCATTAAAAATGCCAATTCTGTTTAAGAAGTCACAAATTTTGATAGTATATAAAATCCCTTCAAACAGGAAGAAAGGTAGGGACAGAAAAGAACAAAACAGAAACTGATTGAAAATCAGGAATATTTTTGGCATTAGAGCAATAGATAATGAAACAGTGAGGGGTTGGAGGAAAACAGACATATGAGGCAAGTACAAATGCAATAAAAACAAAAATCTGTGATAGGTTAATTCACGTGAACCTTTATTTAACTGACAGAAGTACAAAGAAAAAATTTTCAATAGTTTTACTGACCAACTTAATTGTATTTTGTAAATATACACAAATTTAAAATTTGATGGCTGCAACACACTCAACAAAAGTTGGGACAGAGTTAAAATAAGATTGAAAAGTGCACAGAATATTCAAGTATCACCGGTTTGGAAGACTCCACATTAAGCAGGCTAATTGGTAGCAGGTGAGGTATCATGACTGGGTATAAAAGTAGCGTCCATCAAAGGCTCAGTCTTTGCAAGCAAGGATGGGTCGTGGCTCACATCTTTGTGCCAAAATTCGTGAGAGAATTGTTAGTCAGTTCAAAAGGAACATTTCCCAATGTAAGATTGCAGTGAATTTAGGTCTTTCAACATCTACAGTACATAATATTGTGAAAAGATTCAGAGAATTCAGATATCTCAGTGTGTAAAGGGCAAGGTCGGAAACCACTGTTGAAAGCACGTGATCTTCGAGCCCTCAGGCGGCCCTGCCTAAGAAACCGTCATGCTACTGTGACAATTATAGCCACCTGGGCTCGGGAGTACTTCGGAAAACCATTGTCACTTAACACAGTCCGTCGCTGCATCCAGAAATGCAACTTGAAACTGTATTACGCAAGGAGGAAGCCATACATCAACTCTATGCAGAAACGCCGGCGAGTTCCCTGGGCCCGAGCTCATCTCAGATGGACCGAAAGACTGTGGAACCGTCTGCTGTGGTCAGATGAGTCGACATTTCAGCTAGTTTTCGGAAAAAACGGGCATCAAGTTCTCAGATGAAAATGATGAAATGTTTTCAAAGATGAAAACGACCATCCTGATTGTTATCAGCGAAAGGTGCAAAAGCCAGCATCTGTGATGGTATGGGGGTGCATCAGTGCCCACGGCATGGGTGAGTTGCATGTACGTGAAGGTACCATTGACTCTGAGGTGTATATTAGGATTTTAAAGAGACATATGTTGCCATCAAGGCGTCGTCTCTTCCTGGGACGTCCATGCTTATGTCAGCAGGACAATGCCTGACCATATTCTGCACGGGCTACAACAGCATGGCTTTGTAGACACAGAGTGCATGTGCTTGACTGGCCTGCTGCCAGTCCAGATCTATCTCCTATTGAAAATGTATGGTGCATCGTGAAGAGGAGAATCAGACAACGGAGACCAAGGACTGTTGAGCAGCTGAAGTCTTATATCAAGCACGATTGGACAAAATTTCCAATTGCAAATCTACTACAATTAGCATCCACAGTTCCAAAACGATTAAAAAGTGTTATTAAAAGGAAAGGTGATGTACCACAATGGTAAACATGCCTCTATCCCAACTTTTGTTGAGTGTGTTGCAGCCATCAAATTCTAAATTTGTGTATATTTATAAAATATAATTAAGTTGGTCAGTAAAACTATTGAAAATCTTTTCTTTGTACTTTTGTCAGTTAAATAAAGGTTCACGTGAATTAACGTATCACAGATTTTTGCTCTTATTGTATTTTGGAAAATATCCCAACTTTTCTGGAAATGTGGTTTGTAGTAACGGAGAAGCAGATAATTTAAAAGAGCAGAGGAAGACAGAGTAATGGGAGTGAAAGAATGTTAAAAATAGTGGGAGGAGGGGAAGGGTGGGGGGAAGAGGCTGGGTGGAGAGGGGGGAAAAAGCAGGAAGGTTGCCAATACTTTCATATACCAATGAAACACAGCCTTGTAGTGTCAGTGGCTCTTCACAGTACAGAGTTCAGTCAGTGGTAAGGGAAGCAAATGCAATGTTAGCATTCATTTTAAGAGGACTAGAACATAAAAGGATGTAATGCTGACATTTTAAGGCATTGGTCAGACCACATTAGGAGTACTGAGAGTAGCTTTCGGCCCCTTATCTAAGAAAGGACTGCTGGCAATGGAGAGGATCCAGAGGTGTATCTGGAGAATAATTCTGGGAATGAAAAGGTTAACATGAGGAGCATTTGATGGCTCTGGGCCTGTACTCACTAGAGTTTAGAAGAATGAGGGGAATCTCATTGAAATCTATCAAATTTTGAAAGGTCCAGAGAGAGGGGACACTAAGGGGATGTTTCCAATAGTTTTGTTGTTTAGGGCATTGCTGCATAATAGAGGGGTGTCCCTTTTGAACATATGAGGAGGAATTTTTCAGCAATAGGCTGATGAATCTGTGGGCTTCATTGCCATAGGCAGCTGTGGAGACCAGGTCATTGGATAATACTTAAAGTAGAGGTTGATGGTTTCTTGATAGGGGTGTCAAAGGTTAAGGGGAGAAAGCAGGAGAATGGGGTTGAAAGGGATAATAAATCAGCCATGATGGAATGGTGGAGCAGACTCGTTGGGCCAAGTGGCCTAATTCCGTCCCTTTGTCTTTTGGTCTTATTGTTTAATCCTGTTGTAAAATACCCTGCGACTACGATATGAATTGCATTTAAAGATGTTTTGAAGATTAGCTTTACTTGTCACACATACATCGAAACATACTGCGATAATGCATTGCACCAGACTAAAGCCACCAGAGGAATCCCATGTTGTCAAGGGGAGAACGCAGGAACTCCTTACAGACGGCAGCAGGAATCAAACCCTGATCTTGCAGCTAGCGCTGTAACAGTGTTACACTAACCGCTACCCCATTGTGCTGCCCTTTTTCTATAACGTTTTTCTATTTTTTATAATTGCCTACTAGGCAAGAAATATTGCTTAGCAAACTAATCTAAAAATAATGTACATGGACTCCAACCTTCTCGTACAGGTCAAGCAACTTCCAGAAATTATTTCTTTTTATTTCAACCTCTACCTTGAACAAATATGAATGTTGCAGTCATAAGTTAAAGCTCAGTATAAAGTGTAAATGGTCAATTAAAAATCGTTCATTCGGCTTCTCTGTATGTGTTCTGAGGTAAATCTTTATTCTAAGTGGCTATTCAACCATTTTTACGAAAGCACAGCTGCATGGAATACTTTGAACTGGTGCCTCATAGCAGCAGGTGTTGAAAAGGAGGAGGCTTTTGCCAGAGTCAGCTAGATTTTTTGTCAGGTTGCTTTCTCCAAGATAAGGAACAAGCACTTTCACATCACTACCCTTTACCTGCTACAGGATTTGGTTGTAAAATGCCAAAAATGCCCCTGATCTACAGGCAGTTTTCTGCTAATGCTTGTCCTTCCCGTTCCTCTCTTTCTTCCCTTTTGAAAGGATTTTATTTATGATCAAATTTCACGACTTTTTTTTTAAAAAAAAAGGTCATTGTTATTGAGTCAAGGAGGTCTCCTGGAGTGGCATGGTATCACAGTGGTCAGCTGGAACAGCATCAGCTGAGAGACTGGGGTTCAATTCTGTAAGGAGTTTGTATGTTTTCCCCGTGACCGGGTGGGTTTCCTCTAATTTCTGTCTGCATTCCAAAAGCACACAGGTCAGGATCAGTAAGCTGTGGGCATGCTACGTTGACAGCAGAAGCAGGGCGATACTTGCAGGCTGCCCTGGGCACATCCTCAGACTGTGTGGGTTTTTGACACAAATGACGCATTTTGCTCTATGTTTTGATGTAGATGTGGTAAATAAACCTCACCTTTAATTTTACCTTTAGTCCATTCCTCAAGCAAGATTAGGTTCCACAGTCAAAGAAATTCTGACCATGTAGGGAACCTTATGCTCAGCCAATGACCTGGTTAATATTGTGGTATACTGATATATTACACAATAGCAGACCATTAAACGGTCACTTTTTGTACAGTGGCTCCTTTGTCATTTCCTAGACTTCTAACACATACCTGTTGGAGGCTCAAGCTTGCAGCCATTTTCCTGGCACCATCCCACTGGGCGGAGTCTGCAGTCCAGATAAAATAACCACTGGTCGTGATCTTCAATATCGTTCAGTCCTTCATAACGCAGGCACAATCTCCCACCGACATTCTCTACCACACGGACTACCCAGAACTGGAAAGGGTTTTTAGCATCCTGAAGTTCAATTAGAGATTTAGGCGTAACGAGGTCCACAGTGTTCTTCCCTCTAAGCGGCTGTTTCAAATAAGAGGAAAATTGTAGAGCGCACAAACTGGAAGTCAGTACCTATTCAAACTGTCTAAATACAAGAAAACTGCACATTCTGCACACATTGCCATCTCTTACTTTACAATGTACGGTTTTGCCTTATACAAATCATTTCTAACATTGAAAATGGAGACAAACTCTAGAGGTCATTGAGTGTGAATGTGCGGATGGGTGAGTGTGTTGTTCCCTACATCACAACTACTCAAAGGGCAAGTTCAGAGGTGCACACGTTCCTCAGAGCTCATCTCTGACCATTCGTGGATGCTTACCCCTTCCAGAAGATTGGCAGGAGCTGTCCTTGCACCAGTCAAATCCCGAATAAGAAATTCTGTCCAGTCTCCATATTTCTCACAGATTGCTGTAAAACAGGAAAAGCACTTCGGTGAACCACACAATCATCCCCCTTTGGGAACACAGGAACACAACCAGGAGCAGAATCAGGCCTCGCTGCCCTTGGAGCTCTCTTCGTCATTTATCAAGATCTTGGCTGATTTACCCAAGCATGTGAAAACGGGACTTTCGCTTGGTATCCAGTAATCTATCAAACTCTGTTTTGAATGAGCAGAATAGCTGAGCCTCTAAAACTCTCCAGGATAAAGAATTCCAAAGATTCACCACCATGCCAGCAAGGAAGTTTCTCCCCTTCTCACAAGGTGGAGCTACTTTAGCCAGAGGGTAGCCAATCTGTGGAATTCATTGCCTTAGACTGGCATGGAGGCCAAGTCATTGAGCAGAGTTAAAATGGAGGCTCATGATTAGTAAAAGGGTGTCAAAGGTTACAGGGAGAATGGGATTGAGGGAGATAATAAGTCATGATGGATCAGACAAGATGGGCTGAATGGCCTAACCCTGCTCCTATTTTTTATGGTTTCATTTCATCTGAAAACCCTTATTTGAATCTGGACCTTTGGCTTTTGACTCCTCAGACTGGGATAATATCCTCCCCCTCCACGCTGTAAGAATTTTGATAACTTCAACATTATAACTACCCGCTCTTCTTAACTCTAGAGAAGGCAGTCCATTTTCCTGGCACTGACCCAATGATTGAAACCCACAGACTAGATAAAGGAGTCAATAGTCCATTCACGGAAAAACACTCTCCCACCGTCATTCTCCAACACACAAACTGACTGGTGATGAAAAAGGTTTTTAGCTCAAGGTCTACAGTGTTCTTCCCTTTTGCATATAGCTTCCAATAATTAAGTGTGGGCATATTAAACAGTAGGAAAGAGCATATTTGGTTGGTTTTAGTGTTAACTGATCAGAAAACAGCATAATTCATTTTAATATGACAGATCATGCAAACCCAAGTACAGTAATTACAAAGCAAACAAAATGTCCCATCTCAATGATGAAACAATCATCTTATAGTTAAATAATAATAACAACCCTCCCTAGGTATTCTATTAAACATATTCATGTGGAAGCCTCCAAGATAAATTTTGAGGTAGCAACCAATTCCAGCATTTTTGCCAAATGCTAATAAATTACTTATTTAATCCCAAACATTATCACAGCACCTTGGCAGAGCACAAGGTAGAATGCAAAAACTTCAGGCTTCCTGCAGTATATTTTTCCATATAATGTATTTTTCAAAAATTATCTTAAAACTTAATTTTAGTACATTGTTCATAAATGGACTCTGTTTCAATTAATCAGAAAACTTTCCCTCATCCAAGCACAGATATATAGTGCCTCAATATGATTATTGCTACTGTGCTTAACTCAAAGGGTGTATAAAGTTCAAAGTACAGTAACAATATGATTATTGTTATTGTGCTTTACTAAGGGTGTATAACCAATAAACAGTGCACTGAAATCAGGCAGATATATGCTTAAGATCAGTCTTATTCAAAAATGTTAGATATGATTCGATGGAGAGGGGAAAAAGAAAGAAACGCAGTAACAAAAATTTGGAACCTAGCTGTTTTATTGCAGTCAAAAAGAGGTGGTAATGATATCTTATCACTTCATTTTAACAACTTTATTCTAATAATGTATTCTACTATTCTATAAAGAGGTTGCTAAGATCTGAGAACCTGAGTTATAGGGAGAGGTTAAGTAAGTTGGACTTTATTCCCGAGAGCGTAGGAAAATGAGGGGAGATTTGATAGAGATATATGAAATTTATGAGGGGTATAAACAGGATAAAATCAAGCAGGCTTTTCCCACTGCGGGTGGGTGAGACTACTACTACAGGTCATAAGTTAAGGGTGAAAGGTGAAATGTTTAAGGGGAATGAGGGGGAACGTCATTCAGAAGGTGGGTAGGAGTATGGAATGAGCTGCGGATGGAAGAGGTGGATTTAGATTTGATTTCAACATTTCAGAGCAATTTTGGATAGGTACACAGATGGGAATAGTACAGAGGGCTATGGTCTGGGTGTGGGTCAATGGGCCTGTTTTTTTGTGCTGTAGTGTTCTATGCCTAGTATGTTTCCAATGTCCATGCACACATCTACTCAGATGTCCCCACGACCAACAATCTCACTTTAAGCACTCTTATTTGTTATTTCATGCTCTCATTATTTATTGCTATTTATTTCTATTTGCATTTGCGCAGTTTATTGTCTTCCATGCTGTTCCTCTTTCACTGACCCAGTTTACAGTTACTATTCTATAGCTTCGCTAAGTATTTCTGCAAGAAAAAGAATCTCAGGGTTGGATGTGGTGACATGCATGTACTCTGATAATAAATTTTACTTTGAACTTTTTTGAACTTTGAAACTCATGGAAACAGAACAAAGTACTTTTAGTTTTGCTTCGGCAACATTGTGAAACCTTCATGAAAAGTAAAATTGCAGAAACTGTTTCAAAAGTAACTTAAAACAGCAAGTTGACCCCCCTACATCACATCATTAAAAAGAAACCCCATAACTATCACGTTGGGTGCTTGCCAGAACCTGGATGAAAGATGACGACATATTGTACAAAATCATTTGATGGTTCAGTGGTCATAAATAAATTAATAAATTAATGGAAATCTATAATACACTGAAAATATTGTGTAAACAAAACAAGAAATGTAGACAACTGGAACACAAGGACTTTAACATTTAACTTAATATTTCAAAAGAAAGATGATTGCAATCTCTCTCAGTTTGCAGGTCACTAGTGAATTCAGTTTGTGTGGCTTGTGTGAGTCTGTACAAGACAACAGTACTTGCAGCATCCTGAAGCTCATCTTGAGATATCCTGTCAGGTGAAACTTCTCCATGCGGGAGAGATTTGATTTCAACATTGAAGAGAAGTTTGGTTAGGCACAAGGATGGGAGGAGTATGGAGGGCTGTGGACCAGGTCCAGGTAGATGGGACTAGGCAGCATAGCTTGACATGGACTAGATACGACAAAGGGCCTGTTTCTGAGCTGTGGTGTTCTATGACTCGATGAATCTCAAACTTGGAAGATACCCGTCAAGGCCTCTTCTTCCAGAGTCTGCTTGGGTCTCTTGGCACACAGAAAATCCCTCTTGGCACATTTCTAAGGCTTTTCCCCCTTGCAACCTCTCTCTCTCTCGTATGGCACTCATAACTGCACATTGTTACTGCTTGGCTAGCGTGAGGAGCATGCACTTAAAATCTGGCACTCTACTGTGACTATCGCCCAGCCAAGCATCAACAGCCGTGTCCAACTGAGGCAGGTCCCAAAAAAAAATCATTCAGGGTCAGGTTCAGTGCTTGCTGCTGGGTGTAAACCACCTTAACAACATAAAATTGTGGATTTTGGCCAAGTTCACAATTTTGGGCTTCAGTGGCAAATGCAGCTGTCCTCCAGCTCACCAGAAGCAATCACAATGCAATTGTTGCACATCTGATTCCAGCAGAATCTAATTCATTATCACTTAGATGACATGATATTTGTTGGTTTACAGCAGTATAGTGAAAAGACATACAACTACTATGAATTACTAAAACAAATAAATGGTGCTAATAAAAGAAACGAATATTGAGGTAGTGTTTATGGGTTCATGGATGGTTCAGATATCTGATGTCAGAGCGCAAAAAGCTGTTTCTGAATTATTAAGAGTGGGTATTCAGACCCAACGATTTAAAAAAAGAGCAAAAAACTCAACCTGTTCATTTTTTCTACCCGTCACCTCCCAGTTTCTTACTTGACTCCCCCTTCCCCACTCTCCCACCTTTTCCTACCTGTCACCTACCAGTTTGTACTCCACCCTCTACCCCATCTTATTCTGACTTCAAACCCCCGTCCTCTACCTTTCCAGACCTGATGAAGGATCTTGGCTCGAAAAGTCGACTGTTTGTTCCCCTCCATAGATGGTGCCTGACTTGCTCAATTCCTCCAGCACTGTGTGCGTGTGTGTTGCCCAACCAAACCTAAAACACTGATTGTGATTTGCAGCATCCATGCAAAACATACAACTCCAACCATAACCAAAACTGCGTACAATTTTGAAGAACGTACTTCAGTGCAGTCTACTTGCACTGAACTTAGGTGAAACTGGAACTGGAGGTTCAAAGTCAAAGTAAAATTTATTATCAGAGTACATACACGTCACCACATGGAACCCTGCGGGCCAAACTCAGCAAATCCATAGAACAGTAAGTGTATACTATAAACGTCAGGAACTGTTAACTGTAAACTGTGCAAATGCAGATATAAATAAATAGCAATAAATAATGAGCATGAAATGTCAATATAACAAAGTCTTTAAATGAGCGTAGCTATCCCCTTTTGTTCAAGAACCTGATGGTTGAGGGGTTGTAACTGTTCTTGAACCTGATGGTGCAAGTCCTGAGGCACCTGTACCTTCTACCTGATGACAGTAGGAAGAAAAGAGCCTTGTCTGGCGAAGATCTTTGAGGATGGATGCTGCTTTTCTACATCGCATAGCCGTGCTCCTCAATGGTTGAGAGGGTTTTACCAGTGATGTACTGGCCAAATCCACCAACTTTTGTTGGATTTTCCACCCAAAGGCATTGGTGTTCCGACACCAGGCCGTAGTGCAAACAGTCAGCACACTTTCCATACACATCTCTAGAAGTTTGCCAAGGTTTCCAATGACATGCCGACCCCCCGCAGACTCCTGGGGAAGTAGAGGCGCTGTTGTGCTTTCATTGCAATTATATTTATACAATGGGTCCAGGACAGGTCCTCTGAGATAGTGACACCCAGGAATTTAAAGTTACAGACCATTTCCATCTCTGGTCCTCTGATGATTACTGACACATGGACCTCTGGTTTCCCTCTCCTGAAATCTACAATCAGTTCTTTGGTTGTACTGACATTGAGTGAGAGGTTGTTGTTATTACACCACTCAGCCAAGTTTTCAGTCTCGCTCTTGTATGTTGATTCATCACCTACTTTGGTACAGCCCACAACAGTCACGTCATCAGCAAACTTGTATATAAATGTTGGAGCTGTACTTAGCCACATAGTCATGGTTGTAAAGCAAGTAGAGCAGGGGGACAAGTATATATCCCCGCAGTGCTACTGATGCAGATTGTGGAGGAGATGTTTCTGCCAATCAGAACTGACTGGGGTCAACAAGTGAGGAAATCCAGGATCCAATTGCACAAGGGGTATTGAGGCCCAGGTCTTGGAGTTTACTGATAAGTTTTGAGGGGATGATGGTGCTAAATGTTGAGCTGTAATCGATAAAGAGCATCCTGATGTATGTATCTTTGCTGTCCAGATATTCCAGCGTTGTGTGAAGAGCCAGAAAGATAGCATCTGCTGAAGACCTGTTGCTTGGGTGGGAGAACTGAAGTGGATCACCATTCAGACAGGAGTTGATATGCTTCAGCACTAGCCTCTTGAACACTTCTTCACAGTGGATCTAAGTGCCACTGGGCGATAGTCATTGAGGCAGGTTACCAAGCTCTTCCTGAGCACTGGTACGATTGAAGCCTGCTTGAAGCAGGTGGGTACCAGACACTGCCAGAGTGAGAGGTTGAAGATATCCATGAACACACCTGCCAGTTGGTCAGCACAGGTCTTCAGTACTAGGCCAGGTACTCCGTCTGGACTGGATGCTTTCCTTGGATTCACTCTCGAGGGCAGCCCACACGTCAACTTCAGATACTGAGACCAAAGGATCATTGGGAGGCATAGGGATGCACAATGGACCCTCCCTATTCTGTTGGTCAAAGCGAGCAAAGAAGATATTAAACTCATCTGGAACTGAAGCTCTGGTGTCCTCTGTGTTGTAGATTTAGCTTTGTAGGAGGTTATGGCAGCCAAACCTTGCCACAGCTGTTGAGCATCCCTCTCCGATTCCAGTCAACTCTGGAAACTTCACTTTGCTCGAGAGATGGCTTTCCAGAGATCATACCTGCAACCTCTCGTAGCATTCTTGACCAAATTTAAATGCCTCTGATCTGGCTCTCAGCAGGTTCCAGATTTCATTGTTCATCCAGGGCTTCTGACTGGGGAAAACCCTGAATGATTTTGTGGGGACACCTGACAGAGGTCTACAAGATCATGAGCATGAAAGATGTGGTCTTTACTTCAGGGAAGGGGCACTAAAAACAAGAGTACAATTTTCAGATCAAGGGCGAGAGATTTGAAAGGGACAGTAGGTGCAGCCCCTTCAAACAAAGGGTGGTGCACCTTTGTAATGAGTTGCCAGAAACAGCAGTTGAGGTGGGCGCATTAGCAATATTTAAATGCTTTCAAGGCAAGTGCATGGATAGGAGAGGTTTGGAGGGGTATGGGCCAAATACAGGCACATGGGACTAGCTCACTAGGCAATACAGTCAGTACGGATGAGTTGGGCCAAAAGGCCCGTTTCCATGTTGTATGACTCTTTAACTAATACCATGTCCTTGGTGTTGCCAAGTTATAGCTTAGCTAATTACTTCTAACTTCACTTCCATAACTTCACTTTCAGAACTTAAAAGAAACATAAAGCTATTTCTGATCTAATACAAATGCAATAAATTCTATCAGGATCAAGTGCTGAAACTGCAAAAAATTCTGATCAAAACTAGACTGAACATACCTTACTTATAGCACTCAAAGTAGATTAGCAGTAGACATATTCCAATACACAGGAGATTCTGCAGATGCCGGAAACCTGGAGCAACACATAACAAATGCTGGAGGAACTCAGCAGGCCGGGCAGCATCTATGGAAATGAGTCAACAGTCGATGGTTCAGGCTGAAACCCTTCATCAGGACTGGAAAGGAAGGGAAAGTCAGGTTTCTCCTCATCTTTTTCCAGTCCCGATGGTCTTGGCCCAAAACGTCCACTGTTTACTCCTTTCCATAGATGCTACCTGATCTGTTAGCTTCCTCCAGTACATTGTGTGTGTTGCAAGAGGCTCAGTTGTTGTTCAGACCAGACATCAGAATGGGGAAGAAGTGTGATCTAAGTGACTGTGACCATGGAGTGGCTGGTGGTGCCAGACTGGTTGGATTGAACATCTCAGAAACTGCTGCGCTCCTGAGGTTTTCACGCACAACAGTCTCTCGAGTTTACAGAGAGTGGCGTGAAAAACAAAAAAAAAATTCCAGTGAGAGATGCTTCTGTGGGCAAAAATGCCGTGTTAATGAGAGAGGTCAGAGGAGACTGGTTTAAGCTGACAGAAAGGCAACAGTAGCTCAGATAATCATGCATTACAATAGTGTGAAGAAGAGCATCTCCAAGCACAGATGTCAAACCCTGAAGTGGACGGGCTACAGCAGCACAATGCCACACCAGACACCACTCTTGAACTTAATGAAGTGGTTACTGAGTACAAGCGTCCAGCCACTGCAACATTACCAAAATAGTTCATCATTCATGTTTTTGCTGCAAAAAGAGAATCTGTCTAGTGTTTGGGGAGCATATATACATGAGGGAACACAGAAGGCGCATTTCCAACTTATCAAAAACCCTATACTAACATAAAGCCTTAACCTAAATGGTATGAACACAGAGTTCTCTAAATTACACTGCCCCCCTCTCCTCACCAGCCTATCACCTCTCTCCCTGGTGCCCCTCCTCCTTCCCTTTCTCCCATGGTCCATTCTACCCTATCAGATTCCTTCTTCTCCAGCTCCTTACCCTTTCCACCCATCACCTCCCAGTTTCTTACTTCAACCCCATCCCCCACCCACATGGCTTCACCCATCACCTTCGAGTTTATTTTCCTTCCTCTCCCCCAACCTTACTTGGGCATCTTTCACCCTTCCTTTCCAGTCCCGTTGAAGGGACTCAACTCCAAATGCCGACTGTTTATTCCCCTCCGTAGATGCTGCCTGACTTGCCGAGTTCCTCCAGCATTTTGTGTGTGTTGCTCTGGACTTCCAGCACCTACAGAATCCCGAGTTTCTCCAGCACTTTCTGTGGGTTGCTCTGCAGAACCTCTCGTGTTTATAGCATCGTGTACTGCTATCTGCTTTCACTTCCCCATTCACAACTTGACATGTTGTAAACACTCTCAGCTTTTACCAAGTTTTGAAGCTGCCTCAACAAGCAAGACTAAACAAGGGATTTATGACCTCACCTACAGAATGGAATTCAAAACTAGTAAGATGTTCTGAAATTTCTTGTAAAACACAGGTAGATTCCAGGGGTAGTATTCTGTCACATTTCTTGATGCAATACCTCAGGAAGGGTATCAAGTTACAGAAAAATCATAGGACATTACAGGAAAATGCAGGCCCTTCAGCCCACGATGTTGTGCCAATCACTTAACCAACTCTAAAATCAATCTAACCCTTCCCTCCTACCGAACCATCCTATTTTTATGCACCCAGGTGCCCATCCAAGAGTTCCTTCAATGCCCTCTAATGCATCTGTCTCTGCCACCTCATCTGGTAAGGCATTCCAAACACCCACCAGCCTTTACTAAGTTCCAAACACCCACCAGCCTTTACTAAGGAACTTACCTCTGACTCATCGCCCCCCCCACCATTCACCTTAAAATTGCTCCATTTGGAGTCTTTGGAAAAGGTGCAAGGGAGGTTTCCTTTAATGTTATTAGGCTTGAGAGACAGCAATCAAAAGATAATAGAAGCTTGGTTTATTCGCTTTATGCAAAGAGAGTAAGAAAGAGTGGCACTGTACTGTAATAGTATAGGGTGGCGCAGTGGTGTAATGGTTAGCACAATGCCAGTGATCCGCGTTCAATTCCTGCCGTTATCTGTTAGGGGTTCGTACGTTCTCCCCATGACGATGTGGGTTTTCTCCGCGTGCTCTGGTTTCCTCCCATAGTCCAAAGATGTTCTGGTTGGTAGGTTAACTGCTCATTGTAAATTGTCCCCTGATTAGGTTAGGGTTGAATCCGGATTGCTGGGCAGCATGACTCGAAGGGCCTATTCTGCACTGTATCCCAATAACAAATAGATTCAATAGTGGTGTTCAAAAGCTTGATGGGAAAATATGACAAAAATGTTTCCACTGGTAGGAGAGTCATGAATACTTTAAATATTAGATAAAAGCAGATGACAGATTTAAACTATTTCAGTTATTTCCAATGTACTCTCTAAAAGTTCGGCATGAGCAAATTTCAGAAGGGAGAGAGATCTGTCCTTAAATGTGTAAATCTGGCAGTACTATGGGAAAGATGATGGCTAATTGGCAGGCTTTTCCCCCAAGAGCCACCACTGGCATTATCCTATCAGACGGCTTCAACATTCATGATTGTTTGTTGTCATTCTTCAGTACACAGTGTAAAGGAGAATGAAATGATTGTTACTCCGATCTGATGCAGCATGAAAAAACACAGTAAGTGTAAAGAACACAATAAAAAAGCACAATAAATATAAATATAAAGCAATCCTACAAACAGAATGCACAAGTAACTGTTATATACTGTACATACACAGATTGTATGTGTAGGTTTCCTCAGATAAAATAAGTGAGGCATTTTATGTTTAACAAAATCCACAACCCATTTTATTGAGCTCCAAAACCAACACAACAAAAGCGTGCTAAAATCCTTTTAAGTAGTAACATCATCATGTCAGACCAGCTTCCTAAAGCAAAACCCCAAATCCATGTCTGTGGTTGTGAATCATGTACATTTCTCCCAATTATGTTACGCTACACATCAACATAAAGTGACATCTGATGTGTATGTAGTGGTGGTGGGGATGGTGGGGGGGGGGGGGGGGGCGGGGTTAATGAGAGGAGGTGCTGATCAGCCTGACGGCTTTGGGGAAGAAACTGTTTTTGAGTCCCGTGGTCCTGGTGTGGATGCTGTGTAGCCTCTTCCTTGATGAGTGTGGGACAAAGTCCATGGGGGTGGGTGGGATCATTCGTGATATTGCCGGCTTTTTCTCCTGGCACCTATTTGCATGCAGTATGTGTGTCCTTGATGGCAGGTAGGCTGGTGACGGAGATGCGCTGGTCAGCTTTAATTACTGATGTAAAGGGTCCCTATCTGCCGTAGAGCAGTTTTCCTGACCACGGTATGAAGCAGCACGTGAGGATGCTCTCCACTGTGCATCGATAGATCATGAGGATTAGTGTGCAGAGAGCAGATCTCCTCATCTTCAGTAGTACGATCATCTATACTTGGTTTGGTTGCAAGAGAAACAAAGATATAATATTATCTAATGGACAATGCTGATGTGAAAATCATTCATTTACCCTTTGTCTGAATGCACATGGTTACCCTGCTTGCAAATGTGCTGATAGAATTCTTTATGTATATATTACCTAGTTGATAGGATTTGACTCCTTGTGACAGAACTGAGCTTTAGTCCATCTCTGCAAAAATTTCCATAGATTTTTCAGTGGGCTGAGTCACACACACGACTTGGGTTTTTGGTCCTGCAGAAATCTGTGGTTCTGCATTCTGTGGCTAATCCACCTGGCAAGACAGGTTCCACTTCATAGTGGCCACTCATAGTGTCTGAGGACACACCCAGTCTATGATGACTTCTGTCAGCCAGGCCTTGTGCCTTTACACTCAATGGCCACTTTATCAGCTACCTCCTGTATGGTCAAAGTCACTTACATCACTTTGCTTCCCCGTTCTGAACAACTACTAGAAACACCAACAGATTCGACAGCAAATCCAGCAACAGTTCCGTGGGTCAGAAGTGCTGACTTTCAACCTCCCGTACACCCTGACTTCTACATAGCAAAGCTCAAGTTCAAGTATGGATGCCAAAAACAAGCTGAATATCAGATGACAGCACCTATGGAACTTACACCCTGACCTGGGCTACCACTGCACACAGCAGCTCTAGGTTATTCTACAGCTTAATGCCTGGCCAGTGAAACTGAGAGACTACGACACTCCTAGTCTTAAATAAAGGTTTTGTAACACTGTACGTTTAAAAACAATTATTCACAATAAGTAATAAAAGCAATTAGTAACACTCAATGATACTTACTGAATGCATCATGCATGGCTACAAGACAAAATACAATTTTATCCAATCACATGAAAGAGCAGAGTACTGTACTCATCTGTGCTGATTGTCTAGATTGCTGTGGTTCATTAATTATCATTTGATTTTATTTTCAATTATTTAATTTCCTTTTGAATTTTATATCCTAATGAATCTTCTTCAAGCACTCTTTAACTTGCTTTGTAACGTATACAATCAATTCTATTTAATTGGAACACATCGGCACCAATACATTTTGCCCCAGTTAAACAGCTGCCCCAATTAGCCAATGTTTCATAGAAATAGTTAAAAAGGTATAAAAGACAAACTGCAATTTAATCGAGTATGAATAGAACACCACCAAGCCTGGTGGTGTCCGTCGTATCTAATGGTGACGGGAATCCTAGATGGGAAAGCTTTTAAACTGGAAAAGCCATTGCCCTAAGGAGCTCCACTCTCTCGACCTCGTTAGTCTGGATCCAGTGGTGAAAGTAGTCATCACAACTGGCTTTTTCCTTGCTTGCAGTGGACCACCACGATTCCTTCTGAGCTTCGTCATGCACTTCGCTCTCCACAGAGCACTGCAGAACCCCCTTCCTGGCCGTTGGACCTCATTATTGATCTCATCCAACCAGTCCGCCAGAGCCGACTTTGCATGCTAGGACAGGCTTGTCCTTATCTCACCCAGGCATGAGGTCCTCTGACTACCCTCACCTAGTTTAGCCCGCCTGTCAAACCAGTGCACCGGGATGTAGCCACTGTCATGAGCACACAGAGCCACAGGTGAGAGCTGAGAGTCCAGTGCAGCCCAAGGGTTAGTGATCTGCCCCAGTACCAATACTACATTACTATGAAACTGTGTGACATTCAAGATGATTGTCTTTTTTCTTTTTCAATCTTTCTATTGATTTTCATATATACACAAAAAAAACATAACATAATAATAAGTAAATTATGAATATGAAGATGATTGTCAATACTTTCAAGTCCTTCGTAGTTCTTAACTTGTTGAAGTAGTGAAATTGTTTTATTTTCTCTCTCGGCTGTTTCTGCCTTCCCCAAGCCTGATTGCTTGAAACCACAACATGCAAAGCAAATTTGGAATTCCCTTGCAGCTTATTTCTCTCCAACTATCAGTGAAAAAAATCACTGTTTTTTGAACACAAACACACACAACTGAAATTATTTAAAAAGTGTTCACTTTAAGTATGGTGTTGTTTCTAATGCCCACATACATGCATGTGATTGACACAAGTTAGAAGCTGTTTGGCAGAAGTCTCCTGTCCCAACTAAGCAGAATACTGTTCCAAATAAACAAAGGCAATCCCAGCTATTTTTAATTGGTTTTTGTTCTTCAAGAGTTGTCCCAAATAAGCAAGACTGTCCTGACTGACCGACAGCTCAATTTTCTGGAATTCACTGTATTACTAATTCACTGCCGAATAATAATTCTCCTCAGAACCTCATTTCTTTTTTTTTCTTTTCTCTTTTCACATGTAATTTCACTCCACCATAGCCAAAGGTCACACTGTAGGTTCACTAAATTACATTTAAAATGCTTTTAGAACATAGAGCACTGCAGTACAGTAAAGGCCCTTCCGCCCACGATGTTGTGCTGAACTTAAAACCTACTCTAAGATAAATCTAATCCTTCCCTTCTGCGCTCCCTCCATTTTCTTAGCACCCATATGACTATCTAGGATTTTCTTAAATGTCCCTAATATACCTGCCTCTACCACCAGCCTGACAGGGCATTCTATGCATACACTATTCTGTGTAAAAAAAAGACAAAGCTTTTAAATTTTAAAAAATCATTAACATCCAATGATATTAAGAGACAGTAAATGGTTTTATCAAATCTGCCCTCAATCTTCTTCGTACCAAGGAAAAACGTCCTGACCTATTCAATCTTCCCTTATAAACTCAAGTCCTCCAGTCTGGGCAACATCCTGGTAAATTCTGGTAAAGTAGGTTCTGTACTTTCAACCTTATTTGCATCTTCCTTGAAGATAGGTAACCAAAACTGCAAACAGCACTCCAAATTACCACCAACATCTTATAAAACTTAAAAATAACATCCCACCTCTAGTGCTCAATATGTTGGTTTATGAAGCTTCCTTTACACTATTATCTACCTGTGCCGCCACCTTTAATGAACTATGGATCACTGCTCCCAGATCCCCAGTGTTCACTGTGTCAGATCTACCCTGGTTGGTCCTACCGAACTGCAATACCTCACACTTGTCTGCATTAAATTATATCTGCCATTTTTTAGCTCATTTTTCCAGCTGGTCCAGATCCTGGTGCAAACTCCAAGGGTCTACCTCGCTGTCCACTATTTAACATGTCATCTGAAAATCTGCTGATCCAGTTAACCACGTCATCATCCAGATCATTGATAAAGATGACAAACAATAACAGAACCAGCACCAATTCCTGCAACGCTCCTCTAGTCACAGGCCTGCAGCAAATGAGGTAACCATCTACGACCGCTCCCTGTCTTCTCCCACAGAGCCGATGTCTAATCCAATTTACCACCTTATCTTGAATGCCAAACAACTGAAGCTTCCTAACCAACCTCCCAGGTGGGACCTCGTCAAACATTTTGCTAAAGTCCATGTAGACAACATCCATTAGCTTGCCTTCATTAACTTTCCTGGAAACTTCCTCAAAAAACTCTAAGAATTGGGTAGACACAACCTACCACACAGAAAGTCATGCTGACTATCCCCAATTAGTCCACGTCCATCCAAATACTCATGTCTGGGTCCCATAGAATACCAACCAATAACTTTCCCACTACTGATGTCAGGCTCACCAGCCTGTAATTTCCTTGTTTATTTTTACAGCCCTTCTTAAACAGCTGAACATTACCTATCCCCCCAATCCACTGAGTACCTCACCTGTCATCAAAGCTGATTAAAATGTCTCTGCTAGGGCCCCTACTTCCCACAGGGTCCGAGGGAACATCTCATCAGGCCCTGGGGATTCATCCACCCTAGTTTGCCTCAAGACAGCAAGCACCTCCTCCTCTGTAATCTATATAGGGTCTATGACCTCACTGCTGCTACCCTTCACTTCTATCGACACTGTCCACCTCCAGAGTAAATTCAGATACAAAAATCCATTTAAGATCTCCCCTGTCTCTTTTGGTTCCACTCATGTATTACCATTCAGAGCTTCCAGGGCCCAATTTTGTCTCATGCAATCATTTTGCTCTTCACGTATCTGTAGATTTCCATAAGATTCTCCTTTACCTTGTCTGCTAGGGCAACTTCATACCTTCTTTTAGCCTTCCTCATTTCTTTAAGCATTCTCTTGTATTCCTGATACTCCACAGATACCTCATTCGTTCCCAGCTGCCTATACCTAGTATGCATCTCCTTTTGTTTCTTAACCAGGGTCTCAATATTTCTTCAAAACTAATGATTCCTGAACCTGCTTTTTTAACTTTTTATTCTCACAGGCACATATGAGCTTTGCATGACCTTTGCAGAAGATCAACAGCCCAGCACATCACACACACCAATCCTCCATCCTTGGACTTACTTTACACCACACGCTGTCTGAGCAGAGGCTGCCAGGATAATCAAGGACACGACCCACCCAACCAACACACTTTTTGTGCCTCTTCCCTCCGGGAGGAGGTTCAGGAGCTTGAAGATTCATACAGCCAGATTTGGGAACAGCTTCTTTCCAACTGTGATAAGACTGCTGAACGGATCCTGACCCGGATCTGGGCCGTACCTTCCAAATATCCGGACCGGTCTCTCAGGTTTTTTTTGCGCCAACTTACTTTCCCTTTCCTATGATTTGTAATTAAAATTTTTATTATATTTACTATTGATTTGTACTCCAGGGAGCGCAAAGTGTAGAATCAAATATCGCTATGATTGTACGCTCTAGTATCAATTGTTTGGCGACAATAAAGTAATAAAATACTCTCACTTTTGAAAGCCTCTCATTTACCAAGTACACCCTTTGCCAGAAAACAGCCTGTCCAATCTACACTTGGCCAGATCCTTTCTGATACCACCAAAATTGGCCTTTGTTCAATTCAGAATCTCAACCCATGGACCTGACCTATCTTTTTCCACACTTATTTTGAAACTAATGGTATTATCACTAGATACAAAGTGCTGTCCTACACAAACTTCTATGACCTGCCCTGTCTCATTCCCTAAAGGAGATCAAGTATCGCACAGTCGTTAGGACTTTGTGTACTGACGAAGAAAACTCCTGAACACATCTGACAAACTCTATCCCATCTAGTCCTTTTACAGTATGGAGTCCCAGTCAATATTTTGAAAGTTAAAATCACCTACTATAACAACAATGTTTCTTGCAATAGTCTGCAATCTCTCTACAGATTTGTTCCCCTATATCCCTCAGACTTTTGGGTGGTCTATAATATACAGAGGCCCAATTTACATCGTCATACCCACTTTATTCCTTAGTCTCCCCCCCCCCCCACCAAATAAGGCCTCACTAAATGAGATCTGCAGTCTGCACCTGACAGCACTGCCGTGATATTTTCCAAAACTAATATGGCCACCCCTCCCCCTTTAAACCCTCCAGCTCTGTCACAGATAAAACAAAGTACTGAATATTGAGCTGCCAGTCCTGCCCCTCTTGCAACCAAGTCTCACTAATTGCTACCACATAATTCCATGTGCTGATCCATGCCGAGCTCAACTCCCTTTCCTACAATAATTCTAACATCGAAATATACACCACTCAGAACATTAGTCCCACCAAGCTCAACCTTATGATTTCTGACCTTTTCCTGAGGTTTTAATAACATCTATCTCCACAACGTCTCCACTATCTGTTCTGGCACTCTGGTCCCATTCCCCCGCATCTCTAGTTTAACCATCTTCCCCCCCCCCCCCCCCACCTTTGCAGCATGAGCAAATCTTCCCACTAGGATATTAGTCCCCCTCTAGCTCAGGTGCAAACCATTTCTTCTGTATGGATTCCAGCCTCCCCGGAGGAGAGCCCAATGATCCAAAATTCTGATATCCCCCTCCTTCACCAACTCTTTAGCCATGAGCTAAACTGTATGATCTTCCTACTTCTGGTCTCACTAGTATGTGGCACAGATAACAATCCTGAGATCACAACCTTGGTGCTCCTGTCCTTCAATTTAGCACCTAACTCCCTGAACTCACTTTTCAGGACCTCATTCATCATTTTTCCTACCTACGTCATTGGTACCTACATGGACCATGACCTCCAGCTGCTCACCCTCCTACTTAAGAACGCTGAGGACTCAATCTACGATATCCCAGACCCTGTAACCTGGGAGTCCATTCCCCATCACCACTGCTTGCCCCTTCTCCCCCCTCCCTTCCTTTTCACAGAGCCAGGCTTGGGTGTCAGAGACCTGACAGCTCTGCGAGCTCATCCTCTACCCAACAACATCCAAAGCAGTATACCTAATGTTGAGAGGGATGGTCATAAGGGTGCTGTGCACTAGCTGTTTAACCCCTTTCCCTTTCCCTTCTGTCATCCAGTCTCTTACATCCTGCTCCTTGAGTGTAACTATCTTTTCACATGTCCTATCATCCCCTCAGCCTCCTGGATGATCCGGAGTTCATCCAGTTCAGTTCCAGCTCTAAACCCAGCATGATAGAAGCCGGAGGTGAACTCATTAGGGACACTGGAGGACTCCCTGCCTTCCCAAGTCTCACAGGAGGTGCATTCGACTATCCTGCCTGGCATCCCTACTGTTCTATCTGTGAAAATATAAAAGAAAGAAACAATAAATAAACAGGGGAAGGACATCCAACTACAGCTTTTTCACCTTCGCTCACTCAAGCCCCGAAGAGCTGAAGCCTCAAATAACCACTCCAACACCGTCCACTCCAACAAACGCCGCTCCGCTTGCTTCTGCCTTACTTTTATTTGTTCTTGCCAATCAATCCCGATTGCTGATTGGCTGCTTTTCAAAACGCCATACTGCCGCAAATCAATGCCTTAAGTACTCAATCGAAGAACCTGAGCGAGCTACATATTCACACCCTCCCAAGCGCTGACGGGCCACTGTTCAAAAACATTGTTGACCATATCTACAGGCTTTAATGCATTGAGTGGCACCACGTGATTGGCTGATTGGATATTTGTATTAATGTACAGATGTACAGGTGTACCTACTAAAAAGGACACTGAGTGTATTTAAATACTCATTATATAACTACAGCAAGAAACTGAATCCATTGTCCATGGACAATGTTTAAACATGCAACGAAAATCAAAATGATGAGGGAAACAGAAAACACTGATCTTGAAAATATGTCAAAAACAGTTACTGAACAGGTTGGGTAGGAATAAGTGCAAAGCTTTGCATCTTCTGGCTATTCACTTTTGATGAATGAAATACAGCAGGGTATTCAACAGAGATTTTCCATTCAATAACAGAAGCGGCAAGCATTTTAAACTGTAGCTCAGCACTTAGGCACAGATTAGCCCACAAAGCCCCAGAATCCTAGTAATTAGGTCCCTTGTTGTTGAATATCTTTGCTACTGTGTGCTAATTGCACCACTGAAGTTCCATTATAAAAAATAAATTCGTTAAAAAAAAAGCTGGTGAGCAAGTGTAAATGACAAATCATGGCCCTTGGTTTGAAATTTTTTGCTGGATGGACAATTATCCGCTCTGTAAACAAATAAAGAAGAGGAAGATGTATTGGTACTGCTGAAAGATTCCAGCCAGAATAAAGAGAGAGAGAGAGAGGGAGAGAGGGAGAGAGGGAGAGAGGGAGAGAGGGAGAGAGGGAGAGAGGGAGAGAGGGAGAGAGGGAGAGAGGGAGAGAGGGAGAGAGGGAGAGAGGGAGAGAGGGAGAGAGGGAGAGAGGGAGAGAGGGAGAGAGGGAGAGAGGGAGAGAGGGAGAGAGGGAGAGAGGGAGAGAGGGAGAGAGGGAGAGAGGGAGAGAGGGAGAGAGGAGAGAGAGAGAGAGAGAGAGAGAGAGAGAGAGAGAGAGAGAGAGAGAGAGAGAGAGAATCACCACATCAACAGAAATTTAGGGATTTTCACACATATGGTTCATCTCAGGAAGCGATATACTTATCAGTGAATTATAGCTCATTACTGCAAATAGGAGAACAATGAATGACAATGAAGTGTCACACACAGCTGGTCCACTTTCTGCCTGCCAGGCCCAGCTGGCATTTGGATAATGGGCAAACACTCTCTCATGTTCGAAAACCTTTTTATATTATAACTTTCATTTGTATTTACAAGTGAAAGTAATTAGTTTAAAGTACTCCAGGGAGGTACTACAGGCACTTCCAACGCTTATTGCTAACCTTCTGATTCTAGCGCCACTGCAGAGTAGCGGTTAGCGCATTGCTATTACAACTCGAGGTGTCGGAGTTTGGAGTGTAATCCCAGTGTACTCTGTAAGTAGTTAGTACGTCCTCCCCATGGAATGCTTGGGCTTCCACCGGGTTCTCCAGTTTCCTCCCACAGTCCAAAGACATACCAGTTAGAAGGTTAACTGGTCATTGTAAATTGCCCTGTGATTCTGCTAGGGTTAAATCAGGGGCTGCTTAAAGGGCCAGAAGAGCCTATTCCGCACTGTATCTGTAATTAAATCAAAACGTATGCTGGAAATTCAGAGCAACATACACAAAATGCTGGAGGAGCTCAGCAGGTCAGGCAGCATCTATGGAGGGGAATAAGTATTTGATGTTTTTGGCCAAGACTCGTCATCAGGACTGGAATGGAAGGGGGAAGAATCAAATTTAATTTACACAAATTTAACTTGTTTTACCCTCTCCTTGGATGCTACTAAATCTGATGGATCTTCCCAGTACTTTCTGTTTTCGACCCAATCCATAAGGTTCTCTTGGCAGGTAAATAAACACACATCTCTATCTTTCATTAGCGAGGGTACATGATCAAGAGTGACTTCAAAACTACACTCAGTGGCCACTTATTAGATACACCTGCTCATTAATGCAAATATATAATCAACCAATCATGTGCCAGCAGCTCAACGCAGAAAAGCATGCAGACATGAGATTCAGTTGGTCAGAATGGGGGGGGGGGGGGGGGGGGGCGGGGAAGGAAATGTGACCCAAGTGACCTTGACTGAGGAATGATTGTTGGGGCAAGACAGGGTGGTTTGAGTATCCCAAAAACTGCTATGTTCCTGGGACTTCCACACACCACAGTCTCTACAGTGTGAAAAACATACACTGAATGCGAAAACACCTTGTTCATGACAGAGGTCAGAGGAGAATGGACAGACAGGAAGGTGACAAATAACTAGATGTTACAAAAGTGATGTGCAGAAGAGAGTCTATGAGGGCACAGCACATCAAATCTTGAAGTGAATGGGCTAGAGCAGTAGAAGACAAGGAATATACACCCAGCAGCCACTATTATTAGGTATGACATTTAACATATCTGCAGAATCTGTTGCATTTTTAAATTTGGATATCAATGATTTGGGGTTTTCTGACTGGAAATGCTAACTCTATCTCTTTCACTATGAGTTCTGCTTTTTTTGAGTATTTCCAATATTTATTAATAATAACTTAGTTATAGAACACTTTTTATACAAATGATGCAGTTCAAAATGACTTACAATGGGACAACGTGCAAACATGAGCATAAAAGGCAAAACAAAAATTTAGTTAAATCAAGGTTAAATACTTTGAACTGGTGTTTAAATGTGTCAACTAACTCTGCATCCCTTATACTCTTAGGTATTGAGTTCCACAGTTTAGGAGCGTAGTTCAAAAAAGCTGACCTACCAATTTTTTTTTTGAGGGAGATTGTTTAAATTTATGACACCCATGGAAGAAGACCTGTGGTCTGTTTCAGTTTTTGATTACAATATCCTCAGACTTGCTTCTGTCATTCAGTATCAGTAATCTTATCAAGCCAGATAAAGCTTCATTCCTATTCAGAACTCGGGAATATAAAATTAAGCTACATGCCTGCACCTGCAGGATCATTTTTGATCTGCTTCTGGCACAGATGAAAACACTGCCTACTCATTCTGAGAACTGATTTACCTATTCAAATCTATTTATTTGTGGTGACTTTTTCCCCCCATATCATTAATTTTGATCTGCTGACTTGGCAGAGTTCAACACTTACCTGTGCTCATATCAGTCTTGGGTAGGGACAAGGAACAAAACAGATTTTTTGATCTAACACTAACAACTCTAAAGTTCACGATATGGGTGTCAGCTACTATGCAAAGTTAAGCTGCGTTCGGCAACAAACCTGCTAAAACCTCAGTGGAGAATGATACACATTTTTCTCAGAAAACAGTATGTTTCAATATTGGATACATAATTTGAGATAGAAGCCAACAAGTTAGATTGTGTACTGTTTATCTCAGCACCACATAACTGAAATATTTCTTCGCCATTCTGCATTGTGAACAACAATATATTTCACCTATCGTTTAGAAACAGAAAGGCGAGAATGGCCGTATCTGGATCAAATAAAGCCCATCATAGGCAACATTTCATCTGTGAATCTGTTGGCATCACATACTGTGTCCAGTGCTCCAGGTGTGGCCTCTTGTACATCGGTGAGACCCAACATAGATTGAGACACCGCTTCGCTGAGCACCTATGCTCTGTCCACCAGAAGAAGCGGGATCTCTCACTGGAAACCTATTTTGATTCCACTTCCTATTCCCATATGTCAATCTAGGGCCTCTTCTACTGTCATGATGCGGCCACGCTCAGGTTGGAGGCACAACCCCGTCTGGGTAGCTTCCAAATTGATGGCATGAACATTGATTTCTTGAACTCTGGTAACGTGCCCAACCCTCACCATATCTCCTTGCCTACCCATCACCTCCCTCTGGTGCTCTCCCCCCCCCCCCACCCTTTCTTCCATGGCATTTTGTTCTCTCCTATCAGACTCCCCGTTCTCCAGCCCTGTATCTCTTTCGCCAATCAACCTTGCAGCTCTTTACCTCACCACTCTTCTCAACACAGTTTCACCTATCATCTTGTGCTTCTCTCTCCCCACCTTTTAAATCCACTCATCTTTTTTCCTCCACTCTTGCAGAAGGGTCTAGGCCCAAAACGTTGACTATACCTCTTCCATAGATGCTGCTTGGCCTGCTGAATTCCCCCAACTTTTGGGGAGGGTTGCAGATTTTCTCCTTTGTGATTGGATCCCTTCATATGCAGTGTTTATTTTGGAGTTATGTGATAGAAATTCATCTACACTGCACTGAACCCAACATTGCCTACTTATCGAGTAGGAAACACAAGAGCCGTTTCAGTTGATTACAATATCCACAGCATTTAGCATCTATAATCATATCAAGTCACAAAGGTTCACTGAACCTCCTGCCAACAGACCCTTAGACCCCTGAACATCCCAGCCAATGAAAACTCTGAAGTCTCTTAACTGAGACTCTCAATGAAACTTTCCTTGACTCATTGTAAGGTGTTGATCCAAGAGGGAAGGAAGATGAAGTGAGCTATTCTAATTAGCTCAGGTACATTAAGAGATGTCCATGGTCAAGTATCTGAACGCTGTACTTGCAAATGGTACGCAAAGACCATGGAAACATGTTGATGTAGCTGGAGTCTTCGATTCCACAGGCACTGAAGAAGCAAGGCCAAAGGAATCATTGCATTATTGGATTGTTCCTTTCCATTTCATGTTCATTATCAGGTGATCAACTTTTTGTATGCTTCACTGGCCTTTGAAAGCTGAACAGGTTATATTGGAACCAGAAAGGGTGCCACACTTGTGGGCTTGTCCCTGCACACCCTTGCGTTAAACGGTAATGTAAAATGCCTCATTTCAGTTTTGATGATCATGCAATAAATAAATCGGAATTTGGTTTGTGAACTGGAGAGAAATCCAAAGTTATATTTCTATATTTTTTTAAATCTCCTAATGTCAATTTGTATATCTCTAAACATGAACAAACATCACAACTGTGAGAGAGAAATCAATTCCATTCGCCCGTGCGTGCGCGCGTGTATACGTATACATAGGGATGCTTTCAAAAAAGGTTTCTAAATATCAAAAAATTACTTTAAAGAGCAGGAAACAGTTTAAAAAAACTAAATCAAATTAATATTTGGCACGATCACCCTTTGCCTTAAAAAGTGCATAGTACTACATGACAAGATCATTTAAAAACATCTCCATTGCATCACAATCAGGACTGACTAGGAAAAAAACAGTGCTATATACAAGATGAAGAATGATTTCTTAACAGAGTAACTACAGGTAGTAAGTGCCTCACAGTCAGAAGGCAAGGCTGCTTTCAGTTTTATTATTTTAAAACAGCATTGTCGAGAAGCAAGGAATGGAACAAAACGAGAAAGTGGAACATTTGTATGCAGCAAACTTTCCCCCTCCCTCAGATGATACAAAGGTTTTAATTAAATAGAGAGTTAACCACATAAGAGTTCCACTTTGAATAGGCAAGTAAAAAAAAACCTTAATTCTTGAAGCCAGTTTAGGAATAGTGAAACTATGTGAAGTAAATAAATAGTTTCTAATGTAGTAGTCAAAAACTGCTTTTCCTTCCAAAAAGATATTCCCTTTCAGCCCATATCACACATACTGAAAACTCTAAAATACAAGTTTTCATCAATGCCATTTTAAACTACTACTAAAAATTAAAGAGTCATGAGAACTGACACTTACCCTACACTTCTCTCACTGCCTTGGAAAAGCTCCAACATAATTAAAGACCCCACCCACCCTAAACATTCTCTCTTCTTCCTCCTTCCCAAGGGCAGAAGATACAAAAGGCTGGAAGCACGTAACACCAGGCTCAGGGACAGCTTCTTTCCCACTGTGATCAGGCGTCCTCATACAGTACAAGACTCTTGCCTTCACAATCTACCTGAAGGCTTTGCAGTTTATTGTATACCTGCACCGGACTTTCCCTTCATCCTTGGACTGTCTCAAATGTAATGAAATCATTTGTATGGATGATATGGTACTGTATACGAGACAAGTTTTTAAACTACCTCTGTAAACATGACAATAATAAACCACACATGCGTTTTGGTCATGTTCTGTATTGAAACATCTTTGGAAATCTATTTTCTCTACAATTTCTAAAGTTTTAAAAATTAATTTACAACCTAATAAATTGACAGTTTTGCTTGGTATAATCCCTCAATATATTCATGGTATTTCTCTATCAGATCAACATGTAACTGCATTCACTAAATTATTGGCCAGAGGGGCTATTTTGTTGAAATGGAAAGACGTTTCTGCTCCTACTTTGATACAATGGTTCTCTCAGGTAATGCTACGTCTCAGTTTGGAGAAAATTAGAAGTCGAACTTTTGATCCTCGATTTGATTTTGAGAAAAGATGGGGTTCATTTTCCTGCTCTTATCATCTGATTTGAGTTAATTAATATGGTTTCCTTCCAATGGATTTGAGTTGGTGGATTGATGTTTTTCTTCTCTGGAAGATTGTATGATGTGTAGCTCTGGGGTTGTGCACCCAATGGTTTTGATTTTGTTTTTTCTTGTTAGTAGGGATTTTTTTCTCTTAGTTAGTAGAGGTTCAAAAAAAAAATCTAAAATAAATAATAAACTAACTTACTGATTCACTATGTCTTTCAGATTTCTGAATAAAATTCTTTACTAAAGATGAATGCTAAATGCTCTGGTTAGGCTGAGACCAAAATCAAGGTATTGGAGCTAGCCCTAACTGAGTGTTATCAAGTTCAAGTTTATTGTCATTCAACAGTATACACGGATACTACCAAACAAAACAACATTCCTCTGCACCAAGGTGCGAAATGCAGTACATATAACTCATATTAATAGATTCCAGAAGACTACTATCTAGCTTAAAGCGCATTTATGATACAAGTTTAAGGTGTTAACAGAATAACGCTACTGGCAACGCACATGTGATGAGACCTGGGTCCTGGCAGAGAGACTGTTCAGTAGACTCTCACCCTGGGGGAAGAAGCTATTTCCCATCCCAACAGTCCTCCTTCTAATGCTATGGTACCTCCGCCTGGTGGTAGGGGATTAAAGAGGCAGTGGGATGATGGATCATAGAATCATACTGCACAGATCTTGGTCCTTGGACCCACCACTTCCATGCCTACCATTAAATACAAATCCATGCTAATCCCATTTACCAGCACTTGATCAGCACCAGCCGATGAAACCTTGGCGATTTGAGGCTTCACCCAGATGTTTCTTAAAGATTGTGAGCCTAGCTATCCCGTACCCTTCTCATGCTGTGTCTTCAAGATTTCAACCACCATCTGAGTGAAAAAAACAGTCTTTCTCACTCAGGGCAGCACAATAGAGAAATGGTTAGTGCAATGTTTTACAGTGCCAGCGATCAGTGATCTGCATTCAATCCCACCTCGGTCTTTAAGGAGCTTATACAGTTGCCCCATGATTGCGTGGGTTTGCTATGGCTTTCTCCACATTCCAAAGGCATACAGCTTAAGGTTGTGGGCTTGTGATATCAGCATCGGAAGCATGGGGACACTTGTGGATGCCCAAACCAGATCATCGATGATCTTTGATACAAACAATGCATTACACTGAGCATGTTTAGTCTGATGGCCAAAAAGCTCAATTTTGAATTCATCAGACCATACTTCCAGCTGACTTCAGAGTCTCCCATATGCCTCCTGGCAAACTCAAGCCAGATCGCACGCGAAGTTTTTTTAAACCAACAGTGGCTTTCTCTTTGCCACTTTCCCATAAAAATGCATCTCGTGAAGCACCCGGGCAAAAGTTGTTGTATGCGCAGTCTCTCCCATCTCAGCCACTGAAGCTTGTAACTCCTCCAGAGTTGTCATAGGTCTCTTGGTGGTCTCCCTCACTAGTCCCCTCCTTGCACGGTAACTCAGTTTTTGAGGACAACCTGCTCTAGGCAGATTTATAGCTGCGCCATAATCTTTCCATTTCTTGAATACTGACTTAACTGTACTCCAAGGGATATTCAGAGACTTGGAAATTTTCTTGTATCCATCTCCTGACTTGTGCTTTTCAATAACCTTTTCACAGAGTTGCTTGCAGTGTTCTTTTGTCTTGGTGTATTTTTTGCCAGGATACTGACTCACCAGCAGTTGGACCTTCCAGATACAGGTGTATTTTTACTACAATCAATTGAAACACCTTGACTGCACACAGGCCTCCATTTACTAATTATGTGACTTCTAAAACCAATTGTCTGCACCAGTGATGATTTGGTGTGTCACATTAAAGTGGGGAGGGGGGGCAATTTGCAATTAACTTAGATCACTTTGTAGAGATCTGTTTTCACTTTGACGCAAGAGTCTCTTCTGTTGATCAGTGTCAAAAAGCCAAATTAAATCCACTGTGGTTCAATGTTGTAAGACAATAAAACATGAAAACTTCCAACAGGGATAAATACTTTTTATAGGCACGATATTTCTGGCATTAGTCTCCACAATTTACTATTGTCACAGACTTCTGAGCAGGTATTCAGAGTGTCACTCTGGGCCAGTCTCCTCCTTCCCACTTCATCCATCAAGGCCTCAAATGCAGCCTCCAAATTTGCTGTATGGCCCATTCACTTACCTGTCTAAGTACAGCCAACAATAACCACACTATTAGCTTTATTAACAATGAATTGGCCAGTTTGGCTTCAACTACAGAACATACCTGGCTGTAGCCACAATGTCCAAACTTTTTAAACTGGTGCTGGCAAGCTGCGGTTTTAGGATCTTTAGGTATGAGCATAGTTAACAAAAAGCATGTTACTGTTGGCCACACTTAGATTAATAACATGAAAATCAAGTTAATTGTCATTCAACCGTACACATGAATACCGCCAAACAAAATAATGTTCCTTCAGACTGAGGTGCACAACACAGTACTTAAAATTCACATACAACACTGTATATTACCACAAATAAATTAACAAATAATAAGGTATATCCCAGAAGACTGACATTTAGCCTAAGGTGCAGTTACAAAACAAGTCGAAAAGTAAACAGAATAACGCTGTTGGGACTTCGCATGTGATGAGAGCTGGGTGCTGGCAGGGAGTTCAGTAGTCCCACAGCCTGGGGGTAGAAGCTATTTCCCATCCTAACGGTCCTTGTCCTAATGCTACATTACCTCCTGCCCGGTGGTAGGAGGTCAAAGACATTGTGGGATGGATGGGAGAGATCCTCGAGCTGGCACACTGAGTGCACTGCATTCAACCAAAGGACCATCACGCTTTGCAATGCTGAGAATCATTACAGGCATCTATCCAAAGTAATCCAAATTTATTAAAAACACATGGAACACTGGGTCGAACATTGAAATAAGTACAGGTCCATGCTTTCCGATTCAGCAACACAAACAAACCGGGCTCAAAAACGGTTACTTTTCCCAAGCAGCAAGTCTGATCAATAGCTCCAACCACTAACACACCCACAACACCCCCACCACCAATACTTTTATCATTTCCTGTCAGTTAACTTGCATACAGTCGCTCTCGTAGCTACCGTCATTTTATGGGCATAAAAAACAATGTATATAAGCTAAGTATTTGTTTTTTATTATTGTGTTCTTTATCTTATTGTTTTTTTTGCGCTGCATCGAATCAGAAGGAACAATTACTTCATTCTCCCTTACCCTTGTGTGCTGGAAATGACATTAAACAATCTTGAATCTTTTAGAGACCAGCTGTAAAGCATTTGTATGCAAAACGGTAACAAACCTAGGATTTCTGGCTTCCAACATTGCATCAGAGACCATAAACATCCAAAGTTCATGGGGTCTTTTAACACTGAAGTCGCTGCACAATGGGGAAGAACAGAGCCACTTGAGATGGAGAAAGACGGGACTCCTTGCACTTCAAAGCATTGTTTACCTCACACATACAGTTTGTGTCAGATGGGTAGAGAAAGAAAAACACATCTTGAAAGAAAAAGCAGCTAATAGCCACAAAAGCTCAACTTAGTTCCTTTGTATGATGAAGGAGACGTGCAATTATCCCAAAACTCTCTTAGCATCAGGAATTAAAACTTGTTTTTACTTGGGCAATTAAAGGAACCCGAGTTGATTTAGAACTCATCAGTGACAATAAAAATTTACTGATATTCATCAGTTTATTTCCATTTAATTGCTAATATTACAGACAGCTAATGGACTCCAAGGAGCAAGTATTTAGCAATAATCCTATCTTTCTAGTTGCCACATTAACAGAAGCGAATCAGTTTCAATTTTCTTTTCTGCTATGCAGTCTTTAAACTTAATAGTCTCAGAATTCTCAATATACAGTCATTCAATCGTACAGCATTCAAATGGGTCCAGTGAGTCTGTGCCAATAATTAATGCAAATGCACCCATTTATATTAATCCAACACTAATCCCATTTTTTTTATTTTCCCCCCATTTTTATCAACTCCCTCGAGAATTAACCACTCAACTACCCATTTAGCTTATAAAGCTGGATGTCCTTTGAGATGTCAGAGGAAACTGGAGTGCCAACAATAAGCGCTCACAGTCACAGAGAGAAAATAGAAAGCAAGCTTATTATTGAAGTACATATATATCCACCAATACTGCCCAAAGATTTATTTTCTTGCAGGCATTCATTGTAGATACAGAGAAACGCAATGAAATCAATGAAAAACTACAAAGACAGAAAACCAATGAGCAAAAGACAAACTGGACAAATAACACATATGTAATAAATAATAGAGAATACCAATTGTAAAGTCCTTGAACGCGAGTCCATGGGCTGCAGAATCTGTTTAGTGTTGAAGTAAATGCCGACTGTTTACTCTTCTCCATAGATGCTGCCTGACCTGTTGAGTAGCTCCACATTCTGCATGTGTTGCTTTGGACCTCCAGTATTGTGAGCTTCTAGTGTTTGTGAAGCCATCCACACTGGTTCAGGAGCCAAATAGTTGAAGGGTATTAACTCTTCCTGAACCTCGACATGGACAGATCTGAAGGTTACAAGTGAACTGGGGTAACTCGAGGTGTGAGCATGCAGCCCCCACTAACTATCCTGATTACAGGTGTTCCCCCCCCCCCCACAAAGGTAGAGCATTCCTATGAAACCATTCTTAAGCCGAAATGGTGTAAAGCGAAGAACCATTAACTTATACGGGAAAAATTTTCATAAAAGCAAAAATCCTCTTTGTAATGCGAAAACAGGTTACTAATGTAGGTCTCTTGTAAAAGTGAAGCGACGTAAAGCGAACATTCGTAAAGCGGGGGACAGCTGTATTCCAAAATAATTTGATCACACTTGAACATCTCAATGTATTTACCTGCAACCTTTTGGTTTTTTCTGACGAGAATGACTTCCGAGATGATCGTGGTTATTGCAGCATTTGAAACTATTGACATGAAAGATGAGTGCCAGGTGACATTTCCTGTCTGTGTTCTTTCTCCGGGTGGATACTGGCCTCAATCCCACCATCCACTAACAACATTTCGGGCCAAAACCATTCATCATTGACGTTTGATAACTGTTGGCTAGTTATTCCAGTCCATACATGTCAGCTCTTCTGCCGAGTCCTCCAGCATTTCTAGCATCTGCAGAATCTCTCGTGGTTATATGTGTAGCTAGCTCAGCTCTTGGTTAACGGTGACCACCTTCCCAGGATAATGGGGAGCTCAGACCGATAAACATGCTCTTCTTTTCCTATTTACATTACGGCACCACTGCAGCGTAGCGGTTAGTGTGGCACTATTGCAGTTCGGGGCATTCCGGCACCTTCTGTAAGGTGTCTGTACGGCCTCCCTGTTGAATGCGTGGATTTTCCCGGATGCTCCGCTTTTCTCCAAGGCCTACCGGGTAGTCTAATTGGTCATTGTATATTGTCCTGTGGTTAGGCAAGGGTTAATCGGGTTTGTTGGGGGTTGCTGGGGTGGCTCGAAGGGCCTATTTGATGCTGTACCACTAAATAGATAAATATTTGCCACACACTAAAAAAAATAACAAACTGCAGGAATCTCAAGCTAATGATTAGTAACATTCAAGAAAAGTATGCTTGAACATTTAATCTACAGGTTAACTCAAATCAGCTAAGTACCTTACTCCACTTAACTGACATATTCAAAATGTTGTTGAGTTCAGCAGTCATGCTACTCCAGGGCAGCGGTCTAATTATAATTCCAAGATGTTGCAGTGTAATGCGTGTCCCCATAAAACTCTTTGCCTGATGAAAATGCGGTTTCAGCAGGAGCTCCGTATGTGCACATTCAGCTCAGGTCTGTGGACGTCACAAAAGGCTTGAAATTCCAGCCAACAGGCAATACTAATGCAGAGTAAGTCCAGTATTTTTTTTTAAAAGAGAGCTCAGTGATTGGCCCTTCTAGGCCAATCGGCCCACATTACCCAACTACACCCATGTGACCAATTAACCTACTAACCCATACACGTTTTTAACGTGACAGGAAACTGAAGCACCTGGAGAAAACGCACACAGACACGGGGATAGAACATACAAACTCCTTATAGGCAGCAGCAAGAATTGAACCCGGGTCTCTGGCACAGTAATTGCATTGGGCTAACCGCTTTATTATCATGCCACCCCCAACCAACCAGACACACATGTTCCTTGGACATATCTGCAAACACCAATACCGAAGAACAGAAAAAGCCTACAAAATTGGTAGATATAGCCCAGTCTATCACAGGCAAAGCTCTCCCCACGCTTGAGCACATTTACATGTAACTCTGCCAAAAGAAAGCAGCGTCCACCATCAAGGACCAATACAATCTGGGCCATGCTCTCTTGCTACTGCCACCATCAGGAAGGAGATACAGGGGCCACAGGTCCCACATCACCAGGTTCAGGAACAGTTATCACCCTTCAACCACCAGGCTCCTGAACTAATGTGGATAACTTCACTCACCTCAACCCCGAAATTATTCCACAATCCATGGACTCACTTGCAAAGACTCTACAACTCATGTTTATTGTACAGGTGGCCCCCATTTTTCGAACGTTCGCTTTACGACAGCTTGCTGTTGCAAAAGACCTACATTAGTACCTGTTTTCGCTAACCAAACAGGATTTTCGTTTTTATGACAAAAAGACTCCTGCTTTATACATGTGTTTACCCCAAGAAAGACTACCATGACCGTGAGGCCTTGCGTAGGCAGTTGTGTGCACATGCGTGTACGTGCGTAGGCGTGTACGTGCATTTTTTTTTCTCCAAATCCATTTTGGCTCGCTGTCTTCTCTATTCTGATAAGTGAAATTACACCATACATACAATATTTCTACTTTATATAGGCTGTATATTTATCATATCATTCCTGCTTTTACTATATGTTCGTGATATTTTAGGTTTTATGTGTTATTTGGTTTGATTTGGCAGGTTATTTTTTGGGTCTGGGAACGCTCAAAAATTTTTCCCATATAAATTAATGGTAATTGCTTCTTCACTTTACGACATTTCGGTTTACAAACGGTTTCATAGGAACACTCTACCTTCGGATAGCTGGGGTGGTGGGGGGGGGGGGGCCTGTTTTTTTTTTAATTAATATTATTACTTTTTTTGTATTTGCAGTTTGTCTTTTTTTTGCACATTGGTTGTTTATCATTGATTCTTCATTGATTCTTTTGTATCTCTTTGTTCTACCATGAATGCCTGTAAGAAAGTGAATCTCGGTAGCAAATTTGACATATACAGTAAGTGCTTTGATAATGAATTTGCTCTGAACTTTGAAGAATCTATCTGCCAGTTATTCCATTATCGTACATACAACATGGCAATGAGAGTCAGTGGTTGAAGTGCTCGGAAGTGGTGCTATTGGATATGTCAGAAACCATGGCAGGTTCAATCCTGACCTGGGGAGCTGCAGGCTCATTCTGTCTGTGACCATGTTGGTTTTCTCTCAGTGCTTCAACTTTGTCACACATCCCAAAGACTAGATTGCTGGGTCAATTGGCTGTTGTAAATTGCCCCCTGGTGTGTAGGTTAGTGGCAGAGTCGGATAGGAATGCGGGGAGAAAAGAAATGGGACGAATTAAACCTGAGTGGTTGGTCGTTGGCACAAACTCAAAGGTTAGCTTCATTTCTTACACGTGTATCGAAACTTAACAGTAAAATGTGCCGTTTACCATCACTGTTCGTGATGTGCCAGGGCCAGCCCTCACGCTTTAATACCAACGCAGCATGCGACAACTTACTCAACCTAACCAGTATGTCTTTGGAATAAGGGAGAGAAGTACAGAACTTGGAGGAAACCCACATGGTCCCAACCAGAATGTACAAACTCCTTAAAGACAGCGGTGGAAATTGAACCACCGTGATGCACAGTTCTGCCTTGGTCCTGCTCATGCTACCTAGAACATCTGGCAGTCAGATGTTGTCCTTTTTATCTGCTGATGGAGTTTTCCACCAGCAGTGTACATTCCACCTCAGACCCATGTCAGGCAGGCTCATGAGTCTGCTATAATCAGTGGGCACAACACAGTGTACCCTGATACCTTCCCAATCATTGAGGGGGGATTGGGGATTTCAACCAGGCCATCTCTGAACAACTACTGCAAGCTTATCACCTGCGGAACCAGAGGAGCCAACATACTTGATCACAGTTATAACACCATCAGAAACTGTGACTGTGCCACCCCACCTTGAAACGTCTGATCAGCTGGCGGTATTTCTCCTCCCAGCGTATAGGCAGAGACCAAAGACTGCAGCACCAGTGGTGAGAAGCGGGCAGGATGAGTGTTTACAGGACTGCTTCGAGTCAGTGGACTGGAAAATATTCAGGAATTCATGTCCAAATCTGAACGAATATGCCACATTTGTCAGTGACTTCATCAACACCTGTGAGGATGAGTGTGTGCTTTCAAGAACATACCACACATACCCAACTAAAAGTCGTAGAGGTACCAGGAGATCTAGTCTTCTATGGGCTAGATCTGTGGTATTCAAGACCACTGAAGAGGCGGGCTCTTCTAGAAGCCCAGTGTGCCTTCAGGGTGCCAGATTTTCGTGGCTCTGCAGGCGGGCACATCCAAGGCTGGTGCCACCGCCAATGACTGACGCGACGTGAGAGAACAAGGAAGATCCAAAGCAGCGGGCTTGCTGTTGGTCATGTGCCCAGGGGCACAGAGCTCAGAAAAAGTGATGCAACAGACTTTCAACGTCATAAATCAGTGAGCCACTTTGTACACCTCCCCTCTCGCTGTGAAACGGGGACATCTCTTTTTCCCTCATTTGGGAGAGAGCCTGTGGTACGTCGAATACTGGGTGAAAGAGTAGTCTTTGGGATACTGCTAGTCTGTGCCTTTATTGATGCTTTGCTGCATGCTCGAGTGCTTGGTGGAGGGTGCTGATGCTTTTTTGCTGGTAGGGAGAGGGGAGTCGTTTCCTTGCTGGTGCTTCTGTGTTGGTGGGGGGGGCGGGAGTTTGGCTTTGGGGTTCTAACATTTAACTGTCATTCATTCTTGGGGGCTCTTCTCTGTTTTCATGGATGTTTGCGAAGAAAAAGAACTTCAGGATGTACATTGTATACATTGCTCTGACATTAAGTGTACCATTTGAAATCCATTGATCAATAATTATACAAGTCCAGGTACGAACTATAGAAAGCTATTTTTTCTTTGAAAGAGCAAAGAAAATTTTGATCGAGTTTGAAGACAGAATCGGATGCACGTCAGCTGTGGCAGGGTTTGCAGGTCAATGCTTCCTACAAAGCAAAACCAAACATCATGAATAGCAGTGATACTTCACCACCAGGAGAGCTTGCACCTTTTATTCCCACTTTGTCTGAATCTCTGCAGGATCTGGTGACCCTACGAATTGCCTCGGAGGCTGAAGTCAGAACATCTTTCAAGAGGGCAAACCCCCGTAGGGCATCGGGCCCTGATTAGTGTACCTGGCAGGACTCTGAAAACCCCTGCCAATCAAGGACATTTTCAGTTTCTCACTGCTGCTGTCAAAGGTTCCCACCTGCTTCAAAAGGGCAACGGCCATACCACTACCTAAGAAAAGCAGGGTGAAATGCCTCAATGACTATCGTCCAGTGGCACTCACATCTTCTGTGATGAAATGCTTTGAGAGCTTGGTCATGACTAGAATCAGCTCCTGCCTAATTAAGGACCTGGACCCGCTACAATTGGCTAATCACCATAACAGGTCTATAGCAGGAGCAATCTCACTGGCTCTCCATTCAGCCTTGGATCACCTGGACAGTAATAACTACGTCAGGCTGCTGTTTACTGACCACAGCTCAGCACGCAACACAATCACACCCTCAGTTCTAGTTAACAAGTTCCAAAACCTGGGCCTCTGTATGTCCCTCTGCAAGTGGATCCTCATTGAGAGACCACTGTCTGTGCAGATCGGAAGTAATCTCTCCTCCTTACTGAGAATTAACACTGATTCACCTCAAGAGTATGTGCTTAACCCTCTACTCTACTCTCTCTACATCCACAACTGTGTGGCTAGGCACAGCTCAAAAACACCATCTATAGATTTGCCAATGACTGAACTATTGTTGACAGAATTTCACATGGCGATGGGGTGTACAGGAGAGGAAATAAATCAGCTGGTTGAGTGGCATTTCAACAACAACCTTGCACTCAATGACAGCAAGACCAAGAAATTGACTGAGAGCTTCAGGAAGAAAAAGTAATGGGAACACACATCAGTCCTCATCAAGAGATCAGAAGTGGAAAAAGTAAGCACTTTCAAGTTCCTAGGGGTCAACGCCTCCGAGGATTTATCCTGGGCGCAATATATTGCCAAACATGAGAAAATCTGCAGATGCTGGAAGTCCAAAACAACACACACAAAATGCTGGAGGAACTCAGCAGGTCAGGATGAAGGGCCTCGGTCTGAAACGTTGAAGTTTACTCTTTTCCATAGATACTCCCTGACTTGCTGAGTTCCTCCAGAATTTTTTTGTGTGTGTTTCCCAACATATTGATGCAAGTACAAAGGCAGCAAGGCAATGGCTATATTTCACTCAGAGTTTGAGGGGAATTGGTATGTCACCAAAGATACCCGCAAATTTCTACAAGTGTATGATGAAGAGAAATCTAACTGGGTGCATTACCATCTGGTATGGAGGGGACCACTTAGCCAGCTCCATCATGGCACTAGCCTCTCCACAATTGAGGACACCTTCAAAATACCGTGTCCCAAAAAGACAGCGTCCATCGAGGTCCCCACCACCCAGGATATGCCTTGTTCTCATTGCTACCATCAAGGTGGTGTACTGAAGCCTGAAGACACACACTCAACATTTCAGGAACAGCTTCTTCTCCTCCATCATCAGACTTCTGAATTAACAATGAACAGTATCTCACTATTCTTCTCTTTTTGCATGACCCGTTTAAATTTAATTATACATATGCTTCAGTGTAATTTATAGTTTTTAATTCTGTATTGCAATGCACTGCTGCTGCAAAACAGCAACTTTCACACATACACCAGTATGATTCTGATTAGCCACTGTTCTACCCAATTTATTTTTAAGAGATACAACACAATAACAGGCCCTGTCCACACAATCCTAGTGGGCTAAAGGGCCCATTTCTTTGGTGTCTCTATGCATGATGCCTGGGATTTTCTTGCTTAGAAATTAAAACTTATAGAAGCTTTAGTACCAGTTCTAGGAGAAGGAATCGGGAGAGTCAAAAATGATTCAGCATCAGCAGCCTTAGAAAGCACCAAGCTTGCACAGCACATTTCCATCACAGGAGTGAAATCTGCAGATGGGACAGAAAAAGCAATGGATAAGGACAGGAAGCTGGCATTGAATACTATTGGGAAGTGGGGCTCAGATTTATTTATTACATGTACATCAAAACATAGTGAACTATGGTACATTGTTTACGTGAACAACCAGCATATCCAAGGATGTACTGGTTGTACACAAATGTGTACACGTAATGTACATAATTACGGCCACATATTCTGGCATCAAAAAATCAATGCTAGAATAGCTACAGCAAATTAATAATTACAGAAACAATATTCAAGGATAATAGAGATAGAAATGTTTACCCGACTGAAGGAAAAAAATGCACTAATAGACAATGCCAAATCCAAGCTCGCAAAATTGATTTTGAGTTAGAATGCATTAACGATCATTTAGGTTTAGTTTAAGTAGTGGAAGAGTTAAACTGAAGACAGTTATGATGCATAAATGAAGGAAACGGACTGTACAATGGGTAGAAGGTAGCATTAAAGGCTCAGCAAGCGCTGTTGTTTTGACGTGCTGGGAGTCTGGTTCAGCATGAGAGAGTGACCAGCCAGCAGATCATAGCCGAAGTTTGTGATTAGATTCAAGAGTGGACAAGAGCTTCTGCTTTGGGCACAATTAGTGCTCGTTTTCAGTTTTGTTGAAATTAATACTCCATCTTGTTTGCATCAAAGTTAATTTTCTTGAACGAGGTACTTTTTCCAGCAACATTCTTAATTTCCTCGCTTTTTTAAATGTTAAAGCATATTCCTTGGTGCATTCTTTATTTTATGAAGTTAGGAAAGCTAATAAGGTTTAAAAACATACACTTAAATTGTGCAATAAATAATGGACTCAGCGGGTTATTTTAGTCACCAAGTGATGAGGATCTGCACCAGGAGTTTGCAGTGAGGTTCACGGATTGCATGTCATCTCAGATAGAGTTAAGCAAGTTCAGAATACTCCATTTGTTCAACACAATACCTTCTGCATCTCGTACAAACCATCTGAATGTGCCCCAATACTTAATGCCTGCAGGCAGAAATCCGATCATTGTAATTTTAGCCTGTTTTTCATGGACACTGACACAGCAGATCAGATTTCCTCCCCAGCCAGCTTATTGACTATTGGAATACATGCAGCCAGGAAGGTTTCCTTGGCTTAAGCCTGTTTCCTGGATACGTGAGCAACATTTTGGTTTTCAGGGTCAACAATGAACATTTCATGATCTTCAAGAGTGGATGAATTCCTTTGCATCATATTGGGATGATATGTACCAACTTAAGGCAGCTATAAGTTAGCATGAATTTTAGAGCGCCTGTCTGTCATTCCAGGAGATGTTGGTTAAGTTCCAATGACCTAGGTTTGATTTCCGTCTCTGGTGTTTTGTAGAGTTCAAATTCATTTATTATCATCAGAGTCATGGAACACGACAGCACAGTAACAGGCCCTTCAGTCCATCTCAAGGTCCTGTCCCGAGCCTTTGACTCATCAGGCCGGTCGGTGCTTATGCCAGTTTCTGTGGTGTGAAACCACTGAGAATACGAGACTCACCCGCCCCGCCCCCAGATAGGATGCCAGTCTATCACGAGGTTGACCTCCCAGTATTTTTTGCCGGGACCCATTTTTCAGCTGGGTGGACTGGAACAATGTGTGTGGTTAAGTGCCTTGCTCAAGGACACACACGCTGCTTCGGCTGGGGCTCGAACTCACGACCTTCAGGTAGCTAGTCAAACACCCTAACCACTTGGCCACACGCCATACAGTCCACCTAGTCTATGCCAAATTGGTAATCTGCCTAGTCCCATCGAGTTGCACTTGGACCATAACCCTCCATACCCCTCCCATCCATGTAACCATCAAAATTTCTTACATGTTAAAATTGAACCTGCATCCACCGCTTCCACTAGCAGCTCATTCCACTCTCTCACCAACTTTTGAGTGAAGTTCCCCCTTAAAACATTTCACCTTTTACCCTTAATCCATGACCCCTCACCTTAGCCATGTGTGTCATCACCCAATAAATCTAAGCATACGCTGGGGGTACCTCCTGTATTGCCACACATTCTGGCGCCAACAAGCAGCAACACCACCATAACAGCAAAACAATTCCCTTTCTTTCCTCTCGCCCATCCATTCGCACACACACACACACAGAGAGGCCTCTAACTCCAATAGGGGATGCCTCCAGCAGACACTCAAGACATTGGGCATCCAGTCAACTCGCAAACTCACAGACCTGGAGCTTTGGCCATCAGACCTAGACTTCCAGACCTAACTTTGGTCTTCAACCTTTGATCATTGGTGTCAACCCCAGCACTTTGAACCCGAGGCCTTGAACTCTGGACTTACGACTCATTGACCTAGGAGATCACTGGGACTGGCCAACCTGGAGTGTCAGTAGCCTGCCGGCATCACTGGTCTTCATCCACAGCACTTGCTGATCTGACATCCATCCAAGGGGACTGCTAACCTTTGACTGGGACTCCTGCCTGATCTCTCAACTCCTCACATCTCTGTTCCTAAACCCTAACCTGACCCCAACTTCCTGCTCTTTCCAAAGCCATCCTAACCCAAAACATAACCAAGTCTGAGCAACAGCCTCAACAGACATCGCAATTTGGCTCCACCTGACCGGGAAAACAAGCTGGCACATTTCTTCCCCCCCCCCCCCTCGATTGTTCACTCTCCCACTTACTCTTTGAGCAGACACCTTTGTTTACAGCCCATCCCCTCAGTGACTCATTTTACTCCACCAAAGACTGATGAATGGTTCATCAGTCTGATGAAGGGTCTCTATATGGAATCTGCTCAACTCTGACCTCCATTTAAGGGTATTTAAATAGTGCTAGACCAGAAGACATAGGAGCAGAATTAGGCTATTTAGCTCATCATGGCTAGGAAGGTGCAGAAAAGATTTAGTTGGATGGCTCCAGTCAGCTACAAAGTCAGATTGAGGAAATTTGAGTTGTTCTTCTTGGTACAAACAGTGTTATGAGGAAAATTAATAAAGGTATACAAGATCATGAAGTGTTTAAATTGGTAAAGTCAGCAAAGCTATTCCCAATGGGCGATGATTCAAGAAACGAGGAGCAGTATCAAAGCAATGGTTTAAAGATATTTTAAAAAACCTGAAGTTTTATGATCTGTAACTTACAAAACAAAACAAACACAGTCATAGAGGCATAGAACAAAACAGCATAGATACAGGCCCTTCAGCCCAACAAGTCCATAGCAACCAAGGAAGTGTGTAGAAAGCATGAGGCTGAGTGAAGCCTTTCACAAGGGAATTGCACAGGGCCTTTGAGCACAATAATTTTAAGGGCTATTGGCAAAGTGTGAGATGGTCTAGACGACTGCATAAACAGAAAGCATGGACTTGATTGACCAAATAATCTCCTGCCAAACAATAATGACTCTATAACTGAATTAGCATGTGTGGGTAATACAATTTTAGTGCCAATTCTTTTATTCAGGATTATCAGCAGAACTTCAAAGATGTGTTGGCTGAAACAGATGGTAAGAACAGAGGAGGCAATACTCAAGTACATTTTGGCATCTCAAATCCTCACCAATGTTTTCCTGGGATCTGTAGGTTAATAGTACATTTTATTTTTTTTTAGTTCTAGAGTTGCATCGCAGAACAGGCCTTTCCAGCCCAGCAACCCGCCTATTTAACCATCGCTTAATCACAGGACAATTTACAATAACCAATTAACCTACTAACCTTTGGAATGTGGAAGGAAACTAAATCACCCAGAGGAAACCCAGGCATTTCATGGGGAGGACAATATAGACCCCTCACAGACGGTGTCATAATTGAATACCAAATATCCGACTCTGCTGTAAATGCGTTGTGCTAATCACAACCCCAATACTTAATTAGGGTGAGAATTTATCTACATATTGTCAATTTACCAAACTTTTTCATCACACATCATGCGCAGTAGATCATGCAGTGTGGTAGTGTACGGGTTAGCTCAACGTTTTACAGTGCCAGCGATCAAAAGATAGCAATTCGTTCCCTTCTGCTGTCTGTAAAGAGTTGGTGGTTCTCCCCATGGCGCGTGTTTCCTCTCAGTGCTTAAGTTTCTTCCCATTTTCCAAAAAAAAAAAGAAAAGACACAAGGATTGGGTTTATTAAGTTGGGGGCATGATATGTTGGTGCCAGAAACATGGCGACAATTACAGGCTGCATCAAGAACTTCCTCAGGCTGTGCTGGTCTTAAATGCAAACAAGGCATTTCACTGTATGTTCTGATGTACTGTACATGTGACAAATAAAGCTAATCTTTAATAGCCATCTATAAATAATACATCACTTGTTTGAGAATTTTCCCTCAAATCATGTGGTCAAAACTAATAGCTAATCATAGAACTTCTATTTGTCCTTAAAACAGATTTGCTGTAGTGCAAAACAGCTTCCAAAGAGCTACGGGTTAATCATTCCGTTTGTTTAAAGGCCGCAAAGAAGCTTCAAGACTTTCAGGTCTTCAGCAGGATTTCAACCATTCTGATGTTTTCAATAACTTCTGATGTTTTCCCATTCACTAGAAGATCTACTGGAGGGAGACAAAACTGCTGTAAAGTTATTTTAATCCAAACCTATGAAAGGAGTCCTGGATTGCCAACGAATTCTGGGGAAACTCCTAGGTCTCACAAAAACGCTTCTCAATTTCCTCCCAGAAGAAAGAGCTGGAAAGAGATTGTCAGACTGAAGCGCTGGATAGACTGCCCAAATGTTCTGGTGGCTAGCACAGTAAACTAACAACACTTGGAACTGGCAAGGTTCTCAACCAATTGGTGCTTATATCTTTGATCAGAGTTCAAGTGATAGCTTAGGTGTTGTAATATTTGTTCTTATTGATGCCATTTGAGAAGTCTTTCGTTGTCTGATGTTGATTTTGAAACGTCCATTGCTGAGTTAACAAGGCAGCTTTAGTTTGAAAAAATTTGATATTAGCTGTTACTTGTTCTGTATAAGCATCAGAATCTCATTCCAATAGTTCTAGCGTTGCTTTCAGCCTTAACTTCACAAGAAACTGAAGTCCTACACACATAACATCAGGCTGACATCATTGAAGATGCAATTGAGTAAATGCTGGGAGCAGAATGCCCACTTACCTCACTGGAGAAGGGGTGGAAAAATGAAATATAGAGCCTTCTCCAATGAAGTGAGTGAAAGATGGTAGACCCAGAGCAGATGGGCATCTGTTACAGATGGTCAGGAACGAACACACACACACACAAAAATCGGATTAGTGCTTACGTGTGGAAAATCTCAGAGACCTATTAATATAAATATACCCCAGTCTGGAAGATTATTATCAATATTTCATCATCTCATCTGATTACAGTGAAAGAAATCAGAATAACTAAGCGGAAACCTCTTATGCATATTGTCAGCCACCTAAATGTTCAACTAAGAGGCGTTATAACTCAAAAACACCATGTGGAGCAAACAGCATGCAGGAAATTGAAGGGGTTAATGGAAGAGGAGAATAGTGTTCAGTCTAGGCACAAAAATCAAATCCACGCCTGGGAATTATGACAAATATTAAAATGGATTGAGCAAACATCAAGATATCTTCAATGTGTGTGGCAGGGAAGAGTCTGTGGATGTTAAAAATCTCGAGCAACAGTGCCAAAGAAACATGAAGCCAGCTGGCATCTGTGCGTTTGCAGAAGGTGGTGTGGCGGGCGGGGGGGGGGGAAAGAGGGGGAAAAGATGTGTCCTCATTTCAGATCAAAACCCTGCTTCAGGGTCCCGAGCAGGGCTTTGATGCAAAACATCAACAATTCCTCTCTTCCCCCAACCCTCCACACACATTTACTGTTTCACCAGCAGACTGTTTTTTCACTTTTGTTCAAGATGTCACACAAGTTGATAGAGAGATTAAGGTGGTACGAGGTGTGTTGCCCTTCATTAGTCAGCGGATTGAGTTCAAGAGCTGTGACATAATGTTGCCGCTCTATAAAACTTCAGGCCGTGATCATTCATCAGGACCGGCTAAGAGCCTAAAAGCTGCCCTTTGAATGAAAGCATCCCCAACATCTAGAAGACCAGCTCTTTGAGTGACTTGCCGAATGATTAAATATCGGCTACAAACCATAAACAGTAAATGATGGAGATGTGGAAGGATAACTACCCAGTGAAACAGGGTAGTTTCTTAGATAATATTCCATGACACCTTTCAGTAGAAACTCTTAAGGGAGCTTTGTGAATTCCTTCTTTCATATGAGTATCCGTAACATAGATTAAAATCTCAGTGAGATGCACAATGCATACTATTGTTACCAATGTGTAGTCTAGATTTCTCCATTCACTGGGAACTCAGAAGCAAAATTATGAATTTCATGCATCATGATATGTTCCTAGTTCTCCTGTTTTATTTCTTCTATTGAAATAAAATTTGTTTGCGCACCAAAATACTGCAGGATCTAATTTCTGTTTTGACAAAAATGTTTTAAACTGGTACGTCAGCATCAAAGGCAATAGACCAAACAAGTATATCCTATGACTTTAAGGGTCCAATCGCGAGATCAAGTCCAGGGACTGCATTTGGAAGAACAGCGATATAGAAAGATAGAAAACCTATAGTACAATACAGGCCCTTCGGCCCACAAAGCTGTGCCGAACAGGTCCTTACCTTAAAAATTACCTAGGGTTACCCATAGCCCTCTATTTTTCTATCTCCACGTACCTGTCCAGGAGTCTTTTAAAAGACCCTATTGTACCAGCCTCCACCATCGTCGCCAGATATGCTTTGATTTGCATCAACTGTCACTAAACAAAACTTAAAATCCAGTTGACTTCGGATAGAGTTCATGCCATGCATAATTTTATTACAGGCAGCAGTCTTTTCCGACGAGGTGCACGTTGGTTGTACTTGGAGAGTGAAGAACACAGCCTGCACTATGAAACTCCAAATCATCACTTAAAAAAACTGAGGTTCACTGTGTCAGGGATATCTCCTGTGTTCTATCCATTCCCCATGAAGTCACGGAGACAGCGTACAAACAGAAAGCGGCGGAATTGAAACTCAGGTCTGCCACAGTAATAGTGTTATACTAATCACTATGCTATCATGACATTCCTTCCACCTCAATAGGATGTGGGTGTTCTGTTGATACATGACTACTGCAGGTCCAGTGACCCGCACTCTCACCGGGATGCAGTCGGAGGGCTCAATGTATATTATATTTGTCACACTGCCAACTCACCAAACCCCAACCCTCACAGGCAGCCTCTCCACACACTGAGCTGCAAGGCAGACTGGGATTTGCACCAAGTTCCTGGCACAGCAGCGCCCACAGCAACATGGGCTACCAGGACCTGTCCCAGCACTGACTCTACACGCACTCTCATTTCTACAAATGCATCCCGAATGCTCTAAGATCCTGTGCATAATTCTGAAAGCCGCTTATCAAAAGGTACAGCAAGCATGCGGAGTAAAAGAATATGCAGTGCAACTGGACTTAAGACAGATCTCAGAAACCACACATGAATACAATGATCAGAATCAGGTTTATTATCACTGGCATGTGTCGTGAAATTTGTTAACTTAGCAGCAGCAGTTCAATGCAATACATGATATAGAAGGGGGAAAAAATAATAATTAAGTAAATCAATTGTAGTATCCATACATTGAATAATTTTTAAAAAATGCAAAAAACAGAGATACTGTATATTAAAAAAGTGAGGTAGTGTCCAAGGGTTCCATGTCCATTTAAGAATCGGATGGCAGAGGGGAAGAAGCTGTTCCTGAATCGCTGAGTGTGTGCCTTCAGGCTTCTGTACCTCCTACCCGATGATAACAGGGCATGCCCTGGGTGCTGGAAGTCCTTAATAATAAACACTGCATTTCTGAGATACCGCTCCCTGAAGATGTCCTGGGCACTTTGTAGGCTAGTGCCCAAGATGGAACTGACTACATCCACAATCCCCTGCAGCTTCTCCCAGTCCCACACAGTCCCACACAGGCGAGGTAGAGATCGATACATGTAAAGGCTGATTTATACTTGTGTGTACGGGCTATGCCGCAGCCTACGCTGTAACCCTGATTTTCACTTCTGGATCACTCTACGCCGTAGCCAGCATGTGTTAGTGTGCACCAAAACACTGGTTGGGGGTGGCGTTTTTATGCCACTGTGTTGAGTTTCTTCGTGAGAGACATGGACAAGGAAATGTATTTCAAACATTTTCGCATGTCGGCAGGTAGACTTGACAATTTGGTTCATCTATTTCACATCGGAGTACACACAGCCTACAGACATGGCGGAGAAGAAGCAATCAGAAATGCGATGCTACCAAACAGACCAATCACAGTTGTTGCGGTCTGCATCGCCCCGACGCGTGAATAACTTTTCTGGAGAGGTACACGTCACCCTCTGGCATAGGGTAGAGCATAGGTACGGTGTAGGATACGCGATACCTACGGTGTAGATGCGACACACAAGTATAGATCAGCCTTTTAAAAAGAACACTAAATAGAAATTAAGATAACTTAAAAGGGAGGTCACAACTTCTAAATTTTGGAATATTGGTAGTTTGTATTTATACACTTTGCAATGGTTAAACACTTAATGGCTGATTATTCTTTGTATTATTTAATTACTAATTATTTAAGTGTTTCATTCTGTTTTTCACACTTCTCTACTCAATTCCCCCTTCCACTGCCCAAACCCCATTCATAGTTCTTTCAAGGTGTCACATGGAAACCAAGTGTGCTTCAAGAACACCTGGGGACCAAACATTTTCTTATAACATGATATAAATATCTAAATGAAAGGAAATACTGTTAAATCAAAAGATTTTGCAGCGCTGTAGATAAACACAACCAGCTATTTAAAAAAGATCTTTACAGACCAACTATATAAAGAATAATTCTCTTGTTTAGTTTTATTTGGCTAAACCAATTCACAACATATTCACAAAAAAATTAGTCTAAAATGAGAAAAATAACAAAATGCAAATAGTAACATGCGCAATAAATGATCAAGCTGCTAAATTTTGCAAAATTCAGCAAAACAACTGCATCTAAAGACACACTATAGTTACTTTGGATTAATGTTAGAGATGAATAGCAAATATTTATGTCAGTAAAATGCATGAACAGAATTTCAAAACTGGATTTGACTCCTCCATTATTAAGTACACCATAAGCCATTGTAGCAGAACTAAGCAATTCAGCCCAATTTATTATCCCTCCCAACCCCATTCTCCTGCTTTCTCCCCATAACCTTTGATGGTGTAACTAATCAAGCACCTAAAACTCCACTTTAAATATACTCAATGACTCTGCTTCCACAGCCATCTGTGGCAAAGTACTTCACAGATTCACCACCCTCTGGCTGAAGATTCCTCCTCTATTCTAAATTGACGTCCCTCTATTCTAATGCTGTGCCCTCTGGTCCTAGACTCTCTGACCACTGGAAACATCCTTTCCACTACCACTCTATCTACATTTCAACATTCAATAGGTTTCAATGAGATACCCCCGACCTCCACTCCTTCCCCCCACCCCCCTCACCATTCTTCAAGAGACAGTCTACAGTCATTCAGAATTTAAGTTGTGGATGAACAGGACACATTTTGTCATTAAAAAGCATGACCAGCAGGAGGAGCAGAATTTCATAGCTGCATTTGCTGCCTCCATTATTAATTCAGACACCTCATTATAAGAAACAACGTAATCTAAAATAACTAGTCTAACTACCAAGTACAACCCTCAAAACAGTTGCCTTGAACTATAAGTAGATATCGCTGAATATATTTAGCAAGCAACACAAATAAATGTAATGCATGGGTGCATTGCTCAATTTTAAAAAAATTGAATTTTGAAAAAAAACATACAAAGTAATTCAAATTTAAATCCCTCTTGGATTTTGACATTCATAACTTGCACATGTGAGTATTCATTGTGGAGAAGCTGAAAATGTGAATACATTTTGCAAGCTACTGCCAAGGACTCTTGATTATGCGTTGTACTTTAGAATTTCCCTACATTATTCTAGGCCATGCATTTGAGAGGGGGAAAGTTCAAAAGGAATGTGAGGGGCAAGTTTTTTTTTAATTAAGATTTTGTGGGTGCCTGAAATGTGCTGCCTGGGGTGGTGGTAAAGGCAGATACATTAGGGATTTTTAAGAGGCATTTAGATAGGCTCATGTGAGGGTAATGGAAGGATATGGACATTGTGCAGACAGAATGGATTAGTTTAGTTGGCCGTTTGATTACTAATTTTACTGGCTTGACACAACTTTGTGCGCTGAAGGGCCTGTTTGTGTACTATGCTCCATGTTAGAATTGCCACAAAAATCTTTAAGCTATCACACATCTAAATTAAAAGCCGAATATGCAGGGAAGAAAAAAAATGTGTAATTCTCTGTCCAATACCAAGGAGACTTAAAAATGGCAGCTAACCAATTTTTCCAAAATAAATTGTATTCCAAACCATTGTCTTTCAAAAAAAAATTGGAACTTACTTCAATATTAAAATATTTGTGTCCAGTGGTCAATTTTGTTTTGATTTTAATTGTTCTTCCCCACCCCACTGAAATTGTCCTGTAAATATTAGCTCTAGCAGCATAACTGATATTATGATAATACAATTTGTGACAAACAATCGTTCCCACTGTTAAAGTGTATCTAAAACATCGAGCTGATTCACATGTACAAATCCAGCCCCCCAACCTCTGAATTTTTAGCCATTATTAGGTGTTTCACGACAGCGTTTATCCAAAAGTGTACAAGACCAAAGAAAATGAAGCAGACACTAATTAGCTACTTGATATAGCTGCCTTTCTGAAACACACTGCCCATTATACACAGCAAAAGAAAGGATTTTTATTTGATATTTTCTTTGAACTGCTGTGGGAGCTCTGTTGTGTTGAATGCCAACTCAACTCATTAACTAGTAGTCGTAACGGCTCATTCAAATTACAGAATTAAAAATTATATCAGCCTCAAATTAGACAAAAAATTTATGGAAAATAGAGGATCCTGGAGGTTTTATTCAACACTTAGCCATAACTAACATCTTTTAATAACAGTCTTCTAATTAAAGTTCAGAGGTTTGTTTTAGTATCTTCTTTATTTATTCTGCAAATGTCTACTGTCAAAGTCCACAAAAAATGTCGGAACTAATCATTAAAAAAAATATAGATCTAAGATTATTTGATGGCATTTTCAATACATAAAAGTGTAAAAGAGAACAAAATAATTGTCTGGATTCGATGCAGTGCAAAAAAAACAAAAAATACAAATATATATGTACTACAATATATATATTTAATATATATGTAAACTATCATGAGATACACACACCCCCCCCCAAATAATATAGATTAGTTGTACGTCCACAAAGTGATACTAGACACAGGAGCATCTGTACGCAAGGCGACACGACAGGAAATGATAAAGTAGTGGTGGTGGGGGTGTAGGTTAGTAGGCAGAGGTGAAACATAATATACATTTGCATTCATCAAGGCAGCTATGCTTTGAATATTTGCTGATCAACTTCAGTGAATTAAAAAGGCTGGTGACAGAGTTTTGGATGTGAAACTCAGAAAGCGGGCTTTCCTTGCGCACACTGGGTTAATCCTAAAATGCAGGAAACCTAGCTGCCCACAGCAAAACCTAGGAAGTCTATTAGATCAGCGGCAAGCAACTTCAGGAATATACTTAGAATGTCACCCTGCCTCCAGAGAATGGTCAGCCACACAGGTTTTGTCCCATTCAAGTAAAACTCGAGTTTGCAAGCTCGAGCCCCCTTCCTGAAGGGGTCAAGTTTTCCTTTAATTGCTGCCCCACCCCACCCCACCCTCACACTTCTTGCAGACAATGTCACATGCACAACCATTCAAAAAAAAAAATCCCCTCAATATTTTTGTCCTCTATATTCTAATCAGTGGCCAGGATTTTGTGACTGGGAAAGTGAGTAGAGAAATTTGGAAACCTGCCCAAGGTCTAAGATAGCAGGCTCAGACCATCTCAGCTCACAAGCTTCACTTAAATCCTGTCAATCAACTTAGACAAGCTGACACCCCGTTGACTCCAGATGAATACTTAAGCTTAGACATCTGTTTACCCCACTGTTCTTGTATGAACTTTCTTCTCAGAGCAAAGCCCAAGAATTTAGCAGAGAACATTTCCAGTAGACCACAGGACAATTTCTATGATCCCTAATCGCAGCAAGCAATCCGTAAACTTTACAGAGATCATACCTTCAGGCGGTTTCAACTCCTTCTCATTTTGCGAGCACCACCCAACAGGATGCAAATCTGCAGTCATGACATCACACCAAAAGTCTGCCCTGCGATCATCTCCATAGCCACTATATCGCAGGAGTAAAAGTTGTCCACACGTTGTGATGATTGTGGCAACCCAGTACGTGTTGGGATTACTCTTATTAGCAACTTCCAACTTCATTCCCGGCTGGAAACTACTCTGGAGGCTGATCTCAACCTGTGAACAAGAGAAAAATATCAATTGTTTATTTAGACCGCAAGACACAAGAGCAGAATTAGGCCCATTGAGTCTGTGTGCCATTCCATCATGTCTGATTTATTATCCCTCCCTACACTATTCAGCAGCCTTGTTCCCGGAGGCTTTGACATTCATACAAAATCACGAGCCTATCAAGAACATTTCCAGCAGAACCTGTCAACCTCTGCTTTAAATATACCTAATGACTTGGCCTCCAAATCCACCTATGGCAATGAATACCACAGATTCACCAGTCTCTGGTAAAAAGTTACTTATAATTTATGGGAGACAACTGTATGGAGCAGAATTATTCCATAAGACAGGAGTATTAAGGATCCATGGCACAGGCCATTCATCCCATCTACCCAACATCAGCATTATGTTCCATACAAGCTTCTTCTTACCTTTAATTTAACATGATCAGCTCAGATAATCAGCTGGTAGGGTGGTACTGCACGAACAACCTCGCACTCGATGTCAGTAAGAGTGAGGAATTGATTGTGGACTTCATGGAAGGGAGGGTCGGGGGATCAGAAGTGGAAAATGGTGAGCACTTTCAAGTTCCTAGGTGTCAACATCTGTGAGGCCCAACTTAGTTGATGCAAATACAAAGAAGGCACAACAGTGGCTATACTTCATCAGGAGTCTGAGGAGATTTGCTATGTCACCAAGGACACTCACAAATTTCCACAGATGCAACATGGAGAGCATTTTAACAGGTTGCAACACAGTCTGGTGTGGAGGGTCCATTGCACAGGATTGGCAAAAGCTGCAAAAGGTTGTAAACTCAAGTCAGCTCCATCACGGGCACTAGCCTCCGCAGCATTGAGAACACCTTCAAAAGGTGGCATCCCTCATTAAGGATCTCCATCACCCAGGGTATGCCCCCTTCTCCTTGCTATCATCAAGGCAGTTGTACAGGAGCCCAAAAACACACACTCAATGTTTCAGGAAACTTCTCCTCCACCAACAGATTTCTGAACGGATAATTAACCCATGAGCACTACTTTGCAATTTTCCCCTCTTTTGGCGCTACTTTTTTTTGTATATACTTATTGTAATTAATAGTTTTTATTATGCATTGCACTGTCCTGCTGTGGCAAAATAACAAATTCCACAACTTACGCCAGTGATAATTAAACCTGATCCTGGTATCATTCTGTTTCATTTTCGATATCCTAAATTCTTTAAAAACAATGTCTATGATGGTCGAAATTCCCTGCAATTGGAAATACTTTGTCAAGCTTTTAATATCAAGCAGAATCATAACTATAAGAATCATCAGGCCACCACCAAACTATTTCCTTGAAAAAATAATCCATGCCTTAAGGAAATGTGGAAGAAATGTGATCTAAGTGACTGACCATTAAATGAATGTAGGTGCCAGATGGGGTGGTTTGACTATCTCAGAAACTGCTGATCTCCTGAGATTTTCACACTCAACTGTCTCTAGAGTCGACAGAGAATCATGTGGGGAAAAAAACCAAATCTGGTGAGTAGTATTTCTGTGGGTAAAAGCACCTTGTTACTGAGAGATTTCAGAGGAAAATGGCCAAACTGTTTCAAACTGACAGGAAGGTGACTGCAACTCAAATAACCACATTACAATAGTGCTGTGCAGAAGAGCATCTATGAACACACAATGCATCAAACCCTGAAATGGATGGGCTGTGGTCGGAGCTCCCAGAGTGCTGTATTGGCAAGCTGCAGCGCTGGAGGTTCATGGCAGGAAGAGTTTTTCTTCCTTCTACCGTCTGTGTGAGATGATGGGCTGTCGGGACTTTTGAGACTTTCTTTTAAACCGTGCATGGACTGTTCTTTATAAGATTACGGTATTGCTTTGCACTGTTGAAACTATGTGTTATAATTATGTGGTCTCTGTCAATTAGTCTTTTATCAATTATGGTATTGTCTGCACTGTTGAAACTATACGTTAACTATACTTGTATGTAATCTATGTGGTTTTGTGTAGGTCTTGTAGCTTTAGGTTTGTCTGATGGGTTTGTAGTTTCTTTCCGGGGAACGTGCTAAGACAGTAGCGCGATATCGATACTCAGCAGCCTCTCCAGACTCTGGATTGGGGGTTACCAAACGTTACGTGGTTTTTCTTGTGTGGTCTGTTGTGTGGTTTTTCGTGATATCATTCCAGAGAACGTTGTCTCAGTTTTTAACTTCATTGTATTTGTGGTTTATAAATGACAATAAACTGAATCTGAATCTACAGCAGTAGAAGACCATGAACGTATACTCAGTAACCACTTTATTAGGTACCTCCTGTAGCTGATATGGATTAACAACCTAGATACAACAAAAAAAAGAAACCATCTTTTCCTCTATGTACTCTGTAAAATAGGGATCTGTTTTCAAATAATGCCTCTTTTGTCTAATCAAGGTTCTACATAGTTTAGCACAATGGCCTATAACTGCCTTTTTTTTAAACTCTACTCATTGCCCATCATGCTACTTGTCCCCAAATCTTGAATCTAGAAAACATTTCAAGCTTGCAAAGGTACTATAAATTGATGGTACATGGTAAGGCAGTATTCAAAAGTCAACTTCCGAAAAATGATAAAGGCCCAAGGCTTAAGAAATGAGTGGGCGGGTGCAAGTGATTAGCTTTATTTATCACACGTACATTGAAATATTGAAACACAATGAAATCCATCATTTAAACCAACCGTGGAGGGCAGCCCACTATTGCCATCACGCTTCCAGCACCAACACAGCATGTCCACAATTTACTAACCTTCGCTTGTATGTCTTTGCAATGCAGGAGAAAACCGGAACATGGTCACGGAAAGAACAAACTCCCTACTGACAGCGGCGGGAACTGAATCCAGATCACTGGCACTAAAACGTTAAGCTAACTGCTACACTACTGTCCCACTTAACATGATGGCCCATCACCTCCTATTCTTCTTGTTTTTTTTGCAGCTACTGCCATTTGTCCCCGAATCAACAACCTAGGAAATATTTGGGGCTCGGAAAGGAACTATATACAGTGTAGGGCAGGTCACTGTTGTTCATGAGCCAACTACTGAAAAAAGTTCAAAGGCCTGACACTCAAAGAAGGAATGGGCAGGAGTGAGGCTTGCAATTGAGTATTGTGACACAGACTGGGCAGACACAAAGACTTTGAGAGACGTCACAATCTAACGGAGAGCACAAAGAAGGGGATTATCTAAGGAGGGTTTCCAATGTTTGAGTCTACCTCATTCAGGTCCCTTTTACAAATAATGAAACAATGGTCACATCCTGTGAAGGAATACTTCTACACAAGCACTCATAATACAGTCACTACATGTTAACGTACAGGTCCAGGCCTCTGTATGCAATGATATCACTTGTTCGGAGGACCCAGGAGGGCAATCGCAGAATCTGAAAACCATGTAGGAAATCCCAAGTCTTATTCATAAAAGTGTCTCCATAGAATTCATACACAAATTTTTAAGTCAGTTGTTTTAGCCTTGGAGAATTTAAGGGAAAAATTATTATAAATAGTTAAATATCAATTATTTCATGCCTACTTTATTCCCTGGAGCGCAAGACAATGAGGGGAGATTTGATAGAGATATACAAAATTATGATGGGTATAGGGGTATAGACAGGGTAAAACACACAGGCTTTTTTCCACTAGGTTGGGTGTGACTAGAACTAGAGATCATGGGTTAAGGATGAAATGTTTAAGGTGAATGTGAAGGGAAACTTCTTCATTAACAGGGTGATGGGAGTGTGGAACAAGCTGCCGGAATAAGTGGTAGGTGTGGGTTTGATTACGACATTTAAAAAATGTTTGGATAAGTACATGGATGAGAGGGGTATAGTTGGTGCAGGTTGATGGGATTAGGAAGAATAATATTTCAACATGGGCTAAATGGGCTGAAGGGCCTGTTTCTATGACTCTACCTTGCTTTACCATTTCTAGTCATCTCCTTACACAAGTGCAGGACTGCCAATACTGTTGACTAGACTTTAAGGAACAATGAAATGGGGATTCAGCATCACAAAGTATTGGCCTGACTTAATGAACTTGAAACACTTTAGCCTACAACTGCATGGAATTAGAAGAGTTTGCAAAAGTCTCAGAGAGCGACACCTTCAATTACAATATAGATGAAAAATGCTAGAGGAACTCAGCAGGTCAGACAGCATCTGTGGAAGGCAGTAAACAGTCAGTGCTTCAGGGCAAGACCCTTCATCAAGGCCCTTCGTGAATCTTGATGAAGTGTCTCAGCCTGAAACACCGACTGCTGATTGCTTTCATAGATCCCGCCTGGCCCGATGAGATCCTCATCAACTTGTGTGTGTTGTTGTGAGTTTCCTGCGTCTGCTGAATCTCTTGCACTTGTTATATCTCCAGTTAAGAGTTTTGCAGAAGTTTCGTCAGAATTCTTCATAGGACTGAGGAGGGTTAGCTTCAGTGTGGTGTATTCTACTAATCAACTGGGTGCTCTCGCAGTTGCCAGAAATGAGCTTACCAGATGCGACCACTACAGCCAATTCCTAAAGATATGCCCCCCAATGCAAGCAGCACTCTCGCTGCACAGACAGTGTTGTTCATTAATGAGTAGATGGTGCAAGGATGGGAGGGGTTGGAAGAGGGTGCCAAGAGGATTAGAGGGGTCAGGTCAGACTGGTTAGGAACAGATACTGCCCCCTGCCCCCCAGGAGCACACTCTTTGTGCAAGTGGATCACGGATACTCTCCAGGGAAATCTCTTTAAGGGGTAATATTACATGACTGGAGTTTATTACACGTATATTTTTGGGAGACTTGAAATACAGGGAAACCTTCACATCCCTGTTGTGAGCTGCAAGACAGGGTAGAGAAAAATCTCCTCTTCTTGAACTCAGTGTTTGAGCAAACTCCCTGATGAATCCCTAACAGCAGCCGGGAACGGTGCTGAACATGGGAAGCTGAAAGTGACAGAGACCATAGCCACCGAAGGAAAAGGACACGTGAAAGTCCGATTTCATGTCACAGATCCCAATGAGATCTGAGTGACGCTTAACGGATAGCCCACTCAGGGGAAAAGCAGCTAGCGTGATCTGTTACTGTGAATAATAATGTTTTTATTTGGTACAGTGAAATTGAAGATCACACAAAAGACAAATTTTGAATCCTGCAACATTGTTGCTATTTCCCCCCCCCCCCCCAATTCCACATTCAGGAAAAATACAAATTCCAGAAAGACAGAGTCACATTTCCTGTCAGTCTTTAGACACACAGAAATGGGCACAATATTACTCTCATAGGCATTGAGCAGTTGAAAATTGGCTTAGTCCATTTTTTTTTGGAGAGATGCAAAGGAATTTGCAGATCAATATAAACTAGTGTTGGTACATTGTACTCTGCCTCTGAAATTCAGAAGTCGATGTAACTGTACTACTTTCGTATGATGAAATGTTTCCTCAAAGAATTCCAACAGATTTGGCAGGCAAGATTTCCTCTTCAGGAGGGGGCTTACTAATCATGCACTTCTAAGTTTCCTGAAACTTTGCCCTTAATAATTGGCTCCAACATTTTCCAGTCACTGAAGTCAGGCTAACTTCTTCTAACTCCCTCCCTGTATTAAAGGGTAGGGTGACATTTGCAATTTTCTAATCCTTTGGAACCATTCCAGAATCCAGTGGTTCCTGAAAGATCACTACTAACACCTCTACCACAATCTCTTTAGCTACCTCTTTCAGGACCCTGGGGTGCAGTCCATCTGGTCCAGGTGACTTATCTACCTTCAGACCTTTCAGCTTCCCAAGCACCTTCTCCCTAGTAACAACAACTACACTCACTTATACCCCGACATTCTCGCATTTCTGATATTCTGGCATCTTGCATAAACAGCTGACATTTTGGGGCAAGGCCCTTCATCGGGACTCCTTTATATGACTATTCTGCTGCACTGAATTGCTTGTGAATGGAGTGTCCTTTTAAGAGATAGAAAACAGCGCTTTGTTGTCTACTGACAATTCATATTCTGGTGCCATTCACTTTCCAACTTAAAGCTAGTTTAGTTTAACCTGGTTTCTCCCATTATGCTCTAGCTATGTTCCTTCCCTCCAGTCCAACTTCTTCTTCTTTCCACTTCCTTTCCAGTCCTGATGAAGCCTCTGGGCCCAGACTGCCAGCTCTTTGTTCTTTCCCATAAATGTTCCCTGATTGCTGGAACTCCTCCAACATTTGGTGTCTGTTACTCTGGATCTTCAGTACCTGCAGAATCTCTTGTGTTTTTATCGAGTCTGCTCAAATATTCCATTTGATACTGCTGTCAATTTTATTTCTTCAATGCTTGTTTCTTTATCCTGCTTTGTCCAAATAATAAGGATGGGAGAAAATTAATTGCATGGGCAAGGTTAAATACAGGGGGGGAAAAAATCCGTTAGCCCTTGCTGGTACTTCCCTGCAGACGAGCAAATAGCTCTTATCAGGTTATTCAACCCATTTCCAAATGGCATTATACCCTTTCCTTACATTTATGTGTCATACCAAATCTAAAATGCTGACACAGTATGCGATCGAGGCAATGACTGCATAAGAATCCCAGAGGCTCAACTTCCTGGTACAAAGTTCTCAGACAAAATAAATGTGACAAAAAGGCAGGTTGAGGAGTCAAGTCAAGTCACTTCTTATTGTCATTTCGACCATAACTGCTGGCACAGTACACATTAAAAATGTGACGTTTTTCAGGACCACGGTGCTACATGAAACAGTACAAAAACTACACTGAACTACGCAAAAACAACACAGAAAAAAAACTACACTAGACTACAGACCTACCCAGGACTGCAAAAAGAGCACAAAACAGTGCAGGCATTACAATAAATAATAAGCAAGACAATAGGCACAGTAGAGGGCAGTGTTAGTGTCAGTCCAGGCTCAGGGTATTGAGGAGTCTGATGACTTGGGGGAAGAAACTGTTACATAGTCTGGTCGTGAGAGCCCAGATACTTCAGTGCATTTTCCCAGATGGCAGGAGGGAGAAGAGTTTGTATGAGGGGTGTGTGGGGTCCTTCATAATGCTGTTTGCTTTATGTTGTCGGACAGGAGAAAGAAAGCCTCCAATATATTTCAGGACAATGCCAGTGATTTTAAACCTGATTCTGACAGAGGGAGGTTGTGTCCCTGGCAAAGCTAAACACTATCTGCTAGTGGAACTCAGAGAGTCAAGCAACATCTGTGGAACCAAACAGATGGTCTAGACCTGATCAATTCTGAATCATAAACGGGTCTGTAAAGGGAAGGAGGCCAGTACATGGGGGGGGGGGGTGGGGGTGAGCAGTGACAGAGACTGATATTAATGACAAAGCTGTTGCTTGAGGGTTGGCATCATCGAAAGCCACAGCAACTATTTAAGGTGAGAGGAAACAAGTTCAAAGGAGATGTGAGAGGCACAGAGACTTCAATGTGCCGCCTGAGGTGGTGGTAGAGGCAGATACATTGAGGACTTCTAAGAGACATTTAAATAGGCACGTGAGTGTAAAGGAAATTGAACAATATGGAAAGCGGTCTGGCACAACATTGTGGGCCGAGGGCCTTTTCTCTGTGCTGTACTGTTGTATGTTCTATCCAGAAATTACTTTTTTTTAATCTAAAAGCTCTTTCATCAAAATCATGGACATGCTGTTTAGCAGGCTACGATAAAGTTAAAGCCCCAGACTTTAATACATCCACATAGTACATACACCCAAAATATCGCACACAAGGTCTGACACTAAACGGAAATAAAAGCTGAGCGAAAAGCAATGGCTTTTATTTGTTTGGTGCTGAAATGTTGTTGCTTAACTGTATTCCTCACTATGACTGAAAACAGCTCACTATAATAGCAAAGAAGATATGAATAGGTAGTCTATTGAAACACCACTTAATATTACCTCATCCTTGATGGATATGTATTTTCAGACCACCTCAAGCATCATATAGTAAATACAGCTCAATTGATGCCCGATGGAATGCTGGAAGTCAGTAATACATTGAATTAAATTGTTCTGATGTGATAAACCACGAGGTGCCTGAAAGACACATTCTTGAAGATGAGGGAGCACCTCTATGCTCAGGTACACAAACCATTTCTGTTCAGTTGTATTCTGAGAAGGCTGCTTTCAGTAGATTACTAAACAACTTAAAATGTGTGGTCTACATTAATCTTTTGATTAACCCAAACTACTCTGGTGTTTTAATCCACGCCTTTATTTAACCACAATGAAGTTATTAATGTTCTATATTTGAAGATCAATGTAAACTATCAATTTACATACACATCACCTTATACAACCCTGAGATTCATTTTCCTACGGCAGGGGCTCAACAACCCTTTTTTGCACCGTGGACCAGTTTAATATCGACAATATTCTTGTGGATTGGCCGACAGGGGGTGGGGAGGTGTTAATCGAGACCAGAATATAGGTGATAACTATAAGTCACTTATAAGTGGCTAATACACTCAATTTTGTTTCTAAAAGGGTTTATCTAATGAATTTAATATTAAGCACACAGTGCATATTTTTCTCGTATGAAATTATAAAATCATTGCAACGCACCAATATCACTGAATCAGTGGGAGCCCTGGGCTTGTTTCCCTGCAACAAGACAGTCCCATCGAGGGGTGATGGGAGACAGCGATACTCAAAGGGGGCTCCTTATGTCCAGTCTATTCTGCAATTTAGTTTTTGTGGCTCTCAGCGCTTGCTCACGTTTTTTCCACTCAAAATACTCAATGGGTTTGTCTTTAAGTGCAGAGTGCTTGGACTCAGGGTACCGAAGAAGTTTTGAGGGCTTCATTGCCTCATTAGAGAGCCTCCAGGCCCAAATTGCAGCCACCCGCCCACCCGTTGCCTTGGCCTGGTGCGGCTGGTGTGAGAGGACAAGGTAAAGGTCAGAGGCCCCCGTGCCGGGGGCCACGGCGGTCACAGTCCAGACAGAGCAACCGACCAACCGAGCAAGGAGTGCGACAGGGCATGCGCCTGCGATCTCCCCCCCCCCCCCGTAGGTAAGTAGGATCTATTGGCTGACAAAAGTTTGGCTGGAGGGATGACTTTCAGTAGATCGCAGCGAGGTAGCTGCTCTGCTACTTATGAAACCCTGAGCCCGAATTAGGCCGTCTGCGAATATTTTAGCACCAGGTTCCCCACAAACATTCAGTGTGCTAAACAGGTTTAGAGGTGGCGTCCATCTGTCTGGCTCCAGGCCAGTAGCATCTGTACTTGCCACCGGCTGCTCGAGGCAGCTGGTTACCCGAAGCCAGCCAGTGATCCCTGGCACAAGGGTTATCACTGCGCTTAGGCGACTGATGACCTCGCATGCAAGGTCGTGGGAATGAGGGAAGGTGCAGCTGACTCATATCGTTTCATATCACCAAATCATATCGTTTCCTCCCGGCCTGGTACCTGTCCATGGCCCAGTGATCCAGGGACCACTGTCCTACGGGAATCCACAGTAAATGCAAGAAACACAACACATTCAATGAAAGATCGCACCCAACAGAACGGGCAAACAGCCGATGTGCAAATGACAATAAAAACCAACCAAATAAGCCAACCATAGCACAAGGCTGGAAATAAATGTCTCCCAAGATGTCAACTACAAGGTCAAAATGATAATGGCTATAATCTCATCTTGTTCGAGAAAAGTTACATACGTACATGTTTGAATGAATTATGAGGAGCAGGACTTGCGCCCGTTTCTTCAAGATATTCATCCCAGTTGAAGTCAGGTTCGTCACCACCTGATCCTCCATCTGCTTAAAGAGGATAAGAAGTTACTTGTCATCAAGATTTGAGATATAAAACTGACAAGTATGTATAATTATTTTCCACATAACTAGCAGCACCAAAAGCCCACACAGGCCTTAGTTCTCAATGTAACCCCACATTCTGCAATCTGATAGAATTCAACAGCCACATTAACTCCAATTTATAGCTCTGTACCCATCAGGAACTGGAGGCCAAGTACAATGGTCAGAGATATATATGCATTAATAATACCAATAACTAAACCTGTTGCTTGAAAAAAAAATCTGACCAAGTAAATCTTTACCTCGTTATAATTCACTTTTTAAAAAAAAGAGCAGTGATGGGGAACTCCAGAAATGTCACAATTGCAAGGATTACAGAGTAAATGCAACTAGACAGAACAAGTGGGAGGATGAGTTATTTGGTACCAGAGAATTTTGCACTTCACAGTTGAGAAACAAAAGAAGCCTCATTAGATAATGAAATATTTATAACACAAAAAAATATTTCCAATTATCGACCAAGCAAGCTGAAAAACAAATCTAAAATTGTCTCAAATTGCATTAGATCCAGAGTAACAATCATTTTGTCCTGCTTTACACTTGTGTATTGATGAAAAACAATAAACAATCTTAAATCTTGTTGGTGGGATAGTCAAGCTTTCGGCTCGGTCTGTTTGCACAAACAGCAATGTTTCCCCATAGTGCCCAACCTGAACATAGCATAACACACTGCTCTTGTGCTTGCAAATGGCCGAGTGTGTGAGCGTGATGGTCAGAATGGATACTGAAAAGCCTGGAGACAGAGGGCAAGGGAAGGGTGTTTCTTTTGTCATCACTTATGCAACGGATGCACAACACCAATCGTTTCCTTCTAAACCAAATATCAATTTTCCCTTCAACTCTCCACTTTCCACAGGGATTGCTCCCTCCGTAATTCCCTTGTCTATTCATCCCTGCCCAATAATCCCCCTCCTGGCACATACCCCTGCAAGTGACTGAAATACTACACCTGCCCACTTACCTCTTCCCTTGCCACCATTAAGGGCCCCAAATAGTCCTTTCAGGTGAGGTAACTCTTCACCTGTGAATCTGTTGGTGTCATCTCCTGTATCCAGTGCTCCCAACAAGACCTCCTCTACATTGGTGAAACCCGATGTAAATTGGGGAACGCTTTGTTGAGCACCTCTGATCCATCAGGCAGGTGAAGAATTTCCTGGTGACCAACCATTTTAATTTCTATCCCCATTCCAACATGTTGGTACATGGTCTCTACTTTTACTGCATGAGGCCACTCTCAGGTTGGAAGGACAGCACTTCATATTCCATCTGGGTGGCCTCCACCTGATACCGATTTCTCCTTCTGGTAAAAATTTCCCTCCCCCTCCGTCTCCTATTCACCACTCTGGCCTCTTTCCTCTTCTCCTCACCTGGCTATCACCCACCCTTGGTGTCCCTCCACCATCTTTCTCCCATGGTCCACTCTCCTCTCCTATCATATTCCTTCTTCTCCAGCCCTTTACCTTTCCTCCTCACCTGCCCACCTGGTTTCACCTATCACTTTCTAACTAATCCTCCATCCCCTCCTGACCTGATGAGTTCCTCCAAAATTTTGTGTGTGTTGCTTTGGATTTTCAGCATCTGCTGAATCTCGTGTTTAAAAATCAGAGGTGATGGTTTACTGGGCGGAGCTAAGCAGAGCTGGGAGAGCCTGGAATAGTCAGTGAGGTCAGCCAGTGGCCACTTCTCCCCTGCCCACTCGCACTTCCGTCTCAACTACGTCTATGATCCTCTCCCACACACCGCTATTCACTTCCAAGTTGGAGCAGTTCAGAGGAACTGAAACTTTTTGTAAGCCCGGATCCGCCTGTCTCCGAGGAACAGGGACCAGAACGACCGCCATGGAAAGGTCACTGCCAAAGATCAAAGAAATTCTGAACACATCCACAACCCACTCAGAAGGACACCGTCTTACCACAGATCATTGAGGTGAAGTACATCTAATAACAATTAAGAACTACTAGATTAAATGACAAAGTTGCAAATTTGGACCGAGAAGATCAAAGGGTGTTCCAAGTGTCCTGTCTTCTCAAACAAGTAATTCTGGTTAAAGTTACTGATTTTGATTTAAATGTGTGTTTTATGGATGCTGCATACAGGTGATACTGTAAGTGATCTAAAGAAAAAAAGAGAAAATTTTGGAAGTACTCTATTGAACAGGTAGCATCTGTAAAGCGTGAACATCTCAGAGTAATTAACTTTCATTAGATTGGTTCTAATGAAAGACCAAATGAAATGTTGGTTCCATTTCTCTCTCCACAGATACTGCCTGATGTATTATTTCTGCCACTGGCTTTTTTTCTTTTTGCTAGAATACCTGATATCATTGCACATTGGTTACAAGTTCAGAGGTGACATGCAGGTTGAAAAGTCTAGACAGAGTGAATGAGGAGAGGATGTTTCCTGCAGTGAAGGAGTCTAGGATCAGAAGGTACACATCCTCAGAATAGCAGGGATGTTCCATTTAGAACAAAGATGAGGAGAAATTTCTTCAGCCAGAAGGTGGTAAATCTGTGAAACCCATTGCACAGACAGCAGTGCAGGCTAACTCACTGGGTAATATTTAAAACAGAGGTAGATAGATTCTTGATTAATAAGAGTGTCAAAGGTTACAGGGAGGAGGTAGGAGAATAATAAGCCAGCCATGATGGAATGGCAGACAAGAATCAATGGGCCAAATGTCTCATAACAAGACTAAAAATCAAAAAGGCTCATTACATTTCTGACTGTGTAGAGTCTGGAGTGTGACCTCCCAGAGAGAAATATCATTTTATTTAAACCCGTGACATTGTATTCAATGGTGAGGTCTTAGTAGAACGCAATCACATACAGCCACTGTGAAAACAGCAAAGGAAATGGAATGGGTCACGGTATATCACTGCTTGGCTGGAGGTTTACAAAGTTGAAAATAAAATTTTATTTTTAAAGTGCATACAGTGCATGTTACCAAACACTATCCTGATATCCATTTTCTTGCAGGCATTCACAGTAGAACAAAGTACAAGAAAATCAATGAAAAAAAAATCACAAAAGGTTCAAGATTTTTAAAATGTCATTTCCAGTAGCCAAGTGTAATGGAGAATGAAATAATTGTTACTCCAGATCTGATGTACCGGAGGGGAGGGGGGCAGGAGGGGGAATAAAACTGAGAACATGAGTTGTAGAGCTCTTGAAAATGAGTCCAAAAGACAGTCATGCTCAAAGATCAGTTCTGTATTGTGGTGAATGAAGATGTCCATGCTGGTTCAGGAGACGGATGGCTGAAGAGTAAGGTGAAACATAGGTGAGGGATGAGACAGGTTGAAAGGCGCTTTGTGGAAGGAAGTAGACTTCAGGAGCTGGTTTAGGGTTGCTATCAGGCCAAGGTGCTTGATGTCACCTTGTATATCCGGTGGATCCCTGTCCACATGCATCGTAACCACAGAGAAAAATTCAGATAAATTTAAACAGACTGCAATGAACAACTGGATCACACTGAACAATCGAATATTTAATTAAATTTCTATGCAGTGCAAAAAAAAACGAAACAACTTTGGCCAGCATACCTGCAATTAGTTCCTCTCACTCAATACAAAACTTTAACTATTGCACACATACTCCTCCAGTCCAAAATGTGTGTGTCAATTGCTACAAGGGAGTTCTTCTGGGACACAAAAGCCCTGGTAAACATTGTTTGAACTTGAAAAAGTTTCCACTGGCAAGACACTCAGTTACTGGAGCAGTCAGAATTAAGATGAATGCTTTAAATAAAACGCCTGGGTGGAATTTCTGCACAGTGGGTTGTTATGATCAGGCATGCCCTATCAGAAAAAAACAGACATTTAAGAGTGGTTTTCAAAGTGTATTGGTTATTTACTTAAACATTAAAGAAAAATAGGCCTATGAGCAAAAGCGGGAGATTGGGATTACTTGCAAAGCTCCTTCAAAAAGCTGGCATGATGATTCAAACGATCTCCTCCTGTGCTGATCGATCCATAATTCCTCAAAGAAGCAGTTGTCAATCCAGGGCAAAGCCGCCAGTGTCCCTTGGAAAGCCACAACAATCAGAGAAATGCAGCAAAACCAAAAAGTGAAGAATCAGGCTCTGTGTGCACAGACTTGCAGATTTCCCATCTTCTTCTGAATGGCAAAAGGTGAGAATCCTGCATTCACTGGAAGCTACAGTGACTTGACAATAAGTTGCCTTCTTCCTTCAGGTCTGGAGGGCTTTCTTCATGCTTCTGATTTCACTGTTAAGTGAGAGAATGACTTACTCCCCACTGCCTCATTGATTGATCCAAATCCTAACCCGTTATTTAGGAATGAAAAGTTGACCCACAGCTAGCAAAGTTCTCACTCAGTATGGAGCTCGAATCTGATTACATACACCAGTGGCCACTTTATTGGGGACCTCCTGTACCGAATAAAGTGGCCACTGATTTGTGGTCTTCTGTTGCTGTAGATCATCCACTTCAAGGTTGAGCTGTTGCGTATTCAGTGATGCTCTTCTGCACACCACTGTTGTAACACATGGTTATTCGAGTTAATGGCGCCTTCCAGTCCGTTTGAACCAGTCTGACCAAACCCATCTCACTGTTCCTTTACAAGGCATTTTCACACACAGAACTGTTAGTCACTGGATTTTTCTCCCACAAAATTCACTGTAAACTCTAAAGACTGTTTTGCATGAAAATCCCAGGAGATCAGCAGGTTCTGAGATAATCAAACTACTTCACCTGGCACCAACAATCATTCCACAGACAAAGTCAACTTAGATCAGGTTTCTTCCCCATTCTGATGTTTGGTCTGATCAACAACTGAACTTCTTGACCATGTCTATATGCTTTTATGCATCGAGTTGCTGCCACATGATTGGCTGATTAGATGTGATTAACAAGCAGCTATGCAGGTGAACTAATAAAGTGGTCACTGAGTTAACAGTCCCAATATTCCCTGGAGGTGCTTCCTACTTCAATGTTTATGTGCATCATAAACTGAGGAGGGTTAATGGCGCCTAAAGGTGACTCCTTTGTTTGCATCTTCGGGAACAGCTCTATTTCCATCTTTAATATCTCTACTTTTCCCCTTTCAGGTTTCTTTCGAAGGCCCTGACCTGGAGTTACACGCTGACTACGGTTTTTTGCAAGAATGGAACCCATTCTCGTAGTTCAATAACTGGTCGTTGTTTGTCATGCCAAAGGCTCGGCCTAAGAGTCCGGCTCGAATTCAGAAGCCTAGGATCTCAGGGCTCTAGAGATGGGCGGATCGAGGGTCGAGGTCATGACAAGAGACCCATGTATCATCGGGGGAGTCGGGATATCTGCTGTATGCCTGGAAACCCGGGATCTTTGTGATCTTCAGGTATAGAGCTCGAGAAAAGCAACATAACAGACTTTTAACATCATAAACCAGCAGGTTGTTTGTTATGTCTCCCTGCTCACTGAGAAAATAGAAACACCCTTTCTCTCTTATTAGGGACAGAGAGAACCTGTGGTGTGTCGAATACAGGGTGAAACGCAAAGTCTTTGGGGTAACTGCAAGTCTGTGTCCTTGCTATTGCTTTGCTCATGCTTCAGTGCTCAGTGGCGGTGCTGATGTTGTTTTTGCCGGGGGGGGGGGGGAGAAGAGGGATTGTTGTTTACTGCCGCTTACGCGCAGGAGGGGGGGAGCAGGTGGGGAGGGGGATTTTGAGGGTTCTAACATTTAATTGTTGTTCATTCTTTGGGGCACCCCTCTGTTTTCATGGATGGTTGCGAAGAAAAAGCATTTCAGGACATAAATTGTGTACATTTCTCTGACATTAAATGTACCTTTCATCATGTTCATCAACTATTATGTAGATTCACCTACTTTTCCATTCAAACCCCAACTGTTTTAAATGTGGCCTTTACTGGCAAATTGACATTCTGCAGTTTTTGTCCATCCAAACTGTCTGAGGAATGTACAGTGGCAAGATAAAATAACCAGAGTAGTAACATCTCTATCTTCTTGTAAAAACTGACTGTTCTTTACTTCCAACTACATTTTGCTGTTGTTCCCTTCTGCACCTTGGGTGGCAACCTTGCTGTTTCTTCAGCATTTCTGTCAGTTTTATGAGGCCAAGTTGCTAGCTCAATGCTCAACCCAGTGCTGATGGAAAGCGTGCCAGGAGCTGGCTGAATCTGAAACAGGGTGCATTCACCCCCTGAGACCGATGCAGATGCCTCTACAATGCTGGCTGGCTTTAGATTACACTGGACTGCACATTCCAGTCAACTCATTCAAACAAACCTTCTTCTTTCCTATATTCATATAAATTAACTGCAAAGCTTCAGCTACCCTTTACAGAATCTTTGGAAAAATACCCCTTGCTTTACAATACAGACTAAGCAATCCAATCTATCATGCAAGGAAGGTAACCAACCTATCTTTTGAAATGATCAACTGAAGCTCAAGAAAGACAAGGTGCTGACATTGCTACAAGTTTCAAGAGAAAAATCAATACCTAGGAATTAGATTTCACCCAGTTTGGTATGCTAACCCTCAATATATTCTGGAATGTATTTTAATATTTGTTAATTTTTTGTGGTAGTATTTCTTTGTGTTGTGGGTAAGTTATATGTACGGTGCTGTGCATCTTGCTCCAGAGGAATATTGTTTCATTTGGCTGTATGCAGTTGAATTACAATAAACTTGAACCAGCACGCAGTCTGTTTGCCTGAAAACCATCACCGTGAAAGTGGTCAAGGCAGCAATCAAAAACTCCCCTTAGCAGGAATAAATTTAAGAATGAATAGCTGAAGTAAGATAGGTATGGTTGAGAATGGGAACTGAACCAGAATCCCCTGCATTACCACATCTTTGTTTCACTGATGATAGGGAAAGCATCGGCCAAGAGCCATTGGAGACAATTTAACAAAGGTGAGGGAGAGATGTGCAAGTAGAGTAACATAAATATCACCTCCAGCTCCTGACCCACTGCTCCCCTATACTTCTACTAGCCTTCCTACGACCTTGCACCCCCACCACAGTCCGAATGCAATGTTTCAACCCAAAATGTCGACATACAGGTGTCCCCTGCTTCACAAAATTTCGCTTTACGCCACCTTGCTTTTATGAAAGACCTGCATTAGTACCTGTTTTCGCTAACCGAAAGAGATCCGAAGAGAATTTTCGCTTTTACAAGAAAAGGCGTCTGCTTTAAACTTGTATTAACCCCAAGAAAGACTACAATGACCATGAAGCCTCGCAAGGGCAGGTGTGTGCGCATGCGTGTATGTGCTGAGTTTTTTTCTACAAATCAGTTTTGACTAAATCTTCCCGATAATAATCTTACATGTTTCAATCAGATCACCTCTCATCCTTCTAAATTCCAGTGCATAAAAGCCCAGTCGCTCCAATCTTTCAACATATGACAGTCCCGCCATTCCGGGAATTAACCTTGTGAACCTACGCTGCACTCCCTCAATAGCAAGAATGTCCTTCCTCAAATTTGGAGACCAAAACTGCACACAATACTCCAGGTGGGGTCTCACCAGGGCCCTGTACAGCTGCAAAAGGACCTCGTTACTCCTATACTCAGTTCCTCTTGTTATAAAAGCCAGCATGTCATTAGCTTTCTTATAAAAGCATCTATAAGAAGAAGCATTGTCAACGTTTCGGGCCGAGACCCTTTGTCAGGACCCTGCTGCCTGGCCTGCTGTGTTCCACCAGCATTTTGTGTGTGTTGTTTGAATTTCCAGCATCTGCAGATTTCCTCATGTTTGCTGTGTAAAAGACAAACTGTGCAAATAACACTGAGAATGTGTTGGAATAAAAATGAGCCTTAAGAATACACCTGAATGCCATAAAATTAATTCACAGCAGTGGTGAATGAAGTTATCCGAGCTAGTCCAGGATCCTACTAGCGTGGGACCTCCAGGTCCTGTACCTCTTACCCAATGGTAGTAGTGAGAGGACAGCATGGCCTGGGTTGGCAGATGTGGTGAACAATAGATCTTAGACCGGAAATTCACTGGTAATCTCAGTACAATGTGCTCCCACCATTCACGTGCCTACTGAACTAAGATCATGTTGAATTCAAAATTTGCAATTTGTTTTGGCAAAGGAGGAAACTTATATTAGGGTGAAGAACACATCCAAAATTGGAGAAACACTGAACATGCCCGTGAATTATACATGGGATTGCCTGGCAAATTTCCCAATGAGTTGATTCGATCACCTGGAAACGACTGCCAATGCAATCAATCCTGTTCAATCATTTTTATGTGATTTTCTCACAGTAAGAGCACAAATACTAATTTCTAGACACCACAACTTTTTTTCCTCAAGAATATATAACGTTTGAGCATTGTCTCTTTTATAATTGAGTCATTTGCATTATTTCATAAAAAGCTTTTCTGATAATTATCATTTCTTTCCGTACTAAATACAGAATAATAATGTAAATCATTTGCATATATGACTTTGCCATATATCTAGATTATATTACTGAGGTAGTAAATTAGATATACAGCCTCTTCATTCTATTCAGGATTGCCTTTGTTTTCCTTTTTAAAAATAAACTCTCAACTATCTTTTTTCCATATTTTATTTGTGCTTTCCTTTCTTGTATTGCCTCCTTTCGGTCTCTCTTTCAGACCTACTGATCAATTTGGTAAACCAGTCACACAGATTGGAAAAACACCTATATAATGACCAAAATAAATACACACTTCCATTTCAATTGTTCTGCCAGTGCCCGTACGAACAAGTTATGGTGTTGCAATGCCAACACTGCACAGATAAATCCTAATCCTGTCATTTACTGTATTCATTGTCATAGAGTAATAACGCATAGAATCAGGTCCTTTGACCCATTAGGTCAATGCTGACCACAATGCCCACCTCGTTAGTCCCAATTTCCTGCAATTAGCCCATATCCCTCCAGTTCTGCCCCTCTGTGCACCTATCCAGGTTCTTCATAAATAACACCATTGTATATGTCTCAGCTATTTCTTCTGGCATCTCATTCCATTTATTCACTACCCTCTACATGATAAAGTTGCTCATCAGGTTGCAGAGGAGTAATTCAATATGATGTGCTAGTTACATCATGCCATGTATCCAAAATTCAATTACCTTAATTTGGAAAAGGGAATATTTTAATTTTACTTTTATAGTGGTCTGGATGAAAGAGCTGAGCAATACAAAAGGACTTAGAGAAATTTTAGCAACACAATGATAGTAGGGAAGGGAATACTTTCAAAGTAAATGCCTTTCTATTCTTTCTCACCTCATCACCGCCATCCTCCTTCAAAGTGAATGGTTCCTCATATCAATCTACTGACATAAATGGCTTCAAGGAAGCAAGTGTTCAAATGCAGACAATGCAAGTATCATCAGAAATGTTCGAGTAACAAACAGATGTAATATATATTTGATTTTTGGCATTTCTTTGGCTTGTTTAATCAATGCAAGCACAAAAATTTCTACCTGAGTCATACTGTTCTCCATTTAAATTTCCTGGACTTTGTGTCTTCTCTGAAAACAAAGTTGTTGGTTCTTGCATACTTAAAATCAAGGACTTTGTTTTTTCGTTCCAAGGACTGTGATGCCTTAAGTGAAGCATTCAACCATCTCCTCCTCTGCTTTTGCTCTTGCCACTCAAATTGTTTCTATAAAGAAAATGCACATTAGCACAACTAATAAATAAAAAAATCATATTCACACACAGCAAGCAGAACAACTGAAGGCAAAATACCCTCGAAAATGATCTCTTAGTATTAAACTTAACTAATTTTACGGCATCTCTTTGCTGGTCTGTCAGTCTCAAAAATTACCATATGAAATTAAAACTCTCAAAAATAAAGCACAAATCCACCATAAATTAGCCAAAATAAAATTCAAATTAACACATACTGCAACTGGAAATTATTTGTCACAATTTACAATGCACTAGAATGATTAATACTTACCACACCACTTCCACAAATATTCATGAAATCAAAAAAACAATAATTTTTTGAGGAGTTCAATATAATTTAAGGGAATCTTAATGTGATAGGAATTTCTTACGACAGTGCATTAACAAGCTTTGCTTTAATTCAACATTTTTCACTTTAGCAGTCTCTCTTTGTAATAAGAATCAGTAACCTTTCTTGTCACGGTTACTCAGTAGCCTAATTTTAATCACTGGGCCACCAGAACATGTGCCTTTTTTTGCTACTTCCTGAAGATCTTCCCAAACTGCTTTACTAGTTGTGAATGATTATCTCAGCTAAATAATAGATTAACAATTATCACTTACTGCTACAGACAGCATTAGTGTTCACTCAAACCTCAGGGTGAAAGAACCTTAATGCCTTCTTTAAAAATGAAACTCGAGGAGACTTTCAATGTCATTTCTATGTAGGATAAGGGAAGAAAATTGCTCTGGGGAATTCTGTATATTGTCATTTATTACAGAACTTTGCACAAAGGAATCATACTGTTCCTAGATTCCCCTGCCAAACAAAACTGATCGTAATCAGAAGTAATGAAAAGTCGAGGCAACTTTAGAATGCAAACTTTATTGATTCCCCTTACAATCTTCTGGGCAAATGGGACTGCCCAGGGAAAGCACAGTTCCACAGAATCTATAGCTATCCCACAAAACAAAAACAAGAACCACATGAACCAGGAACATGGTCTGTTTTCTTCCATCTTCTTTCTAATAACACAGACTGAAATTTGAGACAAGGACACATGCAAAGGTTTTTGAGTTTCACTCAGCTTTACTATCAAATGTACAAGTACACGCAAACACACATGCAAGGAGAAGAGTTACTTGCAGTAGCAACACAGGCATATTGAGGCACAACATTCAACAGTTTAAAAAGTTAAAACAAACTGTATAAGAACTGTTCAACAAAGCACACAATTAGAACCAAAGTACAGTGAAGTACAAAGTGGACATAGTGCTGCTCCACCAAGGCAGTGACGAGGGTTGTGCAAGTTATCTTAAGGAAGAAGTGGCTGAAGGACTGTAGCTGTTTATGAGGGACTGTTTATGAGCTGTTTAGCTGTTTATGAGGGACTTCAAACGTCTGCCCGAAAGTGGCAGAGTGTGGGAAGATGGTATAGCCCAGGTGGTGGGGATCTTGGATGCTCGATTTTTTTTGAGGCAATGCCTTACGTAGGTAACCTTGATGGTGGAGAGGGATGCGTCGTGACAGTTTGGGCTGAATCCACTACGCTCCGGAGCATTTTATATTCTTGTGGATGCAAATTACCACACCATGATGCACCCAGTCAGGATACTTTCAACCGTCTAACTAGAAATTTGAGAGACAAGTCAGAACTCCTTGAATCTTGAAGTAGAGACACTGAAAAGCCTTCCTTGTGACTACCTCGATGGGCTGAGCATAAGACAGGTCATCCAGTATGATAGTACCCAGGAACTTAAACTCTTCACCACACTCCTGCCCTTCCTGTAGTGCTTTAGTTTACTAGCACTGATTGAGAGTCTGGTGTTTGGTGCCACCATTACTCAAGCAGGCATCCTATCCCACTCTTGAACAATGACTCATCACCACCTACCATTCATCCAACAGTGGCAGCATTGGCGAATTTGTACATAGCACTGGAGGTTTGCTTAGCTGCGTGTATGCACGTATGTATGTAGGGAGTAGAGCAAAGGGCAAAGCACACAGCCCTGAGGTGCACTTGTCTTGATGGTCAGCAAGGAGATGCTGTTACCAGCCCTCAATGATTGAGGCCTGCTGATGACGAAGTCAAATAATAATATTCCTGTCCCAGTAAACATCTGAATGGCTTCCCAATTGTTTACTTTCTTTAGTAAAAAAAACATTAGAAGGAATCTCTCAATCAAAATGTGAAATAAAGAGACACATAAAGGACAATCCAACAAAGCAGAAGATCACCTTTTGCAAACAAACCACGACATGTTCACAAGAATGATCCCAGCAAAGAAAGAATTAACACATGGGAAGTGATTGATGGTGCTGGGCTTGTACTTGCCAGAGTTCTTAAGAACGGTGGGGGGGGGGGGGGGGGAATCTCATTGAAACCTATCGAATACTGAGAGGCCCAGACAGAGTGGATGTGGAGAAGATGTTTCCTATAGTGGTGGAGGATGGCACCAGAGGGCACAGCCTCTAAGACGTCAGTTTGGAATGGAGATGAGGACAACTTTCTTTAGCCAGAGGATAGTGAATCTGTGGAATTTATAGCCACAGAAGGCTCTGGGAGGCCAAGTCACTGGGTATCTTTAAAGAAGAGGTTCTTGATTAGTAATGGTGTCAAAGCTCATCGGGAAAAGCCAAGAGAATGAGGTTCATTGAGAGGGTCAATAAATCAGCCATGATGGATTGGCAGAGCAGACTTAATGGTGAACGGCCTAATTCTGCTCCTATGTCTAATGACAGAGACTGTCCGACTAATTCTACAAAGATGTTAATGTGATAGTGGTTGAAACTCAATAAGTGTCAATAAACTCAATAAAGAAAAATTCCTCCAACACCTTCAGAAATTATCTTCTCAGAGAGCAATCACAAACAGACCAGCAACAAGACTGAATAAGCAATTGTTTTTGTAAATCAGTGATATTTTCCGTTAACAAGTACGTCCACCAGTGTGAAATGACGTTACGGCAAACTTCCGGAAAAATAACTTACAAGAAAATCTCTAAGTTCTATATTGGTAAAATGTTTCGAGAAGCAGCCAGTGGCAAATGGGGAGGGTCCTCATTCCTTTCTGGCTGCCTTCTCTAAAACCTGCTTTTCAATTTACTCTGCCATATGTTCCTTTTCTTTGGAAGTACACATGAAACATCCTTCATCAAGAAAAAAAGATGAAAGGTGAATGATCATGAAAGTTTTAAAAAAATGAAACGTTAAAAAAAATTTAAATCCAAAAGGCAACAGGCTAAACTTAAAGTAAATTAATATTTTATCTATCTGCTCCCTCGCTATCACACAATGTTCCAACTGACCTTTCCAAGGTAAATGAATATTAATTTCCATAGTTCAAAGCTCAATAGTGAGTAATTTTGAAGTCTACGCACAGATAAGAAAAATTCAAAATCAATAGATTGTCAGCTTCGAAGCACACATTGCTGGGAACTGTTTTTTTGAAGGCAATAATCTACTTAAGCATTATCCATTAGGAACAACATATGTGGAAATAGCAGGGAAGCGACATTTTCCTCCTAGACTGGGTATTATCTATAACAGTAAAGCATAACTAACTTACAAGTTACTGATGCATTAGTTACTGATTCATTAATTTTCACACTCACAGAATTACTGCAGAGTTATGAACTACACTTGGGTGTTCTCATATTTCACTTTGAAAATTCACAATCCTGCTGCCAAATGTAAACCAACAACAATTTGATTATCGTCTCTCTTCTCACAGCCATCATCAGGCAGGAAGTTCAGAAGCTTTAGGACCCACACCAGCCGGTTCAGGAACAGTTATTACCATCCACCATCAAGCTCCTGAATCGGCACAGATAACTTCACTCACCTCAATGCTGAACTGACACCACAACATATTGACCCACTTTCAAAGATACTACTATTCATGTTCTCTGCGTTAACTTATTTACATTTCTTTTTAATTTGTGCAATGTGTCTTTTGCACATTGTCTTTTTCTCCCCCCAGTCTTTGTGTAATTTTTGGTTCTATTTTATTTTTTCATTTTCCTGTTACAAATGGTAAGAACATAAATCTCAAGGCAGTACAGTGACACAATTAACCAGAATCTACTGGTTAATTAGGGCAGCCGTTTGAGACAACTCAAGAACAAAAACTAAATCATGAAAATAGACGGGATTCCCATTGTTTATTTGGGCCAAGTTTTTGCCAGTTTTATTTTTGCCAACAATGATAATCAATCACATGCACTTGTGTGGCCATTGGAAACTACACTGTGCTTAGAGCAACCAGTTTTTAAAATAGTGTCAGTTGTGTGTGCTTGTGTTCAAAAAGCATTCCATGCAGCTTATGGATTTCAGGCTGCTGATCATGAAAATCACCATGAAATTTCCCTATCACATACTACTTTCAAAAAAAAAAATCACCTATATATGTTATTTCAATTCAAAACTCAAGACAATTAAAATGTTGCCCACAATGTAAGGGGAAAAGTTTCCTGTCCTGTCCAGGCATGCACAGGCATGCTTAGGCAGGGCAGATGCTGCATGGCAGGACAAATTTCAGAAAGGCTACAAAAACATCAAGCACACCCCATTCCATGCATTGCGTTTATAGGGCGAGAGCAGGATCATGTGACAGACTGCTACTTCTGCCTGACTAGTGCGCCTGGTTTCTCTGCTAAAAACAAGATAGCGATCGAATACAGGTTTCCCCTGCAATCTGAAGGTAGAGCATTCCTATGAAACGATTTGTAATCTGAAATGTCATAAATCAAGGAAGTAATTACCATTAATTTATATGGGAAAAATTTTTGAGCATTCTCAGACCCAAAAGAATAACCTACCAAATCAAACCAAATAACACAAAAAACCTAAAATAACACCAACATATATAGTAAAAGCAGGAATGATATGATAAATTTACACCCTAAATAAAGTAGAACTATTGTAGTTACGGTGTCGTTTCACTTATCAAACTCGGGAAGGCAGCCAGCCAAAACCGATTTGGAGAAAAAAAATTGGCATGTACATGCATGCGCAAACAACTGCCCGCACAAGGTTTCACAGTCATTGTCATCTTTCTTGGGGTAAACACACGTATAAAGCGGGCGGCTTTTTTCGTAAAAGCAAAAATCCTCTGTGGTTAGTGAAAACAGGTACTAATGTAAGTCTTTCGTAACAGCGAACTGCTGTAAAGCAGACGTTCGAAAAGCTGGGGGCCACCTGTACCCCAATCTCCCTTCAGCCACGAGGCCCATGCCTCCAGTATCGTATCCATTAGAGTCTAGAGGAGGCAGACAAAAACACAATGATGCATGAACCAGGAATAGAGAACCATGCTGATAGCGTTGCAGATATTAGACCCTTCATGACAAGTGAGATTCATCTGATAACTCAATCCAAGTTAAATGACCTAGTCAGAGATTTGGGTTTGTCAAAAGCAAAAGCAAAATTACTGGGTTCAAAACTGCAAAGGATGGAATCTGCTGTCACCAGGCTCATAAATTTCCATGAAGGATTTCGATATTGGAGACAGATGTTTCCCAGAATAACTGGTGTCGAGATTAAGGAAGGTAGTTTTGTTGGTCCACAATTCAAATAGATCGTCAACGACTGGCAATTTGAAGCAATTCTAGTGGGACCGGGAAAAAAAATTCGTGTGGAAGGCGTTTGAGGATGATATTGAAAATTATCTTGGCAACTACATAGCAGCAAACTACATGCGGCTGGTTGACAACATGCTTCAAGCAGACAAAACCATGAAGTGCATCATGCCACTAAAGATCCATTTTCTGCATTCCCATTTGGACTCCTTCTCAGCAAATCTTGGCACGGTCAGTATCAAGCATGGTGAAAGGTTTCACCAGGGCATTGTGGTCATGAAGAAACTGTATCCGAGCAACTGGGATCCATCAATGCTGGCTGATTACTGTTGGACACTTAAATGAAAAGCCTCAGACACTGAGTACAAAGAAAAATCATCAACTAAACATTTTAAGCTTCAGCACCATTATGCAATTAAGCACATTATATCCAATAAGAGTTAATTTCTTGTTTCTCCAAAGTCCTATGTGATACCAGTAATCTGAAATTACATTTATACTCAGCTTCATAACCACAAAAAAAAACTTGGGAGGAAGCAATACTTTCGAAAAAATTTGCTCTCCAGGTGTCGTCTGCACTAGGAGACTGCAGTGATTTACTTCATTTACCGTCAATCAAAAGAACACAACAGATGAATTCCTCTGTCACTAACTATCAGGAACTAATACCTTATTTTACTGTTCTGTACATCTAATGGTAGAGTTCTAATTTGTTCTGTAATTTAAATGCATAAACAGTGTTTAAACAGTATTTTATCTTTTTTATATCTTTAATTAGAAGGGGAAATTAATATTGGATGATAAGGAAATGGATGAGGCATTGAACAACTATTTCGTTTCGGTCTTCACAGTAGAGGACACGTCTAACATGCCAAAGAATGATGTTATGGACGAAATGGGAGGTGAGGAACTCGATAAAATCACTGTCACTAAAGAGATAATGATGAGCAAACTAGGGAGTCTGAAGGTAGATAAGTCCCCTGGTCCTGATGGGATGCATCCCAGGGTGCTGAGGGAGAGGTTATAGTAGACGTGTTGGTAATCATTTACCAAAACTCTCTAGACTCTGGGCAGGTCCCAGTTGACTGGAAGACAGCAAATGTCGCGCCACTTTTTAAAAAAGGATGCAGGCAGAAGACAGGCAACTATAGGCCAGTTAGCTTAACATCCGTAGTTGGGAAAATGTTTGAAGCCGTCATTAAGGAAGAAATAGTGAAACATTTAGAAAGGAGTGGTTCCATTAGACAGACACAGCATGGATTCAGAAAGGGCAGGTCCTGTTTGACAAACTTCCCAGAGTTCTTTGAGGACATAATGAGTGCAGTGGATAGAGGGGAACAGGTGGATGTTGTATACTTGGATTTCCAGAAGGCGTTCGATAAGGTGCCGCACAAGAGACTTACAAATAAGATACAGATGCATGGAGTCGGAGGAAGTGTATTGGCATGGATAGTGGATTGGTTAACCAATAGAGACAGAGAGTTGGTATAAATGGGTGTTTCTCTGGTTGGCAGTCTGTGGTGAGTGGGGTGCAGCAGGGGTCAGTGCTGGGCCCGCAGCTGTTTACCATTTAAATTGATGATTTGGAAGAGGGGATTGAGTGTAGCGTAGCAAAATTTGCTGATGACAGTAAACTGAGTGGAAAAGCAAATTGTACAGAGGATGTGGAGAGTCTGAGAGGGATATAGATAGGTTAAGTGAGTGGGCCAAGGTCTGGCAGATAAAATACAATGTTGATAAATGCGAGATCATCCACTTTGGAAGGAATAATAGAAGAACAGATGATTATTTAAATGGTGAAAGACTGCAGCATGCTGTTGTGCAGAAGGACTTGGGAGTTCTTGTTCCTGAATTTACTTTTCACGTGGAAAGCGGCCGGTGAGTGAGTGGGCCAGTGAAGGAGTGGAGATTTGAGGCTTTGACTCGAGAGGCTTCGACGAGAAGAGGCTGAGGACGAGCTTCACTCCAAGTGAGGTAAGGCCGGGTAAGTTCCTTTAAAAGGAGAAAGTTTCAAAGGTTGAGGCAAGTATTGGGTAGGTCATGGCAGCTGAGATCGGCCCTGTGGTTTGTTCATCCTGCAGCATGTGGGAAATCAGGGATACTTCCAGTGTCCCTGACGACTATGTGTGCAGGAAGTGTGTCCAGCTGCAGCTTCTAACAGACCACATTGAGCGTCTGGAGCTGCGATTGGATTCATACTGGAGCATCCGCGATGCTGAGAAAGTCATGAATAGCACGTTCAGTGAGTTGGCCACACCGCAGGTAAAGGCTACACAGGCAGAAAGGGGAGGGGTGGCCACTAGACAGCATAGCAGTAGGCAAGTAGTGCAGGAGTCCCCTGAGGTCGTCTCCCTCCTAAACAGATATACTGTTTTGGATACTGTTGGGGGAGATGTCTCATCAGGGGAAGGCAGCAGCAGCCGAGTTCATTGCACCATGAGTGGCTCTGCAGCACAGGAGGGAAGGAAAAGGAGTGGGAGAGCTATAGTGATAGGGGATTCGATTGTAAGAAGAATAGATAGGAATTTCTGCAGCCGCAAACGAGACTCCAGTATGGTATGTTGCCTCCCTGGTGCAAGGGTCAAGGATGTCTCTGAGCAGCTGCAGGACATTCTGGAATGGGAGGGTGAACAGCCAGTGGTCATGGTGCACATAGGTACCAACGATATAGGTAAAAAAATGGGGTGAGGTCCTACAAGGTGAATTTAGGGAGTTAGGAGATAAGCTAAAAAGTAGGACCACAAAAGTAATCAGCTCTGGATTACTACCAGTGTCACATGCTAGTCAGAGTAGAAATAGGAGGATATTTCAGATGAATACATGGCTTGAAAAATGGTGCAAGGGGGAGGGATTCAAATTTCTGGGGCATTGGAACCAGTTCTGGGGGAGGTGGGACCGGTATAAACAGGACGGTCTGCACCTGGGCTGGTCTGGAACCAATGTCCTAGGGGGAGCGTTTGCTACTGCTGTTCAGGAGGCTTTGACCTAATGTGGCAGGGGGATGGGAACAAGTGCAGAGAGACTGAGGGGTGTAAAATGAGGGTAGAAGCAAAAAGTAGTAAGGTGAAAAGTAAAAGTGGCAGGCAGGCAAATCCAGGGCAAAAAGCAAAAAGAGCCACTTTTCAACATAATTGTATAAGGGCTAAGAGTGTTGTAAAAACAAGCCTGAAGGCTTTGTGTGTCAATGCGAGGAGCATTCGTAACAAGGTGGATGAATTGAATGTGCAGATAGTTATTAATATGATATAGTTGGGATCACAGAGACATGGCTCCAGGGTGACCAAGGATGGGAGCTCAACATCCGGGGATATTCAATATTCAGGAGGGATAGACAGGAAAGAAAAGGAGGTGGTTAGAGAGGAGATTAACGCAATAGAAAGGAAGGACATTAGCCTGGAGGATGTGGAATCAATATGGGTAGAGCTGCATAACACTAAGGGGCAGAAAACGTTGGTGGGAGTTGTGTACAGGCCACCTAACAGTAGTAGTGAGGTTGGGGATGGCATTAAACAGGAAATTAGAAATGTGTGCAATAAAGGAACAGTAGTTATAATGGGTGACTTCAATCTACATATAGATTGGGTGAACCAAATTGGTAAGGGTGCTGAGGAAGAGGATTTCTTGGAATGTATGCAGGATGGTTTTCTGAACCAATATGTCGAGGAACCAACTAGAGAGCAGGCCATTCTAGATTGGGTATTGAGCAATGAGGAAGGGTTAGTTAGCAATCTTATTGTGCAAGGCCCCTTGGGTAAGAGTGACCATAATATAGTGTTCTTCATTAAGATGGAGAGTGACATAGTTAATTCAGAAACAAAGGTTCTGAACTTAAAGAAGGGTAACTTTGAAGGTATGAGATGTGAATTAGCCAAGATAGACTGGCAAATGATACTTAAAGGGTTGACAGTGGATATGCAATGGCAAGCATTTAAAGATCGCATGGATGAAGTACAACAATTGTTCATCCCAGTTTGGCAAAAGAATAAACCAGGGAAGGTGGTGCACCCGTGGCTGACAAGGGAAATTAGTGATAGTATCAAGTCCAAAGAAGAAACATAAATTAGCAAAAAAAAAAAGCGGCACACCTGAGGACTGGGAGAAATTCAGAGACCAACAGAGGAGGACAAAGGGCTTAATTAGGAAAGGGAAAAAAGATTATGAGAGAAAGCTGGCAGGGAACATAAAAACTGACTGTAAATGCTTTTATAGATATGTGAAAAGAAAAAGATTGGTCAAGACAAATGTAGGTCCTTTACAGTCAGAAGCAGGTGAATTGATCATAAGGAACAAAGACACGGCAGACCAATTGAATAACTACTTTGGTTCTGTCTTCACTAAGGAGGACATAAATAATCTTCCAGAAATAGTAAGGGACCGAGGGTCTAGTGAGATGGAGGAACTGAGGGAAATACATGTTAGTAGGGAAGTGGTGTTAGGTAAATTGAAGGGATTAAAGGCAGATAAATCCCCAGGGCCAGATCGTCTGCATCCCAGAGTGCTTAAGGAAGTTGCCCAAGAAATAGTGGATGCATAGTGATAATTTTTCAAAACTCCTTAGATTCTGGATTAGTTCCTGAGGATTGGAGGGTGGCTAATGTAACCCCACCTTGTTTTTTAGAATTTTTTGAAGATGTAACTAGTAGAGTGGATAGGGAAGAGCCAGTGGATGTGGTATATTTAGATTTTCAAAAGGCTTTTGACAAGGTCCCACACAGGAGATTAGTCTGTAAACTTAAAGCACACGGTATTGGGGGTATGGTATTGATGTGGATAGAGAATTGGTTGGCAGACAGGAAGCAAAGAGTGGGAGTAAACGGGACCTTTTCAAAATGGCAGGCGGTGATTAGTGGGGTACCGCAAGGCTCAGTGCTGGGACCCCAGTTATTTACAATATATATTAATGATTTAGATGAGGGAATTAAATGCAGCATCTCCAAGTTTGTGGATGACACAAAGCTGGGCGGTGGTGTTAGCTGTGAGGAGGATGCAAAGAGGATGCAGGGTGACTTGGATAGGTTAGGTGAGTGGGCAAATTCATGGCAGATGCAATTTAATGTGGATAAATGTGAGGTTATCCACTTTGGTTGCAAGAACAGGAAAACAGATTATTATCTGAATGGTGGCCGATTAAGAAAAGGGGAGCTGCAACAAGACCTGGGTGTCATTGTACACCAGTCATTGAAGGTGGGCATGCAGGTACAGCAGGCGGTGAAAAAGGCAAATGGTATGTTAGCATTCATAGCAAAAGGATTTGAGTACAGGAGCAGGGAGGTTCTACTGCAGTTGTACAAGGCCTTGGTGAGACCACACCTAGAATATTGTGTGCAGTTTTGGTTCCGTAATCTGAGGAAAGACATTCTTGCCATAGAGGGAATACAGAGAAGGTTCACCAGATTGATTCCTGGGATGGCAGGACTTTCATATGAAGAAAGACTGGATCGTCTAGGCTTGTATTCACTGGAATTTAGAAGATTGAGGTGGGATCTTATTGAAACGTATAAAATTCTAAAGGGATTGGACAGGCTAGGTGCAGGAAGATTGTTTCCGATGTTGGGGAAGTCCAGAACAGTTTAAGGATAAAGGGGAAGCCTTTTAGGACCGAGATGAGGAGAAACTTCTTCACACAGAGAGTGGTGAATCTGTGGAATTCTCTGCCCCAGGAAACGGTTGAGGCCAGTTCATTGGCTATATTTAAGAGGAAGTTAGATATGGCCCTTGAGGCTAAAGGGATCGGGGGTATGGAGAGAGGTACAGGGTTCTGAGTTGGATGATCAGCCACAATCATACTGAATGGCGGTGCAGGCTCGAAGGTCCGAATGGGATACCCCTGCACTTATTTTCTATGTTTCTATGAATCACAAAAAGTTGGCTTGCAGGTACAACGGGTTATTAAGAAGGCAAATGGAATATTGGCCTTCATTGCTAGAGGGATTGAATTCAAGAACAGTGAGGTCATGTTGCAACTATACTGGGTACTGGTGAGGCCGCACCTGGAGTACTGTGTGCAGTTCTGGTCTCCATACTTGAGGAAAGATATACTGGTTTTGGAGGCAGTGCAGAGGAGGTACACCAGGTTGATTCCTGAGATGAAGGGGTTAACCTAAGAGGAGAGATTGAGTCGCCTGGGACTATACTCTCTGGAATTCAGAAGAATGACAGAGAATCTTATAGAAACATACAAAATTTGAAAGGGATAGGTAAGATAGAAGTAGAAATTTTTTTTCCAATTGGTAGGTAGACTAGAAATAGGGGACATTGCCTCAAGATTCAGGGGAGTAGATTTAGGATGGAGAGGACGAGAAACTGCTTTTCCCCAGAGAGTGGTGAATCTGTGAAATTCTCTGCCCAGAGAAGCTGTTGAAGTTTCTTCACTATATATAGTTAAGATACAGTTAGTTAGATTTTTACATAGTAGGGGAAATAAGGATAATGGTTAAAAGGCAGGTAGATGGAGCTGAGTTTACGGACAGATCAGCCATGATCTTACTGAATGACGGGGCAGGCTCAATGGGCCGGATGGTCTTCTTCTGCTCTTATTTCTTATGTTACTATTTCCAAGAAATGTCAGCTAATTGGGGCAGCTGCTTAATTGGGTCAAAATGCATTATCCCTAATGTGTCCCAATTATCCAGAATCCATTTATGGTGACATAAATGTACTTTGATAATAAATTGACTTTAATGAAAACGACTTCCTCAATAACCTAATGTTTAATATAGTTCATTAAAACTGAAGTTGAAAATAGGAAACTAAGAAGTAGACAAAACAAGCAAGAGCTAGTGTTAGAAAATATGTTCCCTGAAAAAGCATGATGTCTATAATGCCAGAATAGAGTAAGACAGGGCAAGGCAAATGCAAATTATTGAACTGAAGGCAGCTATCTGGATATTGTAAAGTTATGGAGTAATTATTATACCACCAGTACAAATTGCTTCTAGGTTCAGCATTGCAACTGCAACATGTCTTGACTTGTTTTAAAAAAAGTAAACTTTCTAAGGAGATAATGAAAATGTATTTCAAATGTATAATAAAGTGTATTCTGCTTTCTTGACATTTTCCTTTGAATTGTGCACCACACCCAGAGAAATGAGTGGTTTCAGCTACACTACTTAAAGCACAAAGGGTGGTCTGCAGTGGTCCTTCTGACCTCTTTTCTTTAGAAATACTCTAAATTATCAATAATCAACCAGGAGAACCATCATGAAAATTACAAATTTAATTGGTCCCCACATTGCTATTGAGTACTCAAAAATGCTGTTCATCATATCATCTCTCTCTTAAATGTTCTCACATCTATCAGAAAATTTTACCCTAAGAGTACATTGTTATTTTTTTGTCTCAATTTACAACACCCAAGGTATAAATTAATGGCTTTTACTTAATGGCTGGAGATAAAAATCCTTTTTACTTCACCAGACTACTCCACACATAAACTCAGCTCTTGACAAGTGGTTTTCAATTTTACCATGAAGTTAGTTGCCCCCCCATTATCCAACCGAAACTTTAGTGAGCATCGATATGGAGTGTTAATCAGATAGAGCATCAACCCAGAGGAGACACAGGAGACTACAGATGCTGGAATATGTAGGTCGAGGTGTGTGCCCATGCACCGAGGGAATTGTTGAGTCAAAACCAGATTATCAGTCCATGTCTTCATCTCACAATCTCAAATACGCAAGAGTATTTAACAGATCCCTCTCAAGTGGTCAATACGTTTCAGGTAAAAACTCACCCACAGACCAGAGAAAATGGAAGCAAAAGGAAGTATCACCATTCCAACATGTCACAGAGTAAGATTAACTTTATGACTTAAAACAAATCAACATCTCCACTGAGGAGATTGGAAAGTTAGGACAGTTCATCTTAGAAGAGCAAGAAATGCCACGGAGTTTTCGTGAGCAAAGCCATTCCCTCAAGTGAAGGGGTTAATATCACTATACTGAAATCCTTAACAAACATCCAGGGAGCTGAGAGGGGAGAATTTATTCATGTCAAGAAAGATTTAGAACATTGCTTCAAAAGAAAGTAAAACTCCAATAAACTAGCATCCAATTGTTTTTTTTTGGAAATCCTGATGGGCCACACTTCAGGCTCAGGAGTTAGCCCAGAATGGGAGCACGACAGCCAGAATACAAACACAGAACGTGGCCAGAACCAGGGGCCCAAAGTGAAGTTAGCGACAGGGCCAGGACTGTGGGCTTGGTGTATGGCCAGAACCAATACCAAGGTCCAGAACTCCAGGAATCTGGACACTGCGATAAAGAATTCTAGTATACACAAACTCTTGATCAATGTATGAATATAACCTATTGCCACCCATATTGAAATATGTAATTTAAGTGTTTTCCCTTTGATTTATGAATACTAAAAGCTAAATCCAGGTAATGCTTATGCAAGTTAAAGGCAAGAAACTTTCAGATGCTGGCAATCTGATTACAAAAGCATTACCCTGGAAATGAAATGGTTAACATGTGGGAAACACTTGATGGCTCCGGGCCTGTACTCACTGGAGTTTAGAAAAATGAGGCGGGGGGTTGGTGGGCAGGGGAAATCATGCAGATACATGAAGAATATTGAAGGGCCTAGTTCACAAATTTCACAACACACACTGATTCTGACATGGTTCTGATAGAGTGGGTATAGAGAGGTTGTATCCAAGATCAGTGGACATATCCTCAGAATAGAAGAGTGTCCCTCGAGATCAGAGATTAGGAAGAAAGTCTGCAGCCAGAGAGTGGTGAATCTGTGGAATTCCTTACCAAAGACGGCTGTGGAAGGCAAGTCATTGGGTATATTTAAAACGTTGATACATAAGATTCTTGATTAGTAAGGGCGCTAGAGGTTACAGGGAGAAGCAGGTGAATAGGATGGGGGGGGGGGGAAGATGAAGGGTAAAAAAAAAATCGGCCATGATGGAATGGTGAGGCAGACTTGACAGGACAAATGGCCTAATTCTGCTCTTGTGTCTTATGGTCTGAAACAAGTCATGGCCTTTAAATGTGTATACTGCCCTACACATACACAGCATGTAAAGCTGCGTGCTGTATAGCTGGTTACGTATTCAACAACAAGAGTTAAGAATCAGGGCCATAATGTCCATTTTGTAATAGTTATAATAAGGATATACTCAAGCTACTGATTAATTTCACCACACACGAAGTGTACAATAATGAAGCTACTAACTTGATCTACTTTACTAGGTACACCAGCATGTTAATGCAAATATCTAATCAGCAATCTTGAGACAACAACTCAGTGCATAAGCGCATGCAGACACTGTCGAGAGGTTCAGTTGCTGTTCACACCAAACAACAGAACAGGGGAGAAATGTGATCCAAGTGACTTTGACTGTGGAATGACCGTTGGTGCCTGATGGGATGGTTAGATCCGGTAAGATGGTGGTGAGCTTGGAAATCCAGTAAGATGGCGGAGCTCTCAAACACAGTGGCCTCCCTGGGTCCAAATAATGGTGCAACTGCTCAGCTTTTATGTCTTGTTTACGGTCACAAGACACCATTGGATATTGAGAACATCCAAGTACGGTAGATCTGCCCCTGCAAGACCCCGCTGGACATTGGTAATGTAGAATAGTACAAGTCTGATTCACTGGTTCATTGGCAGGACAGCTGTGTTGCGTTAGTTGTTACGGTAACAAGGCCCTCATGCCTCAGGCTCACCTGTTTCAGTCAATGGAGGAGGCGGCACTGGAGCTGGCAGTGTGCCACTGGACTCCATACTGGAAGAGAGGCTGGCCCCTCCTGTCAGTGCCGATCTCCAGTGTTCGCTCCCAGGAAGACGAGCTGGATTCTGTTCATCTGCAACTGCTCTTGTGTGAAATGAGGAACTGTTGCGGTTTGCTCTTGCAGAAACGTGGCTCCCTGACAACATCCCATGCATCATCAACCTACAGGTCATGACACTCAGGGACATCGGTGATGTGATTATTTTTTGTAACTGCATGTTTTTCTGCTATCATAATTATATGTGCCTGTGTGTTGCGCGTGACTGTTGGTACTGTTTTGCACCTTGGCCCGAGAAAAACATTGTTTCTGTATTCCTATGTATGATTGAATGATAATTAAACTTGAACTTGAGCATTTCGGAGATTGCTGATCTCCTAGGATTTTCATGTGCAACAGCCTCTAGAATTTAGAGGATGGCACGATAAACAAAAAAACATCCAGTTCTGTGGGTGAAAACACTTAGTTACTGAGAGAGGTCACAGGAGAATGGCCAGACTGGTTCAAGCTGACAGGAAGGAGACAGCGACTGAAATACCCTTACATAATGACTGTGGTGGGCAGAAGAGCACCTCTGAACACACAACACTTCGAACCTCGAAGTGGATGGGCTACAACAGCAGAAGACCATGAACTTACACTTAGTGACCTCTTTATCTACAGTAAGTATCTAATAAAACTGTGCACAATCTCAACTGGTGACATATTCCAGCAGTGATGTCACTAGCATGATGTCCAATGGGGAATACTGCCGTTACCACGTCACACAGAGCTGTGCACACTGCAGCTGGTGACTTATTCACCAATGACGTACACAGCAACACAGTCTCAAACATGACAAGCACCACCACAGACTGCAAAGTTGATGCTGTAATTATGGGTATGTGAACCACAGCTCCCATTCCAACGTATAACGATAGATCCACCTTCAAGCACGCAGCCTCTCCTTGTCCTCCAGCATTATTTTTTTTTAAATGGCTTGAGTCACCCCAGCAGGAGACGAGCACAGAGCTCCTGCAAGCAGGCTCCACTCGACGCCCAGTGCCATCAGGCCAACCCATCAGCTCCTTTAATTCATTTCTGCCCTCCCCCAAATAAACTGAGGCATTGGAGGCAGCATGGCCTAGCACCCCCGTCCCACCACAGGGGGTACTCACTGACCCCCTAACATCTGATTGGTCAGCCAGCCAGTCGCCCGTTTTGAGGATTGGCTGTCAGCCATGCACCCTCATGCTGGGCTCCACGAGCACAGCCCTCGCGGTCAGACGGTGCCAAAGCAGCCAGCAGCAGGTAAAGCCCTGCCCCAAGTCCTGGACAAATGCAAAGAGTACACACACACACACACACACAAAAACAGAGAGACCTCACCACTTAACAAGCAATTGCAAATTTGCATCTTGTGTTCTTCCATTACATTTGTCTGGAGTAATATTTGAGCTCCCAAGTGCAAGCTGAATTAGTAACAGAGGAAACAGAAATACAGGGAAGTTACACAAATGCTCATTCAATGCATAGTTTAAAAATAACTTAATAGCTGTTTTCCTTATAAATTATGAAACTCAATTTTGCCACTAACTCATGCCCAACATATTCATCATACTGATTGATGTCTAGTGGTCTTTTGTCATCTCAAGCAAATATATTTCCTTTGCTGAATTTTTTTTAAGGATTAAATGGAGAATTGTCACCTTGTTCACCATTCCTTGTCTTCATACATTGCTAATAATTGTAATGGGGCTCTCAGAATTGGGCATAAACGCTATCTCCCAAATACTGAATGAAAACATGCGCAGGCCATTACTGCAATTTAAATCCAGTAACAATCTGGTGACTTTAACAATACATCATGCTGCAATCTCCCAAGCTATGGGCAAATAGCTCCACGCCCTTGTGGGCCGCCTTGGGAGAGGCAAAGGCTACGGGAGTAACCCCAGCGCCAAGTCCCTAACGGCTGGACATCATTGAACATCCTTCTGGCAGCTCCTGCTTCGCTTTCCTTTGGACTACACTGGTGAGGCAGAGAGGGATATTTTGACAACTGGGCATTCCAGGATCTCCATACTTTCTGCCCAGGCTTGTGCCTTAGAGTGGTCACTCATTTCACTCCACTGTTTGAGACAGACAGATGCCATCATCATGTGCTACAACAGCACTATATAGTAGAACATAGTGTACTGATTTGCACTCATATGGGGGTTATGTAAACTTTTCTTTAATGTTAGGCAAATTTTTGTCTCCAGATAACAAAAGATAGAATAATCAAGTGTCTGATTGATATGTTCATTAATATATGAAAACATGCAGTGACCATTGAGTTATGTAACCATGTAACACACATACATCTGGAGATAAAAACAGCCTGTTGGAAATATTCAGGTGGTCAGGAGGGGAAGGGAGAGAAGGAGAAGCAAGCCGACACTCAGGTGGTCTTGAGGAAAAAAAAGAGATTAAACATATTCCTGTTCCAAACCTGAATGCAAGATTGTTGTTTTTCCTCTCTCTGTACAGTTGCTGCCTGACCTACCACCGTTATTTCAGGCTTCCAGCATCTGCAGTTTTGCTTTGCTTTCAAAGTAGCGCTGGAGCTTCCCTATTCATTATAAGCAGACACAACATTTAACTTATACAATTTCAAATCACTAGTCATAGCTGACCGTGATCGGAATAAAAACACTTGGAGAGTTGTAATTTAAAGTGCATCTTTAAACTCACCCCCACACACGAGACTCAAGAGTTTATGGGTTACAAGTATCAAGTGATAAAGGAAGAAAACCTGATGTCCAATTTAGTCCTGCAGATACAGCCCAAGATATTAACCTATCATTTTTGTATGCACTACTGACTGTGAAACCATGGGTGAAAATTGAGTCAGCAAAGAAATAGTCCCTTCGTCCCATAGAGTCTACGTCGAACTACTATTCTACCTTGTCCAACTGACCAGCACCCATACCATAGAACAAAATTAAAGGGCACTTGATTGTTAAAGCAGGTTGCATTAAATGTGCAATGGATTCATTGCTAACACGAGAGGGCACAGTTTTAAGGTGCTTGGAAGTGGGTACAGAGGGGATGTCAGGGGTAAGTTTTTTTTATGCAGAAGGTGAGTGCATGGAATGGGTTGTTGGAGATGGTGGTGGAGGCGGATACAACAGGGTCCTTTAAGAGGCTCTTGGATAGATACATCGATCTTAGAAAGCTATGGGTAACCCTAGGTAACTTCTAAAGTGAGTGCATGTTCAGCCAAAGGGCCTGTATTGTGCTGTAGGTTTTCTCTGCTCTAGGATTCGCTGCACCTTCAGGTTTGGAGGCACAACAGAGTGCAGATGCTGGGGACTGGAGCCACACAAAAGACGCTGGAGGAACTCAGCAGGTCAGGCAGTACCTATGGAGGAAATGGAAGCGAATCATCAAGTTTGCTGATGACTCTGGGGTGGTTGACCTCATCAACAATTAAGATGAGATGGCATGCAGAGAGAGAGCTTGTAAACAATGTCAATGTTTTTTCATTTGGTGGTATACACGTCTCCAATTGAATGACAATAAGTTTGAATTTGGACAGACGATGTTTTGGGTCAAGTCTGGACTGGGTGACCCTTCATCTTCATTCCAGGCTACCCTAAAATGGACAGTCTCTGAAATGCCTCGAGGCTCCACTCTGAATAGTTGTGGGCAACCCCTTCCTGAAATAATACAAGTTACTAGCTCAGATTCATCCCACACAGGATTTCTCCTTCACAGGCACAAAGGATGCTGAATCTGAGCAACACACTGGAGCCTGAAGTATAATTTCCCTCCACGGACGCTGCCTGACCCGCTGAGTTCCTCCAGCAGCTTGTGTGTTGTTCCCGATTCCTCCTTCCTTGCTACTGCGCCCAATTTTTTTTCCTTCACAAGCTGCCAGCCATCCACTTTTCACCAACCCTTACGAAAAATGAGTGAAAACGTCACTTTTAACATCCTTTCCTTTCACTGGGGTGCCACAAAAGCATTACAGCGTTACGTTATTACAGCTCGGAGCGCTGAACTTCAGAATTCAAATCCAGCGCTGTCTGTAAGGAGTTTGCACATTCTGCCTGTGACTGTATGTTTCCTTCAACAGTTCCCTACGTTCTTTATCCCATTAAGCTAGGACCCCAGTTTGGGAACCCCTGTACTTAGGTGTTCTGGTTTCTTCCCACAGCAGGTGACTTGGTCTTTGCAAACTGTCTTGCGATTTGGCTAATTGTAAATAGGTGGGTTGCTGGGCAGTACGGCTTGTTGGGCCAGAAGGGCCGGTTCTGTATCTGCAAATAAATCCATCAGATAGATTCTCTGAATCTGTAAAGAAATGATCGACTTCATGGATACATTCAAGTACTTCATTTTCAGAGCATTGGGGGGGGGGGTGCAAAGAGATTAAGACCACAAGACACAGGAGCAGAATTAGGCCATTCAGCCCATCAACCCTGCTCCACCATTCCACCGTCATTGATTTATTATCCCTCTCAACCCCCATTCTCCCCATAAACTTTGAAACCCTCACCAATCAAGTATCTACCAACTCCCGCTATAAATATACGCAAAGTTTTGGCCTTCATCAACATCTTTGGTGATGAATTCCACAAATTCACCATCTTCTAGCTAAAGAAATTACTCCTCTCTGTTCTAAAGGGACTCCCTCTATTCTTAGGCTGTGCCCTCTGACCCTAGACTCTCCCACTGTAAGAAACATCCTCTCCAGATAGGCCTTTCAATATTCAATAGGTTTAATGAGTACTCTCCCCCCCCCCCCATTTTACTAAACTCCAGTGAATACAAACCAAGAGCCATCAAACAACCCCCACAGGTTAACCCTTTCATTCCCAGGATTATTCTCGTGAATCTCCTCTGGATCCACCCCAATGCCAGCACATCTTAGATAAGATGCTCACCATACTCCAAGTGCGGTCTGACTAATGCCCTGTGGTGTTCTTGTATTAGTAAAGTCTGATATAATAATCACAGCCGATTTGCTAACGTGCACTCTTATTTAACTTAGAAATACAACAAGGAGACCAACATGAGCAACTCCTCACAGACGCTTAGGCCTTGGTTTCAATGACAAAACATGAAGTCTGTGCAAATAATATTTCGGAGTTTAGAAGACGTAGACGGCAAATGCATCTGAAAGTGAGAGTGTAAATCGCGGGAAAATAGACAATAGACTGTGGGTGCAGGAGTAGGCCATTCGGCCCTTCTAGCCAGCACCGCCATTCACAGTGATCATGGCTGATCATACACAATCAGTACCCCGTTCCTGCCCTCTCCCCGTATCCCTTGACCCCGCTATCTAATAGATAATAAAAACCGTCCCGTTCAATAACTCCTATCCTACACCTCCAACTGGCGCATCGGGCTAGTCATTCAGCCAAACGTCTGTGGCCAATCCCACTGCCCGTATTTAAAATAAATTGACATCATCAAATATAAAATTTGGCTAAAAAGTGTAAACATTTACGGGACAGCGGAATACTCCGAATAGTACACGGCTCTACACTAATTATAAACTTGACTTCCGCAAGCAGCGCACTGCTCAGCATGTTGTTGAGGGACCACTTCACCGAACGGAGTGCTGTAAAATGCACACCACATTTAACATGTCGCAGATACATGTCACTTTGCTTATATTGTGTCCAACTTATTTCAAGTGTTCCTCGGTGCATAATTACAGGGTGTACAAGGTGACCCCTGGAATAAGTCAAATGGACACGCATCGATTTAATTGGTATGTCCGAAGGGGCTGCACGTTTAAATAAAGCGGCCATGTCTATATCTTTCACTGTCGCTAATTATTGCGGCACTCCGCAAAATAATTACTTAAAGTTAAATTGCGCAATACACAGGCAGGTACGTTGCCTGATAACCCCTCACTTCCCAACTGCGCAGAATGATAATGTCCCCATCTGCCGACGGATCTCTAAAGTACTAGCTTTCAAAAAAAACAAAGAGGAATTATCATAATCTTCGATTATCCTTGACATCACTGTGAACAGCACGCTAATCGACAAGGACACGGAATAGGGAAGCGCAAGAGCCTCCTTAATGGAGAAAATAGTGATTAAACAAATCCAAACGCGTTCACCACTTTGCCGCTCGCTGATGCACGCAGTCCAAAATCGCTATTTAGAAAAGGAAGCCGCGGGCTTTAGGACCCAGTTGAGTAGTAATAGGACCCACACATCTTTCTAGCTTACGATATGCGCATGGCGCCAAACGGCGAGCAGCTGGAAGAACCGAACCCTCTTTTATATAAGGGACAAGGGTTACATCTTGATTTGCAATTGTAGCTCTGGAGCTGAGATTAAGAACAATTGCCGTACGCACGCACATGGCAGACATGTACCCGCCACCGTATCTGATTAACAGGAGCGAAGTCTTGCCGTGAAATATCGGCATATTGATTTCTAGCGCAAAGCTAAAAATGGACCTCAGCGCTGCTTATTTGCATCAAAAGCAATTCCACTCTCGGCGACTCCGGCTGATAATTCCAGCCTCACCGGAAAACCGCGTAAATGTGGAACGCAATTTGGATTTCAAGCGTTATTACACGCGTTTCAATGGACGTGCTCCTCCGCTTTATCCGAAATCCGACACATTTGATGTTTTTTTTAAAAATAAATGGAAGGGGGGGGGAATAGACTTAAAGATAATGCTGTCCTCAAGCTCTTACCTGGAGTAAGTGATAATGAAAATTGTAGACCGCTTCTTATGTACAAACAAAAAAATGATAATCAGGAAGTCTCTTTATTCAGTCTGAAACTGCTCCCACTATAGTCCAAAAGTAAACGTTAAGCCAAAATCTATTCCGCCTCTTTAGAAAAAAATCTCCCTTCCAGTACCCCCATAATCTCTACAGTCGCTATTGTATTCCGATATATCCGATACGAGATGCAATCTAGAACGCCAACAAGTGGTTTAGATGGAAAATAAAACATAATTAGCAATGCAACACACGATATGGCATGCATCATCATTAATCCCCATATATAATAGGCTTGCCGACTTGCCGGTATGAATTTCACTGCAGATTTTTGTGACAAATGATGCAACGCCAAAATTTCCGAAATATTTCGTTCTAATTTCATCAGTGGTTGGTGCCGAACAACAGCTCCTTGAAGGCAGAAGCCCAGCTTGGTGTCTTGCCAGCATAGTTCTTTAGTCAGGAAAGTCTTTTCACGAAGAAAAAACTTCGCCAAAATAGCGACGCCTTAATTTATCATTTAGTTCAGTAAAAGACCTGCCAGCGCACCAAAACGCACTGGACAGAAGTCGAATATGAAGGCGGTTTTGTTTTTTCCCGTGAAAAAAGCCTTAAATTTCACTTTAAAAAAACACCTTTCCCCGCCATATTGAAATTGGCAAGGTTGTTCAATATTGATACAGGCAGTTACGTAACCTCCAGCAAAATACTGGCAAATACCGAGCTTTTAAAAAAAGACTTCATAGCACCAGATAATACAAAATAATGCTATTAAAACTATCGAGGTGTGCGGGGTTACGTTGAAAAAGCATCACAGGGCAAGTCAGCTTAGTAAAACCGAAAGCAGGTCACAAGCAGAGATGGCAGGATATCAGTTTTGAAAAATATATATTGCATTTTTTAAAGAAATTTATCTACAACAAGTAAACTGGTTTACATTTTGGACACTAAATAATGCTGGGGATTTCCCCCCCATACCGTCCCCTTAACCCCGCGAGTTTGCCAGCTAATAAATGCAGAGAGAGAGAGAGAGCGAGAGACAACACTTTGCACAACTTGCTTTGAACGTCATTTTTTTTTTGCAAAACCAGCTTCAGGTCTTCAGCGAGAAAAAGATCCCCCAGCGTTAGAATCGAGTAGAAAACGACAGACTCGAACAACTTACACACCCGCGCAGCGAATGAAATAAACCGCGGCGACCCAACTTACCGGTATCAAGTTATTTTCCCTTAGTGTAAAAATGCTACCCCCGTCGTTACATGACCAGTTTTAGATCTTTTTTTCAAGCCTCTTTCCAATATGGCATCCTCTCGCTGCGCATGCGTTGCCAATTATTTTCCTGCCAACTCCTTATGACCTTTACAGCAGTTGCAATTTTTTTGAAGACTTACCCTTGGCCAATTATAAATTGATTTTTTTTGCATCCACGCCCAACTTTTCGATTCGTACCCGCTCCCTGTTTGTGCGAGTTAAAAAGACACACACACACAGAGTCAACAAAACGCTACTAATCTTCTGATTGACATCATTATCCGGGCCTTATATTTCAAAATCGTTGAACAGTATTGCTCGCTGCTCGATTTCTGTACAGAAATATAAAGTTACAGAGGGCAGAGTGAAGATGTGTATGTGTGTGTATGTACCTAAAAATCTTAACTATTGCCTGCCAAATTAGTTACACTACGTAGCCTGAATAAACCACACTGAGCCGTTTAAACTCGTCGATTGTGAAACTGATACATCCTAGGCAAACTTGAAGCTGTTTTTTTCCCTTTAGCAATGTGAAATTTGCATTATTATTTTCCTTTCCGCCCATTGCGCTTATTATAATGAAATGTGTAAATGTATTTAAAGGCGCTGTTGTTTCTCCGTGTTTCCCGCTGTAGCGGCGTGTTTGCAGCCGCTTTGTATATCTGTAGTGAAATGTATCCACTTCTGGGCAGCCGATACACACAATGAATTTGGGTGTTGGAAATGGCGTTTCTTTGTAGTATTTTTCTCTCTCTCTCTCCGCCGCTACTGCGCATTAGTATGACCGATACAAGTGCGGACATCACCACCCACCAAGTTTCACAATGAAGATTAACTGCCGGCGATCGAAATCTCGACAAACCTTGCGGGTCCGTCCTCCCCTTTGACCAATTTATCCCCTCAACGAAAGCGAATTCGGTTGGGCACCAATCAATCCCTGGGTCTTGTTTACCGAAGGGAACTCCCCCCAACAACCTCACGCCGTGTCGAAGTTTGCGAATACACCTGTGACCCAGCACCTTGGCACTTTGTGTTTGTCGTGTAGTGGCTATGGAGTCATATAGTCATTAGGGGATTAGGGGCGAAGCCCGAGTTTTTTCTAATTATATAGTAACACGCCGTCCGTTTTCCTTATAAACCCCATCGATGACAACCACGTGGAACTTGCGCGATTTTGATCAAAGATTGTGCGGTATTGTCATATCCTGATTCTGTACCAAACCAACACGAAAGACCCCCAACCCAATTTCCACAGGTTGATCTTCTTCCAGCGAAGAATAACGATTAGATGTTCAGATCAACCCAAGCCAATGTCTGCGACGTGTAATCGTTCGATTCCGTCTGCGCTCGCTGGGAACTATAAGTACCAGCACATGAAAAGCACGCCGTTTCATCCCCCAACTATAGATAGCGGGGGTAATTATTTATTAGATACCCTCACGTTGTTATCAAAAAGAAGGTTTTAAGTGGGATTGTTTGAAGTATCGTAGCCCCCTAGTTTTAATCATCTTATTCCGTGCCTGTCTCACCTGCCTCACAGTGGATGTTAATTCACTGATCGAGGTAGGAGTTCCTTATCACCGCCCCATATCTCTGTGCATCCGAACTAGTCCAGAGACTGGGCGTTGGACAGAACTTCCTCCTGCCGACTGCGCGTTGTAACCCACCGTGTACAATATAGCCCAGACCCTCGGCCGTTCCATCTTGCAATCCCAATTTTGTACCATACCTTCAGCGCAAAGGAAAATACTGACATCTGTAATCTCCATACTTTTAGATGTCTACATCCCCACCCTCGCTCCACAACTTAAATACCCCGAAAAATGGCATTTTAAATAAATAGAAATAGTTCGTTGCGAAAATATTGCTTGCTTTAAACATTTCTATATTGGACAAAATAAGAACCTGCTTCGCAATGTCTGGTGTTATTCCCTCTCGCATACATTCGTGAAAACAATTACAATACGACTTTGTCAACGTTTTGAAGTGAAAACTTAAAGCAATTCATTGATCTGAAATGTTTTGATTCCATATTCCCCAAACAGCCAACAGGGAAGCCACGTTCCCGAGTTCTCCTGGGTCGGGAACTACAGGGGTAACGGTGCAACATTCATCATTCTCGATAATATCCCAGAAAATAAGCCAGTGGCAGATCATTACCGGTAGTGTTTGTGGACTCTGATTCTAATCATGCCTAGAAATCAATCAAAGCTACCGGTATTAGGGGGCAAAAATATACTGCATCAATGGTTAATAGCCCGAAATAACCTGCCTTTGAATTTCAATTGCTCAGCAATTAAAGAGAACTATTTACTTCTGTAGGAAGTACAGCATTTGTTTTCCCGGTACAAAGTTTTCTCATGTCGGAATATTAGTGTCTAGCTTGGTGGTTACTGCCACCTACTGACTGACAGATGTTACTCCGAGATCCACGGGAAGGGCGGGGATTGAATGAAGATTGTTTAGTACGGTACTGTTATTTCCAGCACACAAGTGGAAAGGTGAACGAAGTCAATTGTTGCTCCGAATCCGATGCCGCACCAGAAAAAAACACAAGATAAATAACACAATAATAATAATAATAATAATAATAAACACAATAAATATAAATACATAAGATAGCTTATATACATAGATTGATTTTATGTCACGGACATGTCTGTACGTAAGTTGGCTGACAGGAAATAATAAAGTAGAGGTGGTAGGGTGTGGATGGGTGGATTAGTGGGTGTTGATCAGCCTTATTGGTTGGGGAAAGTAACTGTCTTTGAGTCCCTGATGTGGACTAGTAGTGTTCACTATGTGTTCACTCCCTGATAAGGAGTGGAACAAACAGTCCATGAGCAGGGTGGGTGGAATCCTTCATGATGTTACTGGCCCTTTTCCAGTACCTTTCTGCATATATGTTCTTGATCAGCTGTTCAGTTAAAATTGTGAATTGTTAAAGAAATGGTGAGAAACTTCCATGGGTAATTTTGATTCGGATCCCTGACCTGAAAGGTTAATTGTCTGCCTGATTGGCTGAGTGCTTCTCTCATTGTCTGTTGTTATTTCTGTTTTCAAAGTAAACTTATAAAAGTACACATAAGTGGCAATATATCACCATATACTGCCCTGAGATTCATTTTCTTGTCAGTACACAGAGTAGAACAAAGAAACGCAACAGTATCAATGAAAAACTACACACACACAGGACAAAAACACCGGGTGCACAAGACAAACTTTGCAATTACAAAAAAAAAATTCAGGACATGAGTCTCATATGGGAGCATCTGCAGTTTCTCTTTTGTTTATTTTCAGGAAGTTCACCTTGCTGGTTAACTGATGAGTTGGCTATCAATTCTGTGAAATTAAAAATAGAAATGCCTGAGAGAGTAAATGGTTAGAAATATGCAATGACTCAGTGAAGTTAAAGATTGTTTTATACTGTTGAGACTCGTGATGGGTGGGTTCTTTAAACAATGTTTTGAGGCACAAATGGTATAGAAGTCCAAATACCTCTGAAAGTGGCAATATACTGTAGGCCAGTGCATTGATGAAGGAGGCATTTGAAATAATGGCAGGAAAATGAGTATGCAGGAAGGTCTTGGTATGACACTGGTTAGACCTCAAACAGAATACTGTGTGCAATGGAGGATTCCACATTATAAGAGGGACGTGATTACACAAGGCAGAGCAGATTCCCCAGCATATTGCCTGAGATGCACAAGATTGCAAGAGGGTAGAGGGCTGTAGACTTAGCCAGCCTCATCACAGGCACAACCGTCCCCACCATCCAGGACACATCTTCAAGAGGTGGTGCATCAAGAACGGTGCATTCATCAATAAGGACCCTCACCATCCAGAAAATGCCTTCCTCTCAGTACTACCATTGGGGAGTAGGTACAGGAGCCTGAAAACACACACACAATGTTTTAAGGACAACTTCTTCCTCAACCATTCAATGCCTGAATTCTTCACAAATCCATGAATGCTACTTCATTGTTTTTTTTTGCACTATTTATTTATTTTAGTAATTTATAGCAATTTTATATCCTTATTGTTGCAGAACTACAACTTTTATGTCATCACATTCGGTGATAATAGAGTGTGACCAAGTGACCAGAGAAATCGTTGTGGTCGTGTATAGAAATGAACAAACATGAACTATGTTGACGGTAACATAACTTAATTGCAGCAATGAGCTGAATACTTTGGTATTTTATAACATCATTACCTTTTCATATCTGCCCATGGGATTTCCCAAAGGTTAGTTCAGAGTATTTTTAGAATTCTTTTTTATATTTTTCAGATTGCAGTATACAGATCCAGAAAAAAACGTGTAATCTCATTTTAAACTTTTCTAGGAAAATTTTCAATAATTGCAGTAATGTAGTAAAAAGCATAGCTCAAAGGCTTAATACATAGCTAATTACACCAAAATTCCCACCAACAGAAGATGAATGGAATTATTAAGGCAACTTGTAAAATTATCTACTCATTTGAACAAGATGCTGGCAATAATCACAAGTACTTCCATAGAACAATAGAACCTGTGAGAAAGGCTTAGGTCTGGAGTGAATTCCAGGCCTAGAGTGTAAGTGAAAATTGTTGTGAAACTGCACCATATTTTTGAGATTTACTTCGAATGTCACGTTTATCATCCCTTTTGGAAAGGTTGAATATCAGTCAACTATATTTTCCAAAATAAGCCAACACATACAAAACGCTGGAGGAACTAGGTAGGTTAGGCAGCATCTATGAAAAAGAATCAAAGTTTCGGGCCAAGACCCTTCATCAGGACCCTAGTGTTCATCGGGATCCAATCACCTCATGATTTTGAATGCGTGTATGAGATCACACTCTCATTCTCCCAAACTCTAAGGAGTAAAAGCCCTCTCCCAATAACTCAGTCCCTCGAGTACCGCAACATCCTTCTAAATCTTTAATTACATCCTTCCTATAACAGAGTACCAAAACTGAACACCGTACTCCAAGGGTGACCTCGCCAACTTCTTGTCGAAGTGTTCTGTGAGATCTTGTGAAGTGCGATAGATGAGGCAGATCAAAACTAGGCATCCATGAGGTACAGGGCTTGTTCAACAGCAGTAGATATGTCCACTACAACAATTTGTAGGTTCCTGACCCTGGCATCTTCCTTCACTACCATTACCTTTATCCAGATGGTTTACGCAGGAGCAGCAAAGATGAGGTGCATTCCCTGGCAAACACTCACCAATGCTGTGGGAGTTTGGAGGCCCTAGAGGCTGTAGATGCTGAAATTTGGAGCAACAAACATAATGCTGGTAGAACTCAGCAGGTCAGGCAGCGCCTGTGGAGGGAAACAAATGGCCAATGTTTTGGGATGGAATCCTTCATCTGAACTGAATGTATCTCTTCACTGCTAACTGAATTTGGAGTATTGTGTGCATTGCTGCTCACCTATCTGCAGGGGAAAAAAATCAATAAGTTTGAAGGAGTTATAATTTTGTAATTTTGGAACTTTGCTATGCATGCACTACACAGCTGCCACAAAACAACGCATTTCCTGACATATGTCATTGACAATAACCTGATTCTGATTCTAAAATTGTCAGTTGATGTTGCAGGTGAAGGCTCACGATCCAACACAAGGACTGTCCAGTTCCTCCATAGAAGGTGCCTGACCTGCTGAGTTCCTTCAGAAGCTCATTTTCTTTGCTCGAGTTTATAGCTTTCTAACCTTCCAGACGAGAATTCCTGGCACCGTTTCCTCATCTGAACCTCCCAATTCAAGTCAGATACCCACACAAGCTCTAAATAACCAAAGCAGTTCCTTCCGATTCAGTTATTTATCAGATATGCATTGAAACAAACGATGAAATGTGTCGCTTGTGTTAACATTTGTGTTCATGTTTGGTTACTTGTCGTGTTCTGCGGTGCTCTGCCAAGTACTGTGGGCAAGCTATAATGGTATTGGAATGTGTGGCATTCAGCAAAATGCTGGCACTATAAAGCAATTGATTTACCCTGTTGCCAACCTGCAGCAAACCAAGGCTGTTTGGAACCCAGTCCAGGTGAACAAAATATAGTTGGTGTACTTCTGCAAACCACACAGCTCTCTTTAGAGCCACAGAATTGAATCTCTTTCAGTTGAATCATTAGGCAGATTTATCCTGATGTCCCGCCATTTATTTCATGCCATTGTTAGTAAGCGGATGATCCACAAAACTGAAAATTTAAGAATATTATCTAACAGATTAGTCAGCAGAATTTTGGTTAGAATAGAAATTTAATTAAGAGGCATTAAGTTATAGGAAAACAGAGCAGAGCTGTAAGCCCTTTGCACCATCAGGTACACAATTGACATTAATCCCCACATTCTGAACCACTGTACCTCTCCCAACCTCCAGCTCCCCAGATTCCATCATTCAATTACATACTATTTACAGTAACCAACAACATCTTCCGGATGTGGATAGGCCTGGAGAACCTAGAGGAAACTAACACCAGGGAGAAAATGCAAACTCAACATAAGCGACACAGACGAAATACTGGAGAAATTCAGCAAGTTAACCCGCATCTACGTACGGAGGGGAATATTCCCCTCTATAGATGCTGCCTGACTCGCTACACTTTCCCAGCATTGTGTGCGTGTGTTGCTCATTTTCCTGTGTCTGCAGAATCTCTTGTGTGCACATAAACAATACCTGAGGTCAGAAATAAAAACAGCAAATGCAGAAAACTCTCATCAGGTGGAGCATCATCAGCAGAAAGGACAGTTCAGCTTTGAGCAAAGAATTAGTTTCTCATTCCTGCCATCAAGATTGAAAACAGATTGCTAGAACTGTGAGGCAGTGACTGCATTAGCCGCGATAGTTAAAAAAAATGCTGAAAGGTTTGGACAGGGTGAACAGAGTGAACTCCTGATTCCAATAGGAGAGGAGTAACTGGTAGAAGAACCTTCTTTGAAATGTCTAGATTGAGAGGAGAGGATGTTTCTAATAATGAGAGAGTCTTGGTCCAGAGGGCATGGCCTCAGAATCGAAGGATGTCCCTTTAGAACAGGATGAGGAGGAATTTCTTTAGCCAGAGAGTGGAGAATCTATGGAATTTGTTGCCACAAACAGCTGTGGAGTCCAAGTCATTGGGTATGTTAAAACAAAAAGAGGCTGATAAGTTCTTAATTCGTGAGGGTGTCAAAAATTGTGGGGAGAAAGAGGAGGGATTATCTTATGATAGGTACAGCATTCAACACATTTCACAGTATGGACTCACTTCCAAAGACACTTCATCTCATGTTCTGAATGTATATTGCTTATTTATTTTGTTATTATTATTCTTTTCTTTTGCATTTGCACAATTTGTTGCCTTTTGCACATTGGATGTTGGTCAATCCAGTTAGGTGCCATCTTTCATTGGTTCTATTATGTTTCTTGGATTTACCGTGTATGCCTGCAAGGAAATGAATCTCAGGGTTGAATATGGTGACATATATGTAGTTTGATAATGCATTTACTTTAACCTTTGAACTTTGTACTTCACACTCAGTGGCCACTTTATTAGGTATGCCCGTACGCCTTATCATTAATGTAAATATCTAATCAGCCAATCATGTGGCATCAACTCAATATATAAAAGCATGCAGACATGGTCAAGAAGTCCAGCCCAAACGTTAGAATGTGGAAGAATGTGATATGAGAGGCTTTGACCGTCAAACGATTGTTGGTGCAGATGGGTTGGCTTCAGTATCACAGAGACTGCCGATCTCCTGGGATTTTAGGACACAGCAGTCTCTAAAGATTGCAGAGAATGGTGCAAAAAAAACAAAACCAGCCAGTGAGCTGCAGTCCTGTGGGTGAAAATGGCTCGGTAATAAGAGAGGGTAGAGGAGAATGGACAGACTGGTTCAAGCTGACGGGAAAGTAACTCAAATAACCTTGTACTATGAGCAGAAGAGCATCTCTGAATGCACAACAAGTTGTACCTTGAACTGGATGGGCTACAGCAACAGAAGACCACACCTGGTGCACCCCTGGGTCCTAGTAAAGCAGCCACTGTCTTCTTCTCATTATTTTATATACCTCTTCCAGGTCACTCCTCAGCTTCCATTGCTCCAGGGAAAACTCGCTCAGCCTATCCACTCTCTCACTATTACTGAACTGCTGCAAATCAGTCCACATCTCGGTGAACCTGCTCTGCACTCTCTCCAGCACCATCACATCCTCTCTATAGATGGCCAGCCAGAACTGCACTCAATACTCTAAATGCAGCCCAAACAGTGTTTTATAAAATTGCAACATGACAGCCCAACGCTTATATTCCGTGTTCCCAATCTATGAAGCCAATCAGATCATATTCCGACTTCACCACCCTATCCATCTGTCTTGCTACTTTCAGGGAAAAATGGACCTGGACACACCCTGCCCCCACCCCACACCAGTCTGTTTGATCATTCCTTACCATGTTATCATGTTTTCTATACAAATACAGTATTTCCCCATCTTTCCAGATGAATCACTTCATACTTGCCTGGGTTAAATTCCATCTGAAAACACTCTGGCAACTTTCCAACTGACCTATAAGTTGTAACTTTAGACAACCTTCCTTCGTCTCAAGGAAAGTTGTCATCTACAGACTTACTAATCACATTAGCTGGATTCACATCCAGTTCATTATAAAATATGGCAAACAGCACACATCCCAGTCCTGATTCCTCTTGTACACCATTAGTCACAGACTTCCAATCAAAAAAAAAACATCCTTCCTCAACTAGACCATAAGATGTTAGACACTGGAGCAGAATTAAGCCATTTTGCCCATTGAGTCTGCTCTGCCATTCAGTCATGGCTGATTTATTAACCATCTCAACCCCATTCTCCTGCTTCACCCCATAACCTTTGATGCCCTCTTTGCCCCTACCTCCAAGCCAGTTTGTCCTTGATCCCAAGTGCTTTCACCTTCTGGACTACATGGGACATTGTCAAATGCCTCACTGAACTCCATTCGGACAATATCTACCATCCTGTCTTTGTTAATAGAAGAATAGATTTATTTGCCACATGTACATCGAAACATCAAAACATACAATGAAACGAGTTGTTTTTGTCAATGACCAACATGGTCCAAGGATGTGCTGGGGACACCCACAAGCTACTGGCAACACAAAGCATGCCCATAGCCTACTAACCCTAACCCATATGTCTTTACAAAGTGGAAGGAAACTGGAGCACCTGACGAAACTCATGTGGTCATGGGGAGAACCTACAGACAGTGGTAGGACATGAACCCCGATCTTCCAATGACTAGCACTGTAAAATGTCATGCTAACCACTACGCTATTGTGGCACCCTTTAGTTTTATCGTCTTTATTACCTCCTCAGAAAACTCAGTCAAACTAGAGACAGGATTTTCCCCTCTCAGACCCATGCTATCAGTGGTCAGTCCCTGCCTTTCCAACTAAACATAAATTCTGTCCTTTAGAATTTTCTCCAGTAATTTCCCTATCACTGACACAACACTGCCAAGCCTGTAATTAGCTGGCTTTTCTCTGCTGCCTTTCTTAAATAAAGGAACAAAGTTAACTACCCCTCGGCACCTCCCAGATTAACTCATGAGGAAGGACAAGAGCAACACAGACCATTTACCATTTCCTCTATAAGTCACACACCTCGCTGATGTGGAAACACTTCACCAGTCTTTCACTGTCAGGAAATTTGCTGAATGGAGAAATAGTGACAGCAAATTAAACAATGATTTACTATTTTCGAATCCGTTGTCCATTGAATGGGCCAATTTGTTTGCTCTATTTATGAACATTGCAAGAGAAAAATAGTCCACAGCAAGTCAACAGAAGGAGAGTCATCTATGAACAATCTCAAACTAAAGCAGACTCATGCAGCCCTCTGTTATTCAGTTCCCCCAAGGCGGAGCGTTTTTTTCCCCATTTGTCATCACTTGCTACTTCCTATTTCCCAGTCAAGGCAGCAAGCTGATTTACTTTTAATTCCACACCTAATTTTTTTTCTAAAACCCACGCATGGAAATTCATCAGACGCCTTCTGAAAACTCTGAGCATGTCCCTGCATAGTTTTCATTCATGTTTAGTTCTTCGATAAATCCCAGCCAATTTGTGAGGTATAACCTGTTGCTTCTAACATCCTGCTGAAAATGTTTTATAACATTGATATTGTTTTTGTATGACATCAGTGAAAACCCCAGGTATATGGCATGTGGTCACTTAAGTTCTTTTTGTTTGGACTCTTCAACAATGTTAGGAGATTACAATCAGAATCAGGCTTATTATCATTGACACATATTGTGAAATTTGTTGCATTGTGGCAGCAGTACAGTATACTACATTAATGATTACTATAAATTATAATAAGAATATATAATTAATAACAAAATATGCTAAAAGAGAGTAAAATGCTGATGTAGTGCTCATGGGTTGGCTTATGGTCCATTCAGAAATCCGATAGTGGAGGGGAAGAAGCTGTTCGTAAAACGTCTCGTGTGCTTCTTCGGGCTCCTGTTCCTCCCTTGTTTGTAGTAACGAGAAATGGGCATGTCCTGGATGGTGATGTATGCTGCCTTTTTGAGGCATCTCTCTAAAATTAAGAGTATCTCTTAATTCTACCCTGTTTACAAATGGGCAGTGATCAAAATGAAGACTTAAGAAAATACAAAAGAATATAACAACTGTTTTCTTTCAGAGTACAAAACTGAGGGGATGGGGGGTTGGAGGATAGTCTCTGAATAAACCTGAGAAATATCTTCACTCCAAAGTTTATGAATCTTTAGAATTCACTTCCTTACACAACTGGGTTGTCAGGTATTGTGAATATTCAGGACAGAAATTGATACAGTTTTGGGTATGAAGTATGTCAGATTACTTGTGGAGAATGGGAGGGGAAGATAGAGGAGGATTTGCCAAGATCCGTTTGCTGGAAGGTCAGATGAACTTGGATCTGAGGTATGTAATTAGTGTTATAAAGATTCATGAACATTTACTTTTGGATGTTGCAGAGGAGTCAATGTGAAACTACACCTCTAATTAAAATATATCACATGATACATTATAAACACAAGAGATTCTGCAGATGGTGAAAATCTTGAAGAACACATACAAAACACTGGATAACCTTAGTAGACATGATGAAGGATCTCAGCCCAAATTATCAATTGTATATTCCTTTCCATAGATGCCGCTGGACCTGCTGAGTGCCAGCTCTTCATTTGTGTGTGTTCCACATGATATATTAGTATGAATGACATCATTTTGTTTAGTTGAATTGCTGTACCCGAATTCATTTTTTTAAATCAAAAACCATTTCTAAGTAAGGGCAGCACAGTAGCATAGCGGTTTGCATGATGCTATTACAGCTTGGGGGAGTTCTGGAATTTGGAGTTCAGTTCCAGCTCTATCTGAAAGGAGTTTGTACATTCTCCCCACGAATCGCATGGGTTTCTTCCCACTGTCCAAAGATGTACCATTTAATAGGTTAATTGGTCTTTGTAAATTGTTGTGTGATTAGGCTAGGGTTAAGAAGGTGGGTTGCTAAGTGATGAGGATCATCAGGCCAGAAAGGCCTGCTCTGTACTGTGGTTCTCAATAAATAAATAAATAATAGGGATTATAGTTTTTAAAATCTCAGTAATTAGCTAGTAGAATCAATTAGGAAATTAAATTGTTTTTAAATTTATTAATAAGAAACAACACTGCAGAAAATAAAATAGAGAAAGAGTTTAGAAATATGTTAGCAATGTACAGCACTTAATAACTAAAGGGTGATGCATTTTTTTTGTTTGATTCAGCTTCCATTCTTTATGCATGAATGTGTTGAGTCTGAACATTTAGAGCAGTATGAATTCAACAAGGGCTGCAGTCGTCACTGCTGGCTTGATGAGAGCAGTCTCACTTTCTGAGTCAGGGCTTTGTGGGTTCGAGACTCGCAGCAGAAACCACGGTACTGAAACTGAGTTGATGAGTCACGGGATTGCTGGGTTCGTGATGCACTGTAGGAGGCCCAGTTGAGATGACAAACTTTAATACCACAAATCAGGATGTTGCATGAGCAATCCACCTGACACTGTGATGGATCAGGTCAACAGTTTATAGTTTGCTATTTGTACCTGAGGATATAAAGGTAAACGCTAATTACCTCATTTCAGGAAGAAGCTAGGGAGGCTACAGTGGAGGTTTACAGGATGCTGCCTAGATCAGAGAGTATGATCTATAAGGAGAAGCTTGACAAATTTAAATTGTCTTCTCAGGAGATATGGAGGCTTAAGGGAGCCCTGGTGGAAGTTTATAAAATTATCAGAAAGGGTGGACAGTCAGAATCTTTTTCCCAGAATAGAAATGTCAAACACCAGAAGACATGCATTTAAGGTGAGAGGGGTAAAATTTAAAGGGGATGTGTGGGGGAAGTTTTTTTTTACCCCTTGGAGAGTTGTGGGTGCCTGCAATAATCTTTTAGTGATAGTGACAGAAGCAGTTATGATGATGGTGTTTAGGTTGACACATCAATTTGCAAGGAATGGAGGCTTATGGATCATGTATAAACAAAAGAAATTTAATTTAATTTGGAATTGTGTATATTGCAGACCCTGTGGGCGGAAGGGCCTGATCTTGTGCTGTACTGTTCAATATCCTATAGAAGGCAGGTAAACAGGGTTGAGAGTGATAATAAATCAGCCATGATGGAATGATGGATGGAGCTGACTCGATGGGCTGAGTGGCCTAATTCTGCTCCTATGCAATGGTCTTATGGCCTTCTATGTAGATTAAAGAATGCAGAGGATGTAAATTGTATGGAAAAGAGTATTTGATAAAATGACAAAAATAATGTCACTCTTTAATGTTACCAGCTATTAATGTCACTGACAAGTTGGCACGAATTGCTTAATTTCCTGTCCCTAGCTACACTTGGACTGAACAACCAGCTTTGGACTTATAGTTATATCTGGGTCAGACTGGATGGGATTCCCTCTCCACAGGACATTAATGAACCAGATGAAATTTTCTAACAATCCAGAGGTTTCATGAACACCACTACTCATGATGAATTTTTAAATTTAGATGTATTTAATTAATTGATTTAAAACTGCTGGTGTGATGGGATTTGAATTCATAACACTCGATTATTCCTAAAAGCTTTGCAATTACTAGTCCAATAACAACCACTGCAAATGCCATATATTCCAGAAATTAAAGAAATGAGAGCACATGAATAAAGAAGGTAAAAATAAAATGTTAGTTTGCACTAGATGAACTTCATGAATTTATTTTTGGAGTATGTTTGATTCACATTTCGCTAAACTTTGGAATTTAAGATACAATATTAAAATTTCTGGTTGATATCATATTAGCCATACCACACCACCACCAAATTCAGGAACAGTTATTACCCTTCAACCATCAGGCTCCTAAACCAGCATGGCTAACTTCACTCACATCAAAACTCAAACAATTCCACAACCTAAGGACTCACTTTCAAGGACTCTACAACTCATATTCTCAGTATCATTCATTCATTCATTTATCTATCTATTTATTTCTAATTTTCCTGTGCTCAAGCTGGTAAAACCTGATGTGCGGGCATAGTCACACTAATTTCTCAATTGCTAGGAGCTTTTGGACTATTCTAGTGGCATTTAGTATTGTGGCTTTCTGTAGATTTACATAAATATTGTTGTGTAGGCCTAATTGTTTACTGTTATTGTGTAGTGATGATACCAGTTGTAGATATTACTATGAGGACAATCGAGGATGCCAGCAGCAGGGTGTCTGTGGCAGATGAATCCAAAAGGATCAATGGTACAGCCACCTTGGTGGCATGCGGAGGAACCGGAGTGTTGGTCAAATGATGGCATCACCAGACTAGTTAGTTGTCACTGTGGGGCAGCTTCCTTATCTGCTAAGTCTCTTGCACTCCTGTGTACCACTTAGCATCAGATTTGGAAGCCCGGAGAGTCTGTATGGTGGGGACATGACACTGTCTGTCTTACTACTGAGCAAGGCGTGTTGGAGTAGAGTTTCTGGATGCTGTACAGTGCCGATCCAATGCTGGTCTTGTGGCCCATAAACGTGCCTACAGAGACTAAACTCTCAGCACAGTCAACATCAAAATCGATGGACAGCCCGAGGAAAGAAGAAGAAGATGAGGACAATATTTACCCCGTTCATGTTCTGATGTCCTCTTTTAATTCAGCATATTTCTGGTGGGCTTTCACTTATTGATTTCTGTATGTGTGTTTGGAATGGCTATATCCATTAAGCAAGTTGTTCTTGCTTGTTTGTCCTGAATTATTATATCTTGATGATTATTACAGATTGTTCTGTTTGTAATAATGGATCAGTCATAATATAATTTGTAGGACTCTGACTCTAAAACTGGACCAGGTTTGTATTTATAGTAAGGTATGGTATCTATTATGAGTTTGTATTCTAAAGCAAGATGTTGGTGAATGGTGTTTGCCTCTTGGTTGTGCCTGTGTAAGTAATCAGATTGAGTTAAACTGCTGCAGGATCCTGTAATATGTTAGATTATCTCTGGTTTCTCTTGACATTTTCTGCATTTATCGTCTTGAATTTGTTGGCCTTTTATTATGTATCTTTGATCATTTTTGTGTTAACCACCCGGTCCTGTATTTCCTCAAGGAACCCCTCTGTTTCTGGGAAGAGGTCTCCAGCTCTGATCAATGCGTTCAAAGCTTCCTTGTCGACATCTGAACTGTGGGGATGTCATCCATAGAGCATCATGTTCTTCCATTGGCTAACTTTTCCTTTTGTGATAATGTCTTCATTTGTCTGTGCTGTGCTCTCATTTAAGTTTACTGTTGTGTACTTCTTATTGGAATTGCAAATGCTTGTGGAGAGTGCTAAATGCTGCTTTCGTTGATAAAAATATATCCTTAGGAGTTTTATCTGACTGTTGTATACATTTTTTATGTCTGTTGTTCCTCTTTCTCTCCCTGTCCTAGGTAGAGTTATTTAAGTGTGTTTAAGTGTACATAGTATTTTTTTAAAATTTGTAATTTCATTTCTTAATTTTCCTTGTAAATCTTCCAGGTCAGTTTTGCACCAAGATATTATGCCAAAAGAATACAGTAATATGTTTTAATAAGTTTTCCTTCTTTCACACTGTGATTTATTTTCTTTGGTTGTTGGTATCCCAGATACTTACATGTTTCATATTGACCCATCAGCTGTATTGTATCCTGCAGCACTGTTTTGTATTTTATTAGCTCTATTGCACCTTCTTTTATGCTTAATGTGTTGCATTTATCCAGTCCAAAGTTTTTGTTTATATCTTTTGAAAATAGTTCCACTATTTGAATTAATTGCTTTAGCTTAACTGATGAAGGAGCATATAATTTCAAATCATCCATGTATAAAAGGTGTGTTAAGGTATAGCTCATTTTGTTGTTTCTGATTTGATACCAGATTTTTGTCCGATTCAGTGAATTAAAGTGAGACAAAACCATAGTGGGTTTAGAGAATCGACCTGAAAAATGCCTCAGTTTATTTTGAAAACTGTGATTGTTCCTTTTTGGTTGTTAATAGATAAAGACAATGATAGTGCGTCAATGCTTCATCAGATGTTGTAGGAATTTCACAAGTATTGGGAGTAGTTTATATATATTAAGAGCTTCTATTAACCATGAGAATGGGACAGAAGCAAACGCTTTTTGGTAGTCAATATAACAAGAAGAAAGATATCTGCTTTTTCATTGAGCTTGATTTAGAATTACAGAATCTATTATCAGTTGATCTTTACATCCTTTCACACCCTTACGGTACCCTTTCTGCTCTTCTGCAAGTATATTGTGGTTATCTAAGTGAGTTGTGACTAATTGTGAGATGCATGATGTTACAATTTATAACATCACTACATGCAATTTTATATATAGTTTGTAAACAAGCAATAGGACAATATTTTGATGGGTCATTCATGATAGGTATGTTTTATCTTCTGACAAAAGTTCGGCACTTTTTCAGGGTTCTTAAGAAAATTGTTAATATGCATTAATAGGTGTGGATGAAGTCAAGAAAACTTTTTAGACCGATGACTATGAATATTATCACTGCCAGTACTTTTCTGTTGTGGATATTTTTTATAACCGCTTTTAGCAAATTCATTGTAAATTTAGACATCTGTATGTCATCATCTGTGTGAATGCGTTCTTTTTCCTCCCTGATGCAGCTTGGTTCTTGATTGTGCATTGCCCTGCTTGGCCAGATAATAGACCAGAAGTTCATTTTCTCTGTTGTTGTTAATATTACTATTTTTGCATTTGTACTGCTTTTTGTTTTGCACATTGGTTGTTTGTCACACTGTGTGTAGTGTTTTTGTTGATTCCATTGTATTTCTCTGCTTCATTGTGAATACCTGCAAGAAAACGAATCATGGTGACATATACATACTCTAACAATAAATTTACTTTGAACATTGAGCTGCATATATCACTGAATGAATGAATCAGGTTTAATATCATTGGCTGATGTCGTGAAATTCGTTAACTTAGCGGCAGTACAATGCAATCCATGATAATAGATAGAAAAAATAACTAAGTAAACCAATTATTCTAAGTATATATATGTATATTAAGTAGTTAAAAATAGTGCAAAAACAGAAATAATGAAAAAGTGAGGTCGTGATCATGGGTTCAATGTCCATTTAGGAATCAGATGGCAGAGGAGAAGAAGCTGTTCCTGAATCGCTGAGTGTGTGCCTCCAGGCTTCTGTCCCTCCTTCCTGATGGTAACAATGAGAAGAGGGCATGTCCTGAGAAAGAAGGGTCCTTAATAATGGACGCCGCCCTTTGAGTGTACTGCTTCTTGAAGATGACTTGGATACTACGGAGGCTAGTACCCAAGATGGAGCTGGCCAATTTTGCAGCTTTCTGTGGTTTCTTTTGACCCTGTGCTGTAGCTCCCCCTCCCATACTGGGCGATGATGCAGCCTGTCAGAAGGTTCTCCACGGTTCATCTATAGAAGTTTTCATCTGTTTTAGGTGAAGAACCAAATCTCCTCAAACTTTGAATGAAACACAGCTGCTGTCTTGCCTTCTTTACATCTGTATCAATATGTTGGGACTAGGTTATATTCTGAGAGATCTTGACACCCAGGAACTTGAAGCTGCTCACTCTCTCCACTTCTGATCACTTTATGAGGATTGGTTTGTGTTCCCTCTTCCTGCCCTTCCTGAAGCTCACAATCAGCTCTTTGGTCTTTCTGATGTTGAGGGCAAGGTTGCTGCAGCAACACCACTCAACTAGCTGGCATATCTCACTCCTGTACGCCCTCTCATCTCCATCTGAGATTCTGCCAACAATGGTTGTATCATCAGCATGTTTCTAGATGGCATTTGAGCTATGCCTAGCCACACAGTCATGGGTATAGAGAGAGTAGAGCAGTGGGCTAAGCACACATCCCTGAGGTGCACCAGTGTTGATCATCTGCGAGGAGGGGATATTGTTACCAAACCACACAGACTGTGGTCTTCCGCTTAGGAAATCGAGGATCCAGTTGCAGAGGGAGGTACAGAGGCCCTGGTTCTGCAGTTTATATCTCAGGACAGTGGGAATGATTGTGTTAAATGCTGAGCTATAGTCAACAAAAGCATCCTGACAAAGGTGTTTGCATATTAAATTACACTGAAAAATATTTCTGCTCAGAGTGTTAGGCAAATGAGTCTGTGATCCTGATGGTGAATCATGGCCCACCCAAGACGTATTATTGGAAAGTCATACCTTGAAGCCCACAGATTCCTTTTTGTTGAATTTTATGAATTCAGCTCCTTACTGCCAACCCTGATGATGTACCCTACAGGAAATGTAGATTTATAAACCCAATCATGTATAGCTATATTTATTACTCATTCAATTTTCTCTGAAGATTTGGTTGTTTCCCCCATCTGGTTCGAGTACGTGTGCATGATTAATGCACTGAGGTTTCTCTTTTACAACTTATGATTTATTGACTTGTTTGTGTGTTAAAAAAATATATATTCCAGAGCCAACTGGAATCTATTGGGTGTGTGTTTAATATTCACAGATGACTCTGTAAAAACATTTACAGTATTTTAATACTACTGTCATCTTCTGACCCTGGCCAATGTCACTTAAAGAATGTTATTGATATTGTAATGGGTTACATATCTTAAACATAGAACACAGAAGACTGCAACACCAGAACAAGTCCTTTGATCCACAGCCTTGTGTTAGACTAGGTAAACTAGTAATTAAATTCCTAACTAAATCAATCCCTTCTGCCTCCTGCATTCCCTCCATTCACTCATGCTCACCTGCCTCTGAAACACCTCTGTCATATCTGCCTCGACTACCACTTCTGGCAGAGCACTCTAGGCACCCACCATACTCTGTGTAAAAATACTTTTCCCCACATCTCTGAATTTATTCTCTCAACGTAAATGCATGCCTTCTAGAATTAGACATGCCAACCGTAGAAACAAAGATACCAGTTAAAGGTTAATTTTTGATGCCTTTTTACTGATATCCATACTGATGGATACCATTACTAATCTTCACTTCAGTTTGCTATTCATAAGAACATAAAAAGATAGAACCGGGGGTAGAAATAGGCTAGTCAATTATGAACACAGGAGATTCTGCACATGCTGGAAATCCAGAGTAACACACACACACACACTGCTGGAGGAGCTCAGTGCGTCAATGTTCCTCTATGGAGTGGAATAAACAGTCGATGTTTATTCTGGCTTCTTCCCCCTTCATTTCCAGTCCTGACAAAGGGTCTCAACTCGACACATTGACTCTTCAGTCCTTTCCATAGAAGTAAGGAGTCTGCAAGAGGACTTGGACAGATTGAGGGAGAATGGGAAAAGAACTAGGAGATGGGATATAGTGTAAGGAAGTGTATGGTCATACACTTGGGTAGAAGGAATAAAAGACTAGATTATTTTCAAAGTGAGGAGAAAATTCAAAAATCAGAGGTGCAAAGGGACTTCGAGTCCTAGTGTACGATTTTCTGATGGTCAGCTTGCAGCTTGAGTTAGTGTAAGTAAGCGAAATGCAATGCCAGCATTCACTTCGAGAGGGGTAGAATATAAGTCCAAAGATGCGTTGCTGAGGCTTTATAAGGCATTAGTCAGAGTATTGTGAGAAGTTTTGTGCCCCTCACCTAAGAAAAGATGTGATGGCATTGGAGAGGATCCAGAGGAAGTTCATAGGAATGATACCAGGAATAAAAGGTTAACGTATAAGAAACGTTTGATGGCTCTGGGTCTGTACTCTCTAGAGTTTAGAAAAATGAGGGGATTTCTCATTGAAACCTGTCCAATATTGAAAGGCCTAGACAGAGTGGATGTAAAGAAGATGTTTCCTATAGTGGGGACCAGAGGGCACAGCCTCAGAATTGAGGGATGTCCATTCAGACAGAGATGAGAAGGAATTTCTTTAGTCAGAGGATGGTGAATCCGTGGAATGCATCGCCACAGATGGCTGTGGAGGCCAAGTCATTGAGTAGTTTTAAAGCAGAGTTTGATAGGGTTGTTGGTTAGTCAAGGTGTCAAAGGTTACAGGGAGAAGCCAGAACAATGCAATTGATAATGATAATGAATGAGCAATGATGGAATGGTAGAATAGACATGATGGGCCAAATGGCCTAATTCTGCTCCTATACCTTATGGTCAATGTGCAAATGGTCTCGTTCTGTCTTGTTTACTTCGTTGATTATATAAAGAAATATTTTAAACTCCGTTTTGAAGACAGTCGTACAAGTTGTATAATAATTTGTCCATTTATTTATTTTATTTTCCTACTCCTAATTTCATGATTTTATCTTGCATCCCTGGGTATTTTGCCTTGTTGCCACTTGTTAACAACTTTATTCCTAATTCTAATAACTTTGAATTGCTCACTTAAATAGCTAATTTGGGGGAGCATGACTCTGAGGTGTTAGGAGGAAAGTGTAGGGTGGATGTCAGAGATAGGTTTTTTACACAGAGAGTGGTGGGTGCGTGGAACATGCTGCCATGGGTGGTGGTAGAGCGACATTTAACAAATTCTTAGATAGGCACATGGAGGAAAGAAAAATGGAGGCTATATGAGAAGGAACTGTTAGACTAATCTTACAGTAGGTTAAAGAGTCAGTGCAATATTATGGGTCAAAGGGCCTGTACGGTTCTTTGTTTTACTGGGAATTTTCTGATATTCTTTACCTTTTCCTCACTATATGACATTCCTGTCATCATGTTTACACAGAAAGAGAAATTGCAAAAAGAAAAATAAAAGATTGGTAGGAGACTGCACACAAATTCTGCCTGGTGGTTGATCAATAATGCTTGAAATTCCTTGATAGAACTTTGCTCGCTTGGATGTTTTCAGTCATTAGACCTACTCAAAACCGAAGTTGATTATAGGACATTTTTAACCTGAAACAACAAATAATCAGCAGGTCGTGCAGTACCTGTGGGAGGAAAGGAGTTGCCAGTGTTGCTGGTCGAACCCCTATATCAGGGATTCGATCGGAATCCTAATACGGGCAAACGAGACGAGCGCAGATGGATGAAAGGGTGAGCCTGGACGTGATGAGAAAAAGAGCCCATTTCATAACAGTACAGCTCTGTGACACTATCTCTCAGATCGATGACCAAAGTCAATGAAGAGATTCCAGGTAACTTCCATGAAGATCGTAACTTGATAGAACAAAGCAATCATTTTTAATTCTCCATCCTTTTCTCCTGACCATTTTATTAACCTTCAATTATTTACCTAATCTTCTTCTGTAAGGTATATTCCAATCTACTGACATTGCGTTTTCATGACTGTGTTCCAAAGCATAACGACACAATGAATAAGGAACTGTTTACACATGCCACTTGTGCATTTTTGCCACTTCTCTTAAATCTGTATTTTCTGACTCTTAGTCTCTATGTTGTTGTGAAGAGATTCCCCCCATCATCAGTTTTCCCCAACTTCCAGTAATTACACTCCCTCCATTCCTCTCTTTTTCTTCTCCCCACTGTGGCTCCTCTCTTACCCTTTCTCTTCTTCTCATCTGTCCATCACCTCCTTCTGTGACCCCCCTCATTCCCTTTCTCTCATGGCCCACTCTCCTCTTCCGTTAGATTCCTTCTTCTTCAGCCTGTTATCTTTTCCACCCATCACCCCAAAGCTTCTCACTTCAACCCCCACCCCCCCATCTGGTTCCTCATCACCTGCCAGGTTGTACTCCTTCCCCTCCCTCACAGGCTTATTCTGGCATCTTCCCCCTTCCTTTCCAGTCACAATGAAAGGTCTCGACCAGAAACCCTGACCGTTTATTCCCCTCCATAGATGCTGCCTGACCTACTGAGTTCCTCCAACATCTTGTGTCTTTCTCTCTGGATTTCCGGCATCCGCAGAATCTCTTGTGTTTGAATAGTCCTCATTATTCCTCTTATTGCACTATTTATTTATTTTGTCACTTATAGTAATCTTTATGCCTTTGCACTACTGCTGTAAAATAACACATTTCACATCACATTAAGGCAGTGGTTCTGATATGACCTCTGTTGGCCATTTCTGTTCAGGGAGCACAACTAGAGATATTTGAGATATCGTTCACATTGAAATCCCTGAACCCCTCAACACATTAAGCTGTTATTAATCAATAATATTTTACTCATGCCATGTCCTCATGAGGGTGGATCATCCTCTGATGCCAAGTAGACCCTATTCTTTTACTATGTAATTTCTATTTTTATGTCTCTATCAGACTTCTTGGTTTCCATTTTGTTAGCTTCCAGTTGCTATTCTGGTTTCTTTTCTCACTTCCCTTCTGAGCTTTTTGCTTTCAGTCCAGTTCTCATTTGCATAATCAGCCCGATAAAATACCTCCTTTTGTTGTCCCTTCCTATCCCACAGGGAGATTCTAATGGGTTTTCAAATTAAAGGTTTTTTCTCTCTTTCTCTCTCCCTCTGCAAATTCAGTCGTTCTTTTCCACTTCTTTTTTCACATTCTAAACTTGACTGGATGTTGAATTCTCTCTTCAAAATTCCATTTCCTTGTCTGACTGGTTGATTTTAACTTCAGAGCACTTTGGGTCTGATTAGTCACAGGGATGAACGTGTGCACTTCCTGTTCACTCAGATCCCAGCTGCTTGTCAGAAGTAGATTTTCACCTTTTAGTCCCAGCAACAACCATCATCCAACCAACATTGCGAGTCGTCTATACATGTTTCAGGGCGACCTTTGGGTCAACGTTGATCTGCTGTTCAGCAGCACAGGTTACTACACGGTCATTATAACCTGGCTCCTTGTAGGATCCTGCTTTGCACAAATTTGCTGCTGCCCTTCCCATGATGACTCAGTCTTCAAATGTTCTTCAGAGATTGTAAACCAATTTGGAACAAGGCTCATGCCACGGAGCAGCTTCCAGAAGACTTGAGGGCTAATTATGATACATAGCTTCATTTTTAGGCCATGAAACCATACGATATAGGAGCAGAGAGCTCATTCAGCCCATTGAGTCTGCTCCACCATTCTCTCATGGCTGATTTATTACCCCTCTTTGACACCCTTATTATTCAAGAACCTATCAACCTTTGCTTTAAATGCAATATACCCTACAGCTGTCTGTGGCTGTGTTTCCTGTGAGAGACCTATCATCAAATTGGTTGTAAACCATTTGGAATGAAGGGTGCTACAGATATGCTAATCTTTCCTTTGAAACTTAAGATCCACGTGGCTGTCGCTAGGGACATGACTAATCTGAGCTGATTCTGCAACCTTCAAACTCACTTTCAAGGACTCTTTACAACTCCTGTTCTCAGTATTATTTCATAACTTATTTGCACAGTTGGTCTTCTTCTGCATTCGCTTTTTTGTCAGACTTGCTTATGTATAATTTTTCATAAATTCTCTTATTTTTTAAATTTTCCTTTAATTGCTTGTGAGAACATGAAACTCAAGATAATATATGGTAACATACACACACTGAAATAATAAATTTTACTTTGACTTTGACTCTTGTGGGAGAATTTACAATTAGGGATCACTGTTTAAAATCAAGAAACAAGCCATTTAAAAGAAATGTACAAACATTAGGAGAATGTACAAACCCCTTTCAGACAGCAGTAGGAGATGAACCCGGCACTAACTGCTGTACTATCTTGCCGACCTGGCATGGTAAAGAGGGGTAGGGTCTGGTGGGATGTGGCCTGAATGCAGAAAATTGGGCACTGTGGTCACCTGTTCTGCTTGGACTGAAAAGCCTGAACCTGCTTTGCGTTGCACTGTGACTCAATGACTCAAGGGATTAACAACTCTTCGGCAGAGGATGGTTGAAGCTGAGCGTGTGAAGCTCAAGATTTCCAGAGTCTGCAGAGTCTTCAGTGTTTATGATTTGCAAACTCTCTTCCAGGTTTGAAGAAATTTAAATCTTTGCTTCGATTTGAGACCATCTCTCGCTGCTCCCCATTTGCCATCACAGCTGCTCTCCGACTCATCAACTATGTGCTCACCCAGACTTGCGCCTATCACCTTCTAGCTTGTACTCCTTCCCCTTCTCCCACATTCTCACTCAGGCTGCTTCCCCCATTCTTTCCAGTCCTGATGAAGGGTATTGGCCTGAAACGTCAACTGTGTACGCCTCTCTGTTGATGCTGCCTGGCCTGCTGAGTTTCTCCAGCAATTTCAGTGTGTCGCACTGGATTTCCAGCATCAGTAGAATCTCTTGAGTTTATAAATACCTAATAAGCAGGTGGCGAGGCACAATCTGATTGAATGACAGAGCATGAAGCTCTTAATACATACCTAATCCATTTGTTTATATGTTTTCCAGTATAGTCATGTGCATCGGATAAGGCTGACGTGAACTGTTACAGGGGTGAACACCACAGAAAAGTGATTGGTTCACATGACTGGATACATCAATTCAAGTCAAGTCACTTTTATTGTCATTTCAATCATGACTGCTGGTACAGTGCATAGTAAAAATGAGACAACGTTTTTCAGGACCGTGGTGTTACATGACACAGTACAAAAACTAGACTGAACTACGTAAAAAAAAAACATCACAGAGAAAGCTACACTAGACTACAGACCTACCCAGGACTGCATAAAGTGCACAAAAACAGTGCAGGCATTACAATAAATAATAAACAGGACAGTAGGGCAAGGAGTCAGTCCAGGCTTCGGGTATTGAGGAGTCTGATAGCTTGGGGGAAGAAACTGTTACATAGTCTGGTCGTGAGAGCCCAAATGCTTCGGATCCTTTTCCCAGACGGCAGGAGGGAGAAGAGATTGTATGAGGGGTGCATGGGGTCCTTCATAATGCTGTTTCCTTTGCGGATGCAGCGTGCAGTGTAAATGTGTGTGATGGCGGGAAGAGAGACCTCGATGATCTTCTCAGCTGACCTCACTATCTGCTGCAGGGTCTTGCGATCCGAGATGGTGCAATTTCCGAACCAGGCAGTGATGCAGCTGCTCAGGATGCTCTCAATACAACCCCTGTAGAATGTGATGAGGATGGGGGTGGGAGATGGACTTTCCTCAGCCTTCGCAGAATGTAGAGATGCTGCCAGGTTTTCTTTGCTATGGAGCTGGTGTTGAGGGACCGGGTGAGATTCTCCGCCAGGTGAACACCAAGAAATTTGGTGCTCTTAACAATCTCTACCGAGGAGCCGTCGATGTTCAGCGGGGAGTGGTCGCTTCGTGCCCTCCTGAAGTCAACAACCATCTCTTTTGTTTTGTTCACATTAAGAGACAGGTTGTTGCCGCTGCACTTCCTCTCTGTAAGCTGACTCATCGTTCTTGATGAGACCCACCACGGCCGTGTCATCGGCGAACTTGATGATGTGGTTCGAGCTGTGTGTTGCAGCATAGTCATGAGTCAGCAGAGTGAACAGCAGTGGACTGAGCATGCGGCCCTGGGGGGCCAAGGCTAGACGCACATCGGTTACCTTAGCACATGTAACAGGCTTCAAAATGATCTGACAAAGCCTCATGACATCATGAACTATTTGTACTTAAATCATTGAGGACAGGGCAGTGCCTACATTTATCATTAAGGACTCTCACCATCCAAGACACATCCTGTTCTCATTACCACCATCAGCAAGGAGGTACAGGAGGCTGAAGACTAACTGTCAGTGTTTTAGGAACAGCTTCTTCCCCTCCACCATTAGAATTCCAAATGGACCATGAACCCATGAACACTATCCCACTATCTTTGATCTCTTTTTTCACTAATTATTTATTTTAATAAACACAAGGGATTCTGCAAATGCTGGAAATGCAGTGAAACACACACAAAATGCTGGAGGTACTCAGCAGGTCAGGCAGCATCTATCAAGAGGAATAAAGAGCTGATGTTTTGAGCCGAGACCCTTCATTGGGCCTCATTTCTTGTTGTAACTTATTGTCATTTTTTTAAAATAGAGTTGTACTGACATAGAACACTATTGCGTAGAAACAGGCCCTGCAGGCCATTTAGTCGATACAGAACTACTGTTCTGCCTAGTCCCATCGACCTGCACCGGGACCACGTCCCTCCATACATTTCCCATTCACGTACCTATTCAAATTTCTCTTGAATGTTGACAATGAAACCCCATCCACCGTTTCTGCTGGCAGCATGTTCCACACTCTGAATAAAGAAGCTCCCCCTCTGTTCCCTTTAAACATTTCACCTTTCACCCTTGACCTATGCCCTCTGTTCCTGTCTCACCCAACCTCAGTGGTAAAGACTGCTTGCATTTACCCTATCTATACCCCTCATAATTTTTTTCTCACAATATCCCAGATTAGGCCTCACCAACTTCAACGTGTATTGCACTGCACTTTTGCTGCAATACAGCAAATTTTACAACATATAACAGTGATAATAAACCTGATTCTCATTCTGATTGCTAAGTTTATTATATCATGAGAAAGACACAACTCTGTGACAGACTCTGATCACACTTAGTGCCAAAAATTATTTTATATCCAGCCCTGCCTTCCTATATACAAGATAAAATTAGAAAACAAAGCTGGACTTCAGTATTAATTTACCATGAGGACTGATTAAAAGATATGATGCATTGTTCTGATTTTACCAGAAAGCAATTGAGGCCTTTTACCATTTCAAAGGGTGTTAAGTTCTTTCTCAAAATATGCACCTGGAATATTGCTCTTGGTTTGGGCTTATACATATATTTAAAGATACAGCATGGAATAGGCCCTACTAATCCTTCGACCCTCCCTACCTAGCAATCAGCCAATTTATCCCGAGCCAAATCATGGGACAATTTACAATGACCAATTAGCCTACTAAATGGTGTGTCTTTGGACTGTGCTAGGAGACTGGAGCACTGGGAGAAAACCCACATTTTCCATGGGGAGGATATATAGACTCTGTTGTGTATTTAATATTTCAGTAATATATGAGCAATCTCATAACTATACTGGTTGACTAAGCATACTTGTTTGGTTAAATAATTAAATACAGGCTATATGTAAAAATACGTTAATTGCATATGTTATCACACTACCATGTGATATGTGCGCGCCTCGCTTAAAATAAACCCAAAGTTAGACCTGCATTTCAGACTCCCGTGTCTTCTTTTGAATTCGATTAATATTTTGAAGTTATAAAACATAACAAATTCCTTGCAGATGACATCGGAGTTGAACTCTGAACTCTATCACACCAAGCTGTAATAGTAGCGTATTAACCACTACACTTTCATGGAGCTCATTATAGGAAGGATGTGGAGCTGTAATCCCTAATACCCTTACCAATGAAGAATCTATCAACCTCTACCTTAAATACACCCTTGGATCCAGAACTCTCTAACTAATAGAAAGATCAAAGGTTAATTTAATAGCAGAGTATGTATAAAGTATACAAACTGAAATTCGTATTCTTCACAGACATTCATGAAACAAGAAACCCCATAGAATGAATGAAGCCCCAAATCCCCCCTGCCCCTGCCCCCTGCCTGCACCAGCAGCAGCATCGATTCCCCTAGACCCTCCCCCCACATGCAAGCAACAGCAGAAGCCCCAAAGCCTCACGGAGTCCTTAATCTGGAGTTCTCTAAAACTACAGTCCACAAACCAGCCCCTCAGTATCACAGGCAGGCTCTCCAAGTTCACTCTATCCAAGCCTTTCCGTATCCAGTAGATGAGGTCACTCTCATACTTTCTGAACTCCATTGAGTACATGGCCAGAGACATCTGACCTGAGTCGTTACTGCACCAGTGCTCACCAGGGCTGTCTGAAAGGAGATTGTTCACTTTCCCCATGACCATGCGGGTTTCCCTTGGGTGCTAAGGTTTCCTCCCACATTCCATAGATGTATGGTTAGGGTTACTGAGTTATGGGCAATCTATGTTGGCCCAGGAAGCACGGCGACTCTTGCGGGCTGCCCTCAAACCATCCTCCTACTGTGTTGGTCGCTGGGACAAAGTAACATATTTCACTGTGTTTTGGTGCTCAATAGGTTAAGCAGCATCCATGAGTCAAAAAAAAAATACCACCCAGGCGATTCCATCTTCTCACTACTACCATCCGGCAGGAGGCACAGGAGCCCAAGGTCCCACATCATCAGGGTCAGAAGAAGTTATTACCCTACAACAATCAGGCCAGCTGGTGGCACAATGGGATCAGAGCCGGACTCCAGAGCGAAGGGTCCAAGTTGGGCCACCCCGAGCAAGCTTTCCATCTGTGCCGGGTTGAGCGTCGAGCTAGGCGCTCGGCCACGTAAAAAAAAAAAAACGAGAGTCGAGTCGGGAACATTCATATCGTGACCCGGTTAAACTGAAAGGAGACCAATCCTGACACCACGTACCAGTCAAGAATGGCTGACTGTTTGGTGCGACACGCTAAAAAAAAACAACCAGGCTCCTGAATCACCAATACCCTGAACTGATCCTATGATCTACAGACTCACTTTCAAGGACGCTACAACTCATGTTCTCAGTATTACCTTTTATTTGCAGATTGGTTGTTTGTCAGTCAGTCGTTGTCTGTTTATGTATGGTTTTCATGCATTATATTGTATTTCTTTTTCCCCTGTAAATAACTGCAAGAAAATGAATCTCGAAGTAGTATATGGCAACATAGATGTATATTGATGATAAATTTACTCTAAATTGTTGAACTTTGTAAAGGGGCACCTTGACATTTTGGGCCGAAACTCTGTATCAGGACTGTGGATGAAGGAAGTAAGAAGGCTAGTAGATAGAAGTGCAGAGAAGGGGGTGGGGCAGGAGCTGGGAGGTGATTGGTGGAACCAGTCGAAGGAGGGAATGATGGGCAGATAGATCCAGGTGGAGAAGGAGGGGGTAGGAGATGGAAAAAGCAAACAAGAGGAGGGAGAACCTCGGAGCACTGAGCAAGGAACCTATTCACTGTCTTACCTACTAAGTTCTTGCAACAGGACTGTAGAGTCATAGAACAAGGTAGCATGGATACAACCAGTCCATGCAGACTATGGTGCCCACCCAGCTCGTCCCCAAACCTGTGTTGGGCCCAAGGGTGGTGGAGCCCAGATCATTAGATATGTTTAAGGGGAGGTAGTTTAATACTTGAAGGATGGTGGCACTGAAGGTTATTGGGAACAGGCAAGATAGAGGAGTTGGGGACCACATGGACAAACCCAAATGGGGCAGGCTTGAGGTGCCTAGTTTCCAAAGGCTGCTTTCCTCATTAGTTCTCATTGGGGGATCAGAGGTGGAGAAGGTCAGTAAATTTAAATTCCTTGGCGGACCATTTCAGAGGATCTATCCTGGGATCAGCATGTACGTACCATCACTAAGAAGGCACAACAGTGCTTCTATATTCTTGAAGGTTTGTATAGATTTGGCATGTCGTTTAAACCCATGACAAACTCTATGGATGAACAGTAGAGAGTCTCTTAACTGTTGGAATCATGTCCTGGTTTAGAAATACAAATGCCTGGGAATGGAAAGGTTACAGAAAGTGAAGGGTACAGCCCAGTCAATCACAGGCAAAGCCCTCCTCACTACTGGGCACATTTACAAAGAGCAAGAAAGAAAAGTAAAATGAAGTAGCAGCCATCACCAAGGATCTCCACCATCCACACCGTTTTCTCTTCTCACAACTACCAACGGGAAAGAGGTACAGGAGCCTTGGGTCCCACACCACCAGATTCAGGAACAGTTATTACCTTACAACCATCGTGCTCCTGAAGTAACATACTTAACTTCACTCATCTCAATCCTGAACCGATTCCACAACCTACAGATTCACTACTACTCATGTTCTCCGCGTTATTTGTTTTATTTGTACATTTGTACAATTTGTCTTCTCATGCAAATTGGCTGTCAGTTTTGCTTATGTAAAGTTTATAATAAATTCTGTTGTATTTCTTTATTTTTCTGTGAATGCCTATAAGAAAATGAATTTCAATGTAGCATATGGTGACATATAAATATTTCGATAATAAATTTACTCTGACTGTGTTGTTGTGAGATTGGAGACTTCAAATAAGCTTGGGATTATATCCATTTAAACAGTAAGACATCAATGGTTTTTCATTTGCCAGCAAGATCCAAGTCATTGATAGTATCCTGAAGGTGAGTAAATGAGACTTGGACACATATGTTTGAGCTTCTGGTTTAATTTCCCACTCCATAAGACATAGAAGATGAATTAGACCATTTGGTCCATTGAGCCTGCTCCCTCATAGCATTATGGCCTCTCAACCCTATTCTCCTGCCTTCTCCCCTTAACCTTTGACTCCTTGACTAATCAAAAACCTATAACTCTCCGCTTTAAATGCACCCAATAACGTGGCCTCCACAGCTGCGTGTGGCAATGAATTCCACAAATATACCACACTCTGGTTAAATAAATTTCTCCTCATCTCTGTTCTAAGGGGACATTTCTCTATTCTGAGGCTGTGCCCTCTGGTCCTAGACTCCCCCACTGTAGGAAACATCCTTTCCAAATCCATTCTATCTAGGCCTTTCAGTAGGCTTTGATAGGCTTCAATGAAATACTCCATCGTACTTCTAAACTCTAGCAGGTACAGACCCAGACACATCAAATGATTCTCATACCTTAATCTTTTCATTGCCAGAATCATTCTTGTGAACCTCCTCTGGACCGTCTTCGATGCCAGCAAGTCTATCCTTAAATAAGATACCCAAAACTGCTCACGATACTCCAAGCGGAGTCATTCGTAATCAAACTTACCAGCAATAGTTGAATGACTCAATGTGGCAAACTCAGTCTTTCCCTAAAACTGTTTCATTTACCACAACTATTTTCTTTGGCACTATATGTATTGTGTTTAATTGCCTTGATGCATTTTACAAAATTCATTCGTGTGTCAAAGTTGAGCAGCAATTTTACAAAAATTATACATTTTTTCTCTAAAAAAATAAACAGTATAATTAAACCCTACTGCTGAAGTTAAATGTTGTCATGTTATTCGTTCTTATGTTCCCATCCACGTACAATTTAGTTTCACTGTTGGATAGCACTAAACTTTGTCCAAATTATCTCAGGGATTAAAGCAAATAATCCAGATGAACCTTAAAAGATTGAGTTTTCAGAACAACACAATAAGTTAGAATAAGAAATTTGATAGAAATAGTTCAAGGGTCTAAAACTACTGTGTGATAGAGCAGTGAAGCTTTGGATATATCGGTCAATAAAAGGTAACAAGCAACTGTTTTTGTTCAATCACAAACAAGAGAAAATCTGCAGATAAGAGAAATCTAAGCAATACACGTAAAATGCTGAAGGAACTCAGCAGGCCAGGCAGCATCTCTGGAAAAGAGTAGCGTTTGAAGTCTCGAGCCAAGACCCTTCATCAGGACTGGGGAAGAATGATGAGGTCAGAGTAAGAAAGTGGGGGTAGGGGAGGAAGAACCACTCCTGAGGGCGATGAGTGAAACTGTGAAGTGGGGGGAGGGTGAAGTAAAGAGCTGGGAAGTTGTTTGGTGAAAGAGATGCAGGGCTGGAGAAGGGGGAATCTGATAGGAGAGAATAGAAGGCCATGGAAAGAATAAAGGAGGAGCACCAGAGGGAAGTGATGAAGAGATAAGGTGAGCGAGGGAAATGGGAAAGGGGAATGTTGAAAGAGAGGAGCCTCCGACCTGATGGCATGAATATCGATTTCTCAACCTTCCAGTAATGCCCCCCTCCCACCTGTCCTTCACTGTTTTACACAAATGTGCCCCTCACACTTTATGTTATCCTGCTGATCTTCAGGCCGTGCCTCTCGTGGACTTGCGCTAGTATTATGTTGTGACTGTTATGTGTCGGAGCATAAATGTGCGTGCTGTGTGTGACTATATGTACAGTGTGTTTGGCACCTTGGCTCCAAAGGAACAATGTTCCGTTTGCTCTATTCCTGTGTATGGTTGAACAACAATCGACTTTGAACTTGAAACCCCACACACATAGCATGGGGTCTCTGAGTGCGGAAGGCAACAACCCTGCCATGGTGCTGTCTGAATCTGTGCAAGCGCAGTTCTGGACAAGAGAAGAGTCAGATCCCAGAGGATCTTGGGACCTACACTCACCTTTGAACCTAGGGGAGGAGCACCGATGTCACAAACCCCTCACGCCTCCATCAGAGTGTGTCAGAGAACGAACCACAACTCCGTCCACAGGGATCGATGGTCACCGTGGAAGAGGGTAAAAACACAGGTTTGTTTAACTTTATTTTAAACTTTAATTATTATTTTGCAATCTATTATTTATTTTAATTAGAGATACAGTGCGGGGCAGGCCTTTCCATCCCTTCAAGTCACACTGCCCAGCCCCGAGTTAACCCTAAACTAATCAGAGGACAATTCACAATTAACTTACCCAACGCATCTTCGGACTGTGGGAGGACCCAAAGAAAATGCACACATTCCACGAGGAGGGTGCACAGAGACTCCTCATAGAGGGAACCAGGACTGTACCCCAAACTCCGACGCCCCAAGGTGTAATAGCGTCGTGCTAACTGCTATGCTACTGCAGTGCCCACAGTTTCTTAATAAGATACGTTGCTAAAATTTTTAAAAGTTAACAATTTCTTTAATTATTTAAAACAACATGAGCATCTATAAATAGCTGTGACGAGCAGAGAAATGTAAATAGAGCTCAAAGGCCTTTGACAGCAGGAGAGCATTCGGGACTGTCAGATGTTCTGGGTAGCAGAGTGTCTGCGTACAAAGCCTGAGGCGTAGGTATTGCCTGGGGCCCATTCCCTCCAAACAAGTGTGTCCCTTGGGTCTGGAAAACCTGCTTATTCAGCCCTCCACTTCTAGAATTAGTAAGGGGGGCAGTATGAGAGGAACTACGGGATAAGATATGAGGTGATAAGAGTTATCGATTCATAGATTAGTACAGCATGGAAACAGGCCCGTTTGACCAACAGGTCCAAGGCAACCACAGCATCTTCCCTGCTAGCCCCAATTTCCCGCGTTCAACCCACGAACCGACAGAAATGCCTCTTAAGTGTTGCAACTCTACGTGTCTGAACCACTTCACCCGGCAGCTGATTGCAGCTACTCACTACCGTCTGGCAGAGGAGTTACCTCTTGGGTCTCCTTTAAGTCTCTTCTCTCTTATCTTGCATCTGTGCATTCTAGTTTTGGACTCTCCCACATTGGGGAACAGAATATGGCTGTGCATTTTGTATTACCCTCATGATCTTAGAAACCTCTGTGAGGTCACCTCCCTCAGTCTCTTGCGTGCCTGGAAATTAAGATCCAGCATGGGCAACCTCTCCCTGTAATTCAGGCCAACTAGACCAGGCAGCATCCTTGTAAATGACTTTTGCACCCTGTCCAGCTTGATAATGTCCTTCCTATAACAGGGTGACCAAAACCATACACAGTACTCCAAGTGGTAAATACCTTATTGTCAATGCAGTTCAATAAACAGCCTACTTTATTAATTCTGAACAAGTACAGTATATTATTTAAATGGGTTGATGCTACATCAGTTTAAATGAAACAATTGAACTACTCAAAACAAGTTATAATCCAATTAATTCCACACTGGTGGTTTCTGCCGACAATGTTACAAACTCAGGCAGAAAGTCGTTCAACATTAAGTTGGATGGGAGTACCACAAATCTGATTCAAAATGTCTATTGTCAAAATGCTTTTTATGCAATTTTAGTTATTAACTGTATGTGATCCTCCAAGTGCTTGGCTGAGTGCTATCATCCATGGGTTTAACCCCTTCAGTAATTGTTAGCTCGTTTTGGACGCTGCTGAGGGGAGTGACCTCACAGAGGACGACCATGGTGATCGGGTCTCTGGCTCTGAGCCTGGTTCCGTGGTGCAGAAAGGAGAGAAGAAGATGAGGAATGCAGTAGTCATAGTGGATTCCACAGTGAGGGGAACAGACAGGAGGTTCTGTCAGTCTGATAGAGATACCCAGATAGTGTGTTGCCTCCCAGGTGCCAGGGTATGGGATGTCTTGGATCAGGTGTAGAGTATTCAGAAGGGAGAGGGTGAACAGCCAGAAGTCATGGAAGGGGAAGAGGTCCTGAGGAGAGAATTCAGAGAGTTGGGTAGGAAGCTGAAAAGCAGGACCTCCAGGGTAGTAATCTCAGGATTGCTGCCTGTGTCATATGCCAATGAGCGCAAAAATAGCATGATCAGGCGTATCAATGCGTGGCTGAGAGACTGGTGTCGGGGGCAGGGCTTCAGGTTCCTGGATCATTGGGGCATCTTCTGGGGGAGGTATGACTTGTACAAAAAGGACGGGTTACACCTGAATGCAAAGGTGTCCAATATCCTAGCAGGCAGGTTTAATAGAGCTGTTAGGGAGGGTTTAAATTAATTTGGTAGGGGGATGGGAACCGGAGAGATAGGGCTGAGGAAGGGGAAAACAGAAATAAATTAAAGACAGTGTCCAACAGAGATTATAGAAAGAACAGAAAGGAGATGAGGCATAATCATAGCCAGTGGGATGATTTACAGGGCAATAGAGGCACAGTGCAGTTAAAACAGAAAGCAACAAATACTGGACTGAAAGTGTTGTATTTGAATGCACGCAGCATAAGGAATAAAATGGACGATCTTAAAATTCAGCTACAGATTGGCAAATGTGACATTGTGGCCATCTCTGAAACTTGGCTGAAGGGTGGCTGCCATTGGGAGCTGAACATCCAAGGATATACAATGTATTGGAAAGGTTACTAGGCAGAAGAGGAGGTGTGGCTCTGTGTATAAGAAATAATATTAAATCATTAGAAAGGGATGACATAGGATCGGAAGGTGTAGAGTCTCTATGGGTTGAGTTAAGAAATGGCAAGGGTAAAAAGACCCTAATGGCAGTTGTACACAAGCCTCCAAACACCAGCCAGGATGTAGATTACAAATTACAACAGGAAATAGAAAAGGTGTGTCAGAAGGGCAATGTCATGATAATCATTCAGGATTTTAACATGAAAGTGGATCGGGAAAACTAGGCCAGTACTGGACACTCGAGAGAGAGAATTTGTAGAATGTCTAAGGGGTGGCTTTTTAGAACAGTTTGTTGTTGAGCCCACTAGGGGATCAGCTGTGCTGGATTGGGTATTGTGCAATGATCTGGAGGTGATAAGAGAGCTTAAGGAACCCTTGGGAAACAGTGATCACGATATGATCTTGAAATTCGAGAAGGAGAAACTAAATTCCAATTTGACGGTATTTCAGTGGAATAAAGGAAATTACAATGGCATGAGAGGGGAACTGGCCAAAGTTGACTGGAAAGAGACATTAGCAGGAAGGACAGCAGAGCAGCAATAGTTGGAGTTATTGTGAAAAATGAGAGAAATGCAAGACAGATATATTCCAAATAAGAAGAAATTTTCGAATGGAAGGGAACACTACCGCGGCTGACTAGTGAAGTCGGAGCCAAATTAAAAGCAAAAGAGAGGGCATAAAAGGAATCCAAAGCTACTGGGAAGCTTTGGGAAGGATTGGGAAGGCTTTAAAAACTTGCAGAAGGAAAATAAGAAGGTCTTTAGGAAGGAAAAGTTGAATTCTGAAAGGAAGCTGGCGACTAATATCAAAGGAGATACTAAAAGCTTCTTTAAGTATATAAAGGGTATAAGAGCTGAGGGCAGATATAGGACCATTAGAAAATGACACTGGAGATATTGTAATGAGAGATGCAGAGATGGCAGAGGAACTGTCTGTGTATTTTGCATTAGTCTTCACAGTGGAAGACATCTGCAGTATACTGGACATTCAAGAGTGTCAGGGAAGTGAAGTTTGTGCAGTGAAAACTACAACTGAGAAGGTGCTCAGGACGCTTAATGGTCAGGGGGTGGATAAATCTCCTGCGCCTGATGGAATGCATCCTCGGGTTCTGAAGAAAGTAGATGGAGAGATTGCGGAGGCATTAACAATGATCTTTCAAGAATCAATAGATCTTGGCATTGTACCAGATGACTGGAAAATTGCAAATGTTACTCTGCTATTTAAGAAGGGTGGGAGGCAGCAGAAAGGAAACTATAGACCTGTTAGCCTGACATCAGTGTTTGGGAAGTTGTTGGATTCGTTTGTTAGGGACGAGGTTACGGAATACCTGGAGACACATGACAAAGCCAGCATAGCTTCCTGGAAGGAAAGTCCTGCCTGACTAACCTACTGCAATTCTTTGAGGAAATTACAAGCAGGGTAGACAAAGGAGATACAGTTGATGTGGTAACTTGGAATTTCAAAAGGCCTTTGACCAGGTGCCTCACATGAGGCTGCTTAGCAATATAAGAGACCATGGAATTACAGGGGAGTTACTAGCATAGGTGGAGCATTGGCTGATCAGCAAAAAACAAAGACTGGGAATAAAGGGATCCTATTCTGGCTGGCTGCCGGTTACCAGCAGCGTTCCACAGGGATTGGTGTTGGGACCGCTGCTTTTTATGATGCATTTCAATGATTTGGACTGTGGGATTAATGGATTTGTGGCTAAATTTGCTGATGATACAAAGATAGGTGGAGGAGCGGGTAGCGTTGAGGAAACAGAGAGCCTGCAGCGAGAATTAGATAGGGAATTGGCAAAGAAGTAGCAAATTACATACAATGTTGGGAAGTGTATGGTCATGCACTTTGGTGAAATAAATAAACGGACAGACTATTATCTAGATGGGGAGAGAATTCAAAATGCAGAGAAGCAAAGGGTCTTGGAAGTCCTTTTGCAGGATACCCTAAAGGTTAACCTCCAGGATGAGTCAGTGGTGAAGAAGGCAAATGCAATGTTGGCATTCATTTCTAGAGGTATAAAATATAAGAGCAGGGATGTGATGTTGAGGCTCTATAAGGCACTTGTGAGACCACATTTGGAGTATTGTGTGCAGTTTTTGGCTCCTTATTTTAGAGAGGATATACTGATGTTGGAAATTGTTCAGAGAAGATTCACAAGAATGATTCCACGAAAGAAAGGGTTACTGTATGAGGAACATCTGGCACCTCTTGGGCTATATTTCCTGGAGTTCAGGAGAATGAGGAACATTATAAAATCATAGAAACATTCCGAATGTTAAAAGGCCTGAACAGATTAGATATGGCAAAGTTATTTCCCATGGTAGGGGAGGTGCAGGGCAAGAGGGCATGACTTCAGGATTGAAGGACATCCATTTAGAACAGAGATGTGGAGAAGTTACTTTAGTTAGAGGGTGGTAAATCTGTGGAGTTTTTTGCCATGAGCAGTTGTGGAGGTCAAGTCATTGGGTGCATATAAGGCAGAGATAGATAGGTTCTTGATTAGCCAGGGCATCAAAGGGTGTGGGGAGAAGGCAGAGGAGTGGGGATGTCTGGAAGAATTGGATCAGCCTATGATTGAATGGCAGAGCAGACTCGATGGGTTGAATGGCCTACTTCTGTTCCTATATCTTAAATACTTCTAGATGGGAGTCCTGCCTAAATGAAGGTGGTTGCTTTGAGGGTAGCTGGGTAATAGCTGGTGTGAGGAATCAGAAATAGAATCGGAATCAGGTTTATTATCACTGGCATGTGTCGTGACTGGAATATAAAAGCAAGGAAGTACTGTTGAGGGAGAAGATGGGGACATAAAAGCAATGGCGTCTTGATGAGGCTTTATAAGGAGTTGGTGAGATTGCATTTGGAATACTGTGAGCAATTTTGTGCCTTGTATCTAAGGGAGGATGTCATAAACCCCAGAGATTTTGAGATAGTGGAAATCCAGAGTAAAGTACACAAAATGCTGGAGGAACTCAGCCGGTCAGGCAGTATCAATGGAAATGAATAAACAGTTGATGTTTCAGGCCAAGATGCTTCATCAGGACTAAGGAATGAAATGCAAGCCCTAGAGAAGGTCCAGAAGAGGTTGACAAGAATAATCCCAAGATTGAGAAGCTTAGCATAAGTGAAGCACTGGATGTCTTTGGGCCTGTACATAATGGAGTTCAGAAACAAGTGGAGAGATCTCATTAAAGTCTACCAGATGTTGTAATGCCTGTTAAGAGTAGATGTGAAGAGAACGTTTCCATTAGAAGGAGAGTCTAGGATCTGAGAACAAAAGAACATTCCTTTAGATCTGAGATGAGGAGGAATTTCTTCAACCAGAGAGTGGTGAATCTGTAGAATTTGATGTGACAGGCGGCTGTGGAGGCCAGCTCATTGGCTGTACTTAATGCAGAGTCTGATAGGTACTTGATTGATAGAGGGTCAAGGGTTACAGAGAGAAGCAGGAGAATGGGGTTGAGAAAAAAAGCATTAGCTGTGATGGAATTGCGGAGAAGACACAATGGGCCAAATGGCCTAATTCTGCCCCTATGCCTTATGGACTTATGGGTGGCCCATAATGGCTGGGTCTAAATTGACCTAATCCAATGTTCTGGATGAACTAAATAAAACAAACAAATATCAAGCTGAAGCAGCGTATTTTCAAAAATTCCAGAAAATAAAGTGGCATGGAATCAAGAATCTGGGAAAAATGCTCAAAGCTTAAAATGTTCCTTTTTTGCTTTTATACTCAATTTTCTGCTAATATCCACTTTCACACCTGATGTGATTTATTGTGGGTGATCTTGCCTTCCGCTAATCTCAGGGTGGAACAGCCCTCACAAGCTGTGGGGATATCACAGAGCACACCATCCCTGACTTAAGTCTGATTTGACCACATTAGGAGGTCTCTCCCCTTCTATCTCTCTCTCTCTCTCTGCCTCTCTATTTCTCTCTCTCACTCACTCTCTTTGCTTATTTATTTCCTGCTCTGCTCTCTCTCCTTCTCACTCACTCTCTCTCTCCCTTTGTCCCTTTGTCCCCACATTTTCTTTCTCCTCCCTCCTCTTTTTCTCCCTCTCACTCTCCTCTCCCTTTCTCTCTCTCTCTCTCTCTCTCGCACATTCCTTCAACTACTGCAGGAATGTAAATATTGCTCTGAGAATGTTGTCTTGAAGGCATCAATGCCATTTGCCTGTCACATCTAGTCAGCTGAAAAATTGCAAAAGGTTGTCAGTATCTGCCGGTGCAATTATCTGTTGCTGCTCCTTCTCCGACTCGACAACAAGTCTTTCTATACTTGACAAACCAGCAATTCCACTGGATAACTTTAACAAGGGCACCCAGAGAAGGCACAGATAGAGCCAGGAGACCACATGGAACATGATGTGTGCAGAGGTTCATGTCAGATTGGATGAATGTTCTTATAACACAAAAATTTTTATTCAGATTGCAGATAGTATAGCAGTTAGCGTAATGCTTTACAGCACAACTGCTATCTGTAAAGTGTTTGTACGTTCTTCTCATGACCATATGGGTTTCCTCCGTTGTTCCAGGTTCCTTCCACATTCCAAGTTAGGATTAGTAAATTGTGGGCATTATGTTGGCACCAGAAGTATGGTGACACTTGTGGGCTTCTCCTATTACATAGTCAGACTCATTTGGTTGTTAACACAAACAACGCATTTCACTGTATGTTTCAGCGTAAATGTGACAAATAAAACTTACCTTAATCGTAGATAGTTCGCAGATGGCACTAAAATGGGTGGTGCCATTGACAGTGAGGCTGGTTCTCACGATTTACAGAGGGATGTTGATCAACTGGGTAAGTGAGCCGAGGAATGGCAAATGCAGTTTAATTCCAATAAGTGTGGGTTGTGGCATGTTGAGAAGAATAGACAGGGTAGAAGATTCATAAAGAAAAGCAGAGATTTAGGATGAAGGGATAGCCATTTTGAGTCGAGATAATGAGATATGTATTCACTCAAAGTTTTGCCAAGTTCAGGTTTCTCAAACATCAAAAGGAACGAATACTCAGCTATGGAGTTGTTGATATGTCTCAGGATTCTATGGTAGGAGATTGACTTGACCTGGAGGGGAAACTTGGAACTCATCAACTACAGGCTGAACGAGCTGAATGATTTATCCTTGCTGCTTTTCTTAAAGTCAAATCAGGGCCAGCACAAGGTTTAGAAGCACACAGCAGAGAAGCATTGGTATTGCTTCAGGCCATTGACTTTCAACTGGTCATCAAACTTAAAACATTTATTCAGCTTTTGTCTCCATGGATGCTGCTTGACCTGCTGCTCACTTCCAAAGTTCAAAGTTCAAATTTAAAAGTAAGTTTATTGTCACCATATGGTACCCTGAGATTCACTTTCCTCTGGATATTCACTGTAGAACAAAGAAATACAATAGTATCAATGAAAAATTACATGCAACTCAAGACTGACAAACAACTGATGTGCAAAAGAAGACAAATTATGCAAATAAAAACAACAATAATAACAAATAAATAGTATATCAATAATATTGAAAGCATGAGTTGGAGAGTCCTTGAAAGTGAGTCGATAGGTTGTGGAATCAGTTCAGTGTTGAGGTGAGTGAAGTTACCCACACTGGTATTGTTCCAGCAACTATTTTGCTTATGGAAGTTTCCTGCTGAAGCATCACTTTAACGCAGCTCCACAATGTGTCCTCAATCTAATATCCACAGACCACCAGAACTGTGATCTCATTGGCCTATTGGACTGAAGCTATTTGTGTAGAAGCTTTCTCTACTGAAAGTACAGAGAAATGCATTTAAAAGCATTTAAGTGCTTGCATTTAAACCCAGTTTTTGTGAAACAAATGACTATTTTTCCAACCCATCCCATTGTAATTATCTTTAATGGCTACTTATTGCTGGTAGCAGTTTTAGTCAGGAAATTGTGCTTTGATTAGCAGCAGAGGAAAATTCTAGGCCTGCTCTATCCCTGAACCAAAGGCAAAGAGCGGAAACATTTCACACACTGTCGGTTTGAGCAATTGTCACAATCTTCCTGTGCCAATCCTACAGCTACTGATTGAGTTATCTGTAGAGTCATTGAGTTGTACGGCACAGAAATAACCCTTTGGCCCACCACATCCATGCAAGTCTTCTGTCTGTCTCTACTGTATACTATGCTATCTATCAAAGTTTGATTAGACTTGTACGGTACATTGCAACATACAATGAAAGACTTCTTGTTGAGATGGAGACCTCTGGTTGAAGGTGGTGCTACTGAACGCATGCGACAGCTCTCTGGTAGTTCAAAAGACAAGAAATTCAACTAAAAACATTACTAATAACACTGCTTTTGAAGTAAATTGTGGTAAATTATCACCACAAACAATGAAGAGAGGAGTGAAGGTGAAGCGAACTTGAGGGATGAACTGTGCTGGTACTTTGCAGAATTGACACAAATGGAGTGAGCCATTCGTGGAGGAGAAGTTGAGGCACACGAGCTCTGCTGCCTGTACAACCATCCCCGGATGCGAGTTGGATCACTCTGGGCACTGAGCCAATTTGAAGAAATCCAAAGCGGCTTTGGCCCGGACTGCAAAATCTGGGCCCAGAGCGAGTCGCTGGGCAGTGTGTTCTAGGCCTGGAGCCTTTCGCTGCAGCAGTGCCTGGGTCCTAGTGCAGGGTACGATACGCTGTTTGGATAATTCGAACAATATACTGGAAAGACAGGGTGTTGGGATTGGAGGCGAGAACCGATTTCGCTGGCTCTCCCACAATGTTCATTCCTCTCTCCATGAAGATTGTCCCCAGCTGCAGTGCTCCATGCCAGCTAATATGATAGACTAATACCGAGGCTTGGGCCTACTCAGGGCTGATCTGGGGTTCAGATCTAAGGGCTCATTTTGGTTTACAATGTCGTTGCTTGCTTCTCTTGCTTGTATAATTTGTGTATTTTTTTTACCTTTTCTCTGCATGTTGGAGATTGGTCTTTATTTTATTATTTTTTTAATTGGATTCTTTCGGGTTTGTTGCTTTGCGACTGTATATAAGCAAAAAAGTCACGAGGTTATATAATTCATACATTCTTTGATAATAAATGCACTTTGAAATCTTTGGAACCTGTAATTTGCATTAACATCCACCAAAGCCAAAGGATGTGCAGGCCACACGTGTCACCACACAGTCCAGTACCATCACAGCATGACCGCCATGTTCAGCAGAACAACACGCAGCTAACATGTAACAAGCAATGACAACAGCAGCAAAACAAGCCCCTTTAATACACACATTTGGCCCTCCAATCTCCAGACCTTGGACACACAGATGTTGTATATCAGTGAGGAGGTACAGGAACCGAAAACCCACACTCAACAGTTTTGGAACAGCTTCTTCCCCTCTGCCATCAGATTTGTGAACCGTCCATGAACCCACAAAAAGTGCCTCACTGTTGTTGACACAAAGACAAAATCAAAGTGAATTTATTCTCAAAATACATAAATGTCACCATGTACATCCCGGATGTTCATTTTCTTGTGGGCGTTCACAGTAACTACAAAGAAACACCAGAGAATCAATGAAAACCCACACACAAACAAAGACGAACAAGAGATTCTGCAGATGCCAGAAATCTTGAGCAGCACACACACACAGAATGCTGGAGGAGCTCAGCAGGTCAGGCAGCGTCTATGGACGGAAATAAACAGTTGATGTATCGGGCTGAGGCTGTGTGTGTGTGTGTGTGTGTGTGTGTGTGTGTGTGTGTGTGTGTGTGTGTGTGTGTGTGTGTGTGTGTGTGTGTGTGTGTGTGTGTGTGTGTGTGTGGTGTGTGTGTGTGTGTGTGTGTGTGTGTGTGTTCAGCTTTTTATAACTTATCTAACCGACTCCTATCTCACCGTGTGCTACTCTTTTATCCTTCGCTGCCTGACGATTCATTGCTGCATGCTAGCACTGTAAAGAGAACAAGATTAATTTAATGTTTATGAACGGTTCAAAGGATCGGGTGAGAATGTAACTAATCAAAGGGTTCTATAGTCATCACACAGAGCTGTATGGCTAGCACCATTCCAAATTATATGTGCTCTAAAGAAAACATGAAAGAAATGCTCATCATTTTTGTCCTGTTTAAAATCAATTGATGTAAATTCCACCCAAACATTTTGCATCCAAGCATTGAAATTGGCACTGTTGCAATGGATATTTTTAATAATTCAAGTTCACCTGGGTAAGTGAGATGAATATAGAAACATTGTCCCATTTGGAGAGTGCTTGGATGAACACTTACAACTTACAGAGTGATGAACCAAGAGCTGGGAGAAGGGGTATCCCTTACTCTGGACAGGATAGGCTGAATGGCCTTCTTCTGAGATGTAAGTACCTAAGATTCCATGATAGCAATGAACTGTGACAGTGAAACCTGAGAACATAGTGCCTCCAGAATGTAAGCTCTGGAGAAGGTGCAGAGGGAATTCACCAGCATGTGGTGTGGGATGGAGTATTTCATTTCTGAAGGGAGACTGCAGCGGGTGAGTTGCAAGTTCCAGAGTCACGTAGAATGAAAATAGACCTTCCGGCTTTGGTTAGTAGATTAATTGGTCATTGTAAATGATCACATGATCAAGCTAGTGTTCAATTGGTGGGTTGCTGGGCAACACAGCTCATTGGGCCAGAAGGGCCTGTTCCGAGCAGTTGCTGTCCATGCTGACAGTCCAGTGAGCTCATCCCATCCGCCCATGCTTGGCCATAAACCACTCGAAACCTCTCCTATCCTATCTAAAAGGCTTTTAAATTTTGCTAATGTGCCCAGCTCAACCACTACTTCAGGCAGCTTATAACAAGTACACACCACCCTTTATGTAAAGAGCTACCTCTGGAGTCCATTTTAAATCTCTTATCCTTAATCTTAAATCCATGGCCTCTTATTTTTAGCACACCCTCCCTGAGAAAAAAAGACTACATGCTTTCACCCTGCGTATGTCCCTCATGATCTTCTACATCTCTATTAGGTCACCCCTTACTCTACTACATTCCAAGAAATAAACTACTAGTCTATACAAACTCTCCTTATAACTCAGGCAACCAAGTCCAGGTAACATCCTGGTAAATCGTTCTGCACTCTTTCTAGTTCAGTGACATCTCCCCTATCACAGAGTGACGAACACACTGCACAATGCTCCACGTGCAGCAGTCCTGCTGAAGGGTCTCAGCCTGAAACATCAACTGTTAGATGCTGCCTGGCCTGCTGAGTTCCTCCAGCATTTTGTGTATTTTGCTTGGATTTCCAGCATCTGCAGACTTCCTCTTGTTTGTCACCAATGTCTTATATAACCACGATGACACACAGTGAATTTTATTTTGTTTTAACGTTAAGACTAAACAGGGAAACTGTTTTTCCTTGAGTGGATTAGAGTAAGACAGAACATGACTGAGCTATATAGAATTATGAGGAGTACAATTACTGCAGAGAGCAAGAAACTTTTCTCCATATCATAGGTCAATAAAACTAGAGGACGTAGATCCAGGGTTAAGCGTATTTAAAGGAGATCTGAGGAAAAGCTTTGTCATCCAGAGAGTGGTGGTGAATGCTTGGAATGCACTGCCGGAAAACTTGGGGAAAGCAGAATAAGAAGTGTCCAAACAAGTACTTAAATCATTCAGGAAGAGAAGGTCAAGGGTCAAATGTAGGAAAATGTGGTTGGCCACATGTCCTGGTTCTTTTGATAATTCTTCTTATTTTATATTTACCTTTGTAACTAGAACAAATCATTTCTTCTGCACACAAATTAGAGTGTAGTTAATTCACTTTCTGTGTTCCAATCTATAATGATTTTAATAGATTAACCGAACAAATTTTGTATTTAGTAGCAGACGGGGGAAGATAAGGAAATAATGGGAGCAGGATTAGTGCTAGAACATAATTTTGTGCCATTTTGTGTCAGCTTATGGACTTAAATTTCTTTTAGTTTCATCAGAATCTGGTTTATTATCACTGACATGTGCCATGATTTTTTTTTGTAGCAGCAGTACAGTGCAAGATATAGAAACTATCATAAATTATGAAAATAAAGCTGCAAAAAGACAAATAACAAGATAGTGTTCATGTTTTGATGGCTTGTTCATAAATCAGATGGCAGCAGAGAAGAAGCTGTTCTTAAAATGTTGAGTGTGTGTCTTCAGACTCCTATACCTTCTTCCTGATGGTAGTAATGAAAAGATGGTGAGGAACTTTGATGAAGGAATCCATATTCCTGAAGTGTTGCCTCTTGAAGATGTTTTCAGTGATGGGAGGGTTGTGGCTGTGATGGAACTGGCTGAGTCTACAACCCTCTGCGGTCTCTTGTGATCCTCCTCAATAGAGACTCCATACCAGACAATGAAGCAACCAATCAGAATGCTCTCCACCATGTATCTATAGAAATTTGCAAAGATCTTTTGTAACTTACCAAATCTCCTCAAACTCCTAATGGAGCAGAGCTGTCAGCGTTCCTTCCTCGTGATTGCATCAACGTTTTGCACAGACTGTGTTGGTTGTTGATGCAAGCAACCTATTTTACCGTATGTTTCAATGCTTTGATGTAGATGTGACAAATAAAGGTAATGTTTATCTTTATCTTTACCAGAGGAAATAGACTACTGTAATCTATGTATATGCACGTATGCATATTAAAATGTACATTTTCAGATACACAAATGCACACAGACACACAACTAGGTGCACAACAGAAACACATCCATAGTGTATGCACACACACACACAGAAATAAATCAAGATTGCACTGCAAAGAGTTAACATGGATTTAATAAGCAGATTATCTCTTTCTTAGTTGTAATGATTTGATGAGGTGTGGTCATTGATTTGAAATATAATCTTATTTATTCGTAATTTAATTGGCAATTGAGGTGATGAATTTGACGATCTACACATTTTACACGTGATTTAAACAATTTTTTTTGTGTGCATGTGGATTTCCCATAAAATAGCTTTCAACGAGCATTTAACTCTTAAAATCTCAGGGAAGAAGGCAATGTGAGAGAAAAATGAAGACCGCAGATGTATTTGTAAAATCCCATTTGCATCACAGCTCCAGAAAGTACTGTGCCTCTGTGATTCTCAAGGTCTCGAGAATTTTGTCCCCAATATCCCTTTTCACGAAGAAGCAACTCACAAAATAGGTGGACCAACAACCGGTCTGCCGGAGGAACTCAACGGGTTGAATAGCAGCTATGGGGAGAAAGGAATTGCTTGAAGGAACATTCACGGTTTCTCTCCCCTACAGATGCTGCCCGACCCGTGGAGTTCCTCCAGCAGATTGCTTATTGCCCCATATTCCACCATCTTAAGTGTTTAATAGCTCGTAAGATAGGTGGTGAATATTTTTCTGAGGTAGGAGTTACTGAGTCCTTGGGACACACACCACCAGGTTCAGGAGCAATTATTATCCTACAACCAGTAGGCTCATGAACCGGTGAGGATAATTTAATTTTCCACTGCTCTGAACCAATTCTACAACCTACACCCACTTTCAAGGATTCTTTACAGCTCATGTTCTCAGTAATATTTTTATTTGCACAGTTTTTCTTCTTTTGCACATTGGCTGTGTCAGCTTTTGTCTATTCTTGTACTGTTTTTTGAAAAATCCCATTTTTAATTCCCATTTTTATTGTATGTCTTTTCCCCCGTAAAATGCTTGGAAGAAAATTAATCTCAAGGTAGTGTACGGTGACATACACTTTGAAAAATAGTTTTATTAAATTATTTAACTATCCTACAATAAATGAAACCTAGTATGAACCTTATTTAATGTAAGTGATAATGTGTTGGTTGTCCTTAGTTTCAGGTGATGACTTTTGTGCATCTCATCTAAAGAGTTGTACAGAGAAAAACCTGTACTGGAGGAGTTTTATAGTGAAAAAGCTGTTGCCTTGGGGCAGTTCCATTGTCTTAGCCTCAGAAATCTTGGTCCAATGGTATGAAAAATCATCATGAATGGAGACTTCCACGGCGGCGGTGGATAACACCTTGCCATGCCCTTCACTCTCCATGAAGTGTTGCAGCACCGTCTTCTCGGCTGTTGGATCCTGCAGTTGATCTCATCTGTCCGGTTTGTCGGAACTGGCTTTGCATACTGAGACATGCATATCCCTCTCTCACCGGCCACCCTCACCTGGTCTGCCAATCCATGAGTTCACAAGAAACAGGACAGAGGAGACCAGAGATTGCCTGTCCTGGGGTTGGAGGACTATGTGAGCGGCTGGGTGCAGGAAGAGGAATGGGGAATCTTTTGTTGTTGTTTTGGTGCTTGTTGTTCTATTCTGCGTTGTACTGCTGAGCATTGTGGGTATACAACATTGGCACTGGAACGTGTGGTGACTCTTGCCGGCTGCCCCAGTGCATCCTAAGGTTGTGTTGGTTGGTAACGCAAACAGCCCAATTTACCACACTGTGTTTCGATATACATATGTGTGATAAATAAATCTAAATCTGAAGGGCCAGAACTCCTGTCATGTTTGCTTGGTAAACTTAACAGTAACAGCAAAATTATAAGGGTTATTTCAAATGGAGCTAAATGAAAGAGATACAGTGAAATATAATCTAATCATAGAGTCGTAGAAAACAACAGCACAGAAACAGGCCTTCGGGCTATCTAGTCCATGTCGAACTATTAAACTGCCCAATCCCGTTGTCCTGCACCCAAACCATAGCTCTCCATATCCCTCCCATCCATGTCCCTATCCAAATCCCTCCTTTGTTGAAATCAAACCCAAATCCACCACATCTGCTGCCACTTGTTCCACGCTCTGAGTGTAGAAGATCTCTCCCATGTTTCCCTTAGACATTCCACTTTTCACCCTTAAACCATGACCTCTACTTCTAGAGTCACCCAACCTCAGTGGAAAAACCTTCTTACATTAACTGTGTCTATACCCATCATAATTTTGCAGACTTCCATCAAATCTCCACTCATTCTCTTGCACTCTAGGTAATAAAGTCCCAACCTATTGAACCTTTCCCTATGACTCAGGTCCTCAAGTCCTGGCAACATCCTTGTAAGTTTTCGCCACGCTCTTTCAATCCTATTGACGTCTGATCAGAACTTTGTTCATTCTTTATCTCAGTTCCTGCAATTCTCCTAACTTGTTCTAGCTATTCAAGTAAAGGAAAGAAAACTCATTATCAGTTGAAAACTTATTCTCTCTGAAACTTTATAACTTGCAGATAGTGATTCCTTCTAAACGAATCATTATGTAAGTTATGAAAGCCTGGCCAAAAGAAGCCTCTTTTAATCACTTCTGACTGTACACATTTCTATGAAGATATGACCTTAATATTTAATATCTTTAATTACATTGAAGGGATTCTAAATGGATTTTGCCTTTATTTGTAGATGAATAGAGAATGCAATGGTTAAAATGGAGATCAAAATTATATAGCATGTGGAAATGCTAAATGGAAAATACTAATTATTCTAATGGACACATAAACACAAGAGATTCTGCAGATGCTGGAAATCCAGAGAAACACACATAAAATGCTGGAGGTCAGACAGCTTCTGTGGAGAGGAATAAACAGTTGACCTTTATTCAGGGCAGTCTAGATGACAGGTATGGCCTCAAGTGTCCACTGTTTGTTCCCCTGACCTTCAGAGTTCCTCCAGCATTTTGTGTGTGCTATTCTGATGAAGGTTCATCAATGTGAAATAGTAACTCTCCTTCTCATCCACGGATGCTGCCTGACCTTCTGGGTATCCCTAAAAATTTCTTTATTTATATTGTTATCTGAGCTAGATATTTATCTAGATATAGTTGTAATAAGAAGCAATTTTTATTTATATAAAATGTGCAAAGAATTCTGTTCAGCCAACTAACATTAAATAGTAATACCATTGCAGAGAAACAGACACAAGGTGCTGGAGGAACTCAGCAGATCAGAAAGCATCTACGAAAATGAATAAACAGTCAATGTTTCAGACCGAGGCCCTTCGTCAGGACTGGAAAGGAAGGGGGAATAAACCAGAATAAGGAGGTGGGAGGAGGGGAAGGAATACAAACTGGATGGTGATTGGTGAAGGCAGGTAGGCGAGGGAGGGGGGGGTGATGAAGTAAGAAGCTAGGAGGTGATAGGAGGAAAAGTTTCCTCCAGCATTCTGTGTGTGTTGCTCTGGATTTCCAGCATTTGCATAGTCTCTTGTTCTTCACTCTAAATGACATCTCGAAAAGCTACAGAACCAGTCAAGAACCAGTTTTCTGGAGGTATTAACTGAGGCTGGAATGTTGACCAGCCTGAACTTTGCAATGGTCAAATTATTTTATGGTTGTTAGACATTACTGCAGTGTAAAGGAGCTACAAAAATACTTTTTAAGAGCAGAAGTAAGCCATTTGTCTCCTCTACCCTTTTCCACCATTGAATAAGCTTATGGTTGACTTGGAAACCTTTCACCCACTTGCTTCTAAAAAAAAATCTGCCTTAGAAATATTGAAAGGCTCTGCTTCCACAATCTTCAAGGGGATGAGATTCAAAGACTACCAACGCCTGGGGGATCAAGAATCTCACCTCATTTCTATTTCAAATGGCCAACAATTTGTTTTTAAATAGGGATGTTCCATTTTACATTCTGCCATGAGAGAAAATATCCTCTCCACATCGGTACTGTCAAGATCCTACAAGTCTTAATGTTTCAGTCATGTAACCTCCCTTTCTAAACCCCAGGGGATGTAGTCTTGCCTGCCTGACCTTTCCTCAGCAGACAAATGCCCATTTTGGGTGTCAGTCCAGAAAGCATTCTCTCAGCTGTTTCCAATGCATTTACGTTCCTATTTAAAGAGATTTAAAAATTAGCTTTATGTGTCACATACATGTCTTATCATCGAAACATGCGGTGAAATATAAACACAAGAAGCTCTGCAGATGCTGGAAATCCAGAGTGACACACACAAAATGTCAGGGCAACTCAGAAGGTCCGGCAGCATCTATGTGTTTTGTGTCAACGACCAACACAGTCCGAGGCTGAGCTGGGGACAGCGAGGAGGTACAGGAGCCTAAGGACACACACTCAATGTTTTAGGAACAGTTTTTTCCACTCTGTCATCAGATTTCTGAATTAACCATTAACTCTACCTCAATTAATGGTCTCTTTTTGCACTACTTAATTTAATATATTCCTGACTGTAAATTACAGTTTCACGACACATGCCCATGTTGATTGCCCTGATTCTGATCTCCTTATCCTCTTATCCATATCTCCCTCTGTTATCTCCATGGGCTGAAAATTATTTTCAACATTGTTCTATTGTTGAGCTGAAGTCAGGCCTGGTATCAATAGCAAATCCTAAAAAGAGGGCCCAAGCTTTCTCTTGCTCAGAGGGTATGATTGTTTATTCATGATTTCCAAAATGCTATATGATAGCACAGAAAGTGGTTATGAAACACGTGTTCCCCACAATGCCTTTACACTAACTGCAGTCCACACATTCCTAAGTCAATTTTTATACTGATGCTATTTTAACACCAGTGGGTGCTATTACCACTAAAATAACTCCAAATGGAAACAATAGATAACAGAGGCAACAGGGGGATAATAACGACAGCTCAGTAACAGAGCACTTCCTGATGCCTTGTTGCCATGGAAACTTGTGCACAGTCTGCCCTGAATAACTTGGAGTGGTTTTTTCATAGTGAAAAAAGTCATTTTTTTTCAATGGCTTCAATTCAGCAATGCAACTATAATAGCAAAATGGGAATTCAGAGCCAAAATATAATTATCGGGTCCTTTGAATTAGGAGGCTAAATTAGACTCTGTTGCTCCTGTTTTTAGAAGCAGAAACAGGGAAAATCTTGTTTCTGGTAATGTGTCTCAATTCTCAAAGTACCCAGTCTATCCCAAGTTTTTCATTCATTCCTGGTGACCGAGTGAAACAGGAGTTACATTTCTTCCTCTGCCTGAATTTCAACCCTTTTTTAACTGGTAGTTTCTTATGGAGTCATACAACAAGGACAAAGACTCCTTGTCCCAACTTGTCCCTGCCTACCAAGATGTCCATGAAATCCAATCCCATTTTCCCAAGTTTGGACCATATCCACCTCAACCTTTCTTATCCATGTACCTGATCAAGTGTATTTTAAATACTGTTATTGTACTTGTCTCAGCCACTTTCTCTGGCAAGTCCTTCCAAAGACCCTCCACCTTCTGTGCAAAGAATTTGTCCATCAGGTCCTTTTAATTCATTCCCCTTTCACTGTAAACCTATGATCTCTTGTCTTTGATTTAATTTTCTTGGTTGGACCACAAACTCTGCCTAGTCCAAGAAATAGACCTAGTTGTATTTCTTATCTATACTAAATAGAGAAGTTGCACAGAGATTAATAGTGTCCCCTTGAGCCAATTCAACTATGCTGACCATGGCACATGGGGAAGAAGCTTCTCTGATGATTTTGGGTTGTCTATGGCCCAGCCAGCATTTAAAAATAATTAAGAAAAATAATAATGTAAGCAATCAAAGTTAAGAAAGCCTATTTAGCTCCTTATTTTCAATCTGTCATTCCGGAAGTTCATGGTTCAAAGAGTCATACAGCACAGAAAAAGGCCTTTCAGCCAAAACAGCCCACAACAACAAACATTCCCATTTAAGGCAATCCCGTTGGTTTGCATTTGGCCAAAATATCTCAAAACCTTTTATGTCCAAGTATTTTTAAAATTGTTCATGTACCAGTTTAAAGCACGTTCTCTGGCTGGCCATTCAATATACAGACCAACCTCTGGGTAGTTACCACTTGGGTCACTATTAAACCTCTCTCCTATGTCCTCTTGATATTGATACCACAAACTTAGGAAAATTACTGTGCACGTTCACCCTATCTGGGCCCCTTAATCACCCTTATAAAACCATCTCTCAGTCTCCTGTGCTCGAATGAATTCCCAATCTGCTGACACTCCCTCCATAGCTCAGTCCCTCAAATCCCAGCCACATCCTTGTAAGTCTCCTCTGCACTCTTTCCAGTTGAATGGCACCTTTCCTATAACATGGCGACCAAACCTGGACACAATATTCCAAATTCAGCCTCACCATCTTGTGCAACTGATCCTTTACCTCAGTCAACACTCGCTTATCCTAAACACAAGCTCCTTGATTCTTTTAACATCTAACAATTTGCTGGTTTCGGTCTAGAATATCGTCAGACTGAATTTCCACAACCCTCTTGGGTGGCGAATGCTGAAGATTTATTGTCCTCTTGGAGAAGACATTTAGAGTCATAGAGATGTATAGCATCCATCAGTCTTGCGAGACCATGGACCTGTGCCTGGAAAGTCTTCTCCAGAGTGCAGGCCTGGGCAAGGTTTTATGGAAGACCAGTTGTTGCCCATGCAGCAAGTCTCCCTTCTCCACACCAGTGATTTTTTCCAAGGGAAGGGCAAGGGCCAATACAGCTTGGCACCAGTGCCGTCACAGGAGTTGCCAGAACGAGGTTGAAGGCAACATCGGACTGCCTTAGGGACTCCAGCTCCGGATTTGTCCTCAGGGTTTACTCCCGAAGCCTTTCCCATGAGCGGGTATGGCTGCAAGGCAGCGGTGGTTTGAAATCAGAGTTTTCCCTCTCTTGGATGGACTGCCTTCCCAGGCTGATGAGCCCCATCTACCTGAAAGTCATAGAGATATGCGGTATGGAAATAGGCCCTTCAGCCCATCTAGTCCATGCTGAACTGTTATTCTGCCTAGCCCCATTGACCTGCAAGTGGGCCATAGCCCTCCATTTCCCTCATGTCCATGTACTTATCCAATCTACTCTTAAATGTTGAAATCAAACCCATTTGTGTCCTGGATAGACATCCCTCTATTTTGAGCTATGGCCCCTGTTTCTAGGGGGTAACACATACTGTGGAGGCACATACCCCCTAGAGACAACTCATGCAATATCTTCTCAAGGGCACCAAGGGATAGGTGATTAAATGCCGAAAATATCCCTTGAAAGATTGTCCCCTCTGACCTTACCGCTATGGGTGGCCCAACCAGGATCTAAGAGCCAGATGGCTAATCTCTAGATGGTATTGCTCTGGGAATCTCAGGAGCTCATAAGCCTCTCCACCACGACAAGGGGACGATCCTTTGCGAAAGGTATGAACATAAAAGAAAATAGGGCATTTTTTCATGAGGATCAGGGGAATTCTGTTCGCCACCCAAGCCTCCATTTATTCCTCAAAGACCAACATGGAAGAAAAGCTGTGAGGGCACGACAATGAGAGAATTACTTTCCCCAAGCAGAAAGACTGATCAACATCTCTACCCACTAACTCCACCGCTACTTTATTATTTTCTATCAGTCACCTTATGTACAGCCTAGCCTCACTTTATGGACATGCAATCAATCTATGTATATAAGCTGTCTTATGTATTTGTTTTTATTATGTTCTTTAAATTATTATTACTGTGTTCTTTATCTGTTGTGTTTTTTTTGTGCTACATCAAATCCAGAGTAACAATTATTTTGTTCTCCTTATTCTTGTGCACAGGAAATGACATTAAGCAATCTTGATCTTGAAATCGGCTTTGCATTTACAACCAAGGCAAGCTCAGTCACAAAAAGAAGTTCCCAAGAGGTTATTACAGCAATGTACAGTGCTCCAGGGATCATTAACCCTGTTAAATGCCAGCTTGGGCTGTCAACCATTGACTTTCTTGGCCATTGCATCTCCGCAGAAGGTGCGGACGCCTCCAATCAAAAGTAGCCCTTATTATGGATTTCCCACAGCCCTGCACTATTAAAAAACTACAGGAGTTTTTAGATATGGTGAATTTCTATCTCCGCTTCATTCTGTGAGCTGCTGAGCTTATGATCACGCTGTATAGTGCGCTTAAAGGCAATACCCCTAATCAAGTCCTTGACTGGTCAGCACATGATCAGGACATTTGATGATCCCAAATGAGCTCTTTCTAACACAATCCTACTGAGGCACCCACTCCCTTATGCACCCATAGCCATTACTGCTGACCATGTTGTTGGGTGTGCACAAACAGCTAGTCGGAGGCATGTGGCAGCCACTCACTCTCTTCATCCGGCAGCTCCATACCCGCGAAGGGAAGAAGAGCACATTTGAGAGCGAGCTTTTCGGTCTCAATCTGGCTGTCTGCCATTTGCATTTCCTTCTAGAGGGTCACCATTTCGTCGTGTTTGTTGACCACAAACCCCTCGTGCGCATGATGGCCAAAATATCAGACCCTTTGTCTGCGCAGCAGCAACACCGCCTGGCCTGTATATTCAAGTTCACAACAGACATACTACATATCAAGGGGAAAAATAATGGTTCTCATCGTCAGCCATTGAGGCTTGACTATGTTGGCATGGCAGCTGACCAGTTATTGACCCAGGGGTCCAGGCTTACTGAGTCGTAGTCATAGGCCCACGGTTTGTTGGAGAAGCTGGGGTTTCTCTCCAATGTGATGTCTCGACTGGTTGTCCTCGTCCTATCATGCCCGCAAACTGGAGATGGACTGTTTTTGACTCCATACATGGCCTCTTGCATCTGGCCCAGAAGGCCTCGCAGAAAATGGTTGCACTAAAGTTTGTTTGGCATGGCCTCAGAAAGGACGTGCGTGATTGGACAGCAGCTTGCGTGGAGTGCCAGCCGGCAAAAATTTACCATCTTGTTCAGGCACCATTAGCACCTTTTCTGGTCCCTGAGCGATGGCTTAACCATGTCTATGTGGACCTTGTTTGGCCTCTTACCCACCACCCCCCCCCCCCCCATGGTTTCACACACCTTCTTACCATGTCAGTGCCGTCAGGTGGCCAGAGGTCATCCCTCTAGCGTTGATGATGGCTGCAGACGTGACTCAGGCATTCATCAGCCCCTGGGTTGCTTGGTTTGGCACCCATCTGATACTTCCTCTGATCTCAGTCCCCAATTCATATCAGACCTCTGGGCTGGGATGTCCCAGAACGTCAGCGTTAGGCTACATCACACCACAGCATATCACCCACAGTCCAATGGCCTATGTGAGTGGTTTCAATGCTTCTTAAAGGTTGCTCTGAGGGCCTCCCTGAACGATGAGTGTTGGCATGATCATCTCCCATGGGTTCTGCTGAGGCTCAGAACTGCTCCAAAAAAGGACCTGCAGACATCTGTGGCAGCTTTGTTATTTGGGCAGCCTTTACGAGTGACAGGTAATTTCATTCCTGATGCTACAGCCACCTAGTTGGCCTCTCAGCAGCATTCCACCCTCCTCAGTAAGTTCTATTCCTTTTTATCTATTCTTACCTCCCATCATGGTGTAGAGCAGTCTTGGGTTCCTGTTGACCTACAATCCATTGTATTTGTTTTCATCCGCCATGACACACACCAACATTCCCATAGGTTCTCTTACAATGGCCCATTCCGTGTTTTGCAATGGGAAGAAAACCTCTTTATCATGGGTAAGAGGGGTAAACCTGAACATATTTCGATAGATCGCCTTTAGCCAGCCCACCATGATTTGGAGTATTCTGCTGTTATGCCCCTGGCGTAACAAAATGACCATGAGTGTGTCACTGTATCTCTGGATGAGCCAGAAGCATCTGCAGTTCCTCCAGCATGGAACCCATACAGGCTCACAATACCGGTTTTAGTGTATTCTGGGAGGTCTGTGTAGGGTAATGTAATGGGAGAAATATACATAATTCACAACCACTGACACTGATTTGGGGTTTCACTTTAAGAAATTGGTCTGACATGACGACGTGGTTACATAAGAATCTTTCATGTGCATTTGTGTTTAGGCTTTGGAGTTTAATAAAATGTGTTACGGGTTTCACTTAGTTTTATTTGCAAAAACCTACGTGCATACAATGCCTGGCAGAAAAACACAGAGCACGATAAGCAACAAAACAAATCCCATTCCTCCCTCCCTCCCTCCCAAGCACATATAGCATCCTTTAATCCCAGGACAGCCTCCAACCTCCAACCTTAAGAGGGTTCTGGCTTGCAGACATCCGGCTTCGACTTCCCCACGAGACTTGCAGAGATTCACAGACTTGTCTCTGACCAACAGGCCTCGGCTTCTGGACTATTCAACTCTCAGGCCTCAACCCTCAGCATCAATCCCAGGACACGCCAATCTCCAAACAGTAGGCCTTGAACTCCAGACTTGCCGATGACAGCACCCTGAACACTGGGCCTCAAACTCAGGTCTCACCAATTCATGAGCCCAGGGAGTCACTGGAACTCGTTCCTTCAACCTGTACAGAACTCCAACTTGGAACCCACGAGTAACTTGCTGACCTGTGCTGTGGGGCCCTTGTCCTCTTCCTGTCAGCCTGATAGAAGCTGGAGGAGACAATGCTGAAATAATGGGCATGTTGAGTTTAATTATTGAAATTACAAGGCTGATTTGAATGTTTTACAGCCATGTCCAAAACTAATAATTTGTATCATGATCCTTGCACACACTGAATGTTTCTCCTCAGCCAATTGATAAGCGTTGACACATGTTCTCAATGTAAACTTCTCTCATATTGAGATTTAACAATTGCTACAACAGAAATGTGATACGAGTTAAGAGCAGCGTTTTGACATAAACAGATGGTCTGCTCATCATTTAAGGAATTTTACAGGGCCTTTTCATAACACATTAGGATCTATTGCCTTTCAAAAACATGTTTTGTATTATTTCTAGATTCATAACAGTCCCAAGTTAAATGCCGAACAGGCATCAAAGTAAGTGGAAATGAAGGCCCAATTCATTCTTCTGATTTATGTTAAGCCTCAGGTTGCAATGAGTCGGTCATGCAAAGTAATCTTGCAATTTCCTTTATAATGTCCTTGTTCAGATTGTTTCCATCTATAAATGTTTGCATTTCAGTATAATTGGCTTGATTCATCATTTTATTAAATAAAATTAGATTGGGTTAATGTTCCTGTTTCAGATGACGCATTAAACCAGCCCCATCAACTCTTTCAGGTGAATGTCAAAGATTCCACCACGCCCCCTTGAAAAACAGTGAAGATATCTTGTACGTCCTGAGCCAATGACTTTCCTCCAAATAAAACCATTATAAAACATTTTCTGTTTGTCATTTATGGGAACAAACTGGTATTACATTTCCTACAGTCAACAGTGAATATCAAATGCATTTCAGAAAAAGGGGAGCATAAAGGATCCCACCTACCCTGCCAATGGACTGTTTGTCCCACTCCCATCAGCGAAGAAGCTATGCAGTATCAACACCAGAACTGTTGCTTCTTCAAAACAGTTACTTCTTCAAGCTGTCAGGCTGATCAACAACTCCACCCATCATCCCATTCCACCACATCAACTAGCATCCCAGCATCACTCAAGTGGCTACTTTATTAGGTACACCTGTACACCCTCTCATTAATGCAAATATCTAAGTAGGCAATCACGCGGCAGCAACTCAATGCATAAAATCACGCAGACATGGTCAAGAAGTTTAGTAGTAGTTTGGACCAAACATCAGGATGGGGAAGAAATGTGATCCAACTGATTTTGACAGTAGAATAATAATTGGTGCCAGACGAGGTGACTGCTGATCTCAGAAGTTGCTGATATTCACGCATTAGAGTTTACAGATGATTGTGCAAAAAACAAAAGACACCCAGGGTGCAGCAGCTCTGTGGGCAGAAATGCCTTATTCAGGAGAGAGATCAGAGGAGAACGGCCAGACTAGTTCAAGCTGACAGGAAGGTGACGCATAACCACACATTACAACCGTGGTGTGCAGAGCAGCAACTCTGAGAGCACAACACATCAAACCTTCAAGTGGATGGGCTACAGCAGCAGAAAATCATGAACATGCATATGGGGGTCACTTCATTAGGTACCGGAGGACCCAATAAAATGTCTATTACAGTTGAAAGTAAATTTATTATTAAAGAATATATGTGTCATAATATACAATCCTGAGATTCATTTCATTGTGGGCATAATCAGTAAATCTATAATAGAATGATAACCATAATAGAATCAATGAAAGACTGCACCAACATGGCATTCAACCAGTCTGCAAAAGACAACAAACTGTAAATACTAAAATAAAGAAATATTCATAAATAAATAAACAATAAATATCGAGAATATGAGATGAAAAGTCCTTGAAAGTGAGCCCATAGGTTGTAGGAGCATTTCAATGATGGTGCAAGTGAAGTTGAGTGAAGTTACCCCTTTGATTCAAGATCCTGATGGCTGAGGGGTAATAATTGTTCCTGAACGTGACGTGAGTCCTGAGGCTCCTGTACCTTCTTCCTGATGGCAGCAATGAGAATAGAGCATGAACTGGGTGTTGGGGGTCGCTGATGATGGATGAGAGGTAGATGTGCTCACTGGTGGGGAGGGCTTTACCCATGATGGACTGGGCCATATCTACTACTCTTTGGAGGATTTTCCATTCAAAGGCGTCAATGTTTCTATACCGGGCTGTAATGCCATCAGTCAATAAACTCTTCATATACACATATAGAAGTTCGCCAAAGTTTTAGATGTCATGCCGTATCTTCACAAACTCCTAAGAAAGTAGGGGTGCTGTCATGCTTTCTTCGTAATTGCACTTACATGGCAGGCCTGTACGTCCTCTGAAATGATAACACCGAGGAATTTAGAGGTTCTGACCCTCATCACCTCTCCTCTAATGAGGACTGGCACATGAACCTCTGTTTTCCTCCTCCTGAAGTCAATAATTACTCGTACATTGTGTTTTATATTTATATTTATTATGTTTTTTATGTTACATTGGATTGACAGTAACAATAATTTCATTCTCCTTTATGCTCCTGCACCGAGGAATGACAATAAATGATCTTGAATTGTGAATCAGAATCAGGTTTATTACCATTGACATGTATCGTGAAACTTGTTGTTTTGTGGCAACAGTACAGCGAGACATAAGAATCAATGTAAATTATAATAAGTAATATAAAAAATAAATAAGTAGCACAGAAAGAGAGAAAAACGGCGAGATGGTGTTCAGGGGTTCATGGATCACACAGAAATCTGATGGCAGAGGGGAAGACGCTGTTCCTAAAACGTTGAGTGTGTGTCTTCAGCTGTCAAGAAAGAGGCATAAGATTTGATGATTACAGCCATTTTATTTAGTGTTACAAGAAGAAAGAAAGACAAAGAAAAAGAAGTCATGGCCATCTCATACTCAGACTAGAGATAAAGCACACTCCTATAAAGTAGACAGATTCGAGTGGTGTGACGCATACTGCAGAAAAAATGAGAAGATTCTAGACAATACAGAAACAGCTGAATTACAATTGCTAGAATATTCACTGAACAATTGCAAATATATAAAAAATATAAAGCAACTATAGGAAAGTTAAACTACAAGAAAAAATAACAATTTTACACTATAATCCAACAGCACTCTGGAAGGGATGAGAAATCCACTGGAGATTGTCCATACGAAGACAGATAATGCTGGCACTATTCAGCAGATCAGGCAGCATCTGCAGGCAGAGAAATGGGGTCAATGTTTCAGGTCAAAACCCTGACCAGACCTGAGAAGAAGGAAACAAAAGAAGCTTGCAAAGCTGCTGGGAGATGGGGAGGGGGAGAGAAGGATTGATGTCGCTGGTGGGGTAAAGAGCTGGGAAGTTGCTCAGTGAAAGGGACAGAAGACCATAGAGGAAAGAAAAAGGGGGAAGGAGCACCAGAGGGAGGTGATGGGTTGGGTGGTGAGAGAGAGAAAAGGGGATGGGAAATGGAGAGGGGCGGGGTGGTTGTGGCAGCATTACCAGAAGTTTGAGAAATCGATGTTCATGCCATCAGGTTGGAGGCTGTCCAAACAGAATATAAGGTGCTGTTCCTCCAACCTAAGTGTGGCCTCATCACAACAGTTCCCAGCTCTTTACTTCATCCCTCCCCCTCCAGATTTCACCTATCACCTGGTGGTTCTGTCTCCCTTCCCTCCACCTTTAAATCTAATCCTCATACTCCTCAGCTTTTTTTCTCCAGTCCTGCGAATGGTTTCGGCCTGAAATGTTGACTGTACTCTTTTCCATACATGCTGCCTGGTCTGCTGAGTTCCTCCAGCACTTTGTGTGCGTGTGTTGCTCGGATTTCCAGCATCTGTAGATTTACAATTACCATGATGGTGGCCTTCCTCTTGGACGGCAGAAAACCTGTGACAAAGTCCATGAAGCTGTGTGCCCATGATCTGTCTGGAATGGGTAGAGGGTGAAGGAGCTCTTGAAGTTGGGCGCGAGTTTCCTTGTTCCGGGCGCACTCCTCACATGCCTCGTATTTGCGGACTTCTTTAACCCTTCCAGGATACCTGTATCTTCTCTTGAAGAAGTCGAGGGCCCTGCCAATCCTTGGATGAGCTGTCATTCTCGATGTGTGGCCCATTAAAGTACCTGAGACCTGAAAGAATTTGGGGTAAACAGATGACTTGGAGAACGGTTCTTCGGAATCTCCTTTTCTGCCTGGCCCTTGCAAACAATTATGTTGATTCCCCAATGAACTGGCACTATCACCTTGGCTTGCGGAAAAATGGTGCTAATTTGCTCCTCTATTTCGGTTTTGTTGAAGTGACAAGACAAAGCATCCAGTTTCTAATTCTTTGACCTCAGTCAATAGGTCAGGACAAAATTAAAATGGTTAAAGTAAAGAGATCACCAGGCCTGCCTGGAATTCATCAATAAGACCACCAGATATAGGATCAGAATTAGGCCATTTGGTCCATCAAGTCTGCTCCGCCATTTCATCATGGCTGATCCAATTTTCCTCTCAGCTCCAATCTCCTGCCTTCTTCCCATATCCTTCCATAATCAAGAATCTATCAGCCACTGTCTTAAATATACCTAAAGACTTGGTTTCCACAGCTGCCTGTGGCACAGACACACCACTCTCTGGCTAAAAAAATTTCACCTCATCTCTGTTCTAAAAGGATGCCCTCTTTTCTATGGCTGTGTCCACTGGTGTTAGACACTCCTACCATAGGAAACATCCTCTCTACATCCACTCTTTCAAAGCCTTTCACTATTTGATAGGTTTCAAGTGGTCACCCAATATTCTTCGAAATTCCAGTGAATTCAGGCCCAGAGCCATCAAACACTCTTCATACGACAAGCCATTCAATCCTAGTGTCACTTTCATGAACCTCCTTTGAACCCTCTCCAGTTTCAACGCATCCTTTCTAAGATAAGGGGCCCAAACCTGCTCACAATACTCCAAATGAGGCCACACCAGTGCTTTATAAAGCCTCAGCATTACGTCTTTGCTTTAATATTCTAGTCCTCTTGAAATGAATGCTAACACTGCATTTGCTTTCCTCACCACAGACTCAACCTACAAACTAACTTAAGGAATCTTGTGCAAGGAGTCCCAAGTTCCTTTGCACCTCAGTTCTTAGTATTTTCTCTCCATTTAGAAAATAGTGTACCCTTTCATTTCACTTCCTGACACTCTATTCCATCTGCCATTTCTTTACCCTTACTCCTAATCTAAGTCCTTCTGTAGCCTCTCTACTTCCTCAAAACTACCTGCCCCTCCACTTATCTTCAAAATTTGCAACAAAGCTATCAATTCCATCATCCAAATTATTGACATATAGCGTAAAAAGAATCGGTCTCAACACAGCCCTGTGTAGAACAGCACTAGTCACTGGCAGCCAGCCAGAAAAAGCTTCCTTTATTCCCACTCTTTGTCTCCTGTCAATCAGTCACTGCTTTATCCATCTTAGAATCTTTCCTGTAATATCAATGGCTTGTAGCTTGTTAAGCAGCCTCATGTGTGGCAACTTGTCAAAAGCCTTCTGAAAATCCAAGTACACAACATCAACCAATACTCCTTTGTCTATTTTGCTTGTTATATCTCAAAGAATTCCAACATATCTGTTAGGCAAGATTTTCCCTTGAGGAAATCTTGCTGACTATGGCCTGTTTTATCATGTGCCTCCAAGTACCCTGAGACCTCATCCTTAATAATCGACCCCAACATCTTCCCATCCACTGAAGTAAGACTAACTGGCCTACAGTTTTCTTTCTTCTGCCTGTCTCCCTTCTTGAAGAGTGGAGTGACATTCGCAATTTTCCAGTCTTCTGGAACCATTCCAGAATCTAGTGATTCTTGAAAGATCATTACTAATACCTCCACAATAACTTCAGCCACTCCTTTCCAAATCCTGAAGTGGACACTATCTGGTTCAGGTGACTTATCCATCTTCAGACCTTTCAGTTTCCCATGCCCGACACCTGGGATTTATATCATACTGCTAATATCTTCCACAGTGAAGACTGATGCAAAATACTTATTCAATTCATCCGCCATTTACTTCTCCTCATTACTACCTCTCCAGCATGATTTTTCAGCAGTCGGATATTCACTCTCTCCTCTCTTTTACACTTTATGTATCTGAAGAAACTTTTGGTATCTTCTTTAATTTTATTAGCTGGTGTACTTTCGCATTCCATCTTCACCTTCTTAATGATTTTTTTCCGTTTTTAAAAGCTTACCAATCCTCTAACTTCCCACTAACATTTGCTCTATTATACCCCTTCCTGGCTTTTAAGTTGGCTTTGACTTCTCTTGTAAGCCATGGGTGTGTCATCTTTTCTTTAAAATACTTCTTCTTCTTTGGGATATATGTATCCTGGGCCTTCCGGATTCCTTCCAGAAAATCCAGTTATTGCTGCTCTGCCATCATCCCTGCCAGTGTTCTTTTCCAATCATTTCTGACCATCTTCTCTCTCATGCCTCTGTAATTCCATTTACTCCACTGTAATACTGATACATCTGACTTTAGCCTCTCCTCAGCTCTCAGGGAGAGTTTGATCATATTATGATCACTTCCCCTAAGGGTACTTTTACCTTGAGATCTCTAATCAATTCTGGTTCATTGAAGAGTCTTTGGGTCTCATGAATATAAGCCAGGTTCCTGTGGTCTGTCCATACAATGAAAGGATTCTTGCCCTTCTCAAGCCAGTAATGGCATTCTTCCAAAGTCAACTTTTTATTTTATCAAAGATTTTTTATTTTAGATGTCATAGTTCACCTCTGCCAGGGATAGCATCCTGGAGAAGTTTGCATACAAGTGCAGTTTATTGTCCGTAGGTGTCCATTGAGACAATATGGTACCCAGGCTGATGTCTGAGGCATCCACCTCCATATTGAAGGGATGGTCTGTGTTAGGTGAAACCAGAATGGGAGCAGTAATGAACCACTGTTTGAGCTCTGCAAAAGGAGACTCTGCTTCGGAAGTCCAAACAAAAGGGGCCGTGGATCTCTTAGTTAGTTCTGCCAGCAGAGCTGCCACTGAGCTAAAGATCCTGATGAACTTTCTGTAAAAGTAGGAAAATCCCATGAATACTTGGACTTGTTTTACATTGGATGGTTGTGGCCAACCTCTGACTGCCTGTGTCTTAGTAAAGTCTATCTTGAGATTGCCATTAAAGATGAGAAAACCCAAACAAGAAATGATGGTTACATGAATTTCGAATTTCTCCATCTTGACAGGTACCAGGCAGTAGATCTAGAGCACATTTGGGGTCAGTGCAGTGGAAGAGTCAGGACCTTTCCCTTGCTGAAAACCTCTTCCAAATCCTCGTAGATGGAAAGGATTTTGACTGGCTTGGGCGTTCAGAGCATGACCCCTGGTGCTTCTTAGGTAGTGAGAGAGATTCAGCAGAGCTCAGTCTCCTCCATAGATTGACTAGAGTCTTTAGCTGGAATAGAGACCAAGTAAGAGTCCAAATCCTCATCCGTATCCACAGACAATGGCAACAAAGCTCTACGCATGGCCTTTGTGCTCCATTGACCAGACTCCAAAGGTCTACATTTAGGAGCCTTTCCCTTGGACAGGACCTGGTGACTGAAACTCTGAGGTTTAGTTGCTGGAGTTTCATCTTGTTTGGGCAATTCCCTAACTTGCTCTTGAATTAGATACCTTCTTTCTCGAGTTCCAGCATGTCCCCGACTAGAAAGAATCAGGACTCTCATGGTCGTGTTGGCTGGAAACAGCTTGACTGACCTTGAAGGCAGGACTGGGTCTCCCAAAGACTCCAGGTTATCCCAAAAAAAGTCTTCCTCCTCGTTGGCCGCCGGTCTCGGAAGAGTCCAAACTGAAAACATAGCTTCCTGCAATGGCTGGACTATTCAATGATCCTCCCTTCCTTCCAGTTCATGGAAGGGCTGTGCTGGGACAGCCAAGGGTATCTGAGGATCAGGGGAATGTGAGGACAATTGGTGATATAGGAACAAATGCCCTCTGCAAGCTCCTCGATCCTCACCTGCAAAACCTATGTCTGCTGCAGGATCTGCCTGGAACTAAGAGGATGACCATCCAGGGCAGTTGCAGGAACAGGCTGAGTCTAGTCCTGCAGCAGTATGTTCAGCCAACGAGTGGTCTCCAAGTCCAGGAAATTACCAGTTGCCCCAGAGTCCGCAAAGGCATTCTCCTCTCACCCGCTCTTTCCCCAGGTGGTCTCCACCTTCAGTGTGACTCCAGGGTGAGTAGGGCTGGGAGTAATGGCTACTACTGTCGTGGTCCTCCCGTTGCTGGATGGTCTTAGCTGTCCTGCTGACGGCTGCAGCTTTAGACATTCGATCCTCAGGTGACCTGCCTGCCCACAGTAATAGCAGCCACCTCAGCTCTGACGCCAGGACCTCTCATCGGCGGAGAGTCTTGTGCAGCCAATACGCATGGGCATGGCAGGATCTTGAGCAGCAGATGGGCTGGTCATTGTCAGAGTCCGAGAAGTGGAATTGCGATGTGTTGAGGCTGGGCTCAAGCTAGCCCTCTTCGACCTCTTGAGGTAGTCCCACTTTTGCTCAGCCGGGTGATTATCGAGGCAGATGGACTGATCAATCAGAGCCTCTAAGTCCTCTACTGACCCTCCTAAGGCAAGGGCATCCTTTAGTTCGCCTTGGAGTCTGTGGTGTACAGAACGTCCAACGCCTCCCCATTCTGGGCACTCTCCTCAGGCAAAGTCCGAAACTAAAAGGCGTGATTGTCTACTGACCGACTGCCCTAACGCACCTTCATCAAATGTTCTGAGGCTGTGTTTGCTCTAATGGGATGATGGAACACCCTCTTCACGGCGGCCATGAATTCCTCCGAAGCCGAGCAAATCTTCGACCTCCAGTCCCAGTGCGGAGTCCTCAGAAAACCAATTACCCCTTTCACATCCGCTGCTTGTAACGTGCTCCCAATGTGCTGTGGCCCAAGCAGGGCTCTCCCAGTCAGGAGGGAGATTATGAAGGCCACCTTTCTGCACTCCATAGGGAGCCAGGTCGGCTCTAGTTCAAACATCAATGAACACACGAGTGAGGAAGCCGCAGCAAGAACTCACGTCACCACTGAATCTCTGCGGGGTGTGAAGATGAACTGACTCTGCAGAATAGCCGAGTGATTCTGGCCTCCTCCTAATGACAATTGGAGCACGGCGACCTGGTAGTCGTGTATCTCCCAGCTACGTCCTGAAGTTTTCTTGCTGTAGCTCCCTAGAGCTGACAAGAGGCTCTGATATCCTGCTGGGTCCATGTTAGGCTCAAATGTACAGTGAAAAGAGACCCAGGCAAGAATGGTTAAGACCCAAGTGCTGAAGTATCTGAGACACGATATGAGATTGAAACGAAGACAGGGTTTTAAACTAGACACTAGATGACAATCCAAACTTGAGCTGACCTCAGTTCAGGTGCTCTTAAATATTGAAATCCTGGTGTTAAAACATGGCTGCCAATTAGTGGGGTGGGTCTAAATCTTTAAGGGGACCCAGGGGGGTATCAGAACCTCTCGTCGGAGAGTGGGAGCATCTAAATCCCGGAGGCTGGTGCGGTCGAGTGCGTATCGTAACGTGTGTACCGCTAGCACTTTCTGTTTTTATTGTAGATTGAGGTTAGTTTACTGTCATATACACCACAGTGCAATGAAATTCCTTGCTCCCGTGCGGTTCAGAAAACAAATAATGTACATGGTAAAAATAAAAACATGAAACGACAGAATGGTGCAAAATATTATCGTCCAAACTGAAGTAGTGCAAAAATAATGCTAATGTGACAATAATGGAATAAATAAGAACGGTAGAATTAAAGGTCCATGAATGAGTCAGCATCAACGGGGGCGGGGGGTGAGAAAGAGGTGATTAGTCTTCTTAAGGCACCAGCTTTTAAGATTTCCTTGATGGTAAGGTTGTTGACCTGAAACATTAACCATGCTTCTCTCCCCACGGGTGCTGTCTGTCTTGCAGGGTATTTCCAGTACTTTCTGTTTTCACATCCAGCATTATAGGTCTTCACTTTCAAAGCTAATGAGATTTATCGTATGGATGGCTTAGGAAATGTGGTGCATTTGATCATTAATATTGCTGGTAATTTGCATTTATGTGCAGAGTAGCATTTCCAAAATTACAGATGACATCAGGTTGGAAAAGCCCTGTATAGTAAATGACAGATGGAAGTTGATACAGAGGTGCGAAAAATTATACTTTGCCAGAATTAATAATGATTTTATATAAATTAAATGGTTCAAGAGCAACAAGGAAAAGAATTTAAATGAAGTGCCAAAGAGACAGTAGGAAAATCTTTTTAGACAGAGTGCGGTAATGAAGCAGAACACTCACTGTCGGTGAGGACGGTGGAAAGGGAATCAATAAAGGCTTTCACGATGATATTGGATGGGTCCAGGAGAGAGAATTATTCACAAGGCCATGGGAAAGTAAGAGCAGTGGGGGTACTTCACCAGGAGCTGGCAAGACCTGTTGACCTAAATAGGTTGAACAATTCTAAGATGAAATACGGAGAGGAAGAAGAAGATAGACGCAAGAGGAAGGCTAGATTTCACAAATATTTTTCCTCTCATAGGGAACCACTGAGCAGTTATTCTGATCCACCAGGCTGGTTGTATAGAACAGTAGAGCCTAGGGGCAGGTCCTTTGGCCCTTGATGTCTGTGCCGGGCATAATTGCAAATGCAATTAACCCTATCTACCTGAATATGATCCATATTCCCTCTGTTCCCATCTTACTAAGGAGTCTGTGTAAATGACTCTTAAGCACCACTATCATATCTGCTTCCATCACTACTGAATGGAGGGCTATGTGGGAGGAAGGGGTTAGATTGATGTTAGAGTAGGTTAAAATTACATCACGGGGCAAGTGGCCTGCACCATTCTGGACTCTTCTATGTTCTAAATCCTGGATCCCCTTGACTCAATGTTGTTGTGAAAATAGCTTCACCCACACACTCTTTAGTAGTTGAAGAAGACAACTTACCAGCATCACCTCAAGCACCATTAAATCTGGGCAATAAAAATACTTATATATGAGTGAATCCTTTGTACCAAGCAAGGCTAGTGCCTTTGTGTTGTACAATACCCATACTTCAAGATTCAATTTAAACAGAGGAAAGTGGTTTGAAACAGATGGCGATACCTCACCCACTGCCAACATTCTTGAAATGATCTCTGGAAACTAGGCTGTTGTTCTTTGGCAGGTCAGTTTGATTAAAGAGGCAGGAATAACAAGTGCTGAGGCACAAACAGAAATCTGGAAATTCTAGTGGGATGGATTATTTCTGTGGAGAGATGAGGAGAGTGAAGGTTTCAGAGGTAATCCTTCAAATCTAATTCAAATCTAAAAATAGAAAATGCTGGGAACAAGAAGGTCAGACAGCAGCTATGGAGAACATAGAAACATAAGGGAATGTTAAATAGGACACGCGGCTTGTTTCTGCGTTCAGTATGATCGCAGCTGATCCAGCCTTAGTACAAGGCTTTGTAGGGTCAGCGATTAGCGATCGGGATTTAATTCCCAATTCCCATAAATTAGTGCCAGGCTCAGTTGCTGCAACTGTCAGTAAGGAGTTTGTACACTCTGTCCATGTTTGGAATGCTTTCCTCCAGGCGCTCCTGTTTCCATCCACATTCCAGTGTTGTGCAGATTAGCGAGTTGTAGGCATGTTGAATTGGTGCGGGAAGCATGGCAACTCTTGTGGGCTGCCCCCAGCACATTCTTGGACTGTGTTGGTCCAGACGATGAATAGACACGAATAACACATTTCACTGTATGTTTCAATGTACATGTGATAAATTAAGCTAATCTTTAAACTCTTTGATCCACATACTTGCTGTAAGGTGGCAACCAGAAATGTAAGTGAGGCCCAGCTGAAGTTTTATACAGCTTCAGTACGGTTCCAGACGTTTATATTTAACACCCACATTGAGGTCTAACCTCCCTTAATTTATATCCAATTCTACTAGCAATGAACATCAGAATAGTAACAAAAATGCTGAAGTCTGAAGGTTGTATTCAGTGAGTCTGGAAGGTGCGACTTCTGGTTCAACATGATTTCAGGAATGAAAGGATTATCATATGAGGAATGTTTGATGGCTCTGGGTCTGGACTCTCGGGAATTCAGGATGAGTGGGGGATCTCATTGAAACCTTTCAAATATTGAAAGGCCTAGATGGAGTATATGTGGAAAGGTAACTTTTGGGACACAGCCTCTCAGGATTTATTTAAAATCGATCTCTTGTGAATGGAGAGGTTACCTGATGAATGGGGATTGCACTTCCCCGAAAGTGTTCATTTTGCCTGGAGCCTACATAACAGCTCCGCAGTGGTGATTGGTTTATTATTGTCACATGTACCGAGATACATTGAAAATGTTGTTCTGCATGCCATTCATACATATTGCTTCAGAACATATGTACAAGGGAAAAGCAATAACAGATTGTAGGTTACAGTGTTACATATACAGAGAAAGTGCAGTACAGGTAGACAATAAGGTGCAAGGGCTACAATAAGGTAGATTGGGAGGTCAAGGGTCCACCTTTATCATCCTTACTTACTTAATGCCTGTAATGCCCCTGTCACTTAGGGCAGCAGGGAAGGTCCTCCATCTCCAGCGGAGTTCAGGGCTTCCTTCATTGTGCAATTAGCTTCTTCTCAGCTTTCACTTCTGTCAGTGATGCAAGTCCCACGTGGAGGCTCAGGAATACCATCGCACTCAGATGATGAAGAATTCTTCATTGCTGTTTCAGTAACAATTTTGTTTTACTTGCCAGGGTCGTCAGTCCTGGGGTGAACCCCCAAACCTAGAGGACTGGTGAAACCACTCTTAGTCTGGCCCCTACCCTTTGACATGTTTGGCATGAGCGACCCGACCAAGAGCCAAAGCACGAGCCCCCGACTCCAGCCAACGTAGTTCTCCGGGTCGTTGAAGCACGCAAGCCTCCAAACCACGACAAGGTTGCGGTTCTCTTGGAGAACCTTTATCATGCAATAGTCTGATAACAGTGGAATAGACGCTGTCCCTGAGCCTGGTGGTATGTGCCTTCAGACTTTAGTACCTCCTACCCAATGGAAGGTCGGAGAAATGAGAAAGCTCGGGGTGGGTGGATGCCTTTGATGAGTTAGTCTGCTTTACCAAGGCAGCAGAAAGCGTAGACAGAATCTGTGGAGGGGAGGTTAGTTTTTGCAGTGACAGAGGTGAGTCCACAACTCTCTGCAATTGCTTGTGGTTTTGTGAGGAACCGTTTCCATACCAAGCTGTGATGCATCCAGACAGGATGCTTTCAGTGGAGAATCCCTAAACATTGGTGAGCCTCAATAGGGACAAACCAAATTCTCTTAGACTTCTGACCAAATACGAATGAGATGTAGCTGCTTATTTTTTAAAATTTGGCTCAGTTCTAGGTAAGTAAATGTTAGATATATAAGGCCTCACGGGGCTGCGAGGAATGAGTCGTAGATTGGTTAAAGGGCAAACCGCTAAAGAGAAGGGATTAGGAGGAAATGTAAGCAGAATAATAGAATCTGGAGAAAAATGTATAAACTGATGGAAGAATTAGTGGGTTAAGCAGCAGAAAGTTAATTAACGTTTTGGATTGAGACCCTGCATCACATGAGGTGCAATGGTGAATGCAGCCATCAGGCCTGGGTTGACATGCAAAGAGCCACCAGGGGGAGGCAGGGAGCAGAGTCCATGGGAATACAAGATTTGAACCATCGAGTCACACAGCACGGAAACGGCCCTCCAGACAAATGGATCCGTGCCAAGCAGGATTCCCATCTATGCCAGACCTATTTGCTTGCGGTTTGATCCATATCCCTCTAAACCTTTCCCATCCATGTAGATGTCCAGGAACCTTTAAAATGTTGTTCTCTTCCCCCAGCAGCTCATTCCACATATGGACCACACCCTGGGTAAAAAAGATTGCCCCTCAGGTTTCTATCAAATCTCTCCTTTCTCACCTTAAACCCACGTCCTTTAGTTCTCCATTCCAATTCTTGGGGGGGGGGGTGGAAAAGAAGACTATATATTCACACTTTCTATTCTCCTCATAATGTTTTACCCCTGTATAAGATCACCTCTCGTTGCCCTGTGCACCAATGGAAAAGCCCAACCTGCTCAACCGGTCTCCCTATATCAATCCCCCAAGTCCTGGCAATATCCTCGTGGGTCTCCTCTGCATTCTTTCAGCTTAATGGCATCTTTCCTATAACAGGGTGACCAAAACTGGGGTGGGGACAGTAATGTATCAGTCAGTACAATGCTTTACAGCACCAACTGTGAGATCTGTGTTTGATTCCCACACTGTCTGTGAGGAGTTTGTACGTCCTCCGTGTGAGCATACGGGTTTTCTCCGGGTGCTCCGGCTCCCTCCCACATTCCGAAGGTGCAGGGTGAGCAAGTTGGAGGCATCCTATGTTGGTGCTGGAGGCATTACAGCCCCTGTGGCCCCCAGCACAGCCTTGAATCAAGCAACACACTTCGATCTATGCTTTGATGTACATACGACAAGTAAAGCTGATCTTACATCTTTAATTTGTTGCTTTGTAGCAGCAGTACAGTGCAAGGACATAAAATTACAAAATAAATAGTGCAAAAAAACATGACAGTGAGGAGGTGTACACGGGTGCATGGACCATTCAGAACTCTGATGGAGGGATGGAAGCTGTTTCTGATTCATCGACTGTGGCCTTCTAGCCCTTGTTCCATTTCTCTGATAGTAGTACAAGATCATTTCAGGAATATTGGCAGTGGGTGAAGTACCACCATCTGTTTCAAACCACTTTCCTTTGTTTAAATTGAATCTTGAAGTATCGGTGTTGTACAACACAAAGGCACTGGCCTTGCTTGGTACCAAGGATTCACTCATATATCAGCATTGATTGCCCATATTGAATGGTGCTTGAGGTGATGCTGGTAAGTTATCCTCAAACTAATAAAAAGTGTGTGGGTCAAGCTATTTCCACAATAATGTTGAGTAAAAGATTTCCAGGATTTAGAACATAGGAGAGTCCAGAACGATGACAGGCTATTTGGACCATGATGCTATGCTAACCTTGTAGCCTACTATAAAATCAATAACTAACTAACTAAATAAATAAATAAACACTGAGACCATAAATTGTAGCATTCTGAAAAGTGCGTCCACAGGTTGTAAAACCAGTTCAGTGTTGAGTTGAGTGAAGTTATCCCCTCTGGTTCAAGAGCCTGATGTTTGAAAGGTAATAACTGTTCCTGGCTCTGTGAGATCTCAGGCTCTTGTAGCTTCTTCCTGATAGCAGCAATGAGAAGAGAACATGGCCTGGGTGGTTGGGGCTCTTGATGAAGGATGCTGCTTTCTTGTGGCAGTGATCCTTGTAGAAACAGTGTGCTCAATGGTGGGGATGGCCTTTCCTATGATGGTTTGGCAGGACCTGGATGATGTGGCTTTTTTCATGACGGATACCGCCTTCCTGAGGCACTGTCCCTTGAAATTGTCCTTGATAGTAGGGAGGGTTGTGTCAGCGATGGAACTGACTCAGTCTACAGCCTCTTGTTATCCTGTGCATTATGGGAATGGCAGGAAACAAAGGATAAATAGAAAAGGGCCTGAGAAGTGGCCACAGCCGGGTGAGTAAAATGGTAGAAAGGAAAACACAGAATGATAAAGAAAGACGGCAGATAAAAGGAGACAAAGATGTTTCAAATATTACAGGAGGCACAAGGCAATGCATTAATGTCATGCCGTGTTGTGTTATCTGTTTGAGAGATGAAGTTTGCAGCTTTTGGCTATGTTTACATCTCAGATACAGAGCATGTAATTGAAAGTCTCACACCTCTCAGATGTCCAGTGTTGACAGCTCTGTCTAAATATAATGTCTTCCAATTATCCCTGACTGGAAGAATATTTCTTTGCTGAACAATGCTGGAACCCATATCTCATTTAACTGTGTTGACAGAGACAGCTTGACTCCCATTAATTATTTTCTTGCAGTAATCAATGTTTCTCCTAGCCATAATGATTTTTTATTTTTGTGTTATTTAGATAGCTATTAAATTTGATGCACTTCAGGGAAAAATATATTTGTTCCTTTTATGGTAAGCCTGCAACAATTTTGTGCTCAAATGACCACTGCTCACAAAATAATCTGAAAGCTATTTTATTGACATTCCCCCTGTCTCTTAGTTATTTGCTTGTGTGTTCTAGACCCAGCTTTGGTTTCAATGTATTATCAATCCAGGCACTTCAATGTCATTTTGCCCTCAGATTCAGTGTAAGTGAATCAGCTCCTATTGTGCTATGGTTGTTCCAATCCAGCTGAGTATGGATTCATTTGTTGAGACTGCACATGGAGTACTGTAAAGATTAGAAAGAAAGATTATTTTATGAAATGCATCGTTTTGTGCCAATGGCCAATGATCGTCTGGGGACTGTCCACAAGTGGCACTGTGCTTCTGGCCTGAACCATATCATGCCCCCAACTCACCAACCCTAACAATATGTCTTTGGAATGTGGAGGAAATTGAAGCCCCTGGAGGGAAACCCACCCAGTCATGGGGGAGAATGTGCAAGTTCCCTACAGACAGCAGTAGAATTCAATCCGGGTCACTGGCACAGTAAAGCACTATACTAACATTCTGCCCTAATTAGTTTGGCTGAATTAATTCAACTACAAACTAAATGCCTAACTGAACTAATCCATTCTGCCTACACAAAGCCCATATCCCTTCATTCTCTGCACATTTACATCCATATACCCTTGTGACCAATTTACCTGCAAACTCCTTACAAAGAACAGGAGGAACCTAACCCTGATCTTCCAGGCTCTGTAAATGCTACACAGCTGTGTTGCCCTCAGTGGACATTCCCCCTTTCTCTTGGCTATTTGATTGTAGGTTCCAGACCCAATATTTCCGTTCAATGCATTGTCAGTCCTGGCACTACAAAGCCATTTTCCCCTTAGATTCATTGGAACGTATTCTCCTTCTGCTGAGTCAGAGTGAACTCTGTGGTTGTTCCAACAACAGATGATTATTGACTTTAGGAGGAAGAAAGCTCTGCTGATGGAGATTTCCTCCTGAAATCAGCATAGGAGCACCGCAATGCTGCGTGCTTAGCCCCCTGCTCCAATCGCTTTATACTTGTGACTGAGAACAGCTCCAATGCCACATCTAAGTTTGCTCACGACACCGCTGCAGTTGGTCAAATCAAAGGTGGTGGTGAGTCAGCAAACGGGAGGGAGATTGAAATCGTGAAGAAAGCACAGCAGTGCCTCCACTTCTCTGCTCCCTTAGAAGCCTGCGAAATTTGGCATGACATCGAGAACTTCGAGAACTGTGTGGTGGAGAGTACTTTGACTGGTTGCATCACTACCTAGTATGGGAACACTAATGCCCTTGAAGGGAAAATAGTCAAAAAGGAGTTGATACAGCCCAGTCCATCACAGGTAAACCCTCACCACCATTGAACACACCTACAAAGAGCACTATAGCAGGAAAGCAAACTCTATCATCAAGGACTCCCACCAGTCAGGCCATGCCCTCTTCTCACTGCTGCCATCAGGAAGAAGGTGCAACAGGTTCAGGAGCCACACCACCATGTTTAGGAACAGTTATTACCCCTCAACCATCAGGCTCTGGAAACAGGGGATAACTTTACTCTACTTGCCCTATCCCTGAACTGTTCCCACAACCTACAGACTCGCTTTCAAGGACACTTCATCTCATGTTCTTGATATTTATTGCTTGTTTATTTATCAATGTTATTTTTTCCTTTCGTATTTGCACATAGGTTGCCGTCTGTCCTGTTGGGTACGGTCTTCTATTGATTACATTGTGTTTCTCGGATTTGCTGTGTATGCCCACAAGAAAATAAATCTCAGGATTGTATATGGTGACATATATGTATGTACTTTGAACTTCAAAACCAGAGGCCTGTGAAGCAGGACGCATCGGGGAATCAAATGTGGAGAGGTTCATTATGTTTTGTAGCTCCAGAAACTAATTGAAAGCAAAACATGGGCTCCAGAGGTAAATTTGCCTATTCCATTTTACTTTAGTGAGGTGCGCAAATATGACGTGGTGGCGTGATGACGTGTGCCATTCACATACTTTTATATAGAACCCATAATGAATTATGTAAGCACACAAAGAATGCTTAATCAAACAATATATTTACAATCGATCAAATATTACTGAAATATTAAATACTTGACATTCCTCATTGCATAGCTATAAATTCTGACTCAATATAGAATGTATCTCAACTCAAATATGTGACATATTGCCCTCTAGTCATATATATACAACACACTATATAATACAACTACTGTATAGATATCCACAGCATAGTACATTCTAAATTGTCCAATTCAGGCCTAAAGATTTAATCGCTGTGAAGTGTTTCTTACTCTTGTGGGATCATGTCTTTCCTGACAAGGGGGTTACTCTGCTTGACTGATGATAACTGTAGCTGCGAAACAATCTCATGTTCTTGGACCGTTGCCTTGGTGGTTGTAGGAATTGACTCTGAGACTGCAGGAAGTGGTTCTGACAGGTCTGGACTCTTCTCTGACAGTTAACTGTTCTCGTCAACTGATTGATGTGTTATCTCCAGATGACATCAGATGCAACTTCACTGGTGGAGAATGGTGCAGTTCTGTCCATAATATTTTGATCATCTGCATCGTTCCTTGCCAGGACTGCTTGTCCCGGAGTGAAATCTCGAACCTCTCTTTCTTAAGGAACCTTCAATTTTACCCCTTTTGGGATTGGGTTGAGGAGATCCAGACACGAGTGCAAGGGACAACCCAGGAACAGCATAGCCAGTGAGTTGTTGGTTGTGGAGTGTGCTCCATTGCAACTATTTACAACATGTTCTTTAGATTCTGGACAAACCTTTCCAACAAGCCATTTGTGGCTGGCTGGTACAGTGCAGATGTTGTATGCCTTATTCCGCTTGGTTCCAGGACTGAAGCTGTTCCATCACTAACTGTGGTCCATTGTCACTGAAAATTCAGACCTTGTGAGGAGGCTTCTCAATACATCAGCAGTGCGTGAGGATAGTGGGAACACTACTGGCCACTTTGTAGCTGCATCCACTACTACCGTGAAATTTGTGCCCCTGAATGGGCTGGCAAAATCCACATGAAGCCTCTGCAAGGGCAGTGCAGGCCATTCCTAGGGATGGAGAGGTGCTGCCCTTGGCATCTTCTGGACATGTTTGCATCCTGAACTGTGCATGGCAAGATGATTGATCTGCTGATCTACCCCAGGTCACCAGGCAAAGCTTTCAGCCAATGCTTTCATTTTGCCCATGCCTAGATGACCAACATATAGATCTTCCAACACTTGGGCTTTCAACTTGGATGATGCAACTCTCAATCCCCACATAATGCAATCCCCATCAAGAGCAAGTCCATCCCAGAACTGGTAAAAACAGTGGTCTGGAACTTCTGTTAGACTTTCTATTCATTTTGGGTAGATGTTTTAACCTGAGACAGTGTGAGGTTTTTTTCCTGATTTCCCTTTGGATCATCCCTGCCATAATAGGGAGACTTTCGATTTACAATAGGGAAAATATGTCAAGAGGACTGTCCCATTTTGTAAATTTTTCAGGTTATTTCCTTTTCTGAGGTGAACGGGACAATCCGTCAACATTTCCATGATTAGTCTTCCTCTTGAATTCAATCGTGTAATAGTGTCCTCCAAGAAACAGAGCCCATCTCTGCATTTGTGCTGCTGTCAGTGGAACATCCTTCTGTGGAATGAAGATCGACACTAATCATGGATGATCAGTAATGAGGGTAACCACTCTCCAATAAAAAATACTGGCTAAAACATTTTTGATGCAAAGGCTATGAGGCGTTCACGTCCATCACATGACATGTGATATGACTGCACTCATACCGTAAGGTGAGGAGTCACAGGCAAGATCAAGTCAAGTTGTCACTTTTTATTGTCATCTGACCATAACTGCTGGCATAGTACACTGTAAAAATGAGACAATGTTTTTCAGGATCATGGTGCTACATGAAACAATACAAAATCTACATTGAACTATGTAAAACAACACAAAAAACTACACTAGACTACAGACCTACCCAGGACTGAATAAAGTGCACAAAACAGTGCAGGCATTACAATAAATAATAAACAAGACAATAGGCACGGTAGAGGGCAGTAAGTTGGTATCAGTCCAGACTCTGGGTATTGAGGAGTCTGATAGCTTGGGGGAAGAAACTGTTACATAGTCTGGTTGTGAGAGCCTGAATGCTTCGGTGCCTTTTCCCAGATGGCAGGTGGGAGAAGAGTTTGTATGAGGGGTGCATGGGGTCCTTCATAATGCTGTTTGCTTTGCGGATGCAGCGTGTAATGTAAATGTCCGTGATGGGCTGGAAGAGAGACCCCGATGATCTTCTCAGCTGACCTCACTATCCACTACAGGGTCTTGTGATCTGAGATGGTGCGCTTTCCAGACCAGGCAGTGACGAAGCTGCTCAGGATGCTCTCAATACAACCCCTGTAGAATGTGATGAGGATGGGGGAGGGGAGATGGACTTTCCTCAGCCTTCACAGAAAGTGGAGACGCTGCTGGGATTCACTGCACAGTGTGAATTTAACCTTGACCTTCCCATCTCTGGCACTGTAAAGCATTACGCTAACTGCTACACAAATGTGCTCCCCTCAATTGACGTTCCCCTGTTTCTTGGTTATTTGATTGTGGGTCCGAGACCTGATTTTTGTGTTCAATGCATTGTTATTCCTGGCACTCAATGTCATGCTGCCCTTGGATATAAAGAACTTGAATTCCCTCCTAGTGTGTCCGAGCAACTCCATGGTTGTTCCAATCCAGCTGAGTGTAGATCATTTTTGGCAAGACTGCACTTGGAATACCGTGAAGATTAGAAAGAAAGATTAGCTTTACTTGTCACAAGCGCATCAAAACATATAATGAAATATGTCACTTTGCATCAACAGCCAACGCATTGTACTGGTGACAGCCCACAATCATATCCACACTTCCGAGTCCACATATTATGGCCGCAATTCATGACCCTAACCATATGGGTTTTGGAAATGGGTTGCAGGAGGATCTGCCCGGGCAGACTGTCTGGCAATGTTTAGGGGTATGTTCATGCAAGAGTAAATATTGAGAAGGAACACGCGCTGTCCACGGCAACCACAGAGGCGTTCCGGGACTGTTGGGCTCCATGGGTGGGGGGGGAGTACTGAATTTGTATTAAAGATAACTTGCATTAAAAAAATGAAGACTGGCTCACGGCCCTCCGATTTCTTGCTCCTGAAGTCAATAATCAGCTTCTTGGTCTTGCTGACATTGAGTGAGAGGTTGTTGTTGTGGCACCACTCAGCCAGGTTTTCAATCTCCCTCCAATATGCTGATTTGGCCCACAACAGCGATGTAGTCAGCAAGCTTAAATATGTTACATATTTTAAAATGTTTTCAGTTTTCTAATCAACTCCATGCAACACTTGATATATCTTCTTAAGACTCCAATGGTTAATTTTCAAAGTTTCTCTCAACTTTTTTCTATAATTGCCCTCGTTTCCCTACAACCAGGTACCTACTATTCCAGAACATGCTCTGTATTGGGAAGTTGTGGGCTGCCTCAGTGGCCACCAGGGAGCAGTTTGAGTCTGTAAGTTGGTGCATCTCAGTAAAATGGAAAATGCTGATTTCTGTCAGCATAGAATGTGATGCCTGCAAACCTACTTGGGAATTCTGAGACCTTGCAAGGTCAAAATAACATATATTGTCAAATTACGTACATACTGGATATGTCACTGTGAAATACCTTGAGATTCTTTTTCTTGTTGGCATTTACAGGAAGGTAAAGAAATGCAATGGAATTTACAAAAATGAACTATACATAAAGACTGACAAACAACCAATGTTCAAATGAAGACATATTGAGCAAATCATAACACTGCCTTGATCTCATGTTGTATAAGTAAGTTTTATAAATGAATTGCTCGAGCTTTATAACACACTACAGTGTGTACTTGGTAATGGAGTATTTTGACACACGTTCCAAATGGTTTCTACTAATAATATTGCTGGGGTGGGGAGAAAAACCTGTTTCAGGGGATGTCATAGCTGTGATTCTATTACTGATGAGGTCAGGGTTTGCAGTTCTTTATGTGCTGAACCTGCGTGAACATGACTAATGTTGAGTGACAGTTTATTACTTGGATGGATTAGTGTAAACTCTGCACGTAACGGAGGCGAGAGGAAAGATACCTGTGGATCACTGGATGGAGCTACAGTTCTTGTTACAGTGGTGATTTATCATTATTCATTTGCAGAAGGCTTGTCACAAAGGCCAATATTTCAGTGTAATGAATGTTATCACAACATTCCTGCCTGATATGTGTTTCCATCAACATATATTGAAATCTGTCTGTGTGTGCAGATGCGTGTACTTTATTTTATTTTAGAGATATGGCAAGGTAACAGGCCCCTAACAGCCCAATAATCCCATGCCATCTGATTACAACTGAAACCTACTAGTCTATACATCTTTGGAATGTGGGAGGAAACCAGAGCAGCCGGAAGAAACCCACATGGTTACAGGGAGAACGTACAAACTCCTTACGGGCAGCAATGGAATTGATCCCAGGTTGCTGACACTGTGATAGTGTTACGCTGCTGTGCAGCCCCAGTGACCGTGTGCACCCATGCTTCATGCATGCTCCGTGTGTGTGTCTATACCATACCTGTTCGCCTTTCATCCATGAAACTAGGTTAGGAGACTCAGGATGCAACTTTTAATTAACTGAAGCTCTCATTTTATTGTACAAACAACAACATAACTATATTGACACCAGGCCAACTACATAAAACATTCATTGTACTGTTCCCCTTGTACCGATACTCAGTCAGACCACTTTTCCAATTTATAACACTGATATAGGGGACCATCAATTGGCCAGTTGTTTGATCTTCCTTCTCCCAGCTCCTGGCACGGACGGGGGGCTTACACAGAGAGTGGGGGGGCTCATGGAATGCCCTGCCAGCATCGCTGGTGGGGGCGGGCACAATAGGCTCTTAGAAAAGTAGACAGAGCTTAGAAAAGTAGAGGGCTATGTGGTAGGTAAATTCTATGTCATTTCTAGTGTAGGTTACATGGTCGGCACAATATTGTGGGTCAAAGGGCCTGTAATGTGCTGTAGATTTCTATGTCTTATGTTCAATGCTCTGCCTTGCGATGGTGAATCTTCGAAGTTATCGCTATTTTACATTCAAAGCCTCTGCTTTTATGTTCATTCATGAGTGTGTGTGTGTGTGTGTGGAAATTAAGTACAAGTCCATGTATGCACAGTTGCAATGAAAAAACTCACTTGCAGCAGCACCACAGATACAGAGCATCATACACTGGCAAGATGGCGCTGACGATATACGGCGACATTTTGTGGGCAGCTCACTAAACTACTAGATCTTCTGCTAGACACACCTTCTGGACTATAATCACTGCAATCCACAGCCTGCAATTTCTTTTTAAGAAATGTTCTTCTGAACCGTCTGAATGAGTTAGCAATTTTACCGCCTCTTGAAGAATTCAGAGAACTTGACTCTTGAGAGCATAGGTACAGTTATCGCTGGGTTGGAGGCCCGAGAGCGGAAATTAAACTGACGTTTTGTTCCACTACTTTGTGCCCATTAAATCACCAAGCCAGATTAAAACGTTGAGGCCCAAAAGCACAAAAAGAACAGATAAACTATAACATCTGACTTTGTTTAACCCATCTCCCTTTCTTCTTGATACTACCATCGGATGGGATGTGCAGGAGTCTTGTGTCCCATTTGTTACCCTGCAGCCATCTCTTACCTTAATGCTGAACTGACTCTGAACTGACTTTTGGGCACTCTGCAGCTCAGGTTCTATGTATCATTTATTTACCTTTGTTATTATTTACATGATTTGTTCTTCTTAGCTCAGGGGATGTTTATTGGTCTTTGTTGTGTGTGGTTTGTTGAGGATTCTGTTGTGTTTCTTTGCTTTGCGAGTGACAATAGACAATAGACAGTCGGTGCAGGAGTAGGCCATTTGGCCCTTCTAGCCAGCACCGCCATTCACTGTGATCATGGCTGATCATACACAATCAGTACCCCGTTCCTGCTCTCTCCCCATATCCCTTGACCCCACTATCTATGTGCTCTATCTAATTCTCTCTTGAATGCATCCAGAGACTTGGCCTCCACTGCCTTCTGGGGCAGAGCATTCCACATATCCACCACTCTCTGGGTGGAAAAGTTTTTCTGCATCTCTGTTCTAAATGGCCTACCCCTTATTCTTAGACTGTGGCCTCTAGTTTTGGACTCACCCATCAGCGGAAACATGCTTCCTGCCTCCAGCGTGTCCAAACCCTTAATAATCTTATATGTTTCAATCAGATCCCCTCTCATCCTTCTAAATTCCAGTGTATACAAGCCCAGTCCCTCCAATCTTTCAGCATATGACAGTCCTGCCATTCCGGGAATTAACCTTGTGAACCTACGCTGCACTCCCTCAATAGCAAGAATGTCCTTCCTCAAATTTGGAGACCAAAACTGCACACAATACTCCAGGTGGGGTCTTACCAGGGCCCTGTACAGCTGCAAAAGGACCTCTTTACTCCTATACTCAATTCCTCTTGTTACAAAAGCCAGCATGCCATTAGCTTTCTTCATTGCCTGCTGTACCTGCATGCTTGCTTTCATTGACTGATGTACAAGAACACCTAGATCTCATTGTACTTCCCCTTTTCCTAACTTGACTCCATTTAGATAGTAATCTGTCTTCCTGTTCTTGCCATCAAAGTGGATAACCTCACAGTTATCCACATTAAACTGCATCTGCCATACATTTGCTCACTCACCCAACCTGTCCAAGTCAACCTGCATTTTCATAACATCCTCCTGACATTTCACACTGCCACCCAGCTTTGTGTCATCAGCAAATTTGCTAATGTTACTTTTAATCCCTTCATCTAAATCATTAATGTATATTGTAAACAGCTGCAGTCCCAGCACTGAACCTTGCCCACTAATCTCCTATGTGGGACTTTATCAAAAGCTTTCGGGAAGTCCAGGTACACTACATCCACTGGCTCTCCCTTGTCCATTTTCATAGTTACATCCTCAAAAACCTCCAGAAGATTAGTCAAGCATGATTTTCCCTTTATAAATCCATGCTATCCTTCTACTGCTATCCAAATGTGTCATAATTTCTTCTTTTATAATTGACTCCAGCATCTTTCCCACCACTGGTGTCAGGCTAACCAGTCTATAATTCCCTGTTTTCTCTCTCCCTCCTTTCTTGAAAAGTGGGACAACATTAGCCACCCTCCAATCAGCAGGAACTGTTCCTGAATCTATATAACATTGGAAAATTATTACCAATGCATCCACGATTTCTAGAGCCATCTCTTTAAGTACCCTGGGATGCAGACCATCAGGTCCCGGGGACTTATCAGCCTTCAGACTCAACAGTCTATCCAACACCGTTTCTTGCCTAATATAAATTTCCTTCAGTTCATCCTTTACCCTAGTTCCTTTGGCCACTATTACATCTGGGAGATTGTTTGTGTCTTCCCTAGTGAAGACAGATCCAAAGTACCTGTTCAACTCATCTGCCATTTCTTTGTTCCCCATAATAAATTCACCCGTTTCTGTCTTCAATGGCCCAATTTTGGTCTTAACTATTTTTTTGTTATTCACATACCTAAAGAAGCTTTTACTATCCTCCTTTATATTCTTGGCTAGTTTACTTTGGTATCTCATTTTTTCTTGGCGTATTGCCTTTTTTGTTATCTTCTGTTGCTCTTTAAAAGCTTCCCAGTCCTCCGGTTTCCCACTCATCTTTGCTATGTTATACTGCCCTTTACTTCCCTCGTCAGCCACGGCCACCCCTTACTCCCCTTAGGATCTTTCTTCCTCTTTGGAATGAACCGATCCTGCACCTTCTGCATTATTCCCAGAAATACCTGCCATTTTTGTTCCACTGTCTTCTCTACTAGGGTATTTTTCCATTGAACTTTGGCCAGCTCCTCCCTCATAGCTCCATAGTTCCCTTTGTTCAACTGTAATACTGACACATCTGATTTTCCCTTCTCCTTCTCAAATTGTAGGTTAAAACATATCATATTATGGTCACTACCTCCTAATGGTTCCTTTACCTTGAGGTCCTTGATCAAATCCGGTTCATTGCACAGTGCCTATATACAGTATACATACATACATAGGTAATAAATATACTTCAAACTTTTGAACAAACAACATTCACAACAAAACATGAATTACACACAATCTTTGCAAGAAAGAACACAATTTGAACCAAAAAATCCATTTTTGTACAAAGTGTTGCTAAACTGAAGTGATGAGGGGTTTGCTGGTTGGTTTAAGAACTGAATTGCTGTAGGGAAGTACTGATCGGCAGATGACATAATAGCCATTGCTCTACACACCGTCCTTACACATCTGGAGAAGAAGGATGCTTATGTGAAAAAGTTGTTCTTGGACTACAGTTCAGCATTCAATGCCATAATTCCCTCCAGGCTTGACAAAAAGTTCAGAGATCTTGGCCTTTGCCCAGTCTTGTGCAGCTGAATCCTGGACTTTCTGTCAGATCGCCGAAAGTTGGTAAGACTGTGCTCCCTCACCTCTGCCCCTCTGACATTCAACACAAGTACCCCTCATAGCTGTGTCCTAAGCCCTCTCCCTTATTGTCTGTATACTCATGACTGTGTCGCCACCCACAGTTCCAAACTGCTAATTAAATTTGCTGAGATAACTGCACTGATTGGCCTAAACACAAATAATAATGAGGCAACCTACAGAGAAGAAGTCATCGCCCTGTCACAGTGGTGTCATGAAAACAACCTCTCCTCAATGCTGTAAAAACAGAGCTAGTTGTGGACTACAGGAGGAATGAAGACAGGCTAACCCCTATTGACATCAATGGATCTGGGGTTGAGAGGGCGATCAGCTTTAAGTTCCTCTGCATAAACGTGAGGATCTCACGTAGACTGTACATACCGGCTGTGTAGTGAAAAAGGTACAACAACGACTCTTTCACCTCAGGCGGTTGAAGAAGTTTGGTATGGTCTCCCAGATCCTAAGAAATTTCTAGAGGGGCACAATTGAAAGCACCTGACTGGCTGCATCATTGCCTGGTATGGGAACTGTACTTCCTTCAATCGCAGGACTCTGCAGAGAGTGGTACGGACTGCCCAACGTACCTGTAGTTGTGAACTTCACACTACTCAGGAAATTTACCAAGACAAGTGTGTAAAAAGGGCCTGAAAGGATCACTGGGGACCTGAGTCACCCCAACCATAAACTCTTCCAGCTGCTTCCATCTGGGAAACAGTACCGCAGCATAAAAGCCAGGACCAACAGGCCCCAGAATAGCTTTTTCCATCAGGCCATTAATTCATGCTGACACAACTGTATTTCTATGTTATATTTACTGCCCTGTTGTAAATAATATTTATTATAAATTTTTATAAATTGCACATTTACACAGAGATTAAATGTGAAGATTTTTATTCCTCATGTATATGATGTATGTAATAAAGTCAATTCAATTCCAGATATCCAAATGTTCCAAGGTTGAGTGAAAGCTTTCCATGGATTTATCTTCCTGAAGGATGCTCTCCTGCTAGCCTCAGAGACTGAAATCATAGGCCTATTGGGGGCTTGTGAAGGTGCCTCCATGTATTGTTGGTCGAACATGTATAAAAGGCATTGAGCGCTTCTGGGAGTGAAACCTTGCTGTCACATATGTTGCTAGGTTTTACTTTGTAGGTGGAGATACCATTCAAGCCCTGCCACAGCTGTCAAGCACCCTTCTGTGATTCCATTTTGGTCCAAAATTGCCACTTCAAATGAGAGCTGGCTCTCAGGAGGTCTTATATTTCACTTGGTCACCAGACTTGAATGCCACTAATCTGGCCCTCAGAAAATTGTGGAACTTTTGGTTCATCCACAGCTTTTGGTTGGGGAAGACTGTAAAATGGTTTTGTGGAAACACACTTGTCCGTGATTGAAAAATGCATGGCCGAGGAGGACAACCGGATGAGCCGATTTCCTGAAATGCGGGTCTAGGGATGGAATGGCGAGCATTCCTTATAGTAGTATAGCAGTGGTCAAATGAATTGGGAACCCTGGTGCTGCAGGTAATATATTGATGATAATTGGGCAGAGATTTCTTCAAGCAAGCTTGACTGAAATCCCTAGCAATTAGTCGGGCTAAGCAGTTTCTAGTTTGCTAATCACAACACTGAGTGCTTGCTTAACATTGGCCTTTGGTTATATGTAAAATGTGGTCAGGATCACAGAGGGGAACTCTCTTAGTAAGTTCAGAGGAGGACATTCCAGCTTCCAGTTTGCGCATCTATAGAAATTTTTCAAAGTTGTAGATGATATGCAGTCACTCAACAAGGATACTGGAACTGTACACAGCACTCTAGATGTGATCTCCCCATTGGCCGGTATAACTAAGATAACCTCTCACATATTTATGCTAAATTTCACTTGCAATAAATGAAATCAGAAATTCTCAAGTTCAGGTCTCTCATCATAGGAATGCTCAGAGTACTAATGTCATGAAAATTTGTTGTCCCAGTTCAAGCAGTAGTGAGAATCTTAAATGTTGACAATTGACGTACCAATCAAAATGAGGAGTGCAGAATCCACACCGGGGAGAGGTAAGATGGTAGGATGAGTCTCAAAGAAATCAGATGGAGAAACTTTTAGAGGGAGGGAAAGGAAAGAGGAGGATGAGGAAGAGAGATAGAAGCAAAGAGAAAGACAGAGGAGAGAAAGAGAGAGGAGGAAAGAAAGAAAGGAGCTAAAGAAGCAAGAGAGGAAAAAGAGAGAGACAAGGAGAAAAGAGAGGAAAGAGAGAGTGTATAGAGAGATAAAGAGGGAAGAGAGAGAAGGAGAAAAGATGAAAAAGAAAGATAAAAAGAAAGAGGGAGAGGAAGGAGAGACAAAGAGGAGAAGAAAGAGACGTAGCAAGAGAGAGACAGAGTTATGAATTGTGATGGTGTCAGAGTAATTCCCACCAGGTATTCACTTATAAAATAGAGCAAATAGAAAAGTTGAGAGGCCAACAACAGAAAAAATTAGAGTTATAATGGGGTGCACCTGATTCCCCTTTTGTTTATATTCTGCAAAACCTGCCAGACAGGCTGCTGAATGCTGAAAAAAACACTTTAAACAGACGACCGAGTTGTGAAAAGCTGGAAGCCATGACAGAGAACAGCTCTGATATTTGAGGGCATTTAGCTGCCAAGTGTGAATTGTTGGGTTGTAATAGATTCTTGTCAGGAAATGAAAAATATTCTCTCTAGCAACGGAATAGGTCATCTCTCTTCAGTGAACTGGGTGCAGAAACATTAAGGTAGCTCTCACAATACAGCTCGATAATACGCTCACCTTCCACTGTGCAGGAGATGAAGCCACATTTTGCCAGGTTAACATAATAAGCAATAATGAAGCAAGTGTGAGGTACAAGCAGTCATCTTTGAGACTCATTGATCATGATGCAGTCAAATTGCTTGATTACAATGGGGGCCTGAGAAAGTATTAACAAAACAAAAATTAAATGTTTCCGGTTTAGCAGGTTTTTTTTTTCAAATTGCACTGCTGAGTGGGCTGCAGGGTTTCTGGGTGATCAGAATGATATTGGACATGTTTTAATTCAGCATGGAAATCACGGTCCAACACTTGCAGAGATCAGAATCGGAAGCTACACATAGAAAATGCTGGAGGAACTCAGCAGGCCAAGCAACATCCAACAAGAAACATAGAAAAGAATAAACAGTCAACGTCTCAGGTCAAGACTCTTCATCAGAATCAGGTTTATTATCACTGGCATATGCTGTGAAATGTGTTGCTTTGCAGCAGCAGTACAGTACAGACATAAATAGTCAATAAACTATAACAAGAAATATACAGGTGCATATAAAAATTACTTAAGGAGTGCAAAAATAGCAAACGTTGTGAGGTATTGTTAATGAGTTCATGGACTGTTCAAAAATCTGATGGTGGAGGGGAGTAAGATGTTCTTAAAACATTGAGTGCACCTCCTCCCTAATGGTAATAATGAGAAGAGGACATGTCCTGGGTGGTGAAGGTCCTTAATGATGAATGCTGGCTTCTCAAGGCATCACCTTTTGAAGATGTCCTCAAAGCAATGGCCCTGTGTGCTTGCGTTTTGAGAGAGTTTGACTGTTAATTCGTTCTGCATCAGGCCAGCCTGTGTCTCCTGCACAACAGGTCCTCTGTCTCAATAAACGCCAATTACATGGTCTTCAATAGATCCTTGGAAGTCTAATGAGCCATGAGAGAGCTCAAGATAGTGGGCAGCTTTCCATTAACTTATTGGCCCCTCTGGTTACTTTATCATTGTAAATGATTACTTGCCTGAACTCTCGTTCCTACGGTGAGTGTGCATTCTAATGGAAGGTGACACAGTTTCTGTGACTGAAGATAATACGGGTACACGAGCCTGTGTATTGTGAGTAGTTGGCCTGAATATTTTCCTCCTATCTCCCAGTGCCTGTCGTCATTAAGCAGGTGATTTACCATGAAACACCACACCACCTTTCTCTGGTCATTATAAACACAAGGGATTCTGCAGATGCTGGAAATCTTGAGAAATACACACAGAATGCTGGAGAAACTCAGCAAGTCAGGCAGCGTCTATGGAGAAGAACGAACAGTGCAGGCTTTGGGCTGAGTAGTGATAAAAGGTCTTGGTCTGAAACTTCAGTCGTTTTACTTCCCTCCATAGATGTTGCCTGGCCTGCTGATTTCCTCCTGCATTTTCTGTGTGTTTCTCTCATTGTAAGCATTCATCAGAATCAGGTTTGCCTTTTAACATGCAAGGCGTATGCATGGGTTGTTATGCCCTGTAACATCAAAATATTAAACTAATTCAAACAAAGACACGAAAGTCAGAAACATGAGTCTAACTTTGGGTTTACTTTAAACGAGGTACACACTTAGCAGTGGTAGTGTGATGACATATGCAATTAACTTATTTTTAAACATAATCTATAATTAATTATCTAAATGAACAAGAATGTTTAATCAGCTAGTATATATACAAGATTACACAAATATTACTTAAATATTAAATACACAACACTCTACCCTGCTTAGCTATAAACTCCAATCAACTATTTACAGTACTCAGTATATTACATAAAGCAAATACTATCTATTGACATCCACAGCATAGTAAATTATAAATTGTCCCATTCAGGCTAAAAGACTTCATCAACGTGGAGGCTTTCTTATTCTTGTGGGATAACGCCTTTCCTCCTGCTTGGCAAGTGAGACTTATGGCTGTGAAAAGAATCTCAAGTTTTCTGGCCTGCCCCATGGTGGTTGAAGGACTTGACTCCGAGAATGTAGGAAGTGGTTCCGAAAGCACCAGCACCTTTCTTCTCCTTTTCTTCTCTGAGTCTACCTTATGCCTTTCTTTTTCTTTCTCACATTCCTGCTCACTTTCAAACGAAACCTCCCTGGTTTCCTTAGCCGCATAAATCTAGGGAATCCACTCTCCAGTTCCACCAAACTCGTGAGATTGAGACAGGTCTCGCACCCCAAACACCAGTTTGTCTGGATGCTGTGTAACTTGCTACCCTTTTACAACTCAGTGCCGAGAAATTACAGACAGCACACTGCATGCGATTAGAGGAATTATATTGATGAATCTTAACTGAAGGGTTAGTAAAGAAAAGAAAGAAAAAAACAAAAGGGGCCCATTATAATTAAACGGTCAAATGTGCACAAGTTGGAGCTCAACTCTTCCAAACGTCATGCACATTCACCCATCTGCAGATGAAATTGGCACCTTGCACCATCGAATTACGGTCCCCCAACTGGGTTGAATCTTATGACTGGTTTTCGCCAGTGTCTTCTCTCTTCGTCTCCCACCAAACAAAGAATCTAGCTCACATTCCAAAGCACCCATTATCTCTAACCATAACCCAGACACTGCTTCTGCAGAAAGACCATTTCATTAGCAGTGAAACCTTTCCCAGAGTGTTACACATACATTTCTGTTTCTCGTTTACGTACCTTCTCCATCTCTTCCTTTTTTTCTTCTAGTTTGTGCATCTAGATCTTGTGAAGATCCCATTTAGTCCTGTTATTAATTCTTCTATTTCTCCCTTTACAATCTGACCCCCTTTTCTTGGTTTCCTCACCCACAACATCATGTGACAAATCTTCTCTTTTCGTATCTCCATTGACTCTTTTGTTTTTGGCCTTTTGACCATCTGTGCTTTGGCCTTTGCATCTACTTTTACGAGCAGCTTTTTGTCTCCCACTTGAAGTTCATGCAATAACCTTAAAGCGTGGAGAGTAGATTCGTGTTTTTTATATTCACAACTTTCCTGACGCTTCTCAAACCCTCCTCTAGTGTAAATCCAATTACCTGTTGTGTAACGAAACTCGTCAATCTTCCTGATGTAGCCAGCCATTTCTGATCATTTTTAATGATTATCACTCGGTACTCAATCTTAATGAACCCTGGATTCTTCCATTTATGACCTTCTTTAACTCGATGTCTCTGCACACGCTGGGCTGCATTTTTAACTCACCGTATTCTTATTTTAGTTCAAATGTCTCACCACATTCGAACAGGTCAGTAGCCATCTTGGGTTTGTTTTAAAAATACCTCGTCACCTATGTTATGTTTTGTAACTTCAAATCATTAAAGTAATTCAAACTAAGACGCAGGAGTCTGAAATGCAGCTCTAACCAGGTTTACTTTAAATGAGGTGTGCATGTATCACATGGTAGCGTGAAGACATATGTAATTAACATGCTTTTACATATAACCCATAATTAATTATTTAAGAAGAATGCTAAGCAACTTATATTTATATTTACAAGATTACTGAAATATTACTTAAACATTCAATGCACAATATGTGTGTGTGTGTGTGAGTGTGTGTGTGTGTGTGTGTGTGTGTGTGTGTGTGTGTGTGTGTGTGTGTGTGTGTGTGTGTGTGTGTGTGTTTGTGAGTCAGCAGTTGTTGATATGAGGGTATGTGCTATGAATGTGTTTCTGTTTTTCTGCACCTGACTGTGTGTCTTGTGTGTATTTGTGTTTCTGAGTCATGCTAGTTTTCCCGGCTAATCCTGGGCTCAGTTAGCCTGAACTTCCACACCACCAGGTTCAGGAAAAGTTACTTCTCTGTGGTTCTTAAACCAGAATGCAAAGCCATAATCTCCACAGCTCGGCCACACTTTGATTGCCTTGTACTAAAATGGGCTTCACTTTGTCCTAATTGTGTATAACTTATGATTAATTAATATTGTTCTTATGAATGCTGTGTATCTGATGCTATGTGCCAGATACACTTTTCTTTGCATATGTGTGTACATTTACTTGACAATACGACAATAAACTCAACTCTAAACCCAACACATTGCTTCATGTGCAGACACGCAGTGTAATTCACTCTGACATCTCTCTTCCACATTTAGACCATCAAACCATAAGAAATAGGAGCAGAATTGTCATTTAGCCCTTCATGTCTGCTCCACCATTCAATGATGACCGATTTTCTTGCCTTCTCTCAGTAACCTATAAACCCCTTAACAATCAAGAACTTATCAATCTCTGCCTTAAATATGCTCAATGACATGGCCTCCACAGCCTTTCATGGCAACGAATTCTACAAATTCAGCACCTTCTAGTTGAAGAGATTACCCTCACTTCAGTTTTAAAAGGATGTATCTATATTCTGAGGCTGTGCCCTCCGATCTTTGATTCTGCTATCATTGAAAAGAGATTGGATGGGCCGGTTTTCTTCTCACTGAAATGTAGGAGGCCGAGGGCTGACTTTACAAAGGTTTATAAATTATGAGGGGCTTGAAGAGGATTGAGTCTTTTTCCCCATGCAGGGGAGTCTAGCGTTAGAGGGCACAGGTTTTTAGATGATAAGGGAGAAATTAAAGAGGGCTGAGGGGTAAGTTTTTCATACAGTTTGTGCTGATACTCAGTGAGATAATATACTCCTATGGGTATCCAAATCAGAATCAGAATCAGGTTTAATATCACTGACATATGTCATGAAATTTGTTATTTTGCAGCAGAAGTAGAGAAAATAAATTTTTAAAAGCTGTAAAATACAATAAGGAATATATTTGTGTATACTATACACACACACACACACACACACACACACACACACACACACACACACACACACACACACACACACACACACACACACACACACACACACACACACACACACACACACACACACACACACACACACACACACACACACACCAGCCAGAATGTCTGAATTGCATAGATCATCCTCTGTAACCAAAACTGGAATTTGCCTTTGGATAAATTTGTGCAGTAATTGTTCTTACTCAGAATTGTTTAAGAACGACCTTTCAGAAGGAAAGATTATTGGGAGCATTCAGAGAGCAAACTCTGGCATTATAAAATTCTGCCATCAATTTGCATAAAGCTGACTTCATGCAGAACAATGCCTCATTAAATACTCAGACTGTTCACAACAATCGATTTAATCAGATTGTGTGATCCAAGCCCTTTTCATAATAGCCATAGTTTGTCATTGTAAGAACAGACCTTATTTGGAAAATAATTTTATCATAAAGATATTCAAATAACCAAACAATTTGACCATTGCTAACATTAATAAAGTTCTAGAAAATAGGATAACTTCATTGTTTGATTTATTGGCAAATGTTTCAGGTCCTGCTAAGATTTGTCATCATTTTGCCTCAGGATTTCTTCTTTCTAACAGCATAATCTGGCCTACTGAAACACCATCTCAAAAGGCCTGGATATATTGGATGTACAGAGGATCAAAATCAGGAGCCTGTTCTTCAAAATTAGGTTGAGTATCACCTGATATATGTTATGAAATTTGTTGTTTTGTGGCAGTAGTACAAACATACACTCAGTGGCCACTTTATTAAGTACAAGAGGTAACTAATAAGTGGTCAATGAGTGTGTATCACCAAAGACATAAGTTACAAAAATAAATAGCAAACGAAAAACGAAAAACAAATAGCAAGGTGGAATGGTTACTTTAGTCTGAGAATCTAGGATCCAAGGGCAGAGTCTCAAAATAAAGGGATGGATCTTTAAAACTGAGATAAGGAGGAATTTCTTCAGCCAGAAAGTGGTGAATCTGTGGAATTTTTTTGCCATAGAGGTCTCTGGGGGCCAAATTATTGGGGATATTTAAGTCAAAGATTGAAACTAGTGAAAACATCTTTGCCACATTCACTCCAAGGGAGTGGCAAGGGAGTTAAGGCTTATAGGTTAAGGGTTAAGGGTTGATTTGTAAGGTGGTTGAGATTTATGGAAAAAAGGTGGCAGAGAAGGTTTGAGAAAATAAAAATTAGATATAAATAAAAAGTGAGTAGATTAGATGGACCCAATAGTCTAATTCTGATCCTATATCATTTGGTTCATTTTTAACATCCAACTCATTTAAAGTTAACAAAGGACATTAAAATAATTTTAAATGAAAAATAGGAAAATAGAATCAACCTTGCATGTTCTGGAAGTGTATCTGAAATGATTGCATCAGCCATGGTTGGCTTCAAGTTGATGGAGCACCATTAAAGACCCTCACCATCAACACATGCTCTCTTCACATCACTACTGTTGGCTCAAAGTTCAAAGTAAATACCGTATTTTGGCACAGTACACATGCATTCATTGGTCACTATAGTGTGTAAGTACATTAATGCAGATATTTAATAGGCACATCATGTGACAACAACTCAATTTATAAAAGCATGCAGACATGGTCAAGAGGTTCAGTTGTTCAGCCCAAATATGGGAATGAGGAAGAAATTTCATCCCACTGACCTTAACTGAGGGATGATCGTTGGTACCAGACAGGGTGGTTAGATATCTCAGAAACTGCTGATCTCCTGGGATTTTCATGCAAAACAGTCTCTAGAGTTCACAGAGAATATTGCGAAAGTGGTTTTGTGGGCAAAAGCATTTTGTTAATGAGAGAGGTCGAAAGATAATAGCTAGGCTGCTCCAAGCTGACAGGAAGGTGACAGTAACTCAAATAACCATGTGTTGTATCAGTGGTGTGCGGAAGAGCATCTCTGAATGCACAACATGTCAAACCTAAAAGTGGATGGGCCACAGCAGCAGAAGACCACAAACTTACACTCAGTGGCCACTTTATCAGGTACAAGAGATAACTAATAAAATGGTCAATAAGTGTGTATCACCATATACTACCCTGAGATTCAGGGACATGGTATAGGAACCTGAATTCACACATGCAGGAGTTTAAGAACAGTTTCTTCCTTTCAGATTTCTCTATGGCATATTAACTCAAGAACACTACTTTCCATTCGTCTTTTTTACTATTTATTTATGTTTGTAAATCAGTACTTTATGTCTTTGCACGTACTTCTGCCACAAAGCAATAAATTTCACAACATTTAATGTGTCAGTTGCAATAAACCTGATTCTGAGTCTGAATCTGATTAGTCAGTGCGTCAAAGGAAGCGTGGAGAATGAAGGACAATGGGGTTGAGAGAGTAATGAATCAGCCATGATGGAATGGTGGAGCAGACTCGATGGGATGAATAGCCTAATTCTGCTTCTCTGTCTTATAATTATGTTCGATGCGATGCTGAAAATGCAAACACTTAAAAGGGTATTTTTTTCTCTTAATCAGAAGTTAAATAGAATTTTAAGCTCTGTAATTGTTTGTTTTTAGGCATAAAAAACAAATTACAAATACCAAGAGGTTTTGGCACATGGGCCACACATTTAATCAAAGCATTTAATCATTGTAATAAATGGCAAGTCACTCTACGCACGCAGAGTGGGGAATTCTGAATGCCAGATGATCACCGTTTGTCATTTCAGATCAATTTGTTTTGTTCACTTAATGAACTTCCAATATGCATCTTATTAAATGCCCTTTTTTCCCTCCTAAAATTGTGTGTTACAATCAGATGGCATTTATGGAACAAAGGGATCTGTTGGTATCCTGCTCCCCAACACAATTCCCTTTGCAGTTAGGTTGTTTAATTCTAGTGTTGACTCAGTGACATACTCCAATCATTTTAACTTCTGTATCTTAGAATTCTTTGGTTTTCCTTATCAGGTAGTTATCGAAAACTGAAGGAAAATGATCAAAACCAACATGCAAATGTAATAATAGTAATAACTAATTTATAGAGCAGTTTTCATACAGACAATGTAATTTAAAGTGCTTTACAATTGGTTAAAGTGCAAACACAAAAATAAAATTATGTCAGCCAAAAGCAAGGTTAAATAAATAGATTTTAAACTGGTTTGTAACTGTCAATTGCATTTAGGTAAGGAGTTCACAGTTTAGAAGCGTAGTTAAAACAAAAGCTGACCTACCAATTTTCTTCTGAGGGAGATTACTTAAATTTAAGAGACTGATGGATAAAGGCCTGAGAGCTTGTAATAATAATAATAAAGCAAGCATACAGACAAGAGGAAATGGGGAATGATAGGGAACAATTTTAAGCAGCAATGAAAGGAGAAGTAGTTTAAATTGTAACATCTAAGAGAAGTTTGGATTGGTACATGGATGAGAGGAGCTTAAGGGATATTATCTGGGTGCAGGTATATGGGACTAGCCAGAATATCAAGTCAGCATGGACTAGATGGACCAAAGAGCCTAGTTCTGTGCTGTAGTACTCTCTTACTTAAACACACACATAAACACAACTTCACGTACACTTACACATGTTTACATTTGTATATGCATGTATGTATGTGTACACACATGGACACATACATGTAGAATACACACCAGCACACAGGATTTACACAATCATATGGATGTGTGTGCCCACATTATGAATATAGGTATATTGACTCATAGGCCCCTACGTGCACACTCGTATTTCCTTCTTAAAGCTCTGTTCAAATTCAAAGTATATTTATTATCAAAGTATGCTTTAGTAGTTCCATTGATCTTTCCTCAGAAGCAGAGAATTCCACAGATCCACCTTCTTCTGCCTGATTAAATCCCTACACACTTCAATTTTATATAATGACTCCCTTATGTTGTAGCTATACCTGACCCCCCCTCCATCTGAGCCTCTCCCTCTAGAGACGTCAAGGGGCAATACCCTGACTGGAATTCGAACCAGGGCACAGTCATGCAAGCTACTAGAGCACCAGCCGGCATTAACAAGATGGGCTGAGCATCCTCTTCCCGTGTGAAGCTTTCCGTACTGACATGAGCTGAATGATAAAGCTGATGGGTCATATTCAGACCATGGACTTTTCAGCCCACTGCATCACAAAGTTGTGTAGGAACAATGAACGCTTTCCGATGAACATTTTCCTTCACTCGTTTGGAAAAGGGCAACAGTCACACTGACTTGGATTGTCTTTATGGAGAGTAGATAAAATGAGTTAATGAAGTTTCTTTTGTTGCTTCACAGCATCTGAATAAGAGGATTAAAGGTCAAAGTTCAAAGTACATTTATTATCAAAGTACATACGCAGTATCCCACCCACACAGCATTCTGTTCTACTTACCTCAGCTGTGCTATGAGGTTCATGGTATACTAAACCTTGTCAAAGATGCATGTTGAGCCATTATATCAATTTACTATCTGTGGAATTAAAGACCAAAACTTGTTTTGACCAAGGCAGTAACAAATAACTAGGTGTCTGGTTGGAAAGCAGTCTATCTATAGAGATCTCACTACCACTACATCATAGAGTCATGTAGTCATAGAACACTGCAGCATAGAGAGAGGCCCTTTGGCCCATCTAGTCCATGCCAAGCAGTCATTCTGCCTAAGCAACAAACTCAATATGCTGGATGAACTCAGAAGGCTAGGCAGCACCTATTGAAAAGAGAAAACAATCAAAGTTTCATGCTGAGACCCTTCTTCAGGATTTAGTCCATCAGTGGACTGAGTCCTCTAGGAGAGTCTTGGCCCAAAACATCGACTGTTTATTTTTTTCCATAGATGCTGCCTGAGTTCCTCCAGCATTTTGTGTGTGTTGTTTTGGATCTCCAGCATCTGCAGATTTTCTCATACTTGTTGTTCTGCCTAGGCCCATCAACCCGCACCTGGACCATCGCCTTTCATACCCTCCCAACCATGTACTTATCCAAACTTGTCTTAAATGTTGCAGTTGAACCCGCATCCACCACTTCCATTCGAAGCTCGTTCTACATGCTGAGTGAAGAAGTTTTCCCTCGGGTTTCACCTTTCACCCTTAACCTATGACCTCTAGTTCTAGTCTCACCCAACCTCAGTGGAAACAGTTTGATTGCATTTACCTTATCAATACCCTTTATTTCTCTATGAAATAAGGAGAACGGTCAGCCCACTGAGACAATGTTAGCTCTCAGTGAAACCTTATCCCCCCCCAAGTTCGATGTTCAACCGAACATCAATGCTAACCAATGTCAATTGGCATCAAATATGTTAGAGAATAACCCGAAGAGGAGATTTACAGTGTTTAAGTTGTGCTATCTCCTTCACTTGAACAGTTCAAGCACTGATACTGCAAAGGAAAACAGAAAGGCCACAGGCTGGTGTCCAAAATAACATGCGGCTTATTAAAAAACCGGTGCAAAGCTGAACTACCAGAACATGAATTCGGTACTGCTTTTACATTTTCAGTCAACAAGAATACCAGTAAAACTACATTTTAATAACAGAGATTCTGCGGATGTTGAAAATCCGGGGTATGCACACAAAATACTGGGGGAATTCAGTAGGTCAGGCAGCATCTACGGAGAGGAATAAAAAGTCAACGTTTCAAGCTGCTTTAGATTTCCGAAGAGTCATTTTCATCAAATTATATCAGCAAGGATTATGCTGGGTAACCCACAAGTATTGCAACACTTCTGACGTTAGCATATCATGCTTGCAATTCATGCACCCTATCCCAGACATCTTTGGAATGTGGGAAGAAAATGGAGCCCCCATAGGAAACCAACACAGCAACAGGGATGACGACAAACTCCTTACTGACGGTGTTGGGAATTGAACCCTGCTCAGTGACCACTGGTACTGTAATGGTGGTGTGCTAACCACTATGCTACACTGCCTCCTTATGTCAGTAGCCTCTGTCAGTGCAACTGGTGGCCCTTATGCAGTCATAAATTCTGGAGTGATGGGCTTGTAGTTAAGTCATTCTTTGATTTTTAGTAAACAATTTCATTCACACCCTTCTATAGACACCATGCATATATATAGTTTTAGTGTAACATGTTAGAGAACCAATTGGGGAAATTTAAGTATAAGGTATTATGTTTGTCTCAATAAGGACAAAGCTAGCATGGGTTTAATGCTAGAATATCTTATTTATGGAATGGCATCAGTTCCACCTGAGAGCATGTGACCAGCTCATCAACATCATTTCCAGTTCCAGGTGACCCCCGACCCTCCACATTGCCCACTAGGAACTGAAGATCTTTATTATATACACATAATAACACATCTTACCTCTTTAAAAATACATAGATGATGCTATATCCTCTTAAACATGCAAGGAACAATAATCCTTTCCAACAAACATATCTACATTAACTTCAATTGTAATGAACAAATACAATCCCATGTTCAGTCATCAACTTTCAATCAATCTCTGAAGTGGTTTGATGATTTTTTTTCACAGGTGTATTGCTTTCATTTGCTGAATTAACATTAGTGTCTTTCTAAGAACTCTGATCAACATGTTGAGTCCTGACGAAGGGTCTCAACCTGAACCATTGACTGCTCATTTCCACGGATGCTGCCCGACCTGCTGAGTTCCTCCAGCGTCTTGTATGTGTTTCGTTTTTTGCATCTGTTGGCCCCACCCCTGGTTTACTGATGGGTGATGTGGCACAGCTATGTGTTAGAGCTTGTCAGAATCAGAAGCAGGTTTATTATCACCAGCAGGCGATGTGAAATTTGTTAAATTAGCAACAGCAGTTCAATGTCAATACATAATATAGAAGAGAAATAATAATAATAATAATAATAGTAAATAAAATAAAAACTAATAATAATAAATGAGTAAATCAATTATGGTACAGTATATGTATATTGAATAGATTTTTTTAAATGTGCAAAAACAGAAATACTGTAAATTTTTAAAAAATGAGGTAGTGTCCAAATATTCAGTCCATTTAGTAATCGGCTGGCAGAGGGCAAGAAGATGTTTCTGAATCACTGAGTGTGTACCTTCAGACTTCTGTACCTCCTACCTGATGGTAACAGTGAGAAATGGGTATGTCCTGGGTGCTGGAAGTCCTTAATGGAAGCTGCCTTCCTGAGACACCCCTCCCTGAAGATGTCCTGGGTACTTTGTAGGCTAATAACCAAGATGGAGCTGACTAGATTTACAACCTTCTGCAGCTTCTTTCGGTCTTGTGCAGTAGCCCCACCACACCAGACAGTGATGCAGCCTGTCAGAATGCTCTCCATGGTACAACTATAGAAGTTTTTGAGTGTATTTGTTGACATGCCAAATCTCTTCAAACTCATAATAAAGCATAACCACAGTCTTGACTTCTTTATAACTGTATCGATATGTTGGTGAAGCTGCTCACTCTCTCCAATTCTGATCCCTCTATGAGGATTGGTATGTGTTCCTTCATCTTACCCTTACTGAAGTCCACAATCAGCTCTTTCATCTTACTGACATTGAGTGCCAGGTTTTTGCTGTGGCACCATTCCACTAGTTGGCATATCTCACTCCTGTATGCCCTCTTGTCACCACCTGAGATTCTACCAACAATGTTTGTATTGTCAGCAAATTTATAGATAGTATTTGAGCTATGCCTAGCCACACAGTCATGTGTATATAAACGGTAGAGCAGTGGGCTAAGCACACACCTCTGAGGTGCCCCAGTGTTGATCGTAAGTGAGGAGGATATGTTATCACCAATCTGCACAGATTGTGGTCTTCTAGTTAGGAAGTTGAGGATCCAATTGCAGACAGAGGTACAGAGGCCCAGGTTCTGCAACTTCTCAATCAGGTTTGTGGGAATGATAGTATTAAATGCTGAGCTGTAGTCGATGAACAGCATCCTGATGTAGGTGTTTGTGTTGTCCAAGTGGTCTAAAGCCGTGTGAAGAACCATTGAGATTGCATCTGCCGTTGACCCATTGTGGTGATAGGCAAATGGCAATGGATGTAGGTCCTTGCTGAGGCAGTTCAGTCTCATCATGACCAATCTCTCAAAGCATTTCATCACTGTCATTGTGAGTGCTACTGAGCGTTAGTCATTAAGGCAGCCCACATTATTCTTCTTCGACATTGGTATAATTGTTGCCTTTTTGAAGCAAGTGGAAACTTCCACCCGTAGCAGTGAGAGGTTGAAAATACCCTTGAGTACTCCTGCTAGTTGGTTGGCACAGGTTTTCAGAACCTTACCAGGTACTCCATCTGGACCTTCCACCTTGCGAGGGTTCAACCTCTTTAAAAACATGCCTAACATTGGCCTCTGAGATGGAGTTCACAGGGTCATCGGGGATCTTCACAGCTGTAGTTGTGTTCTCCCTTTCAAAGCATGCATAAAAGGCGTTGAGTTCATTTGGCAGTGAAGCATCGCTGCTATTCATGCTCTTGGGTTTTGCTTTGATCGTAAATCCACATGATTCCTTCTCAGAGGTGTCCCTTGCTCTGTCTGGATGCGGTAAAAATGTGGAGCTACTTCTTCTTTCACACATCTTTGCACGGACCATGTGGCAGAATCATGATCCTGGATTCAAACTCGATCCTCAGGCTTTAGGACTGGTAGGCTTATCGCAGTCTTGTCATGATACCGTTGCGTTTCTCTTTCCCTTTCACTTTAGCCAATTTGACCTTGAGTGCTCCTTTAGGTGTCAGCAGGTTTTTGGGCACTGGAAGGTTAGTGTGTATATTTTGACCCATCAGCATTTGGACTGGTGAAAGAGCAATGCCTCGCTGGCCATCCGACCTCACTCACTGCTACTTACTCTTCATGTTTAGACTTCTGACTCCATGTTATAGTTGCTTTTAATAAAGACTTTAATGCTGGAACATTTTATTTACAAAATAGCTTCAGCTCCACCTGAGCGTGAGCAACCGCTCACCAACGTCATTTCCGGTTTCAGGTGAACCACCCACATTGCCCACTGGGAAAGGAAGTTCTTTATTATGTACACACATAATAACACGCAAGGTGGTCAACACTGTACTCCAATGAGTTTACGTTATTTCTGGAGAATTGATTAACTGTCCTACCTAACAATAGGGTCAGTCTCCTTCTAAACCGGGCAAAAAAATTACCCATAATTGCTATTTATTGTTTCGATGCATTTTCATTTAAATGTCAGAACGTATGAAATCAGAGTAAGAGGAGGCCTTTCAGCCCCTCGAACTGTGTCACCATTCGGTAAGACGATAGCTGATCATACTGCTTAGCAGTGACCCATTCAGTCCACATTCCAATATATTAATCTTGAAACGGCCTACGAGGAAGAAGCATGAGATTCAGGTTTATTATCACTAATATGACATGAATTTGTTGTTGATCCAATCTGGTTATGAAAACACATTTGAAATTTTTCTGAGTTGCTGTTTTGAAGGACAGTTTTTTGCAGTGGTAAGTAATTTCCTGTTATTGATGGACAATTTTTCTTGGTACGAGTTGCAGTTTGTAATAAAATTGGCAAGAGGTAAGTTGGAGCACTGCAGGATGGAAATTGATGGAATCCATGCAGGATCTTTTGGTATTTTATTTCACTGCTACAGCGCCAGTTAAATTATGATGACAGAAAAAGTTCCTCTTGCCTGAGGAAAAAGCAAGTCTCCAAGTGCAAATCGCTCCCTCTATTGATGCCATCTGTTTCATCCTAGTTGGTTCTGACCATGGTGATCCCAGTTCTGTCAATATGGTTGAGAAATGTCGCCATTGACCTGAAGTTCCACAGTAAGCAGTAAATGCTGGCTGTTACCAATCAAAACACAAAATATCAATCAATGGATCTGGCAAATGCACAGTAAAAATTCTTCAAACCTAAAGTAATGGGAATGATTTGCCATGAGTCAGCTTTCTGTGATTTGCCAGTTGCCTAGCGATTATCAACTGTAAGACTAGAACAGATGTTAACTGGACATATTGGATGATGGGAATCAAATTTTTTGGCTTGAAATTTGCCATCAAATTATTTTTTATACAATTCTGCAACTGGGGCCTTCTCATATTTCATTTCCTATTTCTGCTTGCACAGGCAACGCTGTCAAGTTCTGTTATGTTTTTTAAAACAGATTTATTCCCAAGAAGAAACTGAATGACATTTAACCTCCTCAGTGGTATCAGAACAGACATTAACAGAAGTCAATAATGTGGCTCATTAAAAATACGCTCCCCACTGTTGAAACGTAACTCATGTTTTCTTCTCCACTTTAATCTCAGCAGTGTCATCATAATGAAGTCCGAGACTTAGTAATTAGCGTCCCAACATTGGCATGGTACATCAAGGTTAGCGTTACTCTATATTGTACCAGAAAGCTGGGTTCATTCACTGCTGGTGTCTATAAGAAGTTTGTATGCTCTCCCTATGACCACTTGGGTATCCAGGTGCTTCTACTTCCTCTCACAGTCCTAAGATGTGGCAGTTGGTAGGTTAGTTGGTCATTATAAATTGTCCCATGATTAGGCTAGGGTTAAATCAGGAGTTGCTGGACGGTACAGCTCAAAGGGCCGGAAGGGCCTATTCTGCGCTGTATATCAATAAATAAATAAAGTCTGGAGTTTGAGATAATAGTGGTCAGTGGTCGGTGGCGCTCCTGGGGTCTATACCAAGGATAGAGGCCGAGGGCTAATCAGAAGTCTGGAAATTGAGGCCTGTTAGTCAGAGCCCTGTGTAGGAATCTCTGTCAGTCCTCTGGGGAAGTCAAAGACCCTATGTCTGTGAATCCAAGTCTGAAGATTCTCTGTGTTGGGGTTGCTGGACTGTGTATGTGCATGTGTGGCTGGGTGGACAGTCAAAATGAACAGGACTTGCTTTGTTGATGATGTTCTGTTGCTTGTTCTATTTTGTTGCGTTCTGTATTATTCTCCTGAGCAATGTAGGCACGCTATTTTGGTGCTCGAGTGTGTGTCAACATTTGTGGGTTTTCCCAGGCACATCTTGGTTGAGTTGGTTGTTAATGCAAACAACAAAATTTACTGTACATTTCAATGTACATGTGGTAAATAAATCTGAATCTAAAACTCCTCTGAATATTTACAAACAGGCGATTATCTGATTAAGCAAGTACAAAGAAGATTAAATTACAAGAAAAATGACAAATTTAGACCCTAATCTAACATTCCTGAAAGAAACAACTGCGGAATATTTTGCAAAGTTTATTGAAGTGTGATAGGGCAGATTAAATTTCACCCATATAAGATTCATTCAACTTCAAGCATGAGGGATAGCATTCTTAGCAGAACAGTTAAAATGAATAAAATCCTTGCTAATTTATAGTACTCTTATGCTGCCTCCTACCCCCAATTACTAGGAGTTGAGGCAGATATATCATTTTAATCAGTCTCAGACTAAACAGGCAACTTCCCCAGTTTACCATCAACCTGTTTCCAGAGAGGCAGTAACTACAGGGTTGTATTTCCAGTGAGCAGAAAGGAAAGAATGACAGTAAGAATCCCCATTTAGCAACAGCAACGTCTGACATTGATAGAGCAGAACACCCCAAGGTAATTCACACTAATATTATCAAATAGAAGACCACTTCAATTATTTGTTTTATTTAGAAATATAACAGCCCCTTTTGGCCCATCGAGGATCAACCCACCTATTTAACACTAGTCTAATGACAGGCGACTTGCAATGACTAATTAACTGACTGACTGGTACATCTTTGGACCGTGGGAGTAAGGCAGAGCGCCTGCAGGAAACACATGCAGTATCGGGGAGTATTTATTGCTCCTTGCACGTTTCCGGAGCAGCACTGGCCCTGGGGACGTCAGCCAAACCAGTAGGGTGGTCCCAGTGGTAGACTTACTAAGAAAAGAAAAGAGTCGCTCATGAGGGGTGGCATTAGTGGATGTGCATAACAGGGAGTGGATGGAGTGGAGTGCCTCTGGGAGGACCTCCTGCCAACGAGAGACCGGCAATCCCTTTGACCTAAGGGCTAAGAGTGTGGCCTTCCACACAATGGCATTCTCCCTCTCCACCTGTCCATTCCTCCCGGGGATAAAGGCGATTGGAGGCACTGCTCCTCCCTCAGTCTCCAAGATGTTGTGGTCATGTTTGCAGCTAATAAAAGCCTATCTTTTGCCTCCCGTCTCTGAGAGTTATTGATGGTGCATCAATTTTATTAGCTGCAATTTTAAACCATGGAGAACATTTTACGACCGGACCGGTTGGACATTGATCCTCAAGCTCCAGAATCAGCTAATAAAATTGATGCACCATCAATAACTCTCAGAGACAGGAGGCAAAAGATTGGCTTTTATTAGCTGCAAACATGACCACAACGTCTTGGAGACTGAGGGAGGAACATTGCCTCCAATCGCCTTTATACAGGGGTCTGTGGGAGGAGCCACAGGAGCAGTCAGCAGGGGGGTGTGTCCAAACAGGTATACACATAGTTTACCACATTGAGGAGAATGAACAATCTCCTAACAGACGGCGCCAGAATTGAACTCCAAACTCCGAAACACTCTGGTCTGTAACAACATCATGCTACCCACAATGCTTTGAGTATCAAGGAATAATTTTAGATGCAACCGGGAAGTTGTTACTTTTCACGTTGTTTTGTTTAACTTTGAGGTGTTTAACTATCTCTAAACTTTCTTCCATGTTTTTACATAACTTTTTTTTAAATGTTGAAGTTCAGCTTTCTAAGTGTATCTAAATTCAAATGTTTAGAAGGTAAGTGCCTTTGACAGTAGGCAAAGCTCCAGATCCAGATTTGCCCTGTGTCAGGTTGGAGATGAGCACATCTGTGACCCAGCTACCTCATCTTCTGATTCCTTCAAGCCAAACTCAGGTAAAGTGCAGGCAGGGAGCTCCATCATGAGCACAAGCCTCCTCACTATTGAGGAAATAGTCTCTTTTTACGCTGGTTATTTATTTTTTATGTTTCTTATTGTAACAAACTCATTTTTTATGTATTGCACTGTGCCGCTGACAGACAACAGCACATTTCATTATATAATTTCATTAGTGACAACAAACCTGATTCAAATTCTGACTGTGGGAGGTGAACACCCCCACCATAATCTGACCTAATGAACTTCCATGTGGAAGGATAATCACTCTGTCAGCAATTTAATACTCAAAAATAAAAAGCTTTAATGTCTTCACAGCATAATACTATTACAGCATCAGTAATCAACGATCAGGGTTCATTTCCCACAGCTGTCTGTAAGGAGTTTGTACATTCTCCCGGTGACAATGTGCATTTCTTCAGGTTGCTCGGTTTTCCTCCCACATTCCAAAGAGGTATGTTAGTAATGGTTAGTGAGTTGTGGGCATGTTACATTGGCACTGGAAGCATGGTGACACTTGCGGGCTGCCCCCAGCACATCCTCAGAGTATGTTGGCCGTTAACGTAAACAGCACATTTCACTCCATGTTCCAATGTATATGTGACAAATAAAGCAAATCTTTAAATCTTTAATTCATCATTTCTGAGGGATAGACAAACAAATCACTTGTCCGTGCTTCTATGCAATTACGTATTAATCTGAATAGCCAAAACCCACACACTTCATTAACCAGAAACTTTAAATAGATTCTGCTGTGTAGATGACCAAGACTGTAATTGTGTTGACCTTACGATATGTTAAGCAAGATAGTGAAAGAATTGCACATTGAAAGATGGCTTTCAAGCTTTGCACTTTCAACATTATTGAAGTTAGGAAATTCTGGTGACAGTTTCATAAGGTAAATCTTTTTCGCATTTGAATTGTCCTCATATAATTTCCAATTTTCCTGCCAGATAACTTAAGACAGTATGTTTCTTGTATTCTAAATGGCAAAGATATGTAAATGAGCTGAGATCTGAACTTTATTCAACAACCCTTAATTTCTAATAGTGCTTCCATTGAAAATCTTTTCCCCTGTATGCCAGCCTCACTGTAACAGATGAACAGATGGAAGATGGTGATTGAACATTCCTTTAACAAACTTATCATGGACAGGAACAATATTTACAGAAGTTTGTATTTTATTGCCTATTCATTTCTCTATACATTTTCTTTTAAATAATAAACATTACTTCCTGTACCTAATAAAGTGGCCACTGAGTGTATGTTTGTGGATTTCTGTTGCTGTAGCCCATTCATTTCAAGGTTTGACATATTGTACATTTAAAAATGCTCTTCTGCACACCATTGTTACAATACGTAGTTATTTGTGTTGCCATCACCTACCTGACAGTTTGAACCAATCTGGCCACTATTCTCTGACCTCTTTCATTAACAAGGCATCTTTGCCCACAGAACCTCTGCTCACTGGATGTTTTTTTGTTTTTTGCACCATTCTCTAAAACTCTAGAGACTGTTGTATGTGATCATCCCAGGAGATCAGCACTTACTGAGATACTCAAACCACCCCCTCTGGCACCAACAATCACTCCATGGACAAAATCACTTTGACCATATTTCTTCCCCACTCTGGTGTTTGGTCTGAACAACAATTTAACTTCTTGACAATGTCTGCATGCTTTTATGCATTGAACTGCTCCCACACGGATTGCTGAGTTATTTTCATTATCGAGCAGGTGTAGAGGTGTATCTAATAAAGTGGCCACTGAGTATATCAGTCTTAGCGGCATTACCTATTCTAAGTTTTAACCCTCTTTAACATCAACCCCGGGGCTTGTGAATGCATTTATTCTAAATGCATTTTTTCAGAATATTAAATTTTTTAATTCCTTTCCAAACATCTACCATGCTCAGTTGAAATAGTTCGATCAAGCGCAGTGGTAATTTGAGAAATTGTTCAAGTGCTTACAGGAGGTATTCACCACTTCAAAGGTTTTCATGTTTTGTTGTTTCACATCATTGAATCACAGTGCATTTAATTTGGTTTTTTTGACTCTGACCATCAAAAAAAGGCTTTCTTGTCAAAGTGAAAACAGATCTCTATAAAGTGATCTAAATTAATAACAAAAATAAAACACAAAATAATCAATTGCATAAGTATTCACCCTCTTTAATATGACACATCAAACCATCAGCAGTAAGCCAAATGATTTTAGAAGTCATATAATTATAGTTAAATGGAGATCAGTTTTTGGAGAGCTGTGTGCAGTTCAATTGACTGTAGTGAAAATTCACCCGTATCTGGGAGGTCCAACAGCTGGTGAGTCAGTATCCTGGCAAAAGCTACACCATGAAGCCAAGCAACTCCATGAAAAGGTTATTGAAAAGCACAAGTCAGGAGATAGATACAAGAAAATTTCCAAGTCACTATATGTCCTTTGGCTTACAGTTAAATCAATCATCAAAAAATGGAAAGAATATGGCACAGCTGTAAATCTGCCTAGGGCAGGCCATCTTCAAAAACATGAATGACCCTGCAAGTAGGGTACTAGTGAGGAAAGCTATCAAGAGACCTATGACAACTTTGGAGGAGTTACAAGTTTTGGTGGCTTAGATGGAAGAGACTCCATATACAACAACTGTTGCCCGGGTGCTTCACCAGTCACAGCATAATGGGAGAGTGGCAAAGACAAAGCCACTGTTGAAAAACACTAAATTAAGATCTCAGCTGGATTCTGAAGTCAGCTGGAAGAAGGTTCTATGGTCTGATGAAACCAAAATTGAGCTTTTTGCCCATCTGACTAAACACTATATTTGGCATAAGCCAAACATCACACATCATCAAAAACACACCATTCCTGCCTTCAAGCATGGTGGTGACTGCATCGTGCTGTGGGAATGCTTCTCCGCAGCAGGCCCTGGAAGGCTTGTGAAGGCAGAGGGTAAAATGAATGCAGCAAACTATAGGGATATCCTGGAGAAAACGCGATGCAGTCTGCAAGAGAACTGTAAAAAAGAATAGTGGAAGATTGCAGTGTCCAGATGTGCAAAGCTGGTAGAGACCTATCCACACAGACTCAAACCTATAATTGCTGCCAAAAGTTAGTCTACTAAATACTCACTTGAAGGGGGTGAGTAATTATGCAATCGTTTATTGTGTGTTTAATCATTGTAATAAATGTGGACCAATTTGTAAAAATTTGTTTTCATTTTGACACAGAAGATTATTTTCTGTTGATCAGTGTCAAAAAAGCCAAATTAAATCCACTGTGATTCAATTCTGTAAAACAATAAAACATGAAAACTTCCAAGGCAGGGTGAATACTTTTCATAGGCACGGTATATGAAGAACACGTGTGCTGTTTGCCTTCCCTCTTCCGAACGGTTCACTCAACTTGCACTCAACAGAAAATGTGCTCAGAACTTTGCCAAGGGCTCTGCAGAGGAAAGGAACGTCACTAAATTTGGAAGGGACAGCCTGAGGGACAGAAATTATTTGTCAACGGTTATGCTCTGAGTGAGAAGCACCGTTATTTTGGTAAAAACTGACAAAAGCATGATCACATTTTTATACTCAAAGGATGATACAGTCATGGAGAAGAGTGCTTGGAGCAATCCTAAATTCTTTTCCCTCTCCTTCAATATCCCTAACAGTAATAGACACCCCCTCACTCCTCATCTCCTTCCAACCCTGCTACACTCCATGAATAAAGTTCAATTTCCATTATTATTTCACCAGAAGTTTCTGACTGCTATTGCTCTATAATCTCTCTCTCTCTCTCTCTCTCTCTCTCTCTCTGTCTATGTCTCTCTTTCTCTGTCTATCTATGCCACCATGTCACAGTTTTACAAAGTTTTGGTATCCATCTTGTTCACACTGTGTGGATTTCCTCTACTTCTTTACAGTAAGAGTAAACCTCTTCTTAAATATACCCAGGACTCTGTTCAATGACAGACCAGTGTTGATGGGCTGAATGGCCTGGCCTCCTTCTTCCATTTCGTACATTGTGGCTGAAAGTAGTTTTGTTTAAGATTTTGTCTTCAGTAGCTGAGCTTTGATGTCGAAGTCTGTTTCCAAAAGAACTCAGTGGATATAGAGAACAAAGTTGTCACATTGATTTTTTGTTCATTGAAAGACAGAAAAGAGAACTGAATGGGAGAGCTGTTAACCAAATAAAATGTCCTGTCAATAGGCTTGATAATTGTTTCAGTAGAATCTTGCACTAAGTGGTAGACTTTGTCCAGATCAGAGTGAAAGAGGCAATTTGCATCAAAGGATTCTGTTTCATTCCTGATCAAGCACCAACAGAATCGTTACAGAATGGAAGGAGTCTATTTCACCGAGCAAGTAGTCCAGTTGATCCCATACATCAATACACCAAGGTAGTTCAAGGGAAATGCAGCAAGACATAGTGTTATAGAGACAATAGACAATAGACAATAGGTGCAGGAGTAGCCCATTCAGCCCTTCTAGCCAGCACCGCCATTCACTGTGATCATGGCTGACCATACACAATCAGTACCCCATTCCTGCCCTCTCCCCGTATCCCTTGACCCCGCTATCTATAAGAGCTCTATCTAACGCTCTCTTGAATGCATCCAGAGACTTGGCCTCCACTGCCTTCTGGGGCAGAGCATTCCACATATCCACCACTCTCTGAGTGAGAAAGTTTTTCCGCATCTCAGTTCTAAATGGCCTACCCCTTATTCTTAAACTGTGGCCTTTAGTTCTGGACTCACCCATCAGCGGGAACATGCTTCCTGCCTCCAGAGTGTCCAATCCCTTAATAATCTTATACGTTTCAATCAGATCCCCTCTCATCCTTCTAAATTCCAGTGTATACAAGCCCAGTTGCTCCAATCTTTCAACATATGACAGTCCCACCATTCCAGGAATTAACCTTGTGAACCTACGCTGCACTCCCTCAATAGCAAGAATGTCCTTCCTCAAATTTGGAGACCAAAACTGCACACAATACTCCAGGTGGGGTCTCACCAGGGCCCTGTACAGCTGCAGAAGGACCTCTTTACTCCTATACTCAATTTCTCTTGTTATAAAAGCCAGCATGCCATTAGTTTTCTTCACTGCCTGCTGTACCTGCGTGCTTGCTTTCATTGACTGATGTACAAGAACATCTAGATCTCGTTGTACTTCCCCTTTTCCTAACTTGACTCCATTTAGATAGTAATCTGCCTTCCTGTTCTTGCCACCAAAGTGGATAACCTCACATTTATCCACATAAAATGCATCTGTTCACCCAACCTGTCCAAGTCACCCTGCATTCTCATAACATCCTCCTGACATTTCACACTGCCACCCAGCTATGTGTCATCAGCAAATTTGCTAATGTTACTTTTAATCCCTTCATCTAAATCATTAATGTATATTGTAAATAGCCGCGGTCCCAGCACCGAACCTTGCGGTACCCCACTGGTCACAGCCTGCCATTCTGAAAGGGACCGGTTAATCACTACTCTTTGTTTCCTGTCAGCCAGCCAATTTTCAATCCATGTCAGTACTCTGCCCCCAATACCATGTGCCCTAATTTTGCCCACTAATCTCCTATGTGGGACTTTATCAAAAGCTTTCTGGAAGTCTAGGTACATTACATCCACTGGCTCTCCCTTGTCCATTTTCATAGTTACATCCTCAAAAACCTCCAGAAGATTAGTCAAGCATGATTTTCCCTTCATAAATCCATGCTGACTCGTGCAGGGCGGATAGACAATAAAGTCCAAGGCTATGATCTGGAGTCTTTCTTATGGTACAATAGTATTGTAACGGTGAGCAAGCTGTCCTTGAGCATGGTGCTTCAAGCTTTCAAGTTTTTTGTATCTTCTAGTGCAAGGGAGGAGGGGGGAAGAAGAGAGAATGTCTGGAGTAGGAGAGGTCTTTGATTATGTTGGCTTCTTTACTGAGGTAATGAGAAATGTAGGCAGAGTCTATGGAGGGTAGGCTGATTCCCTTGATGTACTGAGCCATGTCCTTAAATCCCTGCGGTTTCTTGCTGCCACACCCAGTCATGATGCATCTGGATTGGATGCTTTCTATGGTGCGTCTATAAAAACTGGTGAGGGACAACATGGACATGCCAAATTTCTTTACCCACCTGAGGAAGTCAAGGCACTGGTAAAATTCCCTCACCCAGAGTACAAAGCTCCTGAGCCTTTCAATGCTTCTCCCAAGTATTGTACAACATGGAGGAGTGCTTGAGTTTTCAACTAAAGGAGGAGTGTGAGTGTAATTAAGGAATTTTTTTGCCATTGCTTGACTTGATGACAAGAGGCCTCATGGGGACTGGAGCCATTGTTGAAGACTCCCAAGAAATTACAGAAATTTGCCATTGCAGAACTCACAAACCCACTACCAAAAGTTTTGAGGTAAGGATTAAAGTTCATTCTCATGGAGCTACACACAACATGCTAGAGGAACTCAGCAGGTCAGGCAGCATCTATAGTATGGAAAGGAATAAACAGTCGATGTTTCAGGCCAAGACCATTTATCAGGACTCCCGATGAAGGTCCTCAGCCCAAAACGATGATGGTTTATTCTTGTCCATAGACACTGCCTGACCTGAGTTCCTCCAGCATTTTGTGTGTGTTGCCCAGGCAACACCAACAGAGGAGAGTAAACGATCAACATTTTAGTCCAAAACCCTACATCAGGACATGAAGCTTGATGAAAGGTCTCGGCCTGAAATTTCGACTGTTTATTACTCTCCATGGCTGTTGCTTAACCTGCTGAGTTCTTCCAACATTTTGTGTGTCGCCCTGGACTTCCAACATTTGCAGGAACTCATGTTTTTCAACCTCATGGAATCTGTGAGAAAAACTAAGTTTATTGTGAACTTGAGTTCCCTGATGCATGTGCAATAATGCAGCTTCACATTCTGAAAAATCACAATATGGATCATTTCCTTGGGGCACAGGTAATGCAGAAGTTGGCTCTATGAAGGTTAAATGAAGCTACAAGCTTCTTCTTACCTCTAAAGTTCGAACTTAAGATGCCATTTTGAAATGAAGAATTGTAGGGCAGCAGAAGAATAGATGATGTCAGTAACGTGAAATGGACAAGTATGTTTCTCCTTTGTGCTCTGTGGAACAGATGGCAGAGTCTGGCATGGAAGAGAGATTCCTAATGAATGGTCCTGGACCTGAGCATTAACCCAATCTCTCTCTGTCACTCCAAACTTCCAGAGTGGTTCCAACGTTTTCTGTTTTAATTTCAATTTTCTTGCATTTGTAGCTTTATTTTTGATGTTCTTTCAACAGTCCTCCTGTGGTGTGCTGTTTTAATTCACGTACTCCTACACAGCTTAAAACCCTGCATTACATCCATGTGTCAATCTAAGAGAATCTTAAATGTCTCTATTATATCAGCCTATACCATCACCCTCAACTGTGTGTTCCGGTCACCCACCATTCTCAGTGTAAATTAACCTCCCTCCAGCATCTCCCCTGAACCTTAGTCCACCCAGTTTATGAAGGCGTCCTCTAGTATATGGCCATTGCCATCCCAAAATTACAGTGCTGGCTGTCCACTTTATCCATGTCTCTCATAATCTGGGCACCTCTACCAAGTCACCTATCACCCTTCTTCACTCCAAAGAGAAAAGCACAGGTTCGCTCAACTTTTCCTCGTAAGACATGTTCTCTAATCCAGACAGCATCCTGGTAAGTCTCATCTGCACCCTCTCTAAAAGCTTCCACATAATCCTATAATGAAGTGACCAGAAACGAACACAATATTCCAAGTATGGTCTTATCAGTGTCTGACAAAGCTACAGCATTAGCTGACGGCTCTGGAACTGATTTCCCAAACTAAAGGCGGCTAATACACCAATACACCTTCATAAACAACCTATCAAGCTGCACTGCAACTTTGAGGGGTGTATGGACATGGATCCCAAGATCCTTTGTTCTTCCACACTGCTGAAAATCCTAGTGTGCTTTGAACTGTGCCTTCAAATAGGACCTCCAAAAGTGTATCACTTTGCATTTTTCTGGACTGAACTCCATCTGCCACTTCTCAGCCCAGCTTTGCATCTTTTCCATATCCTGTTGTAACCTACGACAACCCAACAACATCACAACCTTTGTGTCATCTACTACTCAGCAAAACTTCGTCATCAAAGTCATTCATAAAAATCACAAAGAGCAGGAGCTATGCTACCATCAGGAATTATAGAGGAGGCTTGACGCAACAGTAGAGCAGTGGAGATGATCCAGCACTTTAACAACAGACCGCAAAATGAGAGGCCTCCAAACAAGAGAGAGGACAAAACTAAACTCAACAAGCAACAAGGTAAACTTTAGGCAGGGAGAATGAAGGCGAGGAACAAAAGGTTGAGCTGGCTGGTTTGATCAGTGAACAAGAACTGTGGATGAAAACTGGGGTTAAATAGGCTGCAGGCGATGAGTCTGGAATGAGAGGCAGGTGAATCCCATTAGCTAAGTGGAGGCTAGGAGATGCCTGCATGTACAGATTGAAAGGTATTAATGGGAGCAGGCCTGACAAGAACAGATCCCTGTAGAGCACCTACCTCCAGGCAGGATATGTTCTGTCTACTACTACCCTCTGGTTTCTGTTGACAAGCCAATTCTGAATCCACACAGCCAGGTTTCCACAGATCCCTTGGAAATCGCCTCCCCTAGAGCTGTCATAAGCACCCTGCTTGCTGTTTGGTCACCGTTCTCACAAACAGCTTTTCATTTCAAATTTATTTAACTAGCAAAACAGAAATTTACAGTTGCCACAGTGTGATTTCAATCCATAGCGCTGAGTATATGGTTCACATGCTGTCTCGGTAACAAAACCACCATGATAACATGGCAAGCATTGAATCAACCCAACATAATCATTGTCTTGATTGAAAGTAGCAATCTGTTGACTAAATGTCTAATGAAACAGAAAGGAGGCTTTGAATATGATGTTATTTTGCTGATTTCTTTGCCTATTTTAATATTTGAGGTACAGATAAAGGATCTTGACCAGAAACGTCAACTCTTTACTTCCCTCCACAGATGCTGCCTAACACGTCACGTTGCTCAATATCTGAGGTGCCGTAGAATATGTATTTTGCTGCTTGTGAATCTGAAAGAGCAAAACTTCACTTCATGGGTGCAAAACACCACTCAGTTTTAATCAGCTTTCATAATGGTCTTCCCAGATGGAAAAACTGACTGATTTGCAGTGTAAGGCCACAGTGAATTAGTGTTTAACCACTGGCTTTTGGTTTTGTAGAGTAAACCCAAATGAAAGTACTAACCCCACATGAAGTACTGTGTTCAGCTCTGGTCACCTCAATACACATCCTTCCTGTAGTATACTATAGAAAGAGGGTGGAGGAGACTCATAAGGATGTTGCCTGGAATGGAGAGCATGCCTTATGAGAATAGGTTGAGTGAACTTGGCCTTTTCTCCTTGAAGCGACGAAGGATGAGAGGTGACCTGATAGAGGTGTATAAGATGATGATAAGCATTGATCATGTGGATAACCAGAGGCTTTTTCCAAGGGCTGAAATAGCTAACACAAGAGGGCATGGTTTTAAGGTGTTTGGAAGTAGGTACAAGGAGGATGTCTGAGGTAAGTTTTTCACACAGAGAGTGGTGGGTGTGTGGAATGCACTGCCAGCAAAGGTGATAAAGGCAGATACAGTAGGGTCTTTTAAGAGACTCTCAGATAAGTACATAGAGGGATATGTGAGAGGGAAATTCTATGCAGCCGTTAGAGTAGTTTACATGGTCGTAAGAATGTCGTGGGCCAAAGAGCCTGTATGTGCTGTAGATTTTCTATGTTTCTAAGAAAGTAAAGGCATGACAGCACCTCTACTTTCTTAAAAGCTTGTGTAGATTCAGCATATCACCAGAAACTTTGACAAACTTCTATTGATGCACAGTGGAGAGTATCCTAACTGGTTGTGTCATGACCTCATACGGAAATACCAATACCCAGGAATAGGAAAAATAGAAAGTGCTGGATATGGCCCAGTCCATCACAGGCAAACCACGTGTGCAAAGTCAAAGCACATCTATTGAGCACACCTACAAGGAGCACGGCTGAAAGAAACTCCACCGTCCAAGCCATGCCATCTTGTCAGTTACTACCATCTGGCAGGAGGCATAAAAGCACTGGGTCCCACATCAACAAGGTTCAGGAACAGTTACTGCCCTACAGCCATCAGGCTCCTCAACCGGTGTGGATAAATTCACTCACCTCGACATTGGATTGGTTCTACAGCCTATAGTCTCAATTTCAAGGTCTCTTTTCTAACTCATATTATTTTACCAGGGAACCATTCAACAGTCTTAGAATAGCAGGGTAGAAACTGTCCTTGAACCTGGTGCTACATGCTTTCAGGCTTTTGTGTCTTCTGCCCTCTGGGAGAGGGAAGAAGAGAGAAGGTTAGGTGGATGGGATCTATGATTATGCTGGCTGTTTACTGAAGCAGCAGGAAGCGTTGACAAAGTTCATACAGCGGAGGCTGGTTCCTGAGATGTGCTGAGCTGTGTCTACAACTCTACGGTTTTTGATAGGCCAAACACTGTGTTCCTGTGCTATATTGTTCTATGTTTCAGATTCTACTTTAAATATATAAGTATATTTTAAATTTTATTCATCATTCTGTATATTTAAAAGTCTATTTAAAGTTAAGACGAAAATATCAACTGTTTAATATCCTCTATAGACAATACCTGACTTGCTGGATTCATCCAGTATTTTGTGCATGTTGCTCAAGATTTCCAGCATCTGCAGAACCTCTATGATTTTGAGGGGAGGGCATTTAGGGGTAGGGTCCAGTATTTAGTGAGAAAGACAGAAAACACAGCGGTTTAAAGGTCTGTTCACACATTTTTTCCTCATTTAATATGATGTGACTTCAGAAGCTGAAGTATTGTTGGAAGCTGACAGGAGTGTCAGCTCTGAAAATTCACTCAGTACCTCTGCATAAACAGACAATGGGTTAACTCTGTCAAAGTGTCCTTTTATTTTGTGATTAATAGCCCCTATTGCAAATGTTTTTTCAATCTTCAATAGTGGAGAAAATCATTGAAAGCTATGATTGTCCAAGTGGTTTGACCAAATGCTTTTTTAAATAATGTATTTCAAAATTGGGAAACAAAAAATTTAACTGAAAGAGATATGTGTTTCAGCAAGTAGAATACACACTATAAACCAATAAGACCATATGATATCTAGGAGGAGAATTAGGCCAATCAGGCCATCAAGTCATTCCAGCATGGCTAATTTATTATCCCTCTTATCCCAACTCTCCTGCCTTCACCCTGTAACCTCTGAGACTCTGACTAGCCAAGAACCTGTCAACCTCTGCTTCAAATATACTCAATGACTTGGCCTCCACAACCATCCATGGTAAAGAATTCTACAGATTCACCACCCTCTGGCTAAACAAATTCCTTTTCATCTCTGTTCTAAATGGACACCCTTCAATTCTGAGGCTGTGCCCTCTAGTCCCTAACTCCCCCACTATAGGAAACATCCTCTCCATATCCACTCTGTCTAGGCCTTTCAATGTTTGTTAGGTTTCAGTGAGATTCTTCTAAACTCCAGTAAGTACAGGCCAAGAGACGGAACGCTTCTCCTATATTAATCCTTACATTCCTGGAGTCATTCTCATAAACCTCCTCTGGACCCTGTCCAATGCCAGCACATCTTTTCTAGATAAGGGACTAAAGCTGCTCACAATACTCCATCTGTGCTCTGACCAATGCCTTATAAAGACCCAGCATCACATCCTTACTCATATCCTAGTCCTCTCAAAGAGAACGCTAACATTGCTTTTGCCTTCCTGACTCAACCTGCAAATTAACCTTTAAGGAATCCTGCACAAGATCGCCCTACTCCCTTTGCATATCTGATTTTTGAATTTTCTCCCCATTTAGAAAATCAACTAAGCCTATAATTCCTTCTACCAAGGTGCACGACCATACATTTCCCTACACAATATTCCATCTGCTACCTCTTTGCCCATTCTCCCAATCTGTCTAAGACATTCTGCAGACTCACTGCTTCCTCAACACTACCTTCACCTTCATTTATCTTTGTATCATTTGCGAGCTTGGTCACAAAGCCAGCAGTTCTGTCATCCAAATTGTTGACATGTGATGTGAAAAGAAGTGGCCCCTATACCGACCCCTGCAAAACACCACTCGTCATCAGCAGCCAGTTAGAATAGGTCCCCTTTATCGCCCCTTTTTGGGTCCTGCCGGTCAGCCAATCTTCTGTTCATGCTGGTATCTTTCCTGTAACACCATGGGCTCATCATGTTAAGCAGCCTTATGTGTGCACCCTGTCAAAGGCCTTCTGAAAATCCATGTAAATGATATTCACTGACTCTCTTTTCTCCATCCTGCCTACTATTCCCTCAAAGAGTTTCAACAAATTTGTCAAGCAAGATTTCCCCTGAAGGAAACCATGCTGACTTTAGTCTACTTTATCATGCATTTCAAAGTACCCCAAAACCTTATCCTTAATAATGGACTCTAATAGCTTCCCAACCACTGAGGTCAGGATAACTGGCCTATGATTTCTTTTCTTCTGCCTCCCTCCCTTTTTAAAGAGTGGAGTGACATTTGCAATTTTCCAGTCTTCTAGAACCATTCCAGAATCCAGTGATTCTTGAATGATCATTACTAATGCCTCCATAATCTCTTAAACTATGTTGTTCAGGAACCTGGGTTGTAGTTCATCTGGTCCAGGTGACTTATTTACCTTCAAGTCTTTCAGCTTCCCAAGCACTTTCTCCTTAGTAATAGCAACTACAATCACTTCTGTCTTCTGACACTCTTGAATTTCTGGTATACTATTGGGTGTCTTCTGCAGTGAAGACTAACGGAAAATACTTATTAAGTTCGTCTGGCATTTCCAGTGCTACCCTGGGAAAAAGTTACTGGCTGTCCACCCGATCTATGCCTCTTATCATCTTGCTTCCTCCTATTGTCACCTCTCATCCTCCTTGACTCCAAAGAGAAAAGCCTAGGCTTTTTCAATCTTTCCTTATAAGACAAATAGATACACTAACTATATAGGTTAGTGTAGGCCTATATAGGCCAGCTATATAGGTACACTACCTACAGGACCCAATGCATAGGCACACTGACTAAATACCAGCCTCAGTAGTACATCTATAAGAATCCACTATCTACCATCTGCTTTAGCTATGGGTGATGCATCTGTTATCCTCCAACATGTTATCACTTGAGTCACTTACATGCTTTTATCCATGCACTTCTGCAGTGTTCAAAGCCAACAGTGTTCAAAAAACAACACACACAAAATGCTGGTGGAACACAGCAGGCCAGGCAGCATCTATAGGGAGAAGCGCTGTCAACGTTTCGGGCCGAGACCCTTCGTCAGGACGGTTAGCGCTTTACTATCTTTCCTTTCGGTTAGTCCTGACGAAGGGTCTCGGCCCAAAACGTCGACAGCGCTTCTCCCTATAGATGCTGCCTGGCCTGCTGTGTTCCACCAGCATTTTGTGTGTGTTGTTTGAATTTCTAGCATCTGCAGATTTCCTTGTGAGTGTTCAAAAACCTTAAAACCTCACAGCGGTCCATTTCTACAGGGACAAAGCAAAATTGGCTGTTGCCTTGGGTGGGCGTGCTTGTCAAAACTTTGGGTCATCACCTTAATAGTTAGAATTGGTGCTTTATTGACCAGCTATCATAGAAATAGCTCATCAGTCTAAAATGGCATACGGTATGTCATATGGTGGACATTCTGTGTTATAACCTTTCTGCCACTGAATTAATGTTAACAGTATTTTGCTACTATTAATTGATTTCAACAACCATTGTATCTTTGACTTGAGTTTCATTCCTATCACATTTTCCCTTTTAAAACTTCTGCCTGTACCCACTATTCTTTCAATTATGCTCAGAAGTTGGCTTCATATGTAATACTACATGTACTAGTCTTGTAGACAGTGTACCTTGTGGGTGGTATTTAGTCAGCATAAGTACATCTACTGTCCTGTAGACAGCATACCTACAGTATATAGTAGGCCTTTATTTAGAGCATCTATTTGTCTTAAGGGGAAAGGCTGTTTCGAATATGAGTTTCTATCTGTCTAAAGTAGTATAGAACATATATTTCTTTATATTCTCTTTGAGCACTTTCCCACCCTTGTTTTGGAAGGGAGGTTTAAAATATCCACAGTCATTCTTAAGCCACGGAGGATGAAATGACTCTCCTCTCCTTGACATTTACCTATGCTTCCTTCAGAAGTGCAGTACACTCTGTTGAACTATATGATCTGAATTACTGAGCTATTCTGACTGTCGGTCAGAAATGTCTGGCACTTTGACAACACCATTAAGTTCCCTTTGGAGAAAATTTGATGTTATTGTTTTGTTTTTATGGCAGGTAGTTATATTACAGAAGTTCTTCATACATCATTAAGTTCCTGGCTTTACTGTCAATTTAATGGAGTGTTACTTCAATTGATACAAAAAAACTCCTTTAAAAGCAGTTCTGTTCCAGCAACGCAGGTTTGGTTCTGATTTCTGGTCCTGCCTGCGTGGAGCTTACACGCTCTCTCTGTAATCTTACTGCTCTCCTCTTGGGGGTTCCAGTTTACTCACACAACCTAAAGATGCGAGGATTAGTACGTTAGCTGGCTGCTGTAAATGCGTGAATGGGTGGTAGAATCTTGGGGGAGTTGATCGGAATGTGGAAAGAATAAAAATGATTCAAGAGACTGCATTCAAGATTGCTTGATGGCTTAAAAACCAAGAGACTCTGCAGGTGCTGGAAATCGAAAGCAACACAAACAAAATGCTGGAGGAGCTCAGCAGGCCAGGCAGCACCTATGGAAAAGAGTAAACAGTTGACCTTTTAGGCCAGACTGAAACGTCAACTGTTTACTCTTCTTCACAGATGCTGCCCGCCTGCTTGTTTAATGTCACTTCCTAAACACAAGTGTAAGGAGAACAAAATAATTGTTATTCCAGGTCCAGTGCAGTACAAAGAAACATAAAAGATAAAGAACATAACAACAATAATATTAAAAAAACACTCAAAAAATAAATAGTCAGCTTATATACATAAATTGATTGCAGCCATAAAGTGACACTCAGCTGTACATAATGTGACAGACACAAAATAATAAAGTGGTGGTGGAGTTACTGGAGGTGGGCTCAGCCTTATTGTTTGGGAAAAGTAAATATTTTTGAGTCAGTGGTCCTGGCATGGATGCGATGTAACCTCCTCCCCAATTGAAGTGGGATGACCAGTCTTTGAGCAGGATGTGTGGGCTTCTTCATGGTGTTACTGGCCCTTTTCCAGCACCTTTCTGTATGCACGTCCTTGATGGCGGGTAGGCTGGTGCTAGTGATGCCCTCTATGCAGTAGAATGAAATGAGGACAGATGCGCCAAGTCCAGCTCTCTCTAGCCTCCTCAGAAAGTAGAAGCACTAGTGAAGTTTCTTGACTGTTGAGTTTCTTGAGAGTTCTGTGTGATGAGCATTCCCAGCAGTTTGAAACTGCTTGCAGTTTCCACTGCCGAGCCGCCGATGTAAAGGGGGCTCTAAGTTGTGTGAGTTTTTCTGAAGTTGTCTTGTTGACATTAAGGAAGAGGTTATTTGCCTGGCACCAGGCCTCCAGCTCTTCCACCAATTCTCTGTAGATGGTCTAATCATTGTTGGTGATAAGCCCCACCAATGTCGTTTCATCGGTGAACTTGACAATGCAAATGTTCGGGTGTTTGGCCATTTAGTCATGTGTGAGAAGAGTGTACAGCAATGGGCTCAGCACACAGCCCTGGTTGGCACCATGTTGAGGATGAAGGGGAAGGAGGGGCAGTTGTGCATTTGAGATTTGTTTGATAGGAAGTCCAACACCCAGTTGCACAATGGTACATTTAGACCGAGGAAAATGAATCTGTTCACCAATGTCTGTGAGACAAGTGTTGAATACCAGAGATTAGTGCAGGATTAGTATAAAAGGGTGTTTGATGATTGGAATGGAATGGCAAATTCAAGGCTCTGTTCCAGTCTGTATGACCCTATGGTATTAAATGTTCCAGATGTAGCATGCAACAATTTTGAATGAATGGGACTTATAAACATAGTATCAGTCCACAATGCTCTACAGATGGAAACCAGTTGTCCTAATGTCTCTTTGTTGGCCCCTTAGTTCAAATTGAATTCTTTAAAATACCAATCCCCTTACTTTTCTCAATGAGTTGTTACTTTCCATTCAAAGCCTAACAATTGCCTTACTAAAGTTACTAAAGTTCTTCAACCTTCTTTCAAATAGTCCATTCTAGATGTAAGAAAACCTTGTCTAGAACAGTTCCTCTTAATGCTATTATTTTTGGTGAATCAGCTTATATAGGTGACCTGAAAGCCTCTAGAAAGTCTCTGGTTTTTATTATTACTGAGTAAATAACATCCATGATTTTGAACTCAATAAATCCCATATTAACTTTCTCTATTCTGACAGATGACAATGAGGAGGCTTACAAGAGTGAGACAGCTGGTTGTGTGGTGTCACAACAGCAACCTTCATTCAACAGCAGCAAGATCAAGGATCTGGTGTGGACTTTGGGAAGGGAAAGTCAGGATAGCGCACACCAACCTTCATGGAGTGGTCATCAGCGAAAGAGGTGAGCAGCTTCAAGTTCCTGGGTGTCAACTCCTCAGCAGATCTATTCCAGGCCCAACATATTGGTGCAATCACAAAGACGGCACATCTGCTTTGCTAAAGAGCCATAGGAAATCTGGAATGTCACCAAGGACTCAAGTAAATTTCCACAGATGGACTGTGGAGAGCACTCCGACTGGTTACATCACAGCCTGCAATGGAGGCTCCAATGCACAGGATTGTAAGAGGCTGCAGAGGGTGTAGACTCAGCCAGCTCCATTAAGGGCACAACCCTCAACACCATCAAGGACATCTTCAAGAGATGGTGCCTCACACATGGGACATGCGCTCTTCACGTTACTACCATTGGGGAGGAAGCACACGAGACTTTAGAAAATAGATAGTGGAAGCAATAGCACTGCATCTATGCTATCAAGTCCTACAAGAATTCTATACAACACAGGCGCACACACAGACAAAATACTGGAGGAACTCAGCAGGTCAAGCAGCATCTATGGAGAGGAATAAACAGTTGGCGTTTCAGGCTGAGACCCTTCGTCAGGACTAGGAAGGAAGGGGAAAGAAGCCAGAAGAAGAAGAGGGAGAGGAGTACAAGCTGGCAGGTGAGATGTAAGTCTCAGTGAGCAGGAAGGGGAGGATGAAGTGACAAGCTGGGAGGTGAAAGGTAGAAGAGGTAAAGGGCTGAGAAGAAGGAATCTGATAGGAGTGGAGAGTGGACCATGGGAGAAAAGAAAGGAGGAGGGGCACCAGAGGATGGTGATAGAAAGGCGAGAAGAGAAAAGGTAAGGAGGAGCTAAAATGGGGAATGGAAAAAGTGAGAAGGTGGGGGGGGGGGAAGAATTACTGGAAATTAGAGAAATTTATGATTATGACATCAGATTGGAGGCTACCCAGGCTGAATGTAGGGTGTTACTCCTCCAAACTGAGTGCAACCTCATCGTGGCAGTAGAGGAGGCCATGAACTAACACGTTGGAATGGGACAGGTGAGTGGAATTAAAATGGGTGGCCACTGGGAAAGCTGGCCTTTTGTAGTGGATGAAGGTGCTTGGAGAAGCAGTCCCTCAGTCTATGTTGGGTCTGACCGATGTAGAGGAGACCACATCAAGAACATCAGATGCTCCGATAGAGTCACTGGTGAAGTGTCAACTCACCTGGAAAGGCTGTTTGGAGCCCAAATTATATTTGGAGAATTCTGTACTTTTCAATGAGATCATATCCCAGTCTTCGAAACACTAGAGAGCAAATGGCCAGTCTGCTTAACACTTCCTCATTGGATAAGGCCGCACATCCCAGGAATCTATTTGATTTCATCTTGGTTGGACACTTTTTAGCACAAATGTAGGCCAACCCTCGGTAAGAAAACCAGCTCTGTTTATATTCCAGATAGAGGAAGGAGTTTTAAAGGGGACAGAGGGGTGTTTGCATTTAAATAAAGTGCTTGATAATTGAAATGTGACAACATCAGATGAATTACTTCACTTAAGAGATATTAAGACAGACAGTTAAACAACCAAGGCATAGCAGGATACTCTCCTAATGTAGGCAAGTTGGATTAGTATAGATGGATAAAAAGCTCAGCAAGGATGTGATGGGCTGAATGGCCTTTGACCAACTGCAACTGAAGCTGATATCATGTGCTATTCCTAGTACATCTTCCTGCTAAATCAAGGCTGTGTGTTCTGTTGATGGGAACATTAAGTCCATGAGGAATGCTGACTAGGAGAATAATTCCTCTTATGGGACAATCTCGATCAAAACTGACTCATTTCCATTCTTTCTCATTCCGCCAAATCATTTTCGATCTGAAACATTATTTCCTGTTTTTTTTGTCCCTTTCCAAATGCTCCCTGACCTGCTGAGAGTTTCCATTTTTTTTTTGTTTCTATAGCAGAACTCAGAGTCACTGTTTGAAAATCGCCCAATTAAAACGATACTGAGGCAAAGCTTCTCTCCCTCAGATGGTCATGAATGTTTGGATCCGCTCTCCGTAAGCAGTAAGGAAGCAAGGAATGTGGCTGATGGAATCTGCTCTACTGGGAATTGCTATGGATGCAAAAGGCTAAGTGATTTCTTGTAGCAAGTCAGATGACATGAAGCTTTCCCTCCTGAAAACATTGAACAATACAGGCCCTTCAGCCCACGATGTTGTACTGACCTTCTAACCTCCTCCAAGATCAATCTAACCCTTCCCTCGTACACAGCCAATAACCCTCCATTTTTCTATCATCCATGTGTCTATCTAAGAGACTCTTGAATGTATCACCCCGGTTGTGCATTCCACATACCCACCACTCTCTGTGTAAAAACCCACCTCTGACATCCCCCTATACCTTCCTTCACTCACTTTAAATGGACGGGTATTAGCTGTTGCTGGTTGCTGCCTGCTGCCATGGGAAAAATGTTCTAGTTGTCCACTCAATCTTATATCTCACACACACCTCTCATACGCCTTCACTCCAAAGAGAAAAGCCCTATCTCACTCAACCTTTCCTCACAGATGGCCGCTAATCTTTGAAACTACAGTACAACACAGGAACACACACTTTAGTTCATTATGGCATGTTGAACTAATTAAAATAGTAATCTAGTGCCCAACTAAATACTTCCTTCTGTCTACAGTGTCTATAACCTTCCATTTTCTGAACACTTGTGTGTCTATCCCAAAGCCTCTTAAATGCTTGTATTGTATCTGCCTCGATCATCACCCCAGGCACACCACTCTCTGTGTAGAAAACCTGCCCAGTACAAACACAATAAATTCTGCAGATGCTGGGAATCTTGAACTCACAGAAAGTGATCGAGGAACCAAACAGGTCAGGCAGCATCTATGCAGGGGAGGTAACAGTTGACATTTCAGGCTGAGAACATTTACATCTCCTTTGAACTTACCCTTATAATGTTAAATACATGCCTTCTGGTATTAAACATTTAATCTCTAGGAAAAAGATACAGGCTGGCTACTTTACCTATGCTTCTCATAATCTTATAAAATCTCCCTTTAGGCTCTGCCACCTCAAAGCCAAGATTTGTTCAACCTCTCCTTATTGCAATTGCTCTCATCAAGGCAAGAGAGAACATGGAACAATTGAGTTCTGAAGAAGGGTCTTGGCCCAATGTGTTGACTGTACTCTTTTTTGTAGATGCTGCCTGGCCTGCTAAGTTCCTCTGGCATTCTGTATCTGTTGCTTGGATGTCCAGCATCTGCAGATTTTCTCTTGCTTGTGATAGAACAATGTAGCACAGTGCAGACCCTTCAACCCACAATGCTGTGTCGACCTTTCAACCTACTCTAAGATCAATTTAACCCTTCCCTCCTCCATAGCTCTACATTTTCCAATCATCCATGTGCTTATCTAGGAGTTTCTCAGATGTCCCTTATATATCTGCCTCGACCATTATCCCTGGCAGGGCATTTGACACTCCCACTGCTCTCACTTACCTCTGACACTCCTATTAAACTTTCCTCCAATCACCTTATTATTTAAAGAAGCAACATCTTTTTTTGCAGCAAGGCAAAGTATAGATACAGTGAATGGTCACATTCGTATTTGCGGGGTGGGGGGGGGGTCTAATTTTTAAAGGCATGGATTTAAGGTGAGAGGGATAACATTTAAAAGGGACCTGCGGAGTAAGTCTCATTTACACAGAAGTTGGTGGGTTTATGGAATAGGCTGCCAGAGGAGAGAGTAGAATTCTGAACATGGAACACAACAGTACAGTACAGGCCTTTTTGGCTCACAATATTGTGCTGACATTTAAGCTAGTCCAAGATTAATCTAATGCTTCCCTTCCACAGTCTCTGTTTGTCTTTTTCTTTCACTTCTTTCATTTGTGGAGGTGGCTACACCTACAAAGTTTAAGCAGGTACATGGGTAGGAAAGGTTAAAAAAGATGAGAGCCAAATGCCGGCAAGTGGGACAAGCTCAGGTTGGCAACTTGATCAGCATTGGTGAGATGGGCCAAAGGGCATTTCCATGCTGTATAACTCTATGGCTGGCCACCGGGTGCAAGTTTACTGCAGGTAGATTCGTTTCTAAAATGAACCATTTTTTCGTGTAAGTGGGAAATCCTCCAGCAACACGGACAGGCTCTATGCAGTTTGCTGTTGGTTGGACTCACTGAGCAAACATTAACAGTTAACCCTTTCATATCCAGACAGATAAAGGAATACAGAAAGTGGGGCGATGAGGGGGTGGGGGAGGGTCCAGTGAGTGGAGCTAATGGAGATTGGGTGCACAATCTATCTTCTTTTGCACATCGGTTGTTTGTCAGTCTTCCTTTATTTATAGTTTTTCATAAATTCTATTATTATTTTTACTTTGAAAAGTATATGCTGTACATGTTACCATATACTGCCTTTTTAGTACCTGCAAGTAAAAGAATCCCAAGGTAGCATATGGTAACATATACGTACTTTAATAATAAATTTACTTTTATTTATTTGTGTGTGTGTGTGTGTGTGTGTGTGTGTGTGTGTGTGTGTGTGTGTGTGCGCGCGTGTTTATTTATTTGTGTGTGTGTGTGTGTGTGTGTGTGTGTGTGTGTGTGTGTGTTTATTTATTTATTTGTGTGTCTATTTATTTGTGTGTGTTTATTTATTTATTTAGCAATCCTGAGCAGAATAGGCCTTTCTGGCCTTTCGAGCCACCCCCCCCCCAACAAGCCCAATTAACCCATAACTAATCACAGGACAACTTACAATGACCACCTATGCAGTACATCTTTGGACTGTGGGAGGAAAACAGAGGACCGGAGAAAACCCTTGCATTCTATGGGGAGGATGTACAGTGACTCCTGATAAAATGGTGCCAGAATTGAACTCTGAACTCTGGAAACCCCCCCAAACTCTAGTAGCATCGTGCCAACCACTGAGCTCCCGTGGCACCACATCGCACCCTGACTTTCATACTCAGCGGAACTGAGCTTACCACCATCAATGGGAGAGGGAGGCAAAGTCTTTGATATTTTTTCACAGCAGAGTTGGGTATAGGTACTGCCAATGGTCACAGTTATATTGCGATGGTGGGAAGTTTAAAATTAACAGCATAAATTGAACGTGAGAGAAGATGGATTGATCTTACTCAACAGCAAAACAGACCCAATAAGTCAAATTGCCTGCTGCTACTTCTAATTCACACATTCCATTATTTAATTTTGGATATTCGGCAGCAACATTAGCCTCTGAAATGACTGCACTTGTCTCATGGAAGACTTCACTGAGGGAAGTGTCCGATCTTGCCAAGCCTGACTGCAGTGGGTGTGGGAATGGGGATATGTGGAGTTAAACATTCGTGGTGAACGCTATATTCTTAATTAGGAAGCAGATTGATTTTATTGACAGAAATTACAATGTGTACCCATCCTGGAAAAAAACAAGACTCTTTATTTGAGAGAAAGGTTTTCCAGACCTCAAAACAGCTTAGAGGCTGAGATTTTAATGAAATCTCAAAACACCTTTCATGCAATTTTGCAAACTATGTTGTTACCAGGACAACAAAGCATAACGTTCATGATGGTGCAAGAGCCTAAAATATATTGAACCCAATGAGGAGCAGTGGAGAAAATTATACTTCATATTCCCCTCCAGCTGGTGAAGTTAGAGTTGATTGGATTTGCCTGTAGTTGTGTCAAAGAGATGTGACACAAGGTAATCTCCATATGATCCATCAATCAAACGGGCAGCATTGTTCTTTGCAAACCAACAGTCAACACGGTGCTGCCCATTGTAAATCCACCGCTGTTTCCTCACCACTGGAACCAGTCGGCCTTTGATGCTCAGCGAAGCTCCGGGTCCTGTGGTCGCCTCACTTTCTCCTGACGGGATTAGAGCCTGATTTTGCCAACTTGGAGGTCTGGCTGCATTTGTGATCTGGATATGGCTGTACAAGAACTGGCCTGTGGAAGGAACAGTGACAAAATATGTCAGCCATAGATTCAGAGAGCAAAGAAGCATGGACGTAGGACCTATGGCACCTACAGGAGCCAAGGTCCCGCACCACCAGGTTCAGGAACAGTTATTACACTACAGCCATCGGGCTCCTGAGTAACTTCACTCACCTCAACTTATTCCACAACCTACACTGACTATCAAGGACTCTACAACTCAGGTTCTCAGCATTGTTTGCTTATTTATTTATTATGGTTGTTTTTGCACAGTTTGTCTTCTTCTGCAGTCAGTCTTTGAGTGTAGCTTTTCATTGATTCTTTTGTGTTTCTTTGTTCTACTATGTACTCCTGCAAGAAAATGAACCTCAGGGTAGTATATCATCATCCCTCTTCTCTCTCTGAGTGACTCTCCCTCATCCCTCTTCTTCCACTGAGTCCCTCCCTCAACTGCCCTCTCGCTCTATGTCCCTCCTCACCCCTCTGTATGTACCTCCCTCTTCTCCCTCTGTGTCCATCCCTCACCCTTCTCTCCCTCTGTGCAACCCTCCCATCCCACCTCTCTATATGTGTGACCTTCCCTCAACCCTCCTCTTCCTCTGTGACCCTCTCTCATCCCTCATCTCTGCACCTCTCCCACATTCCCCCTCTCCTTCTGTGTCACCTTCCCTCATCCATCCCTCAATCCCTCATCTCTGTGTCCCTTCCTCATTCCTTCTCTCCCTCTGTGTGTACACTTCTCATCCCTCTGCTCTGCCCTGCCACCAGCTCATCCCTCCACTCCCTGACTGTTGCCCCTCCCTTGTCACAGCGCTTCTTATCCTACCTCTCCCTCCCTCATCCCTCTGCCTCACCCTTGGTGTTCCCCCCTCTTATCCCACAGTTTCCCCTTCCATCAGTGCAGCCTCAGCCTGGCCCGCTGAGTATTTCCAGCAGGAGCTAAAGATTAGCTTGATTTGTCACACTTACTTAGAAACATATCGTGAAATATGTTGTTTTGCATCGACAACCATCACTGCCCAAGGATGAGCTGCGACCAGCCCATGTGTGTCGCTGTGCTTCCAGTGTACAACCTACTAACTCTAACCCTAACTGTACACCTTTGGACCGTGGGAAGAAACTGGAGCACACAGAGGAAATCTTTGCAGTCACGGGGAGAAGGTACAAACTCCTTATAGACAATAACGGGAATTGAAAATCGTTGAATGATCAGGGATTAAAACAGGAGGTGCCCCCTGAGGTAAAAGATACTCTTAAATGATGGAACAGCTATAAAGAATACCCCCTGTTCTTTGCAACACACACAAAATGCTGATGGAATGCAGCAGGCTAGGCAGCATCTATAGAGAGAAGCACTGTTGATGTTTCAGGCCGACGAAGGGTCTCAGCCCAAAACATCGACAGTGCTTCTCCCTATAGATGCTGCCTGGCCTGCTGCGTTCCACCAGCATCTTGAGTGTGTTGCTTGAATTTCCAGCATCTGCAGATTTCCTCCTGCTTACTTTTTAAACCCTCCTGTTCTTTTTATGTTCTTAATTAATATATTTTTGTTTTTTGTGGTCCAGTAACTTATCCACTTTGTCACCCAAATCTACGAAGATGAAAGAGAACAGCTTATTGTGGGGTGATGGTTTAAAGCAAAGGTTAATTTGCTCTCTCTATAATTTGCTAATAGATGTTATTTTTCCTTGGTTTACTCCTTCTACTTTCTTATACCAGCGACAAAGCAAACCACACAGTCGAGTGCACACTACGGTGTCCAAAGGTGATCCATGATTTTACGTGCAAATTATTGCCCACACAACAAACCAGTTCAGGATGCCATGTCTGACTGCACAGTGACCAGTACTATCCCACAAACACTACACGTCGGTGGGAACCAGCGTGTGGTTGTTGGACCATAAGAACATAAGAAATAGGCCAGTCAGCCCATTGAGTCTTCTCTACCATTCAGTCATGGCTGATTTATTTTCCCTCTCAACCCCATTCCCCTGCATTCCACCCATAACCTTTGACACCCTTACTAATCAAGAACCTATCAGCCTATGCTTTAAATATACCCAAAGACTTGGCCTCCTCAGCCATCTGTAAGAATGAATTCCGCAGATTCCCCATCTTCTGGCTTAAGAAGTTCCTCCTCTTCTCTTTTCTAAAGGGACGTCCTCCTACTCTGAGGCTGTTCCCACTGCCTCAGGAAAGCAGCCAACGTAATCATTGACCTTTGACATCCTGGCCATTGTGTCTTCTCCTCACTCAACGCCCATACGGCCAAAGACACGAAAGCTTGAAGGCACGTACCATCAACCTCAAGGACAGTTTCAATTCCTCCATTATAAAAGTCCTGAGCAGACCTCTTGCAAGATAAAGATGGACTCCTAATCTCTCAGTCTATCTTGTCATGGCTCTTGAATTTTGTCCTCCTGCACTGAGTTTTCTCTGTAAATGCAACATTACATTCTGCATTCATTGCCTTTTGTATTTATGTATGGAATGATCTGTGTGAGCAAAAGCCTTCAATGTTTCTCAACATGTGACAAAAATAAGCCAAATACCAATTACCAATCCATTCCAAATGGAGGTACCAGTAGACTGCAGATTAAAGATTTGCACAAAGGACTACTGTTCACATCCCTGGCTCCCTGAGCTGGTTAGATGTGGTTGAGCAAAACCAATCTCTGCTAATCATTTAGGAACATTTAGAACAGAGTCGTAGAGTTCCTTCTGCCTTGATAAAGCAGATGACATAACCAAAGATCTCCAGCTGATCACACCATTCGCTAAAGAAATCGGGCATGTCCCCTTTGACACTCACCGATTTTTCTGATCTACCATAAAAAGCATCCTAACAATCAGGGCTTGGGTTGGCAACTGCTCTGCCCAAGACCACGTGAAACTGCAGTGAAATGCAGACAGACCTCAGCATATCATGGAAACCACCCTCCCCTCCATGGACTCTGTCTACACTTCTCATTGTCTTGTCAAAGCAGATGGCATAATCAAAAGCTCCACCCACCCCAGACATTCTCTCTTCTCCCCTCTCCTATTGGTCAGAAGATACACATTCTACCAGGCTCAAGTTCAGCTTCTACCACATATTATAAGAGTATTGAACCAACCCCTAGTAAGATAAGATGGGCTCTTCATCTTACAATCTAACTCACTGTAACCTTGCACCTTATTTTCTGCCTGCACTGCACTTTGTAACATTTTATTCTGCATTCTGTTATTGTTTTCCTTTGTGCTATCTCAGTGCACGATTGTGATGAAATGATTTGCATGGACGGCATGCAAATCAAAAGCTTCTCATTGCAGCTCAGTGCATGTGACAATAATAAACCAATTGTTCAATTTAGCCTACATCCACACCAGACCGGATAATCTTGAAAACGCTGGTTTCGCATAATAATGATAGGCGTCCACACCAGGCGTTTTGAAAATACCTCTGTCCACATTAAAGCAGGTATTTCGGCTAATCGCCTCCTACTGTGCATGCGCAGGACACATCTACAGAAAACAAGTGACAGGTTTGGTGTCGAATCTTGCCATGAAAGACTGGGTGCGTGTTTGTCCAGTTACCAACTAGAAAAACTTAAAAGGAAATTGCCAAATGACAGACAGCTGTTGGCTCTTTCGCAGGAGGACTTAGAACTAAAAAAAACAAATACTGGACTGTATGAAAGCAACCAACAGTGAGTTCACGGACAGTATTGGAAACATTTCCTACAGCCATAGTCACTTCACTGATAAAAGGGACGACAGCTACAACTAAATGCAGTAAGGCTTGTTACTGGGCAAAAGTGAAATTTGCTGTTACCTCATTTGTTTGCCTTTACTTTTGTCATGTCTTTCTGTATCATTTTGCTGTTTTCAACATGTCAATAAAATGAGTTACTGGACAAAAGTAATTTTATTTTTAACCTGAGTAAAAGTGAAACTCACAGTTTTCCTTTTTTGGCTTTAACATTTTCGCGTCTATGCCAAACATAAGCTACTACTTAAAAATTACATTTTGGAAATAGCGACAATTGCATCTATTGAATGTTTGCACAAGCAATACATTAATAAAGCATCTTGTTCAATGTATAAAACATGTCTGCATCAGTGTTATCTTGTATTTCCATACAATGTTACATTAGGCTGTAACACATCTATTGTCAGAGAAGTACTTTCATAAATAGGTAAACCACCTTCATACAAGCAAGGACAGAAAACAGAGCAAAGTGAGTATACTTATTTTTTCAGTAAGTTATGGGTCAAAGTATTTGGTTAGTACCTTTCTAACTCTTCTGGCTTCAGTCTCATTGTCGTCTGTTCTGAATAGATTGTGTGGGGGGTTGAAATTCTCTGTCATACTGCAAAGCTGCAGTAACATTCTGCTCAAAGACAGTCTCCTGAAGCCGTCCGCCATTGTTGTTGTGGTGTTGGAGGTTGCGTTCAAGAAAACTATGAAATGCCGCACTGCCGCTACCATCTGTTCCAACACGTCATGACAGTGTTTTTAAAAAGTTCTGGTTGCCACGTACACACTACACTGGCCGATTGGCATTTTCAGATTTACACACTCTGGCGAGTGTTTTAGAAAAGCTCTGTTTTCGGGGGAGGTAAACGCTGTTTATGTGGATGGAGGGTCAAAACAAAAAGAAAAAGCTTCAGTTACAGATTTATCCAGTCTAGTGTGGACATAGCCTTAGAGTTATACCACATGGAAAAGACCCTTCAGCCCAACTGGTCTATGCCAACCTGGATCCCATTCTAAGTTCCTCATATTTTGCCCACACACTGTATCTGGATGTTAGTTCCTCAAAGTGTTGTGGAACTTGCAACAGTATGGGCCAAAAAACTTAACAAACTTTGTAAGGATCAAACAGCCACAGACATGGTATAATTTATTTTTCAGAGGTCACTTACCCAGGAGACCGTGGGCATTGGAGGAAAGTCCTTTGCTGTTGAGAATGTAGAACCCAAGGTGATCCTTCTGATATGGGGCCGGGTTTTTATACTGATGAACCAGGATTACAAAGGAGATGTAATCATTTATTGTCACGGTGACATTGGACTTTGCTGTCACCGACACCACCAAACCTTCACTCTCCACCTCAATTGTTCTGTCACACGATAGGATGAACCTGTCTCGACTGTCAAAGATTACCTTGTGGGGTGTGATTTGGATGTAGGACCGGGAGGGTTTACTGATAATGACTGTGATGGTATTGAAGTAGGTCCGTTGTTTCTTATGACCACTAGGAGGTGCCGGAGCTCCAATTAGTTGTCCATTGACTGTTACACCTTAGGGAAACAGGAAAGCGAGACGATTGTTAGACAGTGCAATGCTGAAATTCAAGACATGACAAAAAGAAATCAAGAAGGTGAAAAATATTGTGCCAATCCTGTTTGACATCACCGCCAATGTTAGTTGGCGACAAAGCAGTTGACAGTGTTTCAAGAAGGCAGCATCCATCATTAAGGATCCTCACTATCTGGGCCATGCCCTCTTCTCATTACTACCATCAGGAAGGAGCTACAGAAAGCTGAAGACCCACACTCCTCATATTGGGAACAGCTTCTTCCCCTCTGCCATCAAATGTATGTGCGCTGTACCACCATGTGTCAAAACAGCATACATGTGTCAGTGATGAGAAAACCTGATTCTGATCGATCCAGTGCAGGTAGACAAATATGGTCCAAGGTCACAATGCAGTGCATTGGAAGATCAGGAGTTCATCTGAGAGCTCTGAGTAGCACTTGAGAGTTTTTGCAAGAAGTTTATTCAAGAGTCTGATAGCAACGTTAATTAAAAAGAATCAGACAGACACTTGATAGGAAGACATGTGGAAGGAAAGAAAAGGGTTAGATATGTCGAACAAAGGTTTTTTATGGGCATAACATGGAAAATCTTCTTTATAATTCTATGATTTTCCATCTTAGGAATTAATCAAGCATTTAAGATTTCTCTAACATCTTACCTGAGTTGTCATGATCAGACACCAGTCTGAGCACATCTCCCGGCTGACCATCTATGTTAAAGCACACCGACAATTTGCTCAAGGGGAAGTCAGCAATAAAATGTGGGTCCCCATCAGCTGGATGATAAAGAAACACTTCAGTTTGAATGAGTGGCAGTGAACAAACAACAGTAAGTTCAGTAAAAGGACAAATGTGAACACATCAACACTGCCTCATATTTTTGCAATCTTTCCGCACTACTTATGTTTTATATATTTCTTATTGTAATCTAAAGCTTATTTAAAAATATATTGCACTGTACTGCTGCTGCAGAACAGTTAAATGTTATGATATTCTGTATGTCCGTGGTAATAAGCCTGATTTTGATTCTAGTTCTGATTCGGACAATTCAACCTAGTCATCAGAAATTATTTGATTTGATCCTCTCATGTTTCATGACATCACTGAAAAGGTCCACATTTATCCACCATCACCACTTGCCCAACCTGAGTCACTCACTGGGCCATTTCAGAGGGTATTTAAGAGTGAGGCTAAAGTTTTCTAACTTTGCCACGGACTGTCCCAAGCCCATTGGCAAAAGGATTGGAAATGGAGCTTTTAACCACATCTTGAAAAACCCCAGTTCTACAGAAATACCAATGGAAACTCCAAAGAGCTCACCCCTGGGTGGGAAAGGAACTTCGATGGACTACACCTAGGGACAACTTGAAAGACTAGCCCAGGATAGTGGACTCTGGCAGCTTACTATTGGCAGTGTAACTTCCTCGAATTTTTCAACGAAGTTACAGGAAAGTTGAAAAAAGGCAAGGCAGTAGATATTGTCTACGTGGACATTAGCAAGGCATTTGACAAGGTTCCACATGAGAGACTGGTCAAGAAGGTTCAGTAGCTTGGCATTCAAGATAAGGTAGTAAATTAGATTAGACAACTTTGTGGAAGAAGCCAGAGAGTGGTAGTAGATGGTTGCCTCTCTGTCTTACTGGTAACTAGTGGATTGGGATGGGTGCTGAGTCTATTGTCATTGGTCATCTATTTCAATGATCTAGATCAGGGGTCGGCAATGTTTACCACTGAAAGAGCCAATATGGACCCATTTCCCACAGAAAAGAAAACACTGGGAGCCACAAAACCCGTTTGACATTTAAAATGAAATAACACTGCATACAACAGTTTTTTTTTGCCTTTATGCTATGTATAAACAAACTATAATGTGTTGCATTTATGAAATTGATGAACTCCTGCAGAGAAAACGAAATTACATTTCTGCATGCAACAAAAACATTTTGAACTCCAAAAAAAAGATGTTGGGTTGGAGGTTACTCCATAGGTAGCCTACCTTGGATCGAAGAATTAAAAGAAATCGCGCACTGGTGGGTGTCAGGCATTGGCAGTGGTGATGTATATTAATAGCGATAAAAAACACGTTGTAGCGCTACACGCAGCACTAAAATAAAGACACTGCAGTCAAAGGTAACTTTATTCGAACTAAACAGCCTTGATTTAAAGCCTCCCTCAACCCGTCCCCGTGGGCGCGGATGCTCCAAAAGACACGTACTCACAAACCCCCGTAGGCTATATCCCTTAGCCAGAACGGTGACTAATTGTGAGCCGGTTCGGATGTGCCAGGAAATGGGGTCTCCACAACGTTTTTAGATTGTACAAGATCACCATAATCTTCAAATTTCGAATTACATTTCAAAAACTAACAAACTACGGGGAGCCGCAGCACAGAGATCAAAGAGTCACATGCGGCTCCGGAGCCACGGGTTGCCGACCCTTGATCTAGATGATAATGTGGCTAACTGGATCAGCAAATTTGCAGGTGACACCAAGACTGGGGGGGTGTGTGGTGGACAGCAAGGAAGATTATAGTGGCTTGCAGCCCAAAATGGGCTGTAAAAATGGCAGATGACATTTAATTCAGACAAGTGCAAGGTGTTGCACTTCAGTAGGACCAACACAGAAAATGGTAGAGCACTGAGGAGTGTGGTAGAACAAAGGGATCTGGGAATAAAAGTCCATAATTCAATGGAAGTGGTGTCACAGGTAGGTAGGGTTGTAAAGAAAGCTTTTGGCACATTGGCCTTCATAAATCAAAGAATTGAGATCAGGAGATGGGATGTTATGTTGAATTTGTATAAGATGTTGATGAGGCCCAATTTGGAGTATTGTGTGCAGTTTTGCTCACCTACCTGCAGGAAAGATGTAATTAAAGTTGGAAGAGTACAGAGAAGTTTACAAGGATGTTGCCGGGTTATATGGGAAGATTGAATAGGTTAGGAATTTATTCTTTGGAATGTAGTGAGGAGATTTGATAGGTGTCTCCCCTTCCCCCTTTTACAAAGGTAGAACGTTCCTATGAAACCTTTCTTAAGTTGAAATGGCGTAAAGCGAAGAACCATTCATTTATATGGGAAAAAATTTGAAAAAGTGAAAATCCTCTTTGTAATGCAAAAACAAGTTACTAATGTAGGTCTTTTGTAAAAGCGAAGTAGCGTAAAGCAAACATTCGTAAAGCGGGGGGCACCTGTATACAAAATTATGTGGGATATAGGCACAGGAAATGCAAGCAGGCTTTTTGCACTGATGTTGGGAGGATGCAAACAGAGGTCATGAGTTCAGGATGAAAAGTGAAAAGTTTTAAGGGGAACATGAATGGAACCTTCTTCACTCAGTGGGCATGAGAGTGAGGAACGAGCTGCCAGCACAAGTGGTGCATGCACACGCAATTTCAATGCCTAAGGGAAGTTTGGATAGGTACGTGGATGGTTGGGGTATGGAAGGCTATCATCCTGCTGCAGGTCGATGGGAATAAACAGTTTAAATGGCTTGGTGTGGGCCAGATGGGACAAATGGCCTGTTTCTGTGCTGTACTTTTCTATGACTTTATGACTCTATGTGTGGGGCAAGTTTTTTTACACAAAGAGGAGTGGGTGCCTGGGGTGGCACATGAATGTGTAGGAAATGGAGGACATGGACATTGTGCAGGCACAAAGGACTAGCTAGGCTGCCATTTGATTAATAATTTAGTTGGTTCAGTACAATATTGTGGACTGAAGGACCTGTTCTGTGTTCTATGCTCTAAGTAGTTCCTTAAGGAATAGTCAAGTATGAATACATATTTTGGTTTAGCTGGTATAATAAATATTTCTGTACACATCAAGCTGATTTTATACAGTGAATAACAGATTAAGAGATCTACACTCTTCAGCATTCTCTTAGAAGGGAGTTCCTGAAGTCGAATTCAAACTAACACACCTTAGGTAATTATCACTCTGGTGAAATGATGGTTCTGACACTGTAATCTCTACTGCAGCAAAACTTCAAACGACAGTTCTAAATTACAAGCTGATAAGTCTTTAATGTAGCTGTTCAAAGTTTTAGCTCCTACCTGATGTTTTTGAAATCACCACAGTTTTCTTTTTCTTTCTTGAAGAGGTAGTGTCTAGATTAAGAAAGGTCAGTGTTAAATCAGTTTTAAAACTTAATTCTTGCACAATTAACATCTGGGAGTTGGCTGGTGTTAACTTCTGCAGGATAATTATAACCATTACCGAAAATGTTAGCTTGTATGTAATTGATTATGCGGCGCTTTGCTTCTTCTATTGCTCTTCCATTTTTCCTCATGGTCTTTTCCACCTCCTCTTCCCTCGACACCGATCTCTGTTATTACAACCAACTTCTCACTAAGACATTACTTCTGTCACCCTTTGCGGCTCCAATGTTGTATACTTCGCTTCCACCAGCTGTCTCCTCTTCTCCTTCGAGTTTGCTTCTGTAATCCTCAAAATTACCACTCTAATTCCAAAAACATGAGATTCTGTAGATGCTGGAAATCTTGAGCAACACTCACTTTGCTCAAGTTGTACAACTCAAATTCTCATCATCATTATTATTATTATTAATAACATATACAACTCATATATGGTGAAAATAAATTTACTTTGAATTTTCACCTGAAATTCTGGAGAAACACAGCAAGTCAGGCAGATTCCATGGAGGAGAATAAACCATCGATGTTTCCGGCCAAGACCCTTCATCAGGACTTTAATATAATTTCCTACTGTCCTATCTGAATTTCAATTCCTCTGTCAAGTGTCCAACAAATGTTACAGTAACACAGCAGTTCTTATCAAAGACATTAATACCTTAAACACAATAGACAATAGGTGCAGGAGTAGGCCATTTGGCCCTTTGAGCCAGCACCGCCATTCAATGTGATCATGGCTGATCATCCACAATCATTACCCCGTTCCTACCTTCTCCCCATATCCTTTGACTCCGCTATCTTTAAGAGCTCTATCTAACTTTTTCTTGAAAGCATCCAGAGAATTGGCTTCCACTGCCTTCTGAGGCAGAGCATTCCATAGATCCACAACTCTCTAGGAGAAAAAGTTTTTCCCGAACTCTGTTCTAAATGGCCTACCCCCTTATTCTTAAACTGTGGCCTCTGGTTCTGGACTCCCCCAACATCAGGAACATGCTTCCTGCCTCTAGTGTGTCCAACATATTCTGCAGATGCTGGAAATCCAGAGTAGCACACACAAAATGCTGGAGGAACTCAGCAGATCAGGCAGCATCAATGCAGAGGAATAAATAGTTGACATTTAGGACCAAGACTCTTCGTCAGAACTGGAGAGGAAGGCAGAAGAACACAGAATAAGAAATTGGTGGGAGTGGAAGGAGTACAAGCTGACAGGTGATAGGTGAAGCCAGGTGAAAGGGAAAGGTAGCGGGTGGGGAAGGAGAGATGAAGTGAGAAGCTGGAAAGTGATAGGTGGAAAAGTTTAAGAGCTGAAGAAAAAGAAATCTGATAGGAAATGACTATCATTGCAGCAGAAATAGAAAATATGCTCCCCACCCCTTCTGCACCTGCCTGCATTCTCTGCATTGAGTAGCCTCATCACCGACCTTTAATGTCTTCCACTATTTTCTAGCTGAGTGGGACAAATAACTTCACTCGTCTCAACACTGAACAAATTCAACAACCTATAGACTCAGTTTCAAGGGCTCTACAACTCAAGCTCTCCATATTATATACTATTTAGTTATTATTATTATTAAATCAGAATTTTTTCCCAGCCAAGCACACTAATTTCTCAATTGCTAAGAAGTTTTGGACTATTCCAGTGGTGTCTAGTATTGCGGCTTTCTGAAGATTTACATAAATATTACTGTGTAGCCCTAATTGATTAATGCTATTGTGTAGTGCCTTTGGGATGATACCAGTTGTAGATATTACTATTGGGACAATGTATATCTTGTTCATGTTCCATAGTCTTTCAATTTCCTCTTTTAATTCAGCATATTTCTGTTTCTTTTCACTCCTTGATTTCAGTAAGTTATGTGTGTTTGGGATGGCTACATCTACTGAATAATTTGTTCTTGCTTGTTTATCCTGTATTATTATATCTGGACATTATTATGGATTGTCCCATCTGTAATAACTGATCAATCATAATATAATTTATGGTTTTCTGACTAAAACTGGATCACTTTTGTATTTATAGTAAAGTATGATTTCTTTTGAGTTTGTATTTTAATTCAGCATGTTATTATTATCTTTTTTTGTGTATTTGTAGTTTGTCTTTATTTGCATATTGGTTGTTTGTCAGTCTCTGTGCATAGATTTTCATTAATTCTATCGTACTTCTTTGTTCTACTGTGAATTCCCACAAGAAAATGAATTTCAAGGAAGTATACGGTGACATATACATAGTTTGATAATAAATTTACTTTGAACTTTGAATCTGTTTGGTTGTGAATCCAATCACAATAGCATCACCTCTTCCTTCTCCCGCAACCACAAGTCTCCAAATTTCTTCCTATATCTCCTTTCTGTTTCTCATCTAATGCTGGCCTTGTCAAAGTCGCGGAACACTTAGTTACTTTACACACATGCATACACACACACACACACACACACACACACACACACGCTGATGAACAAACTTACGCAATTGTAGATTGTAAGCTATTTTGAGCCCGTATCTAAGTAAGGATGTGTGGGCTGTGAAGAGGGTCCAGAGGAGGTTCACGCAAATGATCCCAGGAATAAAAAGCTTGACACATGAGTTCATTTAATGTATCTGTGCCTGTACTCACTGGAGTTCAGAATGAAACGTGGGGGGGGGGGGGGGGGTGAAATCTCAGTGAAACTTACCAGATACTGAAAGGACTGGGCATGATTGATGTGGCAAAGATGTTTCCATTGGTAGGAGCATCTAGCATCCAAAGGCAAAGCCTCAGAATAAAGGAACTTCTCAATAAAACTGAGATAAGATTTTCTTCAGCCAGAGGGTGGTGAATCTGTAGAACTTTTTGCCAGAGAGGGCTGTGCAGTTCAAGTCATTGGGTGTATTTAAAGAGGAACACGGAGAACGTGCAGGCAGACAGTATTACTTTAGACTGGCATCTTGGTCGGTGCACACAGGGTGGAATGAAGGGCCTGTTCCTGTCATGTTCTATGTTAAATACTTCTGTTGTAGCCGGTCCTTTGATTAGGAATGCAATAACAGAGTCACCAAGTTGTACAACCCACTGTGCCCAGGCTGACCAACATGCCTATCCATACCACTCCCACTTACCTACATTAATTCCATATTCTCCTCTGCCCCGTTTATTCAAGTACCTGTCCAGACACTTCTCAAATGTTGTTGCAGTTCCTGCCTCCAACACCTCCTCTAGCAGCTCATTGAAAATACTTGTTGTATGAAAAGTTAAACCTCCTCCCTCACCCTTTAACCAATGCCCTCTAGTTTAAGACACCCCTGCAATGGACTTTGGCTATCTACCCTATCTCAGAATTTTATATAATAATGATTATGCTTATATGGCGAGAGAGGGATAAAAACTGTGGAGGGGAGGGAGGAAGGGAGATAGAGGAAGGGAGGGACAGAGAGGGGGGAGAGAGGGAGAGAGAGGGGGCACAGAGAGAGAATGAGAGAAAGCACAATCTGATGGGCACTTGCAGTTCCAGTAGTATATTGTGTGGCGTGACTTACTGATTGTTTGATAAGTACTATGTTGTCCCATTTACTATTTTATTAATCATTCTTTATTTCTGCATTTTCTTATTTATATAACTTTATTAAAGTAACTTCATTAACTTTATTAAAGTGCAGTAATAACCTTTAACACATCTACAGTGATCGCTTTGTTTGTGGATACCTCTTGCTGCATATCACAGAATAAGGAATGAATTTTAAAATATTTTTGCTGCATCATTTGACAAATAGAAATTTGATATAAGCAGTGATGCACTTGCTGTATAAATTGACTTTACCTGGTTGATTTACATTGCGTGGACTCTGCACTCCCTCATCATTCACCTCAGGGACAGAGATTTCCTTCTCTTTGTTTAGGCTGCTCTGTTCTTCTACCCCCTTCACTGTCAGTGTTGTGAGGGGTGTGAGAAAATGGTATTCCAGTGATAGATTTCTTGCTTTCCCCGAAATAATTTCCTTTATTTTGCTGTTGCCATTCTTTAGCCGTGACCTCAGCAAATCTTTGATGACCAGGAAGCCCCATGCCCTCCGGATTAAGTTACCGTTGCTCGGCTTCCCTTCGACACTGCTTGGCATTTCTCTGCTCTCATCGACAGGGACGTCCGTCTCCAACGTGAGTTGCTTGTCACTGGTGCTTGCTGTTACTTCTACATGGAGCTTATCAACTGTGCCATTGACCAGTTTGCCCGCGATCACAAGCTCTGACCCGTTGAAGTAGTTTGTGAAGAAATTCTGCGTCACGTACTCCACCGCATCTTCAGAATAATCCACACGGATGTCCGAAAGGAGCGGTGTCCCGATTTCATTGAAGAATCCCTTCAGCTGGGCGGCAGCATCTAAGTCTTCACTGATTCTCCGCATCACCCCACAGTTTTCCAGAGACATTCGCTCCAGGAGCCTATAGTCCACATCCCTCCCTATCCCCAGACTGAAGAGACAGAACTTTTTCTCAATAGCTTTTCTTGTGTTGCTCAAAATCTTCTGAGGCTGAACCTCAGAGATAGTTGGACGCCCATCGGTCAAGAAGATGATTAAAGAAATTGTTCGAACAGTTTTATCTTGCTGGGCGATATAATCCTTCAGCAACTTAGATCCAGTCTCAATGGCATCATTTATATTAGTACCTAAGAAACAAAGGAGAATTTAAATGAGGATATCTCAAGTCCTTCAGTACCTGAAAAGATACAAAAACAATTTTATTGATCAAGGGGTATGGAACTGGTATTGGAATTCTGGCACACGCAAACATTTTTTTTTGTCACGCGGCGTGCAGTGCCATCCTCGATTCCTTAAACCACACCCATAATAAAGTGATACATAATGATTATCTTTACTGCTAAACGAAGCAGTGAATTTTTTTTACAACCCCGGAGCAGTGAGATGTTTTCACAGGAAATATCTCACAGTGACTTTACGCCAGCTAGATGGTTGCAAGAACACTTGATGTTGGATGATATGCTGTGAAATCCTTACAGACCTGGTGTACACTTCAAGATTTTTTTAGTGAAAGGTTACAATACCAGTACTATTTAGAAATCGTTATTTTTCAATTGTCCTCATAGAAGCTTAATACTAATAATTTTTGAACAGGTTTTTCTAAAATGATTCACTTATTCCAATCTAAATGTCATATTTTTATTAATGGTAAAATAATGAATACACATAAAAAGCAACAGGACTCACCCTTTTTCTTTAAAAAAAGATGTCCAAAATTATTTACTAATTAATTTATCAATGATAATCTTTGCTCAAAATTACCATGGCACACAAAAGAATTTTTAGATTATTGCTTATTTAAGCTCACACTCTATAAAAGGTTTGTCACCTCTTATAGTACAAGTTATGTTTAACCTCATATACACCTCATTTTCCATCTGAGTAGTCTCCAGCCCCTTGGCATGAACATTGAATTCTCCAACTTCCAGAAATTCCCTCCCTCTCTCTTCCCCCTTCCCTGTTTCACTCTGCCTCCTCCTCCAGCTGCCTATCACCTCTCTCATGATCCTGCCTTTTTTTACTACACATGGTGCTTTCCCCTTACATTCCTTCCTCACCTTCCCTGCCTATCCCCTTCCCCATCCCTTGATCTTTCCTCTTATTGGTTTTTCACCTGGCATCTACCAGCCTTCTCCTTCCCACCCTCCCCCCACCTTCTTTATAGGGCCCCTGCCCCCTCCCTCTTCAGTCCTGACGAAGGGTCTCGGCCCGAAACATTGACTGCTCGTTTCCACGGATGCTGCCCGACCCGCTGAGTTCTTCCAGCTTGTTGTATGTGTTGCTTTGACCCCAGCATCTGCAGTGTTCTTTGTGTTTATGTATAACCTATTGTGTATTTGATAGTTCAATAATTTTAAGTATTTTGTTTGATTAAGCATTCTTAGTTAAATAATTCAGTGTGGATTATATGTAAAAGTACGTGAATGGCATATGTCATCACACCACTAAATCACACGTACGTGTGCCCTGCTTAAAGTAAAACCGAAGTTAGACTTGCATTTCCAGCTCCCTTGTGATCCTTTCAATTGGTTTTTATGTTTTAGAGTTACAAAGCACAACATAGCCCATCTGTGCTGAGCACGTTCCCACGATCAGCAATGCAGAGTTGTGCAACCCACTGCGTCGATGAATCAGAATCAGGTCTTTTATCACTGTGGTGGAATTGCTGTTTGCAGCAGCAGTACAGTGCAAGACATAAAAACTACTATAACTTGCAAGAAAGGAACTTTACATAATAAGAAAAAGTGGCTTTAATCACTGACCACCATGCCTATTTATACTAATCCCACTTAATTTCATATCCCTCTACGCGTAGCTCAATCAACAACCTGTCCAGATGCTTCTTGAGGGACACAGATTGGCTAAATGCACACTATCTTTTCACCAGAGTTGGGGAATCAAGAACTAGAGTCCATAGGTTTAAGAGGAGGGGAGAGGGATCTGAGGGGCAACTTTTTCTGTATATGGAAGGTGCTGTAAGAGTAAGTAACTGAGGCAAGTACATTAACAACATTTAAAAGGTACATGGATAGGAAAGGTTTACAGGGATATGGGCCAAATGCAGGCAAATGAGGCTTGTTTAGATGAGCATCTTGGTCAGCACGGACCAATGGACCAATGGACCTGCTTCCATTCTGTATGACTGTGAAATTTAATAATGTTGCTGTTCCTGCCTCTATTACCTTCTCTGGCAGCTTGTTGCAGATATCAACTAAATTTTGTGTGAAAAATTCACCCCTCAGGGAAAATGTACCCGTTAGTTCACCATTACAGAGTAAAAGCATTATGATGTGATCGATTTTCTAAGTTGTAGTGGCTGGGGGAGGTTGGAATTTAGAAGGCATTGGGGAAGATTGAGGCTTCATTTGAGAAGAAGTGGATCTGGTATTTAAGGAAGGATTGCATTTTGGCTGCTACATGTATGTTAAAGATCCCAATAGGCCTGTGGGATAGGGAAACACGAGGATATAAAGGAAGGTGGATATTGCATTAGAGCAACCACAGGAGACATTGCAAAATCTGATATATGTCTACTTTCTGTCTCCTATTGGGCAGAAAGCTTGGGTGCGCATACCACCTGGATCAAGGGCAGCTTCTATCCCTAGTTATCAGACTCTTGAATAATCTTTGTATACAATAAAGAAAAATTCTTGATCTTTCAGTCATCCCATACTGACCCTTGCTCTTCATTTGTCTATCTGCACTGCCCTTTCTTAGAGCACCACACATAAAATGATGGAGGAACTCAGCAGGTCAAGTAGAATCTATGGAATGAATAAATTGTCAACACTTCGGGCCGACATCCAGTCAGGCAGAACCGAAAAGGAAGGGGAAAGATGCTGGAATAGGAAGGTGGAGGGAGGGAAAGGAGCACAAGCTAGAAGGTGATAATTGAAGCCAGGTAGGTGGGGGGGAGGAGGGCTGATGTTAAAAGCTGGGAGGTGATAGGAGGAAAAGGTAAATGGTTGGAGAAGAAGCAATCCACTAGGAGAGGAGAGTGGACCATGGAAGAACGGGAAGGTGGAGAGGCACCAGGGAGAGGTGACAGGCAGGAGAGGAGAGGAGGTAAGGGGGGGGGGGCATAGTGGGGGCATGAAGAAGAGGGAAGGAGGAGGGGGAAAATTACTAGAAGTCAGAGAAATTGATGCTCATGCCATCAAGTTGCGGGCTACCTAGACGGAATACAAGGTGTTGCTCCTCCAACCTATGAGTGAGTGGTCTTATTGCAGCGGAAGAGGAGGCCATAGACTGACATGTCAGAAAGGAAATAGGGATTGGAATTGATTCTGCTGTTTTATTTTCCTTTTAGACTTCCTCAATGCACTTACGCATGGAACGTTCTGTCTGGATGAGCCACAAACAAGAATTTTTCACTGTATCTCAGTACATGTGACAATAGTAAATCAATTACCAATTAGCAAGAGGTGAAAAATAAGTTTGGTGGAAGGACAGGTAACTTGTACATCAGTGTAATTTATACACTAGTGCACTAGTCTACTAAAGTTAGGTTACATATGGGGCCTCCATTGCACAGAATCTCAAGAGACTGCAGAGAGTTGTAGATTCAGCCAGTTCTATCATGGGCATAGCCCTCTCCACTATCACAGACATCTTTAAGAGGAGATGCCTCAGGAAGGCGGCATGCATTACTGAGGATCCCCTGTATCCGGGGCATGTCTTCTTGTTACTACCATTGGAGAGGAGGAACAAGAGCCTGTAAAACCCACGCTCAAAGATTCAGGAACTGCTTCTTCACCACTGCCATCTGATTCCAGAATGAACCATGAACATTGCCTCATTATTCCTTTATTTAATTTGGTAATTTTTAGTAAATTAAATATTTTGCGATGTACAGTTCAGCTGACACAACATCAAAATCAGTGACAATAAACCTGATACTGGTTATAATTCTGGAAGACAACAATCTTTTTCAAACTTCCCTGCCTGAATTTTCGTGTTTGTTCATATTTTACTGAATTTGAAACGATCAAACTGTAAAGCCCATTAAAACAAAGTTCCATTTTCCAAAGAGTGAGATTTTGCTTTTGAGAGGGGGAGGTCATAAATTAAATTAAGTTAAAATCATTAAAACTTTTTACCTCCTGAAGGTGACATCAGGTAGATGTACTTTCTGGCATCCAGGAGGGTCTCCTGGGTGACAGGGACAAGGCTTCCGTGCTTCCAGACCTTGATGCGCCCAGAGAAATTGATGATGTTGAAGTGATCAATGGGTCGAAGGTCTTTGAGGATAGTGAAAAGGGCATCTTTAGTCTGCAAACATTATCTGTTGTTTAGTGAAAGGAGTTTGTACACAAAGTCATCAAAGCCCCATTTCTAAACTGTATTTTGGCCAGGTTAGAGAAGTCATTTATAGAGCACCTTCACATTCTACACACATGATATCCACGTATTATACCTAATATGTGCATTTGTTAAAGAGTGGACAGTGTGGCTGTTCAAAAAGACATAAGTCACTGAGCAGCAGCAGGACATATCAGGGTTTATTAAGGGTAGATTTGAATAACGAGGTCTTATACAGCTGTACTCTACTCGGGTGACCATATCTAAAGTAGGGTGTGTATCTTTGTTTCCCCTTACCTAAGGAAGGATGTATTTGCCATTGAGGAATTGCAGTGAAGATTCACTAAACTGACTCAAGGATGGCGGATTTGCTGTAAGAGGAGAGATTCGATCGACTGGGACTGTATTCGTTAAAGTTTCGAAGAGTTATTTCATCCAAGCAGACAAAATTCTTAGAAGGACTGACAGATTGGAGGAAGCAAGTTTTAGATGTAAACTTGTTATTGTAAGTACCTACAAAAAGGGTAGTACTCACACCGTAAGTCGGGTGCATATATCCTGAAACTTGGAAAACAGTGACATTACAGGTTGGACCAAGTTATGGGCAATAATGACGCATTGTATAAGCAATGCTCAAACCTTAAATATAGGACCATAAAACAGGACCAGTATTAGACCATTAATTTCATTTTTTGTACCAGTAGAGCCACCCCACCCCCTCTGCTTATGTGCCCGGCCTTTCAATACAATGTGTATCATTGGATATTAAGCTCCCAACTACAATCTTCTTTTAGCCACGACTCAGAGACACCCACAACGTTATACCTGCCAATCTCTAACTGAGCTACACGATCAACTACTTTATTCTGTACACTGTGTGCCTTCAAATATAACACCTTCAGTCCTGTATTCTCATCACCCTTTTCAAACTTTGCCCCTATGTTACCGGAAGTTAAACTAGTCACCCTTTCTAAACTTTTTGCAATTTTTTGTGTGTTCTGAAAACTTTGTAACCTCTCTTGCATTCTCCTTCTCTTTTACTTCAGGCTCCTCTACCTTCTGCGTGACAGTCGCTGTGAGGTGATGGATGGCCCATGAGATGGGGATCTTTGATAGCGGACATACTCACATTTCATTAAGTTTATTTTCTTCTAAGTTATGAATGATTTATGTTCACTTAAATTTATGTTAAGTTATGATTGAAATTGTCTGTTAATGCACTGCACTAGTGCTGTAAAAAGATAATGGCATTTTCATGGCACTTATAACTGGTGTAAGTATGCCTGTGATGACAATAAACTTGAACTTGAGTGGCACCATCCTTCTACTGTGCAGGGAGCAGGTTTGGGTATCAGAACATATTGATCCATGCACAGTGGCTCACAACCCTCCTGGATGGAGCCAAGCTTGGAATCTCAGCAAGGTCTAGCCCATTATGTTTTTCTCAAATCCCCTCACCTCTAAAGTGTGCAGAACCATCTTATCTCTAAGCAGTTTGATGCTGATGAACAGACTGAAATCATGTGTTGCTCCAGAGTCCCTCTGCATCAGGCAGTCCACAGTTAATGTGGCACTAACAGGGTACTTGGAGGCACATGATAAAATAGGTCATAGTCAGCATGGTTTCCTCAAGTAAAAGACTTGCCTGACAAATCCATTATAACTCTTTGAAGATATAACAAGCAGGATAGATGAAGGAGAATCGGTTGATGTTGTGTACTTGGATTTTCAGAAGGCTTTTGACATGATGCTAGATATCAGTCTGCTTAACAAGCAACAAGCCCATGGTATTGCAGGAAATATTCTAGCAAGGATAAAGCAGTGCCTGACTGGCAGGAGACAAAGAGTGGGAATAAAGGGTGACCTTTCTGGCTGGCTGCCGGAGTCTGTGTTAGGACCAATACCTTTTACGTTATTTGTCAATGACTTGAATGATGAAATTGATTACTTTCTTTCAACGTTTGCAGACTATATGAATATAGGTGGAGGGGCAGGTAATTCTGAGGAAGTAGGGAGGTTACAGAAGATTAGGAGAATGGTCAAAGAAATAGCAGGTGGAATAGAATGTCAGGAAGTGTACTGTCATGCACTTTGGCAGAAGAAGTGGAAGGATTGACTATTTTCTAAATGAAGAGAAAATACAAAAAAACTGAGGTGCAAAATGACTTGGGAGTCCTTGTACAGGATTTTCTGAAGGTTAATTTGCAGGTTGGGTCTGTGGTGAAGAAGGGAAATGCAATATTAGCATTCATTTCAAGAGAACTAGAATATAAAAGCAGGAATGTAATGATGAAACTTTATAAAGCATTGGTGAGGTCTCACTTGGTATATTGTGAGCAGTTTTGGGCCCCTGATCTTTGAAAGGATGTGCTGAAACTGGAGACAGTTTAAAGGAGGTTCACAAGAATAATTCCAGGATTGAATGGCTTGTCATATGAAGAGTGTTTGATGATTCTGGGCTTGTATACACTGGAATTCAGAAGATTAAGGTATGACCTCACTGAAACCAATCAAATTGTGAAGGCTTTGATGTGGAGAGGATGCTTCCTATGATGGGAGAGTCTAAGGCCAGAGGACACAGCCTCAGAATAGAGGAGCGTCCTTTTAGAATGGAGATGAGAAGGAATTTCCTTAGTCAGAGAGTGGTGAATCCTGTGAAATTCTTTGCCAGAGACAAAGAGGCCAAGTTTTTATTTATATTTAAGGCAGAGGCAGATAGATTTTTGATTAATCAGGGCATGGAAGGATACAGGGAGAAGGCAGGAGATTGGGTTTGAGAGGAAAATTGAATCAGCCATGATGAAATGATGGAGCAGACTCAATAGGCGGAACGGCCTAATTCTGCTCCTATATCTTATGGCCTTATAACAGTTTTTTGAACAGGGGTTCCCAACTTCAGGTCCACAGACCCCTCGATTAATGATAGGGATCTATGACATGAAAAAGGTTGGAACATCTGTTCTAAAGTTTACAGACAATGGCGTGGAAAAATCCATCGTGTGGCAGTTCTGTGGGCGAAAGCTCCTTGCTAATGAGAGAGGTTAGAGAAGAATAGCCAGACTGGTTCAAGCTGTCAGGAAGTACCTCAGATAGCTATTCATTACAACAGTGGTGCACTCTCACCTTTTTTACACCTTATGTATCTGAAATTTTTGGTATCCTCTTTAATACTCTATCTTTACCTTATTAACAACTTTTTAAAATTGCCCTCTGTTGGGTTTTAAGAGCTTCCCAATCCTCTAACTTCCCACTAATTTTTGCTGTATTATATGTCCTCCCTTTGGATTTTAAGTTGGCTTTGACTTCTCTTGTTAGTCATGGCTGTGTCATCTTTCCTTTAAAACACTTCTTCCTCTTTCGGATGTATATACCCTGTGCCTTCCGAATTGCTTCCAGAAATCCCAGCCATCGCTGCTCTGCCATCAACCCTGCCAGTGTTCTTTTCCAATCAATTCAACTCCGCTCTCATGCCCCTGAAATTTCCTCTACTCCATTGTAATACTGATACATATGACTTTAGCTTCTCATTCTCAAATTTCAGGGTGAATTCAATCATATTATGATCATTTTCCCTAAGGTTTCTTTTACCTTAAGCTCTCAAATCAATTCTGGTTTATTGCACAACACCCAATCCAGAATAGCTGATCCTGTAGTGGGCTCAGGCACAAACTGCTCTAAAAGGCCATCTCATAGCCCTCTCGAAATTCCCCCTCCTGTAATCCAGCACCAGCTTTATTTTCCCAATCTAACTGCATACTATTGTAACATTTCCCTTTTGGCATCCATATTCTATCTCCCACTGTAATTCCATGAGAATCCCAGGAGATCCACAGTTTCTAAGATCTTCAAGCCACCCTGTCTGGCACCAACAATCATTCCACAGTCAAAGTCACATTTCTTCCCCATTCTGACAATCGATCTGAACAACTGAACCTCTGCATGCTTTTATGCATTGAGTTGCTGCCACATGATTGGCTGATTAGATATTTTCATTAATGAGTGTACCTAATAAAGTAGCCACCGAGGGTACTTAAGGTAAAATTTGGATAATACCAATGAACATGGATAATTCATATGATTGCAAGAGTGACTAAGAACTGGTGGCATTTCAATTATGGATGACAAGTGAATTTTTATGTTACAAGGTAGCAAGGGAATTATTAAAACATGTTATGACTATGTTAGTGCAAAGAATAACGTAACATTATCACCACTTACAAGACTCTGTAATTCTAATTCCTCCATTAGAATCCTCATTAACGAGCATCAGAAATTACTGATTGCAGATGTCCCTGTTCACATTAGAACTGTATTCCCATTAAAGCTATCAGTTTAATTCATACATGATTTAGAGGTGACAATTGTTATAAATGACATATTCCTGATTTTGTGAATTAAGTGTTTTTTATTCTCCCCACTGGTCTGACAGCTGTTGTTCAAGGAATGGGGTCCTGTGAGGAGACACCCACATAATAACTCTGAGTGAATTTCATTTAAAGGGAAATGAGAGACTCATGCAAAAATACCAACCAACAGTGGAGTAGTTATATGTTTGTTTTGTTTTCTGCAGAATTTGGGTCGGGGGAAATTGAAAGTATATCTTGCTGTGGGACTTTGTGGCAATCCCTGTTATCAGTTATAAAGGAAAAAAACAGGATTAGATTCAGAAAGTTTACTGTGATAAATTCCATTTTGCATTGTTACCACTGAACTGCTTCTCCTATATTGGATGCCTACACAGTCAGTACTAAGTTTAGATAGCTAATCATCTTTTTTAAAGCACCATACAGATTAGAAAAAAATTTAGTCATGACTTGACCCACTTCAGCTGCATGTACAACATCAGAAACATTCAGTGCAGCAACATTTTCCAATGCATACAATAATTTTTGAAATGACACCAGCTGCATTCAAGCAGTCTGGATTTCATGATTGATTATTTTCTATAACTTATGCAATTTCGCATTCAAATTCCAGATTCTCTTTGTCGATCTCCAATTGTCCAGATTTGGGTGTTATCACTGTAGAAAATCTGTCCTGCAACTAGCATATCAGTGCCATTGCAAAGGAGACATGGCAACACTTCTAGTTTCTTCAAAGTATGTGAAGATTCAGCATGTCAACTGAAACTTGGACAAACTTTGATAGGTGTGCAGTGCAGAGCATAATGACTGGCTGCATCACGGCCTGGTATAGAAACACCAATGCCCTTAAAAGCCTACAAAAAGTTCACATGTCCAAGGATAAACTTGCTCAATTTTATTCTTATGCTAATCCAACCTGTGACAGATGTCATTCTGAAGTTGCTTCATTGAACCACATGTTCTGGTCTTGCCCTTGTTTGCAAAATTATTGGAAAGATATTTTCGGTACTATTTCAACAGTTCTGAAAATCAAATTGCAACCGCATTCTATTACTGCAATTTTCAGTTTACCAATGGTGGATAATAGTTGTTTATCCCCCTCAGCTCGACGGATGATTGCATTTATTACATTAATGGCTAGAAGATCTATCCGGTTGAACTGGAAAGAAATTAATCCTCCAACTATATTTCAGTGGTTTTCTCAAATTATTTCTTGTTTGAGTTTAGAAAAAATTTGAAGTGTTGTCTTTGACCCTTCAGTTAAATTTGAAGAAACTTGGAGACCATTTATTCAACATTTTCATAAGAGCTAAACTGACTTTTCCTAAACCTTACTTTTATTATCCTTAATTATTTGGATGGAGGTGCGGAGTTATTGACGCTACTGTGTGTATTTCACATAATGCAATGGCCCATGTTAGTTAGGTTTTTTTTTCTTTTTTGGAGGGGGGTCTTTTTTTCTTATTTACTCCATTTTTTGTAATTACTATGAGTTTGGGAGGTTATTGTATATGGATTATTATCTATTTGTATTTATACTTTAAACTATTAATTATGTACTCTCAAACTCTCTGTATTCATGTTTAATTTATGTTTGTTTAAAATTAATAAAAAGATTTTTTTTTAAACCTACAAAAAGTAGTGGATACAGCCCAGTTCATCATGGGTAAAGCCCTCCTCACCACTGAGTATATCTGCAAAGAGCACTGTCACAGGAAAGAAGCATCCATCATCAACGACCTCCACTGTCCAAGCCATGATCCCTTCTTGCTGTTGTCTTCAGCACCGACACCACCAGTTGCTAGAACAGCTATTATGCCTCAACCATCAGGCTCTGGACCAGTGGAGACAACTTCACTCACCTCATCACTGAGTTGTTCTCGCAACCTATGGACCCATTTCCAAGGTGTCTTCATCTCATGTTCTCAATATTTAATGTTTATTTGTTTGTTTGTTTATTTATATATGTATGTATGTATGCATTTGCCCAGCTTGTTGTCTCTCGCATATTAGTTGTTTGTCTTTTTCTGTGCAGTTTTTCATTGATACTATTTTGTTTCTTTGTAGTTACTGTGAATGCCTACAAGAAAATGAACCTCAGGGTTGTATATGGTGGCATACATACTTTGACAATAAATTTACTTTGAACTTTCTTCATATTTAATCCAATGCAAGTATAAATAAATTATTGGAATTCAAGTTATCTAAAGAGTAAGTTCTTCTGTCTCTTTCAAATATGTAGAAACTGCAGTGCCCCAACCATGCATATGCCTTAATGATCTTGTTTCCCTGTTCAAGGATCAAGGATCAACTTTACTCATGTATTTTCAGCGGATTCTGGTTAATTGGACAGTTGGTTAATCCGGTCAGCCACTGATTTGGGACAACACTTAAAGAACAAAAACAAATAGAGAAAATAGCTAGGATTGCCTTTGTTTATTTGGGTCACTGCGCTGAACTTGTTCATTTACAGTCAAGCAAATGAACACGTCAGCTTGCATTAAATGAAGTCCTCCGTCGATAACTATTAGGAACTAATACACAGTCTTATAGTACTGTAGTAGTTTTAATAGTGTTCCAAGTTATTCTGTATTTTATTTACATACATAATTAGTTACTTAGTTTGTCTTTTTCTTTCCATTTCTTTCGGCTAATTGGGCAGCTGCTTAATTGGCCCAAAATGACCTGGTTCTGGTGTGTCCCAATTAACAGGAGCCCATTCTATCAGAAATTTGCAATGGTGTGTTGGTGCAATAAACAAAAAAAAACAACATTCAACTATTATATATAATAAAGAATGATGTAAAAAATAATAAATTCCACACTGCCTATAGATGCCCTGGTCCAATGGGCCACAGTATATGTGGAACCACAGAAGAGACAGAGAGACATATATCACACTCCAAGTCTCATGCTCTCTCTTTCTGATTCTAAATCCCATCTCTGATGGCTGTCTTACCATTCCACTTCACTGCACTGTTGCATTGCTACACTACCATGGCTCCTAAATACATAGTCTTAGAAATGCACAACACAAAATCAGGCCCTTCAGCCCATTTAGTCTGCGCCAAACCATTGAAACTGCCCAGTCTCATTGACCTGCACACAGACCATAGTCCTCCACATCTGTCATCCATGTACCGCTCCAAACTTCTCTTAAACATTGAAATCAAGCATGAATGCACCGTTCAAACAGCTCATTCCGCATTCTCATGATCCTCTGAGTGAAGAAGTTTCCTTTCATGCTCCCCTTAATCTTTTTGTCTTTCACCCTTAGCCCCTAATGTCTAGTTGTAGAGCCATCCAACCTCAGTGTTGATTGTTTAAGTGTTCTGCTAAAGGGTTTTAGTTCTGGTGTATGGACCGTTTCTCTCTCCACAAGTGCTGCTTGTCGCTTGGTGAGTACTTTTCTGATACTCTGGTTTCCTCCCATATTCCAAAGACATGTGGATTAATAAGGGTTAGTAAACTGTGTGCATGCTATCTTGGTGTCAAAAGCCTGGTGATATGTGCGGGCTGCCCCAGCACATCCTCAGACAATGTTAGTCATTGACAGCAAATAATGCATTTCACTTTCTGTATGATTCCATCTACATTTGACAAATAAACCTAATACTTAATTTTCTTTAACCTGTTATGTGTTGCTCTTTTAAACGTAAGCAAATTCTACCTGTTGCTTGAATCCATACTAAATTCTGCACACCATTCACCAGCCTCCCTATTGTGTTTTAATATTTAAGAAATTTTTGAGTTATCTTGCATATATATTGGTTGATGAAGTGTTCTTGTTTGTTTAAATAATTAATTACAAGTTATAAGTATAAATACATGAATTACAAATGTTTTCATACTACCACAATACGTGCATGCCTCGCTTTCCGTAAGTTAGACCGGCATTCCGGGACTCCCTTCGAATTAGTTAATGTCTTGAAGTTACAAAACAACACTCTCTCTCATTCTATTGTAGTCTGTCTGCAATTGCTTATTTGCTCCCTTTAATTTTTAATGCAGTAAACTATTCCAAAGCATTATATGGAATGTAAACAGTACAGATGAATCAGCCCATTCTCTGTCTCGCTTTGATTACTTTTAATTCCTAACGAGGAACCGGAACTTGCCAAAGACAGCAGATGATTGAGTTAATTTGGATCAAGTAGAGAAAAGGACAAATGCTAATAATTTGCCTGAAAAATAACTGAAAGCAGCTGGACTAAGCATTGCACACTACGGGATATTTGACATTATGTATCAGTGCCAAAACCAGATCAAAAATGTCAAAGAGTTGTTGCATTTATGAACTCTGGAAAATTGGACCAAGTATCGGTCATTGGATCTGCAAAACACAGCACAAGTATGATGTGCCGTGTTCAGTAGCAATAATGATTGGCCTTTGTCCAGTCCATCTGCCCAGAGTGAGCAAGTTATACATGTCTGAACACTGGCTCATAACCATTCACCTTGTGATGAGGCAGCTTTCAGAGCTCAGAAATTCACCCTCTCTTCTATGTGTGAACTGTACAACATAGACCCTAAATAGAGGAGAGAACCAAGCCATTCAGCCTATTGGGTCTGCTCTTCCTTTTATTTCATGGCTTACATTTTTTCAAACCTATTCTTCTGCCTTCTCACCCTTAACTCTTAACCCTCTACCAATCATTAATAACCTCTCATCCATATTAATCTCTGGCTTGGCACGGCACAGTAGTGCAACGCTATTACAGAGACGGCAATCAAGGTTCAGTTCCCACTGCTGACTGTAAGAAGTTTGTACGTTCTCCCTATGACCATGTGGGTTTTCTCCAGGTGCTCTGGTTTCATCCCACATTCCAAAGACGTACAGATTAACAGGTTAACTGGTCACATGGCTCATGAGGCCATAAGTGTACTGTATCTCTAAAGAAATAAAATAAGTGAAAGACTTGGCCTCTGTGGCAACAAATTCCACAGATTCACCCTCTAAAGAAATTCCTCCTCTTCTCTGTTTTAAAGGGACTTTCTTTTATTCTTTGGCTGTGCCCCTTGAAACTATACTCATCTACTGATGGAGACATTCTCATCATGTCCACTCTAATCAAGCCTTTCAGGATCCAGTAAATCTCAATGAGATCTCCCCTATACGTTAAGGAAGTCATGGTGATCTCTAGTTTGGAAATTCCATCCTAATAGCTTCAAAGTAAATGGATTTCAGAATCTAAGTTCAATGCAGATACTAGTTTGAGAGATTTTATGAATTTTATCTATCTAACCAAAGGTATGATGTAGGGTTTGACTATAACATTTAACATTACAACCATCTGAAAACACCTGTTAATGGAATTCCATAAACTTGGCCCCATTATCAAAGTGAAGGAGTTTACCTGTTTTATTTTGTTTCCAGCCATTGATCTACTTGTGTCGATTATAAACACCACATTCTTTGGCACAGGGGGAAGATCCTTGGGTGCAAAGTAATGAACAAAATACCCATTCTGAACCTGTAAAGGAACAGCAACAATCTTAGTATAATTGTATTCAGTTCTACTCGTCACATTATAGGAAGGATGTCAAAGGTTTAGAGATGGTTCAGAGGAGATCTATAAGGATGCTGCCTGGATAAGAGGATATGTCATTGAGTCTTTGAGGACTACAGCACAGAAATAGGCACATTGATGCATCTAATCCATGCTGAACTGTTAATCTGCCTAGCCACATCTACCTGCATCTGAACCATATCCCTCCCATCCATACACCCATCCAAATTTCTCTTAAATTTTCTCTTCGAACCCATATCCATCAGCAGCCTGTTCCACACTGGCAACTCCCGCTGGGTGAAGAGGTTCCCTTTAAATATTTCACCTTTCCCCTTTAAACTATGACCTCCAATTCTAGTTTCACCCAACCTCAAAGGAAAAAAGCCCTACAAGTATCTTATGAGGAAAGATTGAGCAAACGATGGCTTTTGTCTTTGAGCAATGGAAGATGAAAGGTGAGTCAATGGAGGTTCTAAGATTATGAGAGACATAGAGTGGACAGGCAACACCCTTTACCCAGGGCAGCAATGGCCAATACCAGAGGACATACTTTAAGGTGAGTGGAGGAAGGTTTAGGGGAGGTATCAGAGGAAGGTTCTTTACAGAGGCAGTGATAGGTACCTGGAATGCACTGCCAGGGGAGGTGGTAGAGGCTGATATTATTGGAACATTTGAGAGATTCTTATCTAAAATGGAGGGTTATGGTTTGTGTTGGAAGGAGGAATTAGATTGATCGTGGAGTATGTTTATATAGGTCAGTACAACATTGTGGACAGAAGGGCCTTTATTGTGTTGCATTGTTCTATTTTCTGTTTTAAAACACTGCATGGTTATAAGTGGTATAATGGGCTATCAATACTGGTGAAACAAGTTATTAGTCTTCATCTCGTGATTATCTACCAAAGTCTTAAGTCTTTCTATTGATGACAATAATGCAGAGCTTAAGAACATCCTCAACAAGATACTTGAAACCACTGATGAGTCATCTTCAAGTAGAGGTAGTCTGTTTCTCACCACCAATGCAGATCTCGTGTATTGTATCATAACCCCATTTCACCATATCAGATTTTGACCAGCTGAGAATAACTCCAAGATGCTGACTGATTGGAATTGGATTAAATAATGGGGACCTGGATTCAAAAGCACTTTTAGCTTTTCACAAGCCAACTTTACAGAAGTGGGGAAAGCTGAAGCTCTGAAATAAAAGCACAAAATATTGGAACCACAGCACATTAGGCAACGTCTGTAGAGATAGAAACAGTTACTGTTTCAAGGAGACACAAGAGACTGCATTTGCTGGAATCTGAAGCAATAGACAAGATGATGGAAGAACTCAACAGGTCAGATAGTATCTGTGGAGGGAAATGGACAGTCAACAATTTGGGTCAATATTTAAGGTCTCAACCTTAATTGTTGATGATCTACTTCCTCACACCCCATCAATGCTGCCTAACCCATTGAGTTACTAACTCAAGCCCGAACTACATAGAACTATAAAAATAATGAAAGAAAACAAAAAGTATCTGTGAGAACAAGTTAAAATGAATATACCTAGTGTAAACTGTGTGTAATCACACTGATAATAATAATAATAATAATAAATAATACTGAAATGTGTTTAAAAATTGAATATTTAAATGTTCTCATAATTAGGAAATTAGGACACAGTATAGTAGGAAGGTATATTGAGCAAACCTGAACTTCGCCAGCTCCCAATTCTCTGTTAACATCGTATCTCAGAATGAAGTCACCCAGAACACCATTCTTAGCAATTTCATCTTGCTGTTTAACAGTTGGAGCAAACTTGACATGGGCTGATGTCCTGGTTTGGTTGATCTTGGTCGATGGTGGAGGTGGACCTGTAACAAGAAATTTGGAAGACTTGAACATCACTTTGGTGAATAGAAATGCATGTTTCAAAGTTCAAGGAAGATATTATCAAAGTACGTATATGTCACCAAATGCTACAAAGAGATTTGTGATTTTGCAGACATTGATAGAAAAAAATACAACAGAATCAATGAAAAGCTACCCACAAGGACCTACAAATAACCAGCATGCAAAAGAAGGCAAATTGTGCAAACACAAAAATAAAAACATAATAATGATGGATGGGGAATGAAGGGGATGAGAGAGGGAAGAGAAAAGTGGGAAGGGGGATGATGGATGATAGATAGATAGGCAGATAGATAGAACATGAGTTGTAAAGTCCTTGAAAGTGAGTTCATAGGTTGTGTTCAATTCAGTATTGTGGTCAGTGAAGTTGTCTATGCTTGTTCGGGAGTTGGATGGATGAAAGGTAATAACTGGTCATGAATCTTGTGGTATGGGACCTGTACCTCCTTCAGTGGTAACAGCGAGAAGATAGAATGGCCTAGGTGGTGGGGATCCTTGATGATGGATGCTGCTTTCTTGCTTGCACAACAATTAGAGTTTTACTAACTAACACAAGGACAAATACAAGGGATGATAGAAATTCAGAGCAACCCACACACAATGCTGGAGGAATTCAGCAGGTTCAGGCAGCATAATGGAAGAGATTAGCCCGGAAGGGTCTCAGCCTGAAATATCAACAGATGTCCTGATGATGGGTCTCGGCCCAAAATGTCGACTTCACAATCCCCTCCATGGAGGTTGCTTGACCTGCTGAGTTCCTCCGGTATTTTATGTGTGTAACACAAAAACAAAATGCATAGCTTCCAGATTTTAAGTTAGTTAATAGCCTTGTAAATGCCAATCTTCAATACTTTTAAAACCTTAAGTGTTCTATTTATCAAAAATGTCTTAACTTTTTTCTACCTCAGTGCACTTTGTAATGATTTGATCTATATGAACAGTATGCAAGACAAGCTTTTCACTGTATCTTGGTACAAGTGACAAGTAGAAACCATACCAAAGCACAGTACATGATATTAGCTTGTAAGTGGAATTCAGGAGTTAAGAACTTACAGTTGATCATGCTTTGATAATGCATTGTCAAGTAAAAGTCAATCTTAAATACTCTTGAATGGGTTAAATATTTTACCGCAGTATTTTATTCAACTGGAACGCTCAAGTACATAATATTAGCCCATATTATTTCCCTCTAACCAGAAGACCTGAACAAAACCGAGTTTGTGATGGAAAAATATGATTTAGCCATTATGGAATCTTGACCACCCATTTGCCTGGGTCAAGATGGCACCGAGCTGCAGCCTCCATCCAGGTCACGGCTCAGAATTAGTATGTTTTAGGATTTAAATGTGCATGGGTGAGTGGGAGAGAGTAAGGAACAGGCTTATTTTGCTGTTGTTGCTTTGCCGTTTGGTATGTTCTGTTTTGTCATGTTCTGTTGAGAATGGTGGGTATACTATGTTGGCGTCATGAAGTGAGGCAACAGTTGCGGGCTGCCCCAGCACTTCCTTGGCTGTAAGTGGCACATCTCACTGTATGCTTCCATGTGCATGTGATAAATAAATCAGAACCTGGTAGACAGGCTTCAAATCAAATCCAGTTATGCTCATTTATGAGGACACGTTATTGAGATTTTACAGCAGAATTTGCCCCACTGGGCCCTGTTAATGTGCACCAGAATCAGATCACTGAGACAGAAGTAGCTTGAATTAGTAACTTGACGTTCTAACTAACAAACCATGCTTTAAGAAAACAACTTGCATTTCTGTAAGCACGCACAAGATGCTAGAGGAACTCAGCGAGTCAGGTAGCAACTACAGATAGGAAAAAGCACATCAATGTTTCAAGCCAAGACTGTTCTTTTTTTTCCCAAAGTAACTCAAGACATTTTTTTCATCAAAGTACAGACATGTCACCATATACTACCTTGCAATTTGTTTACTTGCCGGCATTTGCGGGAAAATAAAGAAAAACACTGGAATTTATGAAAACACCATACATAGGCAAAGACTGACAAACAACCAAACTGCAACTGAAAAAATAATAGCAAATAAATAATACTGAGAACATGAGTTGCAGAATCCTTAGAAGTAAGTTTACTAGTTGTGGAATCAGTTTAGAGTTGTGGTGAGTGATGTTATCTACACTGGTTCATAAGTCTGGTAAGAACTATTCCTGAACTTGATAGTGTGGGTCCTAAGGCTCACATACCTCTTGCCCAATGGTAGCAGTGAGAGCATGGCTTGGATGATGGGACTCCTTGATGAGTTGGCTTCTACTGCTCCCCTGAGCAGAGATTCTGTGAATTCACTACTCTCTGGCAAGAAGCACTTTCTCCTCATTTCCTTCTTCAATCCATTATCCCAAATCTATTTATTTATTTATTATTTGGGGGAGGGGTGTATTTGCACAGATTGTCTTCCTTTGCACATGGGTTGCTTGTCCTTGTTTGCTTGTAGTTTTTCGTTGATTTTATTGTACTTATTTGTTCTACTGTAAATGCCTGCAAGAAAATTGATCTCAGAGTACTATATAGTAACAATATACTTTAATAATAAATTTACTTTGAACTTTGAACTACTATATTGGAAAGTCATCCTTGTCTTGTGACCAAATCTCTGCAGGGGGATTTGAACCCAGAACCTCTGACTCAGAGACAAAGGCACCACTAGAAAATATACAGTTGCTGGGGCTTGCAAGCTCAATAATGAAATGCGATTGCATTTACCTCCCATAGCAAACTTGCTCATGATAACTTATTGCAGAGGTGTCCACCTCTACGTTCTGAAGTACCTGCAGCACTGTGATTGGTCAGCTTGCTCGTCCTTAAAGGAGCAACCTCCAGGAAAGTGATCCCAGAATTCTCCATCAAATGGATCTCCACCAAGAGCCTCGGAACGATTTGCTTGGGTCTGACACTGATAACGTGTGTGTACTTTCCCAGCCGCCTCTCCAGGAGTTCCTCGTAGGTCAGAAGGAACAATCCCTTGGTCCTTGCAGGCAACTTTGTAGTTACAGTGAAGGTTTCCACCTCACTGTCTCTGTCGGGGAACAGGTCACCAAAAGTTAGATTACTTTGACTTCGATCTCTTGCAGGTAATGCAAATATTTATTTTATTTTGAGGCGGCCTAATGAGGTACACCACCCAGCAACCCACCTATTTAATCCTAGCCTGATCACAAGACAATTTACAATGACCAATTAATTGGATCTTTGAATTGTGGGGGGAAACCAAAGTATCTGGAGGAACCCACACATTAATGGGAAGATGTACAATCTTCTCACAGGGGATGTCAGAACTGAATTCCGACCTCTGATGCCCCAAATTGTAATAGTGTTGCACTAACTGCTACGACACTGTGGACCCCAATATGCAATAATCAATTATACTGAAGGAAGATCACAGTGATCATCATGCAAAAAAGACATCCCAATCCGCCAAAACCTCTCGGTGTATTTCTACAAAAACTTGTACTTTGTGCTTGATGATTCCCAGGATAAGGACCCATACATTCTGACTGCAATGGTTGGGTATTCTGAAATGGGTTAATCTGAAGTGGAACCACAAAGGTCTCTGAAAGTCCAGCAACAAAACCACATCAATACATCAATAAAGTTTACCAGAGAAAATGGCAGAAATGTAGTAGTTTAGCTGGAAATAAGGAATAGCTTACTCAGGTTTAATATAGCAATCTCTGATGTACACAAATGTACGATGTACACATGTACATTAACTTCTCTTCCTGGTCATTTTTTCCTCTCCTCCTTCTCTCTTCTTCTATTCCTCACTCTGGCCTCTTACCCCTACTTCTCACCTGCCTATCACTCCCTAGTGCCCCTCCTCCTTTCCTTTCTCTTATGATCCACTCTCCTCTCCTATCAGATTCCTTCTTCTCCTGCCCTCTACCTCTTCCACCCACCTACCTTCACCTATCACCTTCCAGCTAGTCCTCCTTCCCCTCCCCCCAGCTTTTTATTCTGGCATCTTCCCCACTTCCTCTCCAGTCCTGAAGAAGGGTCTTGGCCCGAACTGTTGACTATTTATTCACTTCCATAGATGCTGCCTGACCTGCTGATTTCCTCCAGCATTTTGTGCATGTTGCTCTGGACTCCCAGCATCTGCAGAATCTCTTGTGTTTAATCTCGGATGCTCCAGTAAGTGGGACACAGAGTAACACTAATATGAGATTGGCAATTTTATCAAGATCCAGCAAACTAAATGATTTAATTTCCATAAATTTAAGTTCATATTGGTTGTTTATTTGCTCTCCTGGAAACATGAATTCTTAGTTGGACACTCTGCTGAATGATCTAAATTGCATTCTGGTACTTCAGCCAATTGGCCTTGAGTGTAGGAAATGGCTTGTGTTCCAGCCATGGGGAATGGTTTCATAGCCAAGATTTATTTTGTCCTGTCCTAATGTGTCCCTCCCACCATCTGCAACTGGGAATCAAACCTAGTATCTCATGGTTACCACATCTGAGCAGATAATCTCATTGAATTGTCAAGCAAGCTTGTGTCAGTTTACACTCCTCAATGCCTCATTAAAATAGCCAACATATTCAAGGGTCCCACACACTCCGGACACTCTCTGTACAGTGGCGCAGTGGGGAAAACTGGTGCTTCACTGCTCCACCGGCCCAGGTTCAATCCTGACCTCCGGTGCTGTCTTTGTGGAGTTTGCATGCTTTCCCTCTGACTGTGTGGGTTTCATCCCGGTGATCTGGTTTCTGAGGTGGCGGCTGTAAGGTCAGGATTCATTTCCACCGCTGCTTGTACATTTTCCCTCGTGACCACATGGGTTTCCGTTAGGGGCTCCGGTTTCCTCCCACATTCCAAAGACGCATGTACAGTGAGGTTTAATGAGCCGTGGGCATGCTACGTATATTGGCTCCAGAAGCGTTGAGACACTCAAGAACTGCCCAGCACAATAGCCACTGATTTGATTTGATGTAAACCATGCATTTCACTTACATGTTTTTTTTAAACTTTTTTTATTGCATTTTTAAATGATTATGTACGTTCGACAGGTAAAACAAGAACTTACCTTTCACCCCACCCCTCCCATCAGGCAGAAGATAAAATGCCTGAAGGCACATACCACCAGGCTCAAGGACAGCTCCAATCCCACTGCTGTTCAAATATTGAACAGCATCCTTGTGTTTTTAGAGGGATTCTTGACCCCACTATCTATTTGTCATAGCCTTACATTTATCGTCTGCTAACACTACACTTTCTCTCTAGCTGTAACACATTATTCTGCATTCAGTTATTCTTTTCCCTTGTACTATCTCGATACACTGATATGATGAAATGATCGGTATGGTTGACAAGCAAAGCAAAGTTTTTCACTGTACGCTCAGTACATGTGACAATAGTAGACAAGTCTACTAATTGACCAGTCATTGATAGTTAGAAGCTTACAGGCCTCTTAGCTCACTGAATCCAGCCTAATTAAACATCCTAGCTCTTGTTATGCAGACATGATGTGCTATCCATGTCAATTTCTGCTGTGAAAAGATCTTCTGCCTCCAACACATGGTTAGAACACAAGCCAGTTCCTATTCTCAAGGCCAGTTGGCTGAAGTATCAGATCAATCAGCAATGTGTCCAACAAAGATTTAGTGTTCCAGGAAAGTAAATAAACAACCAATATAAACTTAAATTTAATAAAGCTATATCACTCAGCTGGATTTAGATAAATTTGCTAAACTCATATTGGTGAAACTATACATCTCATTTACAAACGCATCAGAGATTTGTATATTAAACCTAAGTGAGACATTCTTTATTTGTTGTTAACCTAATAGTTTCCTGATATTTTTCTGATTAGCTTTATTGATATATTAATGTGATCTTCTGCCTAAAAAACCCTATCAACAGTGACATCTATTCCTGCAATTGAATGAAATGTTTCACCCTCAATTTCTCTCCACCCATTCCCTTGAAGACCCCTCTTCCTAATTATTGTGTGGACAGATTCTGCTCTAAACTCCATCTAAAAATTTTCAGAGGGCACCCCTGTCGCAAGGAGCATCTCAAAAACAAGGAGTCAGAGTGCGGTGAGGAGGTAGAGAGGTCAGGGACACGTTGTCATGTCAGTAACATTTGTCCTCAACATCAACAACAAAAAAAACAGAACTGCTAATGACTTCAGAAATGGGGGTGGTGAACTTGCTTCAGTCGACAACAATGGTGTTCAGCTCGAGAGGGTTGAGAGCTGCAAGTTTCTAGGTATGAACATTATAATTGGCCTGACCAGGTCCAATCACATTGATGTCACGTCCAAGGAAGCTCATCAATGCCTCTACTTCCTCAGGAGGCTAAAGAAATTTGGCATGTCCCTGTCGACCTTTACCAATTTTTATCGATGCACCATAGAAAGCACCCTGTCTGGATGCATAGTGACTTGCTATGACAGCTGCTCTGTATGCGACCACAAGAAAGTTCAGAACTGCAGACGCAGCACAGCGCATGACAGGAACCAGCCTTCTTTCTATACGGGCTCTGCCTACTCTTCTCACTGCCTCGGTAAAGCAGCCAGTGTAATCAAAAACCCCACCCACCCCAGATATTTACCCTTCTCCCCTCTCCCATCCAACGGAAGATACAAAAACCTGAAAGCATGTGCTATCAGGCTCATAGGCGGCTTCTATTCTGCTGTCACCAGACTCTTGAATGGTTCGCTTGTAGATAAGATGGACTCTTGACCTCACAATCTTTATGATTTCTCATTTTATCTTACTTGCATTGCACTTTCTCGGTAGCACTTTATTCTGCATTGTTTTTGTTTTACTTTTCTCTCGCTCAATGCACTGTGTAATGCTTTGATCTGCATAAACAAGCAAGACGAGATTTTTGCTGTATCTTGGACATGTGACAATAAATAAGTACCAATTCCCCTTTGGTTAAAAAAAAAGTCTTACTCTTAAATAGTTTAAGAGATAAAGGAAGCTAAAGAGATGCCCGCAGTTTGTCCAGTGCTTTGCAACGCAGTCTCACAGGCCAGACAGTGACAAATGATACCTCAGGGAGATGAGATTTTCATTAGTTTGAAAGCAGAGTGGGCGAAGATTGTCATGCAGCTGTTCCAACATGTGCTGGAGGTAATGAAATATCCCATTTTTTCCAGCTACGTTGTTATTGAGTTATAATTTAGGAGAAAAAGAAGTCAGTTGAATTATGATGAAATATCCCGAATTGTTTCACGTGATCTGGTACAGAAATTTGAATGCACAGGAACGTAGGGAGCTGCAGTGAGTATTGGACTCAGCTCAACACATTACGGGCACATCCCTCCCCACCATCAGTAACATCTGCATGAGGCATTGCCTCAAGAAAACAACATCAGTCATCAATAATGCCCAGCATCTGGGCTATGCTGTCTTCTTGCAGCTACTATCAAGTAGGCGGTACTGAAACCTGAAGTCCCACCGCACAAGATTCAGGAACAGTTACTCCCCTTCAACCACTCAGTCCGTGAACCAGCCGGCACAACCCTAATCACCTCATCAATACTATAACAATTTTGATCACTTTGCACTACAATTGACTTCATTTTTGTTCTAATTGTGTTTTTTCCCTGCAAAAATTATGAAGAATTTAATGTATGTTTTTTTTTGTGAACGCTGCTTATATGATGTTATGTGCCTGTGAGGCTACTACAAGTAAGGTTTTCATTGTCCCTGGGCAATAGATGTACTTGTGCATATGACAACAAACCTGACTTTGACTTTTGAACAAGGAGCATAGATACAAAGAAGGAAAGGAGTATCTTTTAGCAAAGACTTTCTGGTCACTCTACCATGTCAATTAAGACCATAAGAATATAAGGAATAGGAGCAGAATTAGGCCATTCAGCCCATTGAGTTTGGTCTGCCATTCAAGCATGGCTGATTTATTTTCCCTCTCAACTGTTAACTAAATGACTCCAAAAATATTGCTTTAGCTGCATAACCTTGGTCTCCATCTGAACCATTCCCTCTGTTCTCTCCAAATCCCCCTAAGTTAAAGCACATCCGTTTCTCATTTTTCTCGTTCTGATGAGGGGTTATTGACCCAAAACAGTGACTGATTATCCTCTCTTCTTAGGTGTTGTGAAATTTATTGTTTTGCAGCAGCACTGCCGTACTATAATTAATCTAAAATCTCAAGCTTTGTTAGTTATAGTGTTCAAAAACACAGGCATATTATCCTTATCTTCTCCATCCACTTGGTGGACTATTCTTGCAAATGCTCACTCTGTGGCACACAAAAACAGAGGTTCGTCATGTCTATACTTCTTGCTGCCAAGAGAAAGCAGCCAGCATTATCAAAGATCCTTTCCATCCCGCACACTCTTTCTTCCATTCAGCAGGTGATACAGAAGTTTGAAAATGCATACCACCAGACTCAAGCCACAATCTATCCCACTGCAGTAGACACTTAAACAGACCTCTTCAAGTTAAACATGAACTTTTAACTTCATAATCTACTTGGACATGGCCCTTGCAATTTATTGTCTGTCTGCACTTACTGTGTAACTGCAACTCCCTATTCTGCATTGTTATTGCTTTCCCTTGTACTACCTTGAAATACTGAAGTGATGAAATGATCCGTAACAGAAAGAAGGCAAAACAAAGGCTTTCTCTGTACCTCAGTGCAAGTGACAATCAAGCAAAGCCAGAGCCAATCCCAAAGTCAATATCCATCTACACATGTCTGTTTACCTTATGCATGCCAGATGAGAATCAGAATCAGGTTTATTATCACTGACATATGCTGTGAAATTTGTTTTGTGGCAACATAAGACATTAAAAGCTTCTACAAGCTACAAAAAACTAAATTAATAAGTACGAGGGGTGATTGATAAGTTCATGGTCTAAGGTAGAAGGAGTCAATTTTAGAAAACCTAGCAAATTTATTTTTCAACCTAGTCCCCTCCTTAGTCCAGTGGTCATGGAGCATACAGATCTTGGACCTTCAGAAAGTTTCCACAGATGGGTGATTGATAAGTCTGTGGCCTAAGGTAGAAGGAGATGAGTTATACAGCTCTCATTACATGCACATGCAGTTCAACTCTTTGAGTGATTATGCAGAGATTTTGAAGTTAATAACTCATCTCCTACCTTGGGCCACGAACTTATCAATCACCCCTCGCAGTGAAAAGAGAAACAGCTTGGTCGTGTTCAGAGGTTTGTGGACCATTCATAAATCTGATGGCAGAGGGGAAGGAGCTGATTGCGGGTCTTCAAGCTTCTGAACCTCCACCTTGATGGTAGTAATCAGAAGAGGGCACATCTTGCATGGTGAGTGTCCTAATGATAAATGCCGCCTCCTTGAGGCGCCGTCTTTTGAAGGTATTCTCGATGGTGGGGAGGGTTGTGCCCTTGATGGAGCTGGCTGACTCTACAACCGTTTGCAGCCTCTTGGGATCCTGTGCCATGGAGCCTCCATACAAGGCGGTTAGTCTACCAGTACCATGTTGATCTATATGAGTTCCCAAAGAAACAGCATCTCATTTTAAAAGTCTTTGCTTTCACTTTCTGCAACCTGCATCCCCTGTAACCTCCCTCAGCCTTCTAACCCTCAGAGATATCTCCACTTCTCTGTTTCCTCCATTCCATTGGGAAGCCAATTCTCTATTGCCCTCTACAGTTACCTACTTTAACTAACTGAGGCACCAGAAAATAAGTGGCCACTTGAAGAATGAGGACCAATGCTTGGATTTTGAAAGCCCCAAAAAAGCATCACCAACTAAAGGACGGAATTTCCAAGCTCTTGGAGGCTTGAACTTTCATGGTGTCCCACTGGTTTGCTGATACAGCCTCCAGTAGAGTTGTAACTGGGATTTCTCTTCCTTCTTTATTAAAGCAAGTTTTGCTGAACTTACAGAAGATTTACCATCTGCCCAGTGCGATCCCTGAGCCAATACCAGATGAAAGGGCAGCCAATGCAATCCTTTTCAAACATCTGTTCACGACTGCTTTGGAAGAATAACTCGAGCAGACATGATTGGCTCACCAACTGCTATCTCACTTTTCTCTATCAGTGGACAATGGAATTATCTCTTCCCAAATCCCAACGTTCTGCCGAGTTGGCATTTTAGTGAGAAACCCCCAATCCAACGATGTGACACTGCCTTTCCCAGCGTTTTGACTGGGAACTGACAAGCCGGGTAGAACTGTGACTATGACCATCTCCAGCTTCCTTCCCCAAACACTATAAATTAGACCTGACATTTCTGGCAGGAGTCTCCCTTATATAATTAACATGACTTCCTTTATTCACAATGCAGCTGTAACATAAGGGAGTTTAGACCGCTGGTCCGAGGAGCAGTCATTGTTGACCGTCCCTGGAAGACCTTCAGAAAAATCTAATGTTAGATTTTAACATTAGCTGTATTTGTCTCATGTAGATCAAAACATACTGTGAAATATGTCATTTACATCAAATTAAATCAGCGAGGATGGTGCTGGGCAGCCTGCAAGTGCCACCATCCTTCCCGCGCTAACGCAACATCCCTTCAACTCATTAACCCCAATTGTATGGACGTGAAGAAACCTAAAGCATCCAAGAGAAACTCGCATGGTCACGGAGAGAATGCACAACTCCTTATAGACAGTGGTGGGACTCGAACCCCGATCTAACCGTTATGCTACTGTGCCGCCCTAGACCCCTGGGACAACAGCACACCTTCTCTATGTCTGACCATTTGCCCGGTTCACTTCCGAGCAAGCAACGTTAACTCCCCCCTGACCACTTACCTGATAACTCTTACCCGATCTCAATCCCCTAATCATCCCTCCAGACTCCCATCCCAAGCTCTCCCAACAATCCCACTCAGCTCCAGGCCCTGACCCTTCCCAAAGTCTCCTTTCAGCCCAAGGCAATGATCAACCAATGGCCATTCCCAAACCCAGACCTGAACCTCTCCTAGCAATCTTGCTTAATCAGGCAATAATCCCACTGCTCAAACCTATCTCACATTCCCTCCTAATAATCTTTCTCAGCCCTAGACATCAATCCCAATGACTCTACTTGACCTCAGTCCCCAATCACTTCTATTGACCTTTTTCAATTCCAGGAATCTATTCTTTCTGAAGAACTCTCTTGATCCCTGGTTCCCATCTGTTCTGAAGACCCAAAGCCCTCCCCCTCTTCAAGAACTTCTCCTGACCCCAGCAACCCCTCCATCCTTCCTAAAATTTGACTCCAGATCCTCAATCAATGCTTTCAAGAAGGGTGATGTACAGTGTAGTGCAGCCTCCCACACATGTAAATAAAGACCAGGCTTTCTATGTTCGCCTATGGTGCTAAGCCACCATTACTGGAAATGAGGCAGCACCTTAGAAAACCATTCAAATTAACCAGATGGAAGATTAACTTAATTTGTCACACATTCTGTGAAACACACAGCAAGATTTGTCATTTGTGTCAAATTAAACCAGCAAGACTTCTGCTGGGGGCAGCCCACAGTGTCGCCATGTTCCGTGCCAACAAAGCATGCCCAAAACTCTCTAATTTAAACCATACTTCCTGGAGCGTGGGAGGAAACTGGAGCACCCAGAGGAATTCCAAGTAGTCACAGGGAGAATGTATGGTACAAACTCCTTACAGACTACAGCGGGAATCGAACCACATTGATGATCTCGCCACTATGCTTTTGTGTAATATTGAACCTATTTATCACAGCAATTAATCAATGTCTACAGAGATCTTTCAGAGAAAGGATTGCTATACATAAAGAGAAATCAGAGTAAAACAGGGTATTGAGTACAGGAGTTGGGATGTTGTTGGATTTGTATAAGACCCTGGTAAGTCTCATTTGGATTACCGTGTACAATTCTGGTCTCCTACCTACAGGAAAGACATCAATAAGATTGAAAGGGTGCAGAGAAAATTTACAAGGTCCTTGACTAGATTTGATCATGTGAGTTATAGGGAAGGACTGAATAGATTAGGACTTTATTCCCTGGAGTATAGAAGAATGAGGGGAGATTTGATAGAAGTATAGAAAATTATGAGGGTATGGGTAGGGTAAATACAAGCCGGCTTTTTCCACTGAAGTTGAGTGAGACTAGAGCTAGATGTCATGGGTTAAGGGTGAAAGGTGAAATGTTTAAGTGGAAACTGAGGGGGAGCTTCTTCACACAGAGGGAGTTGTGAGTGTGGTGGATGGAGGTTTGATTGCAACTTTTAAAATAAATTTGGATAGGTACATGGATGGGAATGATATGGAGGGGTATGGCCCAGGTACAGGCTGATAAGAGTAGGTAGAGTAATAGTTTGGCATGGACTAGATGGGCTGAATGGTCTGTTTCGGTGCTGTAGTGCTCTATGACTCTATAACACTAAGGAACCAAAGACTTACGTATTTTGCCCAGAGTGGCCTTTCTGTTTCTCTCTGGATGGCTTTGCTATTCCTGAAATCTCGCTCTGGTGTATTCTTTTGCCGATGATCCTGCACAGAAAGCAAAAGCAGGGGTCAACCAGCCATTAAGTAACAGCAACACACACTCACACACACACACACACACTCACTCTCACACACATATACACACTCACTCTCACACACAGAGACACACACACTCTCTCACACACACACACACACACACACACACACACACACACACACACACACACACACACACATGCACACACACACTCACTCTCTCACACACACACGCACACTCACTCACTCACTCTCACACACACACACGCACACACACACTCATTCCCTCACACACACACTCACTCACTCTCACACACACACACACACACACACACTCACTCTCACACACACACACACACACACACACACACTCACTCTCTCACACACACACACACACTCACACACACACACACACACTCACTCTCTCTCACACACACACACACACACACACTCACTCTCTCACACACACACACACACACACTCACACACACACACACTCACTCTCTCACACACACACACACTCACACACACACACACACACACACTCACACACACACACACACACACACACACACACACACTCACTCACTCTCTCACACACACACACACACACACACTCACTCTCACACACACACACACACACACACACACTCACTCTCTCACACACACACACACTCACACACACACACACACACTCACTCTCTCTCACACACACACACACACACACACTCACTCTCTCACACACACACACACACACACTCACACACACACACACACTCACTCTCTCACACACACACACACTCACACACACACACACACACACACTCACACACACACACACACACACACACACACACACACACACACACACACACACACACACAATTCTGGAGGATTCAGCAAGTCAGGCAGCATCTATGGAAGGAAATAAGCAGTTGGCGTTTCGGGCCGAGATCCTGCACCCCCTACGTAGATGCTGCCTGAATTGTAGAACTCCTCCACCATTCTGTGCGGGTTGCTCAAGATTTCCAGAGCCTGCAGAATCTCTTGTGTTTATTAAATAACAACAGACTCCAGGCATAATGTTCCAATTTCTACAATTCACAGTTAAACTACTGCCAACCTTTCACAGATATCTGAAATTCTCATTAGGCGCGAAGCAGCATTCCATTGTACGAAAAGCCAAAACATTAAACCTTTGATCCCATGTTGCCAGATTATGTTTTAGTTCTATTTAGCACATTACTTGAAAGTGTAGGAAGCTTGTACAAAGTACTCAGGTATTAGCATCATTTTTCATCAGCAAGGATCAAAGGTCAATTTAATGCACCATATACATTTACATGTATTAGCAATTTGCTGTGGGATGTTGGTGCAAAATGTAACATAAAAGCAACAGCATTCAACAACTATCAAAAATAAAGAATTAAATACTGCATAAAAAGCTAATAAAGTTAGAGATTAAAGGACAGATGTAGAATTCAATGTGCATAAGAAATACCAGCCTGTATTTACAATGTAAAAAGCATTATAAAAAGTGGTTTAAAGTGTTTACAATGATGGGTGATAGATAGGGGGCAGAAGGGGCTAACTGGAATCAGATTAATTCCCCGGGGGAAAAAACTTTTAAGATGGCTTTTATGACAATCAATCCTGTAAAAGTTGGCTTCTGTAACCTTCCAATGCATTTCCATGCAAATGATAGGCAAAATTAGGTTTTATTTACCATTCATCTTTGTCAGAATCATAGAGTATAGATATAGGACACCAACTCCATATTGACCATCAAACAAATCGACACAAATCCTACATTAAACCATTTTAACCTCCACACCATCCCAAAAGCTTCCTAGTGTGTCTTTTAGGTACATATATGCTGTGTATTTAATATTTGAATTTGAATTTATTTAAATCCTGCATCTCAGTCTCCCGAGCCTTCTTTTGAATTTGTTTGACGTTTTGAAGTCACAAAACATAACTGTATATCCAGAGGTAAATTACAGTGGCAGATTACACTACCAACAATCACATCTTGGGAATGTGGGAGGAAATCACAGCAGCAGGGGAAGCCCAGGTGGTGACAGGAAAACTCCACACAAACAGGCAGCACGACCTTTGTATTTACCTTGTCTACCGCACTGCACCTCTGTAACTGCACTGTTATCTTCTTCGTTCTGTTTTGGCTCTCTTTTATACTCCCTCAACATACCTACGTGTGGACTGATCGAACCAGATGGCAAGCAAACAAAGATTTTCATCCTATTTCAGTACATGTGACAAAAGGGAAGCCAGGGGTCCGTGAGCCAGAAATCATCGGAGGATCACATCATCATCTGCATTGTGCAGTTTGCTTACAATTTACAGTGCCTGATGTTTACAGTTTACAGATCCTGTTTACAGTTATCGTTTTGCTAAGTATGCCTGCAGAAAAAGAATCTCATGGCTGTATGTGATGACATGTATGAACTCTGATAATATATTTTACTTTGAACTTTGAAGTTAATAAACCAATGACCGCAGGACATGCTGGGGACAGTCTGCAAATGGCACCACACATTCCAGCACCAAAACAGTGTGCTCATGATGCTCAGCAGGACAACCAGAACACAACAAAGCCACGAGTGTGATTACACGTTCTCCCTCAGCAACATGGACATCCCTCCGGTTTCTCCCACATCCCAAAAACGTGCGAGTTGGTGGGTTAATTAGCCACTGTAAATTGCTCCTCTGTGCAGGTGAGTGGAGAGGCCTGGGGGAGTCGGTGTAAATGTGCGAAGGTTAAAATGGGTTTAGAGAAGGGTTAGTGTAAATGGGTGGATGATGGCCAAAGTCAGCTGAAGGGCCTGTTTCTGTTCTGGCTAACTCTGATGATCAGGCATACTTTCCTTTTCAGCAGACCCATAAAATTTGCTCCAATACCTTGAGATTTTAAAATTTTGAAGAGGGGACGATGAGTGAGCCAGGGCTTTTCTCTTTGGAGTGAAGAAGGATGAGAGGCGAGTGACAGAGGTGTAGAAGATGATAAAAGGAATTGATAGGCTAGACAGCCAGGGGTGGAAACGGTCAATACAAGAGGGCATCATTTTAGGGGGGGGGGACACACATGGGGATTGTCAGAGATAGGTTTTACGCAGAGAATGGTGAGTGCATGGAACGTACTGTTGGGGGTAGAGGCCGATACATTAGGGACATTAAGAAAGAAGTATGGAGGACTACGTGGGACTAAAGCATTAGAGTATGTTGAAAGATCACACAACATCATGAGCTGAAAGGCCTGTACAGTGTTGTTAGTTCTATGTTCTGTTCCATATAATGACATTAATAATAACTTCTAATGTTTCCTTCTATGGGCAAGTGGGACTAATAGATGAGAATCTTGGTCAGTATGGAACAGTTGGGCTGAAAGGCCTGTTTCCCTGCTATCAGACTCCATGGCTGGCAGTAATCCAGCTGGCCTGCGACTTCCATTTACAGGATCTACTATGATCTTCAGAAAAACAAAGCAGGATTAGGAGGCTGAATCCTTTTCCTGTCTCCAATATTCATTCTTTCTGTTCTATATTAGTACACAGGGACAGGCCCTTCAGACCATAATCTCTGTGCTGACGATGATGCTGAATCAAATCAACTCCCTCTTGAGTGTGTATTGTCCACGTTCCTCTAGTCCCTGTATATACAGTACACATGCCTTTCTTAAAGCCTCCTGTATACCATTAACATAGCTACTTCCACCAAGTTCAAAGTACATATACTATCAAGGAATGTATACTTCATTCGAGATTCATCTCCTTACACAGAAACAAGGAAACCTAATTGAACCCCTTAAAAGCAAAAGAAGACTGTCAAACACGCAGTGTGCAGAGGGAGGGAGGAAAAAACAAATAGTGCAGACGGTGAAAGCAAGCGAACAAGATTCAGAATTGAGGTTCACAACGCCAGGCAGCTGATGCAGAAGTCCACCGCCTCAGGCACAGCCTCAGTCCTGCACAGAGATGATCAAACCCTGTGGAGTGGTGAGCCAATCTGGACCACCCCTCACCTCTGACCCCCGACACCCTGCCCATTTCAATCTGGCCCGGAGCTTAAATCACCCAAACCTCAGGTCGTACTCAGGCTTTAACGCTTTGATTCAGCCATTACCCACCTTTCCAGTTCAGCCCGGTTCTTAAATGGATCCAGCCTCAGACCTTTTCTCGACTTCGCCTCGCCTCCACTACATCAAGTTGCCTCCAAGTCCGCCCTAGCAACTCCAGCCTGGACATCCTGACTCTCTGAGACCCCAGCCACTCTGCAAAATTTCCAGGTCATTCAGGCAATTCCGCTCAGCTTCAGCAGGGAAGCCACAAGCCACCATTTGCAGCCATCGTTTACCAGAAAAAGTGTGCATAACAAAGTATTTTGTTGCGTTCTTTGTTTCAGTTTCCACCAGCAAGAAGTCGCTGAATTTCAGCAGTGCCATTTTGAAGCAGTGTTTAATTATCATTCAACCATTTGTGAATAAAGCGAATGAAACAGCGTTTCTCCAGGGCCCAGTGGCAAACTATACACAGCACAACACAGCATAAGGCACACACAGCACATACACGATAGCAAGCAAACAAATAGTCATGCAATAAAGTATATATATAGCCAAAGTCCCTGAGTGACATATCCCACAAATTGATGGTGTGCGTGTGCCATCAGCACAAAAAACCAGTTCCCAGCAGTACACAGATGAATGCACACACATACACACACACACACACACACACACACACACACACACACACACGCACAATCCAGCTTGTCATTCCACTAATCAAACACTAGAGGGCAGCACCCATGGCAGAAACCAAACCCCAAACCGTAATATGATGGCTCCTGTGTCTCCTTTCCTGGGCTGCAGCAACAGGCAAGTCCACAGCTTGTCCTCGCTACAACTGAGGCTACGCAGCTCCCTCGTCAACTGCCATGCCCACACGCAAGGAACATTATCAATGTCCAACAGGGTCTTGCAATCGCAGGAGAAACATCCAAGACAATCACCCATTGTTGCAATGGCCTGTAGCAGGCAGCAACACGGTCTGCACCATCCAGCTCACTGATGAGGTAGTCCTGTAGTACCCAAAGCTCTTAAAGACCAGCATTGTCTTGTGATCGTAAAAAGATTTTTTAAAAAGGCAAAAACACCTTTGGTTGGCCCCTCAGAGGCCACAGCATCTAACCACGCCGCTATCTTACTGGAAAGAAGATGGCGGCAATCTTACAACTAGTCCTGTCAGCCCATTCCACGCATCACTGTATAAAAATTTGCCCCGCGTACCTCGTTTAAACATTCCCTTCTCATCTTAAATATATATCCTCTAAAGTTTGGTATATCTACCCCAGAAACATCAGGGTAGAATTTGATTCTGGCTGTCCACTCTATCATTGTCTCTCAGATATAATTTTTTATCAGACCTCCCCTCAGCCTCTGACGTTCCAGAGAAAACAACACACGTTTGTCCATGCAATAACTCCAATTATTCCTACTCATTGATCACTGCAGAATGGCATAACTCAAGAAACAGGTGTGGAAATAAACCCCTTGTCCCTTCAAGCTTGTTCCATCAGTGAGTAAGTTCCTGGACAAGCTTCCACCTCAGCCCCAGTTTCCTGCACTATCACACTTCCTCTGATCACTGTAAGACCCAGATCTCCAATCAGTCAGCTGCAAGTTATCATAAACCATTGAAACTCCAACATGGAAGGAAGCGAGTCCGATAAATACCCACATTGTAAAGTTGGAAATGAAGGCGGCAGCTGGAAACTGCATCTGGAAAACCGCATCCTTGGCTCTAAAAGCCCGATTAACCATGGTGCAGGAAACAGCTGTGAAGGCGTAGCGAGAAAAGATGGTGGACTTCACAATGAAATCTGTCACGTGAGGTTTACTGTCCTGCAAGAAAGGAAGGGAACATCAAAGGAGAAAAGAGTTAGGATCCTGATATGGCACATTGCGAGGACATCAAAGGTCGCTGCAACAGCTCCACAGGGTGGAGTTTATTGAAGGAGTAATGACCCAAGAAAGTAAGAGCAGGATTAGGCCACTTGGCTCCTCAAACCTGCCCACATTCAATGTTATCGCAAAGATCCCTCCACCTGCAGTACTGTGCTCATTCCTGATCTCCTCCTTATAGGAAGGATGTGGAAGCTTTAGAGAGAGTGCAGAGGAGATTCACCAGGATGCTCCCTGAATTCGAGAACATGTCTTAGGAGAATAGGTTGAGCGAGGTACCACTTTTCTCTTTGGAGTGAAGGAGGTTGAGAAGCGACTTAATAAAGGTGTATAGGATGATAAGAGGCACAGTGGGTAGTCACAGACATTTATCCAGAGCAGAAACGCGTAATACAAGAGGACATTCATTTAAGGTGATTGGATGAATGTCCAGTAGGGGACATCAGTGGCAAGTTTTATACACAGAGGGTGGTAAGTCATGCAATGCACTGTCAGGGGTGGTGGTAGAGGCTGATACATTCAGGACATTTAAGAGACACTTAGATAAGCATATGGATGAAAGAAGATGGAGTGCCATGTGAGGGATGGGTTAGATTGATTTTGGAGCAGGTTAGGAGGTCAGCTCCACATTATGGGTCAAAGGGCCTGTACCCATGACGTATTGAGCTGTGTCCACTACTGTCAGCAGTTTCTTATGTTGCACTGCATTCAAATCGATGTACCAGGCAATGATACAACCAGAAAGGACACATTCAAATGTACATCTGCAGTAGCGTTCAGTGATAAGCCGACTCTCCTTCACCGCCTAAGAAAGTAACGATGTTGGTATGCCTTCCACATGATTGCATCTATGTGCTAGGCTTAAGGCAGGTCATCTAATATGTTAATACCCAGAAATTTAATGCTGCTAACCCTCTCCACCACCAGTCCACTAACTTAGACCAGCGCACATTCACCCTCCTTCTCCTTCTGTAAATCAACAATCACGTATATACAGCGGATTCCAGTTAATTGGGACACATCAGGATCAGTATATTTTGGCCCAGTTAAGCAGTTGCCCCAGATGAAGTTTAACAGAAATAGTTAAAAAGGTATAAAAAAGATAAACCAGAGAATAAATTGTGGATTTAAAGTACAAATTAGAACACTACCAATGCTACTATACTACTGAAAAACAGTGTATATTTGTTATTGACAGAGGAGTTCACCTGGTGTATACTGACATGTATTGGGTGTCCAGGGAGGGGTAGTACCTCAGGTGAAGATGCTTGTTGTGCAGTTCTGGGGCAATTCGCTTATCTTTGGTCCCCACCAGAAACACAACTCTCACCATGGCTCCAAGTACATTTGCCGTTTGCATGCAACAGCGGCTACACCCCGGTACACCACTCTGATAGGTGGGCTGAATCAACTGAAGGTAGCCAGCAGACCTTGTTCCCCAGTGAGATAGTGACGTACCGATCCTAGCATGTGAAGTCCACTCCAGCAGACTAAGTGGATGAGATCAACAGTGAGATCCAACGGCCAAGAAGGCGGTTCTGCAAAGCTTCAAGGAGAGCAAAGGTACGATAAGGCCCAGAAGAAGTCAGGAAGACCCTGGTTTGTGGTGACTATTCATACTACTGGACCCAGACTTCCAAGTCGAGAGTGGAATTGTCCTAGTACGGGTTTTCCGCTTTAAAAACTCTGCCACACGGTTTCACTGTTATAGCCAGATATGACAGCCAACCAGCACACTGCTGAGTTTTGACTGACTGTAAGTTAACAAAATCAGCACAGACACCTAGTGTAAATAATAGACTTCATACAATGCTTTCAATAACTGCATCCTCCAAATCTTCACTTTCATTGTAACATTCACAAAGATTGTTGATGCCTTCAAATTCTTTGTAGTTCTTAACTTGATGAAGCAGTGAAATCATTTCATTTACACTCCTGGCCATTTCTGGCTTCTTCAATCCTGAATGCTTAAAATCACAGACAGCAAAACAGTTCCAAATTTTCTTACTGCTTATTTCTTTCTCGCCGATTATCAGTGGCAAAAATCACAGCTTTTTTTTTTAACGCAAGCACTATGACGTTATTGATGCTACCTAAAAACGGTTTGCTCCAGGTACAGTGTAGTGCCTAAGGGCCACACAAGTTCACATGACTGACACTAGTTAAAAACTTTCTCCTGCCCCAATTAGGCGGCACAATGTCCCAAATAAACAAAGGGAATCCCAGTTCATTTTTTGATTAGTTTTTGTTTTTTAAGAGTTTTCCCAAATAAGCAGCTGCCCTGAATAACTAATAGGTTAATTAACCAGAATTGATTGCATATAAATGAAAAGTGTTTCTAGAGATGCATTGGTCTCTCTCCTTATCAGGACTGTGCACCAGATAGTGCTGGGTTTTACAAAGAGATAGTGAAGCTTTAAGTGATTTGGACAACAAAGAAAAATATCATAAGACTATAAGACATAGGAGCAGAATTAGGCCATTTGGCCCATTGAGTCTGCTCTACTATTCCATCATGGCTAATCTATTATGCCTCTGAATCTCAATACTCTTGCCTTCTCCCCAGAATCTTTGACACCCATACTAATCAAGAACCTATCAAATTCTGCTTTAAGTATAACCAATGGCTTGGTCTCTAATGCCAACTGAGGCAAGGAATTCCACAGATTCATCACCCTCTGGCCAAAGAAGTTCCTCCTCATCTCTATTCTAAAGAGATGTCCCTCAATTATTAGGCTATGCCACTCTTTGTCTCTTGCCAGTCAGCCATGTTTCTGTCCATATGATATCTTTCCTGTAATACCATAGGCTCTTATGGTGTTTAGCAGCCTCATCAAGGCACCTTGCCCCTTGTCAAAGGTCTTCTGAAAATCCAAATGAACGACAACCACTGGCTGTCCTTTATCTACCCTACCTGTTATTTACTCAAAGAGTTCCAAAAGGTTTGTCAGGCAAGATTTCCTCTTAAGGAAACCATGCTGACTTTGGCCTATTTTAGTCATGTGCCTCCAAGTACTCTGAAACCTCATCCCTAATAGTGGGCTCCAACACCTTCCCAACCACTGAAGTCAGGCTAACTGGCCTATAATTTCCTTTCTTCTGCCTGCCTCCCTTCTTAAAAAGTGGAGTGACATTTGCTATTTTCCAGAATCCAGTGATTCTTGTAAGATCATTACTAATGCCTCCGCAATTTCTCCATTCACCTCTTTCAGGACCCTGGGGTGTAGTCCATCTGGTCCAGGTGACTTATCTACCTTCAGACCTTTCAGCTTCCCAAATCAGCAATAGCAACTACACTTGCATGCAAAGTGTTTCTTAAAATGGATTACTCTCACTCCCTTTCAGGGCTATGCACGAGATAGTGCTGGGATTTACAAGGAGATAACGAAGCTTTCAGGTGGAGATTTGCACGACAAAGAGAAAGTAACTGATGTCTGATGTACAACTCCGATGAGTTCCATCAGCCATCAGCACTGGGCAATGAACCCTCCGCAGCGGCCCAACTTAAAGCCGTTCCTGAAAGGTGCCCTAACATTGAGATCTGAGTCGTAACTGCCCGCGCCCTTTTTAAAAAAACACTGTCCATAAAATTAAAAAAAGCAATTTACCAGTCTCTGCTGAACAACTGTCTGCCTCGCGGGACGCTGAGATTCCTGAAGGAGGGAAAAAAAAGAGACTTTTGTTTTCAGGTACCCATCTTATCACCGTCAGTTTCATTCGGTTATTTAGTCCTCAAATCAATTTCTTAAGTCAACTATTACATAGTAGATTACTGGTCGATTAAAAATGAATGAATAAATAAAAGTTGCCTGTAAGTGCCTACAAGAAAATTAATTTTAAAGTAGTACTCTGATCATAAATTTACTTTGAACTTTCAACCTGAATTCCACGAAAGTTTAGAGAGTGGAAAATCCACTAATAATATATGTGCGATTAATACATTTACTCTTTTCTGTGTGGATTAACCGACCGGTTTCTAACGCAGTCTCTCTGTTAGTTTCTGAGCAAAGATCCCATAAACGAAAGTTGTTTCACATTGGCTAGCATGAAACTTACAAGCTTCAGAAGGGACACTCTGTTAAAGTCGTGGTCGACCCTAGAGCCCTGCGTCCAAACGGTCAGAAAGACCCCCAATAAAAGGAGAGCGATCATATTCCAGCTGTTCTGTGGGTGCGAATACTTTTGCAAGTGTCTGCTGTCAGGTCCGGCAGCGCACCAGCGCCGGACTAGCGGTGGGTCCAACCTAGAGTCAACCGGGTTCGTTCTTAACTCTCTCTCTCTTTCACTCTCTTCTCTACCCCACCCCCCGCTCTGATGTACACACAGTACTGATGAGTTAACCCGCCCTAATAAAACATTTGAGGCACTTTGTTAACTTGCACATTAAACCAGTAACCCACTCCACCACAACTCCCCCAGCACCACTATATCATTTCATGTCAGTCACCCAATGTACAGACCTGGACGTATTCCTGTACATATAATCAATCTATGTATATGAGCTAGTTTATGCATCTACATTTATTCTTGCGCTCTTTATCATACTGTGTTGTTTATACGCCGCACCGGATCCGGAGTAACAATTATTTCGTTCTCCTTTACATTTGTGTACTGGAAAAGACATTCAACGATCCCGATTCTTGAATCTTGTTTCTTTGATCTCGAAGTGCCCCCAGCACAGCTTCGGACTGTATTGGCTATTAACGCAAACGACGCATTTCACTGTGTGTTTCGATGTAGTTGTGACAAATAAAGCCGATCCTTAATCTTATAAATGAAAAGAAAATCATAACGCGCCGGCGGTGAGGGGAAAGCGCCGAGCTGAGGGTTAATTGCGTTGCTCGTTGGTGAAACTCGGACAACCGCAAAGGGCCTGTCTGTGAGCATTTGGGCAGTTTCAAGTGACAGTGGAAGATATGAACGTGAAGTCATTTGCAGTGAAAGGCATTGACAGAATTTGGCGGGTGGGGGGAGATTGACGTTATATTGCATTCTTACAGCTCAGCATGGATTTGTGGGTGGGGCAAAATCTGAGTATTTCGGGTATTTCCTCCTGTTACGCAGTCATGGAGCTAGGCCGTTTGCTACAAGCGGACCATGGCAACGAAAGAAAAGACAGCAGAGACAACAGCATCTGCGGGAGGAAAGGAGTTATCATCGTACCGGGTCAAAACCATGAATCAAGACTTGAGTTAGTCCCATTTGCCTGTGTTTGGCCCATCGTAAGCATTTCGAATCCAGTTAGCTGTCAAAAATATTGTATAATTGTAGCATAGCGGGAGAGCTTAGGCGAGGTGTCAGAGGTAGGGTTGTTTAAACAGAGAGGGGTAGGAGCCTGGAGCTCACTACCAGGGGTGCTGGTAGAGCAGTCACATTAAAGACATTTAAGAGACTTAGATAAGCACATGAGTGAGAGGTGAATGGAGGGCTGTGGGCTATGTAGGAGGGAAGGATCATGGATTAGGTTTAAAAGTTAACATGCCCATCGCTATCTCAGTACAGCAATACAGTGGACTGCTTTCATTATTTGCATTCTTTCCAGGACAACAATGCCCAATCCTAGTGGATTTCAGTTTAAGGTCAGAGGTGAGTGGAGGAAATTTAGGAGAGATGTCAGAGGTAGGTTTTTTTAAACACAGAGAATGGTTGGTGCCTGGACCACACTGCTAGAGGAAAATACATAGGGGACATTTAAAAGACTCTTAGACTGGCTTATGGAGGATAATGGGCTATGTAGGAGGGAAAGGTTAGATTGTCCTGGTTAAAGGTTGATGCAACATTGTGGGCCGAAGGGCCTGTACTGTTCTATGCTCTTTGTGTCTGGTGCACTTGGTAATCTGAGTTATCTCAAAGGCACTTTTGGCAGTACAAATGTAGCCTAGATACATTTGACACAGTAACATACAAATTACGGGCAGGAGTAGATTTGTCGTTTAATTAGACTGTGGCTGATCTGACTGTAACCTAATCCCTCTATTTTTATCATAAAGTCAACAGATGGAGAGAACTGAATCAGGAGAAGAAACTAACCTTCAATTAAGCGGTGATTCTGTCAGTTGTGGACGGATGTGTTTGGCACTTGGCTATCACCCTGAGGTTGGTCTGACAGGGCTGATTCAACATGTTACTGGGTTTTGGTTTGCTGCTCTAGATTTCGCAATTCTCCGCTTGAGCCTCTTATTAGCATCTTCACCAAGTGCTTGCTATGGCTGACAGAATGTTGGCCTTGGTCTCTCGGTACCATTAGCAGCAGGAGTGAAAGAAACCCTAGAGAGTAGTCAAAAGAAGTTTGGCTCCCACCATCCTGTACACAGATTGAAATGAATCTGGAACTGAGTCAAACAAGGCTAGCTTATTCACTCCCACACTGGCATAGAAATGTTGATGACACAGTATTATTTCCTTTAATAGAAACTTATTCATTTAGCTCATAGAACATAGCACATTACAGCCCTTCTGCCCACAATGCTGTGCCAACCATGTAACCTACTCTAGAAGCTGCCTAGACTTTCTCTACTGCATAGCTCTCCATTTTTCTCAGCTCCATGTACCTATCTAAGAGTCTCTTAATGACCCCATTGTATCTGCCTCTATCACCTTTGCTGGCAGTGCATTCCATGAACCCACCACTCTCTCTGTGGAAAACTTACCTCTGACATCCCCCTGCACCTACTTCCTTAAAACTATCCCTGTCATGTTAACCATTTCAGCCCTGGGAAAAAAGCCTCTGGTTATCCACATGATCAACGCCTCTTGCATCTTGTACACCTCCATCAGGTCACCTGTCATCCTCTGCCACTCCAAGAAGAAAAAGCCAAGTTCACTCAACCTATTCTCATAAGACACGCTCTCAAATCCAGGTAACATCCTTGTAAATCTCCTCTGCACTCTTTCTATAGTATCCACATCCTTCCTGCTGTAGTGAAGTGACCAGAACTGAACACAGTATTCCAAGTGAGCTCTAACTAAGGCCCTATATAGCTGTAACGTTACCTCCCAGCTCTTGAACTCAATCCCATGGTTGATGAAGCCCATCACATGATATGTCTTCTTAAATACACCATCAACCTGCACATCAGCTTGGAGTGTCCCATGGACACAGACCCCAATATATCTCTAACTCTCCACACTGCCCAGAGTCTTACCATCAATATTACATTCTGTTTTCAAATTTGACATACCAAAATGAACCACTTCATACTTATCTGGGTTGAAATCCATCTCTCACTTATCAGCCTAGTTCTGCATCCTATCAATGCCCCACTGTAACCTCCAACACCCCTCTAGACTACTCAACCTTTGTGTCATCAGCAAACATACTAACCCACTGTTCTATTTCTTCATCCAGGTTATTTATAAACATCACAAAAAGAAGGGGTCCCAGAACAGATGGAGAATATAAACTATCTACAACCACCCTTTGCTTTCTGTGGGCAAGCCAATTCTGGATCCACAAAGCAAGGTCTCCTTGGAACCCATGCCTCCTTACTTTCTGAATGAGCCTTGCATGGGGAACCTTATCAAATGCCTTACTGAAATCTATATAAACTACATCCACTGCTCTATCTTCATCAATGTGTTTTGTTACACCCTCAAAGAATTCAGTCAGTCTCATAAGGGACAACCTGCCCTTGGTAAAGCCATGCTGACTATCCCTAATTAGATATGTCTCTCCAAATGCTCATAAATCCTGCCACTCAGGATTTTCTCCAACAACTTGCCCGTCGTTGAAGTTAGACTCAGTGGTCTATAATTTCCTAGTTTATCTTTACTCCTTTCTTGAACAAGGGAACAGCATTTGTAACCCTCCAATCTTCTGGTACTTCTCCCACCCCTATTGATGATGCAACTATCATCGCCAGAGGCTCAGCAATCTCCCATCTCACTTCCCACATAGCCTGGGGCATATTTCATCTGGACCCAGCAACTTACATAACTTAGTGCTTTTTGAAAGCTCCAACAATTCCTCTTTCTTAATGTCTATATGCTCACGTGTTTCAGTCCACTGTAAGTCATCCCCATAATTGCCAAGGTCCCTTTCCCTAGTGAATACTGTAGTAAAGTATTCATTATGTACCTTCAACTCCTCGCACACATTTCCACCATCGCACCTGATTGGTCCTATTCTCACACGGCTCATCCTCTTGCTCTTCACATACTTGGAGGATGTCTTGGGGTTTTCCTTCATCCTGCTTGCCAAGGCCTTCTCATGGCCCCTTCTAGCTCTCCTAATTTCATTCTTAAGCTCCCTCCTTGCAATCTTGTAATTTTCTAGAGTTCCAACAGTATCTGGTTTCTTGAACCTTTCGTTAGCTTTTCTTTTCTTCTTAACTAGATTTTCTACTTACTTTGTGCACCATGGTTCTTTTACCTTACCATCCTTTCCCTGCCTCAATGGAACATACCTATTCAGAATGCCATGCAAATGTTCCCCAAACATTTGCCACATTTCAGCCATGCATTTCCCTGAGAACATCTGCTCCCAATTAATGTTCCCAAGTTTCTGCCTAATAGCACCATATTTCATACTACTCCAATTAAATGTTTTCCCAAATTGTCTGCTGCTATCTCTCTCCAGCACTATGGTAAAGGAAATAGACTTGTGATCATTACCTTCAAAATGCTCTCCCACTGAGAGATCTGACACCTGACCAGATCAAGTACAGCCTCTCCTCTAGTTGGCTTATCTACATATTGTGTCAGGAAACCTCCCTGAACACACCTAACAAACTCTACTCGATCTCAATCCCTCGCTCTGTCAAAATTAAGTAAGTTAAAATCACCCATTACAACAACCCTGTCATTATTGCACCAGTCAGGAATCTGCCTCCCTCTGCTCCTTGATGTCTCTGTTACTATTGGAGGGTCTATAAAAAAACACCCGGTAGAGTTATTGCCCCATTCCTGTTTCTGATTTCTACCCACAGTGACTCAGTAGACAATCCCTCCACGACTTCCTTCTCTTCTGCAGCCATGATGCTATCCCTGATTAGCAATACCATGCCCCCTCCTCTTTTGCTTCCCTCTCTGTCCTTTTCGAAATATCCAAAGCCTGGCACACTCAGCAGCCCCTCCTGCCCCTGAGACATCCAAGTCTCTGTAATGGCCACAACATTGTAGTTCCACGTATTGATCCACACTCTAAGTTATCCACCATGTTTATGATACTTTTTGCTTTAGAATAGACACATTTCAACTATCTGGTTGAGTGCATCTTTGCTCGATCATCTGCCTATCCTTCCTCACAAACTTCCTACAAGCTGTCCCTACTTGTGTGCCAAACTCCCCATCCTCTGCCTCTTCACTTTGGTTCCCATCCCACTGCAAATCCAGTTTAAACTCTCCCCAATTAACATTAGCAAACCTCCCTCCCAGGGTATTGGTTTGCCTCCAGTTCAGGTCCAACCCGTCCCACTTGTACAGGTCACCCCTTCCCCAGAAAAGATTCCAATGATCCAAGAACTTGAAACCCTGCCCCCCGCACCATCACCTCAGCCACTGATTCATCTGCACTATCTTCTTGTTCTGACAATCCCTAGCTCGTGACCCCAGGAATAATCCAGAAATTACTACGCTGGAGGGTCTGCTCTTCAGCCACTTTCTAACTCCCTAAACCCCCACAGGGCCCGTACCCCTCTCCTGCCTATGTCATTGGTATCAATATGTACCGTGAGGCTTGTTTTGCTGCTGGAAGTGAGGTCTGCTGCCTGAAACTACTGTAGACCAACTCCTACACAGAATTGTGCACTTCAGGTAGGGAATAGGGCCACATTTCTACCTCTAATTCCCATTGAGCATGTTTTTTAGCATGGAGACATTAAGGCAAGTTACAAAGATTGATGCTGGGCAAATGTCCTAACAAACATCCCATTCTTAACAGGCATCGCCTAAAATAATTCTGACTTCTGATTTTCCATAATTTTATATAACTTTCCCCTTAGTCTATCTGGACACAATGAACTGCAGATGCTGGAATCTGAAACAACAAACAAGCTGCTGCAAGAACTCAGTGGGTCAAGCAGCATCTGTGGGAGGAGAGGAATTCTCAATGTTTTGGGTCAAAACCCTGCCTCAGGGCGTGATGGTCCCGATACATAGTTTTTGACCCAAAATGATGACAACCCCTTTTCCCACAGATGCTGCTTGACCCACTGAGTTCTTGCACCAGCTTGTTTATCTATCTATCTGTCTATATATCTAATCCAACTGTATCTACCTGCTTACCCGTGTATCATGGGCAGCCCAGTGTAATGCAAAATTGATCATTGTCTCCATTCACTCTCAATCTAAGTGCCTGAACAAGGACGTTACAGTGCGTGCTTAGTGTTAACACCAGTATCTGGAGCAAGGAAATGGAATTGGAATTGTTTTATTATTGTCACAAGTGCTGAGATGCAGAGAGAGTATTTTATAAGCCGTCCATACAGATTATTTAAAAGCATAAATATAATAATAACAATAACAATAATGGAACACAGAATATAGTGCTATTGTTGCAGTTGAAGAGAAAGTGTTGTGCAGGTATACAGTAATGTGCAGGAGCCAAGTTGAGGTAGATTGAGAGGTGAAGTAGGATTTGTGAGATTGCGAGAGATATAGTGCATATATTACCTGACAAAGAAACCAGAGTGTGTTCAAATCCTACAGCACCAATTGGACTGGAGTTTCTATTCAGTTAAGTAATCTCAAAATAAGACTACATTGTCACAAAATATTATCTGTGTGTTATTATGTATGTACATAATAAAAAACTTCAATTCCCAGAGTGTAGTGCAAACAGTTCACCCGGAACTGGAAGCAGCATTCGTGAACTGGGAGCACACGCTGGAGCTGGAAGCCATCATGTCTCGAGTGTCCGAATAAATGTGTTAGCTTTTTACCCATGCAAGTGTGTCTTTTATCAAGAACAGGCATTACAATCTGGATCACAAATGCACCAAAAAACAAAATCTGCTGTCCCTAGCTCGCCTGGCCTCCCCATGACCAAAGTATTTACATTGTTCTGGTGTATGTAAGCCCCTGCCACAATGGTGACACAATCCGTTCAGCCGGGCAGCTTTCTGATTAGATCTTGCAATTTTGTTCACATTCCCTTTCATTCCTAACTGCCACTCAGTTAGGTCTGTGGCCATTGACAAAACTCTTTTAGATGTGAGATGTTGTTCATTTTGGGGCCATTTCTGAATGCTTTCTTGCAAGAACCAACAAATCTCTCAGTGCATCATTAAGCCCTTTTCTGAACTGACAATGCTAAGACAATCTCTTTCATTCAGCCACACAAGCTGAAATGGATGCCTATTCCTTTTGATCCTGCTTATGAAACCTAAAGCATTCTGCAATCAACAATAGTTCTAGTTCTAAATGTTCCCACATTACCTTCACAATATCAGCAGAGCTCATTTTGGCTGGTTTGGTTGGAGAAGATTCTCTGCTTTGCAGCCCAATGCACTCAGCAAAACTGGCACTCACTTTTCATTAGCTATTTCATTTGCATTAAAATACAGCTCAATTCACTCAGTATACAATATCTTCTGTGCAATCAAATGCAACTATTTTTCTGATGTAGCCGACCATTTCTGCTTTGTTTACTTAAGATTATTATCACCTAATATTCACATCTCACTGCACTTCAACAGGCTAGTAGTCATCTCAGCTTTTATTTTAAACTTACTTGTCGCCACTGTTATATTTTATAACTCCAAAACATAAAACTAATTGAAAGAAAGACACGGAGCTGAAAATAATGTGTGTACTCTAGTTTCATTTTTACTTTAGCGAGGTACATGCGTATGACACGATGGCGTAATTATATATGCCATTCATGCACTTTTACATATTATAACCCATTATAAATTACTTAAACATCAAAAAATGCTTAGTCAAACAATATATTTACAAATATTACAGAAAGATTAAATACGTAATACCCCTCTATAATCAGAAAGGTTCATGAACCCATGAACAATGCCTCATTATTCCGCATTCGCACTATTTAGTTATTTATTTCTGTGACCTATAGTGATTTCTTCTGTGTTACACCGTACTGCTGCTGCAAAGCAACAAATTTTGCAACATATATCAGTGATAATAAAAATGATTCTGAAAACGACAGGAGTTGCTCAGGGAGGTGTCCTGGGACCAACAATCTACTGCTGCTTCACCATTGTTATGGGGTTGTGCTTGCTTTCCTCAAAGCAGTGGGGACCGAGGAGGCTTCAGAAAAGGCATTCACAAATGTGAGGCGCTGTAGTTACATAGCTGGTAGGAAACTTCTCCTCAAGGCCGAGGTACCTTAATCAATACAGTATAGGCTTAAAATAAGAGAAAATAGGTTTGGAAGGGATCTGATGAAAAATATTTTCACGCAGAGGGTGAAGGGAACTTGCCTGATTTGTAGACACTTTCACAACAATTAAGGGGTATCTGAATAAGCATTTTAATTGCCATGGTATATATTCAATAGCCACTCTATTAGGTACTAATAAAGTGGTCAATGAGTGTATGTTCATGGTCTTTTGCTGCTGTAGCCCATTCACTTCAAAGTTCAACATGTTGTGCATTCAGAGATGCTCTTCTGCACATCACTGTTGTAATGTATGGTTATTTGATTTACTGCTGCCTTTTGGTCAGCTTGAACCAGTCCTGTCATTCTCCTCTGACCCCTCTCATTTACAAAGCATTTTTTGCCCACAGAACTGCCACATATGTTTTTATGCATCGAGATGTTGCCACACGATTGCCTGTTTAGATATTTCTATTAATGAGTTGGTGTACAGGTATACCCAATAAAATGGTCACTGAGTGTACAAGGCAATGGAAGTGGATTGGTAATTGATAGTCAGAATGGATGTGATGGGCTGAATGGCCTTTTTCTGCGCTTTGTGAACCCATGACTTTGTGATTCTGTGACTTCACGACCTTCCTGCCAATGTCATGGATGTCCGTCGATGAATTCACAGTGTTCAGTTCCATTCACAATTCTTTAGGAAATGAAGGAGCTCTGACTTGCGAGCAGGAAGACATTGACCTCATTCTGGCATAGGTCGATGTGAGCCAACTAACAGAGGAGCCTTTCCCCTACCATTCAAGACCCAAGTATTCGGATTCTGTAGCAATCAGTGAGCTTAATTTTTACCCTGTGCATTATTCTAACTATTCATTTCCTGCTTTATTAGTGAACTGAGTAATATCAACTGCAGTTCAAGTCCTCGAGGAGAATTTAGGGCGGAAGGGTATGGTGGCGAGCAGTCTGACTGGCTGCATCACTGCCTGCTATAGAGGCTCCAATATACATGATCGCAAGAGGCCGCAGGGAGTTTTAGACTTAGCCAATCCTATCTGTGCAAAATCCACCACCACTGAGGACGCCTTCAAGAGCCGGCAGCATCCATCAATAAGAATGCTCACCTTCCCGGACAAGTCTTCTTTTCATTACTGCCATCGGGGAGGAGGTACAAGGAGCATAAAGACCCACAATCAATGATCCTTATCCTTCACTATCATATTTCCAAACTGTCCATGAACTACCTCGTTATTCATTTATTTTGCATTATTTATTAGTTTTGTAATTTATAGTAATTTTCTATCTTAGAACTTAATGCTGCTGCTATAAAACAGATGATTTTTTGTCATAAACAAGAGAAAATCTGCAGATGCTGGAAATCCAAGCAACACAGACACAAAATGCTGAAGGAACTCGTTAGGCCAGGCAGCAGCTATGGAAAAGAGTACAGTCGAATTTTCGGGCTGACACCCATTGGCAGGATTCAAATTTTGCGTCATATAAGCCAGTGATAATAAACCAGATCCTGATCCTGCAGTTTGTTCACTTAACTACACAGACAGCACGTCACAAACAGGTAATTTTTACCACTGGGAGGGGTGAGGATTTTCTGGAGTGTGGAGCACCCTCAGCTAACTGTTTCCCTCCAAATAGTAGACTGGTCTGACGTGGCACTGTATCACTGCTGGGTCTACACCCCAACAGCACAGTGGGACCACCTTCACCAGAAGGGTAGTTCAAAGAGTTAGCTCACTTAAGAGCAGTCAGCCACAAGCAATATAAGTACCTTCCTCACTTGAGGTTCCCAGATCCCTCACCTCAAGAAATAACAAAATAAAAAGTTGTGAAAGCAAACACGAGGAAATCTGCAGATGCTGGAAATTCAAGCAACACACGGAAAATGCTGGTGGAACACAGCAGGCCAAGCAGCACCTATAAGCTCTTAGCTTCATCCCACTCCCTCTGGTCTACTCCTATCATTTCGCATTTCCCCCTCCCCCCTCTACTTTCAAATCTCTTACTACCTTTCGGTTAGTCCTGACGAAGAGTCTCGGCACGAAACGTCGACATCGCTTCTCCCTATAGATGCTGCCTGGCCTGCTGTGTTCCACCAGCATTTTGTGTGTGTTGCATAAAAAGTTGTGAAATGGTTTTAGCTTACCATTTCCTTTCTTTAATGGCATGTACATAAAACAGTTATTTGTCCATATAATTATCTATTCTTCCTATCGCTGACAGCTGAGATTTCCCCTTTTAGACAAACAAGATTAAAGAAAATATCTGATTATCCTTTACCACTAATTCAAATGAAAAGAAAGACCAGCAACTGTATAATATTTATTAAGACATCCACATAATCTAGCTACATTATTATTATTTATTAGCGTCCTCCATTCGAAGCTCTGAATGAGGAATCTTTCTTGCTTTTATCTGGAAACAGCCATTCGTCACTTTGGAGGTATGGTAATAATCTTGAGGCACCAGTTGACGATGTCAGGGGTTCACCTACTGTTGACTAACAGATAGCAAACATGGCAAGCATGTTTAAGCTTGCACCATTTTCCTGTTCAGCATACAGCAAATCTGCAAATTGCACAGTGGAGTTTCCTTTCAAAGTGAAATCTTCAGTTAAAAAGAGGCTACTGAGAGTTTTGTCTCCTGTGTGGCATATAGCCTTTGGCACTCGCCGCAGCTGCTGTATCCAGTTTGGTGAACGCCTTCTCCCAGTAAAAGGGGAGCACAAAGCTTTGAAGGCAATGTAGATAAAAATGACTTTTAAAAGTAACTTACTGGTCCCTGATACAGAAGAAAGACTCCATGCATTAAACATTAGTTACTTGAAGTCTCCCATTCCCTGTTAATCAGGTTTTACAATAGGTACTTCTTCTAATAAAAGTATTTCAAAGTCTCTTTTAAGGAATAATGACAAAGTTTCCACTGGTAGATTCCTACAATGTGGATTAAAACATTAACTTTGTTTCGCCCGAAGGCTTTGAAACTGTTATGTGTTGGTAAAGACATCGCATGGGAATTAATCATTTCAGACAAAGGGTAGTTCTTATTTTTTTAAATCTGTGCTAAACAGACTCAAGGAAGCAAAACACTTTGCATGGATTTATAAATGTTGGCAAAAATGGAGGAGCTGAAATCCATTTATTCCAATTATCTTCCATGCATGTGTCTTGTCACCTGTGTTTACTCTTGGTTGCAGGAGACTAATCAACTCAAACCAAATTCCTAGTCAAATTAAAACCATGAGGAAAAACTGCAGAAGTTAGCCAGAGGACAGATTACAGCTGTGTTCAACAGTTGGAACAGAGTTATGTAGCGAATATGTGTTATGTGTAACTCTCCAAGACTTCAAAGTCCACACCGCACCCCACCCCCGCAACCTCCATTCTCAGCTTTAACATCTCCCCATTTAAATTGCTCCAACACTAACGTACTTGCTTACAGTGACAAGCCCCTGAGCTTTGTAATACTTCAAAAGACCCCCCTCTGAATTTCAAAATCATCCACAAAACCCATACTTGTATTTGTTCATTCACAGAGTTTGGTGATATTCACAATGCTGATACAGTATTTATTTATCATACATCCCTACTTGGCCACTGGAGGGCAGCCAGGAGTCAACCACATTTTGTGGTTCTGGAATCACATCATTACAGTACATAGGCAGGGACAGATTTATTTCAATTCATGAACAAGGCATTTGTTGATACAACAATCTGTAAGATTATTACCAGTTCCATTTTTCTAATTCGCCAATTTCAGACATGGGATTAAATGTGGAAAGTAAAATTATCATGATGTCATGATCTTTCCCTCAATGTCAAAAAAGAACAGGTCACTTACTTCAGGAAGGTGGGGGACAATGCACATGCTACTGTCTATATCAACTGTGTTGAGGTTAAGAGTTGAGAGATTCAAGTTTCTAGGGATATAATCACCAGCAGCCTGTCCTGGTCCAAGCACGTTGATGCCATAGCCAAGAAAAGACACCAATGCCTCTACTTCCTTGGGAGACTAGGAAAATTCTGACCAATTTTTATCAATGCACCATAGAAAGCATTCACATTCTATCTGGATGCATGATGGCTTGTATGGCAACTGCTCTGTCCAAGCCCACAAAGGATTGCAGAGAGTTGTGGGCAAAGCCAGCCTTCCCTCCTCGGACTCTGCCTATTCTTCTTACTGCCTTGGTAAAACAGCCAGCCTCACCCAATCCAGACATTCTCACTTCGCCCTTCTCACACTGGGCCGAAGATACAGAAACATGAAAGCACGTACCACCAGGCTCAAGGACAGCTTCTGCCCCACTGTTATCAGAACAGACCTCTTGAATGATAAGATGGACCCTTGGCCTTGCAATCTGTCTCGTCATGATCTTGCACTTTGGACAAGAAAATGACAAGTGAAAACACAAAATATGGATAATATTTATTTATTTAGAGATTCAGCACAGTAACAGGCCCTTCCAGACCAATGAGCCCACAATGCACGTTTACACCACCCTTCCGTTCAATTAACCTGGATGGCTTTGGAACGTGGGAGGAGCTGGAGGAAACCCACACAATAACAGGGAGAATGTGCAAACTCCTTACAGATGGCATCAGGAATTGAACCCAGGTCACTGGCACTGTAATAGTGTTATGCTAACTGCTACGCTAATCTGCCACACAATACCTGCATGTATCTTTAATATTTTTCATTGGTGAGACAATAACTTTAGGTTCAACTATATACTGAAAAATTATTCACACTGGTTCAGGAGTCTGATGGTTGAAGGATAATAGCTGTTCCTGAGCCTGGTGGTGAGGGACCTAAGGCTCCTGTACCTTCTTCCTGATGGCAGCAGAAGAAGTAAGCATGGCCTAAATGGTGGAGCTCCTCGATGGTGGATACTTCTTTCTTGTGGTAGCACTCCTTGCAGATGTGGTCAATGGTAGGGAAAGATTTGTCTGTGATGAACTGGGCTGTGTCCACCACATAAGCTTTTCCATTCCTGTTCATTGACGTTTCCATAACAGGCCATGATGCAACCAGTCAGGATACTCTCTGTTGAACAACTATTATTATTATCAAAGATTAGATGACCTGCTGATTCTGCACCAACTTCTAAGTTCTACTGAATGAGGCTTAACCATCAGCCAAGACCATGGAGAGAACTTCCCAGCACCCATTCAGAACACTGCTATGTGAACTTTTAGATCTACAGTACTGTGGAAAAGTCTTAGGCACTTGTAAAAAATATTCTGTAAGGTGAAGATGCTTTCAAAAATAATGAAATTAAGTTTCTAAATATCCAAAAATTTATTATAAAGAGCAGTGACTAATAAAAAAACTAAAGTAAATTAATATTTGATGTGACCACCCTTTGTCTTTAAAACTGCATCGTTTCTCTTAGGTACACCTTTGTGTAGTTTTATAAGAAAATCAGCTGTTAGGTTGTTCCAAGCGTCTTGGAGAACTTGCTACAGTTCTTCTCCAGACTTGCTTCCATCCCTCCAGGTAATCTCAGACAGCCTCAATGATGTGGAGATCTGGGTTCTGTGGAGGCCATAACCATCTCCTGCAGAACTCCCTGTTCTTCTTTTCACTGAAGATAGCTCTTTATTACCTTGGCCGTGTGTTCGGGGTCATTGTCCTGCTGCAGAATGAAGTTGGGACCAATCAGACAGCCTCCCTGATGGTACTCTATGATGGATGAGAACCTGCTTGTACTTCATGGCATTGAGGATTCAATTAAGTCTGACCAGATCACCAACTGCATTTGCAGAAAATCAGCCCAAACCTGCAGGGAACTTCCCCTGTGCTTCACTGTTGGCTGTTGATTTGTTATCTTTGTTTAATCATGCACTGGGCTATAAATCTACAAAAGCATCAAGTTTTTATTTGAAAAGTTGTCTATTACTTAACATGTTACTTTATTTAACAAAATTCAAAAAAATTCTCAGTATCATTTAACATTTTGGAAAATGAATGATCAGAAATCTAAAATTTGCTCTTTTCCACTAATGCAGAAGATGAAAAGTAAACATCTAAAACAAAATTCGTATAAAAAATGTAGAGTGCCTAAGACTTTGACACAGAACTGTACCTGAGGGAGGAGATCTGATTTTCACATACCCTTCAATCAGACTGATAGTAACTCTCACTTTTACTCCTTAAGTGCGTCGGAAAACTAGTGACCTGATTTGGTGTTGGATTATTATTGTTACATGTACCAAAAGACAATGAAAAGTTTGCCTTACACAGTGTTCATACAGATCACGATGCAGTGTATTGAGCTAGAATAAAATTAAACAGTAACAATGCAGAATAGAGTGTAAAAGCTAATGGAAGTGTGCAGAGCAGGTAAATGATAAAGTGCATGATCATAATGAAATTGTTTGTAAATTGTTTATCCTTCCATACAAGAGGTCTGATGACAGTGGGATAGAAGCTGTCCTTGAGCCTGGTGGTATGCTCCTTCAGGCTTTTGTATCTCCTGCTCAAAGAGGAGAAGAGAGAATGTCCCAGGTGGGTGAGGTGGGGTCTTTGATTATGCTGACCGCATTAATGAGGCAGCAGGAATTACAGACAAACTCCATGGAGGCGAAGGTGGTTCCCATGATGTGCTGAGCTGTGTTCACAATGCTCTGCAGTTTCTTGTGGTCACAGGTAGAGCAGTTACCTCTCCAAGCTGTTATGCACCCAGCCAGAATGCTTTCTATGGTGCATCCATAAACATTGGTAAGAGTCAACAGAAACGTGCTGAATTTCGTGTTTAATTGACACTGTTTCATCACCCATTGGACTATATACCTACAAAGTAGTCAAATTCGGTCAACCTGAGCAAAGTTCAGATATAACTGGACTGGTTGAAGTATATTTTGGCATTTTAGTCATCCTTCCTTCAAGTCAACAAGTCCTCCCTGAATCAAGCAACAGGGGAAATCATCAGCCAGGATCAATCATCGTCATGCACATTCATGAATTCTTAGTCCATTTAAGAGCTTTCTCAATTTAATCAAATCTGCAGAATGAAATGAAATGACAGTTTGGAAAACAGCCAAAGTGGAAGTAGCTCCACTGATAAGATCAGATATAGTTTTAATTATAAATGTTAGTTTTCCATTAAAATATTTAAAAATAAAATCAGTAGGTAACCAAGCAAACATAATCAGATTAAAAATTGGTTTGAGGTCTGCTTGCAAAAATTGTTTTGGCGTACCTTCCAGAGAGACTGATTTATAAATCATTAACATTCACTTGAGTTTGCCTGATGCCTGTATCACTAAGACCTTTGAACTCTTCCATCTGTACATGATTAGACTGTTCTGGTATACGTTCAGTGGCCACTTCATTAGGTTCATCCTTTGCTACATAACAGAGGGAGAATTAAGTTTATTTCTTTCCCTGTTATCCTGTTATTTGAGAGACTCAGGTGAAGCTTCACCATGGGAAAGAGTAAGATACATGCTACAGAAATTATAGAATGAATTAATAGAATCAGACAGAGGCCATTCAAGGTTCAAAGTTCAAAGTAAAATTTATTGTCAGTACATACATGTCACCACATACAACCATGGGATTCTTTTTCTGTGGACATACTTAGCAAATTTATAGAACAGTAACTATAAACAGGATCAATGAAAGAGCAAGAGCATAGAAGACAACAAACTGTGCAAATGCAAATAGAAATAAAAAGCCTTAAATTTCAAGACACGAAATAACAAGATATAGAGTCCTTTAACTGGGAGTATCGGTTGTGGGAACATCAGAAGCAGAATGAGTGTAGTTATCCCCTTTTGTTCAAGAGCCTGATAGCTGAGGGGTGATAACTGTTCTTGAACCTGGTGACACGATTCCTGAGGGTACTGTACCTTCTACCTGAAGGTAGCAGTGAGAAAGTAGCATGGCCTGGGTGGTGAGGATCCTTGATTAATGGGTGATGCTTTTCAATGGCAATGTTTCATGTAGATGTGGTCAATGAATGGGAGGGCTTTACACATGAGTACTGGGCTGAATCCACTACTTTTTGTAGGATTTTCCATTCAAAGGCATTGCTGTTCCCATACCAGACTATAATGCAGCCTGATGCACCATAAATGACTCTGAGACGTGAGTTAAGGTAAGCTTTTATTAGCTGGAAGAAAGCACAAGCAGCAAGTGACCACCACACAACATCCTGGAGACTGAGGAAGGGTCTGTGTCTCCAATCGCCTTTATACTGGGGTCTGTGGGAGGAGCCACAGGATCAGTCAGCGGGGGGGGGGGGGGGGGGCGTGTCCAGACAGGTATATGTAGTTCACCACATAGCCTTTCAATACACTTTCCATCACACATTGATCGAAGTTTGCCAAGGTTTTCGATGTCATGCCAAATCTCCACAGACCCCTGCGAAAGTAGAGACGCTGTCGTGCTTTCTTTACAGTTAAATTTATATGACGGGTCCAGGACAGGTCCTCTGAGATAGTGGCACCCAGCAACTGAAAGTTACTGACCCTCCCCACCTCTGATCCTCTGAAAAGAGCTGGCTCTTGGACCCCTGGATTTCCTCTCCTGAGGTGTACTGTCAGTTCCGAAGTCTTGATGTCATTGAGTGAGAGATGGTTGCTATGACAACACTCAGCCCCTTGTGTCAATACTGGCTGCTGGAAGAGCAATCCCTTTCACCTTGTTCCAGAAAACTATTAAAGTTCAAGTTCAGGTTTAACTACTTCTAATGTTACATGAATACAGCAAACGAAACCGCATTCCTCCCAGGCCAAGGTGCTAAACACATTACCAACAGTCATACACAGCACAAGGCACATACAGCACATAGAAGACAGCAGTAAACATACAGTCACATGAAAAAAAATAATGTAGCCCCAATCCCTGAGTCCATGAATGTTGCCCACAAGAGAAAGCCCGCAGCAGTCTGCAGACGAATATAATCCAGCTTGTCTTTCAGCAGGTGAACAGTAGAGGGCAGCACTGAGGATGCCATGCCATTCTACCTCCAAAGTCAGCTCCCTTCTCGCTTCCCCTCTCCAGAGACTCTACCGGACGTGCTGAGCATTTCTAGCGTGCTCTGTGTAAGCTGTTGAGTGAGTCTCCCAAAACAAACTGAGACACAGGAGCAAGAGGAAGTCATTTGGACCGTCCAGCGTACTCTGTCATTATCAAGATGATGAATGATCTTCTATCCCTGCGGCATGTTCCTGCCCTGTTCCCAGATCTCTTCATTCGCTAAATATCCAGAAATCCATCGAGGTGAAGTGAGCAGGACCAGTCAGGCAGGCATTTGATGGGCTTGGATATGCAAGAGCTGCTGATTTTTGGATTGTGAGCATGAGATTTGAAAAAGCGAGCAGGCCAGTCGGGTCATTTGGCAGGCTTGAGATCAATGGGTAATTAGGCATCTGTTGAGGGCTAATTAAAGAAGTTTGCGAGAATCAGGTTACGATTAGGGTGAGATGTGGTGAGTGAAATGAAACTAATCTTTTTAAGGGCTGACTTGGAGCTGTCTGTGTGGAGTTTCCAAGTTCTCCCCATGACCTCGTGGGAGTCTGGTTTCCTCCCACATACCACTAACATGCCAGCTGGAGGGTTAACTGACTACTAGACTCTGCTGGAGGTCAGGATTAATCCGAGGTTACGGAAGCATATCCAGAAGTCCAGAGTTAAGTGAATTGTAGTATGTCATCTAGCCAATCAAACGTTTCAAAGGTGATTTGCATTCTATATGGTTGCATATTATGGATTAATTAGCAGAAAGCACGATGTATTAAGATAGTGGCAGGATTGATGGCCTTTGATGATGTTCCATTAGGAGGCAGTAATCGCAATCTGATTGAGTTCAACTTAAAATCTGATGGGGGAGAAAGTAAAGTCTGATACAGAATCTTTGACGAATTGATGGATCTTCAACTTCCTCACAGACAGGACCCAGGCTATAAAAATAGGGGACAAGCTCTCCTCTACAATCACTCTGAGCACCGGTGCCCCACAAGGCTGTGGACTCAGCCCCCTGCTGTACTCACTGTACACCCATGATCGTGTAGCAAGTTTCCATCAAACTAAATATATAAGTTTGCTGATGACAGCACAATTGTAGGCTGTATCTTGGGTAATGATGAGTCTGAGTACAGAGAGGAAATTAAGAACTTGGTGGCATGGTGCGAAGACAATAACCTATCCCTCAACATCAGCAAGACGAAGGAATTGGTTGTTGACTTCAAAAGGAGTAGCGGACCGCACAACCCTATCTACATCGGTGGTGCGCAGGTGGAACAGGTCAAAAGCTTTAAGTTTTTCGGGGTGAATATCACAAATGACCTGACTTGGTCATACCAAGCAGAGTCCACTGCCAAGAAGGCCCACCAGCGCCTTTACTTCCTGAGAAAGCTGAAGAAATTTGGCCTGTCCTCTAAAACCCTTACTAATTTTTATAGGTGCACCGTAGAAAGCATTCTTCTAGGGTACATCACAACCTGGAATGGAAGTTGTCCTGTCCAAGACCGGAAGAAGCTGCAGAAGATTGTGAACATAGCCCGGCACATCACATAAACCAATCTTCCATCCTTGGACTCACTTTACACTGCACGTTGTCGGAGCAATGCTGCCAGGATAATCAAGGACACCACCCACCCAGCCAACACACTTTTTGTCCCACTTCCCCCCGGGAGAAGGTTCAGGAGCCTGAAAATTCGTACGGCCAGATTTGGGAACAGCTTCTTTCCAACTGTGATAAGACGGCTGAACGGATCCTGACCCGGATCTGGGCCGTACCTTCCAAATATCTGGACCTGACTTGCACTACCTTACTTTCCCTTTTCTATTTTCTAATTATGATTTATAATTTAAATTTTTATTATATTTACTTCGATATGTACTTCAGGGAGCGCGAAGCGCAGAAACAAATATGTGTTGATTGTACGCTCTAGTATCAATTGTTTGGTGACAATAAAGTAAAGTAAAGAATAAAGGAAGTTACAGTGGTATGACAGAGGAGTTGGCCAAAGTAAATTGGAAGCAGATGCTGGCAGGGATGGCAGCAGAGCAGCAATGGCTTGAGTTTCTGGGGAAAAAATGAGGAAGGTGCAGGATAGATGTATTCCAAAAACAAAGAAAAATTCAAAAGGCAAAATAGTACAACCATGGCTGACAAGGGTACTTAAAACTAATGTAAAAGCAAAAGAGAGGGCATACAACAAAGCAAAAATTAGTGGGAAGACAGAGGATTGGGAAGCTTTTAAAACCTACAGAGGGCAACTAAAAGAATCATTAGGAGTGAAGAGATGAAATGTGAAAGCAAGCTAGCAATCAATATCAAAATGGATAGTGAAAGCTTTTTCAAGTATGGAAAAAATAAAAGAGAGATGAGAGTGGATATAGGACTGCTAGAAAATGAGGCCAGAGAAATAATGACAGGGGCTAAAAGGAGGTAGCAGATGAGCTAAATGAGTATTTTGCACCATTCTTCACTGTGGAAGACACTAGCAGTGTGCCAGGTGTTGAAGGGTGTGAGGGAAGGGAAGTGAGTACAGTTACTATTACAAGGGAGAAGGTGCTTAAAAAGCTGAAAGACCTATGGGCACATTAGTTACCTGAACCAGATGAACTTCACCCTAGGGTTCTGAAAGAGTTAGCGGTAGAGGACGTGGAGGCATTCGTAATGATCTTTCAAAAATCACTGGACTCTGGCATAGTGCCAGAGGACTGGAAAATTGCAAATGTCACTCCAGTCTTTAAGAAAGGAGGAAGACAGCAGAAAGGAAATTATAGACCTATTAGCCTGACCTCAGTGGTTGAGAAGATGTTGGAGTCATTTGTTAAGGATAAAGTTATGGGGTACTTGGTGACACAGGAAGAGATAGGACAAGTCAGTATGGTTTCCTTAAAGGAAAATCTTGCCTGATGAACTTGCTGGAATTCTTTGAGGAGATTAAAAATAGGGTAGATACAGGGGATGCAGTGGATGTTGTATATTTGGACTTTCAGAAAGCCTTTGACAAGGTGCCACATATGAGGCTGCTTACCAAGTTAAGAGCCCAATGTATTACAAGAAAGTTACTGGCATGGTCAGAGCATTGGCAGGATGCAGTGAGTGGGAATAATAAAAGGATCCTTTTCTGGTCGGCTACCAGTGACTAGTGATGTTCCGCAGAGGTCGGTGTTGGGACCACTTCTTTTTATGCTGCATACCAATGATTTAGATGATGGAACAGATGGCTTTGGTGCCAACATTGCAGATGATACAAAGATTGGTGGAGGTGCAGGTAGTGTTGAGGAAACAGGTAGGATGCAGAAGGACTTAGACAGATTAGGAGAATGGGCAAAAGAGTGGCAAATGAAATGCAATGTTGGAAAATGCATGGTCATGCAGTTAGGTAGTAGAAATAAGTGTGCAGACTATTTTCTATACGGGGAGAAAATCCAAAAATCTGAGGTGCAAAGGGACTTGGGAGTCCTTGTGCAGGACCTCCTAAAGGTTAACTTGCAGGTAGAGTCAGTGGTGAGGAAAGCAAATGTAATGTTATCATTCATCTCAAGAGGTCTGGAATACAAGAGCAGGGATGTGATACAGAGCCTTTATAAGGCACTGGTGAGGATTGTGAACAGTTTTCAGATGTACTGGCATTAGAGAGGGTTTAGAGGAGGTTCACAAAGATGATTCCAAGAATGTAGGGGTTCTCATATGAGGAACATTTGGCAGCTCTGGGTCTGTACTTGCCGGAATTTAGGATGAGGGGGGATCTCACTGAATCCTTTCAAATGTTGAAAGGCCTAGACAGAGTAGGTGTGGAAAGGATGTTTCCCATGCTGGAGGAGTCTAGGACAATAGGACACAATTTCAGGTGTAAAGGGGGTATCTTCTTTTTCATTGTTACTGTGTATGTTACTCAGAATGGCTTCTCTGTTTTGTTAAAAGTAGGAATGTTTCTTTGTTGCGAGAGAGTGCTGGAAGCTTGTTTGGGTTAAAATTTACTGATAACGAGAATTGTATTCCTTTGTAAACCAATTGGGATTAATGTTGTTCTTTCTTCTGAGTCTGTAAGCTATTGTTGGCGGGCTTTTGGGGAGATCGGCGCGAGGGGATGAGAGAGAGAGGACGCGATGCTGTAAATTGGGCGAGGAATGGACCCCAAGCGGGGGTCCAAGGCCAGGAGGTAGCCCGAGGAGAGGAGATGAAGATAGATGTGCTTGGTTGACCGCTTCGGGTGGTCCTGAGCTGCGAGTCGAGGAGTTTGGAGGGGATCGAATGGTGGCCAGATAATTGAGCTCCAACAGTTATGCACAAAGTGGTTTGGACTTTGATAAGTTTGGCGCCTTTTCTTTTTTTTTTCCTTCATATATACTGTATCGTTATTAATCACTTAGTTATAGTAACCTTTATAAATTGTACTCACTTAAACGCTTATGGTGTACTGTCTGTTTTTGGGCGAGGCGGGGACATCACACAGCATCCACACCAGCTGATTACCCAGTTTGGCGGGGCCGAAGGCTGCTCCCCCAGACGAGAATGAGCTGAGCGAGCCTGAGGTGACCCAGACAGAGTAGGTGTGGAAAGGATGTTTCCCATGCTGGAGGAGTCTAGGACAATAGGACACAATTTCAGGATAGAGGGGCGTCTATTTAAAACAGGCAGCGGCACCATCCTCAAGTACGCCCACCTCCAGAGCTCTGAAAAGCCAGCACCCTGAAGACGCACTAGTCTAGGCGATTTCCTTGGCGTATCGAACAGCGGCCGGTCGTGAGACCCCGAGAGTGGGTCCCATTCAAGCAATATAACCAAAGTCAGCATGTAACTCTAGGTCAGGGTCTTCAAAAGAACCCTGGAAAGCGAAAAAAAAGAGATATTAAAGATAGAGATAGGGAGTGGGAAATGAGGGATCAATTGACAAGCTGGGAGGTGATAGATGGAAAAGGTAATGGGCTGAGGAAGAAGGAACCTCCGTCTGGTTCACCTCCTCCTTCCCTTTCTCTCATGATCCACTCTCCTCTCCTGTCAGATTCTGTCTTCTTCAGTGCTCTGCCTTTTCCACTAATCACATTCCAGCTTCACACTTCATACCCCCCCACCCCCCCTTCACCAGGTTCCCCCTTCCCCACACCCCTGGCTTCTCATTCTGGCTTCTGTCCCCTTCCTTTCCAGTCCTGATGAAGGGTCTCGGCTCGAAACATCAACTTTTTACCCTCTTCCCCACCCCCCCATAGATGCTGTTGAGTTTTGTGTGTATTCTTCTGGATTCCCAGCATCTGCAGAACCTCTTGTGCTTATGATTATTGAGCAACAGAACAAGTTCAAGGATCCAAACAACTTCTTTCTCATGGCCTTTTGGTCCACCACTTTTATATGTAAAATACAGTAGGTTTCTCTCAGCAGTGGAAATAGCTTTATTCTTTGAACTGCATGAAATATAATCTAAGACAATTACGTGGGACCTACAGATCAAAATCAAAATCAATCAGGCTTTCAGTGGTTATCTGCTGAAGGAACCAGAGAACAACCTGTGTTTGTACAACCTCTACAGCATATTTGGGCATTTGGTAACTGACTCAGTACAAATATTGACCGGAGCTGAGGGCAACACGTTCATTGGATCAAGGAAGGAACTTCAAATGCAACTTTTTTTTGGGTTGTTTTTCATTTGAACTTATAAAAGAAGTCGGATCCAGACTTAGTCTCACTGATCGCAGTGTGAGAGCATCAGTGCACTATGAAACACCTTATCCTTTTTGCCTGGCTCTTGTTCACCTCTGAAGTACAAAGTCTTGAAATAATCGCAGGAGACTTTGCAGAACTGAATGTAAGTGTTAAAATGTTCAGAACTGATAGCTAACACCACTTGTTTACTTAAACTATGTACAAGCATGAGAGAAATGCATTAAAGTTTTGAATCATTTGATCAAAGACTGGTGGCTGAGAAGAGGATTTTAATTCATGGGAAACACACAAAATGATGGATGAACTTAACAGGTCAGGTAGCGTGCAAGGAGAGGAATCAGGCTGAGACACTTCATTGGGCTCATGACAAAGTGTCTCGGCCCAAAATGTCTTCCGCTTATTCCTCTCTGTAGATACTGCCTTACCTGCTGAGCTCAGATAGCATTTCCTGTGTGTTTCTATGAATTCCCAGCATCTGCGGAATCTCTTGTGTTTTTAATTCATGGGGAGTAAACACGGTACTGGGAGAACAGGGATGGCCTTTATGTGTATCAGAATGGGACCTGTTGGTTCATATTGCTAGGACTGTATATAAAGTTTTAAAATGTAGGATTTGGTAGTATTCAGGTGAAGGGGACAGTTAGAAAATTAATAAGGCAATGAAAGTTAACTAGGTTATAAAATAATGAGGCAATGTGTAAACCAAAAAGACGCTGGAAGTCTGAAAGAAAAACTGAAAAGTTTCTGGAGACAGCAGGTCAGGAAGTGTATGAAAACGAAAAGAGCTTTTGACCTGAAATGTTAACATTTTCTGGTTCCACAGATGCTGACTGATCTGTGAGTGTCTCCAGCAGTTTCGGAATGAGTAGACTAAGTGCAGAGTGGTGACATCGGTAACATCACGAAAATGTGTCAGGAAGGGACAGGACATACTAACATGATAGTGATTGATTAGGCTGTAAATTCTTTTTTTTTGTAGTTTAACTTTCTTCATGCTTGCTTATATGTTTGAACAATTACCTGTTTTTCTGTTAATATTCAGTGGATTTTCAGTAATTTGTAGTATAGTTGGCTCTTTTTTTAGTTTCTTTGTATAGATAGATAGATACTTTATTGATCCCAAGCAAAATTATAGTGTCACAGTAGCATTACAAGTGTACAAGTATACAAAGAATAGAAAATAAGTAACCTCAAACAGGCTAACGGGGGCGGGGTGGGGGGAGGGGGCTTCACTTCCCCGGCCTAATTATAGAGCCTAATGGTTGAGGATAAGAATGACCTCATATTCCGCTCTTTGGAGCAGCATAGTTGTCTCAATCTATTACTACAAGTGTTTCTCTGTTCAGCCAAGGTGGCGTGCAAAGGGTGAGAAACATTGTCCAGAATTGCCAGGATTTTCCATAGGGTCCTTTGTTCTACCACAGTCTCCAGTGTGTCCAGTTTGACTCCTATAACAGAGCCAGCCTTTCTAATCAGTTTACTGAGTCTGTCAGCATCACCCGTGTTGATGCCATTGCCTCAGCACACCACCACATTGGAGATTGTCTTGGCAACAACAGACTGGTAGGACGTGAGGAGAGGCCTGCACATTCCAAAGGGCCTCAGTCTCCTCAGGAAGTAGAGGCGACTCTGGCCCTTTTTGTATGCAGCCTCTGTGATGGTGCTCCACTTAAGTCTGTCTTCCATGTGCACCCACAGGTACTTGCGGCCTGTGTCACGCCAGCATCAATCAAATTGCTTCACAGGCTGTTCTCAACAAAAGAACGTTCTTATCTGTCTAGTCTGAACTAGTTTTCTGTATAAAGACATTCACAAGGCAAAATTATTTTTCTTCCTTGAGTTTTTTACTTGATCTTTCTTACTGATTGATTACTGTTATTTCTTTGTTATAAACACTTAATAAGATGGCTGCAGCCTAAAGATTTATTCCTCATTCCTGACTTCCAAAGAACCTCTAAATTGTATCATCTGCAGATCCAACATCAACCGTACAAAATACATTTAATCATAATCAGCGCAGGGAAAGATTATGGAAAGACAATACTGAAGGATCAGATGCTTTTCTTCTCAGCGTGGAAATGTCAAAACCGATAGGCATATATTTAATGTGAGAAGGGAAATGTTTAAAGGAGAAGTGTAGGATAGGTTTTTTTATGCAAAGAGTGGTAGGGGCTTGGAACATACTAGCAGAGAAAATAGTACATGCAGATACAATATTAATGTTTAAGAGGCATTTTGAAAAGCAGTTCAACAGGCAATCAATAAAGATATAGACCATGTGCAGGCAAACGGGATCAGCATAAATTAACCTCACAGCATAGACATGGCAGACTAGGGGTCCTACTCTTATGCTGTACTGTTCCATGTTCTATATTATTTAAAGTTCGATAGCATAATTGAAATCAGAATCAGGTCTCTTATCGGTGACATTTGCTGATTTGCAGCAGCAATATAGTGCGAAGACATAAGATTACTATAAATTGTAAAATAAATAAATAGTGTAAAATAGGAATAGCGAAATCATGTTCATGAGTTTATGAACCATTCATAAATCTAATGGTGAAGTAGAAAAAGCTGTTCTTATGGGTCTTCAGGTTCCTGTACCTTCTCTCTTCTTCAATGAGGGTAACAAGAAGAGGGCTTGTCTTGGGTGGGCAAGGGTCCTTTGTGAAGTAAATGGGAACAATCTATTAACCATTATGGATGTAGGGTTATAAGTGACCAATATCTACAGTTAATGTGGTGCTGAAGGAAATGAACATTAGTCCTGAAGGTCTCACCCCGAAGTGTCGATTGTTTACTCTTTTCCATAGACCCTGCCTGACCTGTTGAGTTCTTCCAGCATTTTACGTGTGTTGCATTAGTTAAAAATAGAATTGGAGAAAGAAATAGGACTGAAATTCAACAAGTCATCTCAGGGTGGTGCAATCTGTGAAAGGGATGTCTATGGAGTTACAGGTAAACTAGTTGTCATCTCCCAAACTTTGATAGATTTTAGAACCTTTTCATGAATTGGAAGGTTGCAAATGCAACCACTGTGAGAAGAGCTAGAGTCATGTATCCAAGACTGCTGATGCTACATGGAGGGTGAGTTGTATGAAGTATGTAAGAACAGTACAGCACAGTGCAGACCCTTCAGCCCACAATGCTGTACTAGCCTTTTACGCTACCCAGCATTCAATCTAACCCTTCCCTCCTACACAACCTATAGCCCTTCATTTTTCTTTCATCCCTGTGCCTCCCTAAGAGTTGCTTAAATGTCCCTAATGTATCTGCCTGTACCACTACACCCTGGCAGTGCATTCCATACACACACCCACTATCTCTGTCATCTCCCGTAAACTTTTCTCCAATCACCTTTGCGACACAGACAAAATTCTGGTGGAACCCAGCAGGTCAGGCAGCATCTCTGGACGAAAAATTAACAGGCGGCATTTCAGGCCAAGACCCTTCATCAGGGTGTTACTCCCCTCTGTAGATGTTGCCTAACCTGCTGAGTTCCTCCAGCATTTTGCGTGTGTTGCTCTGGATTTCCAACATCTGCAGAATCTCTTGTGTTTATTATTTGCTCCTATCACCTTCAACAAAATGTCCTGGGGTATTATCCCTCGCTGCTGTTGAATAAAGACACTGGGTCTTCATTCTATTTATGCCTATCACTTTGGTAGAAAAAGTAAGAGGGTAGAATTTATTTGATATATGGAGAAAGTTCGAAGCCTGGTATGTTCACAGGAATTTGAGTGCCTTTGTATATGAATCAATGAAAGATAATGTGCTGATACAGCAAGTGATTAAAAGGGCAAATGCTATGTTTGTTTATTGCAAGAGGTTTTTACATTCAAGAGTTATCTGCGTTTAAATCTGACCCTAGTGAGACTGGATTGTGTAAAAGTCTGGTCTCCAATTAAGGCTACATGTTTTTTATGATAGACAGAAGTACACACATTGGATTCTTGGACAAATGGGACTGGCTTGGGACTGGTCCTCCAAAGGCAAAGGCAACATTAGCATTCATTTTAAGAGGACTGGAATATAAAAGCAACAATGTAATGCTGTGGCTTTGTAAGGCATCGGTCTGACTGCACTTGGAGTATCGTGAGCAGGATGTGCTGGTATTAGAGAGTATCCAGAGGAGGTTTATGAGAATTATCACAGGAGTGAAAGGGTTAACATGTGAGGTGCGTTTGATGGCTCTGGGCCTGTACTCACTGGAGTTTAAAAGAATGGGGGGGGGGCCGATGGAGAGGATTTTTCCGATAGTGGGCAGTTATGACCACCCCAGAATAGAAAGACAGCCCTTTAGATCAAAGATAAGGAGGAACTTCTTTGGCCAGAGAGTGGTATATATGTGGTATTCATTGCCACAGGTGGCTGTGGAAACCAAATCATTGGGCATATTTAAAGTGGAGGTTGATAGTTGCTTAATTAGTAAGGGTGTCAAGGTTATTGGCAGAAGATAGGAGAATGGCAGAGCAGACTCGATGGGACGAATGGTCTAGTGCTGTTCCATTGTCTTATCATCTAGGAGGTTAAGACTGGACTAATATTAAGACTCCCTAATATTTGAAATAATGGGAAGTGAACTGCTAAAGCATGCAATATTTTGGACAGGTTATTTGAGGACAATGTTTCCCATTGCTGGGGTGACTAGAATCAAAGTTTAGTGTCAAAATAAGAGATTGGCAAATTCATGACAGATGAGAAAGATTGTCTTACCTTTGGGGAATGCATCTTTGGAATTCGGGGCTGTGGAGCATAAATCTAGGAGTGTATTCCATCACTTGCAATGGGTACAGAAAAGCGGAGCTAAGGTAAATATCGGCAATGGTTATTTTGAAGTGAGGAGGAGCAAGGAGCAAAATGATCTCCCTCTGTTTTTACTTGTGATATTCTTAAATGAACAAAGCAGATTTAATTCTTTTCTAAGATTTAACCCTTAGGAAATTCCATGATCATTCAATAGCACAGAATCTAGAATATAATCTGAAATTCATCTGGAATAAGATTCAATTAGTTTATTGTCATATACACTGCTGCGTTGAAGTTCCTTCCTATGAAGCTCACAGAATAAACAGGAAGCATGTTAATAATAAATAGAACGGTGAGCACAAACAGCAGAATGGTGTGGAGTTTGTACTGTAGTCTGAAGTGTATAAAAGAAATATGGAATAATGAAGAGAGGTGGAACAAGAAGTCCAAATACATGTCAGCACCGCTGGGGATGTGAATGAGCTGATTGGTTCAGCAGTCTGATGGCAGTGGGAAAGGAATTTCTCTTAAGTCTGATAATACTGAACTAATTTTGTAAAGTTCCATTGACTTCCCTGAGGTCTGCAAAGGAAGGGAAATTGACATTGTCACATTACCAAGCCTGTATGTGTCTCCTGACCCACTGCCCCACGGTTCTCTCAGGTGTCAAGAAGGCTCATCATCATAATTTGCATGGTAATAGACAATAGACAATAGACAGTAGGTGCAGGAGTAGGCCATTCAGCCCTTCTAGCCAGCACCACCATTCACTGTGATCATGGCTAATCATACACAATCAGTACCCCGTTCCTGCCCTCTCCCCGTATCCCTTGACCCCGCTATCTATAAGAGCTCTATCTAACTCTCTGTTGAATGCATCCAGAGACTTGGCCTCCACTGCCTTCTGGGACAGAGCATTCCACATATCCACCACTCTCTGGGTGAAAAAGTTTTTCCGCATCTCTGTTCTAAATGGCCTTCCCCTTATTCTTAAACTGTGGCCTCTAGTTCTGGACTCGCCCATCAGCAGGAACATGCTTCCTGCCTCCAGCGTGTCCAATCCCTTAATAATCTTATATGTTTCAATCAGATCCCCTCTCATCCTTCTAAAATGTTGATTAATTTTGGTAATTGATGACATTGCCCACTCCACCTAAGGCTCTGAAGAGAGGAGGCAGCTGGGAATGACTCGATGTGTCACAATCTCAGCTCAGTAGAAGAAATCACCTTGGAAACTGCTTAATCATCAAAAATGTTGGTCCAGTAACATAGATTAACTCCATACAAGAATGTAGTGCGTGGAATTTTCCTAGCAGACTCAGTGAGCTGAACAGCCTAATTCTGCTCCTATGTCTTATGGTCTTATGACTTAAGGAGATTCAATAGTAGCTTTCAAAAGGGAATTAGTCAATTATTTGAAGACAAAATAAGTATGTTGGACCAGGTCATGTGTGCAAGGTGTTGAAAGTTGTGATGTCAAACTAGGGTAGTTTCATTGATGAGCCAGCATAGTAGTTGGAATAACACTATTACAGTGACACCGGTTCAGCTCTGCTGCTGTCTGTAAGGAGTTTATATGTTCTCCCTGTGACTCTATGGGTTTCCTGAGTCCAACGATGTACGGGTTACTAGGTTAATTAGTCCAGTGAGTGGCGTGGGCTCATTGGGCTGGAAGAGCATGTTAACAAGCTGTATCTCTAAATAAATGAAAAGATTAGAATCATAGAGTAATGCTGTATGGGAAAAGGCCCTTCACACCAACTCATCCATACCAACCACGGTGCTAGTTTCTGTCTAGTCACATTTGCCTGCAATTTGCCCATATCCCTCTAAACCCCTCCTGCCCATGTACCTACTGAATTGACTTTTAAATATTGTTTTTGTACCTGCCTCACTCATTTTCCCTGCCAGCTCGTTCAGATTCATTTATTTGTCGCATATACATCGAATCATCAAACGTGCAGTTGGGATTAATGACCTGAGGATATGCTGGGAGCCAAACTGCAAGAGATGCCACTTATTCCAACGGCAACAGAGCCAGCTGACCGTGCTCAGCAGAATCATACGAAATACAACAGCAACAAAAGGACAACAGCAAGACAAGCTCCTTTCCCCCCAACTCCTGCTGCTCCCACCCACACAAATGTGTAGTTCTCTGTGTTCCATCTAAACATCGCCCTCTGTATGAAGCCCTTGCCCCTCGGGTCTCTTTTACATCTTTCACCTTTCACATTAGACCTCTTATTTTTTACTCCCCATCCCTCGGCAAAAGGCTGTGTGTGCTCACCCTATCTATGCCCTTCATGACTTTAAACACCTCTGCAAAGTCATGTGTTATTCTCCTGTGCTCTAAGAAATAAATTCCTAGCCTCCCCACAAAGCTCAGATCTTCGAAATCTGGTAGTTCTCCATGCACCTTCTCTGCACTCTTTCCAGTTTAATGATGTCTTTCCTAAAACAGGGCCACCAAAATTGTATTCAATACTCCAAGTGCTGTACAACTGCAATATAACATCCCAACTCCTACACTCAATAGCCTGACTAATAAAGACCAGCATACTAAGAACCTTCTTCACTACCCCGTCTGCCTGTAACGCCACTTTCAGCAAACTCCTAGGTCCTTCTTATGCTCCCAGGTACCTCTGATACACCCTCCCCTCCCTCCAGAAATTCTAAATTCTATCCTAGTTTGACTTCCCAAATTTCAATCCTTTGCACTTGTAGGATTGCTAATCAAAAAGCCAGAATGGACTCTATAGACTGTATGGACCTTTCCACACTATGACCTGTGATTCCACATGCAACAATTTAACATTTAGTTTTAGATTTCCATCCAGTCACCGAAGTGAATGAAAACTCCTCCAAATGTGAGTTTCCTTTCTTTAGTAACCACCTTTATAGCCAGGGTTTCGTTTCTATTTCAATTAAATAATGCCCTGGAGGTTTACAACAGGTTCAGTGAATTCAAAGGTTAGAGAAAATATATGACTCAGGAGACCATAAATCATGGGAGCAGAATTAAGCCATTCGATCCAATTGGGTCTGCTCCCCCATTCCTTTATGGCTGATTTATTAATCCTCTTAAACTTATACTCCTGCCTCCCTATAAACTTTGATATCCTTACAAACAAAGAACCCATCAACCACCATCTTAAATATACCCAATAATTTGGCCTCCACAGCTATCTGTGGCAATGAATTCCACATATTCATCACCCTCTGGCTAAAGAAATTTCTCCTCATTTCTGTTCCTAAAGGAATGACCTTGTATTCCGTGGCTATGCCCTCTGCTGCTAGACTTACCCAGTAGAAGAAACATCCTCTCTAAGTCCACATTATCTAGTCCTTTCAATATTTGGTAAGTTTCGATGAGAGCCTACCTCATTCTTCAAAACTCAAGGAAGTACAGGCCCAGAGCGCCTCATACATTAATTTGTGAGGCCATTCTCATAAACATTCTCTGTACCCCTCCATGCAAGTGTGTTCTTTCTTAGATAAGGGGCCCAAAACTGCTCACAATACTCCAAGTGCCATCTGACCAATGTCTGAGATGGCTCAACATCCACACTTTTATATTCTAGTCCTCTTGAAATGAATGCGAACATTGCCATTTGGAGGAAGCTATTTGGCCCATGGTGTCTGTGCTGGTCAAAGAAGTGTTCTCCAGAAGGCCTACTCATCACATCAGATCTCAAGAGTTGAAAATTCAGCTTGTGGATTTTGGCAGAAGAGGTTGGTATTTTCTCGTCATAGGCAAGAGATCTCCTCATATACATGGCCAAGTCTGAATCAGTGTGCTGACGCAGTATCATGGAAATATATACTAGGGTCAGCTGAAGTCCACCCATCCTGTATTTGCTTGTGATGTTGAGTTAATATAACTTCTTAATAACAAAAAAATCTGTGTTGTTGCTTCATTTCAATAATAAATTTATTCTTTGCCAGGGCATTGAAGTTCCCAGAGCTTATAAGCTTGGAGATGGCCCTCGTGTAAACAGGAACAGATATGGAAAACGCCAGAAGGTACATTTAAATCTCATTAATCTTGTATCAGCACACTGTGATAATGCTTTGTCCTCTCATTTACCTGGTGGAATGTAATCTGCTGTCACTGAATCCAATCCATTCTCTGGAAGGATATTTTTAATATTTTTATTTTTTAAATCTTTCCAAAAACATTAAAATTGTGCTGTTGCTTCACACATATACTAAAGCTCATTCCTGCCAAATATTGACTCATAATATTATAAGCAACATTACATTTCTTTCCCTGACTTGTTATTAAATTGTCTGCAAAGGATGTCTAATTTTAACCTTCCTAACATTTCTTCGTGTACTTTTCAAGGCAGCACTCATTAAGATGTTTTTAAAACTTGCATTGATAAAGACCTTTCAATGACTCTAAGATATCCCAAAGCATTTCACAGCCACTGATATGGAAGTGAAGTTAACTCACTGGTATGTTGGAGGTTAAGTTTCATTTGGCAAGTTTCCATCAGCATGAGTTAATGATCATCTCATTAGTGAAGCAGTTGGGCAACAGATAATTGGCCAGGGCTCTGAGGAGATCTCCCTTGCTCTTTTTTTGGACTACTAACAAATATGTTTTTTTTTATTCTGTCATAAAGTCATAGAGCACTACAGCACAGAAAGTGACCCTTCGGCCCATCTAAGTGTGTGCCAGTTACTCAGCCTAGGCCCATCAACCCACACCTGGACGAAAGCCCTCCACAATCCTCCCATCCATGCATTTATCCATACTTCTCTTAAATGCTGCCATTGAATCCTGATTCACATTTCTGCTGGCAGCCCATTCCACACACATACCACCCTCTGAGTGAAGAAATTCCCTCTCAGGTTCCTTTAAAATATTTCACCCCTCATCCTTAACCCATGACCTCTAATTCCAGACTTACCCAACCTCAGTGGAAAAAGCCTTCTTGTAGTTATCCTATCTCTACCCCTCATAATTTTATGTCCCTTTGTAAGGTCTTACCTCGTTCTCCTACACTTCAGGGAATAAAGCCCTTGTTTTGTTTTGCAACTCCAAAATATAAAACTATTTCAAAGGAAAACAAAAGAGCCAAAAGCTACAAGTCTTAGTTCATTTTTTACTTCAAGTGAGGCACGCACATATAGTGGTGACGTGATAACAGAAGCCATTTACGTACTTTTACACATAACCAGCAATGCATTATTTAAATGAACAAGAATGCTTAATCAAACTAAATATTTACAACATTATTCAAATTTTACTGAAATATTAATTACACAACACTTCTCCATGATTAGCTATAAACTATAAGCTTAGCTATAAACTCCAACTCAATATAAAATGCATCCCAACTATATACACAGTATACTATGTAATACAACTACTCTACAGACATCCAAAGCATAGTAAAATTTTGAATAGTCCCAGTCAGGTGTAAAGATCTAATCACTGTGGAGGTCTTCTCACTCTTGTGGGATAACGTCTTTCCAGAAAAGGGGGGAATCACTGTGCTTGGCAGGTGAGACCTATGGCTGTGAAGCAATCTCAGGTTCTGGAGCTGCCTCCATTAGGGGTGTAGAAGTTAACTCTGTGACTGCAGCAATCAGTTCTGACAGCTCTGGCCACCTTTCTTCTCTAACAACTGCCTCTGCTTTCCTCAACTGATCGATGTATCATCTCCAGATGATATCAGACACAATCTTCATTGTGTAGAAGAGCTCTATCTTTAATCATGCCAATTACCCATTTTAGATCACCTCTGTAGTCCCTCACCAGAACTGCTTGTCCAGGAGTGAAACAGTGAACTTCCTTGTTTGAGGAAACCTCAATTGTGTCATCTGTTTGTCCTGCATACTCCTTCTAAGACTGGGTTTGAGGAGATCCTTGCAGGACCCAAGGGACGACTTAGGACCAGCATAGCTGATGAGTTGTTTGTTGTGGACTGTGCTGAATTGTTCCACCCCAAACTGTGGTCCATTGTCACTAGCTAACTGTTCTGGAGCACCAGTCCTTGCAAAGAGGCTTCTCAACACTTCAACAATGTGTGAGGCTTTAGTGGAGGCAATTGGGAACATCTCTGGCCACTTTGTAGCTGCATCCATTACATCCATTACTATCCATTACTTAAAAAAATTTAAGCCCATGATTGGTCTGGCAAAATCCACATGAATCCCCTGCCAAGGTAATGCAGACCATTCCCAGGGACAGAGAAGCACTGCTGTTGGCATCTCGCACAGTGCATGGCAAGCTGCTCGATCTGCTGATCTGTCCCAAGCCACTTGACAAAGCTTCGAGCCAATGTTTCATTTTAACCATGCCTAGACAACCAGCATGTAGCTCCTCTAACACTAGCTCTCAACTTGGATGGTACAACTTCCAATCCCCTCGTAAGGGAGCCTCCATCAAGAGCAAGTTTACCTCGGCACTGGTAAAAATAGATGAACTGATGTTCCTCCTGCACATTGCAGTCATTTTGGGTGGGCATGTAGACCTGAGACAGTATGGGGCACTTTGTGGTTTCCCTTTGGATCACCTCTGCTGTGATAGGAAAATGTATGATTTGCATTAGGGAGAATATGTCACAAGGAGTGTCCTCTTTTGTAAGTTTTTCATGTGTTTCCTTTTCCAAAAGTAAACGAGGCAATCCACCCTCATTTCCATGCTTAGTCATCTTCCTGAATTTGATCTTGTAATTGTGTCCTCCAAGGAACAGAGCCCATCTCTGCATTTATGCTGCTGCTGTTAAGGAACACCCTTAAGTTGATTGAAAATGACACTTGTAGTGTTCTCGGTCGGGTGTAATGGAATGCCGAACTAAACACTGAGATAAACCGTTGTCAATGAAGACAGGATCACAGTAAGATTAACCACTTACTGTTCACTCTTCCACATTAACGTAGCTCTTGCGTGGGCGGTCTTACTTGATGATGCCCTACTGCCCCTGTCGCTGGATGGCAATGACTTGATGTTGGATCGAGTTGTCATTGTAGCAATTGAAACACCTGATAATGCCGCCTTTTCACTGTAATGTTCTCGCTTGGGTGCCACGCCGAACTAAACACCGAGATAAACCGTTGTCAATGAAGACAGGATCACAGTAAGATTAACCACTTACTGTTCACTCTTCCACATTAACGTATGGTGAAAACTGTTGAAAAAACAATACAAGATTTGTACAGCATTTGTTTCCTTCTTAATATTACAGTTACATCATAAATACTTGCAAAAGTAAAACTACAACTACTACATTACATTAAAGTGCAGCATACAGTCAGAATCTACCTACACCATTGACTGCTTTAAATACACTTCAATGCAAACTATCCGCAACTCTTTAACTAACAAAAACATAAACCTTATCGACCGTCGTTACTTTTAATAGGATCGGCGTTAACATTTTAATTCAACATATCGATTATCTCATAACTTACGGCATTGGTCTCACTATGTTCCTAGTGCGTAGAAAGACAACCTTTCTTGCGCTGGCCTCGCACATGTGTGGCCCCCACCTTCCCATTTCTCCAAACCGGTATTTTCCCACAGGACGTGGCGAAACCGGATGTGACATCATCGCATGCCGTGATATATCACAGACAACGAATTTACTTTAAACAATCCTAACTTTAACTAAAATGCTAACAAACGAATTACTAAGCGAAAATATTATAAACTAAATAACTGCCATAAAGGCAACACACTCCCCGCTTGACCTTCGTAAGGTCACAATGAACATAATACAAAACTTCAGTCTCTAAACTTCAGCCCAGATCCAGGCATTGCGCAAAGGGGGTGTCGTGTGGTCCATTGATCTGCTGCCTAACCTTGTGCACCCGAAGAACATCTCTTCCTAATAGCAGGAGTATTTCTGCTTTTGGATCCAGTTCTGGGATGTGTTTGGCGATGTGGCAGAGATGTGGCTGGTGTAGCACCGCACTTGGCGTCGGGATCTCAGTGTGGTTATTCAAAATTTCATTGCACTCTAAGAGTGGAGGGAGACAGATGACGACTTTACCAACCAGGGACTCGAGCTGGAAGCCTTCTGCCTTCCTTCCATGAGTTTACACGTTGCCTGAGCAAGTTCTAAGGTAGTATGGGAACTGCTCACTCTCAATGTTGAACAATTTAAAGAACTCTGGACTGACTAGTGAGCGATTGCTCTGATCATCCAGAATTACATAGGCTTTGATTGCCTTGTCTTTGGCTCCTTTAGGGTACACCTTAGTGAGGCAGATCTTTGAACAAGAACGGCTTGACCGAGCTTGACCACAAACTTCTGTACAGCTCGAGCTGACAACAGTTGTCCTGGAGTGAGCCTCTCCCTCCCCGCCATCCTGTTGTGGGGGTGAAGGAGCGTTGTCGGTTTGCAGTAATGGGCCGGGATGCATGGCCCCATCGTGATTAGTGCTATTACATTCCGGACACTTCACGGAGATCGTACACTCTCTAGCGAAGTGAGAGGTCGAGGAACAGCATTTAAAACATATTCTTTTCTCCTTGAGAAGGGCCATCCTCTCTTCAAGGGGTTTTTCATTTTCTGAGGGGGTGGGGTTTGTTATGCAATGGACAATTCTTGCTAGGTTCGTGGTTAGTTGTAAAGACTTCAGTCTTAAGCACTGAGACGGGTTTATTAATGTTGAAATTATTCGAAGAGGATTTATCTGGCTTGGTGTAAATTGTACTGCTTTCTTGACCCGTGAGGCTAGGGTCGTTTCGCTTCTTCGCCTCCTTGCACACAAACCTAGTGAAATACTCAAAGGGAGGAAATCGACCATTGTGGTCTTCTTTGTACTCTGAGGCAACAGACACCCACCTGTCCTGCAGCCCAAATGGAAGTTTGTCCACGATTTGTCCAATCCTGGATGGAGTATCTAGGTATACTAGACCAGTTGAGTAGCCATCTTCTTTGGCGCCTTGAATCTCCATGAGTAAATCTCCGAGCTCCCTTAACTTAGTGTGGTCCTTGGCTGACACCTTAGGAAAATTTTCCAGACGTTGGTATAGCGCCGCTTCAATAATTTCGGGGGCCGCATAGCCCTCCCGAAGTCTCTCCCATGCTTTGCTTAAGGCTAGCTCGGGGTTGTTGATGTACATGGAACGTATGCGTCTCACCTGTTCGCATGATTCTTTCCCCAGCCATTTCGCCGTAAGATCCAACTCTTGGGTTGCTCTGAGCTGGATTCCGTCAATAGCGTTGGTGAATGTGGAGTACCATGCACGGTAATTTTCAGGTTTATCTTTGAAATGGTATAGTCCTGAAGTGATGAGATCTTACCGTGCTAAATACTGTGCCAGGGGTTCTATTGCAAGTGGCATGCGGGCTGGGGAAATATGTCAGCGGGTATATGACCAAGGGCATACCTCTGTTATGGACTTTGCTGTTCTGAATTCAGCCTTTGCCTCTCTTCTCGCCAAATCTGGTAAATTTGGTGTCGAGAAGTATTTGTCATCAGCCCTTTCATTCTTGACTTCATCGCGGAGTTGCAAGGGTAAATTGTCTTCCTCGGATGGATGTGGTGCAATCGGGCCTCTCTGAGACTCCTCATGAAGTGGGGCGTTATCGTATAAGTATGGAGAGGAAGAACGAATCTTCCAGTCTATTTGGGATTGGACATAGTCGCTTGTGCGTTCCAATCTGATCTTTTCTGACGTAGATTTTACATCAACCAGGTCATGCATTTCTTCAGCATCTTCTATGAACTCTGCTTCCACCCTGGCAGCTTCTTCTTCTCGTTCCTGCGTCAGCACTTCTAACTCTGCCGCTACCCTTGCCCTTTCCAACTGGTTTTTGGTTTCTCTGGCAGCTTTTTCCATTTGTCTGGCAGCCGCTTCCTTCTGGTTTTCGGCTTCTCTGGCAGCTTTTTTCATTTCTCTGGCAGCCGCTTCCTTCCGGTTTTCAGCTTCTCTGGCAGCCGCTTCCATCTTCAATTTTGCTTCTTGTTTGGCGTAGCGCACTTGCACCTTGGCGGATTCTGCTTTAGCTCTTGCGTGAGCGGTCTTACTTGATGATGCCCTACTGCCCCTGTCGCTGGATGGCAACGACTTGATGTTGGATCGAGTTGACATTGTAGCAATTGAAACACCTGATAATGCCGCCTTTTCACTGTAATGTTCTCGCTTGGGTGCCACGCCGAACTAAACACCGAGATAAACCATTGTCAATGAAGACAGGATCACAGTAAGATTAACCACTTACTGTTCACTCTTCCACATTAATGTATGGTGAAAACTGTTGAAAAAACAATACAAGATTTGTACAGCATTTGTTTCCTTCTTGATATTACATTTTCATCATAAATACTTGCAAAAGTAAAACTACAACTACTACATTACATTAAAGTGCAGCGTACAGTCAGAATCTACCTACGCCATTGACTGCTTTAAATACACTTTAACGCAAACTATCCGCAACTCTTTAACTAACGAAAACATAAACCTTATCGACCGTCGTTACTTTTAACAGGATCGGCGTTAACATTTTAATTCAACATATCGATTATCTCATAACTTACGGCGTTGCTCTCACTATGTTCCTAGTGTGTAGAAAGACAACCTTTCTTGTGCTGGACTCGCACATGTGTGGCCCCCACCTTCCCATTTCTCCAAACCGGTATTTTCCCACAGGACGTGGCGAAACTGGATGTGACATCATCACATGCTGCGATATATCACAGACAACGAATTTACTTTAAACAATCCTAACTTTAACTAAAATGCTAACAAAAGAATTACTAAGCAAAAATATTATAAACTAAATAACTGCCATAAAGGCAACACAACACTAGTGGCTGATAATCCATAACAAGGATAAACTCTCTTCCATATAATTACAGGTTAAAGCGTTTTACACCCCAAACCAGACTCAAAGCCTCTCTGTCAATCTGTGCATAATTTTTCTTGCAGCAGTAAGGAAACGTGATGCAAAGGCTATGGGACATTCACTTCCATCAGTCATAATATGTGACATGACTGCACCTATCCCAAAAGCCGACAAATTTCACTCAATGATGCGGAACATTAAGTGTCAGTACAGTGTCTGACGTCACCATTTCTTTTACCTGTTAGAAAGCCACCTCACACTGTTTTGTCTATAGCCACTGTTTCCCAATCATAGTAATGAATTCAAAGGGGGGAGCACAGTAATCATGCTTGGTGGGAACCTGGTATAATATTTGAAAAATCCAAAAAAGGACTGCAACTATGACATATCCTTTGGCCTTAGGGCATCCACCACTACTTGAATTTTCTCAACACACTTACATAATACTTGAATGTCAATGGTGTGACCACAGTAAGTGATGCTTGGTTTAACAAATTCACACTTGTGCCATTCTCTGAGTCCATCACCTTCTGATCTTTTTAACTCTGTCTTGAGATTTTGTATATGTTCCTTGTCATCCTTATCAGTAACAATGATGTCATCCAGGGGACACTGAGCGCTTGGACAGCCTTACAGCTCCTGGTCCACAGATTACTGCCAGAGTGCAAATCCAGATACTATATAAAAAAAATCTTATATTAGCGATACAGCTTTTTGTGAGTGTTTATGATGAGAAACACTCTGGACACTTGCCTCAGTTAAGTCTACTTTGCTGAAGTGTCTTCCTTCAGGAAGCATTGTAAAGATATCCTCCATCATGGGCAGAAGGCATTGATCTACTTTCACCACTGGGTTGATGGTGACCTTAAAATCACCACAGATCCTGACAGGTCCATTCTTCTTGGCCACTGAGATCGCTGATGTTACCCATTGGCTCTACTCACCTTGGGAAGAATTCATTCAGCTTCCATGGGATCTTGCTTACTGGCTAATTTATCGCAGATGGTACAAGGAACTGGATGGGATTTGCAAAATCTGGGCGTGGCATTCTGATTTAACACTATTTTACCTTTGATATATTTGATTTTTCCTATGCCATCCTTGAACACTGCTGTGGCATCATCCAGTATGTTTCAATTAGCTTTCAGTTGCCTTTATTGCAAGTAATATGGAAAATGGTGGATGGATCTCTAGTCAAGTTGTCCCTGACTCACCCAATCATGCACCCACAATGCTGGCCCTCCTATTTTTAACCACGCACAAGCCCAAAGTGACTTGTTGTATTTCACTATTACAAAAGTCATTCCCACAGGAGTTACCTTTTCTTCAGTGTAAGTTCTTAGTTGAATATCACCAGGCTTCATTTTAGTATCTTTGAAATGCCATTCATTTTGTGGAATGACTGAAACAGCCGAGCTTGTGTGCAATTCCATTTTAATTAATTTGCCAGTGACTTTTGGTGTAAGCCATATTACTTATCTATTATTAGTTTTCACATCATAAATCTCAAGGCTACCTAGTCCCGTGTGACTTACATCATTATCAACAGCATGCAGATTACTGCTCTTTGTGAAACTCTAAATTTTTGTTTTCTTTTCCCTGTGCAGTCCATTTGTTTTTGTCTGCTCAACATGCTCTCTGTATGTGTCCTACTGTGTTGCATTTGCTCACAAACAAGAGAAAATCTGCAGATGCTGGGAATTCAAGCAACACATACAAAGTCATGCTGAAGGGTTTTGGCCCAAAACGTCGACTGTACTCTTTTCCATATAGGCCGCCTGGCATGCTGTACATTTTCTGCAAGTTTTGCCTTTAAATCTGTATTGGGCTGATGTATGTGAGCCCCTGCCACAATGGTAACTCAAGTTGTTTGGCCAGGCAGATTTCTGTTTAACTGTTGCAATTTTGTTCACTCTCACTTCCAGTCCTGACTGCAACTCAATTGCATCTCAATCTGCTGTTTCCATTGACACAGCTATTTCAACTGCTGTTTTAAATGTAAGTTGTGCTTCAGTGAGGAGCCTTTGTTAAATGTTTTCTTGTAAATTTCCACAAACTGAACAATCTCTCAGTGCATCACCTAACCCATCACCAAATTAACAATGCTCAGACAATCTCTTCAATTCAGCCACGTATGCTGAATTAGACTCCCATTCTTTTTGATTCCACTTATGAAGCCTAAAGCAATCTGCAAAAAAACAATGGTTTCAGTTCTAAATGTTCCTGCATTTCTTTCACAATATCAGCAAAGCTCATTTCAGCTGGTTTGATGAGAGCAGTCAAACATCTAAGCAAACTGTATGCCTTTAAACCTGATGCACAATAAAATTGGCACTTGATTCTAACTGGCTATTTCCTTTACTTTAAAATGCTGCTCAATCCATTCAGTCTAAAAATTTCCAGTTTTCTTTTGTATAATGTGCCTATCTTTCCAATGTAGCCAGCCATTTCTGTTTTTGATTAATGAATATTATCACCCATACTCTCTGTTTATCAACCCATGAATTTACCCATTTTCTGCCTTTTTAAACTCAACTATGTCTGTACTTTCTGAAGAACATGTGCTGTGTTATATTATTTTACTTGATCATTTCTTGCTGTGCATTTTTTATAAATTCGAATGTCTCGCTGTGCTTCAATAGTTAGGTAGTCATCATAGGTTCATTTTAAAAATACCTCATCACCACTGTTATGTTTTGTAACACCAAAATATTAAACTAATTGAAGATGAAACAGGAGTATTGAGAGATGTGAGTCTTAGTTAATTTTTTACTTTAAGTGAGTGTGCACGTATTATGTGGTGGTGTGTTGATGTATGCCATTTATGTGATTTTACAGATAACTCACAATATATTATTTAAAGGAACAAAAATGCTTCATCAAACAATATATTTACAATATTATTCAAATACTACTGAAATATTAAATACACAACAGTCCTAACCTACTCAACCTTTCCCTCAAACACAAGTCATTTAAGTCCCAGTGACATCCTTGTAATTTATAAGCATCAATGGCAAAGTTACCATTTATTGTTCTCTCCTAATTGATCCTGAACTGAGTAGTTCATTGTCCTGTTTTAAAGAGAATTAGGAGCAGGACTGATAAGGAACTATTGCTTGTAACTACAAGCAAATTAGTTTCCCTGGTGCTATCATAATGGCTATCTCAACACTTTGCAGCAGTCAGTTGTAAGATCGGATTTCAACTCCCACTGCTGTCTGAAAGGAGTTTGTACATTTGTGTGGCCAACTGGGTTTCCTCTGGGTGCTCCCATTTTCTCCACATGCCAAAGACATACAGTTAGGATCAGTAAGTGGCCATGTTGGTACTGGAAGTATGGCAACACTTGCAGGCTGCTCAGCACAATCCTCGCTGATTTGATTTGACACAAAATGATTAATTTCACTGTATGTTTCAATGTACATAATACAGAGTTAATCTTCTTGGTCTTTATAACAAGCTTCAATAGGTTATTCAATTGTAGCCAAATGGATCCTTTCCTCACTGTATATGGAGAAGTTATTGGATGAGAAGAAGAAACTTATAGAGGTTCACAGATTCAGGTCCAGCCACAAGACAACAACTTCTGGACTTCCAATCAACCCTCAAGCCTTGATCATCAGCATCGATCGCAGGACCCGCCAATCACAGAGCTCTCGGTCTTGAACTCTGGACTCACCGATGAGGCCGTCAGACAAGAGATAAGAAGAGTCATTTCTCCTTGAAGAGAAAATGTCAGCTTTTATTCTCATCTTTCATCAGCATTTAGTTCTGATAAGGTCAGAGAGAGAACACAAATCTTTGGTGCCTTCGTGAAGGAGGAAAAAGATTGGTTTATGATTCAGTGGCTTTTTCTCTTGCACTGATATCCTGCACAATTCAGACTTTATGATGACACTAACTGCTAGTTGCCTTATTGAATGTGGAAAATGGCTTGCTGATGAACAGATAAAGAAAACAAAATCCAATCGATGCCTACCAGAAATTTGACAGCTCTGAGCTAAAACAGAATATATCTCAGAGATAAAAACTTGAATATGAACTGAAATAATTTGAATGAAACTCTGTCAATAGCTCTGAATGAATTAAATTGGATAATTTCTGACAGATGCCATTTTACTGGTCTTAAATCATCCTCTCTGCAAACGAAATAGGCCAAACTTCACTGGAATGGAGACTCCCTAAGGGGCCCATAGGTTAGAACATTTTCTGAGCATTTTGGTTTTAATATAATTTGTTCCATAATTTGCTGGAGACCTGAGAGCAGAAGTTTAAGTGTTTCTGAGCACAGAGTGAGTGACAGGATCAGGGGTTTATCCTCTCAGCTGGAGGAGAGAGAATCAATGGCAATCAAGAATGAATTTGAATCAAATATGCTCCAGAGAAATAAAGAAGAGGATAGCACAAGGTTTTAAATTCTGGTTTTAATTTAGATTCTGCAGATGCTGGAAATCCAGAGCAACACACACGAAATGCTGGAGGGACTCAGCAGGTCGGGCAGCATTGATGGAGAGGTTTCGAGCAAGACCGTTCGTTTGGACTGGAAGGGAAAGGGAAAGTTGTCAGAATAAGGAGGTGGGGAAAGGGGAAGGAAGACAAGCTAGAAAGTAATGGGTGAAGCCAGGTGAGTGGAGGAGGGGGCTGAAGTAAGAAGCTGGAAGGTGGGACATGGAAAAGGTAAAGGGTTGGAGAAGAAGGAAGCTGATAGGAGTGGAGGACATGGGAGAAAGCGAAGGAAGAGGGGCATCAGGGGGAGGTGATAGGCAGGTGAGAAGAGGTAAGGGGGATGAGAATGGGGAATGGGATAAGAGGGAAAGAGAGAAGGAAAAATTACCAGGTTCGAGTAATCAATGTTCATATCATTAGGTTGGAGGCTACCCAGATGAAATACGAGGTTTTAGCTTGTAGCATTTCAACTCTTTAGGAAGGTATAATACTGTATGTCGAAAACAGAATTGGCAACCTTCTCAACATACACAGAGCATCTCTAATTTTTCGGTAGTCACTTGCCTCTTTTCCCGTTCCCCTCCTAAATTATTATTATGAATAAATTATTAATTTCTCTTACTCCCTCTTTTCTCCTTCCATGTCCTCATGATCTGCCTATCACCACCCTCTGGTTCCCCACCTCTTTCTGAACCGTCCTCTCCTATCAGACTCCTCTTCCTCAGCCCTCTGTCTTTTTTACCTCCCAGCTTCTCACGCTAACCCCTTGCCCCCACACTCACCAACCTTCCCTCTCACCTGCCAACTTGTATACTGTCCCATCCTTCCCCTCCCTCCTCACCTACTTACTCTGGCTTCTGCTCCCTTACTTTCCAGTCCTGATGAAGGGGCTCAACCCAAAATGTTAACTACTTATTCCCATCCATAGATTCTGCCTGGCTTGCTGAGTTCCTCCAGCATTTTATGCCTGTTACTCAATCTGCAGAATTCTTTGTGTTTAAGACCAGTCTGATTGAGATTGAAATAGCAACTGCTAAAAGGCTACTTACACTGTTAATTGGATACTCATCATTTTCTGGTGAGTTTAACAGTTAATTAATGTGCCAATCCAGAAAATTTCTCAAAGCAACAGGGAACCTCAAGCCAAGGTTCTGCTGTGTGCATCAGTGTGACCTGAAATTGTTACAGATCTTCACGTTGCACCATATAACGATTGAAATTACTGATAGATCTGTTTACCTATTGAACATAAAGCAGGAACAGATGAACTTCACCTCGGGCCCATGCTGCAAATAGCTTGTGCAGTAAACTGATTTTATTTTTTCCAAGGATTAACCCAACACTGTTGCAGAAGAAGATGGTACTGTTTTCCTTCTTGTAAACCGACTGAGGAATAAAACAGCTCAGTTTAATTCCAGTAGATTACCAAAGCTGTGGTCTGGTAAGCAAGCCAAGGAATATACTTGAATATTTGAGGAACAGAATTCACTGATGGTAAAATGTGTGGCCAAGACCACTGAAGCTCACCTTTTAGGAGTGCTTGCATGCAAATAATGTGTTCATTCATTGAATTAAATGTATCAAAGCTTCCACAAAAAAATTAAAACTCTCCCAGAAATACATTATTCATGAAGAACAAATCATGAAGTGCCGTTTTTATATTTTTCAGTATTTGTTCTTCACCAATTTATCCTTCACAGTGGACTGCTTACCTTAGTTAAGGAGTGCTTGCATACAAATGATATCTTCATTTGCGGAATCAAATTTAAAGTTTGGTTTTATTTGTTATACATATGTACATTGAAACATATGATGAAATGCGTCATTTACAACAATGACCAACACTGCCTGGGGATATGCTGGGGGCAACCCACAATCGTAGCCATGCTTCCAGTGGCAATAACGCATGCCCACAACTTACTCACCTTATGCAGGCTGAGGGAGGAAACTAGAACACCCAGAGGAAGCCCACACGGTCACAGGGAGAAGATACAAACTCATTACAGACAGTAGGAGTTGAACATTAGTGCCTGGCACTGTAAAGTGTTACGTTAAACACTACACCATTGTACAGACCTTAATGTATCACAGAATCCACAAAGAATTATTTAATATCTCCCATACATACTGTATGTTATTCATGAAGGACAATTTTTAAAAGTGCTATTTTTGATACCTTTCATTATTTATTCTTCAATGATTTATCCTCCATGATCGATCGTTTACCATAATTCAAATAAGCTTCAAGTGCTGAGGAGTAAATATCACCCACCGTCAGTCCTGGTTAATCCTATTGATGCTACCGCCAAGAAAACGCACCAACACTTTTACTTCCTCAGGAGGCTAAAGAAATTTGGCATGTCCCTTGTGATCCTCAACAATTTTTATCAATACACCATAGAAGACATACTAACTGGAAGTGTCACTGCTTAGTGTGGCAGCTGCTGTGCCCTGATAGCAAGAAACTGCGGAGAGTTGCGGACACAGCTCAGCACATCACAGGAACCAGCCTCCCCTCCATGGATTCTGTCTACACTTCTCAGTGCCTCATTAAAGCAGCCAACATAATCAAAGACTTCATCCAGCCTGATCATTCTCTCTTCTTCCCTTCTCACATTGGGCAGAAGTTTCTAAAGTCTGAAAGCACATATCAACAGGGTTAAGAACAGCTTCGAGCCTGCTGTTATAAGTCTATTGAACGATCTCCTAATACAGTAAGATAGAATCCTGATCACACGTTGTACCTTGTTATAACTGTGTGCCTTATTGCCTGCCTGCACTGCCCTTTCTCTGTATCTGTTACACCTTCTTAATGTTTTCCCTTGTGCTGTCTTGATGCACTGCTGTATTGAAATGATCTGTGTGGGAGGAAAGTCCTTCACTTTACCTCAGTACATGAGACAATAATAAGCCTATTCACCAACTTTCAAATATTTTCTATTGTTCTCAGATACCCTTAATATAAAGAAAACTTTGCTTTGCTAATATTTCATCCTTGTATTTGGCAGAGAAGTAAAGATGGAGAAGATGAAGAGGAGGAGGTGAGATTTTTGTTCTCTGTTTTCCTATAGTGTTTTAAATTCCTGCTCGGTTTAACCATTACCTATCTACTGATTGTTGTGTTTACACAACCAGAGGGTTATTGACATCTGTGCTCTTACTAATATTTTGCTTTTGTAAATAATTTATATGAATGAGTGTCACAAGTTTGCTGCTTTTTCGTGTATTGCTAACTAAGTTGAAAGGTTGGTCAGGTTGTTCAATGAAACTGTATTGGTTTTCTCCCTGAAGATGGAAGTACAATTAATTATTTCCAACCAGTTTTTATTTTTTGGGATCCTACTTTAATGATAGTATTGCTGAAAGGATGAATTAATTTATGAATGGGAGAAATGAATCAGGATCAGGTTTATGTTCACTAATATATAATGTGAAATTCGGGAGTTTTTTTTGCAGCAATACATAAAAAACTATAAGTTACAATAAGAATATAGGAAAAAAGGAAATAAAAATTACCAAAAGTGAGCATAATAGTGAGCTCATAGGCTCATTCAGAAGTCTAATGGCAGAGGGGAAGAAGCTGTTCATAAAACACTGAGTGCATCCTCAGGTTCCTGTACCTCCTCTCTGATGGTAGTAGCAAGAAAAGGGCCTGTCCGGGATGGTGAGTTCCTTAATGATTGATGCAATCTTCCGGAGGCATCGCCTTTTGAAGATGTCTTCAGTGATGGAGAGGCTAGAGCTCATGATGAAGCTGGATAAACTTACAACCCTCAGCAACATTTTCCGATCCCGTGTATTTGCGCCTCCAGGCCAGACGGTGATGCAGCCAATCAGTTTGCTCTCCAGGGGTTACAGGAAGAAAGAATGTGTTATTGAAACAACATGGTGGATGAATGGATGAATGAAGTTGGAACCAAGCAGTGTAGGCAGTTAAGGTCGGTGGATTATTTCCCCATTCTAGTCGTGTTAGATTGTTATTCTACTCTGAACTTCAGAGCAGGTTGTATCATCAACTAACTGCACTCTTTAATCCCTGACCTGAGTCATTTTCCCACAAATCCCAACAAACCAGGACAATTGAGAATATCCAATGTTATTTATTTGTCCAATTGTTTTTTTTTTCCATGGGATCAGGAGGGAGTCAATAGAAATATATCAACTTGCATCCTGTGCCCCAACCCCACCAACTCTCCATCCCCACTTACAAACTCCAGGTGAATCTCCACTGCTTCCCACCAACTTTACTTCTGGAAAGTAGGATTTGTGAGGTTCATGGGGTTCTGTTTTCCAAGTTTTCTAGTTTGTGTCTGCTGCAGAGAGGAAAATAAGTGGCTTTTGGGGTTTTCTGTGTGGTGATCCACAGCAATTTAAAGTCCAGGCCTCCCTCTCCTGTATCCTCAGTTGTACTGGTTTTAGTACGAAAATTAACACAGGTCATGAATTATTGAGAGTATTTAGTGGTCAGTGATGTTGGGTTATACAGATCCCCACACCAACAGCTACGCAGAACAAGTTCAAATACAATTTCACTAACCTGCAGTAATCACTCCCCTTTTCCCCTACCCCCTTTTTTAATTTCCACTTTCCAGTGGCTCTTTCACAGCCTCTATTCTCCTCCCCCACCCTCATGACCTCCCTCTGGTTCCCCACCTCCTCCCATTTACTCCATTGTCCTTTTCTGTCAGATTTCTTCTTCCTCTGCCCTCTACCTCTGCCACGTATCCTCTCCCATCTTCTGATATCATCCCCACCTCCCCCATGCACCCTCTTTCTTTATGACCTGGTTTCACCTATTGCTTGCTAAGTTGTACTCCTCCCTACCCTCACCTTCTTACTCTGGCTTCTGCCCCATTCCTTTCCAGTCCAAATGAAGGGTCTTGGCCTAAAATGATTATTCCCCTCCAAATGTGCTGCATGACTTGCTGAGTTCCTCCAGCATTTTGCATTTTGTGTTTGTTGCTCAAGATTTCCTTCGCAAAAACAAAGGAGCTGGTTGTGGACTACAGGAGGAATGAGAGAGGCTAACCCCTATTGACATCAATGGATCTGGGGTTGAGAGGATAAACAGCTTCAAGTTCCTCAGCATCCACATCACTGAGGACCTCATGGTCTGTACACACCAACTGTGTAATGAAAAAGACACAACAGTGCCTCTTTCACCTCAGACTGTTGAGGAAGTTTGGTATGGGCCCCCAAATCCCAAGAACTTTCTAAAGAGGCACTATTGAGAGCATCCTGACTGGCTGCATCACTGCCTGCTAGGGTAACTGTACCTCCCTTATTTGCAGGACTCTGCAGAGAGTGGTGTAGACAGCCCAGTGCATCTGTAGTTGTGAACTTCCCATGATTCAGGACATTTTCAAGGACAGCTGCATATCCTCAGTATGATCACTGAGGACCCAAGCCATCCCAACCACAATCTATTCCAGCTGCTATCATCTGAGAAGCAGTACCGCAGCATAAAACCAGGACTAACAGGCTCTGAGACAGCTTCTTCCACCAGGCCATCAGACTGATGAACTCACATGGATGTGCATGTACTCTATACTACATTGACTGTTTCATTTATTATAAATTATTATAAATTACTATGATTGCACTTTGCCCATTTAGGTGGAGTCATAATGTAGACTTTTACTCCTCATGTATGTAAAGGATTCAAGAAATAAATTCAATTCAATTCCTTTCTGGAAAGTGCTGTAGGGCTGTTTAAAAACTTCACACCAGTTTAAAAATGTCCTCCCCCAGGCTGTTAATCTGAACAACCATTCTAGTTAGCCCCCACCTCCATCTATTGCCCCATCACTTCACGGCATTGTAGTCACTTTAAATCACTTTTTATAAACAACAATAATGTTGTTTACATTGTAAATATATGCTTGCATTTATGTACAATATTTGTGCACATTTTATTCCATATTTTATTTTATTTTTATTATTTTTTTATTCTTTATTGGGGCAGCATGGTAGCATTGTGGTTAGCACAATGCTATACAGTACAGGTGACCCCCAGTTCAATTCCTGACCCTGCCTTTAAGGAGTTTGTACGTTCTCCATATGACTACGTGTGTTTCCTCTGGATGCTCCAGTTTCCTCCCACAGTCCAAAGACCTACCGGTTAGTAGGTTAATTAGTCATTGTTATTTGTCCGATGATTAGGCTGGTGTTAAATTGGTGGGTTGTTGGGCTCAAAGGTCAGAGGGGCCCATTCCACATTGTATCACAATAAATAAGTAAGTGTTGAAAGTTGTGTTTTGTTTCAGGCCATCCCCTAACCAACACACAACAGCAAATTCCTAATACAGGGCATGTAAACCTTTATAAAAGTTCATAATAATTTCATCACTGAGGACTCTCACCATCCAGGACATGCCCTCTTCTTGCTGCTACCTTCAAGTAGGAGGTAAAGGAGTCCAAAGACCCACATTCAGGAACATCTTCTTCCCCCTCTGTCATCAGAGTTCTGAATGGTCCAGGAACCCAGGAACCTGCCTTGTTATTCCTTATTTTTGCTCTATTTGCTTATTTTATAATTTATTGTGATTTTTATGTCTTTGCATTGTGCTGCTGCTCCAAATCAACAAATTTCACATCATGTAAGTCAGTGACATTAAGCTGGCTTCTGATCTTGGTCTCCCTTCATTCTCTGCTGCTCCAGAGAACAAGCAGACTGGAAATTTTATAAAGTATAGTTTAGAAGTATTTTAATGGTGGGGTGGCATGGGAGCATAGTGGTTAGTGTAAACGCTTTTAAGCTCAAGCAACTCAGGTTCAATTACCACCTCTGACTTTAAGGAGTTTGTACGTTCTCCCCATGACCACGTGGGTAACCGTCAGATGCTGTGGGTTCCTTCCACATCCCGAAGGTGGGTTAGTAGGTTCATTGGTCATTTGGCTGTAAGTGGGTGGCTTGAGGTCATTGGACCAGAATGGGGTTTATTGTGCTGTATCTCTAAAATAAATAAAAATAAAACTACACACTGTAAATTCATTCCTTATAGGAATACGAGTGTGTTTATTAATCTCTTCCTTTGATTCAACAGGATGACGCTGATGACCAGGTCATTATTCAAAGCTACAAAGTTAAATCCATCATCACTTCACGCTTTGCTGAAACGATCTTTAGCACGAAGGTGCGCAACAAGGAATCGAGTGCACAGAATGTGGAGTTCAACTTAAAGATTCCCAGGGGAGCGTACATCACCAATTTCACAATGTGAGTGTTCAAAGTAGAGAAACAGTTTATGGTTTGGATTCCTGGGATGGGAGCATCTTTGGAAAGTGAAGAGGGACATGTGATACTCGATGGATATGCCTAATCTACGAGAGGTTAATGTTTTAGAGTAAGATCCCTTCATGATCTCACATGTGTTCATTCATTGTGGTAATGAACCCTTCTGGTTGACTAGCCTACACTGCCCAATTATACCCACGTGACCAATTAACCTACTAACGTGTACTTCTTTGGAATATGGAACAGTCCTTCCAGTTGAGGCAACACTGCACCTGCAGATCTGCTGGGGTCATCTGTTGGGTCCAGTGTTCCCAGTGTGGCCTCCTGTACATTGGTGAGAGCGATCCTAAATTAAAGGGCCGCTTCATTGAGCACCTCCACACCATCTGCCAAAAGTGGAACTTCCCAGTGGCCAAACATTTTAAATTTCCCATTCCCATTCCGACACATCAGTCCATGGTCTCCTCTTGGGCCACAATGAGACCACCCTCAAGGTGGAGGAGCAAAACCTTATATTCCGTCTGGGTAGCCTCCAACCCAAAGGCATGAATATCAATTTTTTCTTCCAGTAAAAAAATACCTCCCCCTTCCCTCTTCTTCTATTCCCCACTTTGGCCCCTGACCTCTTCTCACCTGCCTATCATTTCCCCCTGGGTCCCCTCCTCCTTCCCTTTCTCCTGTGGCCCACTCTCCTCTCCTATCAGATTCCTTTCTTTCTCACCCTCCTGGCTTTGCCTATTACTTTCTCCTTCCCCACCCCCAACCTTGTTATTCAGCCATCTTCCCCATTCCTTTCCAGTTCTGAAGAAAGGTCTTGAGCCAAAATGGCAACTGTTTATTCATTTCTGTGAATGCTGCCTGACCTACTAAGTTCTTCCCAGCGTTTTGTGTGCGTGTTGTGGAGGATTTCAAACTCCGGCAGAATTTTTCATGTTTATAATCAATTAGGCAAGTTGTTTATTTACACTGAAAGTGGTGGATGTCTGGAATGTACTGCCAGGATGGTGTAGAGGCAGGTACAATAGAAGAATTTATGAAGCTGTTAGATAGGTACATAATATGCAGAAATACAATGATATGGAGATCGTATGGGCATAAGGGTTGAGTTCAGTTAAGTATTGAATAATTAGTTCTGTACAACATTACAGAAACCTGTAGAATATTGAAAGGCCTAGATACAGTGGACACGGAAAGGATGTTTCCTATAATGATGGACTCTCGGACCAAGGGCGCAACCTCAGAATGCAAGGACATACCTTTAGAACAGAGATGAGGAGGAATTTCTATCACCAGAGGGTGGTGAATCTGTGGAATTCATTGCTACAAAAAGGCTCAAGTCATTGGGTATACTTAAAGCAGAAGCTGATAGGTTCTTGAATAGTAAGGGCGTCAAAGGTTATGGGAAGAAGGCTGGTTAATGGAGTCGAGAGGGTTAATAATGGCAGAGCAGACTTGATGGGCTATATGGTCTAATTCTGCTCCTATGCTTTACGGGCTTACAATCTAATGATGAGCCAATGGACCTGTTCCTGTGTCGTACTGTTTCTTGCTCTATCTGAAAATGAAATTAAACAACAATAGAGGATCAAAGGAGCTATAGATTTGCCCAAGTTTGCCTTACACTACCAGAAAGGATTACTTCTCACTGAGAGTGTGTCTAAAATTAGTCTTTAGTTGCCTTGACACAGAAACCTGAAGATTAAATTGCATATGTAATATGTCATGAATCCTTAGAAAAATAATTCATTACTGAGAAAGTACAAAGGTTCCTGTGAAAAAAAAATAGGACTCTGGAATTTTTTGTTTTATCTGCTTATTTGCTCTTGTAAACATTGCCATGGTTGTCCTTCAAGTTTGACTGTTCAAAATTTAACATTGTTAAATGCAAGTAGGTTAATAAAAACAAGAGAAAATCTACAGATGCTGGAAATCCGAACGACACACACAAAATGCTGGAGGAGCTCAGCAGGCCAGGCAGCGTCTACAGAAAAGGGTAGAGTCAACGTTTCAGGCTGAAACCCTTTGGCAGGACTGGAGGAAAAAAGCTGAGGACTAGGTCATTATTCAAAGCTACAAAGTTAAGTCCATCATGCTTTGCAAAAGCAATATTTTGTGTAGGTGAATAAAAATGTACTTTTAAAGCAAAATTACAAATTAAAAATTACCTAGATGGATTCTGGAACAAGTAACTGTTTTAATCCCATTCCTTCATCTTCTGCCTGGCTTGAAATCCTATTTTAACTGAATCTGCCCAGCAATAGAGAAAGCAGAAATTACAACAGAGTCCTGCAATTCTCTAAAGTCTTTGGCAATGCCAGGATGTTCCAGGGCACATTATAACTAACAAATTGCTCTTTGAAACATTAGACACCAGTCCAATGTCAGAAACAAGGCAGCCATGTTACACACAGAGAGCTCCCACAATCAACAATGTAAGAAGAACATGAGGGAAGAGAAACAGGATTCTGATTAGATTAGAGAGCATGTGCTATGAGGAGTGGTTCGAGGCTATTTTCTACGGCGTCCAGTGGCTTAGGGGTAGACCTAGTTGATGTTTATGCAATTACAGGAGGCATTGATCGAGCAGAGAGTCAACATCTTTTTCCCAGGATCAAAGTGACTAATAGTAAAAGGCATGCATTTAAGGTGGGGTGGGGGGAGTTTATTTACTTAATTAGTTACTGAGACATGGCGCAGAATAGGCTCTTCTGGCCCTTCAACCTGTGTCACCCAGCAACCCCGGATTTAACCCTAGCTTAATGTCAGGACAAGAACGCCTGGAGAAAACTCATGCATTCCATGGGGAGGGCGCACAGACTCCTTAAGGATGACTTCAGAATTTAATTCTGTACTCCAACGCCCAGAGCTGTGAGAGCATCAAGAATGGCTACGCCACCATGGCACCCGTCAAAGGAGATGTGCAGAAAAGTTTATTTATACAAAGAGTAGTGGGTACATGGAATGGACTGCAGGGGCTGGTGTTGGTGGCAGATATGATAGCGATGCTTAAGAGGCTCTTAGAGCTTCATTGTGGCTAATGCTATTACAGCACCAGCGACTGGCGATTTGGGTTCAATTCTCCGGTCTCCTCCCACATTCCAAAGACGTAGGGGTTAATAATTTGTGTAAACGCTTTGTTGGTGCCGGAAGCATGGTAGCACTTTGGGGCTGCCACTTTGGGGTACGTATTCGGACAATGTTGGTTGTTGCTACAAATGTTGCATTTCACTGTACATTTTGATACTTTGATGTACATGTGACAAATAAAACTAATCTTTATAATCGTTTTCTTTTTCTGAATGTGTAGAGAGTGAAGGGACATGGAGCACGGGCAGGCAGAAGGGATAGGGAGTCACTAACCTAATTAGTTCAGCAGTGCATCACAGGCTGAAGGACCTGTTTCTGTGCTGTACGCATCCATGTCTACCAGAGCTAAACTCCCTCCCATTCCGCCTGCTTTAAGACCTCTCTCCGTTCTTCCACTTCCTCTGTCTCTGTTGCATTCGTTCTGATAAAGAGATGTTCCCCACAGAAGTGTCTTCATTATTCCTTAATGGGGACATCCTCTTTTTTCAGCTGAGTCCTGGGCCACCTGTCATCCAATGCCTGTACATTATATCTGTACTCACTCCTTGTCCTCCACGGTATAGGGTTCCCCTGGTCCTTCCACAACACCAGATTCCATGTTCAATCGATGATCCCTCAAAACGTCTGCAGGCTTCAAGAAGACTCCACCACTAGAAACATATTTCCCCTCCCCCTCCATGTTCCAAAGCGATCAGTCCCCTCACAACTCCCTGTCTCTTCCAACCACTCCACATCTTAAGGTATTTTTCAATCATCTGAATTAGATAGCAGTACCAAAACCAATCCCAATGCCAAATGCCACATATGTTTTCCTCTGTTAACTATCACTCATTTCATGTCAGTATTTCATCCCTAATCCAACTCTGTTTGACGTGTTCATGTGGGGCACCTTATCAAAGTCTTTCTGAATGGCCAAAAGCATGCTTTTATAAGAATGACATGACTAAACTGGAAAGAATGCAGAAAATATTTATTCAGATGTTACCAGCACTAGAGGCTTGAGTTATAGGAAGATCAGATCGGTCTTTGTTCCTTGGAATAAGAGGAGCTGAAATAAATCAGCATTTCAAACATACAGTGAATGAGGAAGTAACACAATCAAAACCCATGGAACCTGCAAAATCTGATGAGGTATGTGTGATGTGAGCCTGTAGAGATGTTCAAAATTATGAGAGGCATAGATAAGGTGTGCATTAACAGTCCTTTTGCAGGGTAGGAGAGTCCAAAACCAGAGGCCATAGAGTGAGAGTGGAAAGGTTTAAAACGGACCTGAGGGCAATTTTTTTTGTGAAGAGGGTGATGAGTGTGTGGAACGAGCTGCCAGAGGAAGTGGTTGAGGCAGATACAATAGTATCATTTAAGGAGCACTTGGATGGGCCCATGGAGTGGTGGGGCTTAGAGGGATATCGGCCGAATGCTGAAAATTGTGACCAGCTGGGTGAGTACCAAGGTCCATGGAGACTGATTGGGTCAGAAGTCCTGTATCCATGCTGAGCTGCTCTATGACACAATGACCACATCCACTGTTTTTCCACTTCTTACTCTGCTAGACAACAGATTCATTAAACATGATTTCATTTTCATCCATGTTGACTCTGCCCATCCTAGAATTATTTTCTAGATGTCCCACCATTGTTTCCTTAATAAAAAATTGTACTTAATAATATATAACTACACCCTTATACTAATGTCAGGCTAAATGGTCTGTGGTTTCCTGTTTTCTTTCTTCTCCCTTTCAAGAGTGAGATTGCATTTCTACCTTCCAATTGATAGGAAATATTCCCAATCTATGGAATTTCAGAAGAAAACAAACACTCCATCTTTCATCTATATAACCAGTTCTTTCAAAACATTGACTTGTACCTGGTCAGATCTTATACATTGCCTGGGTCATGGGTCTTGTTTCTCTTTCACTCTAGATCATTCTTCTTCACTATTTCCAAGAGGTTTTCTGTGACTTATACAAACACAATATGCTTGATTAATTTATCAGTTTCACTTTTTCACTACTCCCCAATATAATTTCTCCAGTTTAAGTCTGTGACAGACCCAGATTAACATCCTAATTTTTCCATTTTATGTATCAAAGGCTTTTTTGGTCCCTAGTACTGTATTCTAATTATTAAATTACTATTATATTCTAATTTCCTTCACCTTACAATTTTTGGTCTTTTTTTTCTGAAGTTTTCCAATTCTTTCTCCTTTTAGTAATATTATATACCCTTCCTATCATGTTCTATGATCTCTGCCTTCTGTGGATTGCTGCAGTTTGATCACCTTTTCATTTGGGCTTTGAACCTTAAAGGAATGTATATTGGTAAATTAGTTTGTTATTTTTACACCTTCAGCAAAAAACTTCATTTTGCCTGCCATCAGTGCATTGAGTTAATACAAGGGAAAACAAGAACAGAATGCAGAATAAAGTAAACACAAAGTATACTTCCGATGCTGTGGTCAAAGCAACACATACAAACAAGCTGGAAGAACTCAGCGGGTCGGACAGCATCTGTGGAAACGAAGAGTCAACCCAAGGGTCTCGGCCCGAAACGTTGACTGTTCATTTCCACGGATGCTGTCCGACCCGCTGAGTTCCTTCAGCTTCTTGTACGTGTTGCAGAATGAAGTGTTGTAGCTACAGAGAAAGTGCAGTGCGGGTAGACGATAAGGTGCAAACTGTTATCAAGGATGATATGTGAGGTCAAGAGACCACCTTATTATTCTGGAAACCATATAACAGTGGGATAGAAGCTGGCCTTGATCCTGGTGGTATGTGCTTGCAGACTTTTAAATTTACTGCCTGATGGGAGTAGGGAGAAGAGAGAATGCCTGGGGTCGGTAGGTCTTTGATTAAGTTGGCTACATTAGCAAATCGAATAAATGAAGAAGTGTGTTTGCTGTAACCAAGTATTAGTTATATAAATCAACAGGTTTCAATAGATATCAATAGGTACACTTAATATCAGAGAAATGTATACAATATACATCCTGAAATTCTTTTTCTTCGCAAACATTCATGGAGACAGAGGAGTACCCTAAAGAATGAATGACAGTTAAACATTAGAACCCCAAAGCCCAAAGCTCAATATTAGCAGTTGTGTTATACATATAAATGCCATTTGTCAGTCTGCCCTGACTATTCTATGCCTCATACTTTTGTAGTTTGCATTGTTTAGATTTAATACTTCCAATCTTTATTTGACATTCTATCAAACTATTATCAAATAATCTTACTAGTAATGTTAAATATGGTATGATTTGTTGCCGTGGCACTAGCAATAACTCTCCATCTCCTTTTCAAATTCATGTCTTCTCATGCCATCAATGGTTTTGGTTTAATGCTCCCTTTGCACCTCTGACTTTGGACTTTTCCCCCCTTTATTCCTTCTACCAAATTGTATGGCCATGCACTTTCTTGGACTATGTGTCATCTGTCACTTCTTTGCCCTTCTCCTAATCTGTCCAGGTCCTTTGCAGACAACCAGCTTCCTCAACACTAGCTGCCTCTCTACGTACCTTTGTATTATCCACAAACTTGGCCACGACACCATCAAATAATTGACATATACCATGAGAAGAAGCAGTCCAACACCAGCCACTGCAGAATGTCACTACTCACAGGCAGACAACCAGAATAGTAGACAGCCGTCGACCCCAGGGGATCATGGGTTTCCGCCTCTGGTGGACTGTGTCCTCTCCAGGGCGCAAGACTGGGCGGGAAGATTTGAAGAACCAGCTGTTGCCCCTCTCCACGTCACTGATATAGTCCAAGGGAAGGGCAAGCGCTGATGCAGCTTGGCACCAGTGCCGTCACAGAGGTTGCCAGGGTGAAGTTGTAAAGAACATCAAACTGCTTTAGGGACGCTGGCTCCGGATTTCTTCCTTGGGGTTTACTCCCGAAGCCTTTCCCGTGGGTGGATATGGCCTCAAGGCAGCGGAGGCTTACAATCAGAGTTTTCCTTCTGCTGTCCAAGGCTGATGAGCCCCAGCTGCCCAAAGCAGCTAGTTTTGAAGGGCCAGTGGTCTGCCTTTGGTCTTGTCAGTAGAAACAGTTCCACCAGGCCTAGTAGCTAAGCCACACATGAAGGCCAAGAGTTGGACTTGGTTGTCAGAGGCTGTTAGTGTCGCATGTCATTTGGAGCACTTTCTAGGTAGCTTATCCACACTACCAGTTATGACAGCCTTAGGAACCGGACAACCAGAAAAGGCCCTGCTTATTCCCAAATTTTGCCTCCTGGCAGTCAGCCAATACGTTATCCATGCTGGCATCTTTCCTGTAATACCATGGGCTCACATCTTGTTCAGCAGCCTCATGTGTGGCACCTTGACAAAGGCCTTCTGAAAATTTGAATAAGCAACATCCAATGACTCTCCTTTGTCTATCCTGCCTGTTGTTTCCTCAAAAAATTCCAACAGATTTGTCAGGCAGAACTTCTCCTTCAGGAAATCATACTGACTTTGGCTTATTTTCTTAGGTGCCTCCAAGTACCCCCAGACCTCATCCTTATTTATTTATTCATTTATTTATTACTTTGCTTATATATTTATGCAGCATGGAATAGGTCTTCCTGGCCCTTCGAGCCATGCTGCCCAGCAATCCCCAAAATTAACCCACAGGACAATTTACAATGACCAATTAACCTATCAACTGGTACATATTTGGACTGTGAGGGGGAAACTGGAGCACCTGGCGGAAATCTACGCGGTCACAAGGAGAACATACAAACTCCTTACAGGCTGCGTCGGTTATGGAATCTAGGTCACTGGTACTGTAAAGTGATGTGCTAACAACAATACTATAGACTCCAACATCTTTCCAACCACTGAAGACAGATTAATTGGCCTATAATTTCCTTTCTTCTGCCTCGCTCCCTTCTTAAAGAGCAAAATGACACATCATTTTCCAGTTCTCCAGAATCATTCCAGAAACTAGTGATTCTTGAAAGTTCATTACTAATGTCTCCCCAGTTTCTTCAGCCAACTCTTTCAGAGCTCTGGTCTAAGTGATCTCACTACCTTCAAACTTTTAAACATCTGAAGCTCCTTCTCCTTAGTAATAACAATGACTCTCACCTCTGGCCCCTGACATTCTGTTAGTGCTTTCCACAGTGAAGACTGACATAAACTAATTATTAAGCTCTTTATTCCCCCATTACTACTTCTTTAATATCCTTTTCCATGGTTCTATATCCATTCTCATCATTTTTTATTTTTCATAAACCTAAAAAAGAAATGTTGTAATCTCTTATATTATTGGCTAGCTTACCTTCATATTTCATATTTTCCCTCTTTGTAGCTTTTTAGTTGCCTTCTGTTGATTTTTAAAAATTTCCCAATCCTCTACCTTCCCACAAATTATTGCTATATAACTTTCCTGCTGTCTTTGACTTTCCTTGTCAGCAAAAGTTGCCTCATCCTCCCTTTAGGATACCTCTTCATCTCTGGGATTTACCTTTTCTGCACCTTCTAAGTTGCCCCCAGAAACTCCAGCCATTGTCGTTCTGCCGTCATCCCTGCATGTTCCTCTTCCAGTCAGCTTTGGATAGCACCTCTCTCATGCCTCTTAATTCCCTTTACTTCACTAAAATTCTGTTACATCTGAGCTTATATTCTCCGTCTCAAATGGCAGGATGAGTTCTATCATATTATGATCACTGTCTCTTAAGAGTTCCTTTATCTTAAGCTCTCTAGTCAAATCTGGGTCATTACATAACACCCAATCCAGAATTACCTTTTCCCTAATAGGCTCAACTACAAGCTGCTCTGAAAGGCCACCTCATGGGCATTGTAGTAGTTTCCTCTCTTGGGATCCAGCACCAACCTGATTGTTCCAACGTACCTGCATATTGAAATCTGCCATGACGTTCACAAACTTGCCCTTTTTACATGACTCTTCTATCCCCCATTGTAATTTGTAGCCAACATCCTGCCTGTTGTTCAGAGGTCTGTATATAACTCCCATCAGGGTCTTTTTGCACTTACAAGTTCTTAACTCTACTCATAAGGAACCTATATTTTCCAATCACTTGTCACCTCTTATGAAATTTGATTTAATTTTTTTACCAACTGAACCACACTACACTCTCTGCCTACCTGCCTATCCTTTCGATACAACGTGTAACTTTGGATGTTAAGCTCCAAACTGTAATCCTCTTTCAGCCACAACTCAGCAATGCCCACAACACCATACCTGTCAATCTCTGACTGCACTATAAGATCATCTACCATTGATCGTCTAAGATGATCAAAGTAAAGAAACTGAACTTTGAAATACAATGGACAAACTCTTATAAAAGACTTGACTCAACCTGCATTTTCCATTGCCTCAGGAAAAAAGCCAGTCAGATATTCTTCTCCTCCCTCCCATCAAACAAATGATACGAAAGCTTGATTACACGTACTACCAAGCTCAAGGACAGCTTCTATCCCACTGTTATCAGACTCGTAAAGAGATCTTATACTTTGGAAGATGAACTTTTGAATTTTGGTCTCCCAGTCTACCTCCTGGTGGCCCTTTTACTTTATCTGCACAACATTTTCTCTGTAACTTCAGCATTATACATTCTTTTCCCTGTTTATCAGCACACGTGACAATGATAAACCAATATCAATAAGATATTTAGGAGTAATTCTATGACTCGAGGGATGCTCTCAGAATAAAGGATGGTTGTCAGAAATTGAGCAGGAGCTCGCTGATTAAAGATGAGCTGTATTTGTCGCATGTACATCGAAGCGTACAGTGAAATACATTGTGTTGTGTCAAATCAGACCTGCGAGGATTGTACTGGGCAGCCTGCAAGTGTTTCCACACTTCTGGCACTGACACAGCACGCCCACAGCTCACTAACCCTAATCTATTGTCTTTGAAATGTGAAAGGAAACTAAAGCCTTCACAGTCGTGGGGAAACATACAAACTTCCACATACAACAGCAGGAATTGAACACTGAATTACTGCTGGCTCTGTAAAACATCACACTAACTGCCACATGACTGTGCTGCCACATCCATCTGAGGTCTGTGGCTACTCGTTCACCGAAGTCATCCAGCACTGACCTAATTAGATTATTGGAGACACGTTGAGCCAGCATACCTAGGAGTGTGATTTCTCATCCATTCACCTGTTCAAAGCCCTGCCACATTACCATTGAGAAGGGGTTAAATACCTTCGCAAAATGCTGCCATTCATGCACAGGGTATTGTTCTGACAAAGCTGATGCAAGGCAGTTTGATACAAGGATCTAGTGCTTTCCCGGCATATTTGACAAATAAACTTTTCTCAGGCTTCCAGCTGGGTGCAGGTATCGACTTTAACCCAATGTTTCAATGACACACTCTGCCATCTTCATCAGGAATTATGCCTAGGTATGTCTAGTGCGGGGGTATATATACCCCCGTTGTCATCCATCCTGATTGGTTAGTCCATGTCCAATCTAGTTTCTACTGTCCCAGCTTGTTTACGATCGAATTCCACATCTTAGTTGGAGTGGGACCTTCAGCTTTGTTAAAATTCTTTTCCTCTAGTTTTATTTCAATGGCCTCCTTCACCAGGCGATCCCAAAAGCCACTGGTGCGGCACGGTAGTTTTACACCATCGAGGTCGATCCCATGGCCATTGCGGATGCAATGTTCTGCTATCGCTGAGTTCTCCAAGTAACCCACACAGATACAACTCCTGTGCACTTTGATGTACGTTTCCACCGTGCGTCCCATCTGGCCAATATACGCTGCTCCACATTCACAGGGAATCCTGTAAACACCAGCCATTCTGAGTCCCAGGCCATCTTTGACCCACATAAGCTGGGACTTGAGCTTCTTTTTGAGTTTGTGGATGTATTAATCCAGTATTTCTCCAGGATCCTGGTGATCCTTCCAGAAACCATGGAAAAATAGGGAAGTCAGGAGGTAGCGATGGATTCCTCCTTGTTGTTAGGTTTCCTGGTTTTTCCGTCAGCCCTTCTAAAGGTCCAATTGATTTCCTTCACCTTGTAGCCATTCTTTAGGAATGTCAGGCATAATCATCTTATTTCCTCATGAAGACTCTCCTCATCTGAAATACTTTTTGCATGGTTAATCAAAGTAGAAAGAATTGCTCTACATTGGGAGGTATGAAGGTGGCTGTCATTGCTGAGGTAAAAGTCAATGTGAGTGGGTTTCCAATAGATGCCATTTGCAAGGCTACCGTCTGGTTTCTGTTGTATTAGAATGTCCAGGAACGGGAGGCAAGCATTCTTCTCCAACTCCATGTTAAATTGAATGACTCAGGATGCCTGGCATTCACCGGATTCCCTGTGCTCACAGGGCAGTATGTACCGACCAGATGGGACACATGGTGGAAACCCGCATCGAGGAGCACAGGTGGTGTACCTGTTTGGGTTTCCTGGAGAAATCAGTGGTAGTAGAACATTGCATTCAAGTGGACATAGGATTGATTTCGATGCTGCTAAACTACTGTGACACTCCAACGAGTTTTGGGATTCGCCTGGTGAAGGAAGCCATTGAAATAAAATTAGAGACAAAGAATTTTAACAAAGTCGAAGGTCTCACTCTAAGTAAGATGTGGGATTCCACTGTAAGCAAGGTGGGAGAGCAGAAACCTGATTGGATGAGGACTAACCAATCAGGAGGGATGGATGACAGGGGTATAAATACAGGCATCATCCCTGATGAAGATGGCAGAGCTTGTCATCAAAACATCGGTTAAAATTGATACCTGTGCCCAGATGGAAGCCCAAGAAGAGTTTGCTCAATTTGATACAACTTTAGAGCTTTGGTAGGCAACATTTAGACACGAATTAAGAGTCAACCAACAATATGCGAACCTAAAGCCATATATCGAGCAGACCAGGACACTTACTTCTTTCAGAAAGCCAGCCATGTTCTGCCCTTCAGGCAATCAATTTATGCTTTTTCCAGGTGATAAAGCACATTTGGTTTTAGTTTGAAATGACCAGTTTCAGATTTATATTAGATCACTTCCTGTGCAATCGGGAAATAGGAAGTAGGAAAGAATTTTGGCTGGCAGAAGGCCGGAGGTTTGTATCAGGAGCTAACAAAGTTTCTATCTAAGGCCACCTTGTTGTTTCCCCAGCAGAAGCATTGCTTTTCTCCCCAGGTTCACTATATTTATTGATTCTGCAAAAAACCCAAGGAGCTCGGATGCTATATCCTGATTCGTTTTTGAATGGAGTTTGGCTGACTATCTAGCTGGTGCACAACACCTCAGCAAGGGCAGTACAGTGAAAAAGCAGAGATCAGGTTTTGCTGCAGGTAGAGCCTCCTTACATCCAAAAGCTGTATTACGGAACAGAAACAAGGCCATAATGCTTCTGGGTGTTTCTGAACATCAGCCTCGTCAGCTAGTGCAGCAGCAAGAGCCAGCGCCAAGACAGAGCTGGAAAAACCATACACTTCATTTGCTGAAAAGGAGGCAAAGCTTAAGATGGAAAAAACAGAACCGCAAGTAGAAGAGGCAAAATCAGGCCCAGCTAAGTGCACTTACCCTCCAGCAAGAGGCACCTGCAGCCATTGCACAGGACGAAGCCTTAGAGGCAGCTGAAGAAATGGAGGGAGTGAAGAAGTTGGAAAGAGCCAGCAAAGCAGTTTAGAAAAGGACATTGTGGAATGTACAGGTGAATACAGCTTGAACTTCACACGTCGCAGAACCAAATATCTTTTCCTAGCACTTCCCTAAGTTCAGCGTTTCCTGACGGCAACTTTATTGCATGGAGATCTCCTTCAGAAGATGGCGAAAATCGACAACCCAACAGAAGCAATAAGCCACCTGTTGCTGATGATAAGTTTATCGATTACCCTCATACCTCTTCCCAAAGATTCCAATACAAAGGCCCACCACAGGGAGGATGAGCAGTGGGCGGACACCAGGACAGTTTGTCACCCCCACAGCTCACCACTGAACAGTTAAATATTCCCCAGAACAAGGCAGTCTACCAGCCCGGCGCCTGCAACAAAACACCTTACACAATATCTGGCTCATTGTGACTTAATGAGCACAAGCCTTTACCAGTTTGATGACAATCCTGAGATATACAGAGCAACTGTCATTCAACAATGCCATTCGGGAGCTTGGCCACACAGCGACAGAAGAGTGGATCTACTGACAAATCAGCTGTGCAAAGAATCCAGTGAGCATTACAAGAGGATATGCTCAGCATGTAAGTAACCTTGTTGCAGCTCGAGAGAAGGCCTGGGAACGGCGTCAGAAGTGTTACACCACACCAGAAATTATTAAGAAGTCTCTATTAAAGAATTTAGAAGATTTTTCTAGAATCTCTGTCAAGGGCCATGACAAGTTATGGGAACTGGGAGACCTTCTTATGAAACTTCAGTGTGCAAGGAAGAGAGTTATTTGCCAGATTTCACTTACCTGGCCACTGCTCGTGGTGTTGGCCCATGGTAGAGAAACTCCCCCATGGACTTCAGGAAAGTAACTACCCACTGGTTCAAGACTCAAAGAGGAGGTCAGCAGGAGACACTCATGGAGTGAGCACTGTTTCAGATTCGCTCCATAACCTTTACTTTTTTTAACCTATGATCACCCTTATTTAACTTACTTCTACCTACACCAAAAGATTCTTGCTACTTTTTTGGACTTATCTTTAAGAGTCTATTGTGAATTTTGAAGAAATGAGTACAGAAATGGCTTTGAGATCTAAAGGGCGAGAATCTGGGAAAGATTCTAATGGGAACGGAAGGAAAAAAAAGACCGATCCTAAGCGCACTGAATTGACTTATGAAATGTTATTGGAGCTTTTAAACGAAAATTTTGAAGAACAACGACAAATTTTCAAACAAGATATAAAGGCTTTTCAGAATTATATGGATAAGACTGATTCAGTAGTTAACCAGCAGCAAGCTCTAATCGCAACTTTGCAAGAGGATGCTCGGAAGCGAGACTTGATAATCGAAAAACTGGAGCAGAAATTATCTTCGACGATTAAACAGGTGGAAACACTTAAAGCCAAGAGTGTCGACTTTAAAAATCGGTCCAGAAGACAGAACTTACACATACTTGGTCTCCCGGAAGGTATTGAACAAGGGGACTCCTTGAAGTATTTTGCTCAACTTTTAAAGGATGCGTTCCCTTCTGTATTCCCAGACAGTCCTCCTTTACTTGATCGCACCCACAGAATTATGTGCCGATCACCAAGTTCTTCACCTAAACCACCAGTTGTAATTGTCTGATTTCACTATGTGCATGTCAAAGAGCAACTTATTCGTGTGGCTCGGCATTCAGGGATGGTCAAATTCTAAGAATTTGATTTTCGATTAGTGGAGGATTTTAGCCCAGAAGTAATGAAGGCAAGGCTTCTTTTTAAACCTCTGATGTCCAAATGTTATGAGAAAAATCTAAAACCTGTGCTCTTATATCCTGCGAATCTCACCTCCGAATGCACCACGGCGAGTTTTTCTCTCCACATCTGAAGCTCGAAGCTTTCTGGATGAGCATTATTCTACTGTTTGACTCTTGTGTTTAATAAATGAGTGATTTTGATTGTTACAAAACAGTTCTTGTTTCCAAAACCAGATTTTGTTTCTGGCTATTGGTGTAGGTTTACTCTATATTTTATGTTCTAATTAAAGTTTTTTTTTCTACGTACTAATCTTTTTATTTTACTTACTTTAACCACTGTACTTTATCTTTGGTCATTATTATTAATCCTTCGAAGGAGAATTTTTTTTTACTAAGATGGCGGTTCCTTCTCTAAAATATTTTTTGCTTTTTTTATTTCGCCATTTTTTTCTCTCGTCTTCTTCCTATAATGCATTTCTTATCACGGTTTAAATATTTTTTGGTTTGTTTGGGTTTTAACCTGATTTAAAAGTTACGAGTGATTATATTCTTTTTGTTTTTTTACTAGCAATTATATTAAGAAGTTTGTTTTAGTATAGTGATCTTTTTTTTTTGGAGTTTGGGTGGATCGTTTTTTTTCCTTTACATACGGAGTTGCCTTCTGCTGATATGGGGGTAGATTTAGTTTCATTCCTCTTTCTTCCCAGCCTTCTCCAGGCTTGGGAGGAACTTTCTATTCTTGGGTGGGGGGGTGGAGGTTTTTTTTTCTAAATCTATTGTTCTTTTTATCAGTTTTTTTTAGTTTTTTTCATTTGGGCTGATTTTAAACTACTAAAGTGTCCGTGATGTCGTCACTTCCGGGTCTGCCCCTTATTTTTATTCCTCTTCCGGGTGCATGAGTTCATAACTTGTTTAACCCTTTATATACCAAAGGGTTGATTTCAGAAATATGGCTGAGACCATTAATTTTGTCTCTTGGAATATTAATGGCTAAACCATCCGATTAAACGGAAAAAGATTTTCAAAGTATTCCAAAGACTGAATACACATATTATTTTTGTACAAGAAACTCATGTGAGGAAAGAGGACAATCTGTGTTTTTTTAAAGGTATTTTTAGGTATCAATAGTACCATTCGAATTTGAAAGGGAGTTTCAACTTTTATTGACTCCCCTATTGCATTTGTCCAACACAATATTATTTCGGATCCGAATGGTAGATTTTTGTTAATTACTGGGTTACTTTTTAACAAAAAGGTTGCTATGGTTAATGTTTATGCTCCAAATGTGGATTACCCAGATTTTTTAAGTACTTATTTACTTCTCTACCTAATCTAAATGAATATAGGTTAATAATGGGTGGTGACTTTAATTGTTGTTTAAATCCTTTGTTGGACAGATCTATATCTACTCAGACTTTAGCTAATAAGTCGGCCACTTATATTAATTCTTTTTTGACTGATAATGGAATTTTTGATATTTGGAGATTTCAGCATTCTAAGGACAAAGAATTTTCATTTTTCTCACATGTTTATCATTCTTACTTGAGAATTGATTATTTTTTTATTGACTCTTGTTTTATTCCATCTGTAATTGGTTGTAATTATGATATTATAGCCATCTCTGACCATGCTCCATTAAAACTTGCTATTAAATTTATGGATACAGCTTCTAGTGCTAGGCAATGGTGATTTGATTCTACCTTACTGCAAGATCCGGATTTCATTAAATTTATGAAGGAACAGATCGATTTCTTCTTTACAACTAATTCCATGGATGATATTTCTTGCGGAACACTTTGGGACACTTTTAAAGCATATATACATGGACAGATTATCTCCTATTCCGTTGGTTTGAGAAAACACATTAAGAAGGAAACTCTTTTATTGGTTGATAAAATTAAAGAGATTGACAAGAAATATTCGACTGCTCCTAGTAAGGAGCTTTACAAACAAAGGGTTGAACTTCAAATGGAACATAGTTTATTACTTACATCTTTGATTGAAAATCAATTAATGAAAACCGGATCTGATTTTTATATACATAGTGATAAATAGGGTAAACTGTTCGCTTATCAATTGAAGAATGCTTTGGTTAAACACCAAATTATTAAGATTCATCAGCAGAATGGTGATTTGACAGTTAACCATGATGAGATAAACAAATCTTTTCAAGATTTTTTATACCTCCCTGTATCATTCTGAATTCCCTCATGATTATGTCATGTATGATTTTCATGGGAAATTGAATTTTCCAAAATTATCATCAGATGATCTTTCAATATTAGAAACTCCTATTACGGATGCAGAAATTAAAGGGGTTATTTCCTCTATGAATTCTGGGAAAGCACCAGGTCCAGATGGGTATACAGAATTTTTTAAATGTTTTTCCTCTACTCTTTCTCCTTGGTTATGCAGGGTTTTTGAAGAAGCAATTAGATTGGGTAATCTGCCATAATCTTTTTATAGATCTTCCATTTCTTTAATATTGAAGAAAGATAAAGACCCTACTGATTGTGCATCCTATAGACCAATATCCTTATTGAATGTAGATTCCAAGATCTTTTTCAAATTACTGACATCCAGGCTGGAGAAGGTATTACCTCAAATTATCTCGGAAGATCAAACTGGTTTTATTAAAAATCGCTATTCTTTTTTCAATGTTAGGAGATTATTGAATATTGTTTATACTCCTTCACATAGCACCTCAGAATGTGTATTTCATTAGATGCAGAGAAAGCATTTGTTAGAGTTGAATGGCCATACTTATTTACTGTGCTTGAGAAGTTTAATTTTAGTCCGACATTCATTTTCTGAATTAAACTGATATATCATACTCCAGTAGCCTCGGTTTTTACTAACAATCAAAGATCTCCCTTTTTTCGTTTATTTCGGGGTACTAGACAAGGATGTCCTCTTAGTCCATTATTATTTGATATTGCGTTAGAACCCTTGGCAATTGCTATTAGAGAATCACGGAACATCTTTGGCATTACTCGTGGGACTGATATACATAAGTTATCATTATATGCAGATGATTTATTATTATTTATTTCTGATCTTGAGAAATCCATTCCTGCAGTTATATCATTGTTGGCTCAATTTAGTAATTTTTCCAGGTATAAATTAAATCTTAATAAGAGTGAATTGTTTCCTTTAAATAGACAGGTTCCAATTTATGGAAATTTACCTTTTAAATTGGTTAATGACTCATTTATGTACTTAGGGATTAAAATCACAAAAATTATAAGGACTTATTTAAGGTTAATTTTTTACCCTTAATCGATCAGATTAAATGTTTGTTCACTAAATGGTCACCATTATCTTTATCTCTGATAGGTTGGATTAATGCTATTAAGTATTAAGATGATTATTTTACCCAAGTTTTTATATATATTTCAAGCGGTACCAATTTTTTTTTTTTTTTTTTTTTTTTTTTTTTTTTTTTTTTTACAGAAGGCAAGAAAGGAAGGTGGATTGGTATTGCCTAATTTTAGATTTTATTATTGGGCAGTCAATATCCGATATTTGATATGTTGGTTAAAGGATTGGGATTTATCTTTTAGCCCTTATTGGGTGAACCTGGAAATTAAATCTGTACAAGGGTTTTCATTGGGTTCTATTTTAGGGTCTTCTCTTCCCTTTGCTCTTTCTAAATTGCAGAAACGAATTGACAATCCGATAGTTTAACATACTTTACTTATATGGTTTCAATTTTGGAAATGTTTTGGGTTGACTCAGTTTGTTTTAAATATTCCTGTTGTACTCAATTTCTTTTTTTATCCTTCTACTATAGACCAAGCTTATTCAGCTTGGAAGACTAAAGGATTACTATGATTTTCTGATTTATTTTTGGATAATTGTTTTATGTCTTTTGAACAATTATCTAATAAATATAATTTGCCTAGATTTCATTTTTTTAGATATTTACAGATTAGGAACTTCTTAAATACTGGTCTTCCTACCTTTCCAAATCTTGAGTCTTCAGGTATTTTGGAGAATTTGCTAGAAATAAATCCTTCTCAGAAAGGGGTAATATCAAAACTCTACAATATAATTATGAAGATACATTCAGAGCCCTTCTATAAGATTAAAAATGGTTGGGAAAGAACTTAACCTTACTATCCCTATTGAGAATTGGGATAAAATTCTTCAATTAGTCAATTTATCATCTATATGTGCTAAATATTCATTAATACAGTTTAAAGTTGTGCATAGGGCTCATATGTCCAAGGATAAATTGGCTCATTTTTATTCCTATATAAATCCTATTTGTGACAGATGTCATTCTGAGATAGCGTCTTTAACTCATATGTTTTGGTCTTGTCCACTTTTGGAAAAAATATTGGAAAGACATTTTTGATATTATTTCCATGGTATTGAACATTGATTTACAACCTCATCCTATTACTGCAATTTTTGGTTTACCAATGATGGACTCAGTCCATTTATCTTCTTCTGCTTGTCGAATGATTGCATTTCTTACATTAATGGCTTGAAGATCTATTTTGTTGAATTAGAAAGAAATTAATCCTCTTACTGTATTTTCATTGGTTTTCTCAAACTATGTTATGTCTAAATTTAGAAAAAATTAGAAGTGTTGTATTTGACCCTTCTATTAAATTTGAAAAGATATGGAGACCATTTATTCAATATTTTCATATGATGTAATGTGACCCTGTTCCAAGCCTATTTGTTTTTCCAGTTTTGATTTTATATATGTTGAGAGGATCAGAATTGACGACACTGATGATTTTGTATTTTTGTTAGATGTTATAAACAGCCCATTTTTTTCCTTATTAGTTATTAGGTTGTTAGAAAATTATGCTAGAAAAACTAATCTCTTTCTTTTTCTCTTTTCTGTTTTTTTTAAATATATATTATGATATACCTAGTTTTGCTTTGTTTATATGTTACTTGTATCGTCCACGATTTGGGAAGACTCATTTATATTGTAACTATTGCTTATGTATCCTTCCATGTTCAGTTTAAATTTGTATGTTTGTAATCCCATTATCTATGTATTAATCTTATTATGTTGATATTAATAATAATAATAAAAAGATTGGAAAAGAACAAAAGACTCAAAGAAGAAAATGGTGGCCATTTTTCTCCATTTGATTACTTCGCCAGGTTCATCTGCCGTAAGGCATGCAAAAGATATAGGCTCAGGTTCACTGTTCCAAATAGCAGAGATGCATCTAGGAAATCAGACAGATCTACCTTCAAGAATTGCAGCACAAAGAGCTCCATTTCTGTTATAGGCCCAGACTTCAATAACTCCCCCCTGAGGGTTTTGGTCTGTTTTTGGAAGGAGCAGGTTGCTATCCCTGCAGACATACAACAAATGGAGGTGACCACAGGAATTATCTCACGTTTTTGTGGTACAGAGTCAATGACGTGATCAAGGATGTCATCAGCTATGGAATGAAAGTTCACATTTCAGGCAATTGATTTATGGTTTTTTTCTGTGTGATTAAGCACATCTATCTTTTATTTTGAAATGAGCATTTTCAGATCTATATTAGGTCCCTTCCTGCACAGTCAGAAAATGTGAAGTAGGAAAGCACTTTGACTGGCAGAAGGTCAGAGGTATATGTCTGTCACGAGGTGGGGACAAGGGTGCTGGGAGAGGACCCACAAGCAGGACACAAACATGTCTATCTTAGGTACAATAAAATAGCGTTTGTTACTCGCTACACAGAAGATCGGGAAATCAAGGAGGACAAAGAGGAACATGAACCTCAGACTAGGGGACTAGGAACTAGGATCGTCACGGACCTGGGACTTGGAAACAGGGAACTGGGATCGCCGCGGACCTTGGACCTTGGACCTGGACAGGGCGAGCGTGGACAGCCGCGGACCTTGGACCTTGGACCTGGACAGGGCGAGCGTGGACAGCCGCGGACCTTGGACCTTGGACCTGGACAGGGCGAGCGTGGACAGCCGCGGACCTTGGACCTTGGACCTGGACAGGGCGAGCGTGGACAGCCGCGGACCTTGGACCTTGGACCTGGACAGGGCGAGCGTGGACAGCCGCGGACCTTGGACCTTGGACCTGGACAGGGCGAGCGTGGACAGCCGCGGACCTTGGACCTTGGACCTGGACAGGGCGAGCGTGGACAGCCGCGGACCTTGGACCTTGGACCTGGACAGGGCGAGCGTGGACAGCCGCGGACCTTGGACCTTGGACCTGGACAGGGCGAGCGTGGACAGCCGCGGACCTTGGACCTTGGACCTGGACAGGGCGAGCGTGGACAGCCGCGGACCTTGGACCTTGGACCTGGACAGGGCGAGCGTGGACAGCCGCGGACCTTGGACCTTGGACCTGGACAGGGCGAGCGTGGACAGCCGCGGACCTTGGACCTTGGACCTGGACAGGGCGAGCGTGGACAGCCGCGGACCTTGGACCTTGGACCTGGACAGGGCGAGCGTGGACAGCCGCGGACCTTGGACCTTGGACCTGGACAGGGCGAGCGTGGACAGCCGCGGACCTTGGACCTTGGACCTGGACAGGGCGAGCGTGGACAGCCGCGGACCTTGGACCTTGGACCTGGACAGGGCGAGCGTGGACAGCCGCGGACCTTGGACCTTGGACCTGGACAGGGCGAGCGTGGACAGCCGCGGACCTTGGACCTTGGACCTGGACAGGGCGAGCGTGGACAGCCGCGGACCTTGGACCTTGGACCTGGACAGGGCGAGCGTGGACAGCCGCGGACCTTGGACCTTGGACCTGGACAGGGCGAGCGTGGACAGCCGCGGACCTTGGACCTTGGACCTGGACAGGGCGAGCGTGGACAGCCGCGGACCTTGGACCTTGGACCTGGACAGGGCGAGCGTGGACAGCCGCGGACCTTGGACCTTGGACCTGGACAGGGCGAGCGTGGACAGCCGCGGACCTTGGACCTGGACAGGGCGAGCGTGGACAGCCGCGGACCTTGGACTTGAAGACTGGGACCTTGATTCACCGCTGCCAGACGCATGGACACCATGGATCACTGCAGCCAGAAACGTGGACACCAAAACACAGGACAAGGAATCTTGAACCAGGACTCCTCCTACAGCTCAGGCATCCAGCCGGGACTCTTCGAGGGGTAAACACAGAGAACGGGCAGGAACGTCGAGCCAGGACTCCGCCTTCAACTCAGGTACCGAGCCGGGACTCTTTGAGGGGTAGACATGGACAAGAGGCATGAACGTCCAGTCGGAACTCTGCCTTCAACTCAGGCACCAAGCCGGAACTCTTCGCGGGATAGACACGGACAAGGCGCATAAACATCGAGTCGGGACTCCGCCTTCAGCCCAGGCACCGAGCCGGGACTCTTCAAGGGGTAGACAGGGACAAGGGGCATGAACGTCGAGCCAGGACTCCGCCTTCAACTCACCCCTGGTAGATTGCCCTTGCCCGGACCCACTCTGGCGACGGAAGGAGAATTGCTGGATCACTCTCTGGCTTGTCGTAGTGAAGGCTTCTTTACAGTCTCGCCCCAAACGGCTAAAGCCAGGGGCTTATAAGCTGCCGGTTCGGGTCGAGGGTAGATTACCTTGATTGCCAAGCTCAAGGGACGTGTGAAATGGAATTAGAAGGGAACAAGGCGTCAATGGTTCGGATCGCAACCTAACTAAATTTAAAGGGGAACCGATCCTGACAATGTCAGGAGCAAATGAAGTTTCTATCTAAAACCATGCTGTTGTTTCCACAGCAGAAGTATAGCTTTTTCACTCTTTATTCACTATATATATATAAGTAGTGGAAAAGGGAACCAAAAAAATTGTGAGGTAATCTAATTGGGCACATCGGAAGAAGCTACTCCTAAAGTGAGGAGTGTGTGTCTTAAGCCTCCTGTACCTCCTCCTTGATGGTAATAATGAGAAAAGGGCAAGCCCTGGGTGATGGGGTTTCTTAATGATGGATACTACTTTTTTGAGGCGTCATCTTTTGAAGATGTCGTCGTTGCTGGGGTGACTTGTGCCTTTGATGGAGCTGGCTGAGTTTACAACTCTTTCCAACACTGTGCAGTGGTCCTTCCATACCAGATGGTGTTACAACCAGTTAGCATGCTCTCTATATTACACACCAGATGTGATGAAGAGTTTCTGAACCAAACCCTTTATTCCTTTCCATGAATCTTGCCTGACCTGCTGAGTTCCTCCAGCATTTTGTATGTTCCTCCAGCATCTGCAGAATCTCTTGTGTTTTTGTATTGCAATTATGAGGATCAATTAAAATGATCTCTTGTCTTAAACAGGACTGTGAATGATATCACATTTGTCGGGTCCGTGCAGGAGAAGAATTTAGCCAGGCGTCTTTATGAAGAAGCAAGAACTCAAGGAAAAGCTGCTGGTCTTATTAGGTGAAGCTTTTCTCTTGCTCCTTACACATCTTGTTTAAGTAATGGATCAGTTCCTTGGTTAAGAGGTCAATTGGAGATCAAAAGGCTTGTGGTTCATCAATTGGATAAGCAGTAGCATCATGCCTGACCATAAGGCTTCTAACGCATGTTCTCAATATTATTTATTAATTATTTGCTTACTTTTGTTTTCACTTATCTGATTTTGAAAGTGCACAGTTTGTCCTCTTACAGTGTGTGTGTGTGTTTAGTTTTTCATAGATTCTATTGAGCTTCTTTGTACCTTGGGTGAATGCCTGCTAGAAAATGGATCTCAGGGTAGTATATGGTGACATATATGTATTTTAATAACAAATTTACTTTGAACTTTATACATGTACAGTATATATTGTATATATTTGTCTGATATACCATTCAACAATTTATTGGTTGTTTATGTGGACAGGACATATGGCCGTGAGATGGAGCACTTTAAAGCTGACGTGAATGTCCCTGGAGGAAGTAAAATCAGTTTTGAGCTTTACTGCCAAGAGCTGCTACAGCGACGACTGGGATTTTATGAGCAAGTTATTGTTCTTCAACCAGGAAGCTTGGTGAGGCAGTTCCAGGTACATGAGAAAATTCAAGTTCAAGTTTACTATCATTCCAAACGTGTACCGCTAAACAAAGCATTGTTCCTCTGGACAAGGTGCACAACACAACACATATAACTCACACACAGCACATAAAGTAATATTACCCACAAATAAATTAACAAATAATAAAATATATTCCGGAAGATTTACATTTAGCATGAGGTGTGTTTAGGACAAAAGTTAAAAGTAAGCAGTGAAACACTACTGGCATTTCATTAGTGCTGAAAGCTGGGTGGTTGGCAGCAGGGAGTTCAGTAGACTCATGCCCTGGAGAAGAAGCTGTTTCCCACCTTAACAGATTTTGTCCTACTGAAACAATAGGTCAAAGACATGTGGGAGGAATACTTGATAATAGTGTTCCTGATAAATATCTGCTCTGTAGATCTTACACTAACAGGGTGAAACCTATTATAGGTATTGTGGAAGTCATTCGATGTAGCTGTGGACAATATAGAGCCTTCTCTATATACCATACCCCTAGTTAAAAATACCTTAAAGTGATCCACAAACACAAGAGATTGTGCAGTTGCTGGAAATCCAAATGCAGAACATGGTGGAGACACACAGCAGGTCAGGAAGCATCTAAGGAAAAGTCATCGGGACCAGACGGGATGTACCCCAGGCTACTGTGGGAAGCTGAGCCTCTGGCGATGATCTTTGCATCATCAATGAGGACAGGAGAGGTTCCAGAGGATTGGAGGGTTGCAGATGCTGTTCCATTTTTCAAGAAAGGGAGTAGAGATCGCCCAGGAAATTATAGACCGGTGAGTCTTACTTCAGTGGTTGGTAGGTTGATGGAGAAGATCCTGAGAGGCAGGATTTATGAACATTTGGAGAGGCATAATATGATTTGGAATAGTCAGCATGGCTTTATCAAAGGCAGGTCATGCCTAAACAGCCTGATTGAATTTTTTGAGCACATTAATGAAGGTAGAGCTATAGGTGTGGTGTATATGGATTTCAGCAAGGCATTTGATAAGGTACCCCATGCCAGGCTTATTGAGAAAGTAAGGAGGCAAAGGATCCAGGGGGACATTGCTTTGTAGATCCAGAATTGGCTTGCCCACAGAAGGCAAAGTGTGGTTGTAGACAGATCATATTCTGCATGGAGGTCGGTCACCAGTGGGGTGCCTCAGGGATCTGTTCTGGGACCCTTACTCTTTGTGATTTTCATAAATAACCTGGATGGGGAAATGAAGGGATGGGTTAGTAAGTTTGCTGATGACACAAAGGTTGGAGGTGTTGTGGATAGTGTGGAGGGCTGTCAGAGGTTGCAGCAGGACATTGATAGGATGCAAAACTGGGCTGAGAAGTGGCAGATGGAGTTCAACCCAGATAAGTGTGAAGTGGTGCATTTTGGTAGGTCAAATATGATGACATAATATAACATTAATGGTAAGACTCTCGGCAGTGTGGAAGATCAGAGGGATCTTGGGGTCCGAGTCCATAGGACACTCAAAGCTCCTGTGCAGCTTTGGTTAAGAAGGCATACGGTGCATTGGCCTTCATCAACCGTGGGATTGTGTTTAAGAGCAGAGAGGTAATGTTATAGCTTTCTAGGACCCTGGTCAGACCCCACTTGGAGTACTGTGCTCAATTCTGGTCGCCTCACTACAGGAAGGACGTGGAAACCATAGAAAGGGTGCAGAGGAGATTTACAAGGATGTTGCCTAGATTGGGGAGCATGCCTTATGAGAATAGGTTGAGTGAACTCAGCCTTTTCTCCTTGGAGCGACAAAGGATGAGAGGTGACCCGATAGAAGTGTACAAGATAATGAGAGGTATTGATCGTGTGGATAGTCAGAGGCTTTTTCCCGGAGCTGAAATGGCTAGTACGAGAGGGAAATAGTTTTAAGGTGCTTAGAGGTAGGTACAGAGGAGATGTCAGGAGAAATTTCTTATGCAGAGAGTGGTGAGTGCATGGAATGGGCTGCCAATGGCAGTGGTGGAGGCAGAAATGATAGGGTCTTTTAGGAGACTCCTGGATAGGTACATAGAGCTTAGAAAAATAGAGGGCTATGGGTAAGCCTTGGTTGTTCTAAGGCAAGAACATGTTCAGCATAGCTTCGTGGGCCGAAGGGCCTGTATTATGCTGCAGGTTTTCCACATTTCTATGAGAAGAATAAGCTGTTGATGTTTCATGCCGAGACCCTTCATCAGGATTGGAGGAAGGGAGAAGATGCCAGAATAAGAAGTCAGAGTGAGGAGGAAGGGGAAGGAGAATAAGCTGGAAGGTAATAGATGAAGACAGATGTCAGGGAAGGTGGGTGGGTGAGGGAGGGGGGGAATGGAGTGAGAAGCTCAGAGATGATAAGTAGAAAAGGTAAAGGGCTGAAGAAGAAGGTATCTGGTAGGAGAGGAGAGTGGGTCATGAGAGAAAGGGGAGGGGAGGCACCAGAGGGAGGTGATAGACAGGTGAGAAGGGAGCTAGAGTGGCAAATGGAAAAAAGGGAAGGGAATAGTGGAGAAATTACCAAAGGTTATCTAAAGTGAACAGTTGACCAAGGTTGGAATATTTTGTATCACTTCCCACTCCCAGGGGCTGTATGGCAGCATAAAGATTAGCACACCGCCTTACAGCGCCAGCCGTCTCCAATCGAGGTTCAATTCACATCACTGTCTGTAAGGACTTTGCTGGTTCTTCCCATAACCATGTCATTTCATCACACATTCCAAAGATTAGGGTTAGTAAGTTGTGGGCATGCTATGTTGGCAACAGAAGCATGGTGACACTTGCAGGCATCTCCCACCCATCCTTGGACTGTGTTGGTGGTTGAAACAAAAGATGCATTTCAATCTATGTTTCATGTATGTGATGAATCTTTAATCACTTGAATTCCAATAAAAAGTTCATTCCCAAATCTAGCACCAACCTCTTTAAAATATCAAGCATTTCTATATCATTCATATTTACAGATTCCCCCTCTTCAATTCAGCATTAATATCTCTGATTATATTTCCATTAATGTTGCATTATTATTGTACATTTCATCAGGTAATAAGCATTAAAATTATTGCTGTATATTTAATACCAGGCCAGGTGGCATATATGGAGAGAGAAAAAGAGTTAACAGTTCAGATTAAAAGGTATTGCCATAGCAACAGGTTTACTTTGCTTCACTTTTCCTGAGATGTTGACCAATTTTCTCCATAGATCTAATACTTTCAGCTTTACTTCAGATTTTCAATCACCTCAAGAGTTTTCTATGATCTCACTAGGATTGCTGGTTGCTGGTGACGGTGGAATAATTGGAATGATTTTTTAAATGCCTCTACTTGTTGAAGTAGTAAAGTGAGCCTTAGGTAGCTCAAGCTGTAAGGAAAGCACTGCAGACTGGACTTGGTGTCTTGAAGGTTTTTATCATCCACAGTCCTCTCCTCTGAACTGACTGGGGGTAGAACCTGCCCCTCAGAGTTCTAAGGAATGATGCATCCACAGAGCTTTGGTGTAACCACAAGGCAAGGTTAATGAAGGAACTAAACCTAATTGAAGTGTTTCAATCAGAACTGTCCAATCCATTTTGTCTCATGAAGGAGGGCCCATAATTTCAGGGCTAAATTAGTGGGACTAAAGATCAAAAACAAACTTGAGTTTATTGTCATATGTGCAAGTACATGTATTCGGGGTACAATGAAAACTTACTTGCAACAGCATCACAGGCATATAGCATCACATAAGCAGCATTCAGAAGAAAAGCAAAGCATAAACTATACATAATTTTTACAAAAATTCACAATTAGAACCATATAACCATATAACAATCACAGCACGGAAACAGGCCATCTTGGCCCTCCTAGTCCATGCCGAACTCTTAATCTCACCTAGTCCCACCTACCCGCACTCAGCCTATAACCCTCCACTCCTTTCCTGTCCATATACCTATCCAATTTTACCTTAAATGACGCAACTGAACTGGCCTCTACTACTTCTACAGGAAGCTCATTCCACACAGCTATCACTCTTTGAGTAAAGAAATACCCCCTCGTGTTTCCTTTAAACTTCTGCCCCCTAACTCTCAAATCATGTCCTCTAGTTTGAATCTCCCCTACTCTCAATGGAAACAGCCTGTTCACGTCAACTCTATCTATCCCTCTCAAAATTTTAAATACCTCGATCAAATCCCCCCTCAACCTTCTACGCTCCAATGAATAGAGACCTAACTTGTTCAACCTTTCTCTGTAACTTAATTGCTGAAACCCAGGTAACATCCTAGTAAATCGTCTCTGCACTCTCTCTAATTTATTGATATCTTTCCTATAATTCGGTGACCAGAACTGCACACAATATTCCAAATTTGGCCTTACCAATGCCTTGTACAACTTTAGCATTACATCCCAACTTCTGTACTCAATGCTTTGATTTATAAAGGCCAGCGTTCCAAAAGCCCTCTTCACCACCCTATCTACATGAGACTCCACTTTCAGGGAACTATGCACAGTTATTCCTAGATCTCTCTATTCCTCTGCATTCCTCAATGCCCTACCATTTACTCTGTATGTTCTATTTGGATTATTCCTGCCAAAATGTAGAAACTCACACTTCTCAGCATTAAACTCCATCTGCCAACGTTCAGCCCATTCTTCTAACCGGCATAAATCTCCCTGCAAGCTTTGAAAACCCACCTCATTATCCACAACACCTCCTACCTTAGTATCATCGGCATACTTACTAATCCAATTTACCACCCCATCATCCAGATCATTTATGTATATTACAAACAACATTGGGCCCAAAACAGATCCCTGAGGCACCCCGCTAGTCACCGGCCTCCATCCCGATAAACAATTATCCACCACTACTCTCTGGCATCTCCCATCTAGCCACTGTTGAATCCATTTTATTACTCCAGCATTAATACCTAACGACTGAACCTTCTTAACCAACCTTCCATGTGGAACTTTGTCAAAGGCTTTGCTGAAGTCCATATAGACTACATCCACTGCCTTACCCTTGTCAACATTCCTCGTAACTTCTTCAAAAAATTCAATAAGGTTTGTCAAACATGACCTTCCACGCACAAATCCATGCTGGCTACTTCTAATCAGATCCCGTCTATCCAGATAATTATAAATACTATCTCTAAGAATACTTTCCATTAATTTACCCACCACTGATGTCAAACTGACAGGTCTATAATTGCTAGGCTTCCTTCTAGAACCCTTTTTAAACAATGGAACCACATGAGCAATACGCCAATCCTCCGGCACAATCCCCGTTTCTAATGACATATTAAAGATCTCCGTCAGAGCTCCTGCTATTTCTACACAAACTTCCCTCAAGGTCCTGGGGAATATCCTGTCAGGACCCGGAGATTTATCCACTTTTAAATTTCTTAAAAGCGCCAGTACCTCCACCTCTTTAATTGTCATAGGTTCCATAACTTCCTTACTTGTTTCCCACACCTTAGACAATTCAATATCCTTCTCCTTAGTGAATACCGAAGAGAAGAAATCATTCAAAATCTCTCCCATCTCCTTCGGTTCCACACATAGCTGACCACTCTGATTCTCTAAGGGGCCAATTTTATCCCTCACTATCCTCTTGCTTTTAATATAACTGTAGAAACCTTTCGGATTTACTTTCACCTTATTTGCCAAACCAACCTCGTATCTTCTTTTAGCTTTTCTAATCTCTTTCTTAAGATTCCTTTTACATTCTTTATATTCCTCGAGCAATTCCTTTACTGCATGCTGCCTATATCTATTGTAGACATCCCTCTTTTTCTGAACCAAATTTCTAATATCCCTTGAAAACCATGGTGCTCTCAAACCTTTAACCTTTCCTTTCACCCTAACAGGAACATAAAGATTCTGTACCCTCATAATTTCACCCTTAAATGACCTCCATTTCTCTATTACATCCTTCCCATAAAACAACTTGACCCAATCCACTCTCTCTAAATCCCTTCGCATCCCCTCAAAGTTAGCCTTTCTCCAATCAAAAATCTCAACTCTAGGTCCAGTCCTGTCCTTCTCCATAATTATATTGAAGCTAATGCTATTGTGATCACTGGACCCGAAGTGCTCCCCAACACATACATCTGTCAGCTGACCTATCGCATTCCCTAACAGGAGATCCAACACTGCCCCATCTCTAGTCGGTACTTCTATGTATTGTTGCAAAAAACTATCCTGCACACATTTCACAAACTCTAAACCATCCAGCCCTTTTACAGAATGAGCTTCCCAGTCTACGTGTGGAAAATTAAAATCTCCCACAATCACCACCTTGTGTTTACTACAAATATCTGCTATCTCCTTACACATTTGCTCTTCCAACTCACGCGCCCCATTAGGTGGCCTATAATACACTCCTATCAGTGTTACTGCACCTTTCCCATTCTTCAATTCCACCCAAATGGCCTCCCTAGAGGAGCTCTCTAATCTATCCTTCCAAAGCACCGCCATAAGATTTTCTCGGACAAGCAATGCAACACCTCCTCCTCTGGCCCCTCCTACTCTATCACACCTGAAGCAACTAAATCCAGGAATATTTAGTTGCCAAACACACCCTTCCTGCAACCATGTTTCACTAATAGCTACAACATCATAATTCCAGGTATCAATCCACGCTTTAAGCTCATCCACCTTTCTTACAATGCTCCTAGCATTAAAATAGATACATTTAAGATACTCTCCATCTCCTCCTCTCTTTCCATCCCTAACAATGCATTCAAATTTATTATCCTTTTCTTTCTTCTCCCCTACATCTTCGGGCTGAGCGCATCCCTTCTCCATCACCTGCCTTTCCTCCCTCACACACTGTCTATTTACTTGCTCCACTGGTGAACTAACCTCCTCTCCCATAGTCTCCTCAAATAGTCTCCCGCCCCCCCCCCCCCCATTTTACTAGTTTAAAGTCTGCCCTGTAGCCCTAGCAAACCTCCCCGCTAGGATATTGGTCCCCCCACGATTCAAGTGTAACCCGTCCTTCTTGAACAGGTCACTCCTGCCCCAGAAGAGGTCCCAATGATCCAGAAACTTGAATCCCTGCCCCCTGCTCCAATCCCACAGCCACGCATTCATCCTCCACCTAATTCTATTCCTACTCTCACTGTCGCGTGGCACAGGCAGTAATCCCGAGATTACTACCTTTGCGGTCCTTCTTCTTAACTGCCTTCCTAACTCCCTATACTCTCGTTTCAGGACCTCTTCCCCTTTCCCTCCTATGTCATTGGTACCTACATGTACCACGACCTCTGGCTCTTCACCCTCCCACTTCAGGATATCTTGGACGCGATCAGAAACGTCCCGAACCCTGGCACCAGGGAGGCAAATTACCATCCGGGACTCCCGGTCACCTCCACAGAAACGCCTGTCTGAGCCCCTGACTATTGACCTATGGACTATGGACTATGGACCTCTTTCTTCTAACCCTACCCTTCTGAGCTACAGGGCCGTCCTCTGTGCCGGAGGCTCGGCCACTGTCACTCCCACCAGGTAGGCTGTCCCCCCCCCAACAGTACTCAAACATGAGTACTTATTGTCAAGGGGTACAGCCACTGGGGTACTCTCTAGTACCTGCCTCTTCCCCTTCCTGACTGTAACCCACCTATCTGCCTCCCGTGGTCCCTAAAAAAAGAACCTAAAAAAATATCTATTTGAGTGCAAAGCAATCAGAGTGGTCATGGCGTTACTAAGCTGCGGTGATGATTAAGGTTTTGTGAGTTGGTTCAAGAACTGAATTACTGAGGGAAGTAACAGTTCTTGAACCTGGTGGTGTAGGACTTCCGGCTTCTGTACTTCCTTCTCATTCTCAAAGTGTAGTGCCTAATAATCTTTTATGATTTATCTGTCTACAATAAGCTGGAGCACCCTAGTTTTCCTTTGGACATAGGACATGTTCACGGCAAAGCATTTCAACCTTGTACCTGATCTCTGACTACACTCTGGCTTCACAACAAGGGATTCATTAAGATCAGTAAAGGCTAAGTTGACTTGTGCTTACTACCTGTTTGATGTTTGGTGCTTCTCAGAATTGTGTGCGTGTGTGCACACAAACTAACACGTTGTCAAGCAAGTTCATTTTGATGAAGAAGGCTGCTAAAAATCAGGGCCTTTGTAGAACACCCTGTGATTTCTTCATTCAATCAGACGACACTATCCCTGTCTCATATGACAGTGTCCCTAGTCTGTGAACCAGAGAGGACATAAAGACCTGTACAGGAGATCTTAACATGTGCATTTGACTATTAAACTGCCACATTTGGATTACTTGACCATCTTTGGAAAAGATTTCACCTTCAAAGAGAGAGTAGAAAAGGATTTGATATCAATTAGTTAATCAATCATAGTGTTATGGTCTGCAAATTGAAATGTTAGTTTAGCTTCTTTCTTCACATAGAATGGAATGAAATGCTTCATCTATTTCATTCCGGTATTTATATCAGATCTCCAGAATTCACAGTACTTTTATTGAAAACCTCATCTATATTTCCATTAGGTTGACGTCTACATTTTTGAGCCACAAGGTATTGCCTTCCTCGAAGCACCTAATAAGCTCGGAACACAGTTTGATGGACTCATCCATATAACGAAAGGAGAGAACAAGGTGAGCAGAGTCACAACTTTGACTGTGGTTTCCTGGGAGACCTTCAGGAATTTAGGATGAGAGGGGATTTTATAGAAACATAGCATTTTTAAAGGGATAGAGGCAGGAAAGTTGTTTCCACCGGTAAGTGAGGCTAGAAGTAGGGGACATAGCCTCAAAGTTTGGGGGAATAGGTTTACTGGAATAGATTTAGGACAGAGATTTAAAAAAAACTGTGAAATTTGCTGCCCAGGGAAACAATAGAGACTCTAACAGTTAGAAAGATTTTTGTATGGCAAGGGAATTAAGTATTATGGGAGAGGAAGATAGGTGGAGCTGAGTCCACAGACAAATCAGACATGATCTTATTGAATGGTGGAGCATGCTTGAAGGGCCAGATGAACTACTCCTGTTTGTATTTCTTATGATTGTATGTAGACCATCACAGTGATTGTGATAGTTAGCAACGTTTCAATATTCTGGCTCCTGGGCATCATTATTTCATAGGATCTCACTATAAAAACATATATCCTTCATTAACAAAAAGGCTCAATAAAGGATACACTTCTTGCAGCAGTTGGTAAAATTCCACCTTCCCCAGAACGCACTGGTGCAATTCTTCATTGCCATCACAGGGAGCGTCCTCACGTCAGCCATTACCGTCTGGTTTGGTGCAGCATCCTCTCATAATATGCGAAAATGACAGGAAACTGTCAGGTTATTGGCAGCAGTCTGCCATGACTGTGGGACTTGCATGTGACCAGAACAAGGAAGTGGATAGAAAATATCATTACAGACACTAAGTCACCCTGCAAACTCCCTTTCCCAAAAACTTCCTTCTGGAAAGCGCCATAGAGCTACTGAAACAAAAACCACGCCATCCTAAAAGTTTCTTCCCCCAGGTAGTTAATTTTAATTTGATCAATCATTCTATTTACCCCTCACCCCCCCCCCACCGTTGATTTATTAACCCTGTCACCACACTGCGCTTTCTATAATGTTGTTGACATTGCAAATAGCATGGCACCGCAGAAGCATAGCAGTTAGCACGATATTATTACAGCTCGGGCCATTTTGGAGTTTAAAGTTCAACTCCAGTGCCATTCTGTCTGGAGTCTCCGTAGGTTCCACTCAAGGAATGTGTAGGTTTTTCCCGGGTGCTGCTGTTTCCTCCCATAGTCCAAAGCTGTACCAGGTAGGTTAGTTGGTCACTGTGAATTGTCCCATGCTTAGTTTTGTGTTAGTTGGGAGTTGTGGGATTGCTGGCGTGACGTGGCTCAAAGGGCCAAAAGAGGCAGTATCGCTAAATAAAAGATAATGAATACATACTGGCATTCATGTATTTATCTACATTTTATTCCATATGTGTACTTTAGCCACTAACTTTTAGGGTTCCTCCAGCACTTTGCATGTAAAGTTGGGAAGATGTTTAGCTGACAGGTGTCGGGTGAATGGGCTATAATGTAAGACAGGATAGTAGCACCAGAGGTTTTAATGAACTCACACTTGTGGAATCTATAAGCAACTTAGAGTTATCTCTTTATTAATTTTTGAATAATCATTATGTTGGAGGTGACTGTAGTTTAGCCTTCCTATGTTTGCTTATGTTTTTGTATATTCACCTAAATATATATATAATTGTTCAGTGAATTTTCCAGTCATTACGGAGCACTTGCCTTTGTATTTTTCTGAAAATTTCTTTGTTTTAGTAGCTGGTGTCACATTACTAGAACGTGGCTATTTTACTGGTTAACTGTTATCAGTGGAATTTCAGTTAGCTCTTGCTTGGTATTAGAACTCTACGACTACATTTTAGTCTTTTTCTTTGTTCTCTTGGCACTTCGTTGCTATGAGACCATTAGACCATAAGACATAGGAGCAGCATTAGGCCATTCAGCCCATTAAGTCTGCTCTGCCATTCCACCGTGGTTGATTTACTATCCATCTTAATCCCAGTCTCCTACCTTGTCCCCATAACCTTCGATGCCCTTACTAATCAAGAACTTATCACCCCCCCCCCCACTTTAAATATACCCATTAACTTGGTCTTCACAGCTGTCTGTGGCAAAGATTTCCACAGATTCACCACCCTCTGGATAAAGAAATTCCTCCTCATCTCTGTTCTAAAGGGATGTCCTTGTATTCTGAGGCTGTGCTCTCTAGTCCTAGATTCCATCACTACAGGAAACATCCTCTCCATGTCCACTAAAACCATATTGAGGTATTCTGTAAAGGCAAGAGTCCATCTTATCATACTAGGGGTCTGTTCAATAATCTTAAGGTCTTAGGATGAAAAGCTAGTCTTCCGCACTGTTCATACAGGTTTTAAAAGAATCATAAGCAACAGATTTTATGCCTTATTCTCAACTTCCAAATAAATCTTAGGATTGCAGACGTATCAGGATCCAACAACTACTTCTCCTCTGACATTTTCACTTTTAGAAGCACCCAGCTTGCCTTGTAAATTAAATGTCTTTAAAATTTTGTTAAGTTTCTTTCATTGAAAATTACAGTCTAAATTTGCATCAATCCAGTGCTTCAGATAATTATTCCTGATGTGTCAATGCCTTTGAAAATAGCATATTTTGGTTTTTTCTCACATGGAACCAGTGCCTGCATTTCAGAAATTCTTCGAAGTACTTATCCCAAATAGGATGTAAAAGACACTATATAACACTAGGTATTCTTGTCTTTCTTCTTATAAATTGGCAAATGTCTGGGACCAGCCTGCAAAGAGGTTATCTGATTGGATAATGGAGGAGAAACTCCCATTAAAGTATCTTCTATCACAGATAGATAGGATCTCAAAGGGATCAGTGGTTCATAAGTCAAAGTATTGAATACAGGATTTGGGATGTTATGTTGAAGTTGTATAAGGCATTGATGAGGCCTAATTTGGAGTATTTTGTGCAGTTTTGATCGCCTGCCTAAGGAAAGATATCAATTAGATTGAAAGAGTACAGAGAAAATCCACTAGGTTGTTGCTGGGACTTGAGGACCTGAGTTATAGGGAAAAGCTGAATAGGTTTATTCCCAGGAGCATAGGGGAGATTTGATTGAGGTGTACAGAATTATGAGAGGTACAAATAGGGCAAATGCAAGTAGGTTTTCTCCACTGAGGTTGGGTGAGACTAGACTTAGAGGTCATAGGTTAAGAATGAAAGATGAAGTGTTTAAGGGGAGCATGAGGGGGAAGTGAGAACCTGAGAAGTGATGGATGTGGGCTCGATTTCAACATTTAGAAGAACCTTGCATAGGAAATTAAAGGGATGGATATGTAGGGCTATGAGTCAACTGTGACTTGATGGGACTAGACAGGATAATAGTTTGGCACAGACTAAATGTGCCTGTTTATATGATGTGGTGCTCTGTGACTCTCTGAATCTATGATTCCTGATCTACAACCAAGCAACCCCTTCTGTGTTTTACCATTGAACACCAATGTTAGGAGTGGCATTCACAACCCATTTTGTTTCTACAGGCTCATCTGACCTTCAAGCCAACTGTGGACCAGCAGCGGAAATGCCCAGGCTGTCCTGAAACGGCCATTGATGGCAGCATTGTGGTGAAGTACGATGTGAAACGGGAGCTCAATGGAGGAGCCCTTCAGGTTACTCTGTGTTTTGTACCCAACGCCTACAACCTTCTCAGTTAATTCTTTTTCTCTTTGAAGTGTCATTGTCTTTGAGCTAAAACACTGACTGAATTGTCCACTTTGCTCCAGATTTCGGATGGCTATTTTGTTCATTTCTTTGCTCCGGTCAATCTGCCACCTCTTCTGAAAAACATAATCTTTGTAATCGATGTCAGCGGCTCAATGTGGGGAATCAAAATGAAGCAGGTAAGTAACTGGTAAATGGTAATGGGTTTATTATTGTCACCGGCATCTAGATACAGTGAAATGCTCTTGTTTGCCCACCATGCAGACAGATCATTCCATACATCAGTACATCAAACAGTATTCAAGGAAAACAAGGAAGAAATATTTAATAGGAACTCGAGGGGGACAGTTTTTTACTGAAGGAATATACAGAGCATGGTAATTGTATCAATCAATGTGAATGTAGGAGCTATGACTGGCAGGTTTGCAGCTGACATAATAATGGAGTATAAACTAAAACAGAAAATGGAGTTTAGAGCATTACAGCACAGAAACAGACACTCAACCCAGCTAGTCCATGCCAGCCTGGTTTTCTGCATAATCCCATCTAACTGCATCCAAATCTTAGCTCACTATATCCTTCCATGTACCAATCCAAACTTCTCTTAAATGTTATAATTAAACCTGCAACTACCTCTTATGCTGGCAGCTCGTTCCACACGCAGCACTCTCTGAATGAAGAAGTTCTCCCTCGGGTCCCCATAAATATTTCTCCTTTCACCCTAAACATATGACCTGTGGTTCCAGTCTCACTCAACCTCAGTGGAAAAAAGTCTTCAAGTATTTATCCAATCAATAGCTCTCATAATTTTGTATATCTCTGTTAGATCTCCCTCATTCTCCGCTACACCAGGGAATAAAGTCCTAATGTATTCAACCTTGTCCTATAACTCGGGTCCTCAATCCCAGCAACATCCTTGTAAAATGCTGAAACACTTAGCAAACTGCCTCTTTATAAAACTCTGGCTAGGCTGTTTCTGGAGTTCTGTACTTAGTTCTGGTTGCCCCATTAGAGGAAGGATATAGAGGCTTTGGAGAGGGTGCAGAAAATGTTTATCAGGATTTTGCCTGGTTGTTGGACGAACTTGGGTTGACTTCTCTAGAGCTTCAGAAGCTGAGAGAAGGTCTGATAGAAGTTCATAAAATTATGAGAGGCACTGATAAACAGTTGGTATATTTTACCCAGGCTCAAAACGTCCAATGCTAGAGTTGACATTTTTCAGGTGATTGGGGAGGGGTGAGTTCAAAGGGGATGTGGGGCAAGTCGTTTTATGCAAGAGTTAGAAAAGCAGATAAATATGCAGAGAACAACACACACAAAATGCTGGTGGAATGCAGCAGGCCAGGCAGCATCTATAGGGAGAAGCGCTGTCGATGTTTCGGGCCGAGAACCTTCGTCAGGAATATGCACAGACTGGATTATATGCAGAGTTGGTTAGTTTAATTAGTATCATTATTTTAATTAGTTTGGCACAACATCATAGGCCAAAGGATCTATTGCTGTGCTGCACTCTTCTATGTTCTAAGTCAGGCAGCATCTGTGAAGAAAGAAACAGGGTACTGTTTCAGATCACAGATGAATCCATAAATCTATTTCTTTTCCCGCAGATGCTGCCTGACCTACTGTACTTGCTCTAAACCTTTACAATATTTTCTGTTTGTTTTTTTTTCAGCATCGCCATTTTTAGAGATAATTTTCATTCAGCGATTGGTAATAATAGGAACGCTGGTTTACAGTTTAAGACCAATATTGACTTGTCGGTAAAGATGGAGAGGGAAAACCCTGGAAGTTGTGAGGCTATATGTTTTTAGATGACTAATAAGCTGGAAAATACATAATAAATGCCAGAACCATAAGAAAAATGGAATAACAGAAGGATTTTCATATTGCAGAAAGCTGGCAGGTTAAGAAGGCATGTGGAATACTTGTGCAGTTCTGGTCACCTATTCTGAGCAAATATAGCAATCAGATTGAAAGAGTACAGAAAAAAATTTACAAGGATGTTGCCGTGACTTGTGTTATTAGGGGAAGGTTGAATAGGTTATGAATTTATTCCCTGTAGTGTAGGAGAATGAGGGGAGATTTGGTCAAGATACACGGAATTATGAGGGGTATAGATGGGGTTACTACAAACAGGTTTTGTCCCCTCAGAGACTAGAATTAGAGGTCATGGGTTAAGGGTGATAGGAAAAATATTAAAGGGAAACTTCTTCACTCAGAGAGTGGTGTGTGTGAAAAATGAGTTGCCAGCAAAAGTGACGGACGTGGGTTTGATTGCAACACTTAAGAGAAGTTTGGACAAGTACATAGATGGGAGGAGTATGGAAGGCTGTTGTCCAGGCGTGGGTCTATGGAACTAGGTAGAATAACAGTTCAGCATGGACTAGATGGGCCAAAAGATCTGCTTCTGGACTGTAGTGCTCTATTATTCTATTAAAAATAAATACAAGAGTGGGGAGATGCAGTACAACTATATAAGTTAGGCTACAGTCAGAGTATCAGTTGTCCCAGGATAATAACCGGGTTCTGTTCATACAGCTGTACTGAAATCTATTTTGTCCATGAGTCAGGAAATACACATCACTCAATATGGGAATGATACCTCTATGCCTTGTAATGAACAACATTAAAAGCATTTCAGACTGATATGAAAGAACAATTTCCAAAAGTAAAGAGAGTGGAGGAAACTAGTTCTGCCATTCAGAGGAACTACTGTCTTTAATATCATGGGACCTCATCAGCATGTAGGAGTGTCCACAAGTCAAGTGTTTCTTATGCCAAGGGCAACCTGTGCGTGTATGCAGTTCTGGCCACCACACCATAGGAAGAATACAATGTTATTGGAAAGGATACAGAGAGGATTCACCAGGAGGTATTGGAGAGGGTACAGAGAGGGTTCACTAGGAGGTATTGGACAGAGTACAGAGATCGTTTACCAGGCGGTTTTGGAGAGGATACAGAGAGGATTCATTAAGATGTTTCCTGAGTCTTCTAACCACGAGCAGAGACAGAATAGGTTGGATTGTGTTCTTTGGAACAGAGGAGGCAAAATTATGAAGTGTACAGTTAGGATAAATAGAGGAAAAACTTATCTCCTTGGAGTGGTGACTATGACCCGAAGGCATAGATTTAACAGAAGGGAGAGAAGATATAGAAGGGATTTGAGGAAGAATGATTATTTTTTATCCTGATGTTTGAGGAGGTGGTGGAGGCAGGTACTCTCACAACACTGAAGAAACATTTAGATAAGCATTTTACTTGGACTTTGTTAATAAGTTTACTTTGATAATAAATTGACATTGGCTTTGACTTTGAGACACCATGATATGAAAAGCTACAGACTGAGGGCTTGAAAATGGGATTGGTATGGATAGGGCACTTGAAGACCAGCAGTGGTGAAATGCCTTCCTCCTTGAGTCTATGAGAACTGTGGGAATCTGAAGCCAAATACAATGCAAACTCTAATGTATTTTCAATGTATTCTTCATTTTTCACGATTAGACTGTTGAAGCCATGGCAACCATCCTGGATGATCTGCGTCCTCAGGACCAATTCACCATCATTGACTTCAACCACAACATACGGTTTTGGAGTCAATACCTGGTTCCAGCCACACCTGTCCAGATTGCAGAGGCCAAAAAATACATTAAGAATATCCAGCCCAATGGTGGTGGGTACATCAAGGATGTGTCGAAAAGCACAGAGCGACTCACTGCTAGTCTCAGGATTTACCTTCAGCCAAAGGATATAGACCCAATCTGCTCTTAGACAAGGGATATTAAACATGTAGTATTTGCATGATTTAGAAAACTAGAGTTTGAACTTGCTTTCCGTGCCACTAAAGTGGTCATTTAAAAATTATTGACAAATATGCGTATGATCTCAGGCACTTCAAGCAGTGAGGTTACCAGATTTGACTAACAGGAGAATTATTTTATAGCCTCTTCTCCGCAATTGTTGCTGTTGGAACTATATACAGTCAATAAACCAACATATCAGGGTTATTATCACTGATAATGTATATCTTGTGGAATTTGTTGTTTTGTTGCAGCAGTACAGTTGAAGACATACAATTACCATAAGTTACAATAAATAAATAAATAGTGGAAAAGAGGAATAATGAAGTAGTTTTCATGGGTTCACCTTTTGTACTATTTATTTATTTGTGTAACTTATAGTAACTTTTATGTTGCGTATTGTACTGCTGCTGCAAAACAATAAATTTCATTCCATATATCAATGATAATAAACCTGATTCTGATTCAGATATGTTTATTTATTGGCTGTATATAGATCCAACAGCTACACCAGTAGAGTAGAGATTATAACATATTGCATATAACATATTGTTTGGTAACCTCATTGTGAGATTATGTGCATAATTTACGTGTAACTATTTTCCATCTATTGCCTATTTTAAGAGGAGCTATAAGACCATAAGACACAGGAGCAGAATTAGGCCATTTGGCCAATCGAGTCTGCTCCGCCATTCAATCATGGCTGATCATTCCCCCAACCCCCACAGCCCCACTCCCCAGCCTTCTCCCCGCAACCTCTGATGCCACGTCCAATCAAGTTCCTATCAAGCCCTGCCTTAAATACACCCATCGACCTGGCCTCCACAGCTGCCTGTGGTAATAAACCACAAATTCACCACCCTATGCCTAAAGAAATTTTCTCATATCTCTGTTTTAAATGTAGTCTTTCTATCCCGAAGCTGTGCCCTCTTGTCCTAGACTCCTCCACCATGGGAAACATCCTTTCCACATTTGAAAAGTATTATCCTACTTAGACAGGGAGAACTTTTGAAATGCTGTTTGCTTTAAATTAACTTTCCTTTGCAACAATAATCTGCTCTGAATCATATTCCACTACCACTTCCATCTCATTGGCTGGCATGGTTTTGTCATTAAATATCTGTGTTTGTCTTTCAGCTTTGCTACACCAGAAATCTCTGTCCATTTACATTTCTTTCCTTTTTAAAGATCTGCAGAGAATGCCTCTATTCCAGCCCTTTATTCAAATAGCCATTATTCAATTGGGAACCCTGGAAATGATGATAACTACTCCAATTATGTAGGAACCATAACTGATTCTGCTCCGAGGCTGAACTTGTAGCTACACATATAAACCAATGGGAACAAAATGCCAATTAATTCAGAAACCCGAGGCTTGTTATTCTTCATTCAAAGAGCTGAGATCAGCTGACTGGGCAACTACACAGCTGAGCCCAAAATAACTTCTACTTACTGGATAACCCCACCGAATCATTCAGAAAACATTTTGTGTTTATATTTTCCATATTAATGCCTCTAAAAGTGGTTTCCAATGTTTTTTAAAATCACTGAATCATCTTTGGCATTGTGCATGGTGATTTGTTTGAAACATTATTCTACATTAGCAGATAGATTAAAAACATCTCATTGTATTAATCTGCCACTAAGATAGATCTATGCATAATTTACCATGTTATGATGACAAAATCTAATTAATATATTTCGAGGATTTTTTAACTGTTGACAACCTTGCTGAGCATGGGATGTAGATGGCAGACGATTCAAAGATGGTATTACCTTTGAATACCATAATCATATATTCTCATGCTAGAGGTGGGGTTTGGTCTAATACTTGTGTGGTGTAAATCTATTTGTATCACTGCCAGTGAAAGAAGGGAAAATAGGCTTTCAGACAATTAACTTAAAAGTAAAGAACTAATGCACCATTTAACCCGCAACTTACTCCACTGATGGTCATTTCAAAGAGTTTTAAATATGTGTTTTCTATTATTTGAGTTGTTGACTGAGTAATTGGGTAAATGGGGTTTATATTGGGCTGGAGTATCAAAAGGCAGATAATTAATTAGGTTCCCCATGGAAGGCTCATTCAGAAAATCAAGAGGCATTGTATCAGGAAAACTTGCCAATGTGGTTACAGAATTAGCTTGCCCACAGAAGGCAGAAAGTGGAAGTAGATGAAGTGTTTTCTGCCTGGATGTCGGTGACCTGTGGGAATCTGTTTTGGGATTTGTGCTGTTTGTGATTTTGATAACTTGGATGAGGAAGTGGAAGGGTGGGTTTGCAAGTTTCCAAATGAGATAAAGGTTGGTGGTGTTGTGTAGATTGTGTAAAAGGTTGTCATAGCTGGGACATTAATAGAATACAGAGCTGGACTGAGAAGTGGTGGATGGAGTTCAATCCAGTAAAATGTGAAGTTAAACTCTTTGGAAAGTTGAACTTCAAGGCAGAATACAGGGTTAATGGCAGGAATTCTTAGCAGTGTGAAGGAGTGAAGGGACCTTGGGGCCCACATCTATAAATCCCTCAAAGGCATATGGTATGTTTAAACATACAAAATCTAAAGGAGCAACACCCACACAAAGTGCTGAAGGAACTCAGCACTACAGAGAGGAATAAACAGTCAATGTTTTGGGCTGAGACCTTTCATCATGACTAGGAAGGAAAGGGGCAAAAGTCAGAATAAGAAGGTGGAAGGTGGGGAAGTAATACAAGTTGGTAGGTGATGGGGAGAGTAGGTGACGGGGAAGGTAGGTGGTTGGGTGGGGGACGATGTGAGCAGCTGGGAGGCGGTACATGGAAGAGGTAAGGGGCTGACAGGAAAGATACCAGAAAGGAGTGAGTCTAGCTGAGCAAATGATCGATGATACGGAGAGCAGCAGGAAGTTTGACAGGGTAGATGTTGAGAAGTTTCCACTAGTGAAAGAGTCTGGAACAAGGGAGGGAAAATGGCCGGAAGATAAGAGACTGACATTTAAAACTGAAGTATGTAGCAACTCTCAGAGGATGTAGGTCTCTGAAAATCTCTGCCCTCGAGGGTGGTGGAGGCCAGATCATCAGATATACTTATAGGTAGGTAGACAAATGAGGGTGATGGGAATCCAACAAAATAGAGTTGTTGAGGCCAGCAGAGATCGTCCATTGAATAGTAGGGGAGGCTTTAGGGAGCAGGTAGCACACTCCTGCACTTAGTTTCTTATGTCCCTATTCACCAAACTTTTTTGTTTTATATCAGGAACAAACATCAATGAAGCAATCCTGTCAGCCATTCAGATATTAATCAACGCTGATATCCATGGCCTGCTGGATCCTCGATCTGTATCACTCATCATTATGGTTTCAGATGGAGATCCCACTGTGGGTGAGTATGCTTATTATGCAAAAAATACCTAATGATCAAATTGAAAAGTATCCAGAACACAGAAGCAAATAATTTGGCCCTAAATTCTTTAGCAGTTTTTATACCCCACATCTTGTCCCATCTTATCCATAACAGGGCATGTGACAATAAGATTTGGGAACAGACTTCATCAAGTCTTCTCAATCATTCAATCATTGTTTTCTTTTTAAACTCTATTCTGCCATTTTATCCCCATAACCTTTAGCCTTTCCAATTAAAGACCTATCAATCTTTTGCCTTAAATGTACCCAATGACTTGGCCTCCACAGCCACATATGGCAATGAATTCCGTAGATTCACTACTTTCACTTCCTTCTGGCTAAAGAAATTCTTCCTCGTCTCAGTTTTAAAGGGACATATCTTTATTCTGAGACTGTGCTCTCAGATTGTAGATTCAAAGTATATTTACTATCGAAGTATATATGCAGTTTACACCCCTGAGTTTCATCTTCTCTGTGGACAGCCTCAAAACAAAGAAAACCATGGTACCCGTTCAATGAAAAAGACATAAAAAAAATTGCGCAAATGGCAAAAGGGAGCAAAAAACACAGAAAATAAAACATAAATAGGAACATCCTTTCCACATCCACTCAATCCAGAACTTTTATTATCCAGTAGATTTAAACAACATCCCTCTCATCCTCTGAATCCATTGAGTACAGATCCAGAGGCACCATATGCTCCTCCTACATCAAGTGTTTCATTCCTTTGGACCCTCTCCAATGCCAGCACATCTTTTCTTGGATAAAAGGCCAAAAGCTGCTCACAATACTCTAAGTACAGTCTGACCAATGACTTATAAAGCCTCAGCATTACATCCTTGCTTGTGTATTCTAATCCCCTTGAACCTAATATAACATTGCATTTATCTTCCTTACTACCCACTCAATCTGCAAGTTAACATTTAGCAACTTCTGAATTAGCACTTCCAAGTCCCTTCACGTCTCCAATATCTGAATTATCTCCTCTGTTTAGAAAACAGTTTACAACTTTATTCATCCTGCTAAAGCACATAACCTGACACCTCCCTAATTTGTATTCCATCTCCCACTTCCTTGCCCGCTCTCCCAAACAGTGCTTCTTGTGCAAGCATGTACCTTTTCCAGTTTTTGTTGGATATATGCTGGTGTAATTAATGCAACACACCAGGAATGTGAGTGGGCCTGTGAAAATGAAAGAAAGAGGAGTAGGAAGCAGTCTCCAATCCTTTGTGTCTGTTCAGCTCTTCTTCAAACCTATGCCTGATCTTCAACCTGAATGGCATTTTCCTACACTTAAAAACACAAAATGCTGGTAGAACTCAGTAGGCCAGACAGCATCTATGGGAGGAGGTAGTGACGACGTTTCAGGCCAAAACCCTTCATCAGGAGTGAAGTAACATGGGATGGTCAAGGGGGGGATAAGAAGTGGGGGGAGAGATAAAGTAGAGAGCTAGGAAGTGATAGGCTGAAGGGAAATGGGCTGGGGGGAAGGTGGAGAATTATGGGAAATAAAAGAGGAAGAAAGGTAGGGCTGGGGGGAGATTATAGTGAGGGGGGAAAGAAGAGAGAGAAAGAGAACCGGACTGAGATAATAGATAGGGATGGGGGTAAGGGGGGGGGGGGGCGGGGTATCAACAGAGGTCTGTGGGTTGGATGTTCATACCGGCAGGTAGGAGGCTACCCAGGCGGGAGATAAGGTCTTGCTCCATCGACCTGCGCACGGCCTCATCTTGACGGTAGAGGAGGCCATGGACAGACTACTCTTCCCTGAATTTAATGATCCACTTAATATCCAGAATTTTATCAATTTCTTTGTTAAATGGACTCATTGAGCAACCTCCCCTCTTAGCCATCTGAGATAGTAAATTCCAGTCCGCTGAGGGAAGAGCTTTTTCCTTCTTTTTCTTCAAAATGGCCCATGCTCCTACTCTAAGACTGTCACCCAGTCTTAGATATATTCTCTCTCTCATTCACTCTCACCCTCTTTCAATCTCTCTCACTATCACTCTTAATCTCTCTCACTATCACTGTCTTTCCCGTTCTCTTTTCTTCCTCTCACTCTCTCTCATTTTCTCTCACTCTCTCTCTCTTTTTTCTCTCTCTCTCTCTCTCTCTCCCTCACTCACAGTCATATTGAATGTCTATCAATAACATCAATCTACACAATAAACAGATTGGGTTTTTGTTGTATAGGCAAGGTTTGTAAATCACTTTCTGCATGTGAACAAGAAACACAAAATCTGGAGAAGCTCAGTGGTTCAAGCAGCATTTATGGAGAGGAATAAACAGATGGTTTCAGGCCATAGCCCCTTCGTCGGGACTCAATAGGAAGGGGGAAGAAGCCAGAATAAGAAGGTTGGTGATGGGGAAGGAGTACAAGCTGGCAAGTGAGAGATGAAACCTGGTGAGGGGGAAGGTGGATGGAAGAGGGGAGATGAAGTAAGAAGCTGTGATGTGATAGGTGGAAGAGGTAAAGGGCTGAAGAAGGAATCTAATAGGAGAGGAGTGTAGTCTGTGGGAGAATGGAAAAGAGGAGGGAAACCAGAAGAGGTGATTGCTGGATGAGGAGAAAAGGGGTAAGGGGGATCCAGAATGGGGAATGGAAAAAGTGAGAATGGGGCGTGGCGAGAAGTTAACAGAAGATAGAGAAATCGATGTTCATGCTGTCAGGTTGGAGGCAACCCAGATGGAATATGAAGTGTTGCTCCTCCACCCTGAGAGTGGCCTCATTGTGGCAGCAGAGGAGAACATGGACTGAAGAGAAGTAGAATTAAAATGTGTGACTACTGGGGAAGTCTGCCTTTTGTGGTGGATGGACCAAAGGTGCTTGATAAAGCAGTCCCCCAATCTACATCGGCTCTCACCAGAAGCATCAGACACAGTAAACGACTGCAAACAGTGTCCCATTGAATGATCTACTATTAAGCTGATGTGCCTGAGAGTCAGCAGGAAGTTCCATAGTGCAGTGCCCAGTAGTCAGATTTATAATATACTCTATTCACAAAGTACAAAATCAGGCTCATTAAACATCTATCTAACTTAATCCTTTCTATTTTATTATTCTTCCTTCATTCCCATCAATTCCCTCCAGATTCTAGCACTCACCTGAACACCAGAGAAAATTTTTACAGTGGCCAATTAACATATCAACCAACACATCTTAATTGCTGTGCCAGAACACATTGCTGAGGCAGTTACAATAAGAATGTTAACAAACAGTTTTACAAGAGCCTGAATAGGAAGGGTTAGGGGCATATGGACCAAATGCCATCAAATTGGACTACTGGGCTAGCCTAGACAGCTGGGCCAAAGGGCCTGTTTCCAAGCAGTATTACTCAGTGAAACCAGAGGAAGTCACAGGAAGAAAGTACAAACTCCACCCTTGGTCAGGATTGAACCTGAGTCACTGAAGATGTAAGGCAGCAATTGACTAGCTCGATCCCTCTGTTGTCTCCAGAGATATTTTTCTTTACATTCACGACATAAACAAGAACTGTGTGAAGTAGAATTATGTTGCTTTAATGTGAAGGTGAAATTAAACTGAGCACCATCCAGAAGAACATCAGGAGACACATGCAAGAAAATTTTTCTCTCTTCTGCCTCGGAATTGGCTTTGACGTGGACTACGACTTTCTGGAGAGAATTGCCCTCGAGAACCGAGGGGAAGCTCGGCGCATCCAGGCAAATGTCAATGCATCCAGCCAACTGAAGGTAATAATCTTACTAATAACACTTCAGCTTTCCCTTCAGCTTCTCAGTTCGCTTTTGTGAGCCCAATTAGAAAAATTACATTGATTCTCACTCCTCTCCCTTCATGGACAGATGGTGAGAGGGGATTGCATATTGCTTGCTTACTCGTTCATGGAAGTGGGCAGTTCCATCCATGATTGACCCACGAGCCCACTTCAGAAAACAAAAGTCAACCATTTTGAATGTGGATGCACTTATACACTCAGTTGCCATTTTATTAGGGGCCTTCCTGTCAACTTAACCAGTGTGGTTATTCTCCTCTGACCTCTCTCATTAGCAAGGCATTTCCACCTTCAGATCTGCCGCTCACTGAATGTTGTTTTTTTTTTAGTTTTTCACACCAGTATCTAAAATCTTTTGAGATTGTTCTGTATGAAAAATCCCAGGAGATTAACAGTTTCCAAGTTACTCAAACCATCCTGTCTGGCTCCAACAGTCACGCCATGGTCAAAGTCACTTGGATTACATTTCTTCTCAATTCTGATGTTTGGTCTGAACAACACTGGAACCTCTTGACCATGTCTGCATTCTTTCATGCATTGAGTTGCTGCCACATGATTGGCTGATTAAGTATTTGTATTAATGAGCAGGTGTACAGGTGTACCTAATAAATTGGCCACTGAGTGTGTTGCCCATCACTTCAGACTATGAACTGAGTTGCCTACCGGCCTCCCTCAGAAAACAGTTAAAAGTCAGCCATTTTGTATGCAGACATATATTTATGCATCGGTTAAGGATGGCAAATAACCTGCCGTGAAAGCATTCAGGAGGCCTATGAGTTTACATGAATATCTGTGGCTTCATAGTGACCATAACAGATTAGGGTTTTCTTTCCAGGTTTGTTTAGTCAGCAATGGGCTTTGAAATGTTTCAGATCAATAGTCCAGATATTTACTTATTAGTCCAATAACTGAATCACTCTGCTAACATAGTCCTGTTTAATGTAATAAATCATAATTTATATTCATATCCCCTAATTAGAATCATAATATACAGCTGCACATATTTTATTAATATATTTTTATTGGAGAAATTGATGAAAAGATTCATAATTTTAACTCTCAAGATTTTCGGAAGAGTTGCACACAAAATGCTTCAGGAAATCTGCAGGTCAGGCAGCATCTGTGGAGGGGAATAAACAGACCTGATGAAGGGCCTCAGCCTTGCTCTGGATTTTGAAGAGGGATGTAGGCAAGAATTGGGTTATTTGGACTTGAATTCCCCTGCTTCATTGGGGCAGTATGCCACACTCTACCATCTTCCCCTTGACAGTCAAAGGGCCAAATTCATTTATACCTGGACAGGTCAAGAGTCGTCTTATTGTAGTCATGGAGTCATAGAGCACCACGGCACAGAAACAGGCCCTTTGGCCTATCTAGTCCATGCTAAACATTATTCTGCCTAGTCCCAACGACCTGCACCTGGACCATAACCCTCCATTCCTTTCCCATCCAGGTACTTAACCAAATTTCAATTAAATTTTGAAATCCAACCTGTATCTACCATTTCCACTGGCAGCTGGTTCCACACTCTCACTGCCCCTGAGTGTAGAAATTCCCCTTTGTGTTCCCCTTAAACTTAAGGGGCCATTCAGCGGTCCTATAACAGTGGGATAGAAACTGTCCTTGAGCCTGATGATGTGTGCTTTTGCATCTTCTGGCTGATGGAGGGGGAGTGGGTGAGATCTTTGATGACGTTGACTGCCTCCATGGAGGGGAGGCTGGTTTTTGTGATGTTCGGAGCTGCATCCACAACTCGCTGCAGTCTCTTTACCGTCTCGGGTTGTGCATGGTTCCAAGGGGCACTCAGTAATCCACTTTTCCAACGGAAATGTCACCTTGAAATCAGTGCTTCCAAAAAGCTGCCTTCTTTCACAGTGTAATGAATTAACACCGTATGATAATACTGCAGTCCAGTTCAGCCGCACGTTATCTGGCTGTGATTCTCATTGTCAATGACAGGATTTCTACGAAGAGGTTGCCACTCCACTGCTGAGGGAGATTGAGGTGCACTACGGTGGTGAAAACGTAACCGATGTGACACAAAACACCTTTGACAAGTACTTCAGTGGTTCTGAACTCATTATCGCAGGAAGACTGACAAACAAGGATCCTTCAATCTTACAAAGCCTGGTTACAGCAAGCTCAGTAAGTATATTAAACAGTGTGTTGATCTTAATACAATGTCCGGTTGTTAGTGAAAAAAGATACACTTAATGAAATGAGTAATAATATTATATACAGTATGTTATAATAATTACTCATCAGTTCAAATCTCATATGTACCATTTAGCTGCAGTTACAAACAGCCAGCGCCAGGATCCTCTGTCTACACACCACTGCTGTTTCTTTGGTAATTTCAAATACTCCCTTGTGTGGAAGCATTAACTCAGCAAAGGGGTCTGGATCAGGTATCTTCTAATCCATTTTACTAAGCTGTCCACTGGGGCAAAATTTTACATACTCAGCCATTAGATTGCGAGGCATTACTTCCTACAAGGCAAAGACCAATAGCATGAATGGCAACGATGCTTCACTACTAGATGAACTCAATGCCTGCTGTGCCCGCTTTGGAAGGGTGAATATAAGATCCCTGCTTCACCCGGTGTCCCTGTGATCTCTGTCTCCGAACGATGTTAGGATCTATTTAAAGAGGGTGAAACTCATAAGGCGGAAGACCCCAATGGAGTACCTGGTAAGGCTCTGAAAGCTTGTGCCAACCAACTGGCGGGAGTATTCATGGGCACTTTCAACCTCTCACAGCTATGAGTGGAAGTTCCCACTTGCTTCAAAATGGCAACAATTATACCAGTGCCTAAGAAGAATAATGTGAGCTGCCTTAATGACTATTGTCGTGTAGCATTCACATCTACAGTGATGAAATGCTTTGAGAGATTGGTCATGACTAGTCTGAACTCCTGCCTCAGCAAGGACCTGGACCCATCTATCACCACAATAGGTCAACGGCAGACGCAATCTCAATGGCTCTCCACACGGCTTTAGACCTCCTGAACAACACAATCATCTACATCAAGATGCTGTTCATCGACTATAACTCAGTATTTAATACCATCATTCCCACAATCCTGATTGAGAAATTACAGAACCTGGGCCTCTGTACCTCCCTCTGCAATTGGATCCTCGACTTCCTAACCGGAAGACGACAATCTGTGTGGATTGTTGATAATATCTCCTCCTCGCTGACGATCAACACTGGTGCACCTCAGAGGTGTGTGCTCAGCCCACTGCTCTACTCTCTCTATATCCATGACTGTATGGTTAGGCATATCTTAAATACCATCCATAAATTTGCTGACAATACAAGCATTGATGGTAGAATCTCAGGTGGTGACGAGAGGGCGTACAGGTGCAAGATATGCCAGCTAGTGGAGTGGTGTTGCAGCAACAACCTTGCACTCAATGTCAGTGAGACGAAAGAGTTTATTGTGGACTATAGGAAGGGCAAGACAAGGAAGCATATACCAATCATCATAATGGAATCAGAAGTGGAGAGAGGGAGCAGTTTCAAACTCCTGGATGTCAAGATTTCCGAGGACCTAACCTGGTCCCAACATATCGATGCAGCCATAAAGAAGGCAAGACAGTGACTATACTTCATTAGTTTGAAAAGATTTGGTATGTCAATAAAAACACTCAAAAACATTTATAGATGTACTGTGGAGAGCATTTTGACAGGCTGCATCACTTTCTGGTATGGGGTGGGTGGCTACAGTTGGCTCTATCTTGGGTACAAAGTACCCAGGACACCTTTAAGGAGTGGTGTCTCAGAAAGGCAGCGTCCATTATTAAGGACCTTCAGCACCCAGGGCATGCCCTTTTCCCAGTGTTACCATCAGGTAGGAGGTACAGAAGCCTGAAGGCACACACTCAGCGATTCAGAAACAGCTTCTTCCCTTCTGCCATCCAATTACTAAATGGACATTGAACTTGTGAACACTACCTCACTTTTTAAATATATATTATTTCAGTTTTTATATGATTTTTAATCTATTCAACATGTATACTGTAATTGATTTACTTATTCTTTCTCTCTTCTGTATCATGTATCGCATTGAACTGCTGCTGCTAAGTTAACAAATTTCACAACACACGTTGGTGATAATAAACCTGATTCTGATTGGACATGAATCGTAATCAGATCTGTTTCTATCATCTGCCTGTAGTTAGTGGAAGATGAAACTAAGTTCAGTAAGCGGGGGCTCAATTGTCTTCATGATTATTTAATAGGAAAGGGGACAATACTTGAGTATTCTCTCCGTTGATCTTGGATTTGGCTCTGAATGGAGTTCATAATTCAAGAGTTTTGAATGAAGATAGGTTAAGACAACATGATCCAATCACTCCACTTAATGTTCAAGATAAAGACTTAAAGAATATCAAACTATCTGTGGATGTCCATGAAGATGTTTGTTTCGCAGAATAGTAAACCCACTAATAACAAATCAGTTTTGATTAAGGAAATATAGGATGAGAGGGGCTCACTAATGCTGAGTGCACTATAAACATAACCTATGGACTCACTTTCAAGGACTCTACAAGTCATTCTCAGTATTTATTGACTGATTATTTATTTATTATTATGAAGGTTTGTTTTTATTTGTATTTGCACGGTTTGTCTTTTGCTCATTGGTTGCTTGCCAGTTTCCATGTGCAGCTTTTCATTGATTCTATTGTCTTTCATTGCTCTACTGTGAATGCTGGCAAGAAAATGAATCTCAGGGTTGTATATGGTAACAATGTGCGTACGCTGATAATTTGAACTTTGAACTTTAAAGTTTCTAGTGGAATATAATCCTGTTCCCCATCGCTGACAATTTCCTTATTGCAAAGCACCTTCAGATGGATTTATGTGAAAACTAATTCATGGAAGGTGGTGATTGAGATATAAGTGTAAAAGATGATAAGAGGAAAAGATAAAGTGCCTTTTTCACAGGGCAGAAATGGCTAATTCAAGAGGACATCCTTCTAAGGTGATTTGAGAAAAGTATAGGGGGACGTCAGAGGTAGGTTTTGTTAACACAGTGTGGTGGGTGCATGGAACACGCTATCAGTGGTAGTAGTAGAGGCAGATACATTTGGGATATTTAAGAGACTCTTAGGTATTTGGATGAAGAACATTGGAGGGTTATGGGGAGAGAAGTGTTAAGTTGATTCTGGAATAAGTTAAAAGCTCAGCACAACATTACGAGCTGAAGGGTTGGTACTGTGCTGTACTCTCCCATGAAATTGAAAGCAAATACTTAGCAGTGTGTTGTCAGGTTGTTAGATCTGCTAGTTAAGAAGGCATTTGGCATGCTTGCCTTCATTAGTCGAGGCACTGAGTTCAAAAGTCAGGAAATTATGTTACAGCTTTATTAGACTCTATTTGGGTGCATTATAGAATAGTATTCAGTTCCGGTCTCTCCAGTATAGGAAGGATGTCAAGGGGAGAGGGTGCAGAAGAGGTTTATCAGGATGCTGCCTGAATTAGAGGGCATATGCTATAATGAGAAGTTGCATCTAAGGTGGGGAATAAACGGTCGATGTTTCTGGCTGATAGCTTTCATCAGGACTGGAATGGAAGGGGAATAAGAAGGTAAGGGGAGGGGTAGGAGTATAAACTGGCAGGTGATAAGTGAAGCCAGGCAAGAGGGAAGATACGTGGGCAGATTAGGGTTAATTTTGCAGATCAGGCGGCATCTGTGGAGGGAAATGGATAGTCAATATTTTGGGTCGAGACCCTTCATCAAGTTAGCTGTCTGTTTCCCTCCACAGATGCAACTTGACCAGCTGAGTTCCTCCAGATTTTTGTGTTTCTCCAGATTCATACATAATGTCTCCATAAGAATTTTAATTCAATCAGTGAAATTGCCTCTGATTGTCCTAAACTTGAGTGGATCAGCCGGGTCTGCTTACTTTCAGGACAATTTTCGCACCAGTCAGTCTGGTGAACCTTTATTGCACACTCTCTAACAAAATGTCCCAGGTGAAACCTTACCAGAGCCCCATAGAATTCCAATTATCCTTAATCCCTTAATCTTGAACTAAAATACTCTTCAATAAACCGTTTGCCATCCATATTACATGCTGTAAAACATGTAGCTTCTAGTAATGAGTCTAGTGATACCCAGGTCTTTCTGAACAGCAACACATTTCAGTTTCACATCATACAAAAAAAACCTCCAGGTTTATATTTTCTCTACTAAAGCCAACATAAATCAAAGTCAATGTAAATTTATTAACGAAGTACACATATGTCATCATATACTACCTTGAGATTAACTACTAAAGTGGATGACCTCACAAATATTTCTCAATGTATTCCACCAGCAATACCCTGACAACTTTACACAGCGAGTCTAAATCTCTCTGTGTCCTCCTGAGAACTCACTCTTCCATCCAGTGTCATATAGTCATCACTGTTAGATCCATATCCCTTGTCTAAAGACACAGTTCGCAAACATCTGGGGTCCCAAAGCCTATCCCTATGGTACCACATCATTTACAGCCTCTCGAAGCGAAAGAGATCCAATTAATCCTACTTCTTGATGTAAAGAGGGATCTTGGGGTGCAAGTCCATCGCTCCCTGAAAGTGGCAACCCAAGGAGGGAGGGTGGTAAAGAAGACGTACGGCATCTTTGTCTTCAGCAGTTGGGGTGATGAATATAAAGATCAGGGAGTCATGAATAATACTTAGGTTAGGTCACATTTGTACTACTGCATGCAGTTCAGGCTGCCACATGGCAGGAAGGATGTGGGTGGTCTGCAGAAGGTGCAGAAAAGATTCACCAGGGCATTGCCTGGACTAGAAAGTATCCACCATGAGGAGAGGTTAGACAAACTCGGGTTGTGTCTCTGGAGCATCAAAAGCTGAGGACTGATCTGATAGAAGTACTGCATGTAAGAGGAGCTTACCAGTTCAGGCAGCATCTATGAGTAGAAACAAACTGTCCACATTTCAGGCCGAGACCCTTCATCAGAGCTTTGAGACTTTCAGATCTTGGCCCAAAACACAGATAACTTATTCCTCTGCATAGATGCTGCTTGACGGGCTGAATTCCTCCGGCATTTTCTGTGTGTTCTTCAAGATTTACAGTATCTTCAAAATCTTTTGTGTTTACTTCAAGTTCAAGTTTATTCTTGTTTAACCTACACATGTATACAGCTAAATAAAACATGATTCCTCCAGGACCAAGGTGCAAAATACAGCATGTAAAGTACAGTAACAGACAGTGCATACAGTTACAATAGTACATATAGTCACAAAATAATATTAGCACAAGTCCCTGAGTGACATGACCTGAGATTGATAATGCATGGGATGTTACCCTCAGCCGCATTTTCACAAGAACAAGAACGATTTAAGAGGCTTTTTGGCAGATGGATGCACAGGCAGGTAATGGAAGGCTATAAACCGTGTGCAGACAGACATACAGTTTAAATCAGCATCATGTTTGGCACAGACATGGAGAGCTTAAGGTCCTGTTCTTGTGCTGTATTGTTCAGCGTTCTATTCTTGTTTTCTGTCCATCATCCATTCAGCAAGTTACCTTCATTCCAAAGCAACAGGAGACCCAACCGTTAGCCAGAACCACCACTTTTTGTGCCCATACTGCTCCAGCATGCACAGATCCCAGACTGACCTCCAGAGCCGCTTGAGGACGCACCAGTTGACAACGTTTAGGAGAACAACATACTCGATGAGTAATCGTGCTACTATCTATAACCCAGGTGCCCTCATTTTATTGAGTAACACTTTTCACAGCGCCTTATCAAATGCTTCCTATGTTTCCATTGGTTTACCTTATCTATTCACAAAAACAGTGGGGAATGAGATTGTTCTGGGAGTCAGCATAGATTCAATGGGCTGAACAGCCTTCTTCACTGGCGTGAGGACATATGGATTTTAACAGTTTAACCAAACAGATTTCAATGGAAGGTTTCAGTGGCATTCAGAGAAAAAAAGCCAGGAATTGAAATACTGGTAAGTCTAATAATAGGAAACCAAGGATTAAAAATACAATTAATCCTAATGGGATGAATGAGAGGTGTGGCTTAACAGCAGTGATCAGTCAACCCTATGAGGTGAATTCAATTTATAAGTGCTTAATTGTGAATTGGAAGATGATGCCAAGTTGATGATGAATTCAGGATGCACAGCAGAATATTACTCTAAGACTGACTACAATCACTCGGTGTCCACTTTATTGGTACAGGTGTGGAACCTGGTGCAGTCTTCTGCTGCCTGTAGCCTATCCACATCAAGGTTTGATGTGTAGTGCGGTCAGAGGTGTTTTCCCATACACAACTGTTGTAACGCATGGTTATTTGTGCTGCTGTTACCTTCCAGTCGGCTTGAACCAGTCTGTCCATTCTCCTCTGACCTCTCTCATTAACAAGGTGTTTTTGCCCACAGAACTGCTGCTCACTGGGTGTCTTTTTTTTTGTTTTTAACACCATTCTCTGTAAACTTTAAAAACTGCTGTGCTTGAAAATCCCAGAATATCAGCAGTTTCTGAAATACTCAAACCACCCTGTCTGGCACCAATAATCATTCCACAGTCAAGGTCACTTAGATCACAATTCCTGCCCATTCTGATGTTTGGTCTGAACAACAACTGAACATTTTGAACATGCCTGCATTGATTTATGTCACTGCCTCATGATTGGCTGATTAGGTTTTGGATTATCAAGCAGGGGTACCTCATAAAGAGGCCACTGAGTAAATTTGTGATTACTTACATTTAGCAGAATGCCTGGGATCAGCTTTTACCTCCACACCAATAGTGAGGCTCTGTGTGTTGGCAAACTGCTGTACACTTAAGTATGGTTTTGCGTGGTGAGGAGGGAGTTCAAGTCCATGAAACAGCATGGCTCTTATCAATATCAAGTTCAATATCACAAAGTATATCCTCTTATCTAGAACAGAAACACAAGAAAAAAAAATCAGAGATAAATAACTACAGATACTAGTAGATGCAAGTAAATTTGAAATAAACAGATGAGAATTAGGGAATACTCAGCAAATCAGGCAGCATCCATGGAGAGAGAAACACGCAGAGCTAATCAAAGTTGAACTGAAAATATTAGGGCTGTAATGGATTTTAAGCAAATTATGTGGTGGGTAAAGAGGGTTGGAGTGAGCAAGAGGTGTGAAAGGTGGAAGCTGAAGGATCTGTGAAGGTGGAAACAGCAAAAAGCAACAAATGCAAAGAAAAATGATTGGTAAAGGCACAGGTAGACACCAAGGAGCAAGTTAACTGGTTTTGATAGGAAGCTCCTGCAGCTGACGGTTTTCTTTTTAATTTCAGATTTATAGCCCTCACAATACTTAGCTTTAATCAAGAAGTTGGCAGCAATAATCCCCAGCACAAAACACTGGTGGTCTTGATGTTTTTCCCAGGAAACTGTAACACACCTGAGAATCGTTGCACAGTGTGTCACAGATTGTATGGAAATGTCTTCGTTTTGCTCCACACCTAGTAATTACATGTTAAGTGTCTAAATTCAAGCTACTTCTGTGTTTATGAAGATTCTTTTAATGGAGCTTCTTTCCAATTTAAAACTAATTAGTTTAATAGTTTTTAACGGACTAAACATAGCAGTGAATTTTAATCATTAGCTTTCCATTGTGCTGAAATAGAGGACATCAAAGAATGAATACAATGAACTGAAAACATATTAAAGTGGGAATACTCTTATTGACCTTCAGGTCACTAGACCAGCGTCTTAACCACTTGGCCATGTGCCAAAAAGGAGTAGAATGGGCTCTTTCAGAGGATGATTTACTTATCAGTTAACTATTCGATGTAGCAGAGAATAAGGAAATTCCTCAGAATTTGTGCTCTGTGCCCACTAATATCATGAACTGATACAAGGCTTTGGGTTGCTCCAGGGTTCAGATCTGAGGCCTCAGTTTTGGTTCAGAATGTTGTTGTTTGCTTCCATTTTTTGCATGATTTGTGTTCTTTCCTCTTTCTCTTGCGCATTGGGTTTTGGTCTTTTTTTTCTTTAACTGGGTCCTTTCGAGCTTCTTGCTGTGTGGCTACCTGTGAGTAAATAGGTCTAAAAGTTGTATCGTTTATGCATTCTTTGATAATAAATGTACTTTGAATCATAGAATCTTTTGATATTCCACCCTCCCTCAGCTTGTCTAATTACATTAATAATTATCTTAACTGAAGTATAACCGATTCATTAAAATAAATCTAACATAGAACTATACAGGCCCTTTGACCCACGATGCTGTGTCAATCTTTTATCTACTCTAAGATCAATCTCTCTTCCCTTCCACATAGTTCCCTCTTTTTCTAACACCCATGTGCTTTTCTAAGAGCTTCTTAATTGTCCCTAATATACCTGCTTCTCGCACCATGCCTGGCAATGTATTCACACACCCACTGCTCTCTGTAAAACAACATGGTGCTGACATTCTTCCTATACTTTCCTCCAAAGACCTTAAAACTTTGCTGCTTGTCTTATAGCCATTTCTGCCCTTGGGGAAAAAAAGTCTCTGGCTCTTGGTCAAAATCCTCTTATCAACTTGTACACCTCTATCAAGTTACCTCTGATCCTCCTTCACTCCAAAGAGAAAAGCCCTCGCTTGCTCAGCCTACCCTCACAAGAAATGCTCTGTAATCCAGGCAGCATCCTGGTCAATGTTCTCAGCACCCTCTCTGAAACTTCCACATCCTTCCTATATTGAAGGATATTCCAAGCGTGGTCTAACCAGGGTTTTATAGAGGTACAACTCTTGAACTCAATCCCTCAAACAAACGTCTGTTTCAATATTTGATTATAGACTTGATTAGATTAACTTAATCTGGGCAAGGTGCCCCAGAATAAAGTAAGATTCTTCACATTTTCAGCATAATGAGACGACCTCTAGAACATCAGGAATGATTCAATAACATGCTCTTGTGACCTTTTGTGGAATGGGATGGGAGCAGGACATGGGCCAATTCTGGAGAATAAGCCAAAGGCAAGGTTAACACACAATTCTGTTTTATGTATTCTCCTCTTTTTCAGGCAAACAGTGACATACATTTGGAGGTGGAGGCCCCAACAGATGAGCTTGACAAAATCCTGGCGAAACACCAATATGTTCTTCCTCATTTTACAAAGCAACTTTGGGCTTTCCTTACTATTCAACAGTTGCTTGCCGACAGGTTATCTCATAATTTTGGTTTCTACTTTTTGCTTCATTCTTCTCTCTGTCCATCTACTTCCTCCTCTCTTCTGAAACCACTTGTTATGCTGGGGCCCCAGCCGTGATGATGGCGGATTGGGACCTTGTCTTAGTACAATGCTGGGTTAGATGGGGGAAGGGGAAGGGCATAGACATGGCATAGACAGTGCCTGGATCAAGATGATAACAGGAGTGAGAAGCTCCAACTAATTTATCTCACACAGAGTCAAAGTTGAGTTCATTGTCATATGCACAAGTACATGTATGACCAGGTGCAATGAAATAATTATTTGCAGCAGTATCACAGGCACATAGAATCGGATAAGCAAATCATAAGAAAAACATACAATTTCATTTAATTTTAAACTTTATTTGGAGATACAGCTTGGAACAGGCCTATAGGCCGAACAAGCCACACGGCCAAGTTACCCAACATATTTAAACCTATCCTAATCACAGGACAATTTACACTGACCAATTAATCTACTAATCCATAGGTAGTCTTTGGACTGTGGGAGGAAACCAGAGCACCCTGAGGAAACCCATGCACTCACAGGAAGGCTCTGCAAACTCTTAAAGAGGGTGATAGAATTGAACTCTGAACTCCAGTTTGCGAAGAAAAAGCATTTCGGGATGTATATTGTATACATTTCTCTGACATTAAATTTGACCTTTGAACGTCTGAACCAATAACCCACATTGCAATATCGTCACACCAATGGCTGAGCTATAGTGATGCACCAATTAAACATAAATTATATACATCTTTTACATGAAAGATCGTAATTAGAACAAAAACAACACCAAGTCTATTTTAGTGCAAAGAGATCACAGTGATCGTATAAGACCATAAGATCACACAACATTCAAGCAGAATTAGGCCAATTGACCCATCAAGTCTGATAGCCAAGGAGAAGAAGCTGTTCCCAAAAAGTTGAGTGGGCACCTTCAGTCTCCTGTACCTGAATGATGGATTCTACCTTTATAAGGCACTACCTTTTGAAGATCTGCTCAGTGGTGGGAAGTGTTGCGCCCATGATGGAGCTGATTGGGCCTACAAATTTTTGCAGCCTCTACTGTGCACAGGAGCCTCCTTACCAAGCTCTAATGCAACCAATCAGAATGCTCTGCACCATACATCTCCAGAAATTAGCATGTGTTTAATGGATTGGGAATGTATTTTACAGCAAAGTTAATTAACATGTAAGAAAAATGCCACATTTAAAGCATAGAAGGAACAAACTTCTATGAAATGCAGAATAACTCTTCTAGCTAGTAAGCAAGGGATAGTCATGATGTAGTTATGTACTTAAAAACAACCTCAGTCACATTCATGTAATCTCTGAACTTGACTGACAGAGAGATTGCCCAATCGTTTTCAGTGTGGCAGACTATAGTGTTGTCATTCCTTGGCAGGCCTCTGATAGGTTAGTCAGCTTCAGTGGAGGAAGAAACAAAGTTAACACCAGGAACCCCAAAACGAGCTCTTAATAGTACAAAATGATAAAAGGCATAGATAGAGTGGATAGCCAGAGACTTTTTCCCAGGGTGGAAATGACTAATACAAGGGGGCATATTTTAAGGTGTTTGGAGGAAAGTATAGGGGGCCATGTCAGAGGTAGACCTTTGACACAGAGAGCAGTGGGTGCATGAAACACTCTGTTAGGCATGGTGGTAGGGACTGATACATTAGGGGCATTTAAGAAACTCTTAGATATGCAGACGGATAAAAAGGAAAATGGACGGTAATGTAGGAGGGAAGATCTAGATTGATCTTAGAGTAGGTTCACAGGTTGGTGCAACATCATGGGCCAGCAGTTCTCAGCTGGAATTACCGCTCTAAGTTGCTTTCGATTGGTGGGGAGAGCACTAGAGGCTTAGGGGAGATCAGAAGGAAGTTTATAAAATTATGAGAGGCATCAATAGGGTTGACAGTCAGAATCTCTTTCCCTTGGAGGAAATTTCAAGTACTAGAAGATACCCATTTAAGGTGAGGGAGTAAGTTTAAAAGAGATGTGGGATAGAGTATTTTTACAGAGAGTAGTAGGTGCCTGGAATGGGTTTCCAGGGGTAGAGGGGCTCCTGCATAGAATGAGAAAAGGCTGCAGAAGGTTAGAAACTGAGCCTGCACCATCATGGGCACTACCTTCCCCAGCATTAGGGACATCTTCAGAAAGAGATGCCTCAAAAAGGCAGTGGCCATCACGAAGGACCCCCATCACCCAGGACGTGCCCTCTTTTCATTGCTACCACCAAGGAGGAGGTACGGAACTCTGCAGACACACACTGAGTGTTTCATGAACCTATTCCCCTCCACCATCAGTTTTCTGAATGGACAGTGAACCAACCCGTGAAAACTGCTTCACTAATTTTTTGCTTTATTTACATATATTTCATATTGTAATTTATAGTTTTTTTAAGTGCTGCTCTGTACTGCTGCCACCAAACAACAACTTTCATGACACATGCCCTTGATATTAAAACTGATTCTGATTGAGATTTAAAAGGCCGTCAGATAGACACATGAATGTGTAGCAAATGTAGGAATATGGATCATGTACTGGCAGAAGTTTAGTTTAAATTGGCATCAAGGCTGGCACAGACATTGTGGGCTGAAGTTTCCATTCCCGTGCTATACTGTTGTTATATTTTTGTTTCTTGCTTTCTCTCCATTCCTGGATGGAAGTTTGTTACCCTCAATCGCAGATGCTTTAGTTTTATTTAATAACGTTTTGCCTGACATTTTCTCAAATGTTTCCAGGCACCAAATGCACCACATCCATTGCTTTCCCTTAAGTTCTATGATGGGACAGGATTGCAAAGTCACTCTGATGGAGTAGGGCATTACAGGGAGAGCCAGTGAAAGAATGGTTGTGGTCGGGGCCTTTCTAAGGATAAAACAAAGCCATATCCCTAGATTCCTAGGGAAGAGGATCATTGGTGAGAGCCGTCGGTTGCTTTAGTAGCCCCAGCAGTGTCCAAATAAAGATAGACAGTGAACAAGCTTCCAGTGAAGACTGGAAGTCCATAAGGTTTGATATGGTTCCCCAATAAGTGCTAAATACAGACATACACCAAAGTGTTTCAGAAGGGATAAGCAATGAGCGGGGAAGCCAAAGGTTTGGTTGCAGAATGTATGATGACATTAGCGGGCTACCCCAGCCACACCATGGGTCTGTTGGCTGTTAACACAAATGACGCATTTCACTGTATGTTTTGATGTACGTGTGATGAAAATACCTGAATCTTGAATCAGCATTACTATTGAATGCCCAATACTATTCGTGCACGAGTCGACTATCATCAGGTAGACCCCTTCATACATTTTTAACAATTAATTTTGAACTTCAGATCTACTGTAAAAGACATTAAAATTATGCACAATGCAATCAATTTTCCATACAATTATTTTTACAATAATGCCTCAGTCCCACATACACCACACCAGACACTGTTGGCTGCAGCACTGGCCACATCCATGAATGTAGTGTCCTCTTCCCAAGCAGCATAGTCCATCTGTAATGAAAACTATTCCCTTCTTTTTCTTACCACACAGGGAATGTTGACTGTAACCTTCTTTCTCATAATTTCAGTCATAATTCAGTCATAATTTCAGATTTTAAAGCTTTTATTGCAGTACTGTTTATAATAATGTATAACTAATATTATTTCGTACTAAAGTTCAAAGTTTTAGTTTAGAATAATACATTTGATATCAGAAACAAATACAACAACTACCAAGACTGGATTGTGCGTTGCTAAATATTGTCACAGTTTTTCATTTTGTTAGCCAGCTTTTCACTCCCATAAAGATTAACTGAGCTCAAATTCTTCTTCATGATAGGGCATTGGCTCAATCCGGCATTCAGAAGAGGAACATTACAAGCAGAATTTTAGCCCTCGCTCTAATTCATCATTTTGTGACCCCAGTAACTTCCATGTTGGTGGAAAGCGAGGAGACGGGGCAAAAACTGTTGGCAGATTCTCCTAGGGACACCAGGAATGGATGCTGTACAGGTTTGTTAATTCTTATGGTTTAGTTAAAAAATACAATGTATTGACGTGTCTAAGAAAGGTCTTGCAAAAGAATAAAGCCTTACATTTTTATAACATTTCTGATCATCTCTACACAGCTGAAGAGGCACAAGCAAGTTGTGGATAAACCCGGCAGATCAGGCAGCATCTGAGGAAGGAAATTAACTTTTTGGGTCAAGAATCTTAGTCTGACGTGGTAGGAGAGCAGTGGAAGTCATAGAGGGGATCCAGATGAAGAATCTTGGCCCAAATCATCATTTTCCCTACAACGATGCTGCATGACCCGCTGAGTCTGGTACTTTGTTTATCACTCCATATCCCAGCATCTGCAGGCTCTTGTGTCTCCAATGATGGATTGAGGTGTAGAACTATATTCTTTCATGTATTTTCTTGTAGGTGAACTTTGCTATGCTTGTTTATATTTTTATGTAATCACCTATATATTTGTGATTGTTCAACAATTGCAGTACAGTTACTTTTGTACTTTTCTAGAAACTTCTTAGCTTTCAGTAGCAGGTGTCTCACCACATGGATCTGGCTATTTTATAAGTTAATTATTACCAAAGGAATTTTCTGTTTTCTCTAGATTGTTATGAGACAACAAATGAATAAGAGAAAATCTGCAGATGCTGGAAATCCAAGCAACACAGACACAAAATGCCGGAGGAACTCATCAAGCCAGGCAGCATCTATGGAAAAGAATACAGTTAGCGTTCTGGGCTGGGATCCTTCATCAGGATGACAAAGTCCTGATGAGGGTCTTGGCCCGAAATGCCGATTGTACTCTTTTCCATAGATGCTCCCTAGCTGGCTGAGTTCCCCTAGCATTTTGTTTCAGTTGCATCGCTGAGACAACCATGACTACTTAATAATCTGGTCTTTTCTTCATTCTCTCAACATTTCTTCTTGTTCTTATTTGCTCTTGTAACGTGTAATAAAACGGCCATAAATAACAAGTTTTATTCCTAATTCTTAACTTCCAAAGAACCTTTGGATCGCAAAAGCATCAGGATACAACACCAACCAATAGAGTAAAATTATTGTAGTAATGCAGTAAGCACAACAGTTAATTAAAAATGCCAGACTAATTTCTTATATATAAACAATTACACAATCAATACAAGTTACAAAATCATTCAGCACTGGAACAGGATCTGGTCCCCATCCTGTGCATACTGATCATCAAGTACCCCTCTACACATTTCTATCCCCATTTACCAACACTTAGCCTGTGGTCTTCTATGCTTTGACAATTTTAATGCTCATCAGGATATTTTGTTAAATATTGTGAGAATGTCTTGTTCAACCAACTTCTCAGGCACTGCAATCCAAATTCCTATCACCCTCTGGGTGAAAAATTCTTCCTTGTATCCTCCCTAAACTAGTTACTTGCCTTAAATCTATGACCACTAGTTATGGATAACTATGCTGTGGGGGAAAGTTTGCTACTGCCCGTCTCATTTATGCCTCTCTTAACTTTGTACACCTCAATGAGTCTCTTCTCCAAGGAAAGTAAAAACATCTGAGAAACTCCCTGTAGGCAGCCTCTCAGTGAATCTCCTCTGCACATTCTCCAAACCAATCACGTTAGATGTCAACTTTAATTTTTGAAAAATCAAAGAAATTGATGGAGAGAATCCACTTACTCTTTTGTGCAGAGTTGGGGAATCAAAAACTAGAAGTTTAAGATGAGAGAGGAGATATTTAATTAGAACCTGAGGGGAAACCTCTTTCACTCAGAGAGTGGTCAGTATATGGAATGAGCTGCCAGGGGAGGTTTTGGAAGCAGATAATACGGTAAGATTTCAGAAGCATTTTGACTGACACATGGACAGGCAGGGAATGCAAGGAGACAGATCGTGTATACACAAGTGGGAAATTTAATTCAGCATCACGGTCCGCACAGACATTGTGGGCTTGTTCATGTGCCTTGCATTTCTCTATGCAATTATATTGCATATTTCTCATAAGTGAACTTGGAGTTAATAAAAGGTAACTGAGTAACTATTATAATGCTTCACAGTTTCATGTAACAATGGAAAATTATACGTGATTATCTCATGTCCTCATTTTCTTAATTATGTGATATTGAAAACTTTTAATTTTAACATTATTTTATATCCAGATATAATTAAAGTATCATTATGTTGTTTAGTAATGAACTACAAACTGAAAATTACTAATGTAGACAATTATGTTAATTGGAACAAGTACTTTTCTCCAGAAATAATATTGTTCATGTTATTACGGAGAAAAAGAGCTGCCACCCTCTCGCACTTAAGTAGAATTACAATGACTGATAATACCCTGACTTGATATTCTCATTGTTGTAGGAACACCTATCATTGGGAAGAAGATACCATCCATTCTAATGCAAAAACCAAATGATCCTGCACCTCTCCCTACAAAACCATCTGAATTGCTCGGGACTCGAGTGACCTCAGGTAGCACTTCTTCATGTTATTAGAATCAGTCTTAATATCACTGGCATATGTCATGAAATCTGGTGTTTTGTGGTGGCAGTACATTGCAATACATAATTTTAAAAATTAAAATTTATAAATTACAGGAAGTATATATATATATTTTTTTAAACCTAAATAAGTAGTGCAAAAAGAGGAAAAAATTGTGAGTTAGTGCTCATGGGTTCAGTGTCCATTCAAGAATCTCATGGTGGAGGTGAAGAAACTGTTCCTGAAATGTTGAGTGTGGTTTTCTTGGGCTTCTGTACCTCCTCCATCATGGTACAGTGAGAAGTAGGTATGTCCTGGGTGCTGGGGGTCCTTAATGATGGATGCCGCCTTTTTGAGGCATCGCCTTTTGAAGATGTCCTTTATGCTGGCTAAGTTTACAACTTCCATAGCAGATGATGATGCAACCAGTTAGGATACTCTTCGGTGAGGAGAAGATGTTATTTTTGATCTGCGAAGTCGCTGGGCTCCTGGTGAAGAAGTCAAGTATCCAGTTGCAGAGGGAGGTACAGAGGCCCAGGTTTTGGAGTGTGTTGATTAGAACTGAGGGTGTGATTGTGTTGAACACTGAGCTGTAATCAATAACTAGTAGCCTGATTATAGGTATTACTATCGTCCAGGTGATACAATGCTGAGTGAACTAATGTTCCTTATTATTGCCATTATCACAGTGTTTCTTTGAAAACCAGAATTTAAAATGAGATGTTATTGTAGTGGATAGATCACAATGGTAGCATTCTACACCAAGAATCAATGAGGAAAATACACAATTAGTGGCCACTTTATTAGGTACACCTGTACACCTGCTCATTAATCCAAATATCAAATCAGACAATCATATGGCAGCAGCTCAATGATTAAAATCATGCAGACATGGTCAACAGTTTCGGTTGTTGTTCAGACCAAACATTAGAATGGGGAAGAAAGGTGATCAAAGTGACTTTGATTGTGGAATGGTTGTTGGTGCCAGATGGGGTGGTTTGTGTATCTCAGACACTGCTGATCTCCTGGGATTTTTCAGGCACAACAGTCTCCAGAGTTTACAGAGAATAGTGAGGAAAACAAAAAAAATTTCATTGAGCAGTGCCTCTGTGGGCAAAAATGCTTTGTTAACGGGAGAGGTTAATGCTTTGTCAATGAAACTGGGTCAAGCTGACAGGAAGTTGGCAGTAACTCAAATAATCATGCATTACTGAAGTGGCGTGCAGAAGAGCATCTCTGAACACACAACACATCAAACATTGGATGGGCCACAGCGGCAGAAGACCAAGAGCATACACTCAGTGGCCACTTTATTAGGTACAGGAGACACCTAATAAAGAGGCCAGTGAGTGCAGATGCATAGCAGGTTCATTCAAATTCCAATGAGGCCACTAGGGGTATATTGGTAAAGTGGTTTATTATTGTCACATGAACTGAGATACAATGAAAAACATTGTTTTCAATCATAATCTCGTTTAATATCACTGGCAAACAGTAAAGACAATAGACAATAGGTGCAGAAGTGGACCATTTGGCCCTTGGAGCCTGCACCACCATTTTGAGATCATGGCTGATCAACTACTATCAATACCCGGTTCCTGCCTTGTCCCCATATCCCTTGATTCCCCTATCCATAAGTTACCTATCTAGCTCCTTCTTGAAAGCATCCAGAGAATTGGCCTCCACTACCTTCTGAGGCAGTGCATTACAGACCCCCACAACTCTCTGGGAGAAGAAGTTTTTCCTTAACTCTGTCCTAAATGACCTACCCCTTATTCTCAAACCATGCCCTCTGGTACTGGACTCTCCCAGCATCTGGAACATATTTCCTGCCTCTATCTTGTCCAATCCCTTAATAATCTTGTATGTTTCAATCAGATCCCCTCTCAATCTCCTTAATTCCAGCGTGTACAAGCCCAGTCTCTCTAACCTCTCTGCGTAAGACAGTCCAACCATCCCAGGAATTAACCTCGTGAATCTATGCTGCACTTCCTCTACAGCTAGGATGTCCTTCCTTAACCCTGGATACCAAAACTGTACACAATACTCCAGGTGTGGTCTCACCAGGGCTCTGTACAAATGCAAGAGGATTTCCTTGCTCTTGTACTCAATTCCCTTTGTAATAAAGGCCAACATTCCATTAGCCTTCTTCACTGCCTGCTGCACTTGCTCATTCACCTTCATTGACTGGTGAACTAAGACTCCAAGGTCTCTTTGCATTTCTCCCTTACCTAACTCTACACCGTTCAGACAATACTCTGCCCTCTTGTTCCTGCTTCCAAAGTGAATAACTTCACATTTATTCACATTGAATGACATCTGCCAAGTATCTGCCCACTCACCCAGCCTATCCAAGTCTCCCTGTGTTCTCCTAACGTCCTCTTCGCATGTCACACTGCCACCCAGTTTAGTATCGTCAGCAAACTTGCTGATATAGTTTTCAATGCCCTCATCTAAATCATTGACATAAATCGTAAAGAGCTGTGGTCTCAATACAGAGCCCTGTGGTACCCCACTAGTCACCTCCAGCCAGTCCGAGAAACACACATTTACTGCTACCCTGTGCTTTCTATCTGCCAACCAGTTTTCTATCCATGTTGAAACCCTGCCCCCAATGCCATGAGCTCTGATTTTACTCACCAATCTCCTATGTGGCACCTTATCGAATGCCTTCTGAAAATCTAGGTACACAACATCCACTGGCTTACCCTCATCTAACATCCTTGTTACACCCTCAAAAAACTCAACAGATTAGTCAAGCATGATTTGCCCTTGGTAAATCCATGCTGACTCGGCCTAATCCTATTTCTGCCATCAAGATGTGCCACTATTTTGTCCTTAATAATGGACTCAAGCATCTTCCCCACGACTGACGTTAGGCTAACAGGGTGATAGTTCTCCGTTTTCTCCTTCCCTCCGTTCTTGAAAAGTGGGATAACATTAGCCACTCTCCAATCTTCAGGAACTGATCCTGAATCTAAGGAACATTGGAAAATGATTACCAATGCATCCGCAATTTCCTGAGCCACCTCTTTTAGAACCCTCGGATGCAGACCATCTGGACCCGGGGATTTATTAGCCTTCAGTCCTACCAGTCTACTCATCACAGTTTCTTTCCTAATGTCAATCTGTCTCAATTCCTCTGATATCTTATGACCCTGGCCCATCCATACATCTGGGAGATATAACCCAGACCCAGGGATAATCAAGGACATGACCCACCCAGCCAACACACTTTTTGTCCCTCTTCCCCCCGGGAGAAGGTTCAGGAGCCTGAAAATTCGTACGGCCAGATTTGGGAACAGCTTCTTTCCAACTGTGATAAGACTGCTGAACGGATCCTGACCCGGATCTGGGCCGTACCTGCCAAATATCTGGACCTGACTTGCACTACTTTACTTTCCCTTTTTTATTTTCTAATTATGACTTATAATTTAAATTTTTATTATATTTACTTCGAAATGTACTTCAGGGAGCGCGAAGCGCAGAAACAAATATCACTGTGTTGATTGACAATATTCCAGGTGTGGTCTCACCAGGGCCCTGTACAAATGCAAAAGGACATCCTTGCTCTTGTACTCAATTCCCCTTGTAACAAAGGCCAACATTCCATTTGCCCTCTTCACTGCCTGTTGCACTTGCTCATTCACCTTCAGTGACTGATGAACAAGGATTCCTAGATCTCTTTGTATTTCTCCCTTACCTAACTCTACACCGTTCAGATAATAATCTGCCTTCCTGTTCTTACTCCCAAAGTGGATAACCTCACACTTATTCACATTAAACGCCATCTGCCAAGTATCTGCCCACTCACCCAGCCTATCCAAGTCACCCTGAATTCTCCTAACATCCTCATCACATCACACTGCCACCCAGCTTAGTATCATCAGCAAATTTGCTGATGTTATTCTCAATGTCTTCATCTAAATTGTTGACGTAAATTGTAAACAGCTGTGGTCCCAAAACCGAGCCCTGTGGCACCCCACTAGTCACCACCTGCCATTCCGAGAAACACCCATTCCAAATATCATGAAATTTGTTATTTTGAGGCAGCAGTGCATTTTAATAAATAATAATGTAAAACCATTAATTACAATAAGGAACATATATAAAATTAAATTAAGTGGTGCAATAAGAGAGCAAAAATAATGAGGTAGTGGACAAGGGTTTAGTGTCCATTCAGAAATCTGCTGGTGGAGGGGAAGAAGCTGTCCCTAAAATATTGAAAGTGTTTCTTCAGCCTCCTGTACCTCTTCCTTGATGGTAGGAATGAGAAGAGGGCATGTCCTGGGTGATGGAGGTACTTAATGGTGGATGCCACCTTTTTGAGGCATCACCATTTGAAGGTGCCCTCAATGCCAGGTAGACTATTGCCCAAGATGCAGCCGGCTGATTTTACAACATTCTACAGCTTTTTCTGATTCCTCTCCTTTCCATTGTTGATCGCTTGAAGAGGGCTGGTGTGTGCTCCCTTGATTCCTGCTTCCCTAAGTCCACAATCAAGTTTTTGGACTTACTGATGTTGAGTGCAATGTTGTTGTTGTGACCCCTCTCAACTAGCTGATCTACTTCACTCCTCCATGCCTCCTCATCACTATCTGAAACTCTGCCGACAAGAGGTGTGTCATCGGCAAATTTATAGCTGCCGTTTGAACTGTGCCGAGCCACACAGTCGTGGATGTAGAGGGTGTAGAGCAGTGGGCTAAGCATGCATCTTTGAGGGAGATGAATGCTGATTGTCAGCAAAGAGGAGATGATATTTCCAATTTGCATTGACCGTGGTCTCCCAATGAGGAAGTACTTTCAGAGGGAGGTAAGGAGCCCATATTTTGGAGCTTATTGATCAGTACTAAGAGTATGGAGATGTTGAACGCTGAGCTGTAATCAATAAACAGCAGCCTGATATAGATATTGCTATTGTCCATGATGGCATGCCATTGGTTATTGTAATGCTTTACAGCACCAGCTATGAGATTGGGTTCAGTTCCTGCCAGTGTCTGTAAGGGTCTTCTCCCCTTGGGTCTCCTCTGGGTGCTGCAGTTTCCTCCCACATTCCAAAGACGTAGAGGTTAGGGTTGGCAAGTTGTGGGCATACAATGTTGCCACTGGGAACATGGTGCGACTCAAAGGCTGCTCCCAGCACGTCCTCAGATGGTGTTGGTCTTTGATGCAAAATGACACATCTCGCTGTATGTTTCAAATAAAGCTTCGTATGTTTATCTTTATGCATGCAGATCATGAGGTAGTACAAGGGAAAATAATGCACTGTGCAATGGTTAATGGTTGGCTAATATGATAGATGACAGAATGTGAATAATATGTTACAGATTCAAAGAATGTATGCTGATATTGGTACTGCTTTATCCTTATCACGTGTACCAAGATACAATGAAAAGCTTGTCTTGCATACTGTTCATACGGATCAGCTGATTACTCAGTGCGTTGAGGTAGAACAATGCAGTTACACCATTGTTGGCACTGTGGTGGTGTCGTTATTGATGCGACGCTATTACATCTCAGGGCTTCAGAATTCAGAGTTCATTTCCAGCATTTTCTGTAAGCAAATTTATATGTTCTCCCTCTGAGCGCATGGGTTTCCTCCAGGTGCTCCAGTTCTCCCCCACAGTCCAGTTGGTAGGTTAATTGGTCATTGCAAACTGTCCTGTGATTGGTGGGTTACTGGGCGGCACTGTTCGTTGAGCAGAATGGCCTGTTCTGCGTGGTGTCTCTCGATAAAATAAATAAAGAATGCAGTGTACAGAGGAAGTGCAGTGGAGAGAGGCAAAAAGCTGAAGGGTAGGTTGTGAGGTCAAGACTCCACCTTATCATACTAGATAACTGTTTGATGATTGCACAGTGCCATGAGGTGATGATGACTGGTACTTCACTTGCGAAGATCAGGAGGGAAAACTCCATCACTGTAGGGCTTTCCTTCCCAGCTGTGCGCGCGGACCAACTCCACTCTTTAGGCCGGGGGACGTTCCACAATGGTACAGCGAGCTGCGACGACTGAGGCAACCGCAAGGCTGTAGGTTGAGTGTCAGAAATTCCCTTCTCCTAGACAGACTGCCCGGCGAAGCTAACGGGCCCCATCTACCCGGGTTTGGAATCAGAGCTGTCCTTCCCCGAGGCTGGATGCCATCCAAGGCTGAATAGCCCAGCCTGCCCACGCAGTCATACTGCTGGGCACTCAGTCATTTCATGACATAGCAAACTTAGTAAAAATAGAGATGCCAGGTGAAGGCGTTGCTATGGATATGGTACTGTAGGAGAGGCCATATGCCTGTGACTTTCTGCATGGCAAGCCAGTGGTCCTACAGTGATCACTACAGCTGGAAAAGGAGAGGATACGGAAGACAATTCACCTCTCTTAAGTGAGCAGGACATCCAGTCAAGTACTCCACCATCTCTGCATTGAGGTAGAACAAGGTAAAACTACAATGCAAAATAAAATGCCCCAGTTACCGAGAAAGTGCAGTGCAGGTAGACAATAAGATGCAGGGTCATAAAGGGCTAGAATTTAAGGTCAATAGCCATCTTTTCATATTAGAGGACCATTGAAAGGGCTTATAACAGTCCGATAGAATCTGTCCTTAGCCTGGTGGTAAGTGCCTTCAGGTTTTTTTAATCTTCTTTTCAAAGCGAGAGGGGAGAAGAGAGAATGTCTGCGTAGGCAGAGTCCGCGGATGGGGGGCTGCTTTCAGCACTGTAGCAGATTTACCCAAGGATTGGGATGTTTAACTGTATCTTAGGGGGAAATCTGTTCAATAATCATGACCATATTTTTCTCGTTTAGTTGATAATGATCCTCACTTCATCATTCATCTGCCGAAAAGTAAAGAAGTTGTTTGCTTCAATATCGATCCACAGCCTGGAAGAATCCTGAGCCTGGTGTCAGATCCAATCAAAGGTAACAGAGAAACCACTCGACTTCTCTTCCAAAGCACTTATTATGTCAAAGTAATTATGTGCACTTGATAATTATCTGTCCCTTGTATAAATTACGTTTGATTATTCTGATTGAGCTCTTTGATAAGGCAACAACATTGATGAAGGAAATGCAGTGTCATCTTGCTAGTCCCATTCTCACAAGCAAGTTAGCAAAATTGATGCTTAGGGAGTTACAGGATCAGTAGCAGAATAGATAGGATACTAACTTAAATGAAGACACACGAGAATTGTATAAGACTTTGGTGAGGTTTAATTTGGAGTATTGTGTGCAGTTCTGGTTATCTACTTACAGGAAAGATATCAATGAGCTTGAAAGAATACAGAGAAAATTTACAAAGTTGTGGGGGACTTGAGGACCTGAGTTATAGGGAGAGTTTGAATAGGTTAGGGCTTCATTTCCTGGAGTATAGGAGAGCGAAGGGAGATCTGTTAGAGGTACACAAGATTATAAGGGGTATAGACAGTGTAAATGCAAGCAGTCCTTTTCTTCTGAGGTTCAGTGTGACAAGAGCTAGAGGTCATTGGTTAAAGGTGAAAGGTGGAATATTTTAGGGAAACTGAGGGGGAACTTCATCACTCAGAGTATAGAACGAACTGCCAGTGGAAGTGGCAGGTGTGGGTTCAATTGCATCATTAAGAGAAATTTGGTTAAGTACACGGATAGGAGCGGCGGGGGGGAGGGGGGGTGGTGGCTGTGCTCCAAGTGTGAGGCAATTACACTGCACAATATTTTGGAATAGTTTAGATGAGATGAAGGCCTGTTTCTGCCCTCAATGACTGCTGGAATCTGGGTCAAGTGCAAAAGCCTGGGGGAATTCGGAAGATCAAGCAGTATCTATGGAGGGAAATGGACAGTTGATGTTTCAGGCGAGACCCTTCAACACTGAAAGATAGAGGGGGGATAAGCCAATATTAAACAGTGGCGGGTAAGAGCTAAGCGAGACCGAGCAGGCAATAGGTGGATATAGGTGAGGAAGGAGCTGGATGGACTGTGACAGGTAACTGTGGGAGAGGAGAGTGGGAGATGAACCAGAAGCTCAAAGGTGATAAGTGGAACTGACAACAGGCTGAAGGATTAGATAAGCTACGTGAAATAGGGATTAACACACACAAACCACTGGAGGGCCTCACACGAGGAAATCCGCAGATGCTGGAAATTCAAACAACACACACAAAATGCTGGTGGAATGCAGCAGGCCAGGCAGCATCCATAGGGAGAAGCGCTGTCGACGTTTCGGGCCGAGACCCTTCGTCAGGTGGGCCTCAGCTGGTCAGGCATCATCTATGGAGGGAAATGAGCAGTCGGAGTTTCAGGATGAGACCCTTCAGCAAGAATCAGTAGTGATACTCTGATAACTGGTATTTTCAGGACTTCCTTTGTGCTGAACTGGTCAGTTTACCAGACTGCTGGATGTTATTCCTGTTGGTACCCCATCACACTTCTAATTCACGTTTTCTAAGATGTTACACAGTGGCATTACAAACTTTCCAATGAACCAGCTGAGTTTCAAAGGAATGTGGAGAGCAAGGCCCCAGTGTATGAAGGAAATCCAGCAAATGGGCCTTTGGTGAGTTGAAAAGGAAAGTGTGAATGAAAAACTGATGAGCCAGATGGTAAATCATCAGGATTTCTGAATTATCTGCGTTCAGATTAAATGCCTCGACCCAAAATGTCAACAGGCCATTGTATGGCACAGGTTTGTGTTTGGGTTTTTTCTTGCAGGATGGTGTAAGTTTGTGTGTGGGTTTCTGGCTGTGAGACAGTGTGAGTTTGTGTGCAGATTTCCACCTGTGAGATGGTGTAAGATAGTTTGTAGACTTCTGCCTGTGAGATAGTGTAAGATAGTGTGGTGGGTTTTTGCCTGTGAGATGGTGTGAGTTCATGTGTAATTTTCTGCTTGTGAGTCACTGTAAGGTTTTGTGTGCATTTCAGCCTATAAGCCAGTGTAAGTTGGTGTGTATCTATCAAACTATGATAAACTCACACACAGAGCTAAGACCTTTCTAAATATCTGTTAGGCGAGCAATGGGGGACAACCCCAAATTGCAGTTGCAAATGTTTAACGGTGAATGCACAACCTCCAGAAATTCCTGCATCATTTACTCCTCAATAAATGTATGGTAATTTAATGGAAAATCTACAAAAATATAAATAATTTAGGACAGGAGTGCTTAAAATGTGGAAAAAAAAGAAATAAGGCAAAGCAATATTGGAATGGGGGCAACAGAACTAAATGATTATATGTGGTTCAATATCACCATCTAGTGTTTGAGCAATGACATTACAACAAGAAAGTAGCTCTTCCCCTTTTAAGGGGAATCCATCCATCCTGTTAAATAGATTATAGATCCACCATCACAGGCTCCAATCAAGATAATTACACAAAAACACTTGTACTGATTTTGTTCCTTTTAACACACTCACATTATTTTTTCCCCACAGGCATTGCAATCAATGGTAAAGTCATCAGTGGAAAGAAAGCCAAAAATGAGAAGTTGAACACCTATTTTGGAATAATCGGGCTCCATTTCACCAAACTGAACCTAAGCTTTGAGATCAGCACAGAGAAGATTCTCGTGAAGGATGGGGCTCAGAAAACTCTGCTTCAGTGGTCAGAGAATGCTATGTTGACCCATGCTAAGTAAGTTGGCTGGGGAGAGAAATTGATTGAATGGATTTGTGCCATGTCCACATTGAAGACTTGAGATAATGGTTTTGTAAAAGGAAGAAATGAATCAGCGTCATTATCACTGACATATGTCCTGAAATGGGTTGTTCTGTGGTAGTAGTTCGGTGCAATACGTGAAATATAGGATAAATTCTAATAAGGGATATTTTTTTTAAAGCTAAATAAATAGTGCAAAAAAAAGCAAAAGTAGTGGGGTAGTGTTCAAGGACCGTTCAGAAATCTGATGGTGGAGGGGAGGAAGCTGTTCCTAAAGCTTTGAATGTGTGCATTCAGACTCCTGTACCTGCTCCCTGATGGTAGAAATGAGAAGAAGTCATTTCTGGGGTGTGGGGGTCCTTGATGATGAATGCAACCTTTTAGAGGCAACTCCTTTAGAGGGTATTATTGACGGTGGGGGTGTTAGTGCCCATGATGGAGCTGGCTGAATTTATAATCCTCTGCAGCGTTTCCCAAATCAGCTCAGTGATGCTTCCATATCAGACAGCGATAAAATTCTGGTAAAGACAGAGACAGTGATAGAGATTTTGGTGAAGTTGTTCCAGAGAACATCATCAGCAGAAGAAAAAATGGGCTGATCCCTGAAGCTTCTTACAAATGATGAAATGCATCGTAATTACTCCATTATACTGTTCCAACAGTAACGCCCAATTCAATGCCAAGAACAAAATGTGGATGGAGAGAGAGAACTGAAGGACAGTAGATTGGACTGCATGGTAACATCGTGGTTAGTGTAATGCTATTGCAGCACCAGCAACTTGCTTCAATTCCTGCCAATGTCTGCAAGGAATTTGTACATTCTGCCAGTGGCCATCTGCGTTTCCCCTGGGTGCTCATTTCCTCCCACATTGCACTTGCGCAGCGCGAGACGAAAAAATATAAAGGACGAGACTAGCAGGCAGAGGTGAACAACAGCAGTGTAGGATCCCATCCAAGTTGTACACTCATTCTGAGCTTGAAATATTGTATATCATTGACCTGGAAGTGTCTTGTGCCCCGTGAGGGCACCTTCGTAAGAAGGGCAGCAACTGCTCAGCACCACCTTCTCATGAGCAGAGAAGGGTAACAAATGCCAGAATTGTCAGAGACAGTCCCAGCTGAAAAATGAATGAAGGTTAACAAGTATTAAAAATTATTCTGGGATTCTGGATTCTACTATAAGAACAGACTCATAAATTCAATTTTCATAGAGAAAAAATACTTCGTAAGTGAATAATAATCATATTACGTACCTATTGTACCTAATAAAATAGCCGCTGGGTGTACATTCATGGTTTTCTTCTGCTGTAGCCCATCCACCTCAATACTTGACATGTTCATTCAGAGATGCTCTTCTGCACACCACTTATTTGAGTTACTGTCACCTTCCTGTCAGCTTGAACCAGTCTGGTCATTCTCCACTGACCTCTCTCATTGACAAAGGTGTTTTCACCCACAGAACTGCCACTCACTGGATTTTTTTTTTTGTTTTCTGCACCATTCTCTGTAAACTCTAGAGACTGTTGTGAGTGAAAATCCCAGATCCTCAGTTCCTGAGATATTCAAACCACCCTGCCTAATACCAACAATCATTCCACGGTCAACATCACTTAGGAAATATTTCTTCCTGATTTTGATATTTGGTCTGATCAACAACTGAACCTCTTAGATATGTTTGCTTGCATTGAGTTGCTGTCACAATTGGGTGATATTTGCATTTATGAGCAGGTGTACCTACTAAACTGGCCATGAGAGTATAATTACCTTTATTTTTAAGAGGTTTCTATTCATAATTCAACTGTGTACTTGGAGTTGACTAGCATGAAAAATTCCATGCACTAGAAATAACACAATATTGTTCAATGTCCTATGGCTCATTGTATTTTAGGGATAGCTTTCGGATGTTTGGTTGAAAATTAAAATCCTGTCTGTAATCCTAACCTAGTGCCTTAGTGAGGTATTGCTCCATCAGTCTCCTTGACAATTAACCAGATAGGGATTTATTCTTACATCAAGCAAAGCATGAAAGTTCTGAAAAACTATTCAGACTAATTCAGAGAAGCTAGTGAAACATATTCAGTTTGCTTGTCTTGTTTTCCTGTTTTAGTTTCGTTATCAGGGTGAAAAGAAATACTAACGTCACAATCACCATGGACAGAGATATGGTTTTCTTGATTTTACTTCACCGTGTCTGGAAAAATCATCCAACCAACGTGGACTTCCTTGGATTTTACACTCCTCCCACAAACACGTTCTCCAACAGTGTCCATGGATTGATTGGTAATTACTTCTCAAAAATTCTTTTTTATGTAACTCTATCAGTAATCATGGCAGTGATGCGGTATTTGAGGCAGCCAATTTCTAGAATACAAGGAACCAGGAGTGGGAGTACACCACTCACTTCCTCAAGCCCGCCTCACAGTTCAATGGCTGATCTACACACCCTGGACTCAATTCCTCTTCTGTGCCCAGTTACCACAGTCAATCACCAATCTTCCTTGAATTTATCGACCTTCAATTTAAGTACTTCTTATGGCTCCCTCTGGGAAAATTTCAGATATTCATCATCCGATGTGAGAAGGAACTTCAGCCCCTTATCTTATAATTTTTATGTGCCCTCACTTGTGACTCTGTCTCTTAGGAATAAATGCCTTGACATTTACAGACTTGCCCCTTAGAATCTCATACAGTATGTCTCAATGTTCACCTCTCTTTTCTCTAAATTCCAAAGAATGCAGATTCAGTAAAGAGTGATTACTAGTGTAGTACCTGGGAGGCACAGTAGCGTAGTGTAGCACAATGCTTTATGCAGTACCAGCGACCCAGGTTCACTTCTTGCTGCTGCTTGTAAGGAGTTTGTACATGCTTCCCCATGTTCATGTGGGTTTCCTCTCACAGTTCAAAGATGTTCCGGTTGGTAGGTTAATTGGTTATTGTAAATTCTCTAGTGATTAGGCTCAGAATAAATTAAGAGATTGCTGGATGGCGGCATTCGAAGAGCCAATTCCATGCTGTATCTCAATAAATAAAAAAAGTTAAAGCCTATAAAATGGACAAGATGCTAATTAGTCTTCAGGTTAAGAAGGTTCGATGACAAAGGGAATTCTCTTCATTGCAGGTCAATTTACCCATGAACCAGAAGTAAATGTGTACAATGTGTACACCAGCTCTGACTCAAATAAGCCACAAGCTACCATGGAAGTGAAAGGTCACAGAATTGCCGTAACCAGGTACGTAAATAAAGCAATGTCATTACTGAGCAATTATTACCAATTACAGAAACACACCATATCTTTTATTTCCTTCTTTGATCTTTTCACATTGCAGATTGTACTCTGGTGTGTTCTCAAGGATACTTGTAACCTGAGAGTTTGGAATTAATAGCTTGGGGTTAATCACTGAGCCATGGCTAAGGCTTGAAACATCAACTGGTTATTACTTTCCGTAGATCCTGCATGACCTGCTGAGTTCTTCCAGCCTTTTTTGTGTGTTACCATGGCTAAGGAATGAGAGAATGCTAAATCTCTACTTCACACATATATAGGACAAATTAGAAAATAGTGGGAACACTTAGAGAGGGAGAGGGAAAGCATTTAGAGTTTTAGATTTTCTTCGTGATTTTTATAAATGACCTGGATGAGGAAGTGGAGGGATGGGTTAGTAAATTTGCAGATGACACAAAGGTTGGGGGTGTTGTGGATAGCGTGGAGGGCTGTCAGAGGTTACAGCAGGACACTGATAAGATGCAAAACTGTGCTAAGAAGTAGTAGATGGAATTCAACCCAGATACGTGTGAAGTGGTTCATTTTGGTAGGTCAAATATGATGGCAATGTGTAGTATTAATGGTAAGACTCTTGACAGTGTGGAGGATCAGAGGGATCTTGTGGTCTGAGTCCATAGGACACTCAAAGCTGCTGCGCAGATTCATTCTGTGGTTATAAAGGCATAGGGTGCATTGGTCATTATCAATTGTGGGATTGAGTTCAGGAGCTGAGAAGTAACATTGCAGCACGGAAGGACCCTGGTTAGACCCCAATTGGAGTAATGTGCTTAGTTCTGGTCACCTCACTACAGGAAGGATGTGGAAACAATAAAGGGTGCAGAGGAGTTTTTCAACGATGCTGCCTGGATTGGGAAGAACGTCTTATGAGAATAGGTGGAGTGAACTTAACCTTTTCTCCTTGGAGTGACGAAGGATGAGAGGTGACCTGATAGAGGTGTACAAGATGATGAGAGGCATTGATCGTGTGGATAGTCAGAGGCTTTTTCCCAGGGCTGAAATGGCTAGCACAAGAGGGCACAGTTTTAAAGTGCTTGTAAGTAGATACAGAGGAGATGTCAGGGTTAAGTTTTTTTTACACAGTGTGTGGAATGGGTTGCCGGCGATGGTGGTGGAGGGTCTTTTAAGAGACTCCTGGATAGGTACATGGAGCTTAGAAAAATAGAGGGCTATGGGTAACCCTAGGTAATTTCTAAGGTAGGGACATGTTTGGCACAACTTTGTGGGGTGAAGGGCCTGTGTTGCACTGCTGGTTTTCTATGTCTCTATTTTATTATTTTATATTGATATTTTGACCATTATTACAGGATTACTGAACAAAATACAAATCTATAAACAATATCAGCAACCAGTAAAGTTCCGACTTCAAATTTTTTAAGTTCATTTTTAGGTGTGATATTTTTTGCTTTGTATTGTAGGTTTAGTTTTGGAAATTGCTTTCCTGTATTTGACAAAATCAGGAAACAATAGCAATTACAATTGTATCATCCACATTTTAATTGAAAATACTTTTTTGTTATCACGTATTTCTCACTTACACTATTATTCTTTCATCTTTCTTCAAAACCATCATATCACTGACCAACACACCACATAGATAAAGGACCATGATCAATGTGAGCATTCAGATGGCAAAGTGAATGAAAGCATCATTCCTAAAATGTTAACAATTGGTCCCAGTGGGGAGTTCTATTGGCAGAGTATGAATCACGTGTAGGCAGATAGGTTTGGTTTATCTTTGCATCATAGTTGGCACACACATTGTGGGCTGAAGGGCCTGGTCATGTACTGTACTTCTTTATGGAAGTGCATGAACTCACACTTTCTGCACATTAAACTCCATTTTCCCAGGTTAACCACAGTATACACAGTAGCTCATTGCTTTACAGCAACAGTGACTACTGATTGGGGTTTAATTCCCGCTACTGTCTGTAAGAAGTTTGCATGTTATCGGCATGATCACTCCGGTTTCCTCCCACATTCCAAAGATGTACAGTTACGGTTCGTGAGTTGTAGACATGCTTCATTGACTTATGAAAAATGACATTTTTCAGGCTGCCCAACACAACCTTGCTGATTTAATTTGCCGCAAGTGACACATTTCATTTTCAATGTACATGCAATAAATAAAGCTAATCTTAACAGCCCATCAGAGAATCACAATCCTTAGCTCTTTATCCCCTCAAGATTGTAACACCATGAAAATCATGTGAAATGTCAGAACACAAATTCAACCATTGTCTTTTTGAATAAGGAAACGTGTCACCTCCCAGAGCAGTGTTTGTTTTAAAATTGAGTCATTTAAAGTTGGAAATAATAAACATGGGATCAAATGAACAGAAAAGTACCATTTAAGACAGAAAACCTTTGGCCTTGGTCATCCTCATCAGCAGAATGGGTAATTATAATTGAAATAAAGATGTGTTACTCATATACAGGATTAAGTAGGACAAAACGTAGTCCCAATCAGCAGATTGTTCAGATTCGGATTTAGCTTTATATATCACTCGTACATCGAAACATACAGTAAAATGTGTCATTTGCATTAAGACCATATGAGCTGAATTAGTCCAGTTTGCCCAGAGTCTGCTCTGTCATTTCACCATAGCTGATCCAATTTTCCTCTCAGCCCCAATCTCCTATCTTCCCAGTATCTATTCATTCTGTGACCAAGCTAGAATCTATCAACCTCTGCCTTAAGAATACATAAAGACTTGATTTGCACAGCTGCCTGTGGCAAAGAATTCCACAGATTCAGCTCTCTCTGGCTAAAGAAATTCCTCATCTCCGTTCTAAAAGGACACCCCTCTATTCTGAGGCAGTCTCCTCTAGTTTTAGGCTCTCACAACATAGGAAACATCCTCTCCACATCCACATCAAGGTCTTTCACCTTTCGACAGATTTCAATTAGGTCACCCCTCATTCTTCTGAATCTTAGTAAGTACAGGCTCAGAACCATCAAATGTTCTTCATATGACAAGCCATTTAATCATTTTTGTAAACCTCTTTTGAACCCAGTCCAGTTTCAGTAAATCCGTTCAAAGATAAAGGGGCAAAAACTGCTCACAATACTCCAAGTGAGGCCTTACCAGTGCCCTATAAAGCCTCAACACTACATCCTTGCTTTTATATTCTATTCCTCTTGAAATGAATGCTAACATTGCATTAGCCTTCCTCACTAGATTCAACCTGTGAATTAACCTTTTAGGGAATCCTGCACAAGCACTCCCAAGTCCCTTTGCGCCTCAGATTTTTGTATTTTCTCTCCATTTAGAAAATAGTTAACTCTTTCATTTCTTCAACCAAAATGCATGACCATACATTTCCAGACACACTATTCCATCTGCCATTTACACCAACCCACCCAAAGAAGTGCTGACCACAGCTCACAAGTGCCACTATACATTCCGGTATTAATACAGCAAGCCCACCATGATCAACAGAAAAACACAGACCATACAATACAACAAAACATCAGCAGCGAAACCAGCCCCACTGCTCTCAACCAGCAACTAGGACATAGATTTAAAGTGAAACATAAAAGACTAAAGGATTGCAAAGCTTTAGCGAAAATCAGTGGTGAAACACATGCCTGCAAAAGGTAGTGGGGAACAAACACAATCAGATCTTCTGTTACGTATTCAGGCAACAATAAATATATGAGTTAGGCAAGGGATTTTATAACAAACAACACTTTTACTAAACACTGAAAACAAACCCCCCAAAAGTAAACAAACACTAACGTAACCGGAAATCAGCTGCTGTGCGGTAGCTTAAACAGTTCTTAAAGCGATGTTGCAAAAACAGTTCTTTAAAGTAGTATTGCCAAAAGTTCAGAAATGCTCACGGTCCATTTAAGGGAGAGACTTTTTAAGACGATTTAAATTCTCTTTCACGTTCTTTTGCTTCGATCCCCGGCGTCAAACTTCCCACAAAGAATTTACGAAACGAAACGGCTTAAAGGCACTGACCTTTCCTTTATCACACTGTCCTCAATCTTCTGCTATCCCGCAGAGATTAACACGAGAACAGTCAACGAATTCCTTTCAAATAAGGATTAAATAAGGTCGAACCCATTTCACCGTCGAAATAGATTCTTCTCGATCTTTAACTCCCGAACTCCGATCTTCACTCTCCACTGATTCTCAAACTAGCAGTATTGTAAAGAAACTGCTGGCAATAACCTTTTAAACTTTAGGCATTAGATAAAAACTTCATCCTTCAACTAAACTGCATCATCACATTAAATCACGCAGTGGCACAAAGTCAACTTGGCAAATCCAGCCACGAACTGCCCCTCCTCACAAGGTGGGGTCTTCCTTTTACAACCAGTAAAAAAAAACCTGTCACATGATCTCTACTGGCGGGAAAATGACGTCACTCCACCATCACAAGACCATTACCTCAAGTCCAGTATAGCTTCAACCCCAGTCACGTGACAAGGGTACCACTGTCATGTGTCACGAGTATGTAACACTTCCAACAGTGAATGAGGTAAGTGCTTGTATGCTTGTGATCTAACCTAACCATGTGTGCATTGTCTTGTAGGGGCGTGCAGAAAGACTACAGGACAGACACCGTAAATGGAACAAATATCCACTGCTGGTTTATCCATAACAGCGGGAAAGGATTTATCGATGGACACTTTAAAGACTACCTCGTTCCACACCTTTACAGTTTCTTGAAACGTCCATGAGGTTTTTAAACATGACAAAGGGTATATTATACAGTATAGAATATTGGTACAGAAAAATGCAAACTAATTTTGTGTATGTCAGCATAGTTTGATTGAAGGCTAACCATGGCAAATGGAGGTTAATGTTGGGAAAGTATGAGTGAGGTCATGCACTTTGGTAGAACATACATAATGAACACTTCATTGACCTGGGAATTCCATGATGACTTTTTCAAATGCTTGCGATTGTTAATTTTTTTTTGCAGCACGTACTGAATAAAAAACATGATGCCAATCTAACAGTTTGCTGTTATCTCATTAATACTGGTAGTAAAGTTTGGCATTTGGAATGGAGAACTTCTGCTCATACACAGGACAAGTAATCCAATGGAAAAACATTTGCCTTGCAGACACTGCATATACATTCCAAGGTGCTGACTAGCACAATCATTGCAACAACCTAATTTAGGAGACAGCACCATCTCCAGGGGTATGGCAGAAGCAGATACATTTAGGGGCATTTAAGAAATGAGCTGTATAGGTGGAAAGGGTTAGATTGACCTTAGAATAATAGGTTAAAAGGTCAGCACAACATAGTGGGCCAAGTGGCCTGTACTGTAATGTTCCATGTTATGTTATTTTCACAAAATGAAAGAAGAAAATGGATGAATAGGAATAAATTTAACATTTTCTTGGTCTTTTCAGATTGGTCAAAATGTACATGTGACATTTACTGTATATTTAACATTCTTTAGATACTCTTATGGGCTGGCAGCTGTTCGGCTAGAACCCACAGAGTTTTAGGAGGATGAAGTTAAAGACAAGATACACCAGGCAAATATATAGATACACATCATAACTGTGTATAAAGTTATGCAAGATAAATCAGCAATTTCCAGGGGAAGCATAATTTTAAAGTACAGGGGAGAGGCAAGTTTAATTTTAAGAGAGTGGTGGGTGCATGGAATGCTTTGCCAGGGGTGTGGTAGAGGCAGATACATCATGGACATTTAAGAACCTCTCAGATAGGCAAATGGATGATAGAAAAATGGAGGGAAAGATTAGTTTGATCTCAGAGTAGGTCAAAAGGATGGCAAAACATCTTGGGCTGAAGGGCCTTTACAGTGTTCTATGTTAAAATCTGAATCCAGAACATTCAAAGAAATATTTAACATTGGAAAATAACTTTATTTATATAGCACCATCATACATTAAGATGCATGAGACTGCATAGATTGTAAAGATAAATCAATAGTCAAAACAGTATGAAAAATTAAAAATCATAAGAAAAACACTGTTGAATAAAATATAATTGAAAATACCAAATGTAATTGTAATCAACATCAACAGGAAATTAAGTAATTCTGTAAGTAGTATAAATAAGGATTTTTAGAAGTTTTGAAACGTTCCACAGTACCAGCCTGGCCAATCTCAGTCAAGTATTTCAGAATTTTGCATTACAGCAAAAGGCTCTATCGCTAGTTCTTGTAATGCTTGCCTCTAGGAAGACTAAACAAATCAGTATTCATGGATCTAAGATTACAATTAGGGAAATAATGGGACAGACAACTAAAATATATGGAGGAGCTAGATTCTTCTGAGACTTGTATGCAATTAAGAGTACTTTAAAATTGATCCTAAAGGACACAAGCAGCCAGTATGATGCCAAAACTGGTAAAACGTGCACAGATTTTTTTTTTTTGGTTAACATTCTTGCTGCTGCATTTTCAACAAGGTGCCCCTGATTTATATCTTTCTTGGGCAGTCCTGAAAAAGAGAGTATTACAGTAGTCTAATTAGCTAAAAACAAAATCATGTATGAATTTCTCTGCATCTTGAGATGTTGTAAGAAATCAAACTCTTGCAAAATTCCTTAAATGAAAGAAAGCAGTCTCAATAATCTGATTAATATGGTAATTTGAAATTTAGTTCACAGTCACATAACACCTAAATTCTTTACTTCTGGCTTAATTTGTAAGGCCAGATGATTGTTTATTTCTAAGATTTTCGATTTTAAAAAATTGCTACAAATAAGGAAAATGAATGCTGTTATACTAGTAAAGAGACTGGTCCAGAGGGCTTAGAGCTCCAGGGTCATCTGGGGTAATAGACAAATACAGTTATGTGTTGACTGCGTAGCTGTGATAATCGCCTTGTGTTTTGAAATAATCTGACCTAATGGAAGCACATAGAGTGAAAATAACGAGCCAAGAATTTATCCTTGTGGCCCACCAAACACAATAACATGGATTTTTGACACACAATCACCACAGCTAACAAAGAATTTTCATCCTGTTATCTAAGACTGAAATCACCTTAAGGCAGGACCAGAAAGACCCAGCCATCGACTAAGGTGGTTTATGAGAATGTTGTGATCTACTGTATTAAATGCTGTGCTAAAATCCAAGAGAACAAGAACTGATAAGTTAACTGTATCGACATTCAGCTGCAAGTTATTAACTACTTAAAGCAATGCAGTTTCTGTACTATGATTTGATCTAAAACCTGACTGATATTTGTCAAGAGTAGAATGTTTATTCAAGTAATCATTTAACTGACAAAAACACTACTTTTTCCTAAAATTGTCCAAAACAGAGCAGTCTCGATTTAATTTTTCTTAAGCAGTGGTTTAAAAACAGGTTTGTAGAGAATCTGGAAAAATGCCAGGAACTATTGAGCAATTAACTGTGTTGAGTACACTGTCAATTAATGCTTCTGAAATGTCTCTTAAAAAGCTTGTGTGAATAAGATCTAGAACCAAGTGGATGGTTTTAGCTAAGTAATTATTTCTCGAAGTTCAGGTAAACTTCATTTAGTAAAGGAATTTAATTCACAGTGATAAGTTCGAAGAGGTTCAGTAAGGTTTATTCTTGAAGTCTGCTTTATATTACATCCTGTATTATTTTTTTCTATAAAAAAATGCAGCTTTCTGCAACCATTTCATTAATGGATCAACTTAATCAAATTTAACCTCAGTTGCTTTCAGCAATTATTTCCTCAGGAAAAAATCCTCTGTGTTTCATTTTATAACCATAAGGAAAACAATCATTTATTTGAGAATCATATTTTATTTTTATTCTGATTCAAATATAAATTAACGCATTTTGACTGACATTGGGTCTAAAACTCTCAAATAGCTAACTCTTATTTGTTAATATTAAGCAAACTCTTTGCGACAGCTCCCTTAACATAGCAGAGAAAATAATGAAATGCATTATATTAAAGAGTTTGAATTGGGAAGGAGAGTAAAGCAGAGATAAAAAATCAAACATGGTTAATGAATAATGAATATACTTAAGAACTCTGACACAGTAGAGTCTGCACTAGAGAAAAAAAATCATTGGACATCAACATGATGCTTTGAACTGTCAAAATATCAAACCCAGTTTTGATGAGAGTTTAAGCCAATTTTGAAATATCTTCATACTGTACACCTTCAACCTTCCGTCCCTGCAGCGGTCCCTATAAGAAAACAATGGTAGAATTCAGGTTAAATCCTATACAATCTGGAGAATTCATCCATCATTCCAGCAATAACTTTCCAGAACCATAGTGTAGACAATTTCAGGAATTTCTATCCCTTCAGCATAATTTGCTGACTATTATTTATTTAGAGATACAGCTTAGAACAGGCCCTCATATCAACAATGAAATGCTTTGACAGTTTGGTTATGACTAGACTGAACTCCTGCTTCAGCAAGGACCTGGACCCCATTGCAATTTGCCTATCACCACAATAAGTCAACAGCAGACACAATCTCAATGGCTCTCCACACAGCTTTAGACCACCTAGACAACACAAACACTGATGTCACATTGCATTCATCAACTATAGCTCAGCATTTAATACCATCATTCCCACAATCCTGATTGAGAAGTTGCAGAACCTGGGCCTCTGTACCTCCCTCTGCAATTGGATCCTCAACTTCCTAGCCAGAAGACCACAGTCAGTGTGGATTGGTGATAACATATCCTCCTCACTGACTATCCACACAGGTGAACCTCAGGGGTGTGTGTTTAGCCCACTGATCAACTCTCTGTATACCCATGCCTGTGTGGCTAGTCATAGCTCAAATACCATCTACAAATTTCCTGACAATACAACCATTGTTGGTAGAATCTCAGGTGGTGATGGGAGGCCATACAGGAGTGAGATATGCCAGCTAGTGGAATGGTGCCACAGCAACAAGCTGGCACAACATCAGTAAGACAAGGTGGCTGATTGTGGACTTCAGAAGGGTAAGACAAAAGGCAGCAAGAATGTAATCATAAAGAAGGCAAGACAGCAGCTATACTTTATTAGGAGTTTGAAAAGATTTGGTATAGACACAGAAGAAACATAGAAAACCTGCAGCACAATACAGGCCCATTGGCCCACAAAGTTGTGCCAAACATGTCCCTACCTTAGAAATTACTAGACTTCCCTCTATTTTTCTAAGGTCCATGTACCTATCTAAAAGTCTCTTAAAAGACCCTATCATATCTGCCTCCACCACCGTTGCCCGCAGCCCATTTCATGCACTTACCACTCTCTGAGTAAAAAACTTACCCCTGACATCATCTCTGGACCTACTCCCCAGCACCTTAAACCTGCGTCCTCTTGTGACAACCATTTCAGCCCTGGGAAAAAGCCTCTGATTATCCACATGATCAATGCTTCGCATCATCTTATACACCTCTATCATGTCACCTCTCATCCTCCGTCGCTTGAAGGAGAAAAGGCCGAGTTCACTCAACCTGTTTTCATAAGGCATACTCCCCAATCCAGGCAAAATCCTTGTAAATCTCCTCTACACCCTTTCTGTTTTCCACATCCTTCCTGTAATGAGGCGACCAGAACTGAGCACAGTACTCCAAGTGGGGTCTGACCAGGGTCCTATAGAGCTGCAACATTGCCTCTCAGCTCCTAAATTCAATTCCATGATTGATGAAGGCCAGTACACCATTTGCCTTCTGAACCACAGAGTCAACCTGTGCAGCTGCTTTGAGTGTCCTACGGACTCGGACCCCAAGATCCCTCTGATCCTCCACGTTGCCAAGAGTCTAACCATTAATACTATATTCTGCCATCATATTTGACCTACCAAAATGAACCACTTCACACTTATCTGGGTTGAACTCCATCTGCCACTTCTCAGCCCTATTTTGCATCTTATCGATGTCCTGCTGTAACCTCTGACAGCTCTCCACACTATCCACAACACCTCCAAGTTTGTCATCAGCAAACTTACTAACCCGGTATGGAGGGACTACTGCACTGGACCGAAAGAAGCTGCAGAAGGTTGTAAATCTAGTCAGCTCCATCTTGGGCACTAGCCTACAAAGTACTCAGGACTTCTTTAGGGAGTGGTGTCTCAGAAAGGCAGCATCCATTATTAAGGACATCCAGCACCCAGGGCATGCACTTTTCTCACTGTATCCATCAGGTAGAAGATACAGAAGACTGAAAGCATACACTCAGTGATTTGGGAACAGCTTCTTCTCCTTTGCCATCTGATTCCTGAATGGAAATTGAAGCTTTGGACACTACCTCACTTTTTTTTAAATATACAGTATTTCTGTTTTTGCACATTGAAAAAAAATATTAAATACATGTAATGGATTTACTTAATTATTTCTTATGCTTTATTTTATTTATTATGATTACTTTCCATCTCTGCTAGATTATGTATTGCATTGAACTGCTGCTGCTAAGTTAGCAAATTTCACTTCACATGCTGGTGATAATAAACCTGATTCTGGAGCAATGAGCCGCCCTGCCTAGCAACCCACCTGTTTAACGTTAGCCTAAACAAAGGACAATTTACAATGACCAATTAAACTATTAACTGGCATATCTTTGGACTGTGGGAGGGAACTGGAGGGCCTGGAGGAAATCCACAGGTTCACAGGGAGAACATGCAAACTCCTTACAGAATCCACTGAAATTGAAATCCGAACTCTATCGCCCTAAGCTATAGTAGCATCATGCTAACCACTTCGCTCCCATGGCACTCACTGTAGAAAATCCCACAGTAAAATTTTACAGTGTGTTTTGTCATACTTTTAGAAGATGTCATAATAACAACTGACATTTTTCACAGTGGTGGCATGGTAGGCTAGCAGTTAGTGCAGGTAGCTGTAAAATTGGGCTTCGATTCCCACTGCTTCTTGTAAGGAGTTTGTATGTTCACCCCAAGACTACGTGGGTTTCTCCTGGCTGCACTGGTTTCCCGCCACATTCCCAAAACGTACGGTTAGAGTTAGTGAGTTGTGGGCATGCTATGTTTGCACCAGAAGCGTGACAACACTCGCAGGCTCCCAGAACAATCCTCACTGATGTGATTTGACACAAACGACACATTTCAGTGTATGTTTTAATGTACATGTGACAAATAAAAGCTAAGCTTTAAAATAGATCTTTATCTAATATTTCAATCCAATTGTTAACCCTAACTGGTTTAAAACTACAATTCTTTAAAACTTTTCTACAATGTTTTAGCTGTGAGAAACCAATACATTAGTGTAATTTTATAAATTATTCAACAGGACAAAAGAGGTAGAATTAATCTTTTCCCACCAAAGGAAAATGTGAACTTACAGAATCTATGATTATTGTAGCACTGAAGCTTTGTTCGTGTATTGAGTCCAGAATGGCCTCATTGCCTCGATAACCACCATTCACAACCAGCAGCTTCTTACCTAAGAAAGCAGGAATGAGTAGATACTTCCAGTAATGTCATTACAGAGAATCACACACAAAGAAACAATAACACTCAGTGAGTTTAGCTTTACCAGGGGCTGGGATGACCGTCTCCAAATGAGTCTGATCAACTTTTAGTTTATCTCCAGAATCAATCATTTTGATAATTGCTGTGTACTTTTCTTGAACTTCCTGAAAAATGAATCATACTCCATTAACAAAATTTTTCCATTTCACTCCACCCACAAACAATTGCTATTCATAGGGGACCTCACAGAACTTCACGACATTCCAGAGTAGTCACTCTTAAAGTATTTACTATCTAAAAGCCCCCATCCACCCAGCTAGTACGAGTTGTGGGAACTTAAGTCATACAGCACTACAACACAGAATCAGGCCATTGATCCCATCTAGTCAATGCTGAACTATTACTCTGCCTAGTTCCATCAACCCACACTTGGATCATAGCCTCCCATACCTCTCCCATTCATGTACATCAACATTTTTTTTAAATGATGATATCGAATCTGGATCCACTACTTCCTCTGGCAGCTCATTCTCCACACTCGCACCAACTTCTGAGTGAAGAAGTTCCCTCATCTTAACCTATGACTCCATTTTACTGGAAAATGCCTACTTGCATTTACCCTATCAATCCCTCTCAATTTTTTAATGTCTCTATCAAATCTCCTGTCATTATCCTAAAATATAGGGAATAAAGTCCTGAACTGTTCAACCTTCCCCGAGAACTCAGGTCCTCAAGTCCTGGCATCATCCTTGTAAATTTTCTCTGTACACTTTCAATCTTATTGTATCTTTCCTTGTAAGTAGCTGACCAGAGTTTGTTCTAGATAGAAGTCAATTAAAAATGTGGCCTAGGCCACCAAGAGAAGTCCTGTTCATCTCTGAAAACTGCCAAGCCAAAGAGCAGACAGGGCTTCATTTAATATACTACTACATAGGGAGAACTTCTGAAAGTGTAGTGCTCGAATGTCAGGGAAGAAATGGTGCCCTCGACTTTGAACCATAAATTTATGGGTACTGAGCCAGGATGCATTCAACTTCAAGCAAGCATTTTAAAAAGTAATAATTTCATGCCTTTATCACTGCAAGACTTTTGTAGATGAATGGAAATATTTTATGGGAGCAGTTTAAATCTTGTATATTAAAAGTACAGTGAAAAGAGCTTTAACCGGCAACCAATCAGTGCTTGGGATTTATTAGTAAGAGCAACTTGCCCGACGCCGGCCCCCTAGGTCTAAGTCAACGTAGTAATAGTAAGAGCAAAAGGAAGGAAGACATGGGCAAGTGCAACTGCCATCATTGCAGCAGTCATCATCTGAGTGGACATAGAGTGATGATCTTGAGCTTTAGCTCTTCAAGGCTTCCACGAAGTGAGACTTCATTCAGAGAAGGCAAAGAAAAGAAAAGCTCAAGTTTTCTCATTCTCTTCTTTGTATCTGCTCAGCTAGAACAATGGGGATAACAGGCAAGATAATGAAACGCTCCTCTTGCGGGCTGTGGGAAGGCAGGGAGACTTCCGGTGTCCCTGACAAATGCAATTTCAAGAAGTGCATCCAGCTGCAACTTCTAACAAATCGTGTTAAAGAGTTGGAGCTGGAACTGGGCAAACTCCGGATCATTCAGGAAGCTAAGGAGGTGACAGACAGGTAGACAGGACATATGGAGAGGCAGCAACACCCAAGGTGCAAGTCACAGGAAACTGGATGGCTTTTAGGAAGGGGAAAGGGGTTAAGGAGCCAGTGCAGAGTATGGTTGTGGCTATCCCCTCAACAGCAGGTATATCACTTTGGATGCTGTCAGGTGGGGGGGGGGTGACTTAACAGAGGAAAGCCAAAGATGGGAAAAGAGGCACACTGTGCTGATAAAGGATTCATTAGTTATGGGAATGAACAGGAGGTTCTGTGGGTGAGAATGAGATTCCCGGATGCTATGTTGCTTCACTGTTTCAGGATATCTCAGAAAGAGTCCTCAGCAGTCTTAACTGGGAGGGTGAACAGCGAGAGGTTGTCCATATAGCTGACATGGGTAGGATGAGTGACAAGTTTCTGCATAGAGAGTTCAGGAAATTAGGTGTTGTAGCGATGTGCTACACACAGCGCTGAAATAACGACACACAGTCGGTAAGTTGTTTCGAGACTAGTTTATTCAAACTTCGCGGCGCTGGCATTTAATCCCTAGCGCCCGCCCTCTCTGGGCAAAAATGACGTCAGAGATGCATTACCAAAGTCTCTCCCTGTGTGCTGGCTAGTTGTGAGCCGGTATGCCTGCGCAGAAAATGGGCCGCCACATAACCCCACCGCCCCCCCAGAACTGGCGATACACCCCCCAATGTCCACAGTCTGGATCAGCCTCTGTTTGGGAGGTTTGCCTCTGCGCCACGGTGCCTGAACCTCGACCGGCTGCGCCAAGTCCAAATGGGCTGGTTTGAGTCAGTCCACCGTGAAAACCTCCTCTTCCCCCCAATGTCCAGAACGCACATAGACCCGTTGTTGTTGATCACCTTGAACAGCCCCTCGTACGGCCGCTGTAGCGGTGCCCAGTGTTCGCCCCTTCGTACAAACACAAACTTACAGTTCTGCAGGTCTTTGGGTACATGGGTCTGGGTCCCTCCATGCTGTGAAGTCGGTACGGGGACCAGGTTGCCGAGCCTCTCGCTTAGTCTGTCCAGGACTGCTGTGGGTTCTTCCTCTTGCCCCCTTGGGGCTGGTATGAACTCTCCTGGGACGGCCAGGGGTGCACCGTACACCAACTCCGCCGACGGGGCATGCAGATCCTCTTCGGACGCTGTGCGAATTCCAAGCAGGACCCAAGGAAGCTCGTCCACCCAGTTAGGTCCTCTCAGGCGGGCCATGAGAGCTGACTTCAAGTGACGGTGGAAGCGTTCCACTAGTCCGTTTGACTGTGGGTGTTAGACAATTATGTGGTGTAGCTGTGTTCCCAACAGGCTGGCCACAGCCGACCACAGGCTGGAGGTGAACTGGGCGCCTCTGTCGGAGGTAATGTGGGCCGGTACCCCGAAGCGTGTTACCCGGGTTGCAATCGTGCTTGGGCGCAGGAATCAGCATATATGTTGGTGAGCGGGACCGCCTCTGGCCACCTCGTGAACTGGTCTACCATAGTTAGGAGGTACCGCGTTCCTTGGGACACTGGTAGGGGGCCCACGATATCCACATGAATGTGGTCAAACCTCTGGTAGGTGGGTTCGAACTGCTGCGGCGGGGCTTTAGTGTGCCGCTGCACCTTGGCTGTTTGGCACTGTGCGCAGGTTCTGGCCCATTCACTGACCTGCTTGCGAAGTCCGTGCCACGCGAACTTGCTGGAGACCAGCCGGACAGCTGTCCTGATAGATGGGTGCTCCAAACCGTGTATGGGGTCGAAAACTCGCCACCTCCAGGCTGCCGGGACGATGGGGCGAGGTTGGCCAGTAGCCACGTCGCACAGGAGGGTCCTCTCACCTGGGCCTACAAGAAAGTCTTGCAGCTGCAAACCCGACACTGCGGTCCTGTAGCTGGGCATCTTGTCATCTGCCTGCTGCGCCTCCACCAGTGCTGCACAGTCCACCCCGAGGGACAGGGCCTGGACAGCTGGTCTGGAGAGTGCGTCTGCCACAACGTTGTCCTTTCCCGAGACATGCTGGATGTCCGTCATGTACTCGGAGATGTAGGACAGATATTGCTGCTGGTGAGCCGACCAGGGATCGGACACATTCGTGAACGCGAAGGTCAACGGTTTGTGGTCTGTGAACGCGGTGAAATACTTTCTACGAAGTACCTGAAATGCCAAATTGTCAGATACAGTGCCAACAGCTCCTGGTCGGAAGCACTGTACATGAGTTTGGTGGTCGTAGGTGCTTGCTGAAGAACGCCAGGGCTTGCCAGCGCCCCTCGATGAGTTGCTCCAGCACCCCGCTAACTGCTGTGTCAGATGCGTCCACTGTGAGGGCAGTCGGAACGTCTGTTCTGGGGTGCACCAGCATCGCGGCATCTGCCAAGGCTTCCTTGGCTTTAACGAAAGCAGCCACGGCCTCCTCGTCCCAAGTAATGTCCTTGCCTTTACCTGACATCAGGGTGTACAAAAGGCGCATGATACGGGCTGCTGAGGGGAGGAAACGGTGGTAGAAGTTCACCATACCATCGAACTCCTGCAGGCCTTTGACCGTGTTGGGCCGGGCAATGTGGCGGATCGCGTCTACCCTGGCGGGCAGAAGTGTTGCCCCGTCTTTGGTAATCCTGTGGCCCAGGAAGTAGATGGTATTGAGATCGAACTGGCATTTGGCCGGGTTGATCGTGAGGCCAAAATCACGCAGGCGGGAGTAGAGCTGGTCCAGGTGGGACAGATGCTCCTGACGGCTACTGCTGGCTATAAGGATGTCATCTAAATAGATGAATACAAAGTCCAGGTCGCGTCCCACCGCATCCATTAGCCCGCTGGAACGTCTGTGCGGCATTCTTCAGGCTGAACGGCATTCGGAGGAACTCGAACAAGCCAAACGGGGTGATGAGTGCTGTTTTGGGAAGTCTTCAGGGTGCACCCGGATTTGATGGTACCCTCGGACGAGGTCTACTTTGGAAAAGATTCTTGCCCCGTGCAGGTTTGCTGCTAAGTCCTGTATGTGCGACACGGGGTAGCGGTCTGGAGTTGTAGCCTCGTTCAGTCTGCGGTAGTTGCCGCATGGTCTCCAACCCCCAGCTGCTTTTGGCACCATATGCAGGGGGGGAGGCCCATGGGCTGTCAGACCTCAGTACGACCCCCAATTCCTCCATCCTCTTGAATTCCTCCTTCGCTGGGTGGAGCTTTTCTGGGGGGAGCTTTCGTGCGCGGGCGTGGAGGGGTGGTCCGTGGGTCAGGATGTGGTGCTGTACCCCATGTCTGGGCATGGCTGCCATGAACTGCGGTGCCAGAATCGATGGAAAGTCCGCTAGGATTCTGGTGAATTCATTGTCCGACAGTGTGATGGAGTCCAGGTGTGGGCCCAGCAACTTGGCTTCACCTAGGGAGAACATCTGGAAAGTCTGGACATGCACCGGTCTTTTCCCTTGCAAGTCGATCAGCAGGCTGTGAGCTCGCAAGAAGTCCATCCCCAGGAGTGGTTGGGCCACCGCGGCCAGTGTGAAGTCCCATATGAACCGGCTAGTGCCCAACTGCAGCTACACTGTGCAGGTGCCATAGGTCCGTATCGTGCTGCTGTTTGCGGCCCTCAGGGTGTGTCCTGGCTTCCTGTTGCGGGTGTCGTACCCCGTCGGGGGCAAGACACTGATTTCCGCTCCGGTGTCAACCAAGAAGTGGCATCCTGACTGTTTGTCCCAAACGTACAAGAGGCTGTCCTGGTGGCCAGCTGCCATAGTCATTAGCGGCAGCTAGCCCTGGCCCTTGCAGGGCAGGCTACAATGGCGGGCTTCTGTGCCCCACCGCTGGTGGTAGAAACACCACTGTTCACTGTCCTCTTCACTCCTGCCTCTGTGTTGTGTGCGCCCCCCCGCCGGGCCTGGTCTGGTCTGCTGTTGGGCATGTGGCCTGGTAATCTGACCGACGGACACCACGCTCTCCTTCTTGGCTTTCCACAGCACGTCTACCCGGGCTGCCACCTTCCGGGGGTCGTTGAAATCTGCGTCGGCCAGCAGCAGATGTATGTCTGCAGGCAGTTGCTCTAGGAACGCTTGCTCGAACATGAGGCAGGGCTTGTGTCTGTCAGCCAGGGCCAGCATCTCGTTCATCAATGCTGATGGCAGTCTGTCTCCCAAACTGTCCAGGTGAAGCAGGCGGGCACCCCGCTCATGCCGTGAGAGGCCAAAGGTCCCAATGAGCAGCGCTTTGAATGTTTCATATTTGCCTTCTTCCGGGGGTGACCGTATGAAATCCGCAATCTGGGCAGCCGTCTGCTGGTCAAGGGCGCTCACCACCTGATAGTAATGCGTGGAATCAGAGGATATCTGCCAAATCTGGAACTGGGCTTCTGCTTGGCTAAACCACACACGTGGTCACAGTGTCCAGAAAGTCGGCAGTTGTAGCGAAACTGCGTGAACAGATGAAGAGTCGGTCATCTTTGGTCCAAATCCCGTTTGGACCGTCGGGGTCATCAATGTAGTGATGTGCTACACACAGCGCTGAAATAACGACACGCAGTCGGTAAGTCGTTTCGAGACTAGTTTATTCAAACTTCCCGGCGCTGGCATTTAATCCCTAGCGCCCGCCCTCTCCGGGCGGAAATGACGTCGGAGTTGCATTACCAAAGACTCTCCCCGCGCGCTGGCTATTTGTGAGCCGGTTCGCCTGCGCAGAAAGTGGGTCGCCACAGTGTCACTTTAAAGGGCAAGATACTTAATGTAAAAAAAGACGTTACCTTTATCACTGCTTTCTTCTTATAATATTTTTCTCCAAGTTTCTTAGTTATTAATTTAACGACAATTCCCTAGTAAAACAGAAAAGGAAACTATTATTTATCAAATTAGATAGCTGCTTGGTCACATAACAATTCTGTTATATAATCAAACGATATACGTAACACATACTTCTTTTTGGAAAAGATCGAACACACATTTAATTCTAATTTCACAAACACGATTGATTTAATACATCATTTTCTCAATATTTTATACTGTAGATGCTGGAAATCTTTAATTCTACCTCTTTTATTGAAGAGATATTAGGTTTATTTGTCACATGTACATCAGAACATAGAGTAAAGTGCATTAAATCAAATCAGGAAGATTCTGCTGGTCAACTTGCAAGTGTCACCAGGATTCTGGCGCCAACATAGCATGACCACAACTTACTAACCCTAATGGCATTTCTTTTTAAACCACTTCAGATTACACTGCATCGTGTTTTTTCATCTCTGTATTTATCATTACCTTGTGTAATACTTATTGTGAGCTTCACACAAGCAAGAATTTCATTGCACCCTGCTGTATATGACAATAAGCTAATTGGAATATAAACAGAAAATGATGTGGAATGATGGTCACATAGTTTGGAGAACAGTTTTGTTGAAAAATCATTTACATGTCTCACCACAGCTGGTGCCTGCAGACTTATCATTATTTCCTTATTTTTTTGACAGACCACAAGATTAATGATATTTGTTTTCTCCAGAAAGTACTTCCCCAGTTAGGTTTAGTATTATTATTTTACAGCGTTATTCAGCATGTTTGAGTTAAAGGCCTTAATCTTGACTGGTCATCATAAATCAGCTCTCATTTATATGTGTGTGGTACACACTAGGGTTGGAAAGGTGAGATAATTGATGGGAATATGACGAAAACACAGTGTGATCAATGCAAGATTAGTATAAATGTTCAGCATGGACTTAGTGGACTGAATGTCTTTTTCTGTGCTGCTGCTCAAGGGTCATTCTCAACTCACATGAAGAGATGGATGAATGATTTCCAATAGCAATTAAAATTCAGGCAAAAACCCATGGATAAATGACCACACACTTCCCTACAGAAGATAAAGCAGCTCCAGTAATAGTTCTGTGAAATATAAGTTACTTATTGTTGCATGGAGCTTGGGGGTAAGCTATCACTTCAACCAGTTAGATGAACAAGTCAAGGAAAAAAGAATTTAATTCTGCCTTAGGCAACTTTCAAGAGCAAATGGAAGAACACTCATTAGTGATTCAACTAGGGGCTACTTTTTTTTATTGTGACTGTGTTAAATTCAATTTTTAAACATGCTCTTGTATTTTTTCATTGCTAATTGACAATAAGCATCCCAATCTTTGCACTCCAGGTAGCCGCTCTCAATCTCTCCCGACTCTGAACTTGCAGCACTCTATTCTTCGAGGACCAACTCCAACGCTGCCCTCAAACCTATGCAAGCTCTCTAACACATTCACATACCTCCCTCTGGATGAGGATTCCATCACATAGCAGGCCACCATTTTCCAGGAAATTACTGCCATTGATTTATCTGGAGATCTACATCTTCCAATCTCAGTCCCCCCTATCATATTGCAGCTTACTTTAACCCTTCCTCAAGTTGTCTAACTAGCATGTTAATTCCTCTCTCTATAGATGCTGCATGGCCTGCTACTGATGATTTTAATGATTTCTGTTGTCTTCCCCATCCCCTACCCCATTTTAACAGTTGCTAGATTAATCCTAGCTAGGAGGACAGCTTTATTCCACCCATCCAGAAAATTCACTGGACCATAGAAGAAACCAAACTGTCTTACAAGCAATAATACCACTCACCAGCCATGGCAAACTAATTATATTATTAGTTGACTAATCAAATCTGTAGCCAGACAGCAAAGAAATTTTTGAACTTACAGTGTGAAGCCAATGATCTCTTCTCAGACTTCGCTTTTTCTGTTCTTCAAACTAAAAACACACATATTCAAAATTAAGACTGCTAATTCAAGGTAATCTTATTATGTAGAAGTCACAATATAATAACTAGTACCATAAACCAGTAAGATACTCTTCTTCAGCAGAATCTAATATTAGCATTATAGAGACAGGCAAACAGCATAGACACTGGCCTTTCAAGTACACACTGAACTTTAAACAGCCATTTACACTCGTCCGAGATTTGTCTCTTTTTTTTAAAAAATCATTCCTGATTCATCAATTTCCCTACCATTCACTGACACACCTGAAGCAATTGAGTGGTGAATTAAAGGTTTAAGAGCTAAAGATTAGCTATGTCGCATGTATACTTAAACATGCGTTGAAATGTGTTGTGTTGGTCATTGACACAAAGAGTCTGAGGATATGCTGGGATCAACCCCGAGTGCACCATGCTTCTACTGCCAATGTAGTAGCATGCCCCTAATTAATATCTTTGGAAAGTGGGGGGGAAAAAAAAGCAGGAGCTCTGGAGGAAATTCACACAGTCATGAGGATAATTTACAAACTCCTTACAGTCAGCAGTGGGAAATGAACCCCAATCACTGGTGCTGCAAAGCGCTACATTAGCCAATATGCTACCATGCCACCCCATAATTAACCCAGCATTTCTCTGGGATGTAGGAGGAAATGCATATAGGCACATGGAGAACACGCTAACTCCACACAGCCACACCATTCCCCTCACACTTAACCCCACGTTTAAGTTTGGTGTCATTTCCAAATAAGAAATGTCAACCTGCACGTCCATAAGCTAAATGTTAATACCTCAAATAAAGCAGAACTCCTGGTGCTCACTCCAGTGTCATTTCACCTGCTCATCTGCACTTCATAATTCTTTCCTGATCCATAATCCCCAGAAATATTCAAGCCACCATTCTGTGCATTTGCAACTGATAATGACGTGTAACAGAGCCACACAACTTATTCTTTCCGACTACAAAAAAATAGCAGGGATAAAGTGAAACTGACTGCAATAGTCTACCTCCATTATTTCATCCAATGCAGATTTTTTCTTCTTGTCTTTTGTTTCTGAAGAAGTGGGACCCGATTCCTTTCGTTTTACTGATGCTATTGTTTGCAATGGATTCGGTGTCAAAATACTGAAAGACATGCAATGCGTAGCTTGGTTATTTTTGTTTCCATTCAGTTAGCTCCACTATAATCCCCTGTGGTCTGGTAATTCGTTTGTAGGCTGCAGAAATTTTAATGCAATATAATGGCAAGAGATCACTCGGCTAACGTTTTCTTAACAGACTGGTTTGAACCTTCTGAATAGAGAACATGCAGCTACTGAGAACTTAGCCATGCCACTCAGCCTGTACAGTCAAGTCCACCCTGAGAAACAGGGAGAAGCATGCATAGTCAGTGATAGACAGCAGTCAATACCTACTTTAAAAGAGCTCTTCAACCACAACTCCATTCTAATGGGAACACCATTGGATCCAACAGTTTAATTCTTAGACTGTTTAATTGCTTTTTTTTTGCAGTTTGACAATTAAGCATGTGTTTATATAAGTAATTCTCATAGGCATTATAGTTTAATATGCCACCAGTGGTTGTACAAAGTATAATTCTGGAAAGCTCTGGAAGCTTCTTTGTTCTGCATTAAATGAATAAATACTTTCTCATTGATAAATTTGGTACAGCAGTACTGAATAAGTGATTTCTAATTGATTGATTCTTCCCTATTGATTTGATTGGAATTTTTTTCTTATCTCAGTGGTATAAAGTGCTGTTCTATGCTAGGCACTATCTTTGTTCCTTTGTCTCTCTCATCTCGTAGATTATCACTGAATGTTTAAATTTTTCTTTCTTCTATCAACTCTTAATAAAATGATTGTGAAGCAACACATTTTGTTCCTCGTTCCTAACTTGTAAAAGAACACTGGATTAAAATACCAGAATCCAACAGACTGCATTCCACAAGAACTTAGTTGGTCCAGTCTTGTCACCCACCTTGTTTGACAGGTTGGAAAGTCCATATCCCTACTAAAAACAATAATAAATCCAGGCAAATACAGTGCATCCCTGTGCAAGTTGTAAACATTTTTATGACAGGAAGCTTCAGTCACAAATTGAAAACCTTACCATCCAAATCTGGGGAGAGAAGAATAAACTAGAGAACTCCAGAGATGTTATAAGCATGAACACCTTTAAGAAAGGTGTTCATGCTTATAACATCTCTGAAGTTCTCTAGTTTATTTAAGGCTAGTTTAAGGCTATAAATAAGACAGTGGTAACAATAGAGATACTTTCTCAACCTGCCTCTCTCCATTAGAAGGAGTACTTCTGAATCTATCCACCTGGAGGTGTAGCAGTTATGATTTTCACCACAAGATCACCAAGAGAACTGTAAACAACAGCAAACCATAATACATAGGAGCAGAATTAGGAATTTGGACCACTGAGTGTGCTCTGCTGTTCAATCAGGGCTGATTTATTTTCCCTCTTACTAATCAAGAACCTATCAACCTCCACTTTAAATATATCCAATACCATGGACTCCACAGCTGTCTGTGGCAATGAATTCCACAGATTCACAACCCTCTAACCAAATAAATTCTTCCTCATCTCTATTCTACAGGAATGTCCTTCTAGTCTAAGTCTATGTTCTCTGGTCCTCAACTCTTCCATTATTGGAAATATATTCCCCACGTTGACTCTATTTGGGCCTTTCAGTATTCTGTAGGTAGTATAATACATAATACATGTTTTTTTTCCCAATTTCACTAGTCTTGGATTCTATTACTTAGGAGGGACTAAGAAACAACCTCTTCTAGTTCAGCTGCCCATAGAAGTTCAACTCCATTTCATATTTGCTTCATTGAAATCTGATGTCAAACAAAGCTGCAACTGCCTTTACTTTTCACCATCTTGCCATAATGTTGCGCCATTACAGCCTACGTTAATTACACTCCAAAACTAGAGCAACTGTATGCAGATAACGCTTATGTTTACATGCTTGGACACAGGCCTAAGCCACTGATGACCCATTCATGGAAGTATATGCACGGAAGGGCTTACAATCAATGTGTGCAGGTCAAAACTCTCCACCAAGTTGTGGACCATGATATCTTCTAACAATTAGAATTTACAGTCAGACCATGAAAGGATGAGCAAAGCAACAGTGTTCTTTCACAAGACAAAAACCCTAACATGAGGTCAAACCACAATGGACAGGCCATGTTATCTAAATGCCCAATATCTGACTTCTGAAGCAGTTATATTATTCTGGAATTTACAAGCAGATAAGAGGAAGAGATTCAATAATGCGCCTCCTTGAAGAATGACTTGAAGGAGTTTGAGTCAACTCAGCCTTTTCTCCTTGCAGCGATGGAGGATGAGAGGTAACCTGATAGAGCTGTATAAGATGATGAGAGGCATTGATCATGTGAATAGTCAGAGGCATTTTCCCCAGGGCTGAAATGGTTGGCATGAGAGGGCACAGTTTTAAGGTGCTTGGAAGTAGGTACAGTGGAAATATCAGGGGTAAGTTGTTTTGTTGTTGTGTTTTTTTTTAAAAACGCGGAGTGTGGTGAGTGTGTGGAATGGGCTGCTGGTGACGGTGGTGGAGGTGGATATAATAGGGTCTTTTAAGAGACTCCCGGACAAGTACAAGAAGCTCAGAAAAAGAGGGCTATGGGTAACCCTAGGTAATTTCTCAGGTAAGGACGTGCTTGGGACAGCTTTGTGGGCCGAAGGGCCTATATTGTGCTGTAGGTTTTCTACGTTTCTATGTTATGTTTCTATTCTAACTACCCTGATGACTATGATTGTCTCATCTCATAACCACTTAAAGTAGAGAAATAAGTGTGTGCTGTCAATAAATAGAACTTCCATCTGTGCAGTGATAGAAGGCATCACCTCAAACAACCCACCCTCCTGTTTCATCCGGCATCTCCTGTCCTCAGCATAGAGGAGTCAATGATTCCTGAAATAGCTGCATCAGTCACCAGAGAACCCAGAAAACTGGAGGGGACAGCAGGTTACTCTCCACCGTAACAAAAATGCCCAAAAGAAAATTATGTGCATTAATAGTACTACTGCAGAGCCCATGGCAGCACATCAGTGCATATTAAAATGCAAAGAAGAGAGCTAATTATGGGAGAAAAGAGTGGTGTTTTAACAACAGAAAAGTACACAGAGTGATTAAATAAGGTGAATTTAAAACAAGTAACTCTACATACCGAACCTTAGAAAGTTACTTTTCCTTTTTCAAATGATTTCCATTTTCAGTAACAATGAACTGTTAGCAGCTTACTCACACTCAGCATAGAATTTCATAAAAGTTAATTAGAAAACGGCACTATTTCCTGTCATATTAGAAGATGCATACTTAAACATTCAAATATTTCATTATTAATAAAGTAGGTTCCTTACCTAGATTTACCTGTTGTTGTTGACGACGCACTTTGTCCTTTGTTTAAATTAAAGGCAACTAATCAAAATAGAAGAAATTGCATTTATATCCATGACTTCAAAATGCTCGTACATTAAATTGTTTTGAGTTTGCTATGGCAAATCCACTGTACTGAACTTGCATGATCAATTCCACCCATCAAGTCACTATCCACATAAATAAAAGCCAAATAATTATCCAAAAATGATCAACTCTCCTGAAGAGAATATCAACTCTGCTGACAGACTTCAGGCAAGCAGGACCTTCGAAGTCAAATCCTAATGGTTTAAAATTCCCACTTTAACATACAAACATAAACTGGGTGGGAATGAAGCAACTGATTTACAGCATATCAATTGAAAAAAAATGATTAAAGTTCAGGGAGTTAAAATATATTTCAGTCCAGGAATAAAGAGAGTTATCACTCAAATAAAATAAATTTTGTGTAACTTAATTGTATGACAAATTGATAACGAGTAAAAGGGAAAAATATTACTAAGCAGAAGCTATAATTTCTACTTTAAAATCTCAAATTTGACATAAAACTAGCCCTTTTAAAAGCATTTCAACACAAAACATTTATGGATAGGTCACAAACCATGACCTTTAATTCCTAACAAGCTAGTCACACAAGAGCACTTTTAACACAGCAACATATCCTCAAGTGCTGGAAAGTACTGTTGTCAAACAAAACATAATCAGCAAGTCTCTGATGAATTAAAATGCTTTTTTGAAACACATCGGATAATAATCAGCTTGGTTAACTTTAGCGTCAACTCTATGATACAAAGATTGGAAAAGAACAAATTTAATTCAATTATGGGATTTTCAAACTGACCATATTTCAGAAATAACATCAGGCCACACAAGGAGTTAAGTCAGGTGACCAAACGGTGATCACCAATCCAAAATAACAACTTAAAACAAAAACAGGCAAGAGAATTCCAAGGCTTATAGAATATAAAATGCCTTGCTTGAAATGCATACTGCAGAGGATGAGAGGAACCAATTTAGAAATAATGATCTCTAAAGAAATGAGGAGGTATTTCTTTAGACAGAGGGTGGTGAATCTGTGGTATTCACTGTCACAGACAGCTGTGGAGGCCAAGTCATTCAGTATAACTAAAGCAGGGGTTGATAGGTTCTAGATTAGTAAAGGTGTCAAAGGTTATAGGGAGAAGAGGGTTGAGAGGGATAATAGATCAGCCATGATGGAATGGCAGAGCAGGCCTGGTGGGGCAAATGGCTGAATTCTGCTATTAGGTCTTATCGAAATTCAGTAACTTTTCCAATGGTACGATGAGAGAAGTCACATGTAATTGCTAAAATGTTTATAAAAGTTTCAGATGCAACTTTCACTTCACTAAAACAAAAAGTGTGAAGAATTCAGAAATGCATTACGAAATCAAAATGCCCGCATGCTTGGTTCATGCAATCAATATAATCTCAAGTGCCAAAATAAACCCCAATGAATACTAATGTTGGGTCACACTGATTCAAGTGGCTTGGGTTCTTGCATGAATTTGCATTGGAAAGAGTATGCTTGGTAGATTACAAGCAGAAAACAAAGTTGTCACAAAACTCTTCCCACTCAGTAATAAAAGGATTTTAAATGTCAAATGGTAAAAATCCAGGATTAGAAAGGTAAGCAGTGATGCCTTAGAGAAGTTATGGAAGTTACAAATACCCTTACAGTACATTCCTCAAAGCATACCTTTCTCTTCCTCGTTTTCTCTCTTCAGTTCTGTAAAAACTGGGATATCCTATACAATTAAAAGAAAACAGATACAGTATTTTTAACAAAAATAGCACATTGACCATGACCAAGACAATTCACAGGAGTGAGGAAGTCAGGAAGGTGTATGAATTGTCATTCAGAGTCAATCCACTCCATTTGGGTCAGAGACAATGGTTCCCACATTATAAACATAGATATTTCACAATACATGGCAGTGATAATAAACCTGATTCTGATTCAATTCTGCAGATCACTGAAATCTAAAGCAAAACACAGAAAATGCTGGAGGAATCGTTGATCTTTCTAGTGGAGACTCTTTGTCGTTGAGATTATATTGAATATCCCATTATAAATAGGCTGCATCTTAAAATATACAGAAACTCAGCTTGTGTTCTTGTATTTTTATAAATGGTTGAGGAATGAGATGTAAGGGATCATGGGACACCCTTGAGATGATCGTACTGGGTCAAATGAAGCCATTACAGATAATGTAGAGGGAACTTACACACTTGTAAAATGAGATAGATCACCAATGTAAAAGTAAATAACTACTCTTGCATGTCATAATCTAAGGAGACAAGCAGTAAAAGAAAACCACTGTCGTGTTCTCTTGTGACATTGACGAAATTGGGTAGGGGTGGACAGCAATCTGAAAGGTTCCAATGGAGAATGGGGGACATAATTACAAAGGTTTATAACAGTACCAAAAATGCTCTTTTTGTGCAAATTATTAAAATTTTCACCTCTTCTTTTCCTTCCTTTCCTCTTCTAACTAGCTCTTCAATAAACTTGGCGTTTCTTTCCTCATCATCCAACTCTTGCTTCTTCTTTTTCTCCAATTCCTGTTGTCTACAGATGGTTTCTGGATCACGATCAATGTACTGAATGTACCAACCCTTTGGTGTTTCATCCACTTTGCAGTAACCTAAATGAAAGGGTACACAGTGAGCTTCATTTGGTGTATTATTGTCACATGTACCAAAATACAGTGAAAAACTTATCTTGTAGTCTCTTCATACAAAGGAAGTCATTACACATCGTTCTGGACAATTTGTGAAGGTTCATGAAAATGGAAGAAAACAGGAGTAGACCACTCAGCCTGCCTCAGCATTTATGGCAGATCTGTCCTAGGCCTCCTTTCCACTATGTCACTTTTCCATAGGCTTCAATTTGTAGATCTTTCAAAAAAACGGAATTTACTTTTTCTTTAAATACTGCCAATAATCTAGCCTCCATATCCTTCGACGGCAGAGAATTCCAGAGATTCTCCATGCCCTGAAAAATTCATACACACCTCAGTTTTATGTGACTGCTCCTTAGTCCTTAGCCCCTCATTCCCACCAGTGAACACATCACAACGTCTACCCAGTCGAGCCCTATCAAGTCCCTATGTTTCAATAAGATCATCCCTCATTCTTCCTAACTCCAAAGAACATCATTCTAATTTCTTCAGTTGCTCATGATTGTATTAACCTCTCATCCTAGGATTTGGCTCAGCAAATTTTCAGACAGCCTACAATGCTAATAATATTAACAAATAAGAGAAAATCTGCAGAGGCTGGAAATCCAGGCAAAACACACATGCAAAATGCTGGAGAAACTCAGGTCAGGCAGCATCTATGGAAAGGAATATAGACGACACTTCGGGTCCAAAACATCGAATATACCCTTTTCCATACATGCTGTCTGGCCTGCTGAGTTCCTCCAGCACTCTGTGTGTGAGTACTAATATATTGCTTCTTTAACATAGCTACTAAAATTGCTATCTAGGTGTGGTCTCACCAAAACCCTATATAAAAATGACTATTTTTAAACTTCAGCCTCTTACAAAAGAGGCCAATGTCTTTCGCCTTCTCAATCATGTGTTGTACTTGACTGTCAGATCTTTGCATTTCCTGCACAACATCCAGACACCCCCCATACCTTCCTCACTTCCATTCCTTCTCCACTTAGATAAAAGTCTGCTTTTTCAGTGCATGTCTTTACACTTTCCCACAGTAAACTCCCATTGCCAAGCTGTCACTTGTTCAGTCAACCTGCCTTTATGCAGCAGCAGAGTCCTAATACAGCATCATTCCCTTCCATCTACTTTTGTATGATCAGCAAACTTGGATACCTTGAACTCTGCCCCCTCCTCCAGGTCATTTATATTGTAAATATTTGAGTGACAAGAACTGATCCTTGGTCCACTTAACTAGTTACATGCTTCCAGCCTGCAAAGGACTGCTTATTCGAACTCTTGTTTTCAATATGATAACCACTCTTCAATCCAAACCAATGCACTGAAGTGTTTGAATTTCAAAATGCTGACCTGATCTTAAGTTTGATGTGAAAATTATAATGTGATGCTGACTCATTTTTTACTAAACGCTCAAAAGAATTAATCTGCAAGAAAACATTTTAGACCAGCTTAAATGTGTAGCTGTTTGGTGATATTAGAGCTTGGCAACTTTTTATGTCAATGTGGGGGGAAGGAATACCTTAAAATTTCCTCTTTGTTAATCAAAACAAATAGAGTGAACTATTTAAAATAGGAAGATTAAAGAGGAAAAACTAATAACAATAATTGTGCAATAATTACTCACCTTCTCTGCCAAGCCACTTGGTGAAGTCAGTCAACGTTTCCCACATTGTTGCATTCATGTGAACATGTTCTCGGTGGCTGATGTATTCATTGTAGATAACATTGTTATGAACGCGCTTTGTTCCTATAAAAATAAAGCATACGATGGTATATTGCAGTATTAAATTATTTTGATTGACCCTGCTAACATATGTAATAAAAATATAGCAAGCACATTTACATGCTGTGTCCCCCATGATGTCACTGCAGTGGATATTGGATTCCCCAGCTTTCCCAGTTATTCATAAAGTGTTGTTACGAAGGATGAACAACTCTGATGGGCAGAAGGGTGCAGAGTCGCCCATGCCGCCGCCCCCCACCCCTTTGGAGAATTGCAAATCACTACTATTTCGATGCTGCTACCAAGGAAGTAAGAGAGACAAAGGAAAGCTGCCAGGGCAGTTGTTATTGATAACAGCTCATGAAAGTTAATGAGAGAGAGACTCAGCTAAGGTGGAATGTCTCCTACTGACAAAAGCCATTGATTTACTGCTATTGTCTTTTGAAGAAGGATTGTTTACTTGGTACTGTTCTATTCATTGAAACTCCTCAGGGAGCAACCAGAGTGGGTTGGTTTGATGGGTTACATCATCCCAACCTGATTGACACCTGAGACCCCGTGAGTGGGGATAAAAGTGAGGTCTGGGGTAACACCCCTCAGACGCACCAGGAGAAACGCTAGTAAGCATCAGAAACCCACAAGACAGGGTGGGAGATCGGAGACCGAACGAAGGGTCGGTAAATTTTAACTCACAGTGTTTTGTAGCAAGACTGGCAGGGACTTGTGTGTGTATCCACCAAGGAAGAACGGTCTAGCTAAAGGACGAAGGGGTCATACGTGAATGGCCACAACAACAACGCATCGACAGATCAAAATCGTAAAAGAAGGTTGGCGAGATAATAGCTGTTACTGTTCACGTTTTCTCTCTCTCTCTCTCTCCAACAATTGCAACACAGCGACCAACAACTACCGCAGCCTGCATGAACTGAACTGAACTTTATATTTCCATCTGACAATTCATTATCCCCTAGACAACGATAAAGCTTGTTTCATTAGTGATTATTATACCCCCACTTTTAGGTTTAGTATTGCTAACGTATATTCTCTGTATATTCGCTTTGATATTATTTTGTATATTTTTACTAATAAATTCTGTTGAAAATAGTATCACCAGACTCCAATGGACACTTCTATCTTTGCTGGTAAGACACCCAGTTACGGGGTACGTAACAATGTAAAGAACGCAAACACACTTGAGCAGACAGAGGCAGATGCCAATGGCACCAGCCTTCACCAGAGGGAATCAATCCAGATAACTGTTGATCTTTTACGGTCAACCCAACAAAATAACGTGGTGCAATCTAAGAACACTCAAGACATCATAAATATTATATAGTTGCTTGCATTGTCCTCCAAAGAATTGTACTTCAAAGAATAAAGCATACAATCTGTCACAAATACAATCTTTTACTGAGTACAGGTTCCCCCCCCCCAATCCGAAGGTAGAGCGTTCCTATGAAACCGTTTGTAAACCGAAATGTCGTAAAGCGAAGAAGCAATTACCATTAATTTATATGGGAAAAATTTTTGAATGTTCCCAGACCCAAAAAAAACCTACCAAATCAAACTAAATAACACATAAAACCTAAAATAACACTAACATATAGTAAAAGCAGGAATGATATGATAAATATAAAGTAGAAATATTGTATGTACGGTGTAGTTTACCTATCAAAATCGGGAAGACAGTGAGCCAAAATCGATTTGGAGAAAAAAATCAGCAAGTACATGCATACGCATGTACACACATACGCAAACAACTGCCTGCACAAGGTTTCACGGTCACTGTAGTCTTTCTTGGGGTAAACACATGTATAAAGCGGGCGCCTTTTTTTCATAAAAGCGAAAATCCTCTTTGGTTAGTGAAAACAGGTACTAATGTAGGTCTTTTGTAACAGCGAGTTGGCATAAAGCAAACGTTCAAAAAACGGGGGACACCTGTATGCTTTTTATGTATTAGTTGGCACCATAGAGTCCAATTCCGTAATGATAACAGATCCCTTTCCCTCTAAACTGTTAACCAAGAAAGACCATCAGAAATGAAAAGTGAATATTTCAGTGTTTCAGTTCAACATTCCTGTGACTATTTGAACTGAAACACTACAACATTCACTTAGCATTTCTGATAGCCATGTTTCTCAGTAAACAGCCTAAAGAGAAAATGAGGGTAAGAAATCTGCTCTCATTGCGGAATGAGGACCAATGGTGCCAATACATAAAAAGCATGCTAAATAAAGGGATGTATCTGTAACAGGCTGTACGCTTTACTCTTGGAAGTGCAATACTTTGAAGAGTAATGCAAGTAACAATATTTCAAAAGAGTTGAGCCAACAGCAAATTGTTTTATACATCAGTAGTTTACATTTTTTTTTAAATTGGAGCTGCTTTGTTCAGCTAGATCTAATGACATTGTGCATTATAAAAGAAAGTATACGACAACTTACCAAAACGTCTTCTAAGCAGCTCAAGAAATTCATTGCGAAACTCCCTGAAGAGGGAGACAAAAACAAAATTAAATTGTGCACTTCACAGAAATGTAACACTTTAGAATATCACCACGGTACCATAAAAAATTAGATTAATTCAAAACAAAAGCCATTAGGGGCATATTGCAAACAAATGTTAAACAATTTATTTTAAAAATCTCAATTTTTTCTGTATTTAACGCACAACTGCTTTCTTTCCACTTTCCCATCCTCCATTGGAGTTGCCACACTATCTAACAACCACTCTTTCAAAGAAACATTCTAGATGTGGCACATCAGCACAAACTGATCACACTTACCACTGACACAAGATAGTACTGTAATCTTGCGCAATTTCTTTAGGCAGGAATTTGCTGTATTTTTTCTAAATCCTGAGTGGTGAGATTATGTGCTCCACAATACAAAGGAATAACATGATGACCTGTTAATGGCAATTCCAGTAAAAAGGAAAGCAAGAGGCTGCAAAGTCAGGTCCACACAGGCACAGCTATTCATTTGAAAGCATTTACAGTAGCTGCTGTCTCAAGAAGGCAGCGTCTTTCATCAAGGACTCGCACATTCCAGGTCATGTCCTCTTCCTGCTGCTACCATTGGGCAGGAGGTACAGAACCCTGAAGTCCCACACTCACAGTTTCAGGAACACCTACTTTCCCACAACTGTCAGGCACTTGAACTGACCTGCACAACCCTAAACCTACCTCAGTAAAAGAAAGCTGTAAGTTACCTCTTCCACTGTAATGGACATTTTACTGATTTGATCTATTGCTTACCTGTTTCTTTCGTCACTGTCTTGCATATATTATGTATAATTAAAGTACAACTTAAGTGCTGTGTTTTATTGTTTCAATCTATGTGCCTGCTGTTGCAAGCACTTTTTTTTTAATTGTACTTTTACCTTACCATACTTGCTCAAATAAACTCGACATAAGATGGAGGGACAAAGGAAAAATGTGCTTATCCATCTCCATAGACGCTGCCTGACTTGATTGAGTTCCAACAGCATTTTGTGCATATCCTGTTCATAAGACTGCTGAGAAAGCTGGCTTAGATGTAGGATATTTAGCACCTGGGGTCAAAGACTTAGTCTTAGAAGCCAGAAGAAACATTTTTACCTAGACGGTGGTGAGTCTTGGAAATACTCTACCCAAGGGTTATGAAAGCTCCCCCTGCAGAGGTTATTCAGGGTGTTACGTACCCGTGACACGTGACAGTGGTGTACTTGTCACGTGACTGGTGTTGAAGCTATACTGGACTTGAGGTAATGGTCTTGTGATGGTGGAGTGATGTCATTTTCCCACCAGTAGAGGTCATGTGACAGGTTTTTTTTAAACAGGGTATAAAGGAGCACCCCTCCCTGTGAGGAGGGGCAGTTCGTGGCTGCCCCCATGTTGACTTCATGCCACTGCGTGATTTAATGTTATGACGCAGTTTAGTTGAAAGATGAAGTTTTATATAATGCCTAAAGTTTAAAAGGTCATTGCCAGCAGTTTCTTTATAACAGTGCTAGTTGAGAATCAGTGGAGAGTGAAGATCGGAGTTCGGGAGTTAAAAGATCGAGGAGAATCGATTTCGACGGTGCAACAGGTTCGACCTTGTTTGATCCTTATTCGGAAGGTATTTGTTGACTGTTCTCGTGTTAATCCCTGTGAAATAGCAGAAAGGATTGGGAACAGTTCTGTAAAGGAAAGGTCAGTGCCTTTAAGCCGTTTCATTTGTCCATCTACGTAAATTCTTGGTGGGAAAAGTTTGATTTGGGAACTGAAGCAACACAACGTGAAAGAGAATTTAAGTCATCTTAAAAAGTCTCTTCCTTAAATGGACTGTGAGCATTTTGAACTTTTGCAATACTACTTTGAAGAACTGTTTTTGCAACATCGCTTTAAGAACTGTTTAAGCTTCCTTGCTTTAAGAACTGTTTAAGCTGCCGCACAGCAGCTGATTTCCGGTTACGTTAGTGATTTGTTTACTTTTGGGGGGTTTGTTTTCAGTGTTTAATAAACGTGTTATTTGTTATAAAAACCCCTGCCTAACTCATGTATTTATTGTTGCTTGAATCCGTAACAAGGGAAAAGGTTGATAGATCTTTGGATATTAAGGGAATCAAGGAAATGGGATACAGTGATGGGAGTTTTCCCCACCTGATTTTCGCAAGCAAAGAATCAGCCAACAATTTGAAGTTACTGGGAAGTTGCTCGGATGGAAGTTTCTCAGAATTAAGCAACCGCTATTCTAAACATATGGCCACAGGTTTTGCATTGTTCAAAAAAAAACACACTAACAAAATTAAAATAAAATCAGGTAATTTACTGCTAAATAAAATGTATACTCGCTTTCAAATAATCCTAATAATGTCAGAAAAATCCTATTGATTCCTTTGATGGATTAACTATTCAGGCAAAATTTGTACATGCAAGAGATTCCGCAGATCCTGGAAATCTTGAGCAACATACATAAAATGTTAGAGGAACTCAGCAAGTCTACTGCTGATGAAGGGTCTTGGTCCCAAAACTTCCAGCTGCTTATTCCTCTCTGTAGATGATAACTGACTTGCTGAGTCGCTCCAGCATTGTGTATGTTACACACAATTAATGTTGCTTTCCTTTAAAAAAATTGTAACTTGATAAACCATTAAACCTTTGAACACAGCAAATTACTAAAAATTTTCAAGGCCAAAAAAAAGTAATTTTCAGTTGTCCTTTTTAAGAAATGTTAAAGCTTATAGAAAACTGTATGCCTCATCGAAACAAGGGAAATTCGACACTTGTTAAAAGGAAATAGAGAAACTGGACCGAAAAGGATAAAGGTTGATACTCATACTGTTGAATTTTATCAGCTACATTTTTTTTAAAGGGAAGGGCAAAGGAACAAGACAAGAGCTATTTATGGAGCAGATAACAAGTGACAGGAAGATATTTTGATATGCTGGAGTTTCCTGGCATTTTTTTAACTCAAATTGGAAATTATTAGAAACCTATTTCTTTGGAGCAGGTACATCAGCACAACGAGGCCAACAATTACATCATTAATTGATTGTGCTTCTTTTAACATTTGTTTTCTTAATTTTTTTCCACACACAAAAAATCTATCAGATAATTAATTCTGAGTTAACTATACACATCTTGTAAGCAACTTATGTTTTAAAATTTTAGATTGCTAAAAACTTAAAACAACTTTCAACCTTTGTTAGCAAAGTTTACATAAGCATTGAAACAGTGTACATACTCTGAAAAGTAATCCATAAATTGCTGTGGGTTCTCAGATGCCAGCAGAAGCTGTCGTTGGTGGGATTCCGATATGCAGTGACATTTAAAACCATTCTGAAATTCAACACAAATTATATCAGTGTACACAACATATTTTAGAAATATCACTAGCTATCTAACCTAACCCTCATTCTAATGAAGTTTCAGAGCAAAATATTAAAATAGATCATACATCTGTCAGGTTTTCTTTTGAAAGCATTCAACTCTCTGAAATAGTGGCTTGCAATATAGTCACACAAGGTCAATGGAGTTCTGAGGAGAAAATACAAGTCCCCGGTATCAACAATTATTCCCCGTTACTCAGTCCTTTCAAAACCAATATGAATTGTGTGATTCCCAAGTTGAAATATCTTCAGTCATTTGTTATCTTACAAAATGACAAACAAACCACGAGTCAATTGAGATGTGCAACCTATGTGAGATGCTCATATCATCCTTGATTTATGCTGCACTTTATTTGGATATGTGTGGTAGTGGGTTTACAGTGACAAAAATTTGCCTAACAATATTCTGCGATTGTTTTCCTATGTGGAAAGATCCATTAATTAATCACTATTAAATCAGTGTTTCATGTCACTGAGCATTTTACAGCATTTAACGTGTCACTTTACATTTATGCAGGTAAGTACTTCTCTATTCCTGCATTTACGCTTACAATTTGCCACAACATTCAAACTGGATTTTTGATTTAACAAAATCAAAACTGACTCCAGTTTTCAATGCAACACTAATTAAAATGCTGCCTGATCTTCTGAATATTTCTAGAATCCGTGGAAAGAAAAACAGAGTTAAGGCTCCAGTTCAAAGTTCCTTTATCAGAATTGGACAAGAAAGGAAACAAGTCCATTTATGTTACACAAAAGGTGAAGGAAGGATGATAAAGACAAAAAGGAATATCTCTAAAGACAAGATGAAAAAGAGAAACCACTGCCTGTGTAAAAGGTAAAAAAGATAGAGATGGAAATCTTGTCTAAAAAAAAGAGAAATTCACAAGTCAATATTCCTGGAAGTGACTGAATCGAACAGAAAATGCAAATCAAAAGAATCGGCAGGTGCTGGAAGTCTGAAATAGAAATAATAAATGTTTGAAAAACTTAACAAATCAGCCTATTTGGGAAAAGAATACAGAATTAACGTTTCAGTGGAAAAGCTCAGTGAAAATTAAAAGTGAGTTACTTTCCATAAAATAGCTAGACCCTCATCTGCTGTTTTTTGCCATTTTCTGGGTGTTAACATCTCAGAGGAACTGTCCTGGCCACAATAGATTGATGCAATCATGAAGAAGGTTCTACTTTGTTTGAAAATTTGATAAAACACTTGCAAATTTCTATAGGTGTATGGTGGAGAGCACTCCAATTGGTTGCATCACTGCCTGGGATGGAGGCTCCAATGCACAGAGCAACAAGAAGCTGCAAAGGCTTTAGGCTCAGCCAGTTCCTTTACAGGCACCCCACCCCCACCAAGGACATCTTCAAAAGGAAGTGACTCAAGAAGGCAGTAACGACCCTCAAAACCAGGACATGTTCTCTTCTCCTTACCAACAGATTTCTGAGCATTCCATGAACGTCGCTTTGCCCTATACTTCATAATTTATAATAGTTTTAAAAATTTTTGCACTGTACTGCTGCTGCAAAACAGCAAATGATAATAATCCCTAGTTTGATTCAATTAAGGTTCTGGTCAATGATAAACTATGCACCTTAACCCTTAACCCCCTTAACCCCAATATGTAGGGGTTGTGAATTTTGTGATAGAAATTACTTCGATTATCAAGGAAAGTGGCTGGTCTCTTGTAACATTGGTATTGGTTTATGATTGTCATATGTACTGAGGTACAATGAAAAGTTTGTTTTGCATATTGTTCCTACAGATCAGTTCAGATGGTCCTACTTAGCTCATGTGGCATGAGCATTAGTTGCCACTTATTACTCAAGTATTACTCGGGTCTTGTTGCATAGACAGCTTCAAATACCAGTCTCATCAAAACAAGTTAAAATTGCACTTGCAAAACAGAAAACAACATTCAAGCAATTATTGGGTGAGTGCTGAGCTGGATGAACAGCTCACTTAAGGAAAGTGAAGCATCTTCAATAACCTCACCTTTCCAGGGTAGTGATCACCACAGGGCCACTTTCTGGCTTGCCATGCAGGAGGACACTTGCATATGGCCTCTCCTATACTACTGTGCCCATAGCAATGTCTTCAAGTGGCATCCCTGTTTTTATTAACTATGCAACCGAGTGTCCAACAGTATGACTGGGTGGATAGTCTAGGCTCATCAGCCTTGGCTGGCAGCCAGCCTAGGAAAAGGACAACTCAGATTCCAAACCCAAGTGGATGGAACTCCTCAGCCTTGCCAGGCAGTCTATCTAGGAGAAAGAAATCTTGGATTCTCAACCTACAGCTTTGCAGCCACCGCAATCTTCACAGCTCACTGTGCCATTGTGGAACGCTCCCCGGCCTGAAGAGCAGAATGCGTCCACATGCACCAATCCTCACTATAAACCTATGCAGTGCAGGCAGGAAGAGAAGTCCTACAGTGATGAAGTTTTCCCCACCTGATTTTCGCAAGCAAAGAACCAGCCAACAATTTGAAGTTACTGGGAAGAAATTTGTGAAAACCACAATATTAAATAAATGCACCCAGAATTCCACTACTCAAATTTTGCTCCAATACATTAGAATTTTGTAAGCACAGTTCTGCATCTACTTAACAAGCTGTAAAAATGATACAAAATGTCCCATTATACTAGAGATACTTTTCAACTCTACCAAATGAAATTCCCCTTAACCTAAAAATACTTCTCTTCAACCATTGTGATTACCATCAAGAAATTATACCTCTAGCTGCAAATTGACTAGGTTGCTAACATTCTAAAATGCAGTCTCAAAGTAACAAAGCTTTGCTAAAAATTGCATTACTTAATTCAAGCAACAGAACTCTTAACAGGTTTGTTTCCAATATTAAAACTCACTTCATTATTATTTTCTTTTTTTCAAGTAATTCCTTTTCTGTTCAAGAAAGCTTTGACTCTTGCTGATGTTGGTTGCCCTCTGGTACACCAGAGAGCGAGAAAGTTTCTTCTGAGCTGGCAAACTTAGAACGAACAAAGGACAAACCAGCTCAGAGAATTTACAATCAAAGTCTGTGATAACCTTTCCAAACTCACAATATTTATGAAAATAATTAAGACAACAAAAAGCTGTTTTCTTGTGAAAGGATGCAGAGTAATTGTACTATTCTTTCATATTAGTCAGGGATTAAAAAGAATGCATCCTGGCCTTTTTGAGCTTAAAGTGAAAGGAGATAACAAACAAGCTTGCAGCAGCATTCCAATTACAGCATATGACCGCTTATATTTATCTCTGAAGTTAGCAGATACTCAATGTTAATTAAAACACACAATAGCTAAAACAAATATGAAAGAATATCAGAAGGATTTTTTTCTTATTAAAGAGGTGAACAAAAAAAAAGCACAAATCAATTTTTAAAAACTGCATCTGGATTAATCACATCATGTGTTTCCCCATTTAAGTCCGAAATCCTGGAGCAAAACAGACATGCAAGAGGAATAAAATAAAACAAAGCTCTGGAAAACAAAGCTCTCATCTTTGGAAGGAGTTGACATTTCATGACAATCATTGATGTACATATTAAAGGAGATGAAGCTGAAACTTGGAATCTTTTCTGCATTATCAATTCTTTTAAGCCTGACACCTCTTCTGGAACTTTGTGTGTTGCACTAAATTCCAGCATCTGTAGCTCTCACATCTCACTTTAATACTTCACTGCAAAGTTTCACCACGGTATGCTCACTTTGAAGAAAACTTTTCCCTCCTCTCTTCAATGCAAAGGATCTCAAGTCCAAACATCAACTGCTCATGCAGGGGTTCCCAACCTGGGATTCACGGACTCTCCAGTTAATGGTAATGCTTCATGGCATATTAGAAGGTTGGGAACCCCTGCTCTGCAGTTACAGCCTGAATGAGTTCCTCCCAGTTAGTTTTTTTTTGTTCCATTATTTCTGAACAATAGTGATCCACAGTAAAATGCTACATGCACCCAGTGCCTCTGCTAAAAGTTAACGGTAAAACTTTTTGATGAAAGTAAACTAAAAATATGAATTCACGGGCACAGGACAGACTGTAGATGCTGGAACTCTGCAGCACTGCATGTAATATGCTGGAGGAAGTCAGTGGATCAGACAGCATCTATGGAGGAAAATAAACAATTAAAATTTCAGGCCAAGACCTTTCTTCAGGACTGGAAAGAGGACAGAAGTCAGAAAAAAGAGTGGGGAGAGGGGAGGAATATGAGCTGGTAGGTGACAGGTGAATCTAGAAGGATGAAGGCAAGAAAGTGCGGGACGAGAGAAAAAGGAATGGATTGTGTATAAGATGATGAGAAGCGTTGATAGTCAGAGGCTTTTTCCCAGGGCTGAAATGGTTGTCACAAGAATACACAGGTTTAAGGTGCTGGGGAGTAGATACAGAGGAAATGTCAGGTGTAAGTTTTTTACTCAGAGAGTGGCGAGTGCATGGAATGCGTTGCTGGCAACAGTGGTGGAGGTGGATACGATAGGGTCTTTTAAGAGACTTTTGGATAGGTACATGGACCTTAGAAAAATAGAGGACTATCGGTAAGCCTAGTAATTTCTAAGGTAGGGACATATTCGGCACAACTTTGTGAGCCGAAGGGCTTGTATTGTGCTGTAGGTTTTCAATGTTTCTATGTTGATTTGAGAAGCTGGGAAGTGATTGGTGGAAGAGGCAAAGGGCTGCAGAAGGAATCAGAGTGGATGACTGACATAATCAAATACTGCACCCACTCCAAACATTCTCTCTTCCACCTTCTGCCATTGGGCAGAAGATACAAAAGCCTAAAAGCATGCACCAGCAGATTCAAGGATGGCTTCTAACCCACTGTTACAAGACTATTGAACAGTTCGATTAATTGGACTCCTGACCTCAGTCTATGTCGGTAAGACCTTGCAATTTATTGTCTATTGCATTTGAACTATAGCTCTAACACTTCATTGTTATTATTTTACCTTGTACTATCTCAATGCACTAATGGAGTAAGTTGATCTGACAACTGAAATGATTAAAAAAATAGCTATCCAACAATGAGTGGGAATACCACACAAATGATAGGAATGACACCCAGTGTAATCCTGTCTTAGTAATACTGGAGTTTAGGAAAATCTGTGAGCTTCTGGGGGATCAAAGGGCAAGACAAGATCACTAGACCTTGTGGAGAAAAACTTGGTGGTATCCAGCTGTTCAGCAATCTACTACTGCTTTCCATTGTCCTACTGGTCCACAATCCTTTATCTGAAATCCTTGGGGCCAGTTGCATTTCGGAATTCAGAATTTTTCGGATTTCAGAAAGTTGATAATTACACTGATAATTAACCTGTCTCCGTGCGGGTGGACTTTAGGACCCGGGGGAGCTCCGGGCCTACGCACATCCTCCCGTATACTTTAAATCATCTCTAGATTACTTATAATACCTATTACAATGTAAATGCCATGTAAATAGTTGTTATACTGTATTGTTTAGGGAATAATGACAAGAAAAAAAGTCTGTACATGCTCAAATGAGTGCTGGAGAGTGAACTTCCGTGTTTTTCAGATCTGCACTCTTTTACAAATACTATTACAGTTTATTTATACAGTAATATACTGATAAATTGAATAGTGGGTTAAGTATAGACCATAAATACACTAGTACATTTTATTCCCAACAAAAACATTGAATAAAACATAAAATTATACAGCTTCAAATGAACCGAATCATCATCATCCATTGTTAATGTTTTTCTAAGAACGTAGCACCTTACAAAGCTGTTTCATCAGCATTGTAAATTTGTTCAGGGCTAAGGTTTTCATCAGGTATTATCTTGGCAAATTCGTCAATGTAATTTTCAGCAGCTTCGTGATCAGCAAAAGCTTTTTCACCACAGAGTTTCAGATATTTTACACCGTGACACTTCTTAAATTTCTTAAATCTCTGACTATTGACACTCACCTTCAATGCTCAGTTCTTCATGGTATATTCTAGTTTGTTTCATGATCAACATGCCATTCAGCGGCAAATGTTCACTTCTTCGTTGTCTAACCCACTCAATCAACACACAGTCAAGATCTTCATTTTTTGCCATATGCAGTGTTTTCCCATTTTTCCATTAGTTTATGGTCATCACTATCACTATAAAACTTCAGTAACTTGTCTTTCTAACTTGTCGATCAAGCTTCTGCAATAACTCCACTTTCTGTGTTAATACTGATAGATGCTTCCTTCTCTTTTTCTCATTGTTACCCATAGGGGTATCTGCAGCTCTTTTTGACATTTTCACAGTGAAATTAAACACAAAGTCAACAGTGAACACAAAATAGCAGCGAACAGCAAATGCACATATAACCAGTATGAACTCTGAGCCACAACTGATGTACTGATGTACAGCGGCCTCTGCTAGTGCTGCCACGTCACACCTGACTGACGTCAGCTGTTGGTGCGCCAAACAAGCCTTGTTACGTGTCGCCCCACACGACACGAGAAAAACTTCGGTTTTCGGAGCTTTTCGGATTTCAGAATTTCGGATAAGGGATTGTGGACCTGTACTTCAATAAACTGTTATAAAGAAATTATCCATATAGTTGGAACATAAATCAAAGATTTTAACTGTACCTCATACAAAAAGCTGAAGAAACTCAGTAAACCAGCTGTATTTTGAGGCCCTCCAACGGTCGAGGTCAACCATGGATGTTGTGTCCTAGCAATCTATGAGATTCGCAAGCCAGGGCAGTATGATATGGAGAGCAAGCTGTTGCCCATTCAGCAGCCTAGCAGCCTCTCCCCTTCCATGCAGCTGATGAATCCAAAGGAACATCAGAGACTGTTAAGAGTTTTTTTTTGGGGGGGGCAGAAATGAACAGTCAACATTTTGGGCTAAGACCCTTCATCAAGCCCAATTTTTAAGAACTCCACCAGCATTTTGTGTGAGCTGCTCAAGCTTTCCAGCATCTACAGAATCTCTTGGGTCACCGTACCTCAGTACATGTGACAATATAAACCAATTACAATGTCAAAGTAAACTCGAAGTACATACAGTATAACTATACAAAATAATGACTGACAAACTAATGCACAAATTGTGCAAGTAAAACAAATATGGGACAACAATAAACCAATTCCAATTCCTCATAACTACAACACCCTGTGTAATACAGTGGATGGATTGGCTGCCTCTGATACCCTATGTGACAACAGTAAACCAACTCCTATTATTTATTACATCTATAAACTCACTGATGATCCAATCACTGTTGGCAGAATGTCAGATGGTGACAAGAGCATCAAGAGCGAGATATACCAGCTAATTGAGTAGTGTCGCAGCAACAACCTTGCAATCAATGTCAGTACGACCAAAGAACTGATTGTGGATCTCAGAAAGAGTAAGATGAGGGATCCGAAGTGGAGAGAGTGAGCAATTCTAGCCTCCTGGGTGTTAATATCTCTGAGAACTTAACAGGTCCCAACATACTGATGCAGCTATAAAGAAGGCCAGACAGCAACTATATTTCATCAGGAGTTTGGAGCTTTGGTATGCCACACAAAAACAGACAAATATCTGCATATGTGCCATGGAGAGCATTCTAACTGGTTCCACCACCATATGGCATGGGATGGGGCAACTGCACAGGATCGAAGCAAGCTGTAGAATTGTGAGTTTAGCCTACTCCATCATGGACACCAGCCTCCATTGTATCCAGGACATCTTCGAAAATCGGTGCCTCAAAAAGGCAGCGTCCATCATTAAAGACCCCCATCACCCAAGACATGCCCTCTTCTCATTATTACCGTTGGGAAGGAGATACAGAAGCCTGAAGGCACAAACTCAGCGATTCAGGAACAGCTTCTTCCCCTCTGCCATCCGATTCCTAAATGGACATGGAACCTATGAACACGAACTCACCATTTTTTAATTTTTTTGTGCGTGGATTATATATGATAGTAATTCACATTTCTTGTATTATTATGCATAACATTGTACCGCTGACGCAAAGTTAACAAATTTCACGACATATGCCGGTGACATTAAAATGTCACACACAAAATACTGATAGAAACACAGCAGCCTAGCCTGCTGTGTTCTACAAACATTTGGTGTGTGTTGTTTGAATTTCCAGTATCTGCAGATTTCCTCGGGATATTAAAAAATATTCAGATTCAAATAACACTGGAGAAATTAAAAACACAAGATTTTACAGACGCTGGCAATCGAGAGTAACACAAATGCTGGAGGATCTCGGCAGGTCAGGCAGCTGCTACAGAAAGGAAGAAAGGACCAGCTCCTTAATCAGGACTGCAGGGATCGACCGCCTCCGATCCCGCGCAGTGCTTCCGTGAGAGCCGCTTCTCCTCCTCGGCCGCCTGGTTTTGTGTAAAACTCACCTCGTCCCGGCACTGCTTTTGACACATTTGGCAATACCAGCGCAGCTTTTGCAGCCCCTTGGATTTGATGCGGTTGGCGATTGCCTTGGGTGTGAGGAACTCGGCCTTGCCCATCCTGTCCGCTTCGATGACACCACCGGCTGGGCTGGTACACACTTTGACTGCTACGTCACCACACAGACGCAGAAACCCGGTGACGCTAGCTATTCATGCCAACAAATGTGTTTACGTCACCACGTTTCTCCTCCTAAAGTCTCCGAGACAGACACCTTTACAAATGACACACATTCAGGATTCGCTCCCTTCCCCCAATGTTATATCTTCACATCAAGAAAAAACCCTAACAAGTTAACCTTGGCGATGAGAGAAAGAACATTGCTGAGAGGGGGCTAAAGCTGTTTGGTCGCGTTTCTGGGAGTTGTAGTTGACACCTAATTCAATTGAAGCGCAACAGAATGTGCGGACACTACAATTCCCGGAGGGCATTGCGGCGAGGACGGGTGCCGGGACGTGGGAACGGTGTACGACGCAGGCGCGTTTGCTGCGGGCTGACCTTCAGCGGTGGCGGATTCACCATGTTCACCAGAACAGGCGTCCTGGTTTTTGTGCCCCAATGGTAAATTGCACAAGGCTAGCTCGGTCTGTCCGTGCAAATCGTCGCGTTTTCCATCTCTCTCTTTGCTTCTAAATGGTGTGCTGCTGTGTGTTCATTTTAATTGTGAAGTTAGCTGACCGCAGGCAGGGTGAATCGGGTAACTAGGCCTGTGAGGAAGGATGGTGGAATAGGAGGTCTGCTTGCTGTTTAAGCTCGTTTACTTCAATTTTCCACTCAGATTTTGTTTGCTGCAATCTCCCTTTCCAGTCTTGACTGGGAAGGTCTTCCTTAGGATGTATCTGGTTTCCAAAGAAAAGGTAAATAAATATGAAAAGCATCAAAATTAAGTAGTGTTCAGCATATCTGGCGGTGTCTGAAGGAAGAAAGACCTTTTATCTGGGACTCTAATCAATTTATTATGTATTGAGAGAAGGAAAAGCCGATATAGCATTTTAAATTATGAGGGGCATAGATAGAGTTCCTATTCCTCAAGATGGAAATGGTCCGATATAAGAGGGCATAGGTTTAAGGTGAAAGGAGGGAAATTTATTTCCAGGACAAGTTTTTTTTTCACAGTGTGGTAGGTGACTGGGCCCTGCTGCCAGGTCAGAGCAGCTATGATGATGTTTATTTATTAGATAGGCACGTAGATAAATAGGGGTTGAAGGGATATAGCTCATGTGCAGGCATAGGGTGAGTCTAAATTGGTTAGCCCAGACATATCAGAAAGGCAGTGTCCATTATTAAGGACCTCCAGCACCCAGAACATGCCCATTTCTCACTGTTACCATCAGGTAGGAGGTACAGAAGCCTGAAGGGACATACTAAGCGATTCAGGAACAGCTTCTTCCCCTCTACCATCCGAATCCTAAATGGACATTGAAGCTTTGGAAGCTACCTCACTTTTTTTTAATATACAGTATCTGTTTTTTGCATGTTTTTTTAAATATTCAATTTCATAATTGATTTACTTGTTTATTTATTATTATGTTTTATTTATTTTTTCTCTCTTTGCTAGATTATGTATTGTCATGTACTACTGCTGCTAAGTTAACAAATTTCTCATCACATGCTGGTAATAATAAACCTGCTTCTGATTCTTATTTTGATATGGGCCAAAGGGTTTGTTCCCATCTTATAATATTTTGCATTCTGTTCTTAGAGTTAAGTAGAGTAATATGGGGTTAAGTTGCAAGAACAATCAATGGCCAAAACTCTTAACCAATCAGTGGGCATGAATTCAGATCCCATCGTGAAAGTAGGGGCATTTAAATTCAAGTAATTCAATAAATAAAGAACTGAAAGTGTGTATCAATAATGGTAACTACAAAGCATCTGAATTGCTCTTCAGAGAAAGCAACCTGTTGCCCATACCTAGTGTGGAAATTACACAAGTGGTTGAATTATAATTGTCTTCTCAAATGGCCAGGAAACTTCTACATGCAGGGCAATTTGGGAGATTCAAGAAATCTTGATTGGATAAATAAAATGAACATCAGTATATACTATTAGTTAGACTGCATATGTCTTCATCTTAAAGCAGTTCTGCAGAGATCTTTGCTTCATTTGGGTTGCAGATGTAAGCTCTCAAATTTTTTTAAATCCACTAATTTGATGCAAAATATTGAGGTAAGTGCAATTATAGATAAAACTAGGTGTTATTTTGCAATTCTGCTAGTAGAGAATAATTAGCCAAAATATAACTTTGAAATTGTGTAACAGAAATCATTTACTTTTTTGGGAAAAAAATTCAGACCAGCAGAACAGGCCACTTGAGTAATACTTATTTCTTAGAGTAACTCTTAAGAGTTGAAAGACTAAGAGCTTGGATGAGAGATCAGGTGGAATGCTTTCTCTGTCAGATGGTATAAACCACAATGATCTTCTGTGCTGTAAAATTTTGTGCATGTAGAAGTAGGTCACTGATGGATCCTTTGTTGCATTTGTTATTTTTAACAAAAAAAATCATTCAATATCATTGCAAAAATTGAAAATGTGTCGGAGATCTGCTTTAAAATTGGATAATAGATGACTAACAGTAATTGTTCTCAACAATGATAATGTTTTCACTTTGAAGATCAGTAATAGATATTGGGTGTAAGAGTTCTCGTTTACATGCTTTTTCTGTTGAGACTAAAGATTGCAGTTGAAAAGAAAGTTACTGCAAATATGTTTGGTTGAAAATACTTCGTACTTCAATGTGCACATACTTGTTTTAAAATATCCAAAGAAGCAACTGTCTATCTGGTCAATTTCATATGTAGATGATGGATTACCAGTAGCCTGGGCTGCTCACCGTGGACTCTTAATCCCTTTGTTTCCACCACCATCAGGAAGGTTTGCAGGGGGTGGGGGGGGGCTTCATTTCTTTCTTGAACAGAGGCCTAACTGCTTCCCTTACTTCTGTGCACTCATTTGATTATCAAACTCATCCTCACACTTCGCTACTTCTCCTTTGACTTAACACTCACTTTCTTCAGGTGAAAAGTTGCTACAGCAGTCCCTTGGGTCTTAACAATGCCTGCTGCCTTATTGGAGTCCTTGCTCCAGATTTTTTTGGGCCCACTCTTTCAATTCTTTCTCCATTACACTGGGCATTTGCATTGGTGGTATATCCTGCACCCAGAAAGAACACAAAAAAAGATTACTTTTGCTGCCAATTTCCATCCTGTTCTCATGTTTCTGTTATCCATCTCTGACACTTTTCTTTCCCGTTCTATATCTTTATCTCAGGACTAGATAGAAACATAATTTACAAGCCCATAAACTTCCCCAACTAGCTAGACTGAACAACTTCTCAACAATGCTTCTGTAAGTTTTTTAGTCACTTCTTTGTCACTATTGTTCCATTGAGGCACTTCACAACCTTCTGCCATGAACATCGAATATTTCTACTAAACTTAAACTGCTCACTCATCATTGCCTGTTATTCTCCTGATGACCATTTATTGCCGCCATTTGTAATGCTAGTAGTCAGTATCCATGCTCCTTACCAATCTCTGTATGAACTGTTGTCTTGCACCACACCACCACTGCAAACTTAATGTCCTTACAGCTTTCCCGGAATTCTTCCTCAGTTCTGAGGGAATATTCCTGACTCAGAGCATTAACTGTTTTCTCTTTCCACAGAGCTGCTTGACAGAATGAATTCTTCCAGCACAGATGTCTCCTCATGTAACTTGCATTTTATACAAAATATACCTATGTCATAATCAATACATTACAGCGCCATTAAACATTATGCCTCTTATTTTACATGGAGGCAACTTTTTTATTGCATCCTCAAAGTCAGGATTGCCAGCAGATAAATTGCTTTCTGTTGGCCTTTTGCTAGATTTTTCAGGTATAAACATGGATCTTTTAGATCTCAATGATCCCCATGAGCACAAGACCAGTTAATGTTATTGCAAAATTACCCTCTTTATCTTACTACAAATACACATATAACTCCAGGCTTGAATGTTTTATTTTAAGTTTTATGCTAATATCTATTCTGTTATGTTACAGGGGTCAAGTCCGAAACATGGCAACTCTGAAGGATAGTAAGTATCATATTTTTCTATGACGGAATATTGCTTTACTAATGATTTGTAAGATGCAGGTGTACATCGGAGTAATATACTTGAGCTTTCAAAGATTTTAAGATTCCTGAAATGTAATGCTTAAAGGTTTCTGCATTGACACCTTGCTTGATGAGCAATGTAACTGGTAAAGTTGGGTGTCAGATTGGAATTTCATACTGAGCGAGATCATGTTGTTGAAAAGGCAAACTTTGTTAAGTAAAAATCTGAAATACAACAGATAACAACATTGGTGATCGAATCAGTTAATATTTCAACAGAGAAGGAATCACTTGATACTTCAGGTTGCTGATCTTCCTTCTGAACTGAAGGTATTAAGTTGCTTTCCCTATTTTTCACCACTTTCTGTCACCTTTCATATCTCCAGCATCCAGGATCATCTTGGTTCTAAAATGATATAAGCATTACTCATGAATCTTGGACATGTAAATTGTGGCTTCAGTATATCTCACTGGACAGCGTGGTAGCGTAGGATTAGAGTAAAGCTTTATAGTGCCAGCGATCCTGATTGGGGTTCAATTCTCACCGGTGTTTGTGCATTCTCCCCATGACCATATGGGTTTCCTTTGGGTGCTCAGGTTTCCTCCCACATTCCAAAGATATTCAGGTTAGGGTTATTAAATTGCGGCCATGCTATGTTGGCACTGGAAGCATGGTGACACTTGTGGGCTGTGCCCAGCAAAATCCTCGGACTATCGGTCTAAGGATTGTGCTGGAGGCAGCCCACAGGTGTTGTCATTTGTTAGTCATTGACGCAAATGGCACACTTCACTGTATATTTTGATCCACGTGTGACAAATACATTTATCTTTTATCTTTATCTGCAATCTTTAAGCTTTACAATACGGTTAAAGATATTAATGACATGGTTGGCTCTCTTCTAATAAATTTTACCAAAAATAAATGAACATACCTTACATTCAAAACAAATATTTTGTATTGGGACGTGAATGAGGTTATTTTCTATTTTTAAAAAGAATGTAGGTTTCTGGTATATCAGTGGTATACTGCATACTTTTCTTTACAAAAGCATAATCTGATTGCAAATCTCAAATTTGCTCAGTTTAAATATATTTTCACTGCAGTCTAGTTGTGTAGTTTTGTGAGTAAGACAAAAGAAATTTCTGGCAAAATTTCATTAAAAAAGCTATTACAGTTAATAATGCATAGTAGTCTCAATATAAAAACTATCTGGTAATATATTTGTCTGTTTTCAGTTACCAGGCGCTTGAAGTCTATCAAGAATATCCAAAAGATCACCCAGTCCATGAAAATGGTGGCTGCAGCAAAATATGCAAGAGCTGAGAGGGAACTGAAGCCAGCAAGAGTTTATGGAACAGGAGCTCTTGGTATGATAACTGCAGCATGTAATTTCACTTTTGAGTTGTGGAAGAGATTGTCTTCAGAGTCATAGACTTAACCTCTGTGGCAGATAACATTCAGCTGAATATTTTTTGCAGAATTGCCATGTATGTAGTATTTTGAGGGGCAGGAGACAAGCACAAATCTGTGGTCTTATTCACTGCAAGCTTTTTCCACTGAGGTTGAGTGAGACTAGAACTGAATGCCATAGGTTTAGGGTGAAAGGTGAAATGTTTAAGGGGAACCTGAGGAAGAACTTCTTTGCTCAGGGTGGTACAAGTGTGGAACAAGCTGCAAGCTGAAGTGGTGGATGTGGGTTCGGTTGCAATATTTGAGAGAATTTTAGATTAGTACATGGATGGGAGTGGTATGGAGTGCTATGTCCAGGTGCAGGTCAATAGGACTAGTCAGAATAACAATTTGGCATGGACTAGATGAGCCAAAAGGCCCCTTTCTGTGCTGCTGTGCTCCTTGATTCTATGAACATAAAAGCAGCAAACCCAAAATGCTGGAGGAACTCAGCACATTGACAAGATCTATGGAGATGAATAAATGGTCAACTTTTTCAGGCTGGGGCTCTTCATTAGAGCTGGAAGGAAAGGGAGAAGAATCCAGATTCTATTATGCCTTTTTGCTGTCAGAACTAAAATAAATTGGTTTGCTAATGCAACACCTTAAAGAATTTCATTAATTTGAAAGCGACTATTAACTTCTCATTAGTCCAATAGGAAAGGGGTAGATTATATAAGTGGATAATTATAGGCCATTCTATGGTTATGACAGGTTTTCTTTACTGAGAGCTGTTCACAACTCAGACAGTTCACATTGGAAATCCAGTTGCCTGGCAATATATTTAAACAAAAACATGGACAAGCCAAGGCCAAAACGAAGTTAAACTGGAGTGTCCAACTCAACTATTAAGACATTGCTACAAATTGAATTTCCACATGGCAGAAGGTGCATGCAGCAGCTGGCAAATCCATCCCCCAAGTCTCCTAAATTGTTGTTCATGTGTATCAGCTGTATAAAACAGGTGATTATAACTTGGGCAGCTCCTGTAAACAGTGACTCGTAATACAAATGAAGTTCTTTTGCTGCACAATCCAGTCTGCATCATTTGGGAGATTCTCACTGCCTTTTTTGTGATTTCTAGCACATTTTGTGCTCCAGGTATGTTATATAATAATATTATATAATGGATCTGAATAAAGCAGAGATATCAAGCATGCCAGCACAATCAGGAAACTAGCAGTCAAATGGGCAAAGATGTTTTGGATAATAGTTCCATTCATTTAAAACTTTCTCTCAAACCTACTCATGTTAAGTTCAGTCAAGAGTATTGTCATTGCTCTCCATGCCTTTGTGGCAAGTCAGCCAGCAACCTTAGCATTTGTCTGTTTTTTATGAGGCCATTACTCACTCAACGCTTAACCCAGCACAGATGAAAAGCTTGCAAGGAGCCGGCTGGATTTGTACCTAGGACCACTCACCTCGAAGTCCGGTGTGAGTGTGAGTGGGATCCATGTCACAGAAAGCAAGCAGGAAAGGATTCTGCTGCTGAGAGTAAACAAAGCACTTGGGCAGCAATGTGAGATGCACATATGATTGAATGGATTGTTATCTAGTAGGATGTGGCTATAACATAGGCAATGCCTACTGTTCATCCTTAATTGCCCTTGAGAAGGATGTGGTGACAGCTGAATGGGTTGCTCAGCTATTTCAGAGGGAACTAAATATCAACCACATAAAGGCTGGGTAGGAAAGCTAACAGATTTCCACCTATAAGAGCATCATTAAGAAGTGTAGTATTCCATTGCCATTCCATTGGGAGTAGAGTCATTGTAAGTGGTTTGCCAGTTATTTAAGGACATTCAGAGCATTGAAACTGATGATCAAACAAAGTTCTCCTGGCTGGATTTTTTTAAAATTTAATTATGTGTCTCAGTCTTGGTAAGCTAATCCCCGCAAGCATTGAGAGATTTTTTTTGTGGCATGTATGTGCATCTTGAGAAATACCTTGTAGCTGTGCATGCTTGCTATTTCTCTTACTACAAGACTTGAAACTGGAGTCTATGGCTGGTAGGTCCTCAGCTTACCCAATGTCTTTTTTTTTCCCATTATAGAGCAATTTATAGGATCTTACTGGCTTGCAAGCTTGATGATTTAAATAATTGATCTTATCACCAGAAGCAACTTACAACTGTTTTTATACAGCACTGCATAGATGCAACCTTTTAACACTGGCTCTATTTCTCCCAAGCTCTGTATGAGAAAGCAGAAATTCAACCTCCTGAAAACCAAGCCAGACACCTGATTATTGGAGTATCCTCTGACCGTGGTCTATGTGGTGGGATCCACAGTAATGTTGCTAAAAGCATAAGGAATCAAATACAGGAATTGACTTCTGCAGGTAAAGAGATCAAGGTGGCTACTATTGGGGACAAGCTAAGAGCACTGCTGTATAGGTAAGTATATCGTGGCTTTGAAAATACATCCTTAAAAAATATGAAGTTGGTAGTGTTTTAGCTAAAAGCACATTATGCTGGTCTTTTGGTATAAATGTTTATTAAATTTGATTTCAGTGTTATTTTAGTAGAGATATTAGTTTGTCATCCTAAGTGCTTTACTGTACTCTTTAACAAAGTAATAAAATGTGAATAGTTTAAATACTTATTTTCCAGAGTATCACTTTAAGACCTGTGTTGGGTTTCTTTGATTTCTGCCCTGATATACAGTGCAGAAACAGGATCTTCAGCCCAACTGATTGATGGCAATCAAGGTGCCAACCTGAGCTAGACCTATTTGTCTGCATTTGGCCCATGCAAGTTCCTGTGTTGGACAGATATTACTTGTTGGATCGATATTCAGTACATTACGCTCCCCAAATTTAAACTGAAGATTGAGTATTCATATTTTCAGAGTGAAGAATTGGGGCGATCTTTAAGATTTCTTACAAAACATTAATTATATATCTGAATGGGCATTGTCGTTATTGAAACAAACAAGGACTACCTGTAAAATAATTTTGAGTTAATTTACTCTTTTTTGTAAGGTACAGTTTCACTGATAGTGGTAACAATCTTCAATTACAGTAGGCTAAAGATTTATATAAGTTGTAAAACCAAATTCAAAAAGTATTGAGTAGTTAGCATATAATTGTATGAGCTGCCAGACTTCTAACTTTCCCATCCACCTGGCTTCACCTATTACCTTCCAGCTCATCCTCCTTTCTCTCCCTCCACCTTTTCATTCTGCTGTCTGCTTCCTTCCTTTCCAGTTCTGAAGAAAGGTCTTGGCCCGAATCATTAACTGTTTATTAATTTCCATAGATACTGTCTGACCTGTTGAGTTCTGTGTGTGTATGACCTGGATTTTGTTTTAAATTGCAGAAATTATGGAGATAACCTCCTGTTGATGTTTAAGGAAGTGGGCCGGAAACCACCAACATTTGGTGATGCTTCATTCATTGCTACTGAGCTCCTCAACTCAGGCTTTGAGTTTGATAAAGGCTCTATTATTTTCAACAGATTTAAGTAAGTTTCTCAGAGTGAATGTATAAATGCTATTTTTAAATTTCTGCCTCAAAACCTGTACCTTGCTTGTAGAACAGTACAGAACAGAGGCAGGCCATTTGGCCCACAATGTTTTGCCAAACTAGCTATAAAGCAAGTCAAAAACAACCAGACATTAATCCTCCTACCTACACCATGTTCATATCCCTCCATCTTCCTTACCTCCATGCTAAGCTTCTACTAACATATTTGCCTCCACCTCCGTATCAGGTAGCGCATTCCAGACATCTACAACACGGAGTAAAAGAACTTGTCCCTCATATCCCCCTCGAACCTATCCCCTCTCACCTTCTATGGATGCCTTCTGGTATTAGGTATTTCAATCCAGGGAAACAGATACTCCCTGTCCTCTCTATCTATGTTTCATAATCTTGTAGACCTCTAGCAGTAGTAGCACTGCCTCAACATCTATCATCAAAGATCCCCACCTCTCTAGACATACAAACTACTCTCATTTTTCCATCCCCATCCTTCCTTCTAATAGGAACATGCCTTTCCTATACTCTGTGCCATTGATCTTTAAACACCCTCCTCATGTCTAATGTGGACTTGCCAGAGAAAAGTTGTTCCCAATTAAAACTTATTGGTTCCTGCCTAATGCTTGCATAATTTGCCCTACTCCAATTTAAAACTCTTCTCACGAGGACCATGTTATAACCCTTGTTATAGCTATCCTGAAAGTTAAGGAGTTGTGGTCATTGTTGCTTAACTGTTCGTCCACTGAAAGGTCAGTCATCTGGCCAGGCTCATTACCCAACACCAGGTCCAGTATGGCTCCTCCTCTCATTCGACTGTCCATACAGTATTTTGATTTAAGAGATGTTCCAGAATACACTTAACAAAATCATGTTTTTATTTTTTAATTCTCCCTGCATTCTCATCAACCTCCTTACTTTCTGCCATTCACCTACACACTAAGAAAGTCCCAGTTTATATTAGGGAAGTTGAAGTGCCCCCATGACAACAGCCCTATTATTTTTGCACATTTCCTTAATCTGATTGCATGTGTCTCAAATGTCCCCGTGGCTCTGTAGTACAGTCCCCTCAGTGTGATCGCACCTTTCTTGTTACTGAGTTCCACCCATATGGATTCTGACCCTTACATTGTCTCTCCAAAATGTAGCTGTGATATTATCTCTAATTACTAGTGTAACCTTACCACCATCTCCTACCTTTTCTAAAACTTCTAAGACCAGAGCCTTAGAATAAAGGGGTGTCCTTTTAGAATAGAGATGAGGAATTTCTTTAGCCAGTGAGCAGTGAATCTGTGGAATTCCTTGCCACAGGCAGCTGTGGAGGCCAAGTCTTTATGTATACTTAAGGCAGAGGTTGATAGATTCTTGATTGATCAGGGCATGAAGGGATATGGGGGCAGCAGGAGGGAAAGCCAGGAGTTTGGGGCTGAGAAAAAAAATGGATCAGTCATGAAGAAATGTCAGTAGAGACTTGATGGGTCAAATGGCCTAATTCTGCTCCTGTATCATATGGCCTAATGGAAAACCTGGTGCATTAATCACCCATTCCTGCCCCTCTCTCAACTAAGTTTCAGACTGTGTTTGTGAAATTTCACTTCATTGTAACTCAATGCAGGTATCCAATTAGCCTCATAATTGTTACCAGAGCTCTCCGAGGACTTGCCTTGCTGATAATATTTGCAGGCACATGGCTTGCTTCAATTATATTCAAGAAAAATTCTAACTCACTGTCTCCTTCAGCATCTGAGCAATGGGATAATTGGTTTATTATTGTTACAGTGAAAATCATTTGTTTTTGCATGCTAGCCATTCAGATCCTTTCACAAGTAGAAGGGAAAAGCAATAACAGAAACTAGTGCATTCCAGTCCTGATGAAAGGTCTTGGCTCGAAATATGGACTGTTTACTCTTCCATAGATGCTGCCTGGCCAGCTGAGTTCCTTCATTTTATGTGTGTCACTCTAGACTTCCAGCATCCACAGAATCTCATGTTTGTGGAACAGAAACTGATGTTACAGCGAAAGTGCAGTGCAGGCATGACAAAGTAGGTTGTGAGGTCAAGAATCAATCTTATATATGGGGTCCACCATACTGTACAAAGTGTCTGAATGTAAAACAAAAAACATTCAGCTCTAACGAGAAAGCATTAACATGAAAGCAACATGAGGTTACTCATTCTTATGTACTATTCAAAACTGACTTGTAAGACAGACTATGGTGCTGAACTTGGCCATTGAAGAACCTTTACTTGCTTTCAGGAACAGGCAATGTCAATGCACTTAGCTAAGCAATCCTCTAAAGATTGCCCATTATTCTTACCTTGAATATTGTCACGATTTAATTATTTTATTTTTAGATCTGTGATTGCATACAGGACTGAAGCGCAGCCAGTGTTCTCCTTCGACACTCTGTCAGGTTCTGGTGAGTAAATGTGCTGCCTACAAAATAATTAAATGAATTTACTATTACAAGTTTATAAAAAAAAAAATAATTGAAGCGGAGAGAAGAGGCATGATATCTCAATTTGTACTGCATTAAAAAGTCATAGAGTATAGAACATTATTGCATGGAACGGTCCCCACAATATAGGATCTTTTAACTTACTCTAAGCTCAGTCTAACCCTTCTCTCCATTTTTCTATTATCATGTGCCTTTCTAACAGTTTATGTGTATTTGCCTCTTCTACTTCCCCTGGCAGGGCATTCCACACACCCACCACTCTGTTAACCATGACATCCCCCATACCTTAAGAAATTACGTCCACTCGTATTAGCAATTTTCATCCTGGCAAAAGGTCTCTAGCTATCCACTTGATCTATGCCTAGCCATTTGAGTTTCATATCTATTACTTTGGCGCAGATTCTGTTGACAAAGCATGTACCATTCTTCCTGTTTAAATTTCAAACTGTTCAGGTCCTGTGTCTCCCATTCTGAATGATTTGTGCTGTGTGACTCAGTTTACAGTGAGTAGGTACACATTTATTCCTTTGATTGGTGGAGGCTGACAGTGTGATACCCATAACACGGTCTGTTCATAGGAGTTCTAGAATCGTTGAGTATTGGAAGAATCGGTAAATACAGGTTTCCCCCGCTATCTGAAGGTATAACACTCCTATGAAACTGTTTGTAAGCAGAAACGTCGTAAAGCGAAGAAGCAATTACCAATAATTTATATGGAAAAGGTTTTGAGCATTCCCAGACCCAAAAAATAACCTACCAAATCATAACAAATAACACACGAAACCTAAAATAACACGAACATATAGTAAAAGCAGGAATGATATGATAATTATACAGCCTATATAAAGTAGAAATATTGTATGTATGGTGTAGTTTCACTTATCAAATTTGGGAAGACAGCGAGCCAAAATCGATATGGAGAAAAAAAATCGGCATGTACATGTGTGCGCTCGTATATGCATGCGCACACAACTGTCTGCACAAGGCTTCACGGTCATGCTAGTCTTTTCAGGGTAAACACAAATAAAGTGGGCGTCTTTTTTCATAAAAGCGAAAATTCTCTATGGTTAGCGAAAACAGGTACTAATATAGGTCTTTCGTAACCGTGAGTTGTCATAAAGTGAATGTTCGAAAAACAGGGGCCACCTGTATCTATTAGGCCCCTCATTGGGTAATTGATAATATGTTGGAAATCGTAATCTTTTCTGATCCTGTGTACTAAGTTGAGATCCCATTAAAAATTGTTGGAATACTGGGTTATCATCTAGGCCCAAGGAAGCATAGGTTATAAGCTATTAAGAGAGCTAGTCACTCTTTCATGAATCTTCCATGCACCAAGTTTCTTGATGCCAAATGTAAGATGCAGTTCTTTTGAATATCTTTCACAATTTAGAGAAAGTTTACTTTTTATGATAAATAGTGACCTGTTCATTTGGCAATTATTTCCTTTAAATTTATTAATTTTTAATTATGTATGTTTATGCATAGTGGAACTGATTGTTGAATTTCATAATAAAAAGTATTTACAAGAATTAACTATATAATGCCTTTTTATTCTTACATTTATAGCAGTGCATTTCATGTTAAATTACATTATTTAAATCAATAGCAATGTGTCCCCCTGAAGTGGTACATTACTACAACAAATGAGGGGCTTCCTCACCCAGCCCAGCCATGACAAACACATGATCATAAAGCCTAAATGTGTTTAATTATACTTAAATTTTGTGTGTTGGGATCCATGAGAGATATATTACACAATGTGGAATATGATGGAAATTTTTTCAGATTATGGAGTGTTATTTTACTTGTACGCAGTGGAAATAACCTGGCTATTAACTATATTTTAATTACATTTCTAGAGAACATGAGTGTTTATGATGACATTGATGCTGACGTTCTGCGGAACTACCAAGAGTTCTCTCTGGTGAACATCATTTACTTCGGGTTAAAGGAGTCCACTACAAGTGAGCAGAGTGCCAGGATGACTGCCATGGATAGTGCCAGCAAGAATGCCGGTATGAAAGTTGCATCAATTTAGATGGTTTAGTTTAACATACTTATCTACTGAAAAGATGAGCTGTTATGGCAAATGAAGATTCACATTCCGGGTACCTGGTGTGCAGCAAATTAACCGTTCTGGACAGGTGACATAAGGAGCATTACAATTCATCCTGAGGTTCCTGGATTTAAAAAGAAGAAACAAGCTGTCCTTTTTGATTCAGTAATTTGTGAACATTCTGAGAGGGCATGGGTTAGGGCGGACCATGATTGACTAGTGATTTGTGCAGTCTGAATGCCTGCATGACCTTTGTATGACACAAAAAAGCAGGCAGAGCCAACACAGACATATCCAAGAAAAAAAAAATCTGTACCTTCAGAAGCATTGAAAGTTAATTCTGGTGAAGAGGGAGAGTATCTTTCTGACCTTGCCGTGTTCATACTGCTTTGTGACAAGAAAGACTTGGATCTCCTCAGTAGAATGGAGTTTCTGAAGAAGTAGGTTGGAGGATGATTCTAGTCTTGCATCTCATGGTGGTTTGGATTGCTTTTCTTTTGTTCCACATGTTGACTGTGTTGTGTTAAGGTAGATATTCATTTTGTTTCTAAACTTTTCTAAATTGTGTATTTAAATTTGAGAAGTCCAATATAAGTCCAAAATATTCCTGTACTACTTATTCTCATTGGGCATCTCTAACTGTGCCCAATCATTGCTGTCCAATGCAATCCTGCATCCAAGTTCAGCATTGCATTCATTCTTTAACACCAGAGTGCCGTGGTAGCGTAGCAGTTAGTGCGACGCTATTACAGCTCAGGACATCAGAGTTTCAAGTTCAATCCCAGCATTCTTGGTAAGGAGTCTGTATATCCTCTCCATGGAATGCATGGGTTTTCTCTGGAAGCTCCGGTTTCCTCCCACAGTCCAAAGATGTACCGATAGGTTAATTGATCATTGTAAGTTCTGTGATTAGGTTGGGTTTAATCAGAGGTTGCTGGGTATCACAGCTTGAAGGGCCAGAAGGGCCTATTCAATGCTGTAGCTCTAAATAAATATGTATGATGTTATATTTCAAAATAGGCTGGTTCAACTGTCAAAACTCTGGTACCCTGGGTTATATCTTTGAAGATTGTTATCCCTTGACCCCACCTTACTCTACAATTACTCCTCTCCTCCCTGTCCCCTCCACATGCTTTGCCTCTGTAATTCTGAGTAGAGGAGAGGTACTTGTCACCAGGATGGGAAACTTGGAGGAATGAAAAGCCATCTATTCAACTCTTAGAACCCTTGCGCTTTTAATCTGCCTCACCGCCTTCACGCAGTAGTTTAATCTGGCATTTTATCTATCTCCTTGTCCTGCAGCTTGGATGAGATGTGTTTGCAAATGATCATTTGTCTCAAATGTTGACTTTCCAGAGAGGGGTAATGTTTGAACAGATTTAATGTGAAAGCAAATAGTTTCAAGTAACTTGTCACTGTTGGTTGATAAGTGTTTTTTTTAATATAAAATGCAGAATATAAGGCAGCATGTAACAGTTTGTGCATTGCTATACGTGCCAGCAATCACCAATCAGGGTTCAAGTTCATGCTAATGTTTGTAAGTTTGAACAGTCAGCCCATGATCCCATGAGTTTCTACCATATTCTAAAGTGTACATTTAGAGTTAGTAAGTTGTATGCATACTGTGTTGTCAATGGAAGTATGACAACATTCGTGGACTACCTGCACAATCCTCCCTGATTTGATTTGACATCAATGATACATTTCACTGTATGTTTCAATGTACATGTGATAAAGTTAATCTTTTAATTTTATCTTTGAATATTATTTATTGTAAAAAAAAAGCAGAGTTCCAAATGTTGGATAATGAATTGATAAAGGGATAAAGGAAATAATGTGACCTATTATATTCTTTATTTTAGCTGAAATCATTGACAAGCTAACATTGACATACAACCGCACTCGCCAGGCTGTCATTACCAAGGAACTTATTGAGATTATCTCTGGTGCTGCTGCTCTGTAAGTATTGTGCTGAACATGGTTGTGAATTATTGTATAGTGGAAAAAAATAATAAACTAAAGAACCAAGAAGAAATATATACTGAAAAATCAAATCAAGGCTGTAGGTCAAATCTAGATCCTAGAATGTAAAGGTTTTATTTCAGAATAATTAAATTAAATTTTAGGCCACGAACTTTGTTAGACCTTGATTGTCTTAAATACCTCAGGCCTTGCAAAATAATTATTGTCGTATAAGTCAGATAGTCGTAGCCACTTCATTAGCCAGTTAGGTCATTAAAAAAAAAATCAAACTTACGTTGCATTACAGTAAAATAATGGCAACTATTTTTGGTCCAAAGTGAGTGTATTTTAACTCTTCCATAAGATTACAGAAATTTACGATAAAAATGTACAGCCAGAAATTTCACTTAATGGAATTTGTGTTTTTCTTGCAAGAACCAAGAACCACCATTGTGCCACTACCTGCAGGAAGTCAGCAGGTCAGGCAGCATCAGGCAGATCTCGACTACCCAGTTGACGATTTGGTCCAAGACTCTTGGTCAGGACTGGAAAGGAAGAGTGAATACATCAAAATAAAAAGCTCTTCTTACCCCTCCTCCACCTTTTTATTCTGGCATGTTCTCCCTTCCTTTCCAGTATTGGCAAAGGATGTCGACCAGAATCATCGACTGTTCATTTATTTCATAGATGTTGCCTGATCTGTTGAATTCCTCCAGCACTTTGTGCATATTGCTCTGGATTTTCAGCATTTGCAGAATCTCTTGTGTTTATATTTAATACTCCTTTCCAAATGCCTATTTTCTTTGAAACAAGAATTTGCAACTTAAGATTGTTTTGTGCCTGGGATTCCAGGCACAAAATAATTTCTACAATGTTCTTTTTGTGGCTGATTTCTCTCTCTCTCTCTCTTTTCACATTCTCTTGTGTTCTTCGGAAGAAATGTTCTTAGAACACCTTTCATAATCTTGAATGTTTTGATCATGTAGGAATTCTGCTTCTCAGTCTATTTAAATTTTACCAATTAAGTTGCTTTCCCTTTCCTCGTCTCAGATATATTCACATTTACACAATTAATTGAATCCGGCATCTAACTCTATTTTACATCATTCTTAGTAGTTTACCTTGGTGTGTGTCTGCTTATTATGTGCCCCCATCTGGTTATGTTAACTCTATATGTTAATTCATCACTTGAGATTTGTGTGGCATTCAATTACATTCAGTTAAAGGTTATTTGTACCTTATTATAATTATGCTGAATGAACACTGCTGCGATTAAATTACACACCTAGATATAATACCCTAATTAAATTGCTTATCATGAACCTTGCATTGTCTGTCCTCTATCGCAATGGACAGGTTCATTTGATGACAGTGTATTTTAAGTGAGCCTTCTCACTCCTGGGCCCTGGTGCCTGCTGCTAGACTCTCAACTACCCTATTCCAGATCTACTTGTTTCTGCGGCAGACCCCCCCCCCCAAACCAAACTAATCAATTCCTATAGAAATTGAAACAACCAATTTCAGTGCACCAAGAGATGCACTGAAGAAAAGGTAGTTATTGTAATTAATGCAATGTAAATATTATTTTTGAGCTGTTTTGTCTGCATCTTCAATTTTCGTAGAGCTTTGCACACCGCGTTTAGTATCTCCTACTTTGAGCTTAATTTAGCTATTGTCACAACTGCATTGCATGTATAACTTCATGAATCATTACTGTTTTTTTGTTTCTATGATTTCAAGGAGTTTTTAAACTTGTAGCAACATATAATCCATAGAGGTAATGGTTTATTCTTGCTAATTGTTATTTTTAGTACACCTAAAAGAAAAAAACCTGCTGTGTTAATTATACAATTGGTAGTAATGTGTGTGATAGTTATGCTTCTAGGAATTCAAGCTATGGTAGATAGAAAAAGAATAATCAAACTTTATTACAATTGTAGTTGTAAATTAATTAGCAGTGCAATTAGAAGTGCTAAGGCACAAAAGGCAGATCACATTTTGGATGGTAAAATAAATATTTATTTTAAATGGTATTGAAGTGATTAAATTTTTGATCTGCCTAGACTGGGGGGGGGAAGCTATAAAGTTTGAAAACACATTTTGTCTTCAGGCAGGAAATAATCTTACGAGGTTTGCATTGTTGAATTTTCAGGTAACAATGACGATCCGGAAAGACCTAAATGAAAAAGAATGAAAGCCCCCCTGTTGGAAGATTATGATATGGAATTTCTACTGAATTTGTGGAAATCTAAAGTTTGTAAATTATGATACAATAAAACCTGACAGTGAATGACTCATTTTTGTATTATATCTTTCATTGCTAACAGGTAGATAGTTTTCTTTGAGAGTAGCATTACATAAATCATTACCAAGAGTCTGACTGAGATTAGCCCACTGATTTTTCATGAAACGTAATTGTTGATACCTCAATAAACTGCATTTTTCTTAACACTCATGGTCACTTACTCAGTGAATCCGTATTTTAGAAGCATGTGCTCAGGGAATACTTGCTTCAAGGAAAATCAAAAGGAAGGATCATTTACCCACATGGTATTCAGGTTGTACGATACCGGTGGAGGATTCAAAAGAAGTTTTACACTGGTTCTTGGACTCAGTTGTTTAGTTATTTTCACCCATGCTGGAGGTAGTTACAGTACATCCTTTTGGTTAAAACTGATTTTTTCAAGGACTATTTGTGGCACACATATGGGTGCTCCACAGAGAGAGGGAGTAAGGAAAAGGGGAAACCGGGAGTATGCAATAATCCGCAGGGAATCAACTGGAGGAAGTCTTAACGTGCGCAGTGAAGTGTGACAGTGGAATCAACTAGAGGAGTCTGCAGCAAATCAGAAGCAGTTTTATTATCACTGACGTCAAATTTGTTTTACAGCAGTAGTACAGTGCAATACATTAAAAAATAATTACATAAATATTCTAAAAATTAGTGCAAAAAGAAGTAAAAAAGTGAGATAGTGTTCATGGATTGGTTCATTGTATCAAAAATATGATGGCATAGGAGAAGAAGCTGCTTCTAAAATAGTAAATGTGTGTTTTCAGGCTCCTGGGCATGTCCCAGTTGGGGAGAGGTCCTAATGATGGATGCTGCCCTTTTGAGGCATCGCCTTTTGAAGATGTCCTTGATGGTGGGGAGGCTACAATCTATAGGACAATGGGAATATAATCAGTATCAGTAAGACAAAGGAGCTGATTGTGGACTTCAGGAAGGGTAAAACGAAGGAACACATACCAATCCTCACAGAGGGATCAGAAGTGGAGAGAGTGAGCAGCTTCAAGTTCCTGGGCGTCAAGATCTCTGGAATCTAACCTGGTCCTGACATATTGATGTAGTCATAAAGAAGGCAAGACAGTGGCTATACTTTATTAGGAGTTTGAAGAGATTTGGCATGTCAACAAATCCACTCAAAACTTATATAATTGCACCATGGAGAGCATTCTGACAGCCTGCATCTCTAAATTACTAAATGGACATTTAATCCTTGGACACTGCCTCACTTTTTTTTTTAAATACATAGTTTTTATGTTTTTTCAACAATTTTTAATCTGTTCAGTATATGTATACCGTATAAAATATACTTAAGATTTGTTATTATTTTTTTCTATATTATGTACAGTATTGCATTGACCTGTTGATACTAAGTTAACAAATTTCACGTCACATACAGGTGATAATAAATCTGATTCTGATGGATGTCACCTTTTTGGAAGCAATGCCTTGTGAAGATGTTTTCAGTGGTAGAGAGGCTAGTGCCTATGAAGGAACTGGCTGAGCTTGCAATCCTCTGCAGCTTTTTCTGACCCTGCGCATTGAATCTCCATACCAGATGGTGATACAACCATTTAGAATGCTCTACATGGTACATCTGTAGAAATTTGCTGGAGTCTTTGGTGATGTAACAATTCATCTCAAGCTAATGAAATATAGCTACTGGTGTGCGTTCTTCATAATGACATCAATATGTTGGATCCTGGGTAGACCATAAGAGATGTTGATACCTAGAATTTGAAACTGCTCACCCTTTCCACTCTGGCCCCTTGCTGAGGACTAGCGTGAGTTCTCCCAACTTCTCTTCATTAAGGGTGAGGTCTTATCTGGATTGCTACTCTGGATTCCCTAATGAAGACATTGAAAAGTTTAAGAGAAGGAACAGAAATAAATTTGGCAGTAAAGATTATAAATTAAGGATAATAATAGAAAAATCCTCAAGGATAGTGAATATAGGCAAAGAATAATAATGTCTGCTTAACCCATCTTGACCACCAGCAGAAACTTCAGGCAGCACTATTGCTTTGTTAATGTATACAATTAAATAAACCTGCTCTTTGTACATAAATAAAATACCAGTAGCTCAGAAAACTGTTGTTAAGCAATCAAGTTACCACAAACTGAACCTTTTTCCCCATTAAATTCTTGGCTGATTAAACTGATTGTTCCTTATTTTTAATTATAGCATTCCTCTTTTTCTTTTAATTCTAACAAAGGGTACCTGCAACATTTATGCTTCTAGTGATAAAATTTAAGAAAATGAGCAAAATTACAAATAATTTCATCTAATCATTTTTTTCCTCCTATATAAAAAAAAGTTGTACTATAGCAACACACAGGCAATTCAATCAGAAACGATTTTGGCACTCTAGTTAAGAACCAAGACCGAAAGATGATTTCAAGGGCCTTTCAAGTCTGCCCACCATTTTAGACCATAAGATATAGGAGCAGAATTAGTCCATTTAACCTATCAGGTTTGTTCTGCCATTTCATCATGGCTGATCCATTTTTTCTCTTAGCCCCAAACTCCTGCATTTCACCCATATCCTTTCATGCCTTGACCAATCAAGAAACTAGCAAACTGCGGTAAATATACATAAAAACTTAGCTTCCACAACTGCTGAGAGTAGAAAAGAATTCCACAGATTTGCCACTTTGGCTAAAGAAATCCCTGTTCATCTCTGTTCTAAAAGCATACCCTTCTATTTCTGAGGCTGGTCTTAGGCTCTCCCACTTTTGGAAACATCGTCTACACATCCAATCAAGACCTTTCACCATTCAATAGGTTTCAATTAGGTCACCCCTCATTTTTCTGAATTCTAGTGAATACAGGCCCAAATGCCAGTCAAAAGACAAACTCTGCAATCCTGGAATCATTTTTGTGAACTTCCTTTGAACCCTCTCCAGTTTTAGCACATCCTTCCTAAGATAAGGGGCCCAAAACTGCTCACAAAACTCCAAGTGAAGCCTCGCCAGTGTTTTATAAAGTCCCAACATTAGATCCTTGCTTTTATATTCTAGTCCTCTTGAAATGAATGTTGATATTGCATTTGCCACCCTCATTACAGACTCAACCTGCAAATTAACCTTTAGGGAATCCTGCACAGAAACTCCCAAGTCCATTTGTGCCTCCGATTTTTGCATTATCTCTCCCTTTAATTCCTTCTACCAAAGTGCATGACCATATATTTCCTGATGCTGTATTCTATCTGCCACTTCTTTGTCTATTCTCCTAATCTAAGAACTTCTGTAGCCTCTCTACATCCTCAAAACTACCTGCCCCTCCACCTAAATTTGTATTATCTGCAAACTTTGCAACAAAGCCATCAATTCCATCATCCAAATTATTTACATACTGTGTAACATAAAAATAATTAGTCCCAATACAGACCTCTGCCACTGCTTTATCCATGCTGGAATCTTTCCTGCAATACCATTGGCTCGTAGTTTGTTAAACAACCTCATGGATGGCACCTTGGCAAAGGCCTTCTAAAAACTCAAGTAATTCAGAAGGCAGTGGAGGCCAATTCACTGGATGCTTTCAAGAAAGAGTTAAATAGAGCTCTTAAAGATAGCGGAGTCGAGGGATATAGGGAGAAGGTAGGAACGATGTACTGATTGTGGATGATCAGCCATGATCACACTGAATGGTGGTGCTGGCTCGAAGGGCCGAATGGCCTACTCCTGCACCTATTGTCTATAACATCAACCAATTCTCCTTTGTCTATCCTGCTTGTTACTTCTTCAAAGAATTCCAACAGATTTGTCAGGCTGGAATTTCCCTTGAAGAAACCATGCTGACTATGACCTATTCTGTCATGTACCTCCAAGTACCCTGAAACCACATCCTTAACAATCAACTCCAACATCTTCCAAACCATAGAGGTCAGACCATCTAGCCTATAATTTCCTTTCTTCTACCTCTCTGCCTTCTTGAAGAGTGCAGTAATATTTGCAATTTTCCTGTCTTACAGAACCATTCCAGAATCTAATGATTCTTGAAAAATCATTACTAATGTCTCCACAATCTCTTCAGCCACCTTTTTCAGAACACTGGTGTGTACAGGTGACTTATCTACCTTCAGATCTTACAGTTTCCCAAGAACCTTCTCCCTAGTAATGGTAACCTCACACACTTCATAAATACTGACACCTGAAACTTCTACCATACTACTAGTGAAGACTGATGCAAAATACTTATTCAGTTTGTCCACTATTTCCTTGTCCCCCATTACTATCTGTCCAGAAGTGTTTTCCAGCTGCCTGATAGTTACTCTTGCCCCTCTTTTACACTTTATGTATCTGAAGAAACTTTTGGTGTCTTCTTTAATACTATTGGCTAACTGACTTTTGTATTCCATCTTTACCCTTTTAATGACTTTTTAGTTACCTTTTATCAGTTTTTAAAAACTTTCCAATCCTCTAATTTCCCACTAATTTTGCTCTATTATATGCCCTCTCTTTGGCTTTTACGTTGGCTTTGACTTCTCTTGTTAGGCATGGTTAGCCACATCTTGCCTTTAGAATACTTCTTCCTCTTTGGAATGTATATATCCTGAGCCTTCCAAATCGCTTCCAGAAATTCCAGTCATTGATGCTCTGCCATCCTCCCTGCCAGTTCTTTTCCAATCAATTCTGGCCAACTCGTCTCTCAAGCCTCAATAATTCCCTTTACTCCACTGTAATACTGATACATCTGACTTTAGCTCCTCCTTCTCAAATTTCATTGTAAATTCGTTCATATTATGATCTCTCTCCCCTTATGGTTCTTTTACCTTAAGCTCTCTAATCAATTCTGGTTCATTGCATAACACCCAATCCAATCAAACATGAGTTGCTCTAAAAAGCCATCTCAGGCATTCTAGAAATTTCCCCTCTTCAAATTCAACACCAATCTGAATTTCCTACTACCTGCATATTGAAACCCCATATGACTATTGTAACATTGCCTTTTTGACATGCATTTTCTATCTCCCATTGTAATTTGTGGACCGCATCCTTTCAACTGTTTGAGGGTTCTGTGTATAACTCCCATCAGGGTCTTTTCACCCTTGCATTTCCTTAGCTCTATCCACAATGATTCAACACTTTCTCACCCCATGTCACCTCTTTCTAATGATTTGATGTCATTTTTTACCCACAGAGCAACACTAACCCTCTGCCTTATTTTTGATACAATGTGTATCCTTGAATTAATGTTGTTCCTAGCAATAATCTTGTTTCATCCATGTGATGCCCACATCATACATTCTCAATCTGTAACTGTTACCAGTTAATCTACCTTATTCTGTAAACTGCGCATTCAGATATAACACCTTAAATCCTGTATTCGCCCTTTTCGATTTTGTCCTCTTTTTGCATTGGGACTCATCCTGTTAACTGCAATTTTGCCCTATCATCAGCCTGTCATTGCTAGGAGTCTCACTGCACATTACCTCTGTTTTTAAAATTAACTTAAAACATCTCTAGCCAGCCTGCCCACAAGGATATTGGACCCCCCCCCCCCTTGGTTCAGGTGTCCCTTTTGTACAGATCGTACTTTCCCCAGAAGAGATCCCAATGATCTGTAAACCTGAATCCCTGCCCCCCCTGCTCCAGTTCCTCAGACAAGTCATCCTATTCATACTTTCACTGCCATGTGGCACAGGCAGCAAGCCAGGGATTATTACCCTGGAGGTCTCAATTTTCTACCTAGCTCCCTAAAATCTCTCTTCAGGGCCTCCTCACCTTGTCTACCTGTCATTGGTGCCAATATGTACGAAGACTTCTGGCTGCTCACCCTCACCTTTGAGAATGCCATGGACCTGAAATACCATCTGTGTGTCTCTTTCAAGCCCACAGAACCTCATCTCTATTCTTCTGACTAAGGGATCAATCAACACTCTACTCTTCTTCACCTCTCTGCTCTACTGAGCCATAACACCAAACTCAGAGACCCAGTCACTATAGCTCCCCCCCCCTCCCCCAGTAGGTTGTCCCTCTCAATAGCATTTGAAGTTGTATAATTATTCTTGAGGGGAACACCCATAGGTGTACTCTACACTGGCTATGCATTTCCCTTTCTTCTGACAGTCACCCAGTTACCTGTCTCTTGCAGGGGTGACTACCTCCCTGTAGCTCCTGTCTATCACCTCCTCATTCTCCCGTATGAATCAAAGATCATCGACCTGCAGCACCAGTTCCTTAATACATTCTCTCAGGAGCTGTAACTTGGTGCACCTTGTGCAGGTATGTGTGTCTGGGAGACTGGAGGTCCCCCAGACTTCCCACATCCCACAAGGAGTGCAAAAAATAATGCCCCGGAGCCATTCTCGCTAAACTACTATGCCCTATTAGATGAGAAATGAGCAAATAAGAACAGAGAGAGAGTAACCTTCATAATACTTTACCTCATCCAAACCTGATGAGCCAAAGCCACTCAAAAGACTGGCATACACAAAAGAATGGCTGCACTGCTTGAGCTGAGTTATTTTTATTGGCCCTTTCTAATGAATCCCTTGCTGATTGGTTGCTCCTGAACTCAGAGAAACTCTGCCTTAAAAATCTCAGTTGCTGTCCTGATTGAACAGTAGCTCCTTTAACACAGCCCTGAAATTGATTTTGTATGATAGTGGCTGATCTGCCCCAGGCATCAACACCTGTGCCAATTTCACATTGCCCTCAATTCCCCAATCTTTCAAACACAAAATATCTACCTTCTTTTTCAATACCTCCAGTGACTCTCTGGTAGGAAGTTCCATGAACCACAACACTTTGCATAGAGAAATTCCTACCTACCTAAGTTTTAAATGTCTACCCACTTGAATGTATGTCCCCCTTATTTGAGGAGTGGAAACATCTCAACATTATCATATGCTTCTAGAATTTTTTAATGTTTCAATAACTCCTAATTCTTTTAAACCCTTAACATTTTTTACTGTTTATGATGGGTCATTCCAAGAATTGGTGCACCTTCTCTAGACAGCCTCCAAAGTTCATATCTGGGTGCTTATTTTTTTAATTAGAAGCCAAAACTGTACACTGCCCCAGATGCAGCCACATCAAAACCCTGCAGAATTGGAAAAGTACTGGCCTATGCATATCAATTTTCACGACCTTCTACAGCAGTGCAGCTGCGAACATCCTAACATGCTGCATCACCGTGTGGTTCAGAAATTGCACTGTGGTGGACAGGAGGGCTCTGCATCAGGTAGCTAAAATTACCAATAGATCACTGGCACCAGCCTATTTGCCATTCAGGATATACAAATTGTAGTTGCCAAGAAAAGGCTAGTGATAGATGGAGTTCAACTCAGATAAGTGTAAGGTTGTTCATTTTGGTAGGTCAAATATGATGGCAGAATATAGTATTAATGGCAAGACTCTTGGCAGTGTGGAGGATCAGAGGGATCTTAGGATCCAAGTCCATAGAATGCTCAAAGCTGCTATGTAGGTTGCTCTGTGGTTAAGGAGTCCTTCATCAATCGTGGGTTTGAGTTTAAGAGCCAAGAAGTAATGTTGCAGTGGACCCTGGTCAGACCCCACTTGGAGTACTGTGCTCAATTCTGGTCGCCTCACTACAGGAAGGATGTGGAATAGAAAGGGTTTCAATGTCCATAGTAGACTTGGATAGCTTAGACTCTGCTCCTTCCTCCAAGACTTAATAGTTTGTAAATAACTGAGGATCAGGTACTGACCCTTGGGATATTGATACTGCACTTGTTACATCTTTCTCAAGCATCTGTGGAAAGAGAAACAGGGGGCACTGCCTTGACATCTATCATCAAAGATCCCCATCACTTGGGGTTTACCATCATCTCACAACTACCATTGTGCAGGAGATACAGAAGCAAGAATTCCCACACAAATTCAAGAAAATCCACTTTCCTTCACCAATTGATCCTTGAACCCACCGGCACAACCCCTATTACTACAGTTTAAAAATCATTTTACTTATTTTATTCTAATTGTGTTCTTTATTGAGGAAAAATATGTATAATTTCATTTAATTTCAGTTTTTCTTGTGACTGCTGCTTATATGATACAATGTGCCTGTAATGCTGCTGCAAGTAAGGTTTATACACATACTTATGACAATAAACTTGACTTTGACTTTAACATTGATAATATTGTATTTCTTCATGACAATAAATGTGACAGGTTTAGATTCACTGACTGTTAAAAGACAAATACCAGACAAATCCCCCTCCCCCACCCATATGGCTTCACCTATCACCCAGCTTGTACTCTTTTCCCTCCCCCACCCTCTTACTTTGGCTTCTTCTTCCTTCTTTTCCAGTCCTGGTGAAGGGTCTTGGCCCGAAACATCAAATGTTTATACATCTCCTTGGATGCTGCCTGACCTGCTAAATTCCTCCAGCATTTTGTGTGTGTTGCTCCAAATACAAAGTGGCATGCTTTTAAGTGAAAGCTTAAAGCAGACGTGCAGCACGAGGATTGGTGTTAACATGGAGAATGGAGGGTGCTTGGAACAGACTGCCAGAGGTGGTGGTGGGTGGCATTAAAAACTGGCTGTTAGGCACATGGATATGCAGAGAATGGAGGATATGGATCATCTGCTGGTAAAAAGGATTTAGCATAGCTTAGTATGGCATAGTTTAGTATAGTACTGTATGATTTCGTTTCCCTTAGTTTAGTTTAATTGGGTACCTTGGACAGCACACACGTGATGAGCTCAAGGGCCTGTTCCCATGTTGTTTTGGATTTCCATCACCTGCAGATTCTTAAGAGATTGAAGATGAGCTTGATTTGTCACATGTACATTGAAACACACGGTGATAATTCATCGTCAGCGAATAATCAAACCCAATCGTTATGAAAGGTTCGATGGTTCAAAAGGTTCATTTATTAACAATGCATAAATCCATATTCAACTCTGGAATTTGTCGTCTCCAGATCGCTACGATGCAAAGAAAGAACATGAAAGTCGTTCTGACAGAAACATCAAACCCATCCACCCCTGCACAAAAAAGGGCATCTCAATCATAAATCCTCAAAATACCCCTCCCCGCACGAAAGGGAACAGGTTATTAAGGGTCTCGGCCCGAAGCATCAAATGTTTATTACTTTTCATTGATCTTCCCGACTTGCCGAGTTCTTCAAGCATTTTGTGTTAACTCTGGATTTCCAGCATCTGCAGAATCAGTTGTTTTCAAATCAAATCAGCAATCATTGTGCTGGGCAGCCTTCAATCTTGCTACACTTCCAGCACCAATAAAGCATGCCTACAGCTCACTAACCCTAACCAGTCTTTAGACCGTGGGGGAGAACGTGCCAATTCCTTACAGACCCTATCAGCCCCATTCGAATTGAACCCGGCGCTGTAGAGCGTTACGCTACCTCTCTCATCAACCTTACCCCACCTCCCTCAACCTGTCCTGCCCTCTAAACCCGAAACTAATTAACCTTTACCCCCACTGACCTGACCCTCACCTTACCTCTCCCCCAACAAACTGGTTCCCATCGACTTCTCCCCATCCTCTTGACCCCCACCAATGTCAGCATCCCGTATCACACATCTGCTATCAATAATCCACATCCCTTAATGTTAGTGTCTTGTCCCTTCTAAAATTACCGGCCTCATGTCCATCGTCCTTCAGTAATTCCCCCAATGCTTGTGAGCAACTTGTCCATTCCTTATGAATCGTTTTCCTTAGCTACCCTGTCCCTTAGCAGCCAATCACTCCACCGCCACCGCTCTTCTTCGGCTCCCAGCTCCAGGAGAAGACACCGCCCGGTCGGACATGTTCCGCTCGCCTCTGCTGGGCCCGTCTCCCAGCAACCACACAGGCTCGCTCAGTCGATACGGAAACCATCGATGGCGATCATCGCCAGTCGCTGGTGGCGCTCGATTGGTGGTGCCTGGCGGAGCCCGGCGGCACAACATGGCGGCGGCGGCGGTGGTGGCGCGGGCCGGGCGGTTGCATGGGCGGCGGATCCCGGTGAGCCAGTGCCACTGACGGCGGCGGGACAGGGGGCGAGTGACTCGTCCCGGGTTGGCCAGCCGCGATGTGTGAGAGTTACGGTCGGGCGTTGCTGCGGGTGGCGGTGGCGCAGATCTGCCAGGCGCTGGGCTGGGACTCTGTGCAGCTCACGGCCTGCGACATCCTCACCGACGTGCTCAACAGGTACATGGAGCAGCTGAGCCACGGCTGCCACCGATACAGCGAGCTTTGTGAGTACCGACGCCGCCGCAGCGCGCACAGGACACATGGGTAGAGGGAGGATTGTGCGGCGGCGGGCATCCCGGAACAACCTGATCCCACTACGATCTCTTACCCCATCAACATCTCTTTCCCCATCAGCCTGTGCTCCCTTCGAAACTGACCTTCATCAACTTCTACCCTCACCAACCTGACGCCTTCCCCGTCAACATCTATCCCTCATCAAAATCTCTCAAGCATCAACATCACTTCCCTTATCAATCTCACATCAACCTGTCCTTCCTTATAACCTGAATCTTATAAACTTCAACCCCCATCAAACTGTCCTCTCTTCTAACCTGACTCGTATCAATTTCTACCCCACCAACCTATCTCCATCAAACTCAAGCATGAACCACCTCAACCATCAAACCAATCAAACATCAACCACCTCCCATCAATCCCTCCCCTATCAATCTGGCCTCCCTTCAACTCTTTATCAATTTTGACCCATACCAACCACCTCCTGACCTCTCCGCATCAACCTGCCCTCACCCCTCTAATCTGACTTTTATGAATCTCTTACCTATCAACCTTTCTCCATCACCTTCCTCACCCAACCAACCAGACCCTTACCTGAATTCTCTCCGTCCACCTGACTCTCCCCCTCCACAATTTCAATATGCCTTACAACAGTTTCACTGCTCCCTATCAATAACCCCATTTCTGTTCTTTCAGTCACCCATCTCTGTTAGCTACCCTTTCTCTTCCTCCTCGACCCTGTCGGTTGTTTCCTCCCATCCATTATCAACAGCCTTTCATACCAACGAGCCAACACTCTCTCTAGACTTGCCCTCCCCATTCCAAAGTCCCCCAATTTTCTGTATTTATCAGGATCTGGTTTTCTATTAACCATTTTCACTGCTGCCAACCTTACACTCACTCAGCTCTGTCCTCTGTTTAGCACAGGACAGTGAATAGAGAGGTCAGTGATTAACCACTAACTAGCTGCATAACCGTGCTGCACAGCACACGTGAGCGGGGAGCAAAACTTCTCCCTATTCTCGTCGGACCCCACAAACTCAGTTATCTCCGCTAACTGTGCCACGGCTGGCCTGATGCTATTACAGCTCGAGGTGTTCTGGAGTTTGGAGTTCAGTTCTGGGACTGTTATGTAAGAAGTCTCTGCACATCTTCCCTGTGGAATGTGTGGATTTCTTCCCACAGTCTAAATATGTACTTTGTAGGTTAGTTGGTTATGGAAGTTGTCCCATGATTAGGTTGGGTTAGTCTTGGTTGTGAAGTTGCTGAGGCATCGTGGCTGGAAAGGCCAGAAGGGACTACTACATAGTGTATCACTAAATAAAAATAAAACTCCCATTTACTGTGACCACCATGTCAGTCTATTAATTGCCATACTCTCCCAATATCAGTTTACTCATCACTAATTACTGGTTTACTCCCTCCTTTGACCTCTGCACTCACTGTCCTGACCCAGCAGCCCTTCTGATATTTCTTCCCTCCCTGCACCTCTCACAGGGGCACGCTGCCAGCAGCCCACAGATTGGAGGCATACTCCTCCAACATTTCTGTTCTGCATTTCGTGAAATAGGGCTAGAAATGGAATGGGTTGCTTGTGCTGGAGGAATGGGTAAGACAGATAATTAGGTATAAGAACATAGAATATTTAGTCCTATTTATTGCCACAGATGGCTGTGGAGGACAAATCATTGAGTATATTCAAATCAGTCATAATTGAATGGCAGGGCAGACTTAATGGGCTGAATGGCCTAATTCTGGTCCTATGTCTTATTCTCTGACTTAACAACAACATGTTTGTTTAACAAATATCTCAATCTGTTTGTGAAGGAGAATTTAAAATTTTCTACTACTTACTAATTCTTTCCTTATTCCATTCCTGAAAGCCCTGGTTCTAATTTTTGAACCATGCCCTCTAGTTCTGGACTTTTCAACAGGAGAAAATAGTTTCTTGTTATCTGTTGTAACACACTACATTTCAAGATATTTATGATAGTTGAGGCTTCATTTTGAATGTTTATAGAGTTAGATCTATCTTAATTGTAAACACACCTCCATGTGTTTGTGATTTCACATGAAAGTTCGTATCTAATGTGATTTTCCAATATTGATAGCTGGCAGTCACTGTAAAGCAACACTAATGAATGGAAACTTATAAACTCCCTCTTTTTCCCTTTCATACCCACTGTATCTTTGACTATTCAAGTGCTGCAGAAACAGTCTGTTTGCTTGTTATCTGCACATTTCACAAAACAAGTAAAAAGTAACACGCATTCAAAACACTGGAAGAACTCGGCAGGTTTTGCAGCATCCATGGAGGGGAATAAACAGTCAATGTTTCAGATAGTGTAGCAGTTAGTGTGACACTATTACAGCACCAGCATCTAGGTTCATTTGTACGTTCTTCCCATGACTGTTCAGGTTTCCTCTAAATACTCTAGTTTCCTCTCATATTTCCACAGCTAAACTTTTTTCTTGCTAGTGCATTAGCTTTAGAAATACTACTTTTCTATATTATAAACATAATCATCTGTAAGAGTATTTCATAATTAGATTTACAGCTGTATGTTATTTTTGAATTGTGTCATGAGAACTTCTCAATTAAGTATTAAGTAATGCCAACTGTCAATGTTATCACCAGGTATAAATTGAGCTGGTGGATATATATGTTATGCTTAACATGGCCACAAATATGCAAGGTGAGATTGCATTATATAGGTCTACTCTTTGTACAGTTTATACAGTATATAGTAAATTTTTTGAGACTAGTGTTGCAATGATGGAGAGGAGGCATTGTTTATTGAGCCCCACGATGAATACACAACAATTGAGAGTTTCGGTGCTACAATTTTTAGTTTACTTTCAATTTGTCCCACCTGAATTATGTATTTTGTGAATGGTTTGTGGCGTTCTCATTGTAATTTGAAAATGTAGTTAGTGCAACACTATAATAGCTTGGGATGTTCCAGTGCTTGGAGTTCAATTCCAGCACCATCTTTAAGGAGTTTGTACATTCTCGCCGTGACAGCGTGTGTTTCCTCTGGGTGCGCCAGTTTCCTCCCACAGTGCTGACTACAAACATGGATTCAGTCTATGAATTCAATCAAATGTAGCTCCAGAACAGACTAGAAATGGAACATTTGGATGATCTAATGAGGATTAAAACTTAACTTTCTTCTGATGTGAAATTAACTAGACAGTGTTTATAGACAATGAATTTGTAATAAAGACAGGTGACAAAAAGATTTAGGAAAGGTAAAAGATTTTCTTTGTACTGTACCCTTAATTAAGCCCTTTGATTAATAAATAAAATTTAAAGTGTATGATTTATCAATTTTCATTGTAAATATTCATAGTGTGTATATCAGAATCAGGCTTATTATCACCAGCATGTGACGTGAAATTTTTTAACTTAGCAGCAGCATTTCAATGCAATACATAATCTAGCAGAGAGAGAGAGAGAGAGAGAGAGAGAGAGAGAAATAATAATAATAAATAAAATAAAACATAATAATTAAACAAATAAATCAATTACGTATATTGAATAGATTTTTTTAAGTGCAAAAACAGAAATACTGTATATTTTTAAAAAGTGAGGTTGTGTCCAAAGCTTCAATGTCCATTTAGGAATCGGATGGCAGAGGGGAAGAAGCTGTTCCTGAATCGCTGAGTGTGTACCTTCAGGCTTCTGTATCTCCTACCTGATGGTAACAGTGGGAAAAGGGCATGCTTTGGGTACTGGAGGTCCTTAATAATGGACGCTGCCTTTCTGAGACACCGCTCCCTAAAGATGTCTTGGGTACTTTGTAGGCTAGTGCCCAAGGTGGAGCTGATTACTAGATTTACAGCATGCTGCAGCTTCTTTTGGTCCTGTGCAGTAGCTCCTCCATACCAGACAGTGATGCAGCATGTCAGAATGCTCTCCACGGTACATCTATAGAAGTTTTTGAGTGTATTTGTTGACATGCCAAATCTCTTCAAACTCCTCATAAAATATAGCTGCTGTCTTGCCTTCTTTATGACTACATCAATATGTTGGGACCAGGTAAGATCCTCAGAGATCTTGACACCCAGATCTCGCTCCACTTCTGATCCCTCTATGAGGATTGGTATTTGTGGAGAGCCATTGAGATTGCGTCTGCTGTTGACCTATTGTGGCGGTAGGCAAATTGCAATGGGTCCAGGTCCTTGCTGAGGCAGGAGTTCAGTCTAGTCATGACCAACCTCTCAAAGCATTTCATCACTGTTGATGTGAGTGCTACCAGGCAGCCCACATTATTCTTCTTTAGCACTGATACAAAGAAAACTTATATTACAAAGAAAAAAGCATATGAAGTGCCACACAGTTTTCAAGCTGCATAAAAATTTGTTGTGCAGTTGTAAAAAAAAAAGCTAGCGAGAACATTGCTTAAGACAGTCACCTCCTACTTCTAATTTTTTAAATTAGCTTGAAATCCATGTAACCTATGCAGCAGAAGTGTAGATTTTTAGATAATTTCCACTAACTGATTTCAAATTATTTAATTAAATCCTTCTTTTAGTTAGTGAAGTTGACATTAAAATGAGACTTAAAAGTAACCACTTGTATGTTGTGGATATTTGACAGTTTTAAAGTATTTGGCTGGAATAACCAATCCTTTTCCAGTAGTGTGGAAGTTAAAAGAATGATTGCCATTGCATTGTGTCATCGGCCGAACTTTGTGCTATGGCTCAGCAGTTTCCAGCATTTTGGCTTAAAATATGTTAGTGACTTTAGAATGCTTCCAGCTCCAATCATCCCAGCCCATGTACTGTAGGTCCCTGCTCCAGCATCAGACAGCAGACTTTAAAGCTCAAAGGTAGGGCAGACTCACTGTAGAGAAACAATTCCCATGTGTTATGCCATTGCATCGTCTTACTAAAACCATTGACTTAAACATGGTCATTGTATATTTTGAAATTCTGATGCCTTTAGTGGGTTATTATTGAAAAATGCTTATGAAACGGACTAATTGTCTGATTAATTTCACTAAAAAAGCTACTAACCAAGTTTGTTTTATATCTATATTTAGTGCTTGAAAATTTGTTTTTATATTTTATTTTATTTGGGATGTGGGTGAGTTCAAATTTAATTTGTCCACCCCCTAATTGTTTTCTAGAAGGTGATGGAAAACTAATTATTGAATAACTGCAGCCCTTGTGTTGAGTTCAGGCTGATCAACACCTCCACCCATTAACCTGTCCCACCACCACTACATACACGACACCTAGCGTCACTTTATGCACATACAATCAGTCTATATATGTATATGACAGTTACTTGTACATTGTGTTTTGTAGGATTGCTTTTTTTTAATGCTGCATCATATACAGAGCAACAATCATTTTATTCTCCTTTACACTTTTTTTTTACTGAGGAATGATAATAAACAGCATTGAATCAATGCTGTTGAGTTCCAGGATTTAAATACTATAACCTTGAAGAAATGGTGATGCATTTTCAAGTCAGGTTGTGACTTAGACAACATGCACCTGAAGCTTTGCCCTAATTAATGGTAGACAGTATCGGAACGTACCGTCACAATAGTCATTAAGTTACTGCAGTGCATTTTGGCGATGACACACTGCAGGTACATTGTGATGTGATTGAATGTTTTGGGGAGGATGGGAGCCAGTCAGGTGACTGCATTGTCCTGGGTCATGCTAAAGTTCGGTCTTAGGAGAATTTTAATTTGGATCTATCCAATCAAAATAATAGATACATTATTAATAGATAATTAATTACATTTTAAATGCTAACAAAATAGAATGCTCTTTTATTCTGCATATATTTTCATCATCTTTATTAGTCACATAGATCAATCCAAAATCTTGTGGAACTCACCAAACTCAGCTAGACTTCTACTGGAAATGTTAGAATTTTGCTTTGTGGACTTGGTGTCTGTGTATTGAGGTAATGAAAATCAGCTCAACTTCTCATCCTTGCTTTGATCTTTGGTGCTTTGACAGGTTGATGTGCAGCTTTGAGTGAAAACACATGAAAGCTCACTGTCTGGTTACGCAAAATACATAGCAACAAAACAAGCTATTGGAGGAGCTTGCGAGTCAGACTGGTTCTATAGAGGAAGTGGATACTCAGTGTTTCAGGTTGATATCCTTCATCTGATCTCCCCTGCTCAACAACCTCCAACCTGATAGTTACCCAACCCTATACAGGTTTCCCCCGCCATCGGAAGCTAGAGCATTCCTATGAAGTGGTTCCTAAGCCGGAATGTCGTAAAGTGAAGAAACAATTACCATTTATTTATATGGGAAAAATTTGTGAGCATTTGCAGACCCAAAAAATAACCTACCAAATCATGCCAAATAACACATAAAACCTGAAATAACAGTAACATTTAGTAAAAGCATGAATGATATGATAAATACATAGCCTATATAAAGTAGAAATACTTTTCTGCAATCATTGCAGCACTGCCCACTGTAGCGAAAATCTCACGCAAGCGCTCTTGGCAGAAATACTCGGCACAAGCGCTCTCAGCAGAAACACATGGCGCAAGCGCTCTCAGCAGAAGCATTCTCTCCAGTAACCTTTAAGCTACGAAGCTGCCAAATCATACCAAATAACAAATTGTACCAAATAACACATAAAAATACACAGCCTATATAAAGTAAAAATAATGTATGTACAGTGTAGTATCACTTACCTTCATTGGGAAGACAGCGAGAACACTGATGATGGTGTGTTAGGCTGAGTCGTCGGAGATTGGGGTGGTGGGACACTGGGGTGTCATCTCATCGTCGTCTGTTTCCATCAGGGCAGGCAGGTCATCTTCTATGTCTGCCTGCCTCGATGTTGAAAGTCAAGGTTCGTGGTCTGCTGTGGCTGATGTGGAAGGCTTGAAAAGTGACAGTATGCTTGACCGCTTAGCCTCGTGCATTTTTCTATCATACAGTTCTTAATTAGCACTCAAACCATCCTGCAAATATGCCCTAAATTACGTACGTTTTCAAAATTAAAGTCGTATTTTTATGCAATCGTTGCGGCGTTGTCAATCGCAGCGAGAATCTCAAGCAGTTGCTTCACGTTCAGTTCCTGGACGACTTCACTTTCGGTCCGTTTGGTTTTGGTTGTTATCCTTTCCTCTTCCAATTGCATCAGCTCTTCATCTATCAGTTCTTGGTCATGGGATGCCAAAACCTCTTCAACATCATCTTCATCAACTTTCACAAACCAAACTCACTTTGTCCTTACTTAGTTCACCACAATCGAAACGCTTAATTATGTCTAGTTTTACGCTAAGTGTAACACCCTTACAAGCTCTTTTAGGCTATTCCAATACCTTAGAACTCATCTTGCTAATGGATGCACAAAATAAATTGACATATAGCACAGATGCTCACAGGCACGTGTTCAAGCAGTGGCAGCTAGAATGCAGTTCCGGGGGGAGGAGCTTGGCTGCTTGGTGCGCACGCTGCCTTTTTCATGTGCTACCTTTTTTGCGCACTGTCTTTTTTCGTAACAGTGAAATCATCTTCTGTTAGCGAAAACAGGTAACTAATGTAGGTTTTTCGCAACAGTGAGGTGTCGAAAAGCCAACTTTCGAAAACCGGGGGACACCTGTACTGTGTTTCTATCTCCTACCCAAGAATCATAAACACTACTCCTCTGGTAGGTGCATTGTTTCTGCCTTTACCCCACTACAGTTACCTCTTCAAACCTTAACGCTTGTCCCTTCTCTTCCCACCTATATCCAGGACACCTTGTGTGCTTCCAACCATTTTAACAACTTCTAATACCTTGACCTTCAAGGTGCATTCCACACCCCTCCCACCCCCATCTTCATTATGGATGTTCGGTCCCTATATAATCCTATTCCCATCAGAAAGGCTTTTAAACTCAATTTCTTTCTAGAACATAGATCCAGCCAGTTCCTCTCCGTCACCTGCAGAATTTCTGCTTATCCTGAAAAATTTCTCCTTTGAGTCCTCTCGCTTTCAACAAATCAGAGGTGTAACTGTGGGCATTTGCATTGACCCTAGCAATGCCTGCCTTCTCTTTGTCTATATGGCACAGTCTTTGATCCGAGCATACCCTGGCATCACTCGCCAGCTCTTGACAACATCAACTTCACTACCAGCTTCCATAACAGATAGAAGTTCCCAATCCAAAATGTCGTCTGTCCATTTCCCTCGATGGGTACTACTTGACCTGCTGAGTTCCTCCAGCAGCTCATTTATTTTATGTTTTTATTTGAGATACAGCACAATAATAAGCTCTTCCAGCCCAACAAACCCATGCTGCCCAGCTACACCAATGTGTTCAATTTACATACATCTTTGGAATGTGGGAGGAATTCAGAGCTCCCAGAGTAAACCCACATGGTCACAGGGAAAGCGTACAAACTCCTTGCAGAGATTAGTGGGAATTGAACTGAGGTTGCTGGTGCTGGAAGGGTATTATGCTAATTGCTTTGCTACCATGCCAGCTAAGTTTGCGCTCTTGATTCCAACATCTGCATCTAGTGTCTGCACATAATACATTGCCTTAAGAAGCAACGGAACAAGTTGAAGAAATGGGTGGTCAACTCTATTTCTACCTTTGCACCTGAGACACTTGAGCAAGTTACTAAATAACTTTGACTGCTTACAGAATAGCAGTGCAAGTTTTTAATACGTTTAGAAGAGTGGTAGCAAAATGAAATGTGCCGAGTTATTTATGTAGATGTTAACGCATAGTAATGCCGAAGGTTAATTTTCCTGTTTATATACCTTGTAATCACAGTTAATCAGTCAGTTCCGTGTGCACCTTAAATGCTGTATTATCTTAGCAGGAATATTGCAGACTGTTGCAAGAAATATAAAGTGCGTGATTTTAACTTTTCACCTATTGATTGGAGCTCCTATTCTGTAAAAGGACTCAATGTGTTCAGGGAAGTTTTCCGAATCAGTACATAGAAGTCCCAATGAAGGTCTGCGATACTTGATCTGCTATTAGGGAATGAGGCATCACAGGTGACAGAAGTTTGTGTAGGGGAACACTTTGCATCTTGTGATCATAATGCATTTTAGTTTCAAAGTAATTATGGAAAAAGATAGATCTGGTCTGTGGGTTGAGGTTCTAAATTAGAGAAAAGCCTGTTATGATGGTATCAGAAAGGATCTGGCAAATGTGGATTGGGACAAGCTGTTTTTTATAGGTTAACATATACTTGGTAAATGGGAAGCTTTCAAAAGTGAAATTTTGGGTATATGAAGCTTGTATGTGCTTGTCAGAATTAAAGGTAAAGATCACAGGTTTTGGGAACCTTGGTTTTCAAGAGAGATTGAGGCTCTAGTTAAGAAGAAAAAGGGTGTATAGCAGATATAGGCAGCTAGCAACAAATGAGGTGCTTATGGAGTATAAGAAATGCAAGAAAACACTTTTAGAAAGAAATCAGGGCAGCTAAAAGAAGGCATGACGTTGTCCAAGCGGACAAAATAAAGGAGAATCCTAGGGATTTTACAGATAATGTTAAGAACAAAACGATTGCAAGGGACAAAATTGGTCCTCTAGAAGATCAGAATGGTAATCTATGTGTGGAGCCGAAAGAGATTGGGGAGATGGTAAATGGATTTTTTGCATCTGTATTTACTTAGGAGATGGACACTGAATCTATAGAAGTTAGGTACCAGAGGATTGGAAGGTAACTAATGTTGTTCCGCTGCTTAAGAAAGGCTCTAAAAATAAACCAGGAAATCAGTAGTAAGAAGGTATTTTAAGGGACCGGATTTATGAGTATTTGGATAGACATGGACTGTTTAGGGATCGTCAGCTTGGCTTTGTGCATGGTAGATTATGTATAACCAATCTTAGAGTTTTTTTGAGGAAGTAACCAGGAAAGTTGATGAAGATAAAGCAGTAGATATCGTCTGCATGGACTTTAGCAAGGCATTTTACAAGATCCCGCATGTGAGGTTAGTCAAGAAGGTTCAGTCGATTGGCAGTCAAGATGAGGTAGTAAACAGGATCAGACATAGGCTTTGTGGAAGAAGCTGTAGAGTGGCAGTAGATGATAGCTTCTCTGACTGGAGGTCTGTGACTAGTGGAGTGTTGCATGGATCAGTGCTGGGTCCATTGTTATCTATATCAATGATTTATTTGAATGATAATGTGGTTAAATGGATCAGCAAATTTGTGGATGACACCAAGGTTGGAAGTGTAGTGGGATGGCACCAAGATTGCAGCAAGATCTGCACCAGCTGGAAAAATGGGAGATGGGAGATGGAAGTTAATGCGGACAAATGTTGTAGAAGGAAGGGACCTGGGAATACAGATCCATAATTTATTGAAAGCAGCACCATAGGTAGATAGGGTCGTAAAGAAAGCTTTTGGCACATCGGCCTTCGTAAATCAAAGTTTAGAGTACAGGAGATGATATATTATTTGTTATGTTACAGTTGTATAAGACAATGGTGAGGTCTAATTTGGAGTATTATATGCAGTTTTGGTCACCTACCCGCAGGAAGGATGTAAGAAAGATTGAAAGAGTACAGAGCAAATTTATAAATACGTTGCTAGGACTGAAGAACCTGAGTTATAAAGGAAAATTGAATAGGTTAGAACTTTATTCCTTGGATCATTGAAGATTTAGGGGAGATTTGATGGAGGTATAGAAAATTATGAAAGATGTAGATAGGGTAAATGCAGGCAGGCTTGTTCCACTGAAGTTGGGTGAGGATACTAGAGGTCATGGGTTGTGAAAAGTTTAAGGGGAACTTAAGGGGAAACTTATTCACTCAGAGGGTGGGAGAGTGTGGAATGAGCTGTCAATGCAAGTTGTGCTTGCGAGCTCGATTTCAATGTTTAAGGGAAGTTTGTATACATACATGGATGGTTGGAGTATGGAGGACTGTGATGGTTTTGGTGCAGGTTGATGGGAGTAGGCAACGATTCTGCTAGAAGGGCTTGTTTCTCTGTTGCGTTTTTCTATGACTATGACTCTTAAGTTACATGAGTTAATTTTAAAGAAAGGTCCAGGAAATCTAAAATAACAACGGTTCATGCAGCACCTTTGGAGGGAGAAACAGTGAATATTTCAGTTGATACTGTTCATCAGAACTGCGTTGATAACTGTTTCTTTCTCCACTAATGCTAACTTGATCTGCTGAGTATTATTACATCTCCTGTTTCAATTTCTAGACATTGCATTTTATTGCTTTCTGATTACTTCTGAATTCACTAGCACTTTTGTTCAAGGAATGCTTACCTTGAAGAAGCTTTGTTTCTCTCCATACTTCCATTTGTCTCTTTTACCTTGTTCACTCTCAAAGTTTCTGTTAAGGTCAAAATAAGCTGTTTAATTCAACTTGCACCCTTAGTTCTGATGAAGGACTATTCATTGCTATACAGATGCTGTTTGACTGGCTGAATGTTTCCAGAATTTTCTGGGGGTTTTTTTGGTTAAAAATATTCTGTTAATTATTTTAAAGTACCAAGTTTGGTGGAAAAGGTCAGGTAGCTTGTATAGTTTAAGCATTGGTCTGATTAAAGAGATGATTAAGCTTCAAAGTGGTAGAATTGAGTTAACCTTTTTCTGGATTATTGTTTTGGCCTGAGGTTTAGGTTAATCAGCTAAATTAGATTTGGAATTAAATACATGAGTATTTGTTTTAGTTTTAAAATGAATGCACTGGGTTAGTAATATTTACTAATGTGGCTAAGAACACTTATATTAAAAAACATCTGTAAATGTATTTAAAGAACTTGTCCAGAAACATTCACAACAATTTGCCTCACTATTTGACCAAAGTCTATTTTTATTTTAGCTTTTCTATGTTGGAGATTTAATCATAACTTGGTAAAGATAAAGAATTTCGTAATATTGTAGTTGTTGTAATTTGGAATTTCTACTTATGTCAAATATGTAATAAATCTTCCCATAGTTCACTCTCAGTAAAATAAATGTTGAATTTATGTACCATGTTTCACTTAATGTTGTTGAAGACTGATTCAGTACAGATAAACACTGAATTTAAGAAGCACTGTCTTTAAATAATAGCATTTAACTTACACAAGCACATCTTCACCCCTGCCTCTGTTGCATTTTTCCTTATTGAGATCATTACTCTTCTTGACTGGACCCATTTCCTTGCTATGACCCCTCATATATTTCTATAAACCCCATGGTAAGTAGACTTAAGAAGACATAATAGACAACTGTTTAGCCAATCAGTTAAATCTGGCCTTCTAGGGTCCTCCTGTGGTTTGCCCAAATTGTTCACCATTTTAGGGTGTGTCACATTATAAAACTAGACCCTTCTACATCTTTTTTTTCCCCCTACCATAAATCTTCTGTTAAGTCTTCACTCTCACCGTGGAATTCATTGTCACTAAAATTGAAGGTATTTTCCTTCCACTGATCATGGGGTCAGTCTTGATTTTGAAGATCTCACTAGTCCTACATTCGCTTTCTTTCCAATCTTGGTCTGTTTTTTTTCCTATTTTATATCAGGGAAGATTGAATGTCAGAGGGCTGATAGAGTAGGATGAAAGAGATTAATAAAGGGATTAACAAGTAACAAAGAAAATACTTGCGAATGTTTAGAAGCTCCTGGTTCTCTCTAGATATTATTCGCATTGTCTGAAATTCATATTGAAACCATATATTGTAGAGTGATTTATGAAGGATTAAACATTGTGCTGCTTTCTTGAATTAAATCAAAGTACAACATTAGATAGTTTGGGATGCCAAACAGGGATATTTTGGTCTTAATATTAATGCATTTTACTCAATTAAAATGAAGCTAAAGGCAGCGGTGTTTCCATCATCTGGTAGTTTGGTATAGAGATGTTGATGGAGACAATTTGGATAGAATTGAACCTTGTGTGTGTTGTGTTAACACAAACAGCTCATTTCACTCTATGTTTCGATGTACATGTGATAAATCTGTATCTGAATGCGCAATGGGGTGCTATGATAGAATAGTAGTTAGCATGGCGTTGTTACAGCTTGGGGCATCGGAGTTCAGAGTTCAATTTCCATGCTGTCTGTAAGAGGTTTGTACATTCTTCCCATGAGCTCATGGGTGTCTTCTGGGTACTCCAGTTTCCTCCCACATTCCAGACTTCAGGTTGGTCGGTAAAGTGGTCATTGTAAGCTGTCTTGTCATTAGGCTGGGCGGTTGTTGCTGGGCGGTGCATTTCGTTGCGCTGGAATGGCCCGTTTCGCGCTCTATCTCTAAATAAAGAAATAAACATTTACACCACAAAAGAACAAATTTGGGAAAAAAAGGGAGTTTAAATAAGAAAAACTGAATAATTATCTGAAAAACCATTTGGAAAAAAATAGAGTGCTGGAAAGTAAAAACATAGAGGCGGGTATTGCTGACTATCTGGAACTGTTGGATGTGGAAGGCTGTCATGTGCCCATGGTGGAGATGCTGCTTTTCAGATTGCACTGAATTTCATTGGAACAGTAAAGAAGGCAAGGACAGAAGAAGTTCGGTATACAATTAAAGTGAGAGCATCCAGAAGCTCCAGATCAAATTTCCTGGCTCAGGGTGTAGTTCACAGTGCCAGAGACCTGGCTTCAATTCTGACTTTGTGCTGCCTGTTGAACACTCCCTGTGCTGGAGCCCTATACCACTCAAAACTTAAAGACAGGTTATCAGTTCAGAAAAGTTTAGTAACTGTAATGAATGTCCTTAAGGTGACATGAAAGGCATTGTATAAATTAGATTTGATATTTGGCGTCAATAGGTAGGTCAAGAACTGTAACAGAATAAAAGTAGAGGTTCTGAAAGGTTTTTGTTGCAATTTATTGAAATGGTTGGCAGCAAAGTAGATGAGTCCCAATCCAGAGGGCTTTCATCATAAATTACTACAGGGAGTATGGTTGGAAGCTATAGGGACTTGTGTGACTTAATTTTACAGTCTTCCTTAGAGCAGGAAATGATGCCAGAAGAACACTGGGTTACACATGTTCCTGCATGTTCGAAACTCAACAGCTGCCAGCCTGTCTAGCTAAACCGTGCCAGAGAACTTTTTAGTGAAGTACTTAAGTGGCCCTTGCAAAAGTAGGAGCTAATTAATCATTGGTGACACCCTGTTAAAGGCTTTCACAATCTTAGAAGTTGGGAATACAGCTGTAAGTTTTAAATAGCCAAAGTACTTCAGTACTTGTATTATTGTAAAGCTATTAATAAAGTTTAGACTTGTGGAAGTTTGCTTGATCAGAAACAAGCTGCACAGTGAAAAGAAGCTGTTTTAAAATCCATCAGGCAATTTCAGTCAATGTCAGCAATGACAAAATATTGTCTCATGAAACATCGGCTGTGCATTGCGTTGTGTTTCAAGGAATAAGTTGTTCTTGCCTTTTTGACAAGGGTGGAAAAGGGATGCAGTAGGTGAGTTGTAGGAAATAGAAAATGTAAAATTAAAAATGGCTGCACCAGTCATTCAGAGGTTATATACAGGACTCTGAATAATAGCCAGGATGTCACGTACAAATTACGACAGGAGATAGTAAAAGCATATAAGAAAGGGAATGTTACAGTGGTCATGTTAAGAACAGGTTGGCATTGGATGTCAAGAAAGGGAATTTGTAGAATGCCGAGGAGATGGATTTTCAGAGCAGCTCTTGGTTGAGACCAGTAGGGAAAAGGCAATTCTAGTTTTAGTGTGGTGCAGTGAACCAGTTTTGATTAGGGAGCTGAAAAGGAAAAGGAACCCTTAGAAGACAGTGATCATAATTTGTTCAACTCACTTACATTTTGAGAGGGAGAAGCTCAAATCAGATTTATCAGTATCACAGTTGATTAAAAGGAACTACAGAGGAATGAGTGAGGAGCTGACCAAAGTTGATTGGATGACAGGGATGGCAGTAGGGCAGCAATGGCAGGTATTTCTGGGAGTAATTTGGAAAGTGCAGGATCATTTTATCCAAAAGAAGAAGAAACATTGTAAAGGGAGGATGAGGCACCTATAACTGACAAGAGAAGTCAATGACAGCATAAAAGCTAAAGAGAGAACATTTAATATTGCAATGAAGGTAAGCAAGCTAATAAAATGAAGATACCAGAAGTTCTTTTTCAGATGGCAAGATGGAGATGTGTCTCTATCAAAGGAGGTGTAAGGCACTCCGTCCCTTTGCTAGCTTGCAGGTTGACTTATCGAGTCCTTAGTGAGTACAGGCCCAACACTGGCAAACGCTCCTCATGTGTTAAACCCTTCATTCCCGGAATCATCCTCGTGAACTTCCTCTGGACTCCTCCCAATGACAACACATTCTTTTTGAGATATGGGGCCCAGAACTGTTGACAGTACTCCAAGTGCGACCTGACTAGAGTCTTATAAAAGCTTAGCATTAGCTCCTTGCTTTTATATTCTATTCCCCTTGAAATAAATGCCAACATTGCATTTGCCTATTTTACCACAGATTCAACCTGTAAATTAACCTTCTGGGAGACTTGCATGAGAACTCCTAAATCCCTGTGCCCCTTCTCCCCATTTATATAATAGTTCCTTTTACCAAAATGCATTATCATATGTTTCCCAACACTGTATTCCATCAGCCACTTTTTGGCCCATTCTTCCAATTTGTCTAAGTCCTGCTGCAATCATGCTTCTCCCTTAACATTTCCTACCCCTCCACCTATCTTTGTATCATCTGCAAACTTTGCCACAAAGCCATCAATTCCATTATCCAAATCACTGACAAACAATGTGAAAAGTAGTGGTCCCAATATTAACCCCTGAGGAACGCCATTGATCACTGGCAGCTAACCGGAAAAGGCCCCCTTTATTCCCACTTGCTGCCTCCTGCCTGTCAGCCATTCCTGTATCCATGCCAGTATCTTTCCTGTAATGCCACAGCATTTTATCTTGTTAAGCAGCCTCATGTGGCACCTTGTCAGAGGCCTTTTGAAAATCCAAGTAAATGGCATCCATTGCCTCTTCTTTGTCCAGACTACTTGTTACTTCCTTGAAGAACTTTAACAGCTTTGTCAGGCAAACTTTCCCTTTACAGAAACTATGCTGGCTTTGAGTTATTTTATCACGTCTCCAAGTACCCCGAAACCCTCATGCCTCAGAATGAGACCTGAGATATGAAGATCCTTTGCCAGTATAACAGGATGTTTAGACTCTTCAGGCAGGGCTGCCCTACTAAGCCGGCCACCAACTTTCAAGAAACCATTTTCAAGTACTGGATTGAGCTTGAAAATATGGCTGTTCCTTTTCACACTTTCTTCCCTTGACAAGCTTGAGAATTCATCTGAAAGATTCTTTCTTTGGGAAAACCCAGTGATCTCTATTTCAGCCTTTCTGAGATCCTCCACTGAGAAACAACATTGGCTGATCTGACCTTTGGCCTTTTCAATCTCTGTCTCCAAAGAATACCCTTGTTGTTCTTCATTCAAGTCAGGCTGAGCAAGAGTGATGTTCAGCTTCTTTCTAAGACACATGAGCAGATTCTTAAATCTAAGAATCCAGGCCACTCTCTTCTTCAAATGGGTCCAAGATAAGAAGGGTCGGCCCGAAACGTCGACAGCGCTTCTCCCTATCAATGCTGCCTGGCCTGCTGTGTTTTACGAGCATTTTGTGTGTGCTGTTTGAATTTCCAGCATTTGCAGATTTCCTCGTGTTTGCCAAGATAAGAAGTGATAGATTATATGTGTTACTGCATGTACCTCCTCTTCAATCTGCACGACATTCATTGTAACACTGTTGATAGAATATCCTGTATATTACCAAAGGCAATCTTTACTTGCCTTTCAATAAAATCAACAATGTCAACAAGTGGTCTGAGGGTTGTGCCTTTCTTGCAGTTCACAGACCACTATTCTCCATTTATCCTTAAGCATTTAGGGCTGTTTCTTTATGACAATCAGAATGTTTCAAGCTTGTTCAGCTCATGCATGTACTCCAGGTACTTCGTCCATGGCATTGCAATAGCCTCTAAGAAAAAGACTGCGATCTTGAAGGGCTTTCACATCTTCAGACTTGTCGGGTACCCAAGAAAGAGTGTTTTGCATTTGGCGAATGCAATTTTTTTATTTATTATCTAAATGATCCTGCAGTTAAGCCTTAGCCTTGATATATCCTTTCTTAGGGTCAAAATGTTGGCAACTTCTGACAAGTTCTCTAGCCCGTAGTGTACTGTATCACCATCAAATTAAAATTTTTCTTTGTGCTTTTTCAAGATATGAACTCACACCATAGGACAATCCTGCTGGAGTACTTTGAGCACTAACTACCTTTGAAGCCCTAAGCACACTAACTTTGGCCATAAGTACGGCAATTTCTTCCTTCACCTTCTTCCTTTTTCATAGCTGTTCCATGAGGAACAGCTTTTGCTTTTCCAGCATATGTTTATCCTTCAGTAACCATTGATGTATCAGTAATGCAGCTAAATCTGCTCTATTCCAGAGGAGGTAATAGATAGAGAAGATTTTCTTCCTGTAGCAGAGCTTCGAGTACTGGCATTTGACATACTGTCGTTAGTTTCACATCATCTTGAGGGTCATCTGCTATATGTATAGTCAAAACATGCCATGGAATTTGAGAAACATTGTCTGTTGGAAGGTGAGGTGCATTTTCATTTATTGCAGCAATATGACCTTCAATTTTCTTTTGTTCAGTCTAACATGTTTGGGTCAACCATTGTTTCACATCGTCTGTGAATGCACTGCTATAGCTATCAGTGCTTGAAAAACATTCATTCTGTTTTTTTTTCCCTGTTCATCCTTGGGAAGTAATTAAATCAGTATTTGAGCAATACAGACAAAATGCTGGAGGAACTTTGCAGGCCAGGCAGCATCTATGGAAAAAAGTACAGTCGACATTTTGGGCCGAACCCTTCTAGATTTAAAAGGTGAGGATAGGGGAGAGAGAACCACCACAGATGAAGTAAAGAGCTGGGAAGTTGATTGGTGAAAGTGACACGGGGCTGAAAAGTGGGATCTCCCAGTGACCACCCATTTTAAACCCTGTGGCCATTCTTTTAATTACACTTCCCATTCCCATTTTGATAGGTCCATCCATGGCCTCCTCCACTGTCATGATGAGGCCACACTTAGGTTGGAGGAACAACACCTTATATTCTGTTTGAGTAACCTCCAACCTGCTGACATGAACATTGATTTCTCAAATTTCCAGTAATGCCCCCAAACACCCCCCCTCCATTACCCATACCCTCCTCCCTCTCTCGCTCTCACCTCATGCCACTAACAGCACGAAGGGTGAACTAACAACTGCAACTCATTTATTGTATTTCTCCAAATCTCAACCCATGTGACAAATTGCCGTAACCCATAATAAAATGGACAACACGATATTGAATACAGATGGGCAGAAAATAGATACGTAGCTCCTATAGATGGGCTGAAAGACTGTTTTCTGTGCTTTATAATCCCATCACTCCATGATTCTATGACTCCACAGCCTTATGTTCTAACCCTTAGCATTAAAGTTGTTTTACATCTGAAAGCAATTTCTCTGTTTAAAACAACATTGATGCGGTATATTATGTAAAATGTCATAATACAAAACTATATGGATTTCATGTGTTGGTGTACCTTGCTCTTAGACCAGAATAAAGCTCATAACCTTATTTCGTTGCACTGGGTATCCTGTACAGATTCCAGTATTTTGCATTCTTTTAGGATGAAGAACAACTTCTTGTATGCCAGTTCTGTGGGTGTTTGAGGTTGTTGACAGGGCTGTCAGATGAGTATGTGTATGCTCCGCCTGCCTTATAATCTGGGCTTCTGTGTGTTCTTTACGAGTGAACATGAAGTTTTTTAATGCTCTCTTCAATACTCCTTTGTTAGTTTGAGTGGTTGTGTTTTGGGGATTTGGTAGGGAACGTGTCAATTTTACAAGGAGGCTTTGAGTGCATCCTTGTGAAATTTCATCTATCCACATGGTAACCTTTTGCTTTGACAGAACTCCATTGATTTCAGCAGTCAGTTGTCCAGCATGCGGGGAACTTGACTATGTCTGATCTAATTAGGGTTTTGATGTTGCAGATGTTGGTCTGGGAGAGATATAAACCTGCCAGCAGGTTTAGAAGATATTGCAAAGACACCCATCGAGCACGGACATCTATCCAGGTAGCACGGTAGCATAGGGGTTAATATAAAGCTTATTAGCGCCAGATCAGTGTTCAATCCCTGCCCCTGTCTGTAAGAAGTTTGTATATTCTCCCTGTGACTGTGTAGAGTTTCCACTGAATGCTGTCTTTCCTCCCACATTCCAAAAAGACATATGGGTTAGGGTTAGTAAATTGTGGGCATGCTATGTTGGCGCTGGAAGCATGGCAACACTTGTGGGCTACCCCAACATATCCTCAGTCTGACAGTGTTTGACGCATTTCACTGTTTTGATGTTTCAATGTACATGTGACAAATAAAGCTAATCTTTAACTTTAATCTCTAGTGTATTGAAGCATGTACTGCAGGTCACTGTGGACCATGAGCTTTGTTTCATATTGCGGGGGGAGGGGGGGAGGCGTGCGCAGTATTGTAATGATTGTAATAGTTACCATGACGTTATTACAGTGCTAGTGAAAGAGTTTCAATTCCCTCTGCAGTCTGTAAGGAGTTTGTATGTTCTTCCCATGATTGCGAGGTTTCCCCCGGTGCTCCGCATTCCAAAGACATGCTGGTTAGTTGATTAATTGGTCACATGGATGGAATCAGGCAGCGTGCGATTGTTGGGCTGGAAGCACAAGTGACTGTGCTGTATCTTTAAATTTTTTTTAGCATGTCGCACCAGACAATCAGCCATTCTTATCTGGTGCGTGGTGTCAGGATTGGTCTCCTTTTGGATTAACCAGGTCACGATATAAACGTTCCTGACTCGATCCTTTTTTTTAATGAGGCCGAGTGGCTAGCTCGACACTCAACCTGGCACGGATGGAAAGCTTGCTCGGGGATGGCCCGACTTGGATTCGAACTCAGGAGCCTCCGCTCCGGAGTCCGGCGCTGATCCCATTGTGCCACCAGCCGGCCTATCTTTAGATAAAGATTAGCTAAATAATTTTTTTTGAGAAGTCAGAGGATCTAATCTGTGGGCATGCTATTTAATAGAACTTTAGACAATAGACAGTAGGTGCAGGAGTAGGCTATTCAGCCCTTCTAGCCAGCACCGCCATTCACTGTGATCATGGCTGATCATACACAATCAGCACCCCGTTCCTGCCCTCTCCCCATATCCCTTGACCCCACTATCTATAAGAGCTCTATCTAACTCTATCTTGAATACATCCAGAGACTTGGCCTCCATTGTGTTCTGGGGCAAAGCTTTCCATATATCCACCACTCTCTGGGTGAAAAAGTTTTTCCGCATCTCTGTTCTAAATGGCCTACCCCTTATTCTTAAACTGTGGTCTCTAGTTCTGGACTCACCCATCAGCGGGAACATGCTTCCTGCCTCCAGTGTGTCCAATCCCTTAATAATCTTATATGTTTCAATCTGATCCCCTCTCATCCTTCTAAATTCCAGTGTATACAAGCCCAGTCGCTCCAATCTTTCAACATATGACAGTCCCACCATTCCAGGAATTAACCTTGTGAAACTACGCTGCACTCCCTCAATAGCAAGAATGTCCTTCCTCAAATTTGGAGACCAAAACTGCACACAAAACTCCAGGTGTGGTCTCACCAGGGCCCTGTACAGCTGCAGAAGGACCTCTTTACTCCTGTACTCAATTCCTGTACTCAATTTATAACAATTCAATTGTTATAAAAGCCAGCATGCCATTAGCTTTCTTCACTGCCTGCTGTACCTGCATGCTTGCTTTCATTGACTGATGTACAAGAACACTTAGATCTCATTGTACTTCCCCTTTTCCTAACTTGACTCCATTTAGATAGTAATCTGTCTTCCTGTTCTTGCCACCAAAGTGGATAACCTCACATTTATCCACATTAAACTGCATCTGCCATATATTTGCCCACTCACCCAACCTGTCCAAGTCACCCTGCATTCTCATAACATCCTCCTGACATTTCACACTGCCACCCAGCTTTGTGTCATCAGCAAATTTGCTAATGTTGCTTTTAATCCCTTCATCTAAATCATTACTGTATATCGTAAACAGCTGCAGTACCAGCACCGAATCTCGCGGTACCCCACTGGTCACAGCCTGCCATTCCGAAAGGGACCCGTTAATCACTACTCTTTGTTTCCTGTCAGCCAGCCAATTTTCAATCCATGTCAGTACTCTGCCCCCAATACCATGTGCCCTAATTTTGTCCACTAATCTCCTATGTGGGACTTCATCAAAAGCTTTCTGGAAGTCCAGGTACACTACATCCACTCCCTTGTCCATTTTCATAGTTACATCCTCAAAAAACTCCAGAAGATTAGTCAAGCATGATTTTCCCTTCATAAATCCATCCTGACTCGGACTGATCCTTCTCCTAATATCCCAATGTGTCATAATTTCTTCTTTTATAATTGACTCCAGCATCTTTCCCACCACTGACATCAGGCTAACCGGTCTATAATTCCCTGTTTTCTCTCTCCCTCCTTTCTTGAAAAGTGGGACAACATTAGCCACCCTCCAATCAGCAGGAACTGTTCCTGAATCTGTAGAACATTGGAAAATGATTACCAATGCATCCACAATTTCTAGAGCCTCCTCTTTAAGTACCCTGAGATGCAGACCATCAGTCCCGGGGACTTATCAGCCTTCAGACTCAACAGTCTATCCAACACCATTTCTTGCCTAATATAAATTTCCTTCAGTTCATCCTTTACCCTAGTTCCTTTGGCCACTGTTACATCTGGGAGATTGTTTGTGTCTTCCCTGGTGAAGACAGATCCAAAGTACCTGTTTAACTCATCTGCCATTTCCTTGTTCCCCATAATAAATTCACCCGTTTCTGTCTTCAATGGCCCGATTTTGGTCTTAACTATTTTTTTGCTATTCACATACCTAAAGAAGCTTTTACTATCCTCCTTTATATTCTAGGCTAGTTTACCTTCATACCTCATTTTTTCTTGGCGTATTGCCTTTTTTGTTATCTTCTTTTGCTCTTTAAAAGCTTCCCAGTCCTCCGGTTTCCCACTCATCTTTGCTATGTTATACTTCTCTTTTATTTTTATACTGCCCTTTACTTCCCTCGTCAGCCACGGCCGCCCCTTACTCCCTTAGGATCTTTCTTCCTCTTTGGAACGAACCGATCCTGCACCTTCTGCATTATTCCCAGAAATACCTGCCATTTTTGTTCCACTGTCTTCCCTGCTAGGGTATTGTTCCATTAAACTTTGGCCAGCCTCTCCCTCATAGCTCCATAGTTCCCTTTGTTCAACTGTAATACTGACACATCCGATTTTCCCTTCTCAAATTGTAGGTTAAAACATATCATATTATGGTCACTACCTCCTAATGGTTCCTTTACCTCGAGGTCCCTGATCAAATCTGGTTCATTGCACAACACTAAATCTAGAATTGCCTTCTGCCTGGTAGGCTCAAGTACAAGCTGTTCTAAGAATCCATCTCGGAGGCACTCCACAAATTCCCTTTCTTGGGATCCAGTACCATTCTGATTCTCCCAGTCTACCTGCATGTTGAAATCCCCCATGACAACTGTATCATTACCTTTGCAACATGCCAATTTTAACTCTTTATTCAGCTTACACCCTACATCCAAACTGCTGTTTGGGGGCCTGTAGATAACTCCCATTAGGGTCTTTCTACCCTTAGAATTCCTCAGTTCTATCCATACTGACTCTATATCCCCAGATTCTATGTCCCCCCCTCGCAATGGACTGAATATCCACACCATCCTTAAATCTTGCCTGTTGCCGCAGAAACCCCTTTCCGTACCTCTTACTGTGGAGTCCCCTACTACCATGGCTCTTCCTGATGTCTGACTCCTTGGCTCTGCTCTGCACCAATTTTCGGCTCACAGACCTGTCCACCTCTCAGACTGGCAGTATCTTCTGTCCTGACAGCTTCCAAGAAGGTGAACCTGTTTACAAGAGGTACATCCCCTGGGGTCTCCTGTACATCAAGCATCCTTTCCTTCCTCATTGTCACCCCCTTTCTCTCTTCCGGTATCCTCGGTGTAATGACCTCTGTAGCTCCTGTCCAGAAAACCCTCGTTTTCGAGGATAAACCTGAGGTCATGCAGTTCTTTCTTCAGTGCTGCAACATGCTCCTTCAGAAGCTGAATCTGGACACACTTTCCACAGCTGTAGCAGCCGGGTGCACCATCAGTGTCCCTGACCTCCCACATCATGCACGTAGCACACTGAATCAGCTTAGCGGTCATGTCTTCACCCTCTGCAATTGTGCCTGGCGTAGTCTCCTCGCCGAAGACTCTCGAGCCAAAGACTAGCACTTTTCACACCAGGCACTTCCCTCGACCAGGCCGCTTCCCAACAGGGAATCAATAGAGTAGAACTTTACAACAGAATCAAAGCTGTTGAATAGTTAGTGCATTTGTGGGAGCCTGAGAGACTTTAGAGCTACATATAGCAGTTTCCTTAAGAGTCTTTGCTTCTCTGCTAAAACTATATCAACAGATTCTTAAAGTAAGCATTAAAATATGATGGACTGTGTCAGTCAGCAATAAAATGAGTCATTCTGGATGTACTATGAAAACTTAGAGACATGAGTGTTTTGACATCTTTTTACTGGGAAAAGAAAGAAAATGGGGACTTAAGCGTAAATAAGTATCATGGACAACCAGTGATGTATAAAGACAAAGAGGATGAAGATTAGCTTTATTTGTCACATGTACATTGAAGCATTGAAACACACATTGAAATATGTCGCTTACATCAACGACCATCTAAAGGCTGATTTATACTTGTGCGTACGGGCTATGCTGTAGCCTACGCCGTACCCCTGATTTTCACTTCTGTGTCGCGAACATGCGTTGTGTGCGCCAAAACTAGTTGGCGATGGAGTTTCTATGCCACTGTGTTGAGTTTCTTCATGAGAGACATGGACGAGGAAATGCATTTCAAACATTTTCGCGTGTCGGCAGGTAGATTTGACAATTTGGTTAATCTATTTCGCATTGGTGTATAGACACGGTGGAGAAGAAGCAACCAGAAATGTGTAGGAGGAAATGAGATGCTATCAAGCAGACCAATCACAGTTGTTGCGGTCTGCGTTGCCACGACATGTGAGTTACTTTTTAGGGGAGGTGCATGCCACCCTACAGTGTAGGGTACACGGTACCTACAGCGTAGATGCGAAGCACAAGTATAAATCAGCCTTAACGCTGTGCTGAAGGCAGCTTGCATGTGTTGCCATGCTTCCAGCGCTAAGATAGCATGAATCAAGATGTGTGAAATATTCAATCATTTGTGAAGAGGGCAGGACTACTTTTCATGGCCAGTAATATTCTTGAGGTGGAAGACTGCGCATGAACATTTTGAGGGAGGGAAAATGATTTGACTGACGGAGAACAGCAGCAAGGTATATTGCATATTCACTAATGGTAGCTCTGCAGAAAGTTCAACAAATTTCATTTGCAGAGGTAGCTCGGAAATGGAAAGAGTGCTTCAACTTGCAGCCATTTAATATGGTTAATCAGAGAGCTATAAATTTGACACACAAAATCAGAAAATGGGAGTAAATGTGAATGATTACATTGTCACAGTGAAAAACAATCAAGGCATTGCAGCTTTGCAGATTTTTTAGATTGTATTTTGAGTGACAGACTTGTGTGAGATTTCCAGGGTGGTCAGTTTTGCCTTAGGGTGTAATTGAATGTTGATCATCAAAATAAAATGTAATTAAAAATGTGCTGTCCAGATTAATGTATGAATAGCACAGTGGTTCCCAATCTTTTTTTTAATATGTCATGGACCCCAACCATTAACTGAGGGGTCCGTGGACCCCAGGTTGGGAGCCTCTAGCTGTAGAGAAAGATTTCACTGTTACAAGTACGAAAATTGCTAAAGTGATTCAGAAAGGTGTGTTGTTGAAGTGAGTATGTGAAAGAATTCTACAAGAATTGTCAAGTGTCCAAAGTAAGTCTTATAGTCTAACATCGAAGGAAGAATGAAATGATGGCAGCTGAAACACTAGCAATAACTAGAGGCAAAGAAGAGTAGTCTCAATTAAATGCAGTACTGAGAATCTCCAGTCCAGTAAACAAATATAAAAATCAACAATGGGGCCTCAGCAACACACACAAAATGCGGGACGAACTCAGCAGGCCAGGTAGTATCTATGGGAAAAAGTACAGTTGACATTTCAGGCTGAGAGCCTTATGTCAGCTGTACTTTTTGCCATAGATGCTGCTTGGCCTGCTGTTCCTCCAGCATTTTGTGTGTGTTGCTTGGACTTCCAGCATCTGCAGATTTTCTCTTGTTTGTAATGGGACCTCAGTGAAGTATTCTGAAATGTTTCACCTGAAAAGGAGTTGAGTATGTTTTGGAAATATGATTAAAATTGTCCATGTTTGATCAAATCATCAGAACCAGAATCAGAATAACAATCATGTTTAATATCACTGGCATATGTCATGAAATTGATTGTTTTGATGCACAGTACTTTGCAATATAGAATAATACTGGACAGCAATTTTTTTTTCAAAAGTATTTCTTCCTCAGATATTTTTGTGGTTATGATAGACTACTTGAAGCTGAACACTAATATAATTTGACTACTCGTATCACATAGGACTTTGGATAAACAAGAAATTAATTGTTTTTGAATATAATGTGTTTATTTGCATAGTGGTGCTGATGCTTTGCTATAGTTCAACTAAGATTAAAATGTTTTTTTGATTATGTTTCTTTGCACTCAACATCTGAGGCACTTCACTAAATGTCCAACAATAATCAGCCTGGATTGATAGATTCTCCATGGCTGCAGTGTCCTGGTGAAACCTTTCACCATGTTCGTCAAAGACTGCACCAGGATTTGCAGGGAAGAAGTCTTAAATAGGAATGCAAAAAATGAATCTTCAGCGACATGTTGCACTTCCATGATTTTGTACGCTTGAATCATGTTGTCAACCAGCTGCATGTAGTTTGGTGTTCTGGAGTTGCCAAGAAAATTTTCAACAATGTCCTTGAACACCTTCCACGAACTTTTCTTTGGTCCCACTAGTTCTTTGAATTTCTTGTCATTGATGATTTGTGGACCAACAATAATACCTTCCTTAATCTTGACATCAGTTATTCTGGGAAACATCTGCTCAAATATCAAAATTATTCACAGAAATTTTTCTGCCTGGTAACAGCCTATTCCATCCTTGCAGTCTTGAACCTAGTAATTTTGCTTTTGCCTTTGACCAAAATCTCTGACCAGGCAATTTAAGTCAGATTGAGTTATCAATTGAGGCCCACTTGACATAAAAAGTGCAATATCTGTAACAGTTTTTGTCTTTTAACATTCCTGGTTTGTGCATCATGGCATCTTCATCTGTTTCTTCTAGAATCAGTGTCTCTGTTGGCTTTAGAACTGGAAGACTATGGTCATGTAGCACAAGTCTCATGGCTGAAGGAAAATTGGGGTATTCAATGGATTTATTGTTTTTAGCAGAGAAACCAGACACACTGGTCAGACAGAAGTAGCAGTCTGTCACATGATTTTTCTGCTCTCGCCTTATCATTGGGACAGCGAACAGCATTAACTTCCTAATACCTCTGAGCCAGACTTTAAGATTGACTGCACATGTTGCACAACAAATGTCAGGAACCCTGGCTTTGTCTTGGTTGCCAACACCCAAAGGAGAGCTCACAGGCTTTCTTAATAAGTGGAGTTGTCCTCTGTCTTGGAGATTTAAGCATATGCTCACCGAAAATATACAAGTATTGTGGCTGTTGCAACATTGGTGAGACGGTTTGCTATCACAAATGCTCCTGAAAATACAAATACCTTACTATAGAAAGTACACGCCATATACTATTTGTCTAGAGCTTGCTCATCATTGTGATTGCAAACCATGTACGTATAAATACAATGCATGGAATGGTGTGTGCATGATACTTTTATAGCCTTTCTAAAACCTGTCCTGCCTTGCAGCATCCACCCTGCCTAAGCATGACCAAGCGTACCTGAAAAAGATAGAAAACTTTTCAGCTTACACTATGGACAATGTTTTAATTGATTCAAAATAACAAATATACGCAATTTCAAAAAAATGGTCCATGGTAGGGAAATTTCATGGTAATTTTCATGATCAGGAGCCCAATATCCATAAGAAACACCCAGAAGTATTCAGGAAGTAAAATCTTCAATGTCCAGTGTAATAAAAAAAACTGTAAATTGCAATAAGAAATAAATATATATATTTCGCAAAAACAGCAAGAAAAAGAAAAAAAATCTATAGTGAGGTAGTGTTCATTGTCCATTCAGAAATCTGTTGGCAGAGTGGAAGAAGCTCTTCGTGAATCATTGAGTGTGTATCTTTAGGCTCCCGTGCTTCCTCACTGATGATAGTAATGAGAAGAAGGCATGATCTGGCTGAAGGGAGCCTTAATGATGGATACCACCTTTTTGTATATGTCCTCAATGGTGGGGAGGCCAGTGCTCATGATGCAGCTGGCTAAGATTACAACTTTCTGTAGCATTTTCTAATCCTGGACAGTGGCCTCTCCATGCCAAAGGATGATGGAACCAGTTAGAATGCTTTCCATGGTACATCTGTAGAAATTTGCTAGAGTCTTTGATGACATTCTAGATCTCCTCAAACCCCTAATGAAATATAGCCACTATCCGTGCCTTCTTTATAGTTGTATCAATATGCTGGACCCAGGATAGGTTTTCAGAGATGTTGATACACAGGAAATTGAAACTGCTCACCCTTTCCACTGCTGATCCCTCGATGAGGATTTGTATGTGTTCCCTTGACTTACCCTTCCTGAAGTACACAATTCAATTCCTTGGTCTTACTGACTTTGAGTGCAAAGTTGTTGTTGCGACACCACTCAACCAGCTGATCTGTCTGGCTCCTGAATGCCTCCTTGTCACTGTGTGCTCCAACAATAATTGTGTCATCTTCAAATTTATAGATGGCATTTGAGCTGTCCCTCGCTACACAGTCATGGGTGTAGAACGAATAGAGAGGTGAGCTAAGCACACCTCCTTGGGATGCACCAGTGTTGATTGTCAGAGAGGAGGAGATGTTATTTCCAATCCACACAGACTCTGGTCTCCCAGTGAGGAAGTTAAAGATAAAGTTGCAGAGGGAAGTACAGAGGTCCAGGTTTTGGAGCTTGTTGATTAGATCTGTTGAACAGCAGCTTGATGTACAGTAGTTATTGCTATTGTCCAGGTGATCCAAGACTGAGTGGTGAGTGAAATTACATCCACTGTTGACTTATTGTGGTGACAGGAAAATTCAGCATGTCCAGATCCTTGCTCAGGCAGGAATTGATTCTAGTCAGGACCAACCTCTCAAAGCGCTTAATCACTATAGATGTTAGTACATCTGGGCAATTATTGTTGAGGTAGCTCATTCTGCTCTTGGACACTGGTATGATTATTGCTCTTTTAAAGCAGGTGGGAACCTCTGACTGTAGCAGTGAGATTGAAGATTTCCTTGAACACACTCGCCATCTGTTTAGTATAGTTTTTCAATCCCCTAGTATCAGGGCCTGAGGCCTCTTGAAAGATATTCTGACATTGGCCTCCAAGACAGTGGTCACACAGTTACTAGATGCAGTAGGGATTTACAGAGGTGAGTTTTATTCTCCCTTTCAAAGCCTACGTAAAAGGCATTGAGCTCAACTGAGAATGAAGCATCACAGCCATTCATGATGTTAGCTTTCGCTTTGTAAGAAATAATGGCCAGCACACCCTGCTTGGCGTGTATTCAATTCCCTCTCTAACTTCAATCGGAATAGTTTTTTTTCCCTCTCTTAAAATAGCCTTCTTTCGGTCAAAACTGAACTTTTGCATAGTTCTGGATCACCAGTCTTGAATGCCACAGATCTAGCTGTCAGAAGATTATGTATCTCCTGGTTCATCCACAGCTTTTGGTTTGGGTATGCCCAATATGTTTTTGAAGGCGTATACTCATCCACATAGGTCTTGATGAAGTCGGTGACAACTGTAGCATATTCATTCAGATTCGAAGATGAGTCCCTGAATATTGTTCCTGAATATTGACTCAGAGCAGTCCTGGAAGTGCTCCTCTGCCTCCCTTGACTGGTATCTTATTTTTCCTCACCACTGGTGCTGCAGTCTTTAGTCTCTGCCTAAACACTGGAAATAGAAGGACATCCAGGTGATCAGACGTGTAAGCATTGGGTGGTACAGTAATTGTTCTTGATGATGGCATAACAGTGTTCAAGTATGTTGGCTTCTCTGGTTCCACAGCTAATATGTTGGTGATAGTTGTTCAGACTTATTCAAGCTTGCCTAGTTGAAATTGACCACAACAATATGGAAGACATATGGGTGTGCCGTTTCGTAACTGCTGATCATGGTACTCTGCTCCTCCAGTGCATGCCTGATGTTGGCCTTAGGTGGAATGTACACCGCTGCCACATTGATGGCAGAAAACTCCCTCGACAGATAAAATGGACACCATTTGACTGCTAGCTGTTTCAGATATGGTGAGCAGGACTGAGACAGAACTGCCTTGTCTGTGCACTATGATGCATGCTCCATCTCTTCTGTCTTTAAAAGACTCTGTCTTGACTTTGTGGAGAATAGTGAAGCCATCGGGCTGTGTCCAAAATGGCAGAGGTGAGCCATGTTTCAATGAACCAAAGTACACAGCTGTTCCTGATGCCCCTCTAGTACTGCCATCTTCCTCTGAGGTCAATTTTATTTCCAGAGACTGTACATTCACCAGCAGGAAAGTTGGGAGTGGGGGGGGGGGGGGGGGGGTGGCCTCAGGCTTCTGTGTTTCGGTCATACCTGCGGACCGGCTCATCTTCCATGCATCCATTTTTTAAGGGGGAACTGGACTCACAACCCAAGTCTGCAGTCCAAAATCAGCTGATATCACTAGATTTGAGTAACAATATGTTTCTTAAATGTCTTAAAATGAAGTTACTTACTGAAGTACGAATGTCTGTGACTGGATTTCAGTTGTAGTAGTCCTGAACTGGAATATTTTATGAATCTACTTGGAGGTGTTGCCATTTATCGCTGCCATCATACCACTAGTTTCGCATTTTCAAGTATATTTGATGATGAAACTGTTGTTGGTGTCAATATGGATGGCACTTGTGATATGCAGCAATGTTTGGTGGGCAGCTTATAATAGTACTAGATGTACTTTTTCTGAACTACGATCACTGCAATCCACAGCCTGTAACTTCCCTGTAAGGACTGTACCTTTGAAATATCTAAATGAACTATTGATTTTACGATCTCCTGAAGGACTTGGTGAACTCGACTTTCAGGAATGCAGGTACAACACCTTGAAGTGCATGAAGGTTGTTTAATGCCAATGAGAGGTTGGAAGAGATGGCCAGGTTAAATATCAAGTCAGTGTCAAGGCTCGAGGGAAGAAAACGAACCGGTATTCAGCCAGACTACTCTGTGCCAGCCAGGATCCCCCACCTGAGCTAGTCATGTATGTCTGCATTTGACCTGTCGTCTTGTCTTTTTGACAGTACCCCCTGGCAGAACGTGCAGGAATCTTGGACATCACACCTTGAGCTTCAGGAACAGTTGTTGCCTACAAGCATTTGGTTCCTGGATTGGCATAGATGGCTTCACTTGCATCAGCTCTGAACTGACTCCATAGCTGTAGACTCACTTTCAGGGTTTTTGCTTTAGTTATATATAGTGGTTCATGGATTCTGAAAATCTGTGGGTGCCTGCAAGAAAATTAATCTCAAGGTTGTATATGGTATATATACTGTGATAATGAAGTTATTTGAACTTTGAACTTTAGAAGGGTTCTGGTGAGTCAAGCCAAACGTTTGCAGGTTCACCAATTCAGGGAACTTTTACAACATTGGAGACAAGTGCATAGCTGATTTGGATGAACAAACTAGATACAGGAGACTGTAGATGCTGAATCTAGAGCAAAAACAAAACTATTTTCTGGACAAGACTATCAGTAAGCTTCAAGATATTGGCTTCAATACCTCATTGTGCAATTCAGTCCTTGATTTCTTGCTGTTAGGATTGGCAACAACATCTCCACAATTGCCATCAGCTCGAGTGCTCAGCTCCCTGCTCTTACACTTATGACTGTGTGGCTAAGCACAGATCCAGTGCTATTTTCAAGTTTGCTGACAACACCACTGTTGCTGGCCAATTCAAAGGTGGTCATAAATCAGCGTATAAGAGCGAGATTGAAAATTTGGTAGAGTGGTGCAACAACAACATCCTCTCACTCAGTGTTAGGAAAACCAAGGAGCTGCTTATTGACTTCAGGAAGAGGAAACCAGAGATCTATGCACTAGCCCTTGTCAGAGGTAGAGAGGATCAGCGACTTTAAATTCCTCGGTGATAGTATTTTGGAGGACTTGACCTGAGTGTAACACATAAGTTCAATTACGAAGAAAGCATGGCAGCGCCTCTACTTCCTTAGAAGTTTGTGAAGATTCTGCATGAAATTTAAAACCTTGGTGAATTTCTATGGTCGTGTAATGGGGAATATGTTGACTGACTACGTCACAGCCTACTATGCGAACCCTAATACTCTTGAATGGAAAATCGTACAAAGAGTGTGAATAAGGCCCAGTCCATCACAGGTAAAGCCCTCCCCACCATGGAGCTCATTTACAGAAGGCGTTGTTGCAGGAAATCTGTATCCATCAATGGGGTCCCCACCACACAGGTTATGCTCTCCTTTCACTGCTGCCATCAGGAAGAAGATACAGATGCCTCTGGACCCTCATCACCAGGTTCAGGAACAGTTATTACCCCTCAACCATTGGGCTTTCAAACCAAAGGTGATAACTTCACTCAACTTTACTTGTCCATCATTGAAATGTTTCCACAACCTATGGACTCACTTTCAATTACTCTTCATTTCATGTTCTCAGTTTATTGCTTATTTATATATTATTGTTATTTCTTTACTTTTGTATTTGCAATTTGTTGCCTTTTGCACACTGGCTGAACACCCAAGTGGTTACTGTATTTCATTGATGCTGTTATGGTTATTATTCTATTTATTGAGTATGCCTGCAGGGAAATGAATCTCAGGGTTGTATTTGGTGACATATATGAACTTTGATAATACATTTACTTTGAACTTCTGAACTTTGGAGGAACTGGGAGTCAAGGCAACATCTGTTAGGGAAAAGGAACAATGAGGTTTTGGACTGTGACTCTTCATCAGACTGAAGGAGTAGAGAAGTGAGAACCAGCATAAAGAGGTGAGGTGAAGGGGTAAGAGCTGGCAAGCAATAGGTGGATCTAGATGAGGAGTGTTGATTGGCTGATGGCAGAGGAGGACAAGGTGAAGAGGGCAGCAGAGTCTGGGAGGTGATAAGTGGAGACAACAAAGGACTGTGGAGTAAAGAATCCACAAAAAAGGGCAGGTACTGTTCTTCAATCTATATACAACTACTATAATAACACACACTAAATGCTGCAGGAACTCAGCTGGCCAGGCAGCATTGATGGAAAAGAGTACAGTTGACATTTTGGGCTGAGACCCTTCATCAGGATTCAGGGAAAACAAAAGATGAGGAGTCAAAGTTAGAATGTGAGGGAAGGGGAGCCTATTATATCTACAACTATTATAGATTCAGTCTATTAACGACAGGTGAAATTACTTGATAGGCAGAATCTGTAATAGTTGTATATAGAATATAGAACAGTACTACACAGTACAAACCCCCCCCCCAACCTTTTAGCTTATTCCAAGATCAATCTATCCCTTCTCTCCCACATAAACCTTTTCCTTTCATCCATGTGCCCACATAAGAATCTGTTAAATGTCCCTAATGTGTCTGCCTTTACCATCACCTTTGCAGTGCATTCCATGCATTTACTACTCTGTAAAAAAAACTTACTCTGACATTCCCCCTCCCCCTGATACTTTCCTCCAATCCCCTTAAAATGATGCCCTCTTGTATTAACCATTTTCACCATGGGAAAAAGACTCCAGCTGTCCACTCTATCTATTTATGCCTCTTATATTATCATAATACCTCTATCCAGTCACCTCTCATCCTCTGCTCCAAAAAGCCCACTCAACCTTTCCTCATATGACATATCCTCTCATTCAGTATTCTGCATGAAGAGTTTACACAAACTTATTTTCAAAGACAGAAAGCTGTGTGGTGTATTTACGTGTATTATGTAAATAGGTTATGTAATGGCATGAGCACAATGTCTTGTGGTACCTTGCTGTTGGATCAGAATTAAGTACGTACATATATTCAAAAGCCTCTAGTGCCCTTGAGACATTACTTACATTGTGTGAAGTCCACCTTGAATTATTTTATAATTGAAACATAGATTTTGGAGTGTTTTATGCAGGATAAAACATTGTGCTGCTTTCTTGCATTAAATCAAAATACAACCCGTCAATTTGGTCTGTTGAACATGGACTATTAAAATGTAGCAAAGAAGAGCCATGTTGTTGTCATCTTGTAGTTGAGTGTAATGATGTTGATAGGGACAGGTTGATTTAGAATTGAATATGGAATAGATATCAAACTGTGTTTATGCCACATGGTAACAAATTTCATGACATATACAAGTGATAATAAACTTAATTCTGACATCAGAATAGTCCAAGTCCTGATATGTACGGGATGAGCCAGGAACCTGGGTCTTTTTCTAGTTGGCAAGATGTTGTGAGTGGTGTAGTACAGGAATCTGGGTTGAGGTCAGAATTCATATAAATGACTTGATTGAAGACACTGAAGGTATGGTTGCTAAAAATGCAAATGACACATATCTAGGAAAGTACATTGTGAAGAGGACATATGTAGAGATATATATGGTGCTGTGACACAAGTCATTGGAGAAACTGGTAGGTGTGCAAGGTCTATGGTCATCAGGACAAGCAGACATTCTCTTGCAGAGCCTCTCAATAGAATCAGTATACTTTGTTCACATGGAATCACAGAGCAATACAACACTGATACAGGCACTTTGACTCAATGAGTCCCTGCCAACCAGGGTGCCCAACCAACTAGTCCCAATTTCCTGCAATCAGCCCATATCCCTGCAAGCCTCTTCCCTCCATGTATCGATCCAAGTGCTTCTTAAATGATACTATAGTGTCGGCCTCAACTGGAAGTTCGTCATATACTCACGACCCTCTGTGTTGAAAAAGAACAGATGACCGTCTTTCTAATTTCAAAACTGATTACTGGTTGTACTTTACATTTCAAAAGGGTTTTTGAAGATTGGTTCTCAGTTCTATTCAGGCCTGCTACCCATATTCTTTAACATCTGAAATATGCCCCGTGTCTGATATTTCCCTAAAAGGCAAAGACCTGCAAGTAGAGTGGGAAAATGTAAAACTGGTCATTCTGAAAGGTGAAAAAAATATTTATAAAAATGAGGAGGGGTTACAGAGCTCTAAGATTTAGAAGGAATTAGGATGTCCTAGTGACAATTCACAAAAGTAATTCTGAAAACTAGTAACTTTGTTTCTTGATGGAGAAATCAATTACAAAAGTAAAGAATTTAGGCTTTAGTCATTGAAGACACTGATGAGAGTAATGCCTCGAATGGGTATTAAAACAAAAGGTTGGACGGGCTAGGCTTGTATTTGCTGGAGTACAAAGAGGGGAAAGTGATTGAAAATATAAAATTCTGAAATACTTTGATAGTGTGTATATGGAGAGAATCTTTCCATTCATAGGATCTTAAAAAATATGGGTCACTGCTTTAAAATAATGGTTAATTTTACAAGACAGGGAAAGGACTATGAGTCTTTGGAGCTCGCTTACTCAAAGGGCAGTGCAAGCAGAGTCTTCGAAAAATTTTAAGGCCGAAATAGATGGCTTCTCGATAAGCCAGGGGATGAAAGGTTATCACATTAGTGTGAGTGTAGAGTTGAGGTTGTAAACAGATCAGCTGGGCTTAAGGGGCCAAGTGGCATATTCCTGCTCCTAATTCCCTCGTTCATACAACTTAAAATATAAGAAACCTTATAGAAATACCTTTCTTCAGGGATCAAGGATCAACTTTAGTTACCATATACATTTACATACATTAGGAATTTCCTGGAACATGCAATAAAAATTAACAATATTCAACAATTATTAAAAATAGAGATATAAAAAATTAAGTTGGTTGAAGTACAGATATGGAATTGGATGTTTTTTTTCTATAATTACAACTCAGTGACCACTTTATTAGGAACCTCCTGTACCTACTAAAGTGGCCACTGTGTGTGTGGTCATCATCTTCTGCTGGTGTAGCCCACACATTTGATGTGTTGTGCATTCAGAAATGCTCTTTTGCACACCACTTTGTAAACCATGGTTATTTGAGTTACTGTTGCCTTCCTGTCAGCTTGAGCTAGTTTGCCCATTCTCCTCTGACCTTCTCATTAACAAGGCATTTTCGCCCACAGAACTACTGCTCACTGATTTTCTTTTTGTTTTTACACTTTAAAAAATTTTTCTTTTAGCATGTCACACCGGACAGTCAGCCATTCTTGTCTGGCGTGTGGTGTCAGAATTGGTCTCCTTTCGGATGAACCGGGTCACAATATGAACATTCCTGACTCAACCCTTGATTTTTTTTACAAGGCCGAGTGGCTAGCTCGACGCTCAACCTGGCATGGATGGAAAGCATGCTCAGGGGTGGCCCGACTTAGATTCAAACTCTGGAGCCTTCGCTCCGGAGTCTGGCACTGATCCCATTGCACCACCATATTAATTTCTGTACATTCTATAGACTGTTGTGTGTGAAAGTCCCAGGAGATCCCAGACTATTTGGCCCATAAAGCCAGCTAAAAAGCAAATCAAAAGCACTCAAACTCTAATTCCTCCTACTTACACCATATCCATATCCATCCATCTTCATTACATCCATGAGCCCATCCAAACATCTCAAGAGCCTCTAATGTACTTGCCTCTACCACCATTCCAGGTATCCACCCCTGAGTAAAAATACTAACCTTCACATCCCCCTTGAATCTACCCCCTCTCATTTTCAATGCATGGCTTCTGGTTTTAGACATTTCAATCCTGGGAAACTGATACTCTGTGTCCACTCTATGCCTCTCATAATCTTATAAATCTCTATTGGATCTCCCCTCAGCCTCTGCCATTCCAGAGAAAACAATCCAAGTTTATCCACCCTCTCAAGGTAGCACATGCCCCCTAAACCAGGCAGCATCCTGGTAAACCTCTTCTGCGCCCTTTCCAAAGCTTCAACATTCTTCCTATAGTGGGGCAACCAGAACTATATACAATACTCCAGATATGGTCTAATCAAGAGTTTTATTATGTTGCAACATAATCACTTGACTTTTGAACTCAATGCCTCGACTAATAAAAGCATAACCACTTTCAAGGAGCTACGAGCTTGGATCCCAAAATCTCTCTGCTCAGCAACATTGTTAAGGATCTTGCCCTTAACAGTGTATTGTCTCCTTGCATTTGCAAAGTGTAACCCCTCACATTTATCGGGTTTAAACTCCATCAGCCATTTCTCAGCCTATATTTTCAAATGATCTATATCGCACTGTATTTTTTGCCAGTCTTCTACACGATCCACAACTCCGCCAGTCTTGGTATTATCCACAACTTACTAACCCACTCATCTACATTTACATCTAAGTAGTTTATATGCATCACAAACAGCAGGGGTCCCAGCACAGATCCCTGTGGAACACCATTAACTATAGACCTCCAGCTCAAATATGTTCCTTCATGCACTACCCTCAGTCTTCTATAGGCAAGCCAATTCTGAATCAAAACAGCCAGTTTGCCATGGACCCCATTCATCTTAATCTTCTGAGTTAGCCTCCCAAGAGGGACTTTGTCAAATGCCTTACTAAAATCCATGTAGACAACATGGGTTTCCAAATGCTCATGTATCCCATCCCTAAGAATTTTCTCCAGCAATTTTCCTACAACTGATGTGAGATTCACCGATCTATAGTTTCCAGGATTTCCCTTTATTCCCTTCCTAAACAGAGGTACAATATTAGCCACTTGCCAGTCTCCAGGACCTCACCTGTGGCTAGAGAGGACACGAAGATACTGGTCAAGGCCCCAGCAATCTTGTCTCTTGCCTCTTTCAAAAACATGGAGTAAATCCCATCAGCCCCAGGGACTTAGCCACCTTAATACTCCTTGATCTCTAAACACCCTAATGTATTTATACACTAAGTAGTGATATCCTGGTCTTGCATATCCTTCTCCTTGGTAAATACTGAAGGAAAGTACTTATTAAATACCTCACTCACATTCTCCACATCCAAGCTAATGTTCCCTTCTTTATCCTTGAGTAGTCTCACCCTCCCCCTAGTTATCTTGCTCTTAATATACAGTCAGCCCTCCTTATCCACGAATTCCGCATGCGCGAATTCAACCAACTGTGAATCGCGAAAACCTGAAAGTGCTCTTACAGCACTTGTTGTTCAAGCTTGTACAGACTTTTTTTTCTTGTCATTATTCCCTAAACAATGCAGTATAACAACTATTTTACATAGCATTTACTTTGTATTAGCTATTATAAGTAATCTAGAGATGATTTAAAGTATATGGGAGGATATGCGTGGGTTATTTTGGATCAGGATCGAAAAAATCAGAAGTTCTCTTACTAAGTAAGTCGGAACAGGTACATCCAGTATTATTTAGCATCAGTTAGTCAAACGTTTGTCTGAGTATATAGTTTATATTTTACCTTTCTATGCATATAAAACACTTAAGAACGTACGTTTCAGCGCCAGGCTTGGGAACGGAAGTTCCCGAGTTCGATATAGTGACAGACCGCTCCTGAGTGCACTCTCCACCTTGCTGGGTTGCTGTGGAGGATCAAAAACCCAAAACCCAATAATTAAACCACTGCATTGCTTAGTAATAATTGTAGCTTTCATCGGGGCAGGGCCTGTCTCACTTTATCCTTTAAAATTGTTCCGATCGTTGACCGATGTAGCCTAATGCTTTTCCGATGACCGATGGTGTTTCACCTCTTTCCGATCACTATTATTTCCACTTTATTTTCAATCATGATCATGATATTTTTCATGAACAGTAACAATGCAGATTCAGAGTTCTGCCGCCAGGTCCTAATGTCCACCGCATTGAGACAGGTTAAATAAGGTCTGGGGTTCCGCTGGATCCTAAGGTCCACCGCATTGAGCCAGGTTGAATAAGGGACTTGAACATCTGCGAATTTTAGTATCCGCGAGGGGTCCTGTAACCAATCCCTCATGAATAAGGAGGGCCGACTGTATGTATAAAATGCCATGAGATTCACCTGCCAAGGACTTTTTATGGCCCTTCCTGGATTTCCTAATTCCCTCCTTTATTTCTTTTTTGGCTTTTTTCTACTTGTGCTTTGTTTGATCCTAACTACCAAAGCTTTACATATTTTTCCTTTTTCTTTCTGATTAAATTCATCACCTCTCTGGACATCCAAGGTTCTCTCATTATCCAACCCCATCCTTCCTTCTAATAGGAACATACCTTTACAATACTCTTCTTCTTCATTCTGATGTTTGGTTTGAACAACAACTGATCCTCTTGAACATGTCTGCATGCTTCTATGCATTGAGTTGCTGCTACATGATTGGCTGATTGGATATTTACATTAATCAGCAGGTGTACCTAATAAAGTGGCCCCTGAGTGTACATACTAATTGAAGTGATATAGACCTTCAAATTGCATACTGTCCTTATTAAATTCTGTTAATGAATTTATTTAAACCTTTTGTTATTAAAATAAATTTCATTGGGTATTACAGGTGGACAGTGACTGTCAGTGACTAGCAGAAATGTTTTCTTGGAAAAAGCAAATTGCAAGAAGAAAATGGCGCACTTTATTGATATACTAGCACCTTGATTAAGAGGGGAAAACTACATTTGTAGCCATAGTCGTGGGCAGAAACTTAAGCTTATGTTTCCTGTAGCATAAGCAACCTGGCATACAAGTCTGAGGAATTTATCAAAGTTATATGAATATTGCATTTGAAAACTGCTATATTTCTTGTAAAAATGCTGCACTTAGCCATTAACCTTTCTTACTCTTTATCAGATGGTCGTACGGATCCTGTTTTGGACGATCTAGGTCAGGCCTTTAAACTAATGGGAATCAGCCTTTCAGAACTCGAAGACTATATTCACAACCTTGAGCCTATTGGGTTTGCACATCAAATCCCAACATTTCCAGTCAGCAAAAACAATGTGCTTCAGTTCCCACAGCCTGGAGCCAAGAGGCTTGGGGAGGAGAAGGAGTATATTCCAGAATACATGCCACCTCTCATCTCATCACAAGAAGGTGAGCCCTGTATTACATCAGACTTCACTCATTAAGTACTTGAACATGTCTAAGCAATTAAAAACAGCTACTTTTTCTATAATGTCTTTAACATAGCTAGCTGACTGATAACATCTTGCAGGAATGGTAGCAAACACAGTTCACCAATTCGTCTGGCCACGCGAGCAGGTACAAGGACAGATGACTAAAGACAATGAAAGAAGCACATCCCTTAAGGGTAAAAAGTGAAGTATGGACACAGATAGTTTAGTGGGAGGAATTCCAAAGTTAAGAGCCTCAATATCTGCCAATATTGGAGAAGCTAAATTGAGGGATAATCAAGAGTCTGGCCAGTGGAAGACAGATAACTTGATGGGTTGTAGCTCTGCTGATTTCAGAGAAGGGGGAGATGCCTCAAGGTGCAACATAGCTGGACATCTTTAAATGTCATGGACCTTTTTTCAAACCAACATCACATATTTTTGAGTGCAAGGGGAGCACCAAGTAACTATACATGACCTTGCACCACCATTCAATGAGACCAATGATTGTGTTTTGTCTTTGCTTAAAATTGCATTCCTCTTGAGGCCTTTTAATTTTGAAACTGATGTAAAAAGCATTTAAAGAGTTAACATCACATTCTCGAAATATGCAATACATAAGCGATTTAAAAGTGTAATGCTGTTGTTTTGTTGAGACAGCCATGGCAGCCAGCTTTCACACAAGGCATCATGAACAAATAAGATGTATAGTTGGTTTATTTATTTTTGACAGAGTTTCAGAAAAGTACAGGGAAACCCCCTCCCCCACTTTGCAGCTGTTTGGGTCTCAAATTTTCCCTTATAAACTTGATAAGTCACTTCCCAAAGATCTGGGATACAGAATATAAGTGCCTCTCGATGGACTTATATAATTTTAATGTATCCATAGATGTTGTGACTGTGCATTGTGGAAAATCGCATTATAGACCACTTTCTAGGAACACAATCCTGTCCCATAACACAGGTACCAGCTGCAAGGCAACACTTCGACCTTTCACACTCAAACACCCACCTTGTATGGTAAGATGGGGCTTGAGTATAATGTCATTTGGTGACTTCTCCAACAATGAAGCATTCCTCCAGTAATTAACTAAAGCATCAAAGCTAATAATGTGTTTAAATTTCTGTTTAAAACAATCAGATCAAGCTTAAGGAATAAGGGTTATCTATTGTGATTAAATACATCAAAACTTGTCTCAGTGGTTGGTTTACTTTCTTTTTAACATTTTGTTGCTGCATATCTCACCACATTGGAAAAGATTCTATATTGGGATGCTCCTTATAACATTAGTTGATGCAGGTATGTGCTATGTTGCAGAAAAATATCAAACTGACACATTTAAAAAAACATACTGTAAGCCTAGAAACTTCAACATGCTTTTTAAAAGTATAACTTTAAGATTGCAAGTTGTCTAGTATATTATCATGCAGTTTCTGTGGAAAGGAATAAAGAGTCAATGCTTCAGGCCTAGACCCTTCATGAATCCTTCTGAAGGATCTCAGTCTGAAACATCGACTCTTTACCCTTTCCTTAGATGCTGCCTGACCTGCTGAGTTCCTCAGCATTTTGTGTGTGTGATCCTGGGTTTCCAGCATCTGCAGAATCTCTTGGGTATATAATCATCTTCTATACTGTTTGACATATATAAGCTTGGTAACGTTATATTAACTTCAATTGGGAGAGTTCCTACTGCTTGACTCAGGAGATTGTGGTTTTAAGATGCATTCCAGGAATTGAGTACACAGCCTTGGTTCATTCTCCTGTATAATACAGAGGAAGCACCTCATTGAAAGAAATGCCAATCTTCTGATGAGACTTTAAGTAGAAAACCAGTCTTACCAGGTAGATGTTAAATATCCTATGGCTTGTAATGTGTGTCACATTGGTTGACCTGCCTGCCATAATAACAGTCATGTACTTCAAAGTAATTCATTTTTGTATTTTATTTTATTTACTCTTGGGATACGGTGTCACTGACAAGGGAGGATTTATTGTCAATCCTTGAAGGGATTAAGAGTCAATTTGTAGTGTAGGACTGGATTCATTTATAGACTAGTTAGGTATGAATGAGTGGCAGTTTCTCTTCTTTAAAGGATATTAGTGAACCAGCTGTGTTTTTACAACACTCTGACAGCTTTCATGGGCATTTTTCTTGTGGGTGCCATGGCACTAATCACCAGATTTATTGAATTTAATGCCACAGTTTGTCATAATGGGGTTTGAACTCATGACCTTTAGATTCAATGCTGTCTGTCCAGTAAACTCTCTACTTCCTGTACATGAACTCCTTGAAGTTTTCTGATGGCATGAAAATGTGCTATAAAATTGAAAATGGTGAATAAGTTATGTAAACTTGATTCTTATATTTAAAGATTATAGCATATCTTAGAATTTGCTATTCAAAGTTTCATTGTGATAACTGACTTGACGTTACTCAGCAGTGTTCCAGGTGACTACTTCAGGGACAGGCAATCTCTTGCAAACCTTATAACTGTTGTTAACATTTATTAATATAACCCTATTTGCTCTGACAGTTTTATGTAAAATTACCTTACTTTTTGCAATTTTACATAAATTTGGCCTCTCTTAGTTGCACATTTTCCCTTGGAGTGGTGCTCTACTATGTTTTTTCTGTGTCTGTAAAAATTTGACCCGTCATTTGGGAATTGCTGCCAGAAGCCAAAGTCTCGTTCGACTCTTTCTTCTATATATTGTTTCCCCCACCAGGGGTTCCCAAACTGGGGTCCATGGTTAATTGTAAGGCTCCATGACATAAGAAGGGTTGGGAACCCCTGCATTAGCTGGATAACTGAGTAATTGAGTAACTCCATAATTCGTTGTCAGTCCGACCACTGGGCTGTCTTAAAAAAATGATATTCTGGCATGTGTTATAGACTAGCTGGATCTGAGTTTTGTTTGTGTGAATCATTGAAGTGGAGTATTGAGAGACACATAAAATTTTAAATCAATGTACCCATTATTTCATGCATAGATTGTGTAACGAATTTGAACAAGTTGTGGTGAACTAATTTAAAGATTAAAGTTTAGCTTTATTTATCATTTTGTATATTGAAACATACAGTAAAATGTGACATTTGAATCAATGACCAGCACGGTCTGAGGATGTGCTGGGGGCAGTGTGCAGCTATTGACACAGCTCTGGTGTCAACTTAGCATGCCCACAAATTACTAACCTTAACCTTTTCATCTTTGGAATGTGGGAGAAAATCAGGCCACCTGGAGAAAACCAAAAATGGTCACAGAGAAAACATAGAAACTCCTTACAGACAGTAGGGGGTATTGAACCCAGCTCACTGGCACTGTAAATCATCACACTAACTTCTAGGCTACTGTGCAGCCCCACAATTTAGGATTCAGTCAATAATTGGATATATATAATGCCTTTTGCAACTTCAAAATTTTCCATGGTCCTTTGATTTACTGACATTGAAGTTTGTTTAAGATGTCATTATGTTATAATGCAGGAAAGACACAGACACTTTGCACAGCATTTGTGGTGGATATTCAATGGAATTTTGTGTGAATGGATAACTGAGGCAATTAGATTTCTCAGTGAGCAGATGTACCACATCTCATCTTCTGTTGAGCACTTTGCTGCCTTCCAGACTTGACATTGAATTCTCCAATTTTGGATTACCCTTTCTTTTTTGTTGGTATTGGGCCATTTCTCCTTGTCATCATTTTGGCTTTTTCTTGTGTTGATAAAGCTTGGTCTGCTGGGCACATTGCTATGAGCATTACACGACACAGACAGAGATAATCTAACACTAAATGCAAGTTCTCTGTTAATGCATTTGATCTCACTCTGTCAGAGATGTTTCATCTGTTCTACTATTCCTCTCCTACCATCTCAGCTGTTGAAAACTAATATTTCAGAAATGTAACGTGATAGGGTATTTATGATGATAAAGAGACATTGATTGATTGGATAGCCATTGCCTTTTTTCCAGGGTGAAAATAACGAACATAAGAGGTCATAATTTTAAGGTATTTGGAGGAGAGTACAGGGGGATGTTAAAGGTAGTTTTTTTTTAATACAGCAAGGTGGGTGCATGGAATGCACTGCCAAGGGTGATGATAGAAGCAGATAAATTAGAGATATTTAAATGACTTAAATAGACAGATGGAGGGCTATGTGGAGGGAAGGGTTAGATTGATTTTGGAGTGGGTTAAAAGGTCGGAACAACATCATGGGCTGAAGGGCCTGTACTGTGTTGTTTGATGTTCTATATTCTCTCTCTCTTCCAACTCTGATGAAAAGTCTCAAACCTGAGGCATTCACTGTTTCTCTTCCTTTCAGGCTGACCCATTGGGCATTTCCAGCATTTTCTGCTTTTTTACCCAGATTTTCAGCTACATTTAATCTTGATTGCATGATGTCAGAATTAGAATCAGGTTTATTATTATTGACATGTTGTTAAAATTGGTATTTTGTGGCAGCACAGCTTTCAATGCAGACATGGAGAGCACCTATGGTTTTCACTTGCTGAAAGCAGCAAATTAATTTCCACTTTTACCAGAAAAAAAACTTTTAACAATTTGTGATCAGCTGTAACTCTTCCAACTCATTTGATCCCTACATCTGAATTACCACATTAAAAATCACTGCCTTGTACCCATTATTCTATTCTGGTGTGCTGTCTGTAAATTGAACTTTCCTGTGCTTGGCACGCAGTAATTTAATATTAGCAAAGGGACACAGCAAAAGAAAGTACAGTGAGAAAGCCACACATAATAAACAATCTTTTTCAAAAAATTTGACCCAGATATCCTTGAGATGGTGAGACCTAATGTGGATTGGGGGGTTTACTTTGTCTCTGTCCACAACAAGTAGGGTTTCCTAGTGGCCAACCATTTTAATTCCAATTCCCATTCGCATTCAGACTTGTCAGACTGACAGACAGACATACTTTATTGATCCCGAGGGAAATCGTTTATGACCCTCCTCTACTGCCACATTGATGCCACTCTCAGGTTGGAGGAACAACACCTGATGTTCCATTTGGGGAGCCTCCAACCTGACAGCATGAACATTCACTTCTCTAACATCCAGTAATTTCTCTCCCCACATCCCTTCTCTGGCTCCTCTCTTACACCTTCTCTTTACCTGTTCATCACCTCCCTGTGATGGCCCTCCTCCTTCCCTTCCTCTTATGGTCCACTCTCCTCTCCTATCAGATTCCTCCTTCTTCTGCCCTTTACCTTTTCCACCTATCACCTCCCGACTTCTCACTTCATTATCCATCTCCTACCCACCTACTTCCCTCCTCAGTTGGCTTCACCCATCATCTGCTAGCTTGTACTCCTTTCCCTCTTTCACTTGGCTTTCTGCCTCCTCCTCTTTTCCAGTCCTGATGAAGGGTCTCAGCCCGAAATATTGACTGTTTATTTCCTTCCATATGCTGTCCTATGGAGTTCCTCCGGCATCTTGAGAGTATTACTCCAGATATCCTTGGAGCAACTTACCTCCTTGGGATGTCAGCCAGTTTCTTGTTGAATCTTCTCTTAACTTTGTGTAGACTCCCCAGTACAAAATTCCCCAATAGAACTATCTCTGTCTTGCTCAGTGAAAAATCATACCAATAAAATGTAAATTTTAGAATTTTTAGAAAATAGAAGTAAATGAATCAAAAGAAAAATGTAAAGATATCTGCCACCAATGCTTCCTCCTCAAAATCAGTCCGATGGGTTCACAGATACAGTGAGATTTTCCCGTGTAAATGCTGGAAAACTGCAGGAATTATGATTTCACCACTGCATTGGCGAGGGAGTAAGTCAAGAGCACAATTGGGATTTGTTGTCAGATGCTGGATTTTTTTAGAAATACAGAATAATAACGGGCTCCTTCCAGCCCAACGAATTCAAACGGCCAACCTGTGTGACTTTGGAATGTGGGAGAACATGGACCTTACTGCAGTCAAGGGGAGAAATTCCCTACTGAGATTGGTGAATTTGAACCCAGGTCGCTGGCACTGTAAGTGTTTCATAGAAAGTGATTGGTTAACCCTCTGTTCAAGGACAAGCTGAAGGTTTTTGACATAAGGGAGGAAGTCAGAGCACCCAGACGAAACCCACACAGCTGACCCCTTAGAGAAAGTGGCCAGTACCAAACTTTGATTGGAGACCACTGGCATTGTAAAGTGATTGCCCTAACCGCTGTGCTGCTGTGCCACTTTTAAAAGACTGCTTTGAAGGAACTTACGTTGCTGTTATTACTGGGAAGTTCAAAGCCTGAAGCAGGGACAATTAATAATTAAATTGCAAATTATTTATTGCAGAATTATAGTCAGATAGTCAGACTGACCAATAGTTCAGGCTTAATCCCTTCAACAAACTTTATATTTTTTATATATTAAAAGAAGATAACATGAAGGTTGTGAAATCTGTTTTACATTATTGTAAGTTCAGGAGTGAGACACTTATTTGCATATGCAAAGTCAACATTTTTAAATTAAAGAACTAAGTTATTCTAGTGTATGATTAGAATGGGATGATTATTCTTTCATTTGGGATACTGTGTTTATTGTGACAACTCAGCATACCATTTCCAGGAATTCAAATAATCGGTGACCTGTAACATCTTTCCTTTGTCAGTTCCCCATAACCCTCAATTACCTGAAATTTTCAGTTAATTGAGCCATTGGTTAATCAGGCAGCCACTTATTTACTATGCCACTTAATTGGGACAGGAGACTGTCAAACAATTTCTAGAAGCGTCAGCTGTTTGCACTTGCGTAGCTGTTAAACACAACACCGTGCTTTGAGCAAAGTATTTTTAAATAGCATCAGTTGCATGTGTTTGCAATCAAAAAGCCGCAATTTTTGTCACTGATATTTAACAAGAAATAAACAGTAAGACAATTCAAAATTGTTTTGCTCACAGCAGTTTCAGGCATTCAGAGTTGAAGATGCCAGAAACAGCTGGGAGTTTCATGAAACAATTTTATGACATTAACAGGTTAGGAACTATGAAAAATTTGAAGGTATTGACAGTTATCTTGAATGTTGTGATGAAAATGAAGATTTAAAGTATGTAGTCATTGAAGCACTGTATCTGTGTTTGCACTAGGTGTCTGCTGATTTTGTTGATTTACTGTCAGAAGAACACATTAGCATACACTGGATAAATTCCTCCATCAATAACTATTAAGAACTAATATACAGTTTTATAGTACTGTGATCATATTGGTAGTGTTCTGATTTGTTCTGTATTTCATTTAAATACATAATCTGTTACTCAGTTTTGTCTTTTTATAACTTTTTAACAATTTCCATAAAACTTCTGTTTAATTGAGGCAGCCACTATTTTGGGCCAAAATGTACTAGTCCTGATGAGTTCCAGTTAACAGGAATCTACTGTATTTATCTACCTTCACATTCAACTATATCTAGTGATCTGGAATCCACCACCTTTGGGGCTAGGAATTTTTGAGAATACTCACTACCATGAAAGAACAAATTTCTTCATACCCTAGTTTTAAATGCCTGAAACCTTATCTTTATAGTCTTGTCGCCATGTTTATGGCTCTCACTAGTGGAAGCATTGTGGCATCTACCCTACCAAACCTCCTTAGGATCTTCCATTTTGGAATAAGATTGCATTTCATTCTTGTAAGACATAGTTGCCAAGTTAACACTGATCAAGTCAACTGCTGGAGGACTCCAGTTCTAGGTGCTCTCATATCTCCTATTTAATTTAAAATCTGTTTACATCCTTTTTTGTGCAAATCACCAGGACACTCATGTACTGAAGAATGACAATAAACAAGCTTGAAGCTGATCTGGAAAGGATTTTAGGTAAAAGAATATTGTGAAATACGTACTTTGAGCAAAGTTGATGGGTGCAGTCATTTAATTGAATTACAGAATCTGACTATCCTCAGATTTCCAGATAAATTCACACTGTACATTTGCTGGAAAGACTCTTGAGACCATTTAAATGGACACGAGAGGGTGAAGGTGAAGAAAGGCCAGAAATATTGTCTTCACTCCTGCCATTAAACACAGCAGATGGTATTGTGAGAGTTAACAGTAACAGCGGATGGGGTTGTCTTAAGTTCCAATATCATTGTGTTTCTTCATTTAACCTAATATCTGATCTTGCATCTGAGTACTGTGGCTGCATTCATCAGAGTATAATGCATTTTTAATTCCAGGGCCACGTTCATTAGTAACTATGGGGATAGGGATTCATCCTTTGTCACTTACACAAGATGGGCAGTTTACTTGAGGCTAGAGATTATATGAGCTGGAGGGGAACAGGAATAAAATAATTCTGTCATCCAAGCAGGGAATAAATTAAATGGAGGACACCAGCATTTATCTTGAGGATGGAGGGAACACGATCAACATGGAGCCCATTATTTTTGCAGCTTATGGGACTTAAGAGGAAAAGAGAAATCACAATAACCGTCTAAAAGTTCTATTTACAGGAGTATAATTGAGTAATTCTGTTTTTTATTTTGAATTGTGTGAATAACTGTGATTGCAGATGGCTGTGATCTTTGGTTCCAGGTTCAGATTCATTTATTTATTGCATGTCCATCGAAACATGCAGTGAAATACACCGTTTCCATTAACAACCAATGTAACCTAAAGATGTGATGAGGACAGCCCACCACATTCTGATGCCAAATTAGCACGCACACAATGTTCAGCAGAGTAACTCACAGCAACAGAATAACAGCAACAAAAGAACAACAGGAAAATAAGCCCTGATCTTCACACCCTACCACCCATCCATGCACACACATTTTTATATACTGAAATGAGTTTTCTATTAGTTTCCCATTGCCAGATAAAATTAAGAAATTGCTGCATTTATATGTAATTATAGGAGAATTTTTGAAAGTGAAGGATTAACTAAGAAAATTAAAGCAAGAAAAATTAATGGCATGGGCTTTACATTGAATATATTGATTTTTCTGAATAAAAATAAAATTATTATTGGAAGGAGCCTACAGGAGGTAACATTGGGCATAAAGTTGGCAGCAGAAAGGAGACCAACAATAGTTTTATTTCTGGCTTCTTCCCCCTTCCCTTCCATTTCTGATGAAGAGACTTGGTACAAAACATCAACTGCATAATCCCCTCCCATAGATGCTGTCTGAGCATTTTGTACGTGCTTTTCTTGATTTTCAGCATCATGTAGAATCCTTTGTGTTTATACTTTTATAGTGTTATCAGTTTGATCTGCAATGGCCACCTTATTAAGTACAGGTTTGGAACCCAATGTCGTCCCTTGCTGCTGTAGTTCAGCACGTGATGGGTTTAGAGATGCTGTTCTATACAACACTGTTGTAAAATGTGATTACTTGAGTTACTGTCACCTTCCTGTCTGCTTGAACCAGTCTGGCCATTTTCTTCTGACCACTTTCATTAACAAGGTATTTATGCCTACAGAACTGCCACACACTGATTGCTTTTAGATTTTTGCCCCATTCTCTTAAACTCTAGAGAATGTTATGCATGAAAATCCTAGGAGATCAACAGTTTCTGAGTTACTCAAACTGCCCCATCTGGCACTAATAATCATTCCACTGTCAAAGTCACTGAGATCACATATCTTGACCACGTCTGCATGATTTTATGCATTGAGTTGCTGCCACATGATTAGATATTTGCATAAACCAGCATTTGTACAGCTGTACCTAATAAAGTGGCCACTGAGTGTAGATGCCATGAAAATTAAGTTTTTTTTCAGCAGCAACATTCCACTACAATACAAGGACAAATATAATTTATATTAATTTTATGAGTATATTCACTTATACATAACTTGCATGTATGCAAAATGAAATAACTAACATAAATCAGATTTAGATTTACTACATGTACGTGGAAACATACAGCAACACAACCTTAGGATGTGCTGGGGGCAACCCACAGGTGCCGCCACACATTCAAGATAAATATAGAAGCATTAGTGCAAGAAAGAGAGAGTGAAAGGAAATATAATTCAAGGGCATGTTAATCTCCAAGATTTATGCTACTTACATCTTCTTGTCCCCCTTCTAAAGAGACATTCCCCTCTGCAATCCTATCACCCATCTTCATCTACCATTCCCCACCTCACATTTTTCCATGCAGTGGCAGAAGATGCAACATAAGGCCACAAGGAATAGGAGCAGAATTTGGCCATTCAACCCACCAGTCTTCTCCACCATTCAATCATGGCTGATTTATTTTCCCTCTCAACCCCATTCTCTTGTCTTCTCCTTGTAACATCTGACTACCTTACCTCTACTTTAAATATACCTAATGCCTTGACCTTCATGACTAACTGTGACAATGAATTCCACAGATTCACCACTCTCTGGCTAAAGAAATTCCTCCTCATCTCTGTTCTGAAGTGGCATTTGCCTTTTACTCTGAAGCTGTACCCTCTGGTCCTAGACTCTCCCACTAATGGAAACACCTTTCCACGTCAGTATTTTTCAAGATGGCATCTGCATTTTGTCTCCTCTTCTCCCACCATCTAGGAACCCAAACATTACTTCTTGGTGAAATAGCCATTCAATTCTCAATGTAATATCTTCTTTGGAGAAAGCAAATATAGACTGAGTGATATTTTGTAGAATACCTCAATTCAATTCACAAGAGCAAGTCACTTGCCTTTTTTCTTTTTTTTCTCATTTATTTTGAATTGCTGCTGTAAATGTTATTTTCAATTTTGGTGGGTGCTCTGTCACAGACCATTCCCCTCCAGTAACTTTACATATTTATTTCTTTACCTTCCTAGTTCTGACGAAGGGTCTTTGAACAGAAATTTTAACTTAGCAAGTCTTTAGTACGAGGAGAAACTAAGTTTCTTCCAGCATTCTCTGAATTTGGAATATTCGACTTTCTTTTTTCTCTCTTGTTTCAATTCGACCCTTGCTGGTTTATGTGGAAAACATGTTTGGTGTTGCAGATAGTGTTGGAATCTCTTTTTTCCCAACTTGTTAACGTCATTTCTAAATATATTATTGCCCAGTTCATTTGATTGTCAAAGCAAATGATGCATTTGTTTCAAAAAACATGTGATAAATGAATCAGAGAATGCTAGGAGTACTCAGCATGATAGGCAGCATCTATAGAGAGAGAAGTAAAATGAATGTTTCCAATCATTGACCGTTCATCACAAATCTCTTCTGATGTTCTGATTCAGCAATTTCTGTTTCTATTTCAAAATTACTTCTGATTTTCAAATAATTCTTTGATACAGCATTAAGTGTTTAATTTGGGAATTTACTTTTGATCACCATCATCAGATACAATCAGTCTATGTATATAACAGTTGCATGTACATTGTGTTTTATATGATTGCTTTTGTTTTTATGTATTGTGTTTTTTTGTTTTTTATTGTGTTCTCTATGCTTATTGTGATTTTTATGGGCTTCATCAGATATGGAGTAGCAGTCATTTTGTTCTCCTTTACACTCGTGTACTGAAGAATGGCAGTAAATAATTTTGAATCATGAATCTTGGGACTTGCTTCTTTTGATCTTAAGTCTCACCTTGGACTTGCTGAATTCTAGCTATGCCCTCAGTGTTATGGACCCTCCACTTTACCCTTATCTGTTTCCTTACATTTTGCATAGTCGTTATTTTGTACAATTAAAGGAATATTGCGTCTGTCTCTGTTTTTTGAAAAAATCGATTTTTTTTCTGCTGAGAGGATGGATTTAAATTATAATGAGATGAGACAGGTAAAATGAAGAGTAAGTTTCAGAATGTCAAAAATCAAGATGCTGGGCCTTTTTAGCAAGCAGGAAGTAAAGTTGAAAAGGGAATAAAGTAGATCACAAAGTTGTCCAGCATCCTTTCCAGAAAAGTAGCAGTCCACATAAGTAAGGCAAGTATGAGAGAGGGAATTAATTAGCCTGTTCAGAATTTGGCTTTAATAATTTACATTGTGATTAATACTCCTTTGAAATTAAACAGTGTAAAAAACACATTTAGCTCATTTTGTGGAATGAGTCTGACATAATAGTAATTACTTTTGCCACCTATTTTGATCAAGCAAACTGTTCTCAAACATCTGTTTTAGGACACTTGCATAAGGCAGTCTTCAGCTACCAAATTATTTATGTGGTGTGGCAATAGTATTTTCATTATACTATGTTACTGCCCAAAACTTAGTAAGATACCATGCTAAGAAAGACTTAATAGATGCGTTAATTTACAGTGTGAGGTAGTTCTTAGTAAATACTAGCTTTTCATTGTTCACAAAATGGATTTCCTAATGTTCATAGAGCTCTAAGTTAATAAAGACTTTGATGATGTGCAAATTCTATAATTCATTTTATTATGTAAACTAATTTCTAAATATTATAGTCATTTAGAGTCAGTCTTGCAGTGTGCTTCAACTCCTCAAGGTGGCAATCTTGGTTCAAATTTGGTTATATTTCTGAGCTTTGTCATTAAAACAGAGTGATACAAGAAACATAAGGAATAAAAAGCAAGAATCTGCCATTCAGCATGATTATGGCTGTGTTTTTATCTTGGATTCCCTTTCCTGTACTTGCTCCATATACTTCAATTTCGATAATATCCTAAGATCAAGTTGAGGCACTGAAAAACCCAATAAACCTCAGAATGTCTGGATTGGATGCAGTATCAAAATTCAGGCACCTTGTATATATATTTTGTAGAAAAGTATGAATTACTTGCTTAAGTGACATCAGTCGCAAAGTTCAATGTTTGTCACTTTTTGCTGTAGAATTTGCTGAGTATGATTTTGTTGCATGGCAGTGAAACAGTTAGCATAACGCTATTACCATCCCAGCAATCCAGGTTCAATTTCCACCACTCTGTAAGGAGTTTGTACATTCTCCTGGTAACCAAGTGGGTTTCCTGTGGGTGCTCTGGTTTCCCCTCACATTCAAAAGACATATGGGTTAGGGTTAGTAAGCTGTGCGCATACTATGTTGGCACCAGACGTATGACGACACCTGTGGGTTACCCCAACTAGTCATCACCCTTGGGACTGTGTTGGTTATTGACACAAATGATGCGTGTGGTAAATAATGGCAATCTTTTTTCTCTTTTTGAATATTGAATATTTGACTCAGTCAAATGAAAATTACCTATTATTAATGTTCTGCCTTATGTTGTGTCCATCCCCAATATTACAAAAAAGATAATTCTCTAATAGCATCCGGCCTTAATGCAATTATCCTATTAAGACCATGCTGAACGGTCTAAATGTTAATAAAACAATGTCCTATGCTGAGGTTTTAATTGCACTTAATTAGGTGTAATCACAACGACTTGATTCATTTTTAAAAGTGGAAAATTTACCTTGGTTGCATGGGAGGTCTTGAAGGGGAGGACTCCTGGCGGTCCTGGGGGAAGGACTGAAACAGAGACCTGTGACCTCTGCACAGTGCTGTCTGCTCTTTGGCTTTCTTACTGCTCCTACCCTAAATCAAGATTCATTAGAGTCTGCAGAACCAGTAAATGAAATCTTCCTTTGGATATTCTGCTGATCTTGGGAGACCCAGCATGGACTCATAGAGCCCATGACAGCATGGGGGTCTCATACTACTGGGACCACAGAGAGTACAGTACTCTCCAGTCAGCAGAGTCCACTGTCTGCCTGTCGCTGATAGTATTCCTTTTAAGTAAAACTGCCTGCATTTAGTGAGTGAGGGTCACAGGCTCAGACGTTTTTGAATTAGTTAAGAATTCTACAGGTCTCATTCCATTCCTTTTGTAGAACACTAATTATCCCTGTCACACGCTATTAAGAAAGAGTTGACAGGAAATAATAGTTCAGGACCAACCGGCAATTGAGTGAGACATGCAGGAACCTCTAGTGCCACATGAACTCAGGAAGGATCGCTTTTCATTTCCTCCTGGCTCCAGCGTGTTTAGGGAGAAGAATGCCTGGCTTGAATTTAAAAGTGCAGGCTTAGATTCTTTTAGGGTTTCTCTACCCTCTGACAGCACAATAAATAATGTTGGTTTCCTGATAGGTGACTCATCTCAGCTGGACTCCTTCAGTTCAACATGAACTACTTCTGACCACTGAAAAACACTAACCATTGGCTACTCGTGCTTGCAGAATTTTAGAATCCCTCGGTCTCAGCCTCCTCAACTGTTGTAACTAAGCTTTTAGATGACAGTTGTGTGCAATCCATTCTGCTTTAATAAGGTTACTGTGAATTTAGACATACTGTGGTCCTTCTTTCCCCATCATAACCTGCCAAAGATTTACAAGCATAAATTGAGAAAACTGCGATAATAGAGTCATTATGCAACATACGCTGTCAGCGATAAATTGTATTTGTATTTAGATGGATAAAACATTGTTTGCTCAGATTCTAACATATTGAAACAAAATGGTTTCTTTTCATTTTAAATGTCATGAATATAATGACAGTCTTTTTACTGTTCTTAAGAAAGAATACTTCTGTAAAAGGAAAGAAGTCTGACGCTCTACTGACTGAGTATAGATCCAATGGATAGCCAGAGTCATTTTCACAGGGCAGAAGTGGTAAATACAAGGGGGCATAACTTGAAGGTGATGGGAGGAAAGTATGGGGGGGGGTGGATGTCAGAGGTAGGATTTTTCACACGGAGAGAGTTGTGGGTGTTTGGAACGGTTGCAAGGGGTGGTGGTAGAGGCAGATACATTTAGGAAACACTTTGACACTTGGATGATAGAAAAATGGAGGACTATGCAGAAGTGAAGGATTAGATTGATCTTAGAGTAGGTTAAGGAGGTTGACACCATATCATGAGCTGAAAGGTCTGGACTGTGTTGTAATGTTGTAATCCTGACGAAGGCTCTCGGCCCGAAACGTCAACAGCACTTCCCCCTGTAGTGTGTGTTGTAATGTTCTATGTATGAATGTTTAAGGATGGAAACCAGAACATCTCAGTGTGGCTGAAGTCAGTTTGTCACATGGAACTAGGACATTAATTAAAAAAAGGAAGACTGTTTTGGAAAATGGAAAGCACTAATTTTTCCCGGAATTAAGAAGCCACTGTTGTGCAGTTACATATCCCCGGTAATTGTCGCAGATATTGCTTGTCTCTGCAATTGCATGTGTGTATCAATGGAATTTCTTTATCAGGTGTACATATGGAGTGATAACTTCTAGTTTTCAACATAGTTGAAATTGAGTAATTTTCTTGCTGATTGTGTATTTTGTTAACTAGTTCCTTTCTTGGAAAACATGAGGTGCCAATGTTATAAAAGTGTTTTGGAATTTTGCTAACCAGTTGTATTCATTATCCATTCCCTGGTTTCTGTTAAGAAAATTATATACTTGATTTCAAATTGCATAAGAAACAATTTTCCTGTGAATCTCCTGTCACATGACTTCCTCAATAGCCATTCTTTTTTCTTTTTCCCCCCCATTCCACCTAATTGTGCTCCAGGAGCTCAGCAGGTCATGCAACATATATGGAGAGGAATAAACAGTTGATTTTTTGGGTCAAGGCTTTTCATCAGGACGTTCTTCTTCATAGATACTGCCTAACCTGCTGAGTTCCACCAGCATTTTGTGTATTCCTTTGGATTTCCATCATCAGCAGAATCTTTTGTGTTTATAACTGTTCTCCAACAGGATTCAATTGTCAGCATCTCTGTGCTTCATTCCCCTTTACCCAAACTCTGTGTTAGATTTATTGCTATCATTGCAGATCTCAGTTTACTTCCAAGATGCCCTTTAACTTAATATATTTTACCTTGCACATCATGAACATGTGGACGGTAACAGAGAATAAACCATACTGATTCTTAAGTGGAAGTCAGTAGGTTTTCTTTTGATACCATGAATGAAATCAGATGTATTTTACTGTGCTACTTATGGACAAACAACAAAAGCTGTTGAATCCCAACCTGGAATTATATTAATTGATAGATGAATCTTCAACAGATTATTTTGTGTGTTGGTGTTTTACTTGCCCTGCCCTTAATTCAGCACATTCCACATTCTCATGCTGACAGTTTTGTAGTTTTTTTTAAGCTTTGTGTAGAACCATGATATTCTTCTGACAAACGTTTGTCTCCCATACAAATAAAGCTTTCCTGTCTTTATCACCAAATGGCTTTATAAAACACCGATATATTACAAATAAATTCTTCTTGAGCTTTTGCCTGGATACTGTTCCCGGCTGGAAGCTCAAGAAGAGTTTATTCTTCTTGTACTCTGGGTAGCACTAGATTAATAGTATTTTTTTTAAAAGTCAGAATGAAATTTATTTCATGAATAACTATAAGAGGCAGATTATATCTTCATTCTCAGAAAGAGAGCTGCATTTATAACCAACCTGGACTAATATAAAAATTTACAGAGTGTTAACACCTTTTTGTACAGTCAAAAACATATGTGACAAATCATTTCCTGCAAATCTGTACTTCCTTATCTTTCCACTGGGTGGTGATGTTAAACCAAGTTTCTCATGGTCAATTGCTTAGTCAACAAGATGTCTAAACCAGATGTCTTTATCCTTCATGACCACATTTTTAAGTTCACTTGGAAGCAACGTGTAAATGCAAATTTTGTATTATTGATATGTGAATAAAAGCAGTTTGGCTACGTAATAAATGTATTCAAAACTAAATAGTAAATGATACATAGACTTTATATGAATTATGTCAACTCCATCCTGGAAAACGTATTAGAAGAATACGTCTCTCAGAGAAGTTTTGAAGGAAATACTGGATTTGGATTGAATGTATTATTGACACTAAGTTTATTAAAACATCAGTTCACGAATTAAAATCTTATTGAATTTTGCTTCTAAAACTTGCAGTACTTTTTAATGTAAATTTTATGGTTGTTTTCTTTGCAATCAGTGGTTTCTTACTTCATTGTGTGCTTTGCAGGTTGTATCAAGTCTGCTTACAGATCTAAATTGTACAAGATTTGGGTAATTAATTTACTTGGGACATGTCTGTACTTTTAGAAAATGTTTGAAAAGGAATTTTTGTGGGTGATATTTGGACTAATATACACGTGGCTATTTCTGAGCCGCTGGTTCTAATGATTGGCCATTCCCAGCAAGGGGACATTTCTCTTGTATTTTTGGAAACTACTGTTACATTTTAGCTGAACATTTGTCTGAGTTAATATTCCAGCCCTTGTCCAAAGATATAGAATAGAAGGGATTCGAAGACGAAAATATTATGCCATTGGCTTAGAAGCTGCATTTACACAACAGTCTTCAAAGATGGACCCTGATCTCCAGTGTTGATTTTGATCATCAGTTAAGGGTATTTATATTTTCATAGATTTATTTAGGAGCTAAAACCTGTAAATGTTGACATTCTTGAAATTCCTCATTAGTGCTAGATATTTTGCTGCTTTCTTTGGGCAGTTTGATTACAGGATTTTAAAGTCTTATTACTATTTATATATATTACAAATCTGTTAAAAGGAAACTGCCTTTATGTACACATACACAAGTTATTTATAATATGTTCCCTAGATTGCTGCAACAGCCATTTGGGAATTTTTAATTTCATAGCTAGAAATATGCGTAATAAATTGGTAAAAGAAGGTAAGGTATTTTGTCATAATTAATTTTAAAAACTAATTGTTTTAACAAAACATTTAGTGAGAATCTGGACATGTTATGGTTGGTACCGATTGTGGGTGACAGTTATATAAACATCTTAAATGTTATGCTCTTTCATATGAATTTAGATTATAATGTCATTGTGGAGGACTTTATTAATCCTTTTAAAATTCAGCCTTATTTCTTGCTGCCTTTTTCTTAACCAACTGGTTGAATGAAACTGCTTAGCTTTGTCTCTGATTTTATGGCATGTGTCCAAGTGTGTTTGCAAATGTATGCTTGCGAAGAAAAATGATTTGAAACATTGTTGACACTTAAATGCGCCACAGTCTTAGGCTTCTAAGCATCTCTGAAAAGCAACCTCATCTCCCAGCAGAGACTAACAAAGAAATGCTGCTGGGCTTCTTTGCTAACACTTCATCAGATGAGGTATCTGGGGAATGGAATGGGTTAAAAATTAAACTTGCTAAGTGCTGAGAAAGAATGTTGACCAGAAGTAGTTCATTAAATTCTCACTGACTAAAAGCTGTATCCAGAGGTTCAAATCCAAATTCTCTAGACCAACAAAAATGTACCAGGACAAAACCATACAGTCCAGTATTACTTTATTTAGAATTCAAACATCAAATAACTTGTATCAAGGTTTTTCTGGTGGAGGTCAGCTTTTTCATTTGCATTGGGTAAGTAAAATGGAGTTGAATGGGAGAGAAACAATCATTTTATAAAGCATACTTTTCTGCTTCTGATCTGTTTCTATCCAGGCACCATCAGGTTAATCAGATTTTAATCTTTTCTTAAGAAAAAACAATCTTAATGAAATAGATCTGTCTTTATTTTACTGCAAATGAAGAGGATATGTTGCTCTTATAAATTATCTGAGGGCTATAGTGAATAAAATCCAGATCTCAGGAGACTAATATGCAGATTCATCTTATTCCTGTCCCTGCAATTGTTTTTCAAAAGAGTTGGATCAATTTCACAATAGTTTTCCTTCTACCAACTGATTTTGCTGCTGATATACCCTTCCAATATTATCTCTACAGCTCTTATCTCTCTACGTTTCACTCACTGGAGGCTATCAGTTTTTGTAGTCTTCAATATTTCTTCAGTACCAAGTCCACATAATTTAAAGAGACCGTTTCATTTGCACAGATAAGAGGGTTGGGATCAATGCGGTCAGAATTTATTTTGCTTTGTATCAAGTTTGTTTGCTGATTTTGGTCAGGATTAGTTTTGATATTTTAAATGCTCCCTTTGACTTGCCATTGGCACAAGAAGTCCAGACTTAAAAACAAAATTATGTTCCATGTAACAGTACTATATGTCATAATGACTTTTATTCCCTTTAACCTTCAGTCTGGCATATATTTGAACAAGAGAAATAAATTTGGGGGTAGTACGATAGCGTAGCAGTCAGGGTAATACTATTACACAGCCAGCAACCCGGATTCCATTCTTGTTGCAGTCTGTAAAAAGTCAGTAAGTTTTGCCCATGACCATATTGGTTTCCTCCAACATCCCAAAGATATGCGGTCAGCAGGTTAATTGGTCACGTGAGTGTAATTGACTGGCATTGGCTTGTTGGGCCGTAAGGGCCTATTGCCATAATGTGTCTCTATAAATTTTTTTAAATGTACAGAAAGTTAATTAATGTTCTAGTCAGATTCTGTATATTTTAGAAACTTTATGTAGAGGGGTTGAGGGTCATTCTGTTCATAACTGCTGTAAAATCAGAAGTCATACATGCAAGTGGAAGATATTTGCAGAATTAATGTTACTGGTTTATAGTTAAGTGCTGCTAAAGCTAAGTCCATAATATTAGAATAGAGGCTATATTCATTTTTGTTGTAAGATAGAGTAACCCAGCAGTGTGTCTCATCCAGCTGGCAGATGATTGGAGTGATGGTCAAGGGCTAGGGAAGTATGATTTGTTCATGCAGAGGCAAGGAGATATATGTACTAATGCACCATGCATCACTTTTCTATTCCAATGACCTGTCCCAAATCGTCGTAAGGGACTTTGGGACTAAATCTGATCTTTTCTCAGGTACATGTTATATGCCTTAGAAATGGACTTCAAGATTGTTTTATTATCATTCTTCAGTAAATGAGTGTAAAGGCGAATGAAATGATAGTTACTCCAGATCTGTTGCAAAATAAAGAACACAATAAAAAACAATAAGTATAAATATAAAAGCAATCCTATAAAACACAATGTACAATTAACTAACTAAACTTTGCTGTATAGAAGGCAGGGATCTGCATGAAAATGCATGGTTTAGGTTTTGAAGTTTAATTGCTTCCTCTCCTCACTAATTTTCCTTCGAACTTTTCCTTTTTTTTCCCTAAAAAGTTGCAATATTATGGGATTCAGTACTCAGGATTGATTGGTGTTTCTGCCTCATATAATTGGTTCTGCCTTGTTGTTCTTGTATGTGGTAAATTGAATCATGACCCTTGTTAAAGACCCTGTTAGGCTATAGATTTCTTTTCAGTACAATAGCTAGTTTATAGAGCACAAGATATTTTCAATTGAATTTATTTGTTTTATTTATTAGTTAAACATAACGAGTAACAAAAAATTGAAAGCAACACACGCAAAATACTGAAGATCAGGCAGCATCGATGGAAATGAAAATAAATAGTTAACATTTTGGGCCAAGACCCTTAATCAGAACTGGAAAGAAAGGGGCCAGAACAAGAGGGTGGGGGAGGGGAAGGAGTACAAGCTAGAAAGCGATAGGTGAAGCCATGATGGGTGGGGGAGGAAGTAAGAAATAGGGAGTTGATAGATGGAAAAGGTAAAGGGCTGCAGAAGAAGGAACCTGATAGGAGAGGATAGTGGACCATGGGAGAAAAGGAAAGAGGAGGGGCATGGGGGGTGGGAGGAGGTAATAGGCCGATGAGGAGTAGAGGAGAGGTGGGAGGGAGCCAAAATGGGGAATGAAAGAAGGAGGTGGGTAGAAGGGGTAAAATTACCAGAGATTAGAGAAACCGAAGAAAACCTACTGCACATAGAATATAGTCAGCATAGAAACAGGCCCTTTGGCCCATCTAGTCATGCTGAACTATTAATCTGCCTAGTCCCATCAACCTGTACCTGGACCGTAGCCCACCCATACCTCCTCCATCCATGTACTTATCCAAATTTTTCTTAAATGTTGCATTTGAACTGGCATCCACCACTTCCACTGGCAGCTTGTTCCACTCTCTCACCAACCTCTGAGTGAAGAAGTTCCCCCCATGTTCCACTTTAACATTCCACCCATGTTCCACTTTAACATTCCACCTTTCAACCTTAAGCCATGACCTCTAGATTTAGTCTCACCCTGCCTCAGAGAAAAAAGCCTGCTTGCATTTACCCTATCTTTACTGCTCATAATTTTGTATATCTCAATCAAATCTCCTCTCATTCTTTTAGGGAATAAACCTATTCAACCTTTCCCTGTAATTCAGGTCTACAAGCTTTGGAAATATCTTTGTAAGTTTTCTCTGCACTCTTTCAATCTTATTGACATTTTTCCTGAGGGTAGGTTACCAAAACTGCACACAGTACTCCAAATCAGGCCTTACAACATCAACATAACATCCTAACTCCTGTACTGAATACTTTGATTTACAAAAGCCACCGTGCACAGATTTTCCTTGTTACCCTATAAACCTGTGATGGCACTCTTGTATGTTTCCAGATGCCTATGTTCTACTGCACTGCTCAGTGCCCTACTGCTCACTGTGTAAATCCTACCCTGCTTTGTTCTCCCAAAGTGCAACACCTCACACTTGTCTGAATTAAATTCCATCTGTTATTTTTCAGCCAATTTTTCCAGCTTGTCCAGATCCCACTCCAAGTTTTGATAGTCTTCCTCGCTGTCCACCACACCCCCAATTTTGGTGTCATCTGCAAATTTACTGATCCAGATAACCACATTATCATCCAGATTGTACATCCCATCACATGATCAGCTACCTTCTACCTTCCCCTGCAACTCTTGATTCTGTGCAAGTGATCTTCAAATAGTGCTATTTTAATAATAAACTGAGTGGGATGTTTTGCTGTGGGCTCTTCAGCACTTGGAGAAGGTGTCAAGCACGATTCATCTTTGTGCAATTATATGTTCACAGGCAAAAGCCAAATCATTCCCTGTAGCTTCCACAGTATTTACTTGGTGGAACTAATTTGATCCAGAGTGTTTGCTTTCTTTAAGAGGCTCCTGCCATATTTTGTCATTCCAGCCATCTGCCTAATTGAAACCTATCAAATATTGAAAGGCATGGATAGAGTGGATGTGGATAGGATGTTTCCTGTAGTGGAGGAGGCTAGGGCCAGAGGACACGGCCTTGGAATGGAGGGATATCCCTTTAGAACAGAGCTGAGGAGGGATTTCTTTAAACATATGGTGGTGAATCTGTGGAATTCATTGCCACAGATGGCTGTGGAGGCTATCATTGGGTATATTTAAAGCAGAAGTTGTTAGGTCTTTGAATGGTAATGGTGTCAAAGGTTATGGGGAAAAGGAAGGAGAATTGGACTGAGAAGGATAATAAAGTCAGCCATGATGGAGCAGTCTCTAACGGCTCCTATGTCTTCAAATTTTACTCCTATGTCTTATTGTCTTATGGCCTCAATAAACCCATTCATTTATTGTTCTGATGTTCTGGGATCATCTTGCTGTTCCTTGACTTGAAGTAAATTTCTAAAACTAGCCTTATCAAAGCAGTCTTTACTAGGCTAAGTTTATTGCAGCGGCAAGGTATTTCATTTTTGGAAGTTGAGGCCTGATGGCTGGAGCTCCAAATCTGTGAATCTCTTAGTCAGGTTCATGTGGCTGGGATTTGACAATTTCTTTGGGGACTGTGTTTGTGCGTGGGTAGAAAGGAGGGAGGTGTGGGGCTTGATTCGCTTTTGTTGCTCGGTATGTTCTATTTGTTGTGTTCCGTGTTGTTCTTCCAAGCATTGTGAGCATGCCATGTTGGCAATGGAATGTGTGGCAACACATGCAGGCTTTCCCCAGCACATCCTTGAGTGGGTTGGTTGTTAAAGCAAATGACACATTTTGCTATATGTTATAACTAAATGTGAATTTGAATCTCCGGTATGTCTACTGTTTTATAAGGCAAAAGAATGGGATTGAGAGGGATAATAAAATCAGCCTTGATGAAATGGCAGAGCAGACATGGTGGGCTGATTGGCCTAATTCTGCTCCTATATCTTATGGTATTCTACGATGTTAAACAGTTATTGACTATGGTAGGATTCACTAATGAAGCTTGCATTCCAATGATAACTTCTAGAGGCTAATTCAGTAAATATAGTACCTTAACCAAAAGCAGCAACCCAGGCAAGTAATCAGCTCCTATATTACTGGAATATCTGGCAACTGTTTTTTGTTCGAAGACTTAATACTCTGCTTCAGTACAAGGCTTCAGCAGAACAATAGGTTATTTGTGAGTGGTAACTTAAAAGGGTCAGCCTAATCGGTACTACAATAGCAACTTCATACAGTACCAAGGTGCTGCTCAACAGCATGGGGAAAACGGATGTTCAACCAAGGAAAGAGAGATCTGGTGATGACTGATAACTAATTAGTGTAGTGCCAGTGCTGGAGACTGAAGAATCAGTTACTAAATGGAATGAGGAAAAATATTATCTGCTTAAGGGATTTACCTTCCTCTAGTAACACGTTGGTTAACATGATCCCCGTTAAAAAATTCTGTGTCATTTCAACACTATCCAGTAAAAAGCTGAAGTATATTAAAGAAAAATTAAATCTACATTAGTGTGTTCGTTAATTTACGTCTGTAATATTAAATAATTATTGTGACTTTTGCTTAGTAACAGAAAACAGGAAAATACTTGGGTGTGCTGTGGACATTTTGGGAAGTACATAAGTGAAATTTGAATAAGTTCTGTAGGAAAGTACTAATCTAACAAGTATTAGACTAATAGCAGAAAGTTCCTTATACAGTCATAGAGCACTCTAGCACAGAAGCAGGTGCCTTAGACTATCTAGTCTATGCCAAATTATTATCCCAACGACCGGCACCCAGATCGTTGCCCTCCGTACCCCTCCCTTCAGCTATCCAACTTTTTCTTGAATATTGAAATTGAACCCACAACCACCACTTCCCCTGGCTACTTGGTTCACACTCCTTTGAGAAAAGAAGTCCACCCTCATTTTCCCTTTAAGCACTTCACCTTTCCTCCTTAACCCATGACCTTAACCCAACCTCAGTGAAAAAAATCTGTTTGCATTTACCCTATTTATATGCCTCATAATTTTGCATACTTATTATAATTTGTAAAAAAGAACAGAAATAATCTCCATTATCGGAAGAACTGAAGAACATTTTGGAAGACATGACACTTTTAGACCTCAGTGCTTATTGGTTGAGGTCACAGGATTATCAACTCAACTTCATCTAAACCATTGAGATCCGAAGTTCAAAAGCTGAATGCTGGAAGCAGGAAGTGTTGCAAACACTCAGCAATCAGGCAGCTTTCTATGGAGGGAGAAACAGAGTTAATGTCTCAGATCCACAACTGTTCTCAGGACTGTGAGAAATCTACCCGTTTTCTAATTTCCTTGTGCTGTGCAGATTCTATTTCTGTAGTGAAGTCCTTAAATTTTTTTCAAGTCAAAAAGAGGTCTGAAATTACTTTCAATCTGAAAGATAATAAAATGCATTCTTCATGAAGACTCTTATTGATTAAAAAATACCAGTGCCCACAGAAATCCAATTCCTTCCTTCCTATTCCGGTGGTTTTCTATTAACAATTTAGGGTTTATCCTAACTATCTGTACTCAAGCTGAAATGAGCAGGGAATTTAGAAGCTAAAAGCAGATTCAGATTCAAATTCAGATTTACTTATCACATATATGTGAAAACATACAGTGAAATTCTGGGACTAAGCAGAATAATATTTCAGCACAAACTAGATGGGCCAAAGGGCCTGTATGTGTAATGGAGTGTTTAGTGACTATATCTCTCTAAATTTGTCATTTGTACTGAAAATCAATACACCTCAAGATTTACTGGGGACAGTGCACAGTATTGCCACACATTGTGGCACCAGCATAGTATGCCCACCGTGTTCAGCAGAGCATCGCAGAACACAACAAGCATCAAAACAACAATAGCAAACAAACCCCTTTCCTCCTTCCCACCCACTCACACAGGTCCTTCATCTTCAGGCCTCCAGTCTCCAGGCCTTCATCACCAGTCTTCAATTTCCAGTCTTCTGATCAATCTTCAGGCTTCAATCTAAAGTATCAACCTTTGGACTAGTTGATGATGGGATCCCAAACTCCAGGCTTGAACTCTGAATTGGGTGGCCATTTTGCAGAACACATATAATACCAATTTCCAGATGCCCGTCACTTCAGTCCCACTCCACCACCACTTTGAACTCTGCTTTGGGCCTCTTACAATGCTCCACTGATGCTTCATTTTAAGCTCAGCCTTCTGTTTGGATAAATTGTAGTGACTCAGAACTTAATTGTTAGTGTATTCTTCCACTAACTACTTCTATTCTCTCCCCTCCAGTTTTAACTTTCAATTTATTACTTGTATTGTTGTTCAAGGAAATTTCTCCACAATTGAGATGTGCTTATTCTCACATTTCCAGTTCGGATGAAGGGTCCTTGGCCCAAAATTTCATCTTGGTTTCTCTCTTCACTGATGCTGCTTTACCCACTGAGTATTGAAGTATTTATTACTAGTTTTTTTAAAATACTGGCTCCTATCTTAGGCTCACTCATTACAACATCTATCACAGCTGTAGAGATTATTAATAGATCAGTGCTGACTGCAGATCGTTTGTGATTCTAAGAATGTGTAGCAATGGTTCAGACAATCAATCAGAAAGCACTTGGTTTTAATTTTTGATGTGTCTTCCAGCACAACTGAACAGCTTGCCTGCACCTTCCTCCCCCCCATGTGTACCTGTAAATGAAAAGTAGCCATTTGGTGTAGAACTTATTTGACTATCTATGCCTCGGCATCGTTTATTCACCAAATATGAAAACAAATGCTTGTTTGACACATTTTTCAAACTGTTATTTGTAAACTACACGGAATCTTACAACAGATAAGATGGCCACTTTAGATCATAAGACAGGAGCAGGTATAGGCCATTTGGCCAGTCGAGTTTCCTCCACCATTCTATCATGGCTGATTTATTAGAACCATTCAGACCCATTCTCCTGCCCTTTCCTGGTGACCTTTGATGTCCTCACTAATCAAGAACCTATCAAACTCTGCTATAAATATACCCATTGACTTAGCCTCCACGGCTGTGGCAATAAATTCCACAGATTCACTGCCCTCTTGCTGAAGAAATTTCTCCTCATCTCTGTTCTAAAAGGAGGTTCTAATTCTGAGAGTGTGCCTTCTGGTCCTAGAATGCCTGTAAGTCCTAGACTTACAGGAAGCATCCCCTCCATGTTTACTCTGTCTAAGCATTTCAATATCTGATACTTGTCCAATATTATATTGGTTCTACCCAAGTACAATCACAAAGAGAAAATCTGCAGATTCTGGAAATCCAAGCAATATAGGTGCTATCTGGCCTGCTGAGTTCCTCCAGTACTTTGTGTGTGCTGCCAGGACAAGTACAAATGGGAGAAAGGAATTGAAGAATGCAAGTACTTACCTAGTTAAAACACAATGAAATTTTTCTCTAAGTCCAGCCTGTTATATCTCTTTGTTGCAGGTATCCCAGACTTTTTATGCATTTGAGACATTTGAACTCTCAGTTCTAGTAATCATCTGTGTAAATCCTCTCATTTTCACAAGCACTTCTGTACCAATTTTGTAATAGGAATATCAAACTATGCATAATATTCTCTAATTTAACCAAATTTCTTCACAAGTTTGTTTTAACTTGTCTGCTCCAAATCGACCTTTGTTTGTACTCTATTGCATTGATTTAAGTTCCTCTACCCCTAAATTCCTTGAATCTTTCACTTCATTTGATACTGTTTTCCATGAAGCAGATTGTTTCCTTACTCCTCTTAACAAAACTCACCACCTCTCTCTAAACTAACATGGAATTTATTTGCCAACCATTGGCGTTACTGTTTTTTGACAAAAAAAATATTAACCTGGAATGTTAATTCTACCTTTTCATACATGCCTGTTCAGTTGAGTATTGTTCACCAATTTTTCAAGATTTTTTTTTTACTTATTTCAAGTTTCCAGTTTACATCTTGTGTTTTGCAAGGAAACATGAGCAAGTGTAGCCTGTTTGGCCCCTTGAGGCTAGTCCCATCATTCATGAGTATTCTGCTCCATGCCTCATTATGTGCCATAAAGCCATAAGACCATAAAATATAGGAGCAGAATTAAGCCATTCTGTTCATTGAGTCTGCTCTACTATTCTACCATGGCTGATTTATTTTCCCTCTCAACCCCATTCTCCTGCCTTCGCCCATGACCTTTGTCACCAGTTACTAATCAGGAATCTACAAACTTTATACCCAATGAATTGGTGTCCACAGCTGTCTGTGGCAATGAATTCCACAGATTCACCATCCTTTGGCAAAATAAGCTCCAATCCGACTCTGTTTTTACTCATTTATGTCCATCTATTCTAAGTCGGTACCCTCTAGTCCTAGACTCCCCCACCACATCTTCTCTACATCCACTCCATCTAGACCTTTCAGTACTCAATAGATTTCAGTGAGATCCCCCCCATTCTCCTGAACTCCAGTGAGTACTGCTTAGCCTTCAATTCATTGATCTCTCAAAATACTTAAATAGCCCCAATAATCTAGCCTGTGCAATCCTTCCATGCAGAAAACTACAGAAAATTATCATTCTTCTTTTCTTCATATTATGATTACTGTCTTGATGTACATTGATTGCATTTGTGTGGTCCAGAATGTGTACTATGTTTCTGTAACCTTAGGAGCACTTATATTTTGGCTCACTAAGTAAAAGAATATTTGAACAAGTTGTCTGAAGCTATCACTGATCCCTTCCTGGTACCAAATAAGGCAATGCGCTGCCAAAATTTTTCTTGTTTATAGGGTGCAGAACAGCAACTTCTATTTAAAGAACATACTCAATAAGATAAAATGAGTCAAGCTACTTAATATGAAGAATCTTAAACAAAATATTGACAGAGAGTTGTATTGACAGAGAGATATGTGAGACCAAATGCTTGCTCACAGAGAAAGATTTAAATGAGTCTTAAAGGAAGAGAGAAGAGGAACAGTGACTGGAAGTTTCGAGAGTTTGGCATCTGGGGCAGTGGAGCAATTAAACTCTGAAGTGAGCAAAAAGCCAGAATGGAAGGAATGTAGATGTAGAGTGACAAATAAAAAGTGTTGTTGGAACTCAGCAGGAGAGGCAGCATCTATGAAAAGGAATAAGCAGTTGATGTTTTTCGCTGAGACCCTTCATCAGGACTGGAAAGGAAGGGAGAAGAAGCCAGAGTCCCTTTTCCATCCTGATGAAGGGTCTTGGTCCAAAACATTGACTGTTTTTTACTTTCCATAAATCCTGCCTGATCTGCTGAGTCTTTCCAGCATTTTGTATGTTACTTTAGATTTACAACATCTGCTAAATCTCTTGTTTGTGTGTAGACGTAGAGCTGAAGGAGATTACAGAGAAAGCAGAAGACAAAGTCATAGAGCAATTTAAAAAGCATGCAATGAATATGATTTTTCCTGAGTAATTTTATACATTTATTGTTCAATGCTTTTATTTGATGTAAGTTTTAGCTTGAATGAAACACAACTTGTATTTACAGTTTGATTAAAAAGCCCAGGCAGTTCTTAAGGAGAGGCTCATGTCAATGCAATGCTTTTCATAACTTCAAAATATGCACTCAATGCCCACGTAATTAGGTACACCTATACGCTTGTTTGTTAATGCAAATATCTAATCAGCCAATCATGTGGCAGCAAGTCAATATATAAGAGCATGCAGATATTGTCAAGAGGTTCAATTGTTGTTCAAACATTAGGAAAATAGGAAAAAATGTTATCTAAGCGAATTTGACTGTGGATTGATTGCTGGTGCCAGACAGGGTGATTTCAGTACCTCAGAAACAGCTGACCCCTGGGATTTTCATGCACAAGTCCCTGGAACAGGGGTTCCCAACCTGGGGTCCATGGACCCCTTGTTTAATGGTAAGGCTCCATGGCATAAAAAGGTTGGGAACCACTGCTGTAGAGTTTAGAGAGAAGATGGTGTGAAAAACAAAAAAAAATCATCCAGTGAAATTGTGTACAGCTTGTTAATGAGAGAAGTCAGAGGAGAATGGCCAGACAACAGCAGAAGACCACGAGTTCCTCTCCTGTACCTCATAAAGGGGCTACTGAGTGTATAGGTTCATTTAGAATAGCACCGTTCTTTAGAGGATAAATTTTAAGTATCAAAAAGTTTGACTTGCTTACTATTAGCTATATAGTTCCTGAAGTGCTTGAAGTTTACCTTTTGTGTAGGTTTTAAAAAAATTCAAAAAGATTACTGGATTGCTTCAACAAGAATACCTGTTTAAGGAATTTGGTGCCTTGATTGGCAGAAGTTACTAGGAACTCTGATCCATTTTCCAGAAAATATCTTGATCTTTGCAGTTTAGCTGAAGGATTGCAAGTGAAGTTAATGTGGATGTTTAGGAAGCCATCAAGTGAAAGGTTCTAATGTCGTGCAACAATAAATAATTGAAAAAGTTGATAATACGTTCTGTATTTTATTCGTTGCATACAAAGACTGAGATAGCCAGATTAAGAAGATCAAAAGTACAGAACATGGAACAGATTATTGTTTCTAGTGCAACCTGGATCACTGGTTTAAAACAATCTATTATGCATAAAACTGCTTGACCAATCATGAGATTAGAGAACAGAAAGTTGCTGGTTGTTTCTAAGCAACAGACAGATACTGTAAAATTACAAATCTTCATTGGGGAAACTCAGCTAATCTCATAGAAATGCAGATAGTTTTGTCAAGTGAGAAAGTTTAGATCCACTTTTATGTGTGCAGATGATTTTTGGCAGCCAAGCTTCCATTCTTTCCCAGTTGCTTGGTTAGGACAGTTTACCTTTGTTGCAAAGAATAGTTTTGAATTTTATAGCCTACAATAAATGTCATTCATACAGGCCTTGATAAAGGCCCATTTTGTATATTGCAGAACAGAATTGTCTTTCAAAATGTGTGCTGCATTTCCAATTGGTAGATGTCAGACTATAGATTTTGTCTATTTTTTCTATGGAATAATGTTATATGTGTTTATTTCATGTGCAAGTTAATATTTAGTACATTGCAACCTCACTGTTGACAGTGACCTTTCAATGAGAATACTTTAACTAATCACACGAAATTCTCTTTTGTGAAAGTTTACCACAAGTGTTTCTTTTTTTTAATTCTCCTAATCAGTGATTGGTATTGGATGTCTAATTGGATGATCTTGATAATACATTCTGTATTTTATTACTTAAACCATGCAGTATTAAGTGGAGGGCATGTATGAAATATTAATTGTGAATATTTAAATACACAGCTTAAAATATAATTGTAATTTGTGTGGGAAAACTAGATTTCTTTACACAATGAATTATACTGATTGGCTTACAAATGTTATTTGTTCTTTTACTCTTTTTAAAATCCAAAGGCTATAATCTAAAGTAACCCTTTTTAGCATTATAAAACGTGAGATTCTTCGGTGGTTTTCTAATTGCTTGTGACAAATAGGCATATCACAAAGTGATTGTTTTTCTTTTTGTAATATCATATGCCATTCAGCAGTAATTATTAGGTTGAATATTCATGATAATTGAACAAATAGTTTTCAATGATTTGAGCATCTAGCTACTTACTTATATGAGAATACCACTTTACATTTGACTTGCAGGGATGGCTGTTATACACATACTGCATTAAATTGGTTTGCATGATACATTGTTCTCCCACTAAATAAGGCACAAAAAGTGTGGAGCTGTTGCATCTCCAAAATGGATTAGTGCAAAAGAAAATACATTTGTTAGTGCTAGTCAGTCTTTCCTTCCTGCTAAGCATTTGAGCTCTTGGATGGGTTGAAAGTTAATGATTAGCATCAATTTGGATTATTAGTAAAAGCCAAGTATATACATGCTCGGAGTTCTTTATTCCTTTGTTTTATCAGCAATGACTTTAAAATTTGAAGAAAAGAAAATGCTTGTGTTAACAGTATGCTCCATATTGTACATAACATTTTTAATTATTCCAAGAAAGTTTTGAAGAAAAAAATGACTAGCTGCCGCAATGGCAGTGGTTTCACTAACAGTCAGGTCCACAATGTAAATCACCCCTCATATGCATCATGGTGTGCATATTGCATTTTTCTTAACCACCATACCTCGGTTTTTAAAATACAATATGCACAAAATCTGTAAACTGTTGGCCCTTTACCATTTTCCATTGTTTTAAGTCTTCCTCATTTATGGTAATTAAGTTTTTATGTTTCACTATTTCTGGCTATTAGATTTAATATTGTTGGACTAATTAGAGCAATATTAGTAGAAAATTGTCCAGATGATAATTGAACTAAAACAATGTTGACTTCAGTTTTAACAGCATTATCAAAAAGAGAATCTGGCCTTTGTATGTACTAAATAAGGTACAAAAAATGTGGAGCTGTTGCTTCTCCAAAATGGATTAGTGCAAAAGAGAATACATTTGTTAGTGCTAGTCAATCTTTCCTTCCTGCTAAGCATTTGAGCTCTTGGATGGGTTGAAAGTTAATGATTAGCATCTATTTGGATTATAACTAAATAATAGATATCTGTTTCACTATTTCTGTTGGGGAAGAATATAATTGATAGCCAGTGGTGTTTGAGACCACAGATCTCCCTGTCAGGTAGTGCTGTGCCTCTTTCAGATTTGTGCTTGCAAAAGCAAACGCAAAAGCAGCTGAACTGTGTGCAACTCGTATGTAAGTACTGAACCAGGTGACCCATCAAAAAGGATTAGGAACTGAGGAATAAAATTGGTTACCTGATCATTTAAATTGCTTAATAATCCCAGTCAGGCTTCACTTTGACGTCCCCAATGTCAGTGATCTGATTGTTTTGATAAGAAGCAAGAAGATTAGTTTGGTTGGTATATGCGCAAACCTCCACATTCTTTTCAATTGAATTCCTTTCATTATTTTAGCCTGTCATCTTTGGTATTAGAACCTGTTAAGTTATATTATGTAAAAATCAGTTGAATGATCCAGAAGTAATTTCATTATTGAAATAATTGAAAATTGGAATTTTTTAAGAGTGCTGCAAGAAGGAAGAAAGGAATGTTTTAAATAGCCAGAACTTATGGTTAATAATTATATTGAATGAACTTGAAGGCATTTATTTAGTTATCATTAATTTAGTTTTCCAACACCAGGTAAATATACAAGAAATTCATTAATTTCTTGAGGATTATATTGATATGGTTAGATGAATAGAATAAGGAGGTGTTTAAGTACCTGTTGGGCCTGTTTCTCAGCTATACATTTCTAGTAGATTCCCAACAATGGTATGTATCTGTCATGACGGCATGCAAATATTCCCACAGTTGCAACATTCCTGCGTTTGTCAATGCTGTGTTGAAGGTGGTCTTCATTTTACCTTGTTATTTCTACACTAATTAATATATTTTGATCTTCTCTGAAGTGTCCATATTCCTTCTTTGCTGTCCGTGACTACCACATACCTTACATTGTGTGAATGGATTTTAACACCCACTCAGCCTAAAGTAAATGTATCCCTGTTTAGTAACCACTTGCCTTAAGTGTCCACTTTCATCAGTCCCACAAAGACCACTTAATGACACTTAAGTGTGGAAGTAATATCCACCACATGTTTGTGTCCAATGGTGTTTTTCCAATCGGTAATAGGTGGCACAGGTATTGTTTTCAATGTTTTCTTTTGCCAGCATGACATCACCGCACATTGTACATTGTTTCATTACAATTAGTTATGCATTTTTGTGAAATAAAAGAAGAAATATCTCATTACAAATTATTTGCCTTGCCTGAATGCTTATTCAAGTTAAGATTGTTGCATATGAAACTTCTTCAGTTGCAGGGTTGAATTGGAGTTGGAATACTGCTGCCAGTGATTATAAATCTCCACCTTAAGTAGCATTAGATGTTCCGAAACAACCACCTGTCTGCTGGAAGGTTTGAAGGCAAATCCCTTTAGCTGCTGTAACTAATAAAGGGTTCAAAATGTGCATACGCATGAATGGTTCATGCTGATTAATCTTAGCGCTTTCAAGTCTATTTTCCCAAACAGGTACTCAATTCATGTCATTGTTTAACTCAACATTTTTAATGGCCAGCAGCAGCTAAAATCAGAAATTTACAGCTCTCTCAATGGACCATATCCTTTTTGAAGATTATTTTTATGTATACAAGACAATATGTAAACTGCGTAATAAACATTCTAGCCAAAGGGCTTGATTTTTTGCCATGTTATTTTAAAAATGTTGTATTTTTGAAGATAATGGCCAGTGAAACTTGACATTAATTATTTTTTCCATGTAAACTATGCTTTGATGATATGTTTGGAAAGATCTGTTTCTTTTCTGAGACTTAAGTGTTTATAATGTGCAACTACATTGAATGTGCAGTTCAACACCACTAATGTATGCCATTTAAGCTTCATGTGAGCCCTACTCTGACTTTTACTTCATGTAAAACAGCTTGCCCACACTGGTTTCTGGACACTAACCTTCCTTGTAGTTTGCTATTATGTCTTCTCAGTCTCCCTTGCACCTGCAACATGAGCTATGTGTGTACTCTGTCCACCGATGATAAACAATGAAAGTACAGAGACGATCCCATGATCAGTATGTGAGATCTATTTGCCAGTGTTCGTGTTCAAATTAGATAGGTTAGTGACAGCCTCTGGGGAAAGGATTGTTAACGTTGAGACACACACTCAAAATGCTGGAGGAACTTAGCAAATAACAATTTGGGGGGGGGGGGAGGATGCAGAATAAATATTGACATTTTGGGCTGAGCCCTTCATCAGGACTCCAAGACATTAATACAAACACGAAATTTGGAACAACACAAAAAACAAGTTCAATTCAGAGAGTGAGGCAACATCTTTATAGCGGAATAAACAATCAATGTTTTGGCTAAGACCCTTCACCAGGACTAGAAAGGAAGTGTGCAGAAGCCAGAATGAGAAGGTTAAGGGAAAGGGGAGGAGTGCAAGCTGGCAGGTGATAGCTGAAACCAGGTGGGGGGGAAGGTGGGTGGGTGGGGGAGTTGACTTGTACACTCTGGAATTTTTTTTCTGAAGTACTTAGCAACAAGAAATGAAGAGAAGCTTGTTTGGCACCACTGAAAACAGTAAAGTAGATTTCCTTCCTTTGTCACAGCTCAATAAGAGATAAAGGAAGGAAGAGAAAGTCAGATAAATCATTGATTTTATTTTGGAGAACACTGCCCCTATTACAGTGATTCTCCCTTGAGTTTTATGTGCACATTAGCACTTGTAGTCTTTTATCTGGTTCACTGTTTTTGGGCAGGTGCAATAAAAAATATCCAGCAATAGAATTAAAGGTCAATTACCGTTGTCAGTAATGCTTCAGAGTTCGTGAGATTTTGGCTGTATGGTCAGTGTTTATGTGATTGTGCTCTTTGGTTTGACTTCACTTGATATACTAAATGACGTTGGGATATAATGTGATGGTAACAAAAGTACTCTTTTCCGGCCAAGCCTTTTATTGAATATAACATAGTTATGGTTTTTCTTTGTCTTAGAATCAAAATAATAGAATAGCCTGATGAGTGTTACCTATTTTATATAATTCTTTATAATTGCTGAATTTTTTTTTGTAATTTGCACCAACACACCACAGCAAATTTCTAATTCATGTAAATGTATGTGTTGCATATAAAGTTGATCCTTAATTAAAAAGAATTGGGTTAAATATGAATCAGAATCAGGTTTAATTTCACTGATACCCAAGAGATTCTGCAGATGCTGGAAATCCAGAGCAACATGCACAAAATGCTAGAGGAACTCAGTAGGTCAGGCAGCAATGAAATGAATAAACAGTCGGTATTTCAGGCCAAGACCCTTCTTTGGGACTGGAAGGGAAGATGCCAGAATAAAAGTGGGGGTAGGAGAAAGAAGACTAAGTAGAAAGTGATAAGTGAAGCCAGGTGGGTGGGAAAGATAAAGGGCTGGAGAAAAGGAATCTAATAGGAGAGGAGAGTGGACCATGGAAGAAAGGGGAGAAGGAGGGACACCAGGGGGAGGTGATAGGCAGGTGAGGAGAAGAGGTCAGAGGCCAGAGTGGGGAATAAAAGAAGAGGGAAGGTGAGAATAATCTCCTCATGGCAAAAATGGAGGCCATGGGCTGACATGTTGGAACGGGAATGTGGTTAGGAGTTAAAATGATCAGCCACCAACAGATTCCACTTTAGGCAAAGGGAGCAGAGGTGCTTGACAAAGCGATTCCCCCAATTTATGTTGGTCCTCACCAATGTATGTAGAGGAGGCCGCATCAGGTGCTCTGGATACAATACCCCAATAGATTTTGCAGGTGGAGTGTTGCCTCATCTGGAAGGACTGTTTGGGACTCTGATTGAATGTAAGGGAGGAGGTGAATAAGCATGTGTAACATTTCTGTTGCTTGCAGGGGTATGTGTCAGGAGGGACATTAGCGGGGAAGGATGAATAGTCAAGAGAATCATGGAGGGAGCAAGCTCTGTGGAAAGCAGAGATTGGTGAGGGAGGTGGGGGAGTTAAAGATGTGTTTGGTGGTAGGATCCTGTTAATGATGGCAGAAGATGCGGAGGCTCATGGGGCGGTAGGTGATGATAAGATGGGGTGAGTGAGAATGTCTGGGAAATGGAGAATGCAGGTGAGGGCAGCATCAATGATGGACGAAGGGAAAGCCCATTATTTGAAAAAGTAAATAACACTGATATATGTTGTGAAATTTGTTGTTTTGTGGCAGCAGTACAGTGCAATGCATAAAAAGCTATAATTTATAGTAAGAAATATAGTGCAAAAAGAGAGAGGCACTGTTCAAATCTGAGGACGGAGGGGAAGAAGCTCTTCTTAAAACATTGAGTGGGTGTCTTCCTCTCTGATGGTAGCAATAAGAAGAGAGCATGTCCTGACTGCAGTGCCCAAGATTGTCATTGATGTAATGATTAGGACATCTGAGGATCTTAATGAAAACTGCTTTTTGTATTACGCTTGATATTTGATCATTCTAATAAGAAAAAAGGAATAGCAGCATTCAATCAGGTCACAAGCAAAATGTATAAATTAGGCAATTTAGTTTTAAGGTAAAATGCCTCATTTTGCCTTTCAATCAAATATTTTCAAAACTGTAAAGCTAAATTATAAAATAAGGAATGAAATGATACTCCAGTGTAAAATTACATGGATCTATTAAACAGGCAATTTGTCAAGGAACATTTTTAAACTTTGTGGCCACCTGGTTACTTAAGGGATTATTATGGAATTTGTTGGCAAATTGGTTTCCAAAATGTGACATGCATTAAAATAATTTCAATTTATTGAATGAAACCAAAGATGAATAAGTGAGTGCTATAACTGCTTTAGGCTCAGTTAACTTTGCAGCTGGCAGTTTGTCACTTGGCAATTTGCCAGGAGTGTCATGTACAGTCACTGATTTGGCAAAGTGCCAAGGGATCTGGTCTGAGGTTGTTCCCAGTACTAGGGTTAGATTTTAGGTTAGGAAACATAATATGGTATATGTTCTTTTACTGGTGCTGATATTCTGTCTAAGAATCGCCAAGAGTTAGCACTTTAACTTGGATTTTGTCTGCATACTCTAAGCTCAAAAATAGTGACAGTGCTTATTTGAAACTTGGAAGTGCAAGAGGAATGAATATCAAAGTTCTGATTTATTCTATGTTTACTTATTTAAAGAGAATAAATTTTGTTGTGGAGAAATCAAGTTGAACTTAAAATACTTGATAAGTGCAGTTGTTCCCAACAGAATTTGGAAATGATAAGTTGCCAGGGATAATAAACATTTGAAGACAGTACAGACATTTCTGCTAAAATGTGCCTTAGGCTTTATCATTTGTTTGGTTTTAACCATCAATTCTGTAACAGTATTTGCATGAGGAATGCTCCTTCGGCAGTATTCAACAGTGACTCTTAAGACTCTTAAACTAATTTCAGAATCTGCAAAATAAAATACTATATTATAGAGTTTTCAAACTTCAGTCCAACCCTGGTGTTGAGAACGGACCTGATCTCTTGATTATTTCCTCAAGAAGTCCATTGGAATTGAAGGCTCAGAGCAACTATACTTATCAATTGGATTGTAAAGGGTAACAGTCCCTTTATCTGCAACATCTTAAGCAGAAGGTTGTAGAGAAATAAATTTGAGTTGGTTATGTGGATTTGGCAAAAGTTTCAATTTGTGCTGCATTGGAAGCTTGGTCATAAACTATAAGGGAAAAGTTTTAAACACCTATCAGGAAGTGCTTTACACATTGTTGGGGCTAAACTAATAGATCAACTGAAGAGCAAAATGGATGCTCCAATAGAAAGAGTTGTATCACAATTTTGAATGATTGAGAAAAGATGTGAATCACTTTCATTGAACCTATAACACTGCATGCAAAGGTATAAGTTCCTCGATGTACAAATTTGTGGGATTGTTGGGTAGAGAGGAGGAGCAGAACTTCACAATAGAAATATGTTTAAGAATAAAGGTAAGTGCTAAGAGCAAATAGAGAATCAGTGAGGTTTCAAAGATGTCCAAATCAAAAATACAAAATGCTTGGAAATAATAGGTCACAAATCAAAGGAATCAATCACATACTTCCCAATGTCATTACCCATATAGTTGGTTATGAACTCATTGCTAATTTTATCGATGTTTTGCTAAGTCTTTGAACCGTTTTTTGGACGTGTAGTTTTATACCAGCCATTGAGCTAGTACACACTACCGTTAGCCCGTTGTTCACTGTAGAATAGTTATCTTACCATTAGTATTTCTGACCTCAATATTCGTCCACATGTGCTCTACTCAAATGATAAAGCTTGATTTTTCAGAAGTTAGAATTTTAAAACTTCAGAGCATCTTGGGTAGAATGTAGGCAGAACCAAATAACTAACATCACAACCCAAGCATATACTGTGGGCAGTTCCTATGTGTCACTGCACATTCTGACACCAACATAGCATGCTCACAATGTTCAGCAGAACAATACAACAGCAGCAAAGCAAGCCCCTTTTCTCCCTCCCACCCACTTGTATGAGTCCTGGGTGGAAGCCTGGAGGCAGCCGGTTTTGGGGTTGGAGATCCAGTCCTCCAGCCGTAGGACAGGCTGCCTTTGGGCTACAGTGGAATTGCAGAGTCACAGACATCAAGCCTCCGACTTTCCGACTGGACTCGCTGATTCACAAACATCGGACCTTCAAATTTTGGGTGCACTGACCCAGAGCTTCAACCAGCAGGCCTTGAGTTCTGGACCTGCCGACCAGCCTTCGATCTTCAGAATCAACTACAGTACTCAACAGTGACTGCACCCCTAAAAATTCAGACCTCAAACTTGGACTTGCATAGCCCTACGATACTGGAACTCAGTGACCAGAGACTGTGTCCAGCCCTCATTCCTGCTGCACATGTGGACCTCCAATCTTGAGACTGCTAACCTGGGGCGTACTCACCGACCTGTGGTTGGAGTTGGTCCCCAGCCCTTGTGCACAAGGCCCACTGACCTCACTCATTGACATTAAAGTTTACCTATTACCGGTATTTCCAATTAGATAACTGTCTTAACTTAGGAATTAATTATATTTCTTAGAAATTTGCTTAAACATTTTGATGATCAATGATCATACAAACCCTTATCTCAGATCTCACTCTTGAAGGAGTTCAGGCATCTACGTTCAGCTTTGCGGATCTCTTTTTATCTCCTTATGTAATTTGTGCTCTTGAGTTTCGCATCAGACAATGATTTTTGCCAGCAGCAAATTTGCATTGTAAATCTAGAGTAGTAGCATAGCCTGATGATATAGGAAGCCCAGGAGTTGTAGGCTTGCACATTTTGTTTAGATACTGCAGAGGGGATAAATCCACCACTCATAAATCCACCACTCATAAATCCAGGCACTCCAATGCATTTAGGATCTTGTTATCCTTAGTTAAGTATTCTTGAGATTTTCAGAGACAAGGGTTCTCCAACAGAAAGTGGTGGGTGGCCCTCTTCACCATTGATACATCATCAAAGACCCCACTATTCAGGCTTGCCCTCTTCTTGCTACTACAGGAGCTTTAGGTCACATACCACCAGGTTCGGTAACAGTTATTACCCTACAACCATCAGGCACCTGAACCAGCATGGATAACTTCACTCACCCCACTCTGAACTAATTTTCTGACCTACTGACTCACTTTCAAGGACTCTACAACTGATGTTTTCAGTACTTTTTTTATTTGCTTAGTCTTCTAAATGGACCACGGACCCATGAATGCTACCTCACTTTTCTCTCTCTTTTTGTACTACTTATCTACTTTTTTGTATTATTTGTAACTTTTTATTTTTATTTTCATTATGATTTTTTATGTATTGCACAGTACTGCCACAAAACAACAAATTTCATGACACATGTCAATGATAATAAAGCTGACTTTGATTTTGATTCTTTTGCACATTGATTGTTTGCCAGTCTTTCTTTATGTATGGTTTTTCATAAATTCTGTTGTTCTTTTTAACTCTTTTAGTAAGGTCCTGCAAGAAAATGAATTTCAAGGTAGTTTATGATAAAATAAACATACTTTGGTAATAAATTTACTTTGAGCTTTGATTCTTGTTTATCATTATATTTTCAACCATTTATGGAGTTGCAGCTGGACCCTAGAAGCAACTCTGGTTCAGACCTCTCCATGTCTGGAACCTGAACTCCGGGTATTAGTGTCCAACCCTTTAGGTGGTCCATTATGCAGTTGAGTGGTTCTTTTCTTGATAAGCTTGAATTTATCCAGAGTTTTACTTTAACTGAAGCCAAGAAACAGAGTTGGTTCTTGACATTTGAACGTCGAAACGCAATACCAGATGACAGTTTCTGAAACGTTACAGCTTTCAACCGCCAACTTATTTGTGTTAACTTAAAAGAACATATGCACACAAACTGAAAATGGTTTGATCTTGGACTTTTAGAGGATTAGACAGTTCTTTACAAATTATGATGATCTATTTATGAGATTTAATCATTATTTCTCTCAAAATAAACCAAGTTTAGTGATTTTCATTGATAAGTATAACATATCCAGAGAATAATTAATTTGATATCAACGGGTCTTTGACTGAACAGAAAAACATCCTTGGGTGAACTGTATGTGTCTTAAAAGCACAGAACACCATTGGCAATGTATAGTGAGAGCACTCATACTAACAGACTGCAGAGGTTCAAGAAAATTTCAGATTCAGTTTCTTTCAAATTCAGTTTATTTGTTATTCTTTTAATTATATAGAGATACAGCACTGTAACAGGCCCAAATGGCCCAACGAGCCACTGCTACCCAATAATAGCCATGTGACCAATTAACTTACTAAACCGTATGACTTTACAGTGTGGAAGGAAACCGGATGCAACGGCAGTAAATGAACCTGGGTAGATGGTGCTTGTAAACGGAACGGTACCATCCTGCTCTACTATTCATTTATTTATTCATTCATAACATGTAACACACAGTGAAATGTGTCATTAGTGTTAACAACCAACATAATGTAAATATGTGCTGGGGCAGCCCGCAAATGTCACCACATACTCTGGCCTCAATATAGTATGTCTACTATGTTCAGTGGAACAACACATCCAACAGAAAAACAGTGACAAAAGAACATCAGGAAAACAAGGCCTGTTTCATTTCCCACCCACACATTCCACCAACCACATCACCACCAACTTCAAGAGCAATTAGAGCTGCATCATTAATGCTGGTGTTGCTAGTCACAGGCAGATAAGGATAAACTTTAAACATCAGGCAGGTAAAATGCAAAGGTCACCAAGGCATAAAAGAGCTTCGGAGAATGATGCAGCACTGGATCCCAACTTGATAGATGGGTAAATGGGCATGCTATTACTTGAAGAAATTTTGTCACCCTGCTTGTGCTCTCCTTACAAAGTAATCAGTACTAGATGGCTTAATGATGTATACACTTCTGGGGTCATGGAATTTGATTCAAGTGGATGATCTTGTTTAGTACTTAGCAAAGCAACTTTATCTTGTGATTCATTTTCTTGCAGGCATTTATAGGACAATAAAGAAATACAACAGAATTTACAAAATACTATACATAAACAAAGACTGACAAACAATGAATGTGTAAAAGAAGACAAATTTTACAAATAAAAAATAGTACTGAGTACATGAGTTATAATTAGTACTTGAAAGTGAAACTGTAAGATGTAGAATTAGTTCAGAGTTGGGGTGAGTGAAATTATCCACGCTGGTTGAAGAGCCTGATGGTTGTTGGGTAATAACTGTTCTTGAACCTGGTGGCGTGGTACCTAAGGCTCCTGAGCCTCCTGAATGATGGTGGTAGCGAGAAGAGAGCATAGCCTGGATGGTGGGTGGGGGGGTGGGGGTCTTTGTTTCAATGTGCATGTGATAAATCTGAATCTGAACTCTTATTGATGCTTATAAAATAAAAGTAACTTTGAGGATAACTGACAGATTGAATTTGGAACTTGAAAACTCTTTAACTCACTCATTTATCGGACGCATTTAATTATGGGCCACCTCAGCTGAGCACTTCACAGTGAAAGTTCTTTGAGCATAGAAAGTTTCTATGTGATAATGTATTACAGTTAATTCATAAGATTGCTATATTGCAACAGACTAGTTATTTGATATAAATTACTTTGCACTCTGCATTTAGATAGATATTTAAACAAATATGCTGAGAGCAATGGAGAGGTCCAGCATGTAACAGGGCCTTCAGCCTTCCCAGTCTGTCCTGACTGACTGCCCGTAAGTGTTGTAGCAAAGCAGGACACACTTGGAACAGGATTTTACTTATTCCACACTATTTTCTAATCACAAAAATCTGATCACTGTGGTCCTCTGTTTCAGAGTAAACAGAAGAAACATTTAGCAAATCCATACTGTTGTGGGCTCTATGGAACTAAGGGATTAGGCAAATTGATCACAAATCTGAGGGTGACAGGGAGGAAGTCATTAAGGAAAATTATGTCTATTCAGGGGCTTTAGTTCCATTATAGAATAACTAGATTGATGTATTGAAGAGGATTCGACAAAGGGTGATTCTGGGAATAAGACTTACAATTTGTCCAATCCTATGATTCTTAACCTGTCATAACTTACAGTATTGTTCTTAACAAATTTCCTTTATTTCTATTAGCTTTAGTTGCACGGAAAAACTTGGAAAACTGGCAACTTTTTTTCCGTTAAGAAAATATGATCCCAGGCAGAAGGCATCAGTACTGTGCAGATAAGGAAGTTATTTAATTTTGGACACAAATTTAGACCCAGAGCACGAGCACAAAATTAGCAAAGCGCAAATAAAATTAGTTAGGAGAAATGCTCCTCCCCTCAGAGCAGCAGAGAAGAGGGTAAGCCTTCAAGCAAGAACTTAAGTGAACATCACGCATATCTTTTAATGAAACAAATAAATAATCATTTAAGAACAACATTGAAGGTTCAAGTTCAGTACCCCTTATCCAAAGCACTTGGGGATTGAAGTGTTTTGGATTTTGGATGTTTTTTTTTGGATTTTAGAATTCATAATGAGATAGCTTAGGAACACCATAATTTCCAACTCTGAATTTATGTGCTATTGGTATGCAGTCTTTGTCTTACACTTGTCCATCACCTATATGTATGTACTTAACAGTGAAAATTATTATATACCATTAATATTATGAAAATAGATGTGCAGGGTAACAGAAGCAGTACGGCAGCTTTTGAACAACAAAAAAATGGCAGGCTTTCATTCTCCACCTAAAATACTATGTTTTGATTAAAAGGTTTCAGTACAGTGTATTTGTATTTTACTTTTTATTAGGTTTTATGTAAGGTATAAAAAGAATCAGCATCGTAGACTTGTTCTGGTGCTAAATTTTCATGATCAGTATATGCTATAAAAATTTAAAGCCATGCCTTTTCTTACATTTCTGCAACTAGCCTACTGAATAATCACAATTACCTACAATTTTCAGTTTGTTGTGATAGATCTTTGCTTGTTTCATCATCAACATTCAGTTAAGCAGCATTATATTTGCTGACGAAACACAATCGAGATCTCTGTATTTTGATTTGCAGTGTTTTTTCTATTTTTCATTCACTTCTGTTCATTACGTATGTGAGGGCACTTCTCAGAACTGTCTGTGGTGCACAGGGGCCTGCGCAATGTCTGGGAACCTTCCCTGCGTCGTGTAATTTTCCATTTGTTATGTCATGTCAGCATTCAAAAACAAAAATTGAATTTCAGAGGCTTTCACAATTTTGGATAAGGGGTACTCAACCTGTAAGGAACTAAATTCTCACGGGAAAATGGTGAGTCCTGAGCTGCAGGGAACTTCAGAGTGTTAAAAAGAGGCAATTTACGAATAAAAGAATGCTATGCTTCCTTGAAAGAAGCTGCCTTGTGTCAGCACTGTTTAGAAATTATATCAGTATTGTACATGTGCATTTCTCACTCATCCTAAAATATTCCCATACCTACCAGTCCAGCTGTCATGAAATCTACAAATGAACTGCTGACTGATTTTCATAGTTCAAGTGAACACAAGGCGACCAACACTGTTGAACACAGAAATCTCAAGGAAACGCCGTATATTGTAAAGTGGTAAAGTTAAGTAATTGTAATCACTTTTAAATGCACTAGATTAGTATACTTTGTGCACATGACATTGGAGTTTGATAGCAGGGAGTTTTGGGAAGGGGGCAATTTTGAAATTATTAAGCGCATGAGCTTGTTGTAAATAAGACAATAAGACATAGGAACAGAATTAAGTCATTCAGCCCATCGAAGTAGCTCCACAATTCTAGCATGGCTGAATACCAGAAATTCAGGTGTGTTCGGGGGTGGGGGGGGGGGACAAAAGATAATAGCAATTGCATTCACAAGCAGAAGGTGAATCTGAAAGATCTGATAGATAAGTCACCTGGACCAGATGGAGTACGCTCCAGGGTTCTGAGAGAGGTAGCTGAAGGGGTTTGTAGAGGCTTCCACAATGGTAGTGAAGGGAGGAGATGTAGGGGCAGGTGTAGCACTTCCTCTTCCCTCTCTACCATTCAGAGCCCAAACAGTCCTTCCAGGTGAGGGACACGTTTACCTGTGAGTATGTTGGCATCATATACTGTGTCCACTACTCCCGGTATAGCTCCTGCATATCAGCGAGACACAATGTAGATTAGGAGACCACTTCACTGAGCACCTACGGTCCATCTGCCAGAAGAAGCAGGATCTCAGTGGCCACCCATTTTAACTCCACTTCCCATTTCTATTCTGATATGTCAATCCATGGCCTCCTCCACAGTTGAGTTAAAGCCACGCTTAGATTGGAGGAACAACAGCTTATGTTTGATATGGGTAGCCTCCAATGATGGGATGAACATCAATTTCTCAAATTTTCGGTAATATCCTCCCCCCCCCCCCCCCTTCACCATTCCCCACCCCCTTTTCCCTTTCTCACCTTTTCGCCTTCCCTGCCATCGCCTCCCTCTGGTGCTCCTCCCTCCCTTTTCTTTCTTTCATGGCCTCTCCTACTAGATTCGCCCTGTATCTCTTCCACCAATCAACTTCACAGATTTTAACTTCACCCCTCCCCACACCTTTTAACTCTACTCCCCATCTTTTTTTCTCTAGATCTGCTGAAGGGTCTCAGCCTGAAATGTTGATTGTTTACTCTTTTCCATAGAGGCTGTCTGGCCTGCTGAGTTCCACCAGCATTTTGTGTGTGTTGGCCAGAATGAAAGTGTTGTATATTTAAAATTTCAATAATATTTGAGTAATCTTGTTGTAAATTGGTTGATTAAGCATTCTTGTTTGTTGAAATAATTAATTACAGGTTATATAAAAAAATACATTAATTGCAAATATCACATTATCATGTGATACGTGTGCGCTTTGCTTTAAAAAAATTTGAAGTTAGCCCCGCATTCCTGCACTCTATGTTTTCCTTTCAATTTGATTAATATTTTTAAGTTCCAAAACATAACATTGGCAACAAGGTATTTTTAAAACAAACCCAGGATATCTACCAACCCATTCAAACACAGTGAGACATTTGAACTAAAAAAAATCACAGCGAGAGCAATGGAGAGTAAAAAATGCAAAGCAACCCAGCATGTGCAGAGAGTTGAATTACAAAAACTAGAGCAACACATGTTCTTTGGAAGGAAAGATACAATAACATTCAAAAAAGAAGTCGGGAAAACAGAAGAATTCACAAATTTGTAGAGTGAGTATCGGGTGATAATAATAATTAAAAAGAGAATCAGAAGTGCCAGGCTACGTTAGGAAGATTGATGCATTTGATTAAGCAACAGGTTAACTGGTTCATGTATATTGAACTATTGGAACTGCATCTTGAAGCAAATGAAATAGCCAATGAGAAACGGTGCCAATTTTCTTAAGTACATTGGGTTTAAAGGCATACAGTTTGCTTCAAAGTTTGACTGCTCCAGTCAAACTTGCAGAAATGAGATTTGCTGATATTGTCAAAATAATGTAGGAACATATAGAACCAAAGGCATTGTTGATTGCAGAATGTTTTAGTTTTAATAAGTGGAATCAATAAAGAAGGGGAGTCAATTTAGATACACTGAGATTGTTTTGTTTGTGGAACCTTACAAGAAAACAATCAAAAATGGCTCCTAACTAAAGCGTAACTTATATTTAAAAGAGCAGTTGAAATCGCTGTTTCAGTGGAAACCGCAGACAGAGATATATAATTGAGTTGCAGTCAGGAATGAAAATGAGCATGAATAAAATTGTGGCATCTAAACAGAAACCAGCCTGGCCAAACAAATTGTGTTACTATGTGGCAAGGGCTCACCTGCACCAAACAAATGCTGATTAAAAAACGAAACTTGCAGAAAATGTAACAAAGTTGACCACATACAAAGAGGATGGTGGGCAGACAAAAGATGGACTGTACAGAGAAGATGAAAAGCTGAAGTGTCAAGTTGCAGTTTCAAGAAGATCACTAATCTGCACACTGTTGGTGAAAAAAACTGGTAATGATGAGAGTGACTCTGGACTGTGTAGCCTTGAAATTTACAGTGTGAAAACTAACAATAGACGAGCAATATGGCTTATGCAAGAAGTGAACGGCAGATTAATTAAAATGAAATTAATTGCTGCTTCAGCTGTTTCAGTCATTCTACCAAGTGCATTTTAAAGATTTGAAACTGAAGGCTGCAAATATTCAACTAATAACTTATACCGGAGAAAAGATAACTCCTGTGGGAGTGATATCTGTAACAATGAAATACAAAAACCAACAAGCCACATTGAGCTCATATGTGGTAAAAACAGAAGAACCAGGATTGCAGGGACATGATTGGCTGAGACAACTACAACTTGATTGAAGATCCATCCACAATTTGCAAGTTACATTGCCTATATAAAAAAAAAAGTCCACTGGACATGATTTAAAAAGGTACTGAGTGATGCTAAAACTGTCTCTATGCTGTACACAATGAACCGTTGCCCAATAGAGGGCAAACAGATATTGGTGCCAACCTCTGTGCCTCTGGTTGGAAAGCATATTGGACCAAGGAAGGACCACGCTGCTCAGAGGAATCACAAAGTAATGAAAACAGTGGTCCAACTACAGCAGTTTTATTGGCAGCATTTCTGAGAAAGCTTCTGATATGTAAATCAAGCAGTTATTTGTGAAATGTGGCTTGGTTTTAGGCTGGAAGAGAGTTCAAGGAGCTTCAGGAAAGTTACAAGCATTCAGCTTTTGTGAGTACAGAAAAGTTATTGCATGAACTTCAAGTGGGAGAGACAAAAAACTGTTTGTAAAAGTAGATGCAAAGCCCAATGCCCAGCTGGATGAATGAAAGGCCTAAGACAAAGGAGTCAATGGAGATATGAAAACAGGATTCAAAAGAGGATGTTGTGGATGAGAAAACCAAGAGGAGAGATCAGATCGTAAAGGGAAAAATAAGAAGGATTAATAAGAGAATATTCCAAGGAACTGAATGCACCTTCATTCAGTTTGTGCAAAAAGAAAAACGAACGAAGAGATGGAGAGAAAGAAAGTGAATAAGAAAGAGAAAGGTATGACAGAGAATAAATGTAAGAAAGAGACAGAAAGGGATCAATGTAGATCCATAGAGAGAAAAAGAGAAGAAAGGTGTCCAAAGCTGTCAGAACTACTTCCTGCGGTCTGTGTCATCTGTACAACCACCGCAGGGAAGGTCCCCGAACTGAGATTGTTTCACAACTAGAAGTCTCACCTGCTTGTCAGGAACGATGTAATCCCACAAGATTAAGAAATCCTCCACAGCATTTAATACTTTCACCCTGAATGGGACAATTTAAAATTTACTATGCTGTGGATGATGGTACTGCTAACCTGCAGCTCAACCTTTTAGTGATCAGTGTATTTGTATACTGGGTATGCCTTTGTTCTTTTGCCACACCTTGACTTGTGTCTTTCAAGTAATGTGAAATCTGTTCTTCCTACCAAAATGTGCTGTCTTCTGTTTATCTGTGTTGAGCTTCTGCCAAGCATGGGCTCTTTCTCTAAGCTTATTAATATCTTCCGGTAATTTGTAGCAGCACTGAATATCTTCTCTCTTTCACACTTCCCCAAACAAGGAAGCAAAGGTTTTGGTTCCTCCAACAACAAGCCTCACAATCCCTGCTCCCAGTACCTGAAAATATTGGGGAATTCTTGGTGTTAGAATTTCTGTCTCCAATCTTCAGGGATTGGGCCCATACCTTAGCTGGAATTCTGTCACCAGTGTCAGAGAGAAAATCAAGACATACAAAAAAGCTGGATGAACTCAGCAGGTCGGGCAGCATCTGTTGAAAGAAGCAGTCAACGTTTCGGGTTGAAACCCTTCCTCAGAGAAAATGTGTGTTCCTGGGGCTTTTCTGGCTGATGGTTGTCATAGGTTAAGGATGAAAGATGAATTTAAGGGGAAACTTTGAGGGAATTTCTTCACTCAAAGGGAGGTGCAAGTGTGGAACAAGGTGCTAAAGGAAGTGGGAGATGTGGGTTTAATTTCAACAATTAAGTGAAGTTTGGATAAATATATGGACAGGAGGGGTATCAAGGGTGTGGGCTGATGGTACTAGGCAGAATAGTAGTTCACCATGGATTAGATGGGTAGAAGGGCCTGTTTCTGTGCTGTAGTGCTCTAGCACTCTAATAACAAAGAAAGTACAACTGCAGTGCAAGCAGACAACAAGGTGCAAGACCATAATATGGTAGACGTCAGGAGTCCCATCTTATCATACGTGTATGAGACCATCAACACGCTGGAGGCTGACTTCATCATTGCCGGTGACTTTAATTGGGCGTCGCTGATGAAAGTCTCTCTGAAGTTTTGTCAGCACGTCCAGGTGAGCACTTAAGGAGTTATACTTGACCATTTATACACTCCTTTCCACAACGCTTACAAAGCTCTCCTTCACCCAGCTTTTGGAAAATCAGATCACTTTTCAATCCTCCTTTTGCTGACATACAGACAGAAGCTGAAATAAGAGGCGGCTTTAGTTAAAACCATCTACTGTTGGTTCGACCATTCGGCCTCCGAATCAGGACGGTTTCGATGACGTCAATTGGAATATCTTCGATGATGAGGATGTCTCTGAGTTCACTGATGGAGTCACGTGCATCACCCAGAAGTGCAACAGTGTCCCCCAGAAGTCAGTCAGGGTTTTCCTGAACCAGAAACCCTGGATCAATAGTTCGGTGGGAACAGCACTTAGAGCACGACATTGAGCTTACATGGCTGCCATTCAGCTAGAGCTCAAGGAAAGCAGCTATGATCTGCACAAAGCTATCAAGGCTGTGAAACAACAATATAAGTACAAGATTGAGTCAAGATTCACAACGAATAGCACACGTGGTGAGGGCTGCATACTATTACATACTTCAAAGCCAAACATGGTGTTGCCGCCAAGATCGCTGCCTCTCTCCCAGATGATCTCAATCGCTTTTATGCTCAGTTTGATGTCGCTAACTCTGAGCGTCTGAGGAAAGCCACCGCTACAACTTGCATCCTGGACATCTCTGAGGCTGAGGTAGCAGATGTTTCCAACGAGTGGACAGTCGCAAAGCTGCGGAACCAGACGGCCTCCCAGGGCAACTGGCAGGTGTGATAATTGACATGTTTAATCTCTCCCTCTCCCAGTGTAGAGTGACCTCCTGCTTCGAATTATCCACTATTGTCCCTGTACCAAAAAAGGACCACGGTAACATGTTGCACTCACCTCAATAATAAGCAGATGCTTTGAGAGGCTGGTCAAGGACTACATCTGCAGTGTGCTACCACCCAAACTGGACTTCCTACAATTTGCCTACCTACACAACCGATCGACAGACGATGCAATAGCCACTGCTCTACATACCGTCCTTACACATCTGGTGAAGAAGGATGATTATGTGAGAATGCTGTTCTTGGACTACAGTTCAGCATTCTGCACCATTGTTCCATCCAGGCTCGACAAGAAGCTCAGAGACCTCAGCCTTGACCCTGCCTTGTGCAGATGGATCCTGGACTTCCTGTTAGATCGCCAGCAGGTGGTAAGAGTGGGCTCCCTCACCTCTGCCCCTCAGGGGCTTTTTACCATGACTGTGTCGCCACCCATGTGGAATATAGAAGTTTTTGAGTGTATTTGTTGACATGCCAAATCTCTTCAAACTCCTAATAAAGTATAGCTGCCGTCTTGCCTTCTTTATAACTGCATCGATATGTTGGAACCAGGTTAGATCCTCAGAGATCTTGAGACCCAGGAATTTGAAGATGCTCGCTCTCTCCACTTCTGATCAGTCTATGAGGATTGGTTTGTGTTCCTTCATCTTACCCTTCCTGAAGTCCACAGTCAGCTCTTTCATCTTACTGATGTTGAGTGCCTGATTGTTGCTGCAGCACCACTCCACTAGTTGGCATATCTCACTCCTATGTGCCCTCTCATCACTACCTGAGATTCTACTAACAATGGTTGTATCATCAGCAAATTTATAGATGGTATTTGAGCTATGCCTAGCCACACAGTCATGTGTACATAGAGAGTAGAGCAGTGGTCTAAGCATACACCCCTGAGGTGCCCCAGTGTTGATCGTCAATGAGGAGGATATGTTATCACCAATCCGCACAGATTTTGGTCTTCTGGTAGAAAGTCGGGGATCCGATTGCAGAGGGAGGTACAGAGGCCCAGGTTCTGCAACTTCTCAATTAGTATTGTGGGAATGATGGTATTAAATGCTGAGCTATAGTCGATGAACAGCATCCTGACGTAGGTGTTTGTGTGGCCCAGGTGGTCTAAAGCTGTCTGGAGAGCCATTAAGATTGCGTCTGGCATTAATCTATTTTGGCGATAGGCAAATTGCAATGGGTCCAGGTCCTTGCTGAGGCAGGAGTTCAGTCTAGTCAAGACCAATTTCTCAAAGCATTTCATCACTGTCAATGTGAGTGCTACTGGCCGATAATCATTAAGGCAGTCCACATTATTCTTCTTAGGCACTGGTATGATTGTTGCCTTTTTGAAGCAAATGGGAACTTCCACCCATAGCTGTGAGAGGTTGAAAATGTTCTTGAATACTCCCACTAGTTGGTTTTTGAAAGTACTCTTGCAGACCCTGCCAGAGTTGCCGTGCATCCGATGTCACCTCCAGTCTTGTTTGAAACCTCAGCATCCACATCACTGAGGACCTCACGTGGTCTGTACACACCAGCTGTGTGGTGAATAAGAAACAAAAGTGCCTCTTTCACCTCAGACGATTGAGGAAGTTTGGTTTGGGCCCCGAAGTTCTAAGAATTTCCTACAGGGGCACGATTAAGAGCATCCTGACTGGCTGCATCACTGCCTGGTATGGGAACTGTATCACCCTTAATCGCAGGACTCTGCAGAGAATGATGTGGACAGCACAGTGCATCTGTAGTTGTGAACTTCCCATGATTCATGACATTTACAAGGACAGGTGTGTAAAATGGACCCGTAGGATCATTGGGGACCCGAGTCACCCAACCACAATCTATTCCAGCTGCTACCATCCAGGAAATGGTACCGCAGCATAAATGCCCAGACCAACAGGCTCTGGGACAGCTTATTCCACCAGGCCATCAGACTGATTAACTCACGCTGATTTGAGTGTATTTCTATGTTACATTGACTGTTCTATTTATTATAAATTACTATGATTGCACATTTGGACAGAGATGTAACGTAAAGATTTTTACTCCTCATGTATGTGAAGGATGTAAGAAATAAAGTCAATTCCATTCAGTGAGGAATGTTCAGTAGTCAAATACAATTTCAATTGATATTGCAATTATTTGTAGTGGGGTCTAACTGGTCACATGCCTTTAATTTGTGCTTGATAAATACAAAGCGAATTGTGAACATCCCATGTAATTTTTGACTGGAGGCATTTTCTTAATCAAACAGAGCAATGATGACAGTTTGAATTTATAGGAAAAGTCCTGACAGGTCATGATTGCAATTTTAAATGCCATTGGATGTAGTATTGACTTGTGCCATACTAAGCTACTTTGGCTATTATTGCTCTTTCTCTTTTCCACAGATATAATTTTTGATTAGACTGACACTATAGCATAGTACAATAACTGCATGGTAACATCAAGATTAATGAAATGCTCTTACATCAACAGTGACCTGGGTTCAGTTCCGCCCTGAGGGTCAGGAGTTTGTATGTTCTTCCTGTGGCTGCATGGGTTTCTTCTGGATGCTGCAGTTTTCTCTCACATCCCAAATCATATGGGATGGTAGGTTAACATGGGTATAATTGGGCAGCACAAGCTTGTTGTGCTGGAAGGGCTTGTTACCAAACTGTATCTCCAAATCAGATCAAAATAAAATAAATTGAATCTATGTCATTATAATAAGTTGCATCTGAAGAGTTTATGCTGCATCTCCAAGCTACTGTCCCTGTTTATTCTAACTTACCTGAAAGCCATTTGTGATTGAAGAAACTTTTGATTATCTATTTTACTGAGAAAAATTATCACTGAAATATGCAGTGAGTTGAATGGGTGACCACTAAGTTTTCTAAGAAATGGGTAGATGTTGCTTTCTTTTTGTCTTAAAACTCCAAAAGCATGACAATGTTAGCTTATTTTCCTAACTAAGTTGTAGTGAAGATCAACAAATAGGCCGCTGGAGTCATTGGTCAGTGTTAGATCCTGATGTTTTTCATCTGGGGTTCTTTAGAAGTCAAGAGTGAGGCATAAAACTTGGTGCTTATCAGAAGAGCAGAATTAGGACTTTTGGCCCATTGATCTGCTTCACCATTCCTAATGGCTGATTTATTATCCCTCTCAACCCCATTCTCATGTTTTCTCCCCATAACCTCTGATGCCTGGACTAATTAAAAAACTATCAACCGCCTCTTTAAATATACCCAGTGACCTGGCCTCCACAGCCATCTGTAGCAATCAATTCCACAGATTCACCATCCTCTGTCTAAATTGATGCCCCTCTATTCTGAGGCCGCACCCTCTGGTCCTAGACTCTTTCACTATGGGAAACATCTTCTCCACACCCTCTCTGTCTAGGCCTTTCAATATTCGGTAGATTTCAATGAGATCCCTCTTCATTCTTCTAAATTCCAGCGAGTTCAGGCCCAGAGCCATCAAACACTTCTCATACATTAACCTTTTCATTCCTGGGATCATTAGTGTGAACCTCCTCTGGAGCTTCTCCAACGCTAGCATGCCTTTTCTTAGATAAGACACCCAAAACAGCTCACAATATTCCAAGTTCAGTCTGACCAATGGCATATAAAGCCTCAGCATTACTTGCTTGTTTTTATATTCTAGTCCTCTCAAAATGATTGATTATTAAGCATTACAAGAATGAGTCAAGGAAGTAAGTTGAAGTGACCGTGGAGAGAGAGAGAAAGACAGAGACAAAGGGACCAAAGCAGCATGACTTGGTCCTCTTACTCCATTTTGCTGATAACACATTCTATTCTAATTCCATTGTTTAAATTAAACAATAAGATAGCCCCATTCAATTAATGTGATACCTGCCAATAAGATCAAGAAGTTACAAGGCAATTGCAACCGCTATAAAACACACTGAACAATTACACATGTATAGGTAATTTAATAAATATACAAGCAAGCCTAAGAAAATTAAACTATAAGGTACATAATAGTTATACAGTCCAATCCAACATTAGTTTAGACTTGCAGTTGGGAAAAGTAATGTGCTTAATAAAAGTCCACTGATCCTCTAGGATTGGAATGTTATTCCACTATGTGCACAAGTATTTATTGAAAATACATGCACCCAGGGCATGTCCTTTTCTCACTGTTACCACCAGGTAGAAGATACAGAAGCCTGAAAGCATACACTGAGCGATTAATGGAACAGCTTCTTCCCCTCTGCCATGTGATTCCTAAATGGACATTGAAGCTTTGGACACTACCTCACTTATTTTTAATATACAGTATTTCTGTTTTTTGCACATTTAAAAATATCTATTCAATATATGTAATTGATTTACTTGTTTATTTATTATTATGTTTTATTTTATTTATTATTTTTTTCTCTCTCTGCTAGATTATGTATTGCATTGAACTGCTGCTGCTAAGTTAACAAATTTCACATCACATGCCGGTGATAATAAGCCTGATTCTGATTCTGGATTATAAAATTTACTTACACTTCATGTGACTATTATGGGAATGTTTACATTTATATAATAGACATGTTTAAAATAATTTTTTTTAATTCCCTGAGGTAATGCAAGCATGTAATTTTGTAAAATTACATCATATTTCAGCATGTCTTAAATGTTTCAATTCATTATTGCTTAGTGAGGGACTTTTAGTTTTGGAATGTATTCAATTGCGTGGTTTAAAAAGGTAAACAGTTTGAACAGTATCACAAAATGCTGGAGGAATTCAGCAAGTCAGGGAACATCTATGGAGGGGAATAAACAAGACAACATTTCAACGTCAGTGGTTTATTCTCCTCCATAGATGCTCTCTGACCTGCTGAGTTCCTCCAGCATTTTGTATGTGTTGCTCAAGATTTCCAGCATCTGCAGTGCCCTTTGTGTTTTGAGCAGTGTCAACATGATTGCTAATGAAAGTATATTCTTAATGTAAAGTACCACATTATTTCAGTTATTATGGTCACACATTATTAAACTTCAACACTGTTGTCCAATGGAGAACACCTTACTCCTCCAAAAAGTGAGAGCCATGTATTACCACACTCTGGCTTTATTACTTTGAATTAATTCTGCACCCTCTGGTTTATTGAGCATATCCACTGGTTGCTTTGGCATAATGGATTTGTTTGCAATTGCTAATTAATTATTTACAAAAAATGTGTTCTTAGCATTTAATTGCAGGAAGGATGTGTAATAATCATTTACAAATAGATTCCTAACCTGTGTAATTCCTCAGGTTTTTCACCACTTACTCGACTTACTTTAATTATCCCATTGTTCAAAATGCAGTTCTCTAGAGCCTGTGATTTCACCTCTAGCCAATTGGCTGATGTTTGAGCCATCCTCAATGAATAGTGCACCACCATTTTTCTGGATTCAAACCTGGCAGACTGCCAAAAATAATGCAATTTGATTTAATTCTATTGGCTGCATGTAGTCTAATGTCATTAACAATAGCACAGCTTTGGTGTTCTTAGAACTAAATCCTGAACAGAAAAACAGGTTTCATATCCTTTAATCATGTATCACCATTTCTGTTGCCAACTTCAGGATTCAAATTGTGGTCCACTTAGATATAATGTTAAGTTGAATGCTGTAATTCTTGAACAATTTTTTAAAATGTCTTCAGTTACTATCTAATTAAAGCTATCCTATTTATTTTTGTACCAAACAGCTCTGAGAATTCAAATCTATTTTTATTTGATTAAGTATTTAATCATAATTTCTGTACGCTCCATGCAGAAGGAAAAGGTTCTAAATTACTGTATAAGCTTAATGCATTTTGGCAGAGATCAACTTGAAGATTCACGATTTTTGAATGTTAATTCCAGTACACAAGTGTAAAGGAGAACAGATTAATTGTTATTCCGGATCCGATGCAGCACAAAAAAGCACAGTAAGATAACACCATAATAAAAAAACACAATAAACATAAATACATTGGATAGCTTAAATACATAGAAAGATTGTATATCCATGAAGTGACATTAGGTGCAGGGTATCTATACACAAGGTGACTGACAAGAAATGATGACATAGTGGTGGTTGGGGGTGTGGAGGGGTAGTTTAGTGAGTGCAGCTGTTGATTAGCCTTGGGGAAAGTAACTGTTTCTGAGTCTGATAGTCCTACATTGATGCTATGTAGCCTCCTCCCTAATGGGTGTGGGACAAACAGTCCATGAGCAGGGTGGGTGGGATCCTTCATGATGTTACTGGCTCTCTTCAGAATTCAAATCGGGTTTAATATCACTGGCATATGTTGTGAAATTTGTTAACTTTGCGGCAGCAGTACAATGTGATACATGGTAAATATAGGAATAAACTGAGTTTCAGTAACTATAAAATAATTAAAATAAATGGTGCAAAAACAGAAATAAAAATGTCCATTTAGAAATCAGATGGCAGAGGGAAAGAAGCTGTTCCTGAATCACTGAGTATGTGCCTTCAGGCTTCTATACCTCCTTCTGGATGGTAACAATGCGAAGAGGGCATGCCCTGGGTGGTGTGGGTCCTTAATGATGGAGACTGCCTTTCTGAGGCACCACTCCTCGAAGATGTCTTGGATACTACAGAGGCTAGTACTCTTGATGGAGCTGACTAATTTAACAACTTTCTGCAGCTTACTTTGATCCTGTGCAGTAGCCCCTCCCCTACCCCCCATACTAGACAATGATGTAGCCAGTCAGAATGCTCTCCACAGTTCATCTGTAGATATTTTCGGGTGTTTTAGGTGACAAACCAAACCTCCTCAAACTCCTAATGAAGTAAAGCCGTTGTCTTGCCTTCTTTATAGCTGCATCAAAATGTTGCTTCCAAGTTAGGTCCTCATAGATATTGACGCCCAGGAACGAACTTGTTCACTTTCTTCCACCTGATCCATCTTTGAGGATTGTTTTCTGTCTCTGTCTTACCCTTTCTGAAGTCCATAATTGGAGCTTTGGTCCTACTAGTATTGAGTACAAGATTGTTGCTACCACACCACTCAATTAGCTGCTACATCTTGCTCTTATACGCCCGCTCGTCACCATCTGAGATTCTGCCAACAGTGGCTATATCATCAGCAAATTTATAGGTGGCATTTGAGCTATCCCTAGCCACACAGTCATGGGTGTAGAGAGATTAGAGCAGTGGGTCAAGCACACATTCCTGAGGTGCACACATATTGATTGTTAGCGAGGTGAAGATGTTATTATCAGTCCATGCAGATTGTGGTCTTTTGGCAACATTTTATGTATATGTTCTTGACCATGGGTAGGCTGGTGCTGGTGATGCATGACCATGGGTAGGCGTATGATGTGTTGAAAACACAAGAGATTCTGTAGATGTTGGACATCCAGAGTAACACACACAAAAGTCTTCGAGGATTTCATTTCATCCTTTGAGGATTTCATCCTCATCAATTCATTGTTGAGGATGAGGACCAGTTCTGCCGGACGGAAGGGAATGGTGGTGGATGGGAACTTTTTGGATCTTTCGTTGAGGGAGAAAAAGCGGAGAGATTTAAGACATTCCTGATAGGAGCTAGAAGTCAATAGAGACTGGACATCCATGATGAAAATAACGCAGTCAGGGCCAGGGAATTGTAAGTTGTTGGGGAGAGAGTGTGTGAAGTATCGCAGATGTAGGTGGGAAAGCACTATGGAATCGAGGTATGTGGACACGAGTTCAGTAGGGCAGGAACAAACACAGACAGTGGGCTTATCCAGACAATAAGGTTTGTGGATCTTGTGTAGGAGGTAGAAACAGGCAGTGCAGTGTAAGGGAATTATGAGTTTGTTGGCAGTGGATGAAAGTTCTCCAGAGTTGATGAGACAATTTTCTGATGGTCTGGAGTGGGGTCCTTTTCAAGGGGTAAATAAGAAGAGGTGACTCAGAGTTGCTGCCTGGCCTCAGCAAGGTAGAGGTCTTGTCATATGTTGGCCTTTATTAATCAGAGGGTTGAGTTTAAGAGCCACAAAGTAGTGTTGCAACCCTATAAAACTCTGTCTAGACCACTCATGGAATATTGTGTCTAGTTCTGGTCATCTTTTTTATAGGAAGGATGTGGAAGCTTTAGGGAGAGCACAGGGGGTTTTACCAGGATGGTGCTTGGATTAGATAGCATGTTTTATGAGGAAAGGTTGAGCAAGCTACTGCCTCTTTGGAGCGAAGGAGGATGAGAGGTGACTTGATAGAGGTGTACAAAGTAATGCGAGTCATAGGTAGAGTGGACAGCCAGAGACTTTCCCACGGTGGAAATGGCTAACACGGGAAGACATAATTTTAAGGGAGGAGAGTATAGGGATGATGTCAGTTAGGTTTTTTCACACAGAGAGAGTAGTATGATCATGGGACATACCGTGAAAGAGTTCTGAAAGAGGCAGATACATTAGGCTTATTCAGATAGCCATATGGATGAAAGAAAATTGGAGGGCTATGTGGCAGAGAAGAGTTAGATTGATCTTGGAATAGGTAAAAAGGTCAGTACAACTTTGTGGGCCAAATGGCCTGTACTGCACTGTAATGTTCTAAATTTAACATGCTGTCTGCTGAGACATATAAATGCCCATAAACGTTGTCACACTTCCCGTGTCAACATAGTATGACCACAACTCACTAATGCTAACCCTTTGGAATGTGAGAGGAAACCCACATGGTCATGGGGAGAATGTACAAACACCTTGCAGATAGCAATGGGGGTTGAACCCTGATTGTTGATTGCTGGCTGGTGCTATAAAGGAATGCCATAACCACTACACTGTCATGCCACCCTATCCATCTAACTGTCAGTGGATGAGATAGATAAAATCAGTGAATCTCACTTTTAAAACAACTGACCATCCTCTGCATTTTGGGACAGAAAATTTCAAAAATTCACATTCTGGTCTAATTGTCCAATCTTTTATCTGTTACTTGGACTGCACCCGAATTCATAATTTACTGTCCACTGTTTAAAGCCTTTTGAACACTTGTATATTCAGTCTCTTTCTTCAAAACTCCAGAACACGTCCACATCTTCTGTTTAGTTTTCCCACTTAGTACAGCTGTCAGCTTGCAAGAAATAATAAATATGATCTTTGGTAGGAATATATATAAGTATGTTAATATGTGACTCTTCCTTGCCCAGTTCTTAAATTCTGTCGACATGTGCTTAGCATGGACACTTAATAATATAACTAAAGTAAAACCACTAGTTATGGACAAACTTGCTTTGATTTCGTGATCTGAGTTTTTGGCTGTTGGGTAGAGGCATCAGTTGACTGATGGAGCTGAGGGACAGGGCCAGGTGAGAAAATTCTTTAACAGCCTGCCAGCTTGTACTCATTCTCCCCCCACCACTCCCCTCCCACCCTACCAGCCTTCTTATTCGAGTTTCTGCCTCCATTTCTTCCAGTCCTGATGAAGTGATCTGTCCAAAACATTGACTGTTTATTCCTCTCCATCAATGCTACCTGACTTGCCAGTTTCCTCCAGCACTTTCTTTGTGTGGCTTTTGTTTTTCTGTATGTGATATGATTGCAATTTTGAATAGGTTGATTCAGTTATGAAGTATTAATGTGCAATGTGAAATTATAATTATTAGAACATATCACACTCAATATTAACAAAGATTTATATTAAAAATCAAATTCTATTTGGTACTTAATTATATGTTATAATGCTTTTACTCAGCAATAAAGTCAGTGCTCATCAATAAGATGATTTCTTGAAATTTTGATTGCAGTGATGTAGCTGTTTAGCCATCTCTGCATCGCTGGGCAACATAAGTGAATGCATAATTGCAATCCTATTGATTCCCAATAGAACATTGAATTAGTAAGGTCACGCAAATTGGTTTAGCTTTTTTCTCTCTCAGTTAAACTGATAATAGAACCTATCCACATAATTCACATACCTTTTCAATATAACCACTGTGATCAAGCTGTGTACAGTTATTATTCCATTCCCTTCTGGACATCTTATTTGCCACCAAGAATTTTATGAACTTCCAGTTGTTAACACCCAGTAACACACATGAAGTACCGCAGGAACTCAGCAAGTCAGGCAGTATCTATGGAGAGACTAAACAGTTGACGTTTGAGGCCAAGATCCTTCATCAGAACTGGAAAAGATCTGATGAAGGTCCTCGGTCAGAAACATTGACTGTTTAGTCCCCTCTGTAGATGCTGCCTTGCTGAGTTATTTCAGTATCTGCAGAATCTCTTGTGTGGATGAATCAGAATCAGGTTTATTATCACCAGCATGTGACGTGAAATTTGTTCAACTTAGCAGTAGCAGTTAAATGCAATACATAATCTAGCAGAGAAAAAAAATAATAGTAATAAATAAACAAGTAAATTAATTACGTATATTGAATAGATTTTTTTTAATGTGCAAAAACAAAAATACTGTATATTTTTTAAAAAGTCAGGTAGTGTCCAGAGATACAATCTTCATTTCGGAATCGGATGATAGAGAGGAAGAAACTGTTCCTGAAACGCTCAGAGTGTGCCTTCAGGCTTCTGTACCTCCTGCCTGATGGTAACAGTGAGAAAAGAACATGCCCTGGATGCTGGAGGTTCTTAATAATGGATGTCGCCTTTCTGACACACCGCTCCCTAAAGATGTCCTGGGTACTTTGTAGGCTAGTACCCAAGATGGAGCTGACTAGATGTACAACCTTCTGCAGCTTATTTCGGTCCTGTCCAGTAGCCCCACCACACCAGACAGTAATGCAGCCTGTCAGAATGCTCTCCATGATACAACTATAGAAGTTTTTGCGTGTACTTGTTGACATGCCAAATCTCTTCAAACTCCTAATAAAGTACAGCTGCTGTCTTGCCTTCTTTGTAACTGCTTCAATATGTTGAGACCAGGTTAGACCCTCAGAGATCTTGACACCCAGGAACTTGAAGCTGCTCACTCTCTCCACTTCTGATCCCTCTATGAGAATTAGTATTGTTTCTTTGTATTATTCTTTCTGAAGTCCACAATCAGCTCTTTCATCTTACTGACATTGAGTGCCAGGTTGTTGCTGCGGCACCACTCCACTAGTTGGCATATCTCAATCCTGTATGCACTCTCGTCGCCGCCTGAGATTCTACGAACAATGGTTTGTTACACCCAGTAATAGTGTTCACTCTTGTAGTTATTAGATGCTAACCAAAGTTATTTTTTTTTATTTTCTTCCCTTGGTACTTATCAGTGCAATTGAAACATGTGGAAACAAAACAGAAAATGCTGCAAATACTCAGCTGGCCAGGCAGTATTTAAATAAGACTAAGAGCAGCATTTGTCAAGAGACAGTTCAGTCTGCTTTACCATAAGTAGAGGAAGTTAGAAATCGTATAGAAAAGTGGAATGAATATCTCTGAAAAGGAGGAAACCAAGAGAATCTAAATGACACGGAAGGTGGTGGTATCAGCTGAATGGGGCTGTTAAAACCCCAATTTTATCAATGTTAACTATCACTGTATGCTATTATTGAGGTAATATTTCAACAAACCTTGACCTCAGTTCTCAGCTGATGCCACCACTACTGGTGTCACACAGTCTCTCCACTGACATTCACATGGTTCTTCCAATTCCTCTTCTTACTCTGCAGCTAGAAACATGTTTGATTTTTAAGTTTTCCTAGTTCTTAATGAAAATTCATTGACTTGAAAAAGTATCAGATCTATGAACAGACAATGAATCAACCCATGAACACTGCCTCACTATTTTTTCTGTCTTTTTACACTACTTATTTAATCTGAATTTTAAGATATGTTTATTATTGTAACTTAGTTTTTTTGTATGTACTGCACTGTAGTATTGCACAAATCAACAAATTTCACAACGTGTCAGTGAAAATAAACCTGATTCTAATTTGACATTAACTCACAGATGCTGTCTGAGCTGCTGATTATTTACAAGTCTGTTTTTTGCAGTATCTGCAGATTTATTTAGCCTTTGTGTACTTTAGTACTCTTTAAATTAGAGCTCTACGATCTTTGTATGATTATTTAACAATATATTCCCTCTGGAGTTACATGCCCCATCCTTAGGAAGTCTTTACATGTCCCAACAAGGAAGCTGACAGCCAGCAAGATTGAGTCCCAAAGTTGCCATTTTAGGGTGAAAAGTCATCTCAAGCTTGGGCATCCAATGTGATACCCAGTCAGTCTTGCATGGATACTCACAAGGGGTCTCGCAGAGTCAGGAAAGCTAAGTTGCCACTGTGACTTAGATACAGCTGTATACTCTAAATATATGTGTAGAATAATTCCACAGTTGTTCCAAACATGCTAAAAAGATGACCAAGAAATTATTAGCTTCATTGTATTGCAGAAGTCTTCCTGTGGGAGGAGGTTCAGCAATAAAAGTGGAATGCCATGTGTTACCCTCAATAGCATTGTCAATTTCATTTGCTGTGGGGTAGAGATTTATGCTCTGTTGTTTGCACTAAATGTGCAATGAGGTTATGTATGATTATTGGATTTTGCTTCAAATTGTCTTCTATTGACATTGTTAGGTGTATTTAGTAGGAGGATTGAGAACAAATGATGGAGAAAGGGATAGATTGCACTGACAGATTTACACGATCTAAAACGGAAGACTGAAATGGAGTAGAGGAGTTATCCTGGGCTGGTTGGCCAAAATGGCCTCATTCTATACTGCAATCCTCAAGTTATATTAACAGTATTGCTGTGTTCACAAAAGGCCGTATGACTAGCTGAAATTTTTATTTGATTTAGAGATAGATCATGCATGGTAAGAGGCTGTTACTGCTGAACCTGGGACTTTGGCACTGTAATTGTGTTACGCAAACTGCTATGCTGCCATGCCACCCACATCTAGTGGTGGAATCTGGGGAGTATTGATGAGAATGTGAGGTGAATAAAACACAACGGGATTAGTGTCCATTGGTAGTTGATAGTACAGACTTGATGGGCTGAAGGTCCCTTTTTACTCTCTCTCTGAGTAAATGCTGGTGTCCAGTGAAATCTTGGTGTGCTTGATCACAGAAGTTAAAATGCAGGTTCAGCACATCAGAAAAAACTTTGTAACATCCTGACTTTTTGTGCGAGGAAGAACATTTTACTTTGTTGGATATCTATTAAGGCCCCTGGACTTTTTGGTTGGCGTAAATTAATCATGAAATACAGTCCTGTGGACTTTTTGACATGTATGGTACACTCAGAATCAAATTGTTTTCATAAAACATGGCAACCTTTTCTGCAGTAAATAGCTGTAAACCTGTCTGCTATAATAATAAGGGCTTTTGTATAGGATGTTGTGGTGATGTTTATATTTTGATGGAAGTGTTCTGATACCTGATATCTGTGAGGGGAAGAAATGTAAATGTAAGTGTATCTGGAAATTGAAAGTTTTGTTATGCTGAGCAAAAATAAATTTTAAAAAATACAGTTTCAAAAGCAATTAGGAATTCAAATTTTATGGGTGTTTATTCCAAGCATCTTCTCACTTATTCAAGTATTTTGGAATACATAAATAAGGAAGGTTTGCTGAGACTGAACAGGACTTGAAAGTCAAAGTAAATTTATTATCGAAGTATGTATATGTCACCATATGCTACCTTGAGATTCCTTGGACTTTGATTAGACTTAATCTGAAGTTGATCACTTTTCTCAACTTGGCCAGTCACAACTTAGTGAGCAAATGTTTATGTTTTTTTAAAATACTATCTATTAGAGATACTGTATAGAATAGGCCTTTCTGGACCATTGAGCTGTGTCGGCAGCAACCCACTAGTTTACCCCAGTCTAATGAAAGCACAATTTAACTTACTAGCCAGTACAACTTTGGATTGTGGGAGGAAACCAGAGCACCCAGAGCTAACCCCCACTTATCGCACTGATTGGACATACAAACTCATTACACAGCACATTGGGATTGAACTCCGATCTCCGATGCAGCAAGCAGTAATAGCATCATACTAACAGCTATGCTGTGTGCAAAGTTTGCAGCTCAGATGATGTCTTCGGACTTAACAACATCTTGCAAAATGCCAAACTTGCCAGGACAAAGCTGTGCACTTAGTTTTCATGCCACTGCAAATCTCATCTTTGTTTTAGACATCCTTCGCACTTTGACCATCTTCTTAATACCTGTCCCCCAATTAATCTATAGCAGCAAATCTCCTTATTTAATCTTTGCCAGTAATCCTGTGAGCTACTACAAAGCCAACATCTGGAGATGGACTCCATTAAGCTACAAAAGGGTAAAATTGATGACACTTGAACTATGGTACCTGCAGCTAATTTGGAGCAGAAAGCAGTTCACAGAAGACACAGCAGGACACAGTTGCATATGTATTCGTGGCAAATGTGAAGTGGAACTATTCAGAGCAGGAATATCTTATTGGAAGGAAATTAAATATGCTTTAGTTAGGATTTCAGTGACATCTGAGTACCGTTACTTGCATTAATAAGAAACAAAAATTGGAAATGCTGAAAGCGCCTAGCAGGTCAGGCATCGTTCATGGAGAGATAACAGTGTCAATATTTTAGGTCAGTGAACCTTTGAAGAAGTGAAAAATAAGCATGTTTTAAGATATAGAGAGTGGAAGAGAGGTGGGAGATGCAAGTCAGCACTTGAGGTTACAATTAAACTTTTATTAAATAGTGAGTGGGCTTGAGGGGTTGAGAAGCCCATTGTTGCTATTATTTTATAAACTGGTAGAGAAGATGGAATGCCAGTTATACTGCGCTAACCAGATGGGAAATAAGAAGCTAGTTTGGATTTTCCCTAATGGTTTGATATTGAAGATGACAATTTCTTATCTTTTTTTGCTGGATATTTCAGTTTCAGTTTGTTTCTTTTGTTTCGTTTTCTTTAACTGCCAACATTATAAAGTAATAATGGACTCTTGACCATAATCTAACTCATTATGATCTTGGACCTTATTGTCTACCTGCATTGCACTTTCTCTGTAGCTGTTGCAATTTATTATGCACTGTCTTCTGTTGTTGCTTGTTTTGTACCACATTGATGATTTTGACCTGCACAAATAGTAATCAAGGCAAGCTTTTCACTGTGCCTCGATATGTGTGATAATAATAAACCAATTCCAATTTTAAATGTGAAAATAAATAAGAGGTTGAATGGGCCTTGGGATAATGCACGGTATGAAATAAGAGAATATTTTGAAGAGAATCTGTTGGTTTCTGCAATGTTTATTTTCATGTTTATAGGCTAATTTTTATTGGTTTATGGACAAAGATGAAGATGTAAAGGAAAATGTTGAAATTACCGATTTTATTGATTGTTTAGCAACAGGAAGAACCCTTACCTCCCACTTTGCAGGACTTCAGCCATTTCGGTTCAAAAACATGCTAGGCTTCATGGAATTAAGCACTGATCAATGTTTTTTGATGATCTGTGAGTGAGCTCTATCGGATAGATGGATGGGTTGATCGCCCAATTATGCCTGCATGTAGGAGGCACTATTGTGGTATGGGTTTTTGAGTGCACAGTTTTTGTCTCAATGGGCCCAGTTCATAGATCCCATGCTGGAAGTTGCCCAGCATGTACTATTACTAACATGACCTGGTAAAACTGTTTAATCATACTACTCCGTTGTCAACTTTGCTCCACGTATATGTAACAACTTGGAGATGATGAAAGACAGAAAATTGAGTCCTAATTATGCTCTGCTGTATCTTCACCCCTTTCTATGATGCTGTTTTACCACAAGAGACCCAAAAATAACTGTTGTTCACTATTGAACTCAAAATAGTTCCAACTGACCTATTGCTGCATGGTTTTACAAGAAGTTTGAGGCATGACCTGGTAGGCCTCCAAAAGACATAGAATTGATATCAAAAATTGAATTTCTTCCTGAATATGGGCCCCTAATGAGAGAGGACTGCCAATTTGTTCATAACAGTTAATGATGGAATCTATTTTTGATCTGTATCAATTGCTATAGATGTATTTGCTCGGTCAAATCCATTCATTACAGACAAAGATGGTAATATTCAACATATGGAAGTAAGTTAAATTGTTAGAAGCCCATGTAGGATCACTATCCCACTTACCCTTGTTGTGGATATTATTGTAATGCAAGAAGATAATCAAACGGCTTTCATATTTTTTCAGTAGTGGATATCAACTCAAATTTTCGAACTTGCATTTTGTTAGTATTGTCAAGCTAAAAATGATAGAGATACCTCGATTGTCTGTTGCCTCTTTGAAAAAGATATTCAGCGTAATCTACTTATTCCCCAAACAGCATCTTTTCACAAGTAGAAAGCACCAACAGCCTTTTCTAAGATTTGTTAAGAAAACTATAAACATTTAGTTTAATGAGTGAAACAGTGAATAGCTATCTTATAAGCAGTCATTCTTTGTAAATATTCATTATATTCAAAGATTGCCTCCAAAAAAAATTACTTGCTAAATGGTATTCATATATACGGAGTGTTCAATTGATTAGGTACACCTGTACATCTCTTCATTAATGCTAATTTCTAATCAGCCAATCATGTAGGCAGCAACTCAATGGATAAAAGCATGTAGAAATGGTCAAGGGATTCCGTTGTTGTTCACACCAAACATCAGAATGGGGAAGAAATGTGATCCAAGTGATTTTTCCATGGAATGATTATTGGCACCAGAGGGGATAGTTTGAGTATCTCAGAAGCTGCTGATCCCCTGGGATTTTCACGCACAACAGTCTCTAGAGTTTACAGAGAATAGCGCGAAAAACAAGTGAGCAGTAGTTCTGTGGGCGAAAACATCTTGTTAATGAGAGAGGTCAGAGGAGAATGCCAGATTGGCTCAAGCTGACAGGATTTGACAGTAACTCAAATAACCACACATTACAATAGTGGTGTTATAATGAGCATCTCTGAATGCAAACACGTCTATCCATGAAGTGGGTGGACTACAACATTAGCTGCAGCAACAGCAGAAGACGACACTGGACTCCAAGGCGTACCTAATATAATGGCTGCTGTCTTACATTGCCTGTGCTTCACTCATTATGACTAGAGGTCTTGTATTTTAGCTTTATCTATCTCAGTATTCTGCAATAGATGTATTTTTATTAATATGGTTAAAATAATGCATTTTTATTTGAATAATATTTCAGGGCACAGCCACCAACTATAAGACTCCAAACTTTACAGTACATTAACTCTGCTGACGCTAGGATATTAATTTGCTTGGGAGACTTTTGAAATGCTATCTGAACTTGATTTTCCACTCTTTGATTTCTGTCTTAGATCCAAAGATTGTGCTAATCATTTTGGTAGCTAGGAACGAAAACTAGTGGAACCTTGGGGACCAGTCAAACCACTGTCTAAGATGTCAGGCAAGCTGTTTTGAGTCAGAAACTACAGTGGTTTTGGAGATAAAGTACTCGCAAGTTTCACTATGGACAATATCGTAGTGATTATAGTGACTACAGACAATATCAGACATCTGCTTGATATTGAGAAAAATAGTGATTAACTCCACACACTACAATGCCAGATATTTCTGTGTTTGAAGAAATTTAATTCGCCCAGAGTGTAAATGAGATCAAACCTTCAGTGAGTGTCAGTGTTCATTTAGCTAAACTTCCAAAGTGAAGCCAGATGAGTATCACCACTTGTAGGGTGGTAATCCTGTTACAACAATGAAAGCATAGAGATCTTATTATATTTAATTGGCTAGTTAATCTAAGGAACACTTGTATTTGGTAAGGGAAAGGAAAATAAATTCACAGGTGATTTAATATACTGGGTGCTTCAAAGTGGATGCATTGATTGTGATCTTTCAAAATTTCCTAGATTTTGGAGAGATCCCAAGAGATTATAAAACTGCAAATGTAATGCTCTATTCAAGAAACTACAAACCAGCTAGTATGATAGTTTTCACTGGGAAATTTTCAGGAAATAGTAGCAGGGTACTTATAATCAGTCCCATAATATAGCATTTCTAAGAAACGAAATGCTGTTTAACAATTTTTTTGAAGTTCTGTGAGTGTATAGCAAGTAGGCTAGATAAAAGAGAACTGGTAGATGCAATATATTTATATTTTCAGAAGACATTCGATTGAATGTCACTTAACGGGGTAATGCATGGGCTAACTAACAGAAAACAGAGTTGGGATGAATGGATAATTTTCAAGTTAGCATGCTGCACATTGGAATTTATAAAGAATAAGAGACAATGTCAATTAAATATATTTTAGACTTAAGAGGCGTTGACAGTGGATGCTAAGAGGCTACTTTCCCTTGTGAGGAATTCCTGAACTTGTAAGGTGCATTGTTGTATATAGCTGGTTGAAACAGCATTTACCAAAAAATCTTCCCTGATTCCTGGTTCATAGGTTATTAATAGTTTATATTAAAGTATTCTGTTCAGAATAGAAAACAATGCTATGTAATTCTATTGAAACATCCCAGTTTGTTGATAGTTTGACTGCTGCTGATAAGCAGCATTTTACTTCCACTTCTGATTTGTATATTTGTATATATAAGATTATATTTATAGTTCAAATGTAAATCCTAATCCTTGATATAGCAAAGCAAAAATATAATTGCATTGGACTTTTGTCATATTGCTTTTCTGAACCAAGTCTACAATACACAAATAATACAGGATGGCATGGTAGAGTAGCAGTTAGCACAGTGCTTTACAGTCATCGATCAGGGTTAATTTCCTGCCACTGTCTGTAAGGAGTTTGTACAATCTCGCCATAACCATGTGGGTTTTCTCTGGGTGCAGTGGTTTCCTCCCAGGTTCTAAAGATGTATGGCTTAGCGCTAATAAATTCTCAGCATGCTATGTAGACGCTGGAAGCGTAGCAAAGCTATTGGACTGCCCCTGGCAGAATCCTCAGACTGTGTTGTTTGTCAATGCAAACAATGCATTTCATTGTATGTTTTGATATACATGTGACAAATACAGTTAATCTTTAATCTTTAGAATTTTAGATAGAGCATACCAGTGCCTGAAAAATAATTTTTGCTTGAAGATTTTGTTTGATGTGAACTGTAAAAGCAAAAGTAAAAGTGGTTAAAATACATAATAACCTTGAAATTGTGGTTTGAAACATCTGACTGGTATCAGTTGTTTCAGTTCTAAATTATTTTATGAAGGTGTTTTAATGTGTTTTTAGTCAATTTGACTCTAGGCAAGAGGCTATGATGTGTACTGTATAACCATGATATGTGATAATGTTCACACAAGAGGTTTAATCAGTAATCTGTGATTGATCATAGAGAAATTCAATTTCCACAATATGAGGTATTATATCTATAACTAGGGGATATCATGATAGACCACCTGTCTCTAACTGTGTCATCATGTTGTCACTCGAACAGCTGAATTGCATAGTTAATAATGCAGCTAAGAATTTTGTAGGTTTTAACCAAAGACCATGCACAAAAATTGAAATATAACATTACATTCCTAAAGGAGGTAAATAGACTAGAATTACTAGTCATAATGAAAAGATACAGTACCGCATTTTCCTGTTACCAGGGGATAAAAGATAGGATTTAACCGTAGTATGAAATGTAGGGGGAAGATTACATTTCAGAGCAACCACGAGTTCATTTAGTTACATAAAAAAAGTACCTCTAATAACATTGAATGCAAAGACTAGACTGCTGAATACAAACAATGTATTGAGAATGATGTTATGCCTCATAGAGCTGGCTCTGGGAGAAATGCACTGATAAATGTGCTGATAAATTAACAAAACAGGGGCTGCTGCCACAAAGCCTGTTGTGGACTGAAGAAGTGTCCATTTAGAGTAAATTTCATTGCCTGGCCAAACGATGAAATTAAGTATAATTTGTTGAATGGAAGTGGCAGTGAGATGGTTTGAAAATGCTCCTGAGAGCAGCAAACAATCAATTTGCTGAAGTGAAGTAAACTCGGTCAGTAGATGGAGACGTGCCTGCTGCAGGAAACTTGCATTTCAGCAGATTATTATTACAGCACCAGTTATGGTATGCCAAGAAATGCTTTACAGCACAAAACAGACAACTGGTTTCTAGTTACGTGAGCAATGTAATTAAAGAAAGGAAACTTCCCCATATTCAGATAAAAATAGCAGCATTGCAGTTATTTTTCTTTAAAATAAAGATCAAATATTATACAAATAACAAGATTATTCCATACATTTCTGGTTTAAAGTTTTCTACATTGTATTTATTATAAAGTGAACACTACACTGCAACAGTGTAGTATTTCGTACCTCTTATATTGAGCATAGCTCAATAAAGGACTGCAATCCTAATAATGTACTATTACCAAGGTCCATTAAATCAAGTTTCATACCATAAAATTGTTAGTGCTGCTTTGTCCTCGATCACAAGATATTCTTTTCAAATTCAAATGACTTTGGTAACACTCCATGTCAAAATGGACTGCTACACAGTTTAAAAATATAAAAAAAATGAAATGCCACTATCTTCTCTGACAGCTTGATGTTATCTGAAATCCTCAGTTGGATTTCTGGTTTGTAATTCACTTACAGCTATCCATTATCCTTCGATTAAAAACTGAGTTCAGTTGCTTGTCTGTGAATTTGGAATAGTAAATAGAAAAACCATTAATGCTGGATTGTGATGTTAAAACAGAAAATGCTAAAAATGTAGTTTAGGTTAATTGGCATCCGAAAGCACGACGGATTATGAAAGAACCCTTCAAAATTAGGGAAACAGTGCATTAGTAATTATCTTTCAACTTCAGATATTAATCAATCTTTTACGAATTTAAGGCTTCCAAATTCACATTTGGATTTTTGCAGCAATCGAGCCCTTTTAAATTACAAATAAAAAATATGTAATTATTTACGTCCATTACTATCCATTGTCCAAGCCTCTAAATTCCCATTCTACTCTTGCTAGAAAGTCTCATAAGCATCAAAAGTAAGATCCCCTTTTCCTAAAGTTTCCACTCTGTTACCACATAGACTAAATTTGGCAGATGGACAATCCATATAGTCATATCACTCTACAAATAATAACTATTGCTTGTTACAAGTTCATTAGATTTAACTTAAATCCAGAGAAACCCCCCTGATCTTGCATAGAGCAGGACTAAAGTTTTTTTTAATGTATTTTATTGGGGTATGGTCATTATTGGCAAAACCAGCACTAGTTGTCCAACTCTGACTCCCCAACTATATTTCAATAGGAGTTGAAAGATTTCACATGTCACCTTAACTCGAGCAAATTTCTACAGATGTAATGTAGAGAGCATTCGAACTGGTTGCATCACTATCTAATATGGAGGGGCTACTGCACAGGATCAACAAAAGCTGCCGAGGGTTGTAAACTAAGCCAGCTCCATCATGGGCGCTAGCCTTCCTAGCATCAAGGACCTTCAAAAACGCAGCAAAAATAGTTAGGATCTTCACCATTCAGGACCTGCCCTCTTCACATTATATCGTCACAGAGCAGATACAGGAGCTTGAAGACACACTCAACATTTTAGGAACAGCACCCTTGGCCATTAGATATCTGAATGGTCCATGAACACTTCCTCAATATTTTACTCTCTTTTTTTGTCCATTTTTTTGTCCATCCTTTCCTATCCATATATCTATACAAGTAGTTAATGTACCCACTTCAGTCACTTCCCCAACAGCTCATTCCCTCTGGGTGAAAAAGTTGCCTCTCAGGTTCCTATTAAATCTTTTCCTTCACACCTTAAACCTATGCCCTCTAGTTTTCGGTTCCTCAGCCCTGGAAATATGAGCGGGATCTTCTTTACTCGGAGGATGGTGGGCGTATGGAATGAGCTGCTGGCAGAAATAGTGGATGCAGGTTCAGCTGCAACATTTAAGATAAGATTAGATAAGTAAAGGGATGAGGGTGGTGTAGAGGGCTATGATCCAGGTGTAGTGGATGAGACCATACATTGAAACAGGTCAGCATGGACTAGATGGGCTGAAGAGCTTGTTTCTGTGCTGTTGTATTCTATGATTCTATGATAGTTGCAGCAGCACCTTGGACAATCTTCAGACATGGGGTTGTAGTAACTTCTGTACTACATATACTATGCAACGACCATCTCCAACAAGAAAACATCTAAATGTCTGAATGAATAAAATTTCTACTTTCATCGGTGGGGCTACAGCAAAAAGGCCAATAAAATCGTATGTAAGAGAAATTGACACCTGAATGAAGATCTTGAAGGTGTACACTCACCTCACTGTTAGAATAGATAGTCGTTTTTCTTGACGACCTCATTAAGTTTTCCCCTATTTGTTCTTTCTTATTTGCATTTGTATTTCATGTTGCTTGCATTTACATCCCTGCAGTTATCATCTGATGAGTGAAAGTCAGAGTGAACAGGCAGCAAAATCTAGTGGATAATTCTGCATTTTGTCCAGCAGAACATCTTTTCCAGCTAAATCCACTTGGTTCCTTTTGAATTTGTTAGCCTGTTGCAAAGCCCTCAGGTCTCTGACTGTGGGTGAAGTTTTTTACAGAGTGCAGTTAATGCTCACACTCAGATCTGTCTGTATGAAGGAGCAACACAAGGGAGGAGAAGGCAGCATCTGGCCATTCAATGGGTAAAATCCAGGGAATATTTAGAGCTGGCAGAATAAAATCATAAAACAAAACAATGCAAAGGAGTAGAAGAGGAAGAGTAAGAGAAGTAAAAAGAAAGGAGTTTATGAACTTCACAACATAAACACTATTACATGCCAGCAACACGTTCATTTTCGCTGCTGGCTATAAGGAGTTTTACGTTCTCACCATGACCATGTGGGTTTTTTCCCACGTTCCATAGACATACAAGGTTAGTAGGTTACTTGGTCACATTTGTGTAATTGGGCATTGCGGGCTCACTGGCCAGAAGGGCCTGTTACCATACTGTATCTCAAAATAAAAGATAATAAAAATCTATTCTTATAATTGGGAAGTGGCAAGACCAGTTTTATTATCTCTGATATATGTCATGAAATTTGTTGTTTTGCAGCAGCAGTATAGTGCAAAACAAGAATTTGCCACAGCACACTCAGCCATCTGTAATGTGTCTCTCAATTGTATTTTCCTTAATTTGTAAGCATGAAAGAAATAAAATTGGTACTGCAATCTAATAGCATCACACACAAAGTGCTGAAGGAACTCAATAAGTCAGGCAGCATCAATGGATGAGAATAAATAGTCAATGTTTTGGTCCAAGACCTTTCATCAGAACTGTAAAGGACGGGGAAAGAAGTTGGCAGATAATAAGTGAGACCAGATGAGAGGGAAGGTTGGGTGGGTGGAGGAAGGGGGTTGAAGTTAGAAATTGTGAGATGACAGGTGGAAAAGGTAAAAGGCTGAAGAAGAAAGACTCATAGGAGAAGAGAGTGGACCATGGAAGGAAGGAAAGGAGGAGGGCCATCAGTGGGAGGTGATGGGCAGGTAAGAAGAAGGGAAGGTGTCAGAGGGGAGCCAGAATGGGGAATGGAATGGGGGGAGAGAAATTACCAGAAATTAGTGAAACTGAGGTTCATGCCATCAGGTTGCAGGCTACTCAGATGAAATAGGAGGTGTTGCTCCTCCAATCTGAATTTGGCTTCATCATGGCAGGAGAGGAGTCCATGTACAGAAATGTCAGAATGATAATGGAAAGTTGAATTGAAATGGGTGGCCACCAGGAGATCCTGCCTATTTTGGCAGACGGAGTGAAGGTGCCGAGAAAGATGTCCCTCAATCTGTGCTGGATCTCACCGATGTAGAGGAGGCCGCACCTGGAGCACTGTAGACACTTGATGACCCTGGCAGGCTCACAGAGTGTCGTTTCATCAAAATGTCTATGACTCTGAATGGTGGTGAGGGAGAAGGTGTAGTGGCAGGTGTTGTACTTGTCATATTTGCAGAGATAAGTGCCAGAAGAGAGATAAGTGGCGAGGGACAAATGGACAAGGAAGTCAAGTAGAGAGTGATCCCTACAGAAAGCAGAGTAGAGGGGAGATTGTACTTAGTGGTAGGGCCCCGTTGGAGATGACGGTATTTATGGAGAATGACATGCTGAATACAGAGTCTGGTGGGATGGTCTGGTGGCATGGACATCAATTGAGAATCAGGTTTAATATCACTGGATATGTCATTTGTTGTTTTGAAGCAGCAGTACATTGCTATACATAATATGAAAAAACTATCAAATAAGAAGTATACGTATGTGTGGATGCTGGGGAAGTTAGCACCCATGGTGGAATTGGCTGAGTTCACAAGTTTCTGCAGCCTTTGCGGATCCTGTGCATTGGCCCCTTCAAACCGGGTGGTGAAGCAGCCAGTTATAGTGCTCTAACTTCTGGTGATTTCTTCCCCCCTTCCTCCTTTTCTTGTTTTCCATTCCCTATTCTGGTTACCCCTTCTTTTCCCTTCCATAAATGCAGCTTGGATTGCTGAATTTCTCAAGCATTCTTTGTGTACTGGTCTAGATTTCCAGCACCTGTGTAAACTTCTGTATTTGTAACTACAATCTAATAGTTCTGAAAATTATACTGAAGAATCAGAATTATAATTATCATTATCTAATATGGCATGAAATCTTGTTTTGCGATGCATAAAATTACCATGCAGATACTTCGAATTACTATAAATTACAAAAATAAACAGATAATGCAAACAAAGGTATAGCAAGTTAGTGTTCAGGGCCTATCCGAAATCTGATGGTGAAGGGCAAGAAGCTGTTTTTGAATCAAGTCCCAATGTCATAAATAGTGCATCAATGTTCCAATGATGGTTAATTTTCTGTCACTTTTTAGATGATCTTTGTGGTGGTAAGTCATATACATTTGGTTCTGAATCTTAACTTTTCCTTCCTTTCCTAAATTGCTATTATTTTAATAACTAGTTCAGCAGCCCAGCTACTAGGGACATTCAGAGCAGAAGGCATGAGAATTAATTCCTTACCCATTATGAGGTAGTTGAGCCTAACTATATCTGTTCATTGTCCAGCACCTCCTTTTGTTGGGGATACTTGAGAAGGAAAAGTTGGTTGCTCTCAGGAAGCTCAGATTCATCTTTGGGAAAACAATATTCACTCCCTCCATAACTAGTGCATTGTTGCTGTGGTGTACATTATCTGCAGAATGCAACATGCATTCCAGCAAGTGACAAGGCTTCTGTAACAGAAGCTCCAACACCCTTAATCAAGACCCAAAGACTCAACCCAACATCAACATCCTTGTGTGGTCTGAAGTTGGAGGTTTGAAGTCTGCAAGTCTGAGAAACCAGGGACAAGGACTGAAGCCCGTTATCTGTGTGGGTGGGTGGGATAGGAAATTGGCTTGTTTTGCCTTTGTTTTGTTGTTCCTGCTTGTGTTTTTCTGTGGAATATTATGGGCACGCTATGTTGGCATCGGAATATGTTGCGACACTTATGGGCTGCCCTTAGGACATCATTGAGTGTGCTGGTTGTTAACCCAAATGATGCATTTCACTGTATGTTTAATTATATACGTGATAAATTTGAAATTTTAGGGAGTTACATAGGAAAACGTTCACTTACGACAAGCCACACAACATCCTGCTTTGAAACCATACATCAAGTTCTTTTATTATTCTTGATAAAAGTATGCTTCATGTACAGGCAAACTTTAAGCCTTTGTTTTACAAATTCAAAGCTATATTTATTTTATTATTATTGTTATTAAACATTTATTCTTAACTGTCTAACGTATTGCTGGCATCAAGGACATGTATACAGAAAGGTGTCAGAGGAAGTCCAGCAATACCATGAAGGATCCCACCCACCCTGCTTATGGATTGTTTGTACCACTTCTCACAAGCCATCATGCTGATCAACTCCTTCGCCCATTAACCCACCCCACCAACCCCCCCTACTTTATAATTTCCTGTCAGTCACCTTCTGTACAAATACTCCTGAACCTTGCAACACTTTATGTACTTAACAATCAGTGATAAGCTAATCTTATGTATTTTTGTTTGCTGTGTTCTTTGTGCCTATTGTGTTTCTTTTATGCTGCATTAGATCTGGAGTAGCAATCATTTCGTTCTCCTTTACACGTGTACTGAAGAATGACAATCAACAGTCTTGAATCTTGATCTTGAATACAGTGGCAATTATAAATACTATTAAGTAAATATCATGCAAGCTGCTATCACTATAAAATAACCGAGGCCCAATGCACGCACTTTATTTCAGAGTGGTAATTGATCAACACACCTTTTTTGGCCGGTTTACTCAGTTGGAAATCTGTATTTCTGTGTGGCAAACAACTCCCAACACTTATACAAAATACTTGGGCTCAATGTAAACTGACTTATTAGCCTCTCATGTGTAGAGATGCTACAAGTATTTATTCATGACTGGGTCTTTCTTTCTCTTTCAAACTGCCTTTAAGCAATTCTTCACTAAAACGCTGTGTTTCTGTGTCATGTTACAGCTGTAATTATATTGGACAGCTCGATGTATTGCTCTACCTGGTGAAAGAAACTAATTTGAGTTGTGACAGTGATTCTTCCACACAGCTCCAAATATACCCACATCCCTTCCTCTGTGAGTAAATGAATTAAGCATGCGTGCCACCACTCAATGGCCACAAAGGAACTGCCAGTGCTTGCTGTACGCAGTATATATAATGAATGTCAATGTGATTCATGCAATAAGTTACTTTTAAATGTTCTGATGCTCAGTCATGCAACATTTAACTATGAGTTTATTGAGACCCTGCAAATCCCTCCTTCCAGGAAGCAGAATTGTTATGTTAACTACCTTTCCTTTTAGATATATTTATTTAGTCTCTGTGATCTCAACTGCTTTGCAGACATTTCTTATAACTGGTTTTATTCTGAACAGACAGTGAAGGCGAAAGTTCTATTATTCTTTTCACAGGACAATGAGAATGTGAACTGCCTATGTCGTCAACTTCTAATAGAATCAAAATCTGATTTTGATTATACCAGATGATAAACAAACTATAAATTGCAGTAAGAAATTGTTATATATAGATGTATGTATTTATATAAATTTAAATTAAAGAAGTAGTGCAATAAAGAGCAAAAAATAGTGAGATAGTGTTCATATCCTGCTTTTGGGTTCATAGGGGTAAGAATAAGTAATTCTTCTCAGAAACAAAATAGGTCAATACAGTTTCCAAAGAAGTATGCAGAATTAGTATTTTCTTTTTGGTGTTGCACAGCCAAACGGAGGTCATTTTTTTCCCATACATTTACCCATTGGGTTTCATAATTCATTTTGCAACGTGCGCAGTTGTAACTGATTTTATCTTTCTTAGATTCAAAGGCTGCATTTCATTTGCAATTCTAAACAGGAGTTGCTGCTTTACATTGCAGGTCACTGAAGGTGACAGCTATTTCAGTATTTTTTTCCTGAAGGGTAGTACTAGTTTTTTAAATAGCTATGGTTCACTTCATTGCCCTGCAGTATTCAATAAAGGAAGGATCTTGCATTCAGCAATGTGGTCCAGCACAGTAGTAGCTCACAGCTAAATGTTAATCACTGAAGAATTGTCTCTTGCATGCTCAGCAACTGCTGGTTTTTCACCTATAGATTTTGTGTGAATTGACTTTACTGTCACCAGAATAGCACAGGCTGAGATGTGGCAATTCGGCTAGGTATCCCCGTCAGATTAGCTTATTAGAGTTATTTTCCTAAGGCAACTTTATAACAGAGCACCAGTTAGCAGCATATATGTCAAGTTTTGTAATGAATCTACTGAAAGAATTAGTTGATAAAATGCCTCACACATGCATATAACTGAACTTCGTAGTTGCTAGCATGCCCTGTTTTTATGTACTTGATTAAAGTGAGACTGATTTTTTAAATGGATGCGAAGGTTAAAACTAACACCAAGAGTCGTATGATCAGCGGATGGAGTATTTAAGCAGAAGCACTTGAAAGGCATAATGAAAGTTCGTTAAACAATGTTCTGAGTGAGTATACTGGGGTATTACAATCACAATATTATTGTCTAAGCTTTAAAGGAACAAACTAATATGTATTAGTTTATCTTTTATTGCTAATTGTATATTATTGTTTCTTAACTGTTTTGAGGTGTGAGTGTTTTTGACATTTTCATCTTCCTTCTTACCAATCAATGAAGAAAATACATACAGATAATGGCTGTTAATAAGATTTTAAATTACCCCATTGTTTGACTTTCACTTGGCAGGTATCTGTTTTTTTTTTCTTGTGTTTTACACTAAAACACATTGAAGCATGTAATAATTAAATACAAATTTTTTAGTGAGAATATTCACAAGGGCTTCATAACTTTGAAGCTGAAAGGTCGAAAATGTCAGACTCGAGCTTCGTTTGTGGTAAAGTTGCTTTCCAGTATGTAGCATAGTGATTTTGCAATTTTAATAACTCAGACGACGCAATAGCTGTAAACTGTCATTGCTGACCTTAAGCTAAAATCCTTTATTACGTGCGCACTATACGTTTCTGACATTGTTGTGATGTTTGCCATAGTTAAACACCTGCTCAAAAATTGTGGATGTTGGAATGTCATACAGCTACATTAATGTCACAAACCAAGTTGGTCTATTTTCAACATACTCATTGTAAGAGAAAGTTCCTGTCCATTTCATAGCTATCGTGGCTTTTCATGACTTCAACTTTGAAACAGCCTGTCTCTTTATAATGTGTCCCTTTTTCTGTGTGTAATATTCACAAAAATAAACAAATGCCATTTATTTATTAGAATATCATCATTAAAATTAGATTAAAGCTGTTGTCAGTTTGGAAATGCACATTATTTATTAGGTTGTAATGAACAATTTCTGTAAGAAGGACGTTTATACGTTTTGTCTATTCCAAGTCTCTATTCCATTTGAACATCTGCAGTTAAACATGAGTAAATACAGCATATTCTGTTGTTGAAAAATCACAGGCTCTGAAGGTCAAATCTTCTCTTCCTCTCTCCCTCATCACTCTCTCCTCTTCCCTCACCCGCCTCTCAACCCTGTCCTCTATCTCCCCCTCTTAAAATTTCTTAAGGTTTCCTGCAGGACCAGATTACTTTAAAATATTATCCAAGAACTTCAAGAAATGGATTAAATGTAGCTATAGTAATAATAGAGTACAATCTTGAATTGACCATTGTAACAGAGTGTTCAAGTGATAAATGATGTAAATTCATTATTGGTCAATCACTTAGCAAGAGTACAGATAAAAAGTTGTTTGAATTTTTTTCATTATTTGCTTATGTGTTCATTTAAGTGGAATTGAATGTAGACAGAGTGTCTCGGTAAAGTCATTGCTGACTTTGCTTTCATTTTTTCTTTAATCATGACAGTCTGTATGGGTTTTACCTGTTTGGCAATCTCTCCATCTTATCTTTTTCAGTATATGCCATTCTTTTCATTCTTGCATACCTATTCCATTTTTTACTCTTTCAGGGTTCTATTCCTTGTATTACTTTTGTAATGAGGTCTGGAGTGACTTGTTAGGTTTGCAATGTTGTTCATACCACTAATAGAGGTTGAGACGCCAAACTGTTTTGAAATTTGTGTGATCTCTCTTTGACCCTTATGATTTGAAGAGTGAGTTTTCATACCAAGATTCATGTTGCGCAAAGCAAAAGTTCTAAAACAATTTTTAAAAAGGGTGGTCAACCACCTTAATCATTTTCTTAGCCTAAATGAAGGTTTGTCTAAATAAAACCATGATACCTTCAGAAATTTCATTGTAAACCTAAGAACACCATTTGCCTTTATACAAGATACCTTAGGTCGTGTAGTGGTTAGCACGACGTTGTTATAGTTCAGGGTGCTCGGGAGTTCAGAGATCAATTCCAGTACCCGCTTTAAGAAGTTTGTACGTTCTCCCTGTGAACTGTGTGGGTTTCCTTCCGGTGTTACAGTTTCCTCTCACGGTCCAAAGACTTACCAATCAGTAGGTTAATTCATCATTAGTCGAAACCTACCAAATGTTCAAAGGACTAGATAAGGTGGATGTGGAGAGGATGTTTCATATGGTGGGGATGTCCAGAACTCGAAGGGGCGACCCTTTAGAACAGAGTTAGAAGGAATTTTTTAGGCAGAGAGTAGTGAATCTGGGGAATGTTGTGCTACAGACAGCTGTGGAGGACAAGAACCTTGAAAATCGATAGTTTCCTGATTGGTCAGGACATCAATGGTTATGGTGAGAAGGCAGGTGTATGGGGTTGAGTGGGATCCAGGATCAGCCATGATGGAATGGTGGAGCAGACTCGATGGGCTGAGTGGCCTAATTCTACTTCTATGTCTTTTGGTCTTATAGTCATTGTAAATTATCCTGTGATTAGCCTAGCGTTACACAGATGGGTTGCTGAGCGGTGCAGCTCATTGTGCCAGAAGGGCCTGTTCCACACTGTACCTCTAAATGAATAAATAATGAGCTTCATTTAGACCATTGTTTAATTTTGATCTCTTTGTATACTTATGGTTATTGGGATTTTGATAAAATGCAAAAGAGCCAAGTTTCAAGTATCTCATATGCCTGGGTAATATGAAAAAAACTTGGTCTAGGGATTGCAGAAGACTTCAGGACTCCAGGAACAATAAATACATATTGTACCCTCTCACTGGGCGTAGGGACCCAAATGAGATGAGTTTATTGGTTTCTTTAGCCACAGGGTGATGAATCGGTGGAATTTGTCACCACAGACAACTATGGAGGCCAAGTCACTGGCAGAGGTTGATAGGTTCTTCATTAGTAAGGGCTTCAAAGGTTACTGGGAGAAGATAGGAGAATGGGGTTGAGAGGGGTAATGAATCAGCCATGATGGAAGAGTAGAGTAGGCTCGATGGGCTGAATGGCCTAATTCAGCTGCTATGTTTTATGATCTAAGAATAGTCTGTAAATTAGCTGGATATTCACAGATACTGACTACACCCAAAATGTACTACACTTGACTATTCAATTGGCAAGACAAAATAATGAAGGGACTTTATGAAATAAAGGACTAATGAAGTGGACTATATATATTAATAGGTTAGAGAGAAATGATAACAATTTCAAAACAAGGGAAGATTGTATGTTAATCAATTTTCTTAGTGAAGAGAACTGTGGAAAGAAGCTGGTACACATGCAATGTAAACAGCATTTCTATACTTTTCCAGGAAAGAACTGGGTGTGATCCCATCTGAACCATAATTCTGATTTCCTTCACTGAAGATGGGCGAAAGAGATATTTTGTAGATGTTTCTTTTGCATGCCCAAATTGTCCACAGCTTTTACTTTGTTTTGCTTCTCATTTGGCTTTGCTGGCTCAAGAGTATACATCATGAACTATACAGGACAGTGTACTATTGTATACTATTTTTGAACATATTATATCATACCTCATTAAGTCTTCATTATTTGAAAGGGAAAAGAGCATGGACTTCCCACAACAACAAAGGATTGAGCTGAAAAGTGGAAGCACACAGGAGCTCATCTCCATTGGCAAACCGATGGACGTCTTCCTAACGCTGGTGCACCCATCCCAACCAGAACCCTGATTCCAACCACACACCCTGCCCGCACTTCAGACTTCAATTCCAGGCATACCCTGGCATTAAATTCCTCCATCTCATGGCAAATAGGATTCACCAGACACCATAGGAGCACACAATTCTATTAATATTGCCAATAACTGACTTCACTAGCATGTAGATCTATGGATAGGTAGGAAAATGGGAACCTTGGTCAGCAAAGCCTGTTTCTAGTTGAAGGAACTCGGCCCGAAATGTCAGCTCATTATTCCTTTATATAGGTGCTGCCTGACCTACTAAGTTCTTCTGGAATTTTGTGTGTTGTTCTGGATGACCAGCATTTGCGGAATCTCCTGTGTTTATCATTGTAAATTATTGGATGATATATGAGTATTTTGTATTTTTAAAAAACTGAAATGGTGTTCATGGGTAGTAATAGTAGTAGTAGTGTTATCTTAATTTTACTCCACTGTTGTTACAAGACAGCCAAATCTCTATGGAATATGTTGCTAAGTTTGTCAGAAAATATAGTAGTAATAAAATTATTTTGTAGTCAAACTAATAAACAGAAAATGTTTGAAACACTTAGCAAGGCAAGCAGTATCTGTGGAGGGAAAAAGAGTTAAGGTTTCACCCTTGAACTTTGAAGTTTTAATCCTAACCATGCACTGACAATACCACAACACACACAAAATGCTGGTAGAACACAGCAGCATCTATAGGGAGAAGCACTGTTGACGTTTCGGGCCGAGACCCTTCGTCAGGACAATACCATCTTTTTCAATTATCCAAGATAGGAAATATTTTCACCAACATTGCTCAAATTTGTGATATTAATGTGTACTTGAATCATTACTTCTGAAAAAATGGTAATGGAAGACATAGCAATAGAAGCAAAATTATCAGCAAAGAAACTGCCTATAGATATGCTACAGTTGCAAAGGGCTAATCTTTTGAAGGAATAAAGATGTGTACTTTCTAGTGAGAAGCTGAGGTACAGATTTTTGGTACAGATTTGACAGTGGGTTCCCTCCTTCCATTTATAGCCAAATAAAGGCAAAAAAAAATGCTCTTACCAAAAAACTAAGAAGTTCACAATTATCTCATTGGTAAAGATTGTCTTCAACAGGGAAGGTGGCAGTTTTTAAGAATATAAAAATACCTCCCCTCTCTATTGTGCTTTGTATTGTAGAGGACCACGCACTGTAGTGTAGGAATTGGTTGGGTTTCAGGGGTAGGAGTTGAGGCTACAGAGGCAACTGCACGGAATAGCGGTTTGTTCCCAGATTATTCATCATTCATTCTTACAACCCATACAACACAAAAATTGGCCTATGATCAAGATTACTTAATAATTGTATGGATCTTTTCATTTTTCTTGCATAAAGTCAGGCCTTTCTTGGCAATATTCTGCAGATGATCATTTTATTCTCCATTCATTCCTTAAATAGTCATTGCTGTAAAGCCATTACCAACCATTGATTAATATAAAAGATAACTACAGCTTATGTGTACATTATGAAACAAGCAACAAAAACTCATCTCTTTTATATGCTGCTTTTATGTTTTAATCAATGTATAAAAAGAAAGTTTGATGCATTCTTGTAAATATTTAAGCTTTACATTTAGGAATAAATATTACAGCTTCAATATATTTTCATTTAGTGGCCCTTGTGTCTTCTGTTTAATGTAAACCTTTATATTAATGATCTTGATTCTTTGTTGTAAAGTAAAATATTTGTGCTCAGCTGTTCTTGTATAAATAATGGAAGAATTATTTTACTGAGTGCATTTCTCCACATAAGTAGACAGGTTTTAACTCCTTCTCTGTAACATTTGGTCTGCAGTGAATGAGAGTTGCTGTAGGTGCCACTTTTTGAGTAAATAACATTTTGATTTTTTTGCTATTTTTCTGTGCACAGTAAATATCAATCAAATCTTGGGAGCAACAGGCAGAATTTCTGAGCTTGAGAAAATGTAAAATATATTGTATTAGTAGTGCTGGATAAAATAATTAAATATGTTTACTTCAATGGATATGTTGTTTCAACTGGCAGGAAGTATAGGAGCCTTGGGTCCTACACCATCAGATTCAGGAACAGTTATTACCCTATAACCATCAGGCTCCTGAACCTGCATGGATAACTTCAATCACAACTCTGAACAGATTTATCAACCTATAGACTCACTTTCAATATCTCTACAACTCATATTCTCTCCACATTATTTATTTTTATTTGCAAGTTTGTCTTTTGGATATTAATTGGTTGTCAGTCTATATTTATTGTAACTTTTTATGTTCCATTGTATTTCTTTATTTTCCTGCATATGCTTGCAAGAAAATGAAACTCAAGGTGGCACATGGTAACATATATGTACTTTGATACTAAATTTACTTTGACTATAGATATTAACTTAGTTTTCATGGTGTTGGACCAAATAAGTTATCAGAAATCTGCTGCTTCTGCCGTAGTTAAAAACAATAAATAAAGCATGTAACATTGAGAATAATCTCAGCATTGTTTTATTGCAATTTATTTAAGATAAATGCCAGTTTTTCCTTAACTCACATATCAGGAAAAACAATCCTTAATTTTATTTCTGGATCTCAGGCATAGATCTAAACCAGAAAATGCTGGAGGAGTTTACCATCTGCATGAGTATGGATACCATCACTGCCTCGATAACTTCCCTTTTCCTGTGCTTTCAACGAAAGAAATTTAATCACAACCATAACTACAGTTATTAAAAAAACCTTAACTGCTAAACTAATACGTGCTGGAACTATATAATTCCAGCATTTTCAATCATCATTTGTACCATATGAATAATAAAATGTTAGTGAAAGAAGGATTACAGTACTTAGTTATATTGATGCCAATCACATTTCCCATTTTGTCCTCCTTTCTGTCTGTGCCTGCCCTAACAGACTTTTTCCAACATCATTTTGTGTATTACTCTTCTGTACGGTCTTTTACTTGTGCATTCTTTTCAATTTCTGATACATCAAACCTCAGATAGATCAGTGTTTTAAGGTATTGCGTTCCAAATAACCTGGAACTTTGATGTAAAATGCATTCAAATAAATATCCTAACTTTAATCAATGCAAATTACACCATATATAATATAGGATATTTATATAATCCCATAAGTCAATATTAAGTGACAGCCGTAAAACAGCACTTTGAACTTCATGTCTTTGGGATCTGTTTCGTAGTTATCAATGCCTAAACCTTGCCCTATGTTGCAGGGTAGCATCAGATTTGCAGAGTTGAATAAGATAAAGGAAAATCATATCAGGTAATGCCACACTTTGATTTATCATCTTGGTAATTGTTGGAACATGAACTTGACAACAAGTCAGAGAAATAGCTCATTACTCCAAAAAATAATTCCTTTATGATTAATAAATGTTTCAGTACATACTTATTTTCCAAGAAGTGAGCATTGAAATTTATTTCATTATTTTAATACATACAAATTCTATGAGTGCATTGGGCGTAGTTATCTTCAGAGAAACAGAAAGCAAGACAATTTGATTTAGAAGATGGTGCGTTGATATTGAAGTGTAGAATTATTTATTTAGCTGATTATCATTTTTTAAACTCTCCAAATCATAACTTTATTTGTTAAGTTGCACACCAGCAGTTTATACAGTGCTGAAAGAAGCCATTCTCTGGGATTCAGAGATTCTGGGATTCCTTTATGGAATCCATTCCTGAACCTCTGAAACACCATCTTCGAGTGCCTCATTCGATCTGTCCCAGTTGTGTTTCCCATTTTTGGCTTTCACATTCCAGTTATACTTCCTCTTTCCCTTGGCAGGATAGGTGCATTTACCATAAAGTTTCTGCAGGTAAAATGCCTTAGCCCCATACTGTTGGCAAAAAATGTGAGTCTTGTTCCGCCTCTTACAAAATATTGTCCCTACGCATTTACAAGTTCAAGCTTGTGGGTTATCGCTGTCCATTTTGTAGCTGATTGTGACAGCTGTGAAAAATCTGAAATCAGCATTCTACTGTAAAATAACGACCAAGGTGAACAGAGATTACACTAATCATCAAAATAAGAATTTTCTAAAACACCAAAATCTGTTGATTACTTCATTATTGTTATTGTTAAATGACAAGACTTGCAATGAGGTTTTAAGTGGCATTTTTTTCTTGCTAATAAACAAAGGTTTAATGGCATCCATGGGTGGTCATTTTCTTTGATGAAACTGTCTCTCAATCATGAAATTTAAAAAAAACTTCTAAAATATTTTAGTCCTGACGAAGGGTCTCGGCCCGAAACATCGACAGCGCTTCTCCCTATAGATGCTGCCTGGCCTGCTGTGTTCTATCAGCATTTTGTGTGTGTTGTTGTTTGAATCTCCAGCATCTGCAGATTCCCTCGTGTTTGTTCTAAAATACTTGTTAGGATTTAATTATTTCTCTTTGTAGTTCATAATATATATGTATATTTTGGCAGTGATGAAGAAATCAGTGAAGGTGTAGAGTGTAGTAAATTGTAAGTAGTTTTCTATCTGTCAACATACTGGCATAAGTAATCTTCTGTGATTTTGTAATTCTGTGCAAACATAGAACTCCCAAAATTTGTACTAACTGTTTACAGCAGCTTCTTCAGCTTTGCTGCAGTGTTGGACAACTCTTGGTGTCCAATTCGATGCTTAAATTTGGGACAATTCTCCAGCATTTTTGGTGAAGAATCTGCATGAACAAGTGGATGTAACACAGAGACAGCTTGTCTATTCCTTGTAGTTGTAGGAAAGGCTAGGGTAAGTGACAGAATATTCAGATTGGTAATTGGTTAAGTTTATTTGTGTTTAAAGTTTGTATTTTTACTTTTAATACTAATTTCAATAATTTTAATGTTTTCCAATGTCAACCATATTCCAAGTTTTTGAGCTTTAAACCAGGGATATAACATACCCAGCAATCACAATATCTTTCAGCTGTTTTGTGGAAGGATGGGATTCATTGTAGCAATGTCCACCCTGTAATATATCTCACTGCCTGCTGGGTCAGTGGAAACTTGGTTCTTTCTGTTCCACTCCGCACAGATGCTGTTGTCTGACTTGTTAAATATTTCCAGCATTTTCTGTTTTTCTAATGTTTTGTTTTCATTTTGCTTTCCGATAGTTGAAGGTAAGTAGGCTGACTCCAAATTCTGGACTAATAACTTCACATATTTTGCCTGACTTCCAACACAATTTTGATCATTTTAAGGGCTGTGATTGTTTAACTCGTACTGCTGAAATCATTGTAATCTTTTCAGAACCAAATGCATTCATTATTAGTTAAAACCAAGAATTCATATAATCTGATTAAAGAGAGATTATTTTTCTGTCACATATACATTGAAACATTCTGTAAAATATGTTGTTTATACCGTCAACTTACACAGCACAAGGGTGTACTAAGGCAGCCTGAAAGAGTCGCCATGCTTACACACCAACATTGCATGCCCATAACTTAATAACTCTTAATTTGTACATCTTTAGAATGTGGGAGGAAACCAGAATACCCAGAGAAAATCCACACGGTCACGTGGAAAACATACAAGCTCCTTACAGACAGTGGAAGAAATAGAACCCTAATCGCTGTAAAGAGTTATGCTACCATGTTGCCCCATTCTAGTGTTTAAACTATTAGTTTGTTTAGATGCCAATTGGAAAATACTTTTGTAGGCAGAGTATTATGCACCAGGTATTGAATGTTAACATCTGGAACAGTTTGCTGTGTTTACTGTTTGTTGGGTTGTTTTTTTCTGTGTATCTGTTGAGCAATTGCTTCTATATTGATAGTGTAAGCACCAGCTCCATCATGGACACCAGCCTCCCCACCATCGAGGACCTCTTCAAAAGGCAATACCTCAAAAAAGTGGCATCCAGTTTTAAGAATCCCCCACCACCCAGGACATTCCCTCTTTTCATTACTACTATTAGAGGGGGGGGGGGGGGCATGTGAAGCCATATAGTCAACATTTTAGGAACAGCTTCTTCCCCTCTGCCTTCAGATCTCTGAATGATCCAAGAACACTGCCTCACTATTTTTTACTAAGTTAATTAAGTACCTACAAAAAATACATACATATATCCACACACATTTATATTTATATACTTCATAGTATATGTTATGTATTGTACTATATTGCTGGTGCAAAACAACTAATTTCACAACATAAATGTGAGATTCTGAAGATGCTGGAACTCCAGAGCAATACACACAAAATGCTGGCAGAACTCAGCAGGTCAGGTAACGTCTATGGAGAGGAATAAGCAGTTGATGTTAAGGGCCGAGACCCTTCTTCAGGACTGTTCATGATATCTGTCAATTATAATAACTGATTCTGAACCTTCAACATGAATACATGGTCTGGGCTTGCTTTCCACAGCTGTATTGAGACATATGTGCAGTTAATATACCACAAACCTACTTGTTTATTCTGGCAATTTAGGGAGTGTTATAAAGTTCCTGTGGCACTACTTAAAAGAAGAACCAATGTATCTTAGCCAACATTCCATACTCAAGCAGCACTCTAACCTCAATCAATATCAGCAGCACAAGGTCAAACATGCTTATGTCAGGGGAATATACAGAATGGTGGCCACATTTGCCATGTATGACTGTATTTATGCTAATTTTGTTTTTTTATATAAGAAGCCTGAATTTAAAGTTAAACATCCTGAATTTTTGTGCTTAAATTAATTTAAATTCAAATATTTGTTAATTAGTGGAAGAGAGGTTACCTGTTGGGAATATTAAGCCAGGCAGAACTGAATTAGCAGTTTACCATCAGAGCTCAAGTATCCCATGGGTTAATAATTGTTAGTAATTCTGTTCCCATGAATAGTCAGATGCAATAACTCTGCAAACTAGTTATTCCTAAGTGTCATCAACATTTGCTTAAACAAAAAGGTCCATTTTAAGAAGATAACAAAAAATAAAAGGAGCCTGACAATTCTTTGTTGCAGTCCTATATTTTATTTTAAATTGACTAATGGGATTATGATGGTGACATTCTTTGAGAAACAGATATTTCTTCTGCCAGGACTATGCCAGGTGTCATTTGTAAAGGTCATGAAATGAGTCTCTTTGAAATCTAATGTAAGGTATTGTGTCAGTTTATTAAGTTTTATTTTGTAGAGCGGTTATGATGTTGAAACAGTGACAATAATGGCAACATCAGCCATTCTAGATTGAAATGCTAGGCAAATTACTCTGTGAACTTTATGTATTCTCTGTGAAGTGACCTTCAATTATTCTTTGGCAACTATTTGAAATACATTTTATCAAATCTTCAGATAATGTGTAATTAGATTCCAGAACTACTGTACGTGATTTTGAATTGTAATGTAATGTCTGACTCAAACGCAGCAGGCAATTAAAAATGGAGAAAAGTTATATTGGCTGTTATAACCTGCGGTTCATTTTTTCCCTCACTTTTGTCTTTCATATTCATCACCATTTCTTTCAAAGTGTTTTTATGCTAAAAACATGTCTGAAACAGGAGCTTTTGTTTTTAGTGATTGATATTAAAAAGTAATTGCATTTTAAGCATAAATTTTGACATGTAAAATCTATGAGACGGGACAATTATTGTGCTTATTTGAAAATAATTTCAGCCTCTTAAATAAGTTGGCACTTGGAAAAATAATCCACCCTTCTTAGTTGTACTTTTGACGACACATTTGTCTGGGATTCAGAGGATGTTATAAGGTTGACTCATCCAGACGTTGACTTTGCTTAGCAATGTCAAAGTCTCTCTTTTTATTTATGAGAATATTGTTCATATCTGACTCAAAGTGTTTAAATCAATATATTAGACCAGAGTGAGCTCACAACTATTTCAGTGACTCTGGTAAAAGATTTGTAATTATTTTTCAAAGTACTTTATAAAATGAGAAGGAAGATACATATGTTTAAATGTATTGTTGCAAGTTAAACAGGGGGTTAGTCTATTCCGATCATAGGAAGAAACTTAGCCTTGCAGTGAATCTCGTTTGAATCGAATCAGAATACATGTATTGGCCATAAAATATTGTGTACAGTTTTTGAGTTCTGATTTGGAAAAGCACATAGCATTTTTGTTTCCATTTATGGTCCTGATTTCTGTTATCATGCTTATAATTAGAACCTGCTTTTGTTTAAATTCTAGTCACACAAAAAGTTTTGGTTTCCAACTTACCATGCCATATGCTATGACAGAAGCATTTGAAGTTTGAATAAGGACAGTCTCTAATCTTTGTTTTAAAACAGCAAACCTCCGTGAGCAACTGTTACAAGATCTGTATTGGTATGGCTCATTATTTTAATAATGTATTCCACTTCATCAGCATCTATGTTTATTTTTAAAACTGTAAAACTGTACTGCAGTGTGATTTTTAAGAGATTCATATTTGCCTGACAACAATACATGCCTTCTGTGTATATAATTCTAGAGATACTCATTTTAGAAATGTCCTCTAGTAGATTTTATTTTAACAATGTACAAATTTTTAATTTGTATTTTTTTTTAAGTCTTCAATTACTGTAACTTGGAAGTGTGCACTTCTCAAAAAACATCCTTCTTAAATACCTTGAGTGAAAAATGAAACTTATCTAAGTTACTTATTTTACCTCCACTTCACACTTCTTGGGAAAAAATATATTTTTAAAATTCTTAAGTTCTGGGTATTTATCAAGTTAAAAGATATTGTAAGTATTTCCATCTTTTATAAATGTGTTGATGTCTGTAAAGAGATCGACATTAGTTTACTGAACAGACCTGAGGTGTCAGCAATACTCACAGTAACAGCCCAAAATAAAGATGACAAAATTAAAATTGAGTTTCAAGGCCATTCTATTGGGAATCATTAATTGATTCATCATGGCACTTGAGAAAGGTTATGTCGGGATATCTAACTGAAACTAAGCAAAATGTTGCATATTCTCAGAATGTGAACAAAAATTAAATACTGCAGACTAGTGTAGGTATAGCTCAAAATGACATTCAGAAATGGGCATAATTTATAAATACATCAAAAAGTACTTAAATTAATTTGATAATTTAGATTATTTTACTGTATTAATACATATTAATACATATTAAGGTTTAGTTGAAAAGGTGTTTTGTACGTTTATCAGTTTTAAAGAAATTATTATTTTAGTGTTCAGATAAGCAAAAGTGTTTACCAGGAAATAATACAATGTTGAATTTATCTAAAAAAAGGAATGAGATAAATAAGACAAGATAAAAATAAAAATGATGAATAAAGATTAGTAATGAATGTTTTTGAATAAATTTATAATTTAAAGTTTAGAGAGAAGGAAGTCAAGAAATCAAACTTATTCCACGTTTATGAGTTACAAATCAAGGAAGCTTTTCCATCCTTCTCCTCCTAAAATAAACAGGAGTTATATTTGGCAGTCCAAGTGTTGTGAGTGTAGTGATAACAGGATCCGGATTCTTTCGCCTTTCCATTTTTTTAATATCTGGAGTCACTATTTTTTAAAGTACATCTTATAATGTTGATACATTCATGTAGATTCTGGTGTATTCAGTAATAGCATGTGCATTCACTGCAACTCCAGAAGTATATTTTTCCCCCAATGTTCTCAATGAAACTTGGAAAGAGGCAAAAGTTTATTGTTCTGGAAAATGCTGGGACTGTAGGTGTCCAAGCTTGGTGATCTAAGGACGAAAGAGCCATCTTAATTTTACTTTGAAACAGGTGTTATGAAATTTACCTGTTGTAATCGCAGTAACTTGGAGTGGACTTTTGCTAGTGGTGAGTGGGACAGAATAGTGTGTTGTACAGTTTCACATGCCAGTGCATGTTGCTGCATGCCGTAAGTCTGGATGACATCCATTGTCATTCAGCCGTTTCTTTCTCATGGAGATGCCAGACATCAGGCGCCAGTCTGTTTGGTCTTTTCACAGTGATTGCTGCAAGAATGCCAGCCCACTATATGGATGGCACGTAACCAGCAGTTAAGTGGGAGCATGTAGTACAAATTAGGCACATTGTCATATCTTTAGCAAAAATGCTGTTACCATGCAGTGGTATGTCTGTGCTGCATGGGGGTCCAATAGATTTTTGTAAAAGGCTTTTTACACCAATCACTTAAAAACTGCAGGTGTGTAAAGCAATTCTTTCAGTTTTAACTACTGATTTTTTGGGGGATATGTGCGATTCTATTTAAAATGAAAATACATTAATAGTCAGAAATATTATCTCATTTTATCTCTTTCTGTTAACTTGGCCTTGTAGTTCTGATGCAGTTTTCCCCCCTCTTTAATTATTCTCTTTAGTGTCTTGAACAACATACTTATCCTTTAAACTGATCCTATGCAACATTTTACCTTATATTTATGTCGGTACGCTCTGATCTGGCATTTCTATCCACTTAGAAATTCTGTCCAAAATTTTTAATATTTAGCTAGTCTCTTCATATGTTTTGCTTATTTGTTAAAGATTGAAATTTTTGAAAAATACTGTCTATGCAGGATCCTCCCAGTGGTTTGAATATATAAGTTCAAAATTTCCTCAAAGTTTGTGTAGAATTTTGATCAAAGAAACAATTTGGCAATTACAAAACTTTTACATTTCCTTGTATCATTTTGTTGCTTGTTGAACATTTTAAGCAAGAACAAGAATAGGGTTCTTGCTCTAATAAAGGAAGTTGTCATCATATTGGAATATCCAGTTGTCAAATGCATACTGGTTTTTTTTGGAGTTTTATTTGTAAAGAAAATTTGGAAGATTGGATTGGTATACATTAGAAATAGTCCAGAAAGTATTTTACTTTTGTTTTACTGTGAATAGATTTGTTTAAGGTAGGACCAAAATAAGATATTGTTTTAATAAAATTGTGTGGGGCTTGTGAATATATATAAACTGAATATATATAAGCCCCACACAATATATTTGTGAATATATAAGAGAAAGCATTTCTGTTCTCAAAAAGGTTCTTCATAGTGAAGAAAACTGATGAACTGGTCCAGCTGACCATTTAAAAAAGTATGATTTCTTTGAACTATATCTTATTTGAGACACAACTCTTTAAGTCCCTCCATTCTGTGCTATGGCTTTGACTTTTTAATGTCTTGTTTACTTCAGTTTTGTACATGTATTTTGGATTAGTGGCCAAATGTCCGTTAGATGAAATCACAAATAATTACTCCAGATAGTCCCCATTATTTTAATCAAGGTTTTAAATGCATTGTAAGCACGTAAGCATGCTTTTTTCTTCAATCTGTATAAGCCTTTGAAGTGCAGATGAAACATGGTTCTTTTGCCACAGTGATGGTGATTTTATAAAATTACAAGCTGGTAGCAATTGAAATGCAGTGGAAATAATGTTTCCATTGATCTTAGCAAGTAAATGATTTTTAAATTATTTTTTTCTTCCTCCCCTTTCGAGGGAGAAGTTTTAGTGCTATTGTCGTTGGATCTCAAGACTCTAAATTTCTTTGACCTTTCAGATGAACCCATCCTGAACGTAAACATTTTCTTGACACAGTTAGAAAAGGGGCCAGCAGATCTGGAGAGTATTAGTGGCGCTATATTTTGAGAGCAGTGAGGTCCCCAGGTAATTCTGTAGAGTTCCTTTCCAAGCCACAGTAAGTTTAGGCTACATTTTTTAAAAGTAGCATAAAGGGTTCACTGCCAATGCCTCTTCAGCTTTTTGAACTGTGATTAGTTGAAAACTTAATTATGCTTTGCCTCTGCCATGAACCTAGAACTATACAGTGTAACTTCAATACAGTCTTTGTATATTTGATTTCTAGCAAAAAACTTGGCTGCTAATTTCTTGCAGCCTAAATGATACCAAAATATAAATTGAAAACAATGCAGTGCAGAGAATCTGCATTACTCTTTAGGAACTGTATAGTTTGCTTTTTTAATTTACTGCAAAGTTCATTTTTAAAAATCTGCTTTCATTTAAATACAGACTTTCATAATGTATGTTGTGATTATTGCACAGTTATGCGTTATAAAATTAATCCACACTTGTTCAGTTATATTTTTTTCCAGTTACCCATTCCTCGGCCAAATCATACAGTTTAAAATTGTGAATGGAAAAAATGAATAATGTCATTATGTAATGAAAACTATTTAAAATCATAGTTGTTTTCTCTTTATTTTACATACTGTATTAGTTTAAAGCAATTTATATTGTTGAAAAAATAAACTTTTTGAGGATCTTTTTGATCTGAAAACAAAAAGGTATTATCTTAAGAGTCCCAAGATCTTCAATTAGTTGTGTGCTCTTGAGAATATGTTTAGTTAATATGAATAGATGCACCCAAAAACAAAAAGGAACTTGTCTTTTTTTTAATGAGATGCCTAATATGTTTCTATAGAAGCAATAGGTTTTTTCAATGTACAGCCGAGGACTGTGACATTAATCATTGAAACGCCAAATCTGTTCATTGATGTTACCTGTACAGTTGTGCACATAGCTTTATCTAAATCAGTTTAGTAATTTTAAGAACAGTACCTAGTTTATGAATTGAAAATTCTCCTTTTGTGGTTTAACAGGCTTAAAATCTTAATTTACACAGCAGGTAACTTTTTTACTAAAGGTTAAAAAATGAATTGCAAAGCATTGTGCAAGAATTCTCATTTTAAATAAACAGCTAAAGACTAACTTATCGATAAACCAGTCAATCCTGTGGTCCATCCTTGCATGAGCTGCCAGGTAGAGAAGTACAGAAAGGCATGAAAGGAAAGAACAGATAATCGGTTAAACAGTACTGTACAGAAGGATTAGATACAAATATATAGCTAGGGTGCCTAAGACTTTTGCATTGTGCTGCAGTAATTTTATGTATTGTACTGTATTGCTGCTGCAATGAGAAACAAATTTCATGACATGTGAGTGATGATAAATTTGATTCCAGTGTGGGTCTCTATTGTGGACTGAGAGTAGGAAGGGGACAGGGAGAGGGGAATCATGGTCAGGAAAAGGGGAAAGGAGAGAGGAGGGAGCGGGAAGCACCAGAGAGACATTCTGTAATGATCAATAAACCAATCAAATGACCTTGCCTGGTGTCTCAGGTCTAGGAGCAAATGCAGCCACGCCACAACCCACCCCTGGCAGCCCTTCTCTGTCACCTGTCCCACACCCTTCCCACGGCACCTCGCCCACACCATTCCTAACATCCTTTGCTCCCGTCAAATTTACAAACTCGGTCTCCGCTCCACATTGTCAAATACAGTGCTGTAAAGTGAAGAAAAAAAGCAAAATGGGGGGGAAAGATCAAAATTTAAGATTAAGTAATGTAGTTTAAGTTTACAGTATTTAACTTGATTTCATCTTGCAGCTAATCAGCCCTGACAACCTTTATATTGTGTTTCCTTTTAAAAGTTTTGTTTGACACAAAAGGGAAAAACAATAGAAGTCATCTGAGGGAGTTTCATTGTTTGTACTTCATAAATCCATAATTTAATAATCTTTAGTACTCATTTCCACGGAAAATACACAGCTGCTTAATGTCCACTCTAGGAGTATTGTGACATACTGTAAGAGTTCTTCAGTGTTTAGTTGTAATCATTTGAAATCAGTACAATATTTGATATTTATAGATTGATTTGCCACAGGTGGAAGCCATTCAGCCCATTGTGACGTCTTTACTAGAACGATCTTATTAATCCCAGTCCCAGATAGCCGGGTTTCTGATGGCCTTAAAATTATCCATCCTGTTTTTTAGAATACTGCTATTACATTCACCCTATTTTCATGCAGTGAGTTCCAGATCAGGGCAGCTTACTGTAGAGAAATGTACATTTAGTGGCCAATTTGTTAGCTACCTCCTGTGCCTAATAGAGCGGCCACTGAGTGTATGTTTGTGGTCTCCTGCTGTTGTAACCCATCCACTTCAAGGTTTGACATGGTGTGCATTCAGAGCTGCTCTTCTGTGCACCACTATTGCAATACGCTGTTATTTGAGTTACTGTTGCCTTCCTGTTAACTTGAACCAGTGTGGTCATTCTCCTCTGACTTCTTTCATTGACAAGGCATTTTTTCCCCACAGACTTGCCACTCACTGGATGTTATTTTGTTTCTCACACCATTCTCTATAAACTCTAGAGACTGTTGTTCATGAAAATCCCAGGAGATCAGCAGTTTCTGAGATGCTGAAACCACCCCATCTGTCACAAACAGTCATTCCTTGGTCACAGTCCCACAGTCATTTCTTCCCCACCCTGATGTTTGGTCTGAACAACAACTGAACCTCTTGACCATATCTGCATGCTTTGATGCATTGAGTTGCTGCCACATGATTGTCTGATTTGATATTTGCATTGACAAGCAGGTGTCCCTAATAAAGTTGCTACTGGATGTATTTCCTCATTACTCCTTTTTTAGTATCAGAATCAGAATCAGGTTCAATATCACTGGCATATGTCATGAACTTTGTTGTTTTGTGGCTGCAGTGCATTACAATACATAATAATAAAAAATGATAAATTACAATAAGAAATGTAAGGAAAAATCAAATTTGTACTACTTAATTTATATATATATTTATAAATCAGATCTTGCTACTTCATTTAAAATGGTATCTTCTTGCTCGTTATCATTCATCTTTCCAAATGTATCATCTGTTGATAATTACAATGTAATAATGTTAGTATGTCAAGGTTTTTTTAGTCATTCAATCTTCTGAAGTATCTTGTTATTATCATTTGAGTTTCATAACACATCGTCCTCACAAGCATAGCTTGTATATCAGATGGGGCACATGAGGAATCTAAGTCTGAGCCCTAGCCTTAATATAGGAGATAGTACCCCAGTCCTGAGCTATCTTGTGTAAGAGTGGCCAAGCTGACAGGAAAAGTGAATGACCCTAATAATAATATTACACCAAACAAAGGATCTTGGCACAAAATGCCAACTGTTTATTCCCCTCTGATGATGCTGCTTGACTTGCTGAATTCCTCCAGCATCTTATGTGCTTTGCTCCAGATTTTCAACATCTGCAGAATCTCTTGTGTTCACAGATCACTTAGTTTCTCTATACTAACCCAGGGTATGAAATGTTCCATGTGTGGTAACAGTTACCTGTTGAGAGCTAGGAAGGAAGTGTGTGTCTTAGCATCTTTAAAGAACATCCCAATATCATAGTACCAGTGATAGCTGCTCTGTTCTTTGGGCACTGCTGCTACATGATGGGAGGAGAGCTCAGCTTAACAGGTCAGCCAAGGGTTTCTGCCATCTTTAATCATAGGGCGGCAGGGTGATGTGAATACAGAATTTCTTTAAAACTGGGTAGCAGCATCCAAAGGCTTGACTATACCCCAATATCGAGGTAACAACACACTGAAATACTTACATTACAGCCATGATCACTGTCTGTAAACCACCTTCTCTTTGAGGTTGAATATACTGTAAATGCCAGTCATAAGGATGACTGTCCATGTCATAAGGATGAAGCACCAAAGAGGTCAGATAATCCCAAGAGATCTCCAGTTTCATTGTCCTATGCTTACATGTGAATGGGGTTTCAAAAACTGAACTGGGTTTTAGTATCTGGGTGTGATCTCCAGGTGCAGTTCTGAGAGGATCTGCCCCACTAAGAGAGCAGCAAAGGAGATTTACTGGAATAATTCCTGGAAGAAAGAAGATAAATAGGTTGGAGAGGTTGAATGGTTCTCCTTGGAAAAGTGGAGGTTGACTATATACTGTATAAGGTATACTGAATACAATTTATTTATTTAATTATTCTTCTATGTTATGTATTTCATTGAACTGCTGCTACTAAGTTAACAAATTTCATGTCACATGCCAGTGATAATAAACCTGATTTTGAAAGGAGATCTGAGAGAAATGTATAAAATCATAAAGGACATGAATTGTTTCTATAATCTACATACTCACTTTACAACCCATGTTCTTGATATTATTTTCTATTTGCAGTTTGCCTTCTTTTGCACATTGATTGTTTGTCAGTCTTTGTTTATGTGTAGTTTTTTGTAAAGTTCTGTTGTATTTTTTCCTTGTAAATGAATCTCAAGGTAGTATATGATAACATAGACGTACTTTGATAATAAATTTACTTTGAACTTTGAGAACATGAAGAGAAATGGCAAAATAGTATCAAGAATCATAGAACTGAATCATTTGATGAAAAGTCCAAAAGGCAACACAAGTAAATGGTTGCCTTGTACTGCAACAAATGCTTCAAGTTTGGAGTATGTTGTTAGCTGTGAAACCATTCAATAAAGCTGGATATTTAACTGAAAGGCCAGAATTAGCAAGGAAGAGGAATAAGTAAAAACAAGTATTGAACTCAGTGGGATGAACAGCCACCTTAATGCTTTAATTATTATGTGATATGGTGAAAAGAGAATATTCAACCTGTTAAGTTCATATCAGCACTAGGTAAAAAGCAACACAGATAGTTTCTCTAACCCTGCCCAAAGTGTAAAATGTTTGGTACCTAGTAGACTCAAGAGACCACAGAAACTGAAAATCTGGATCAACATACACACAGAATGCTCCAGTATTTTATATATGTTGATCCAAGTATGGTACATGCTCTTTTGTGTCTTTGGTACATGCAGGGCAGCATAATCAAGCAGCAGTTACCATAATGCTGGTACGCCAGTGATGACCGATCAGTACTCAAATCCCGCTGCTGCATATAAGGAATTTGTATGTTCTCCCTGTGACCATGTGGGTTTCTTCTGGGTGCTCTGGTTTCCTCCCACATTCCAAACGTATGGGTTGGTGTTAGTGACTTGTGAGCATGTTATGTTGATGCTGGAAGCATAGTGGCACTCGTGGGCTGTTCAGCACAATACTGGCTGATTTGATGTGACGTAAATAACACTTTTCACTGTATATTTCAATGTATATATGACTAATAAATGTAATCTTTCTTTCTTTCATTCTCTCTTCTTTCTATTGTAAAAAGAGCACTTTAAGCAAATTTTAAATTCAGTGATTTTTTCCCCTGCCAGTTTCATTGTTTTGATCAGAAAATTTAAGATAATTTAAATCAAATCAGTCAAGATTCCATCCCCAAATCAGTGGAACAGAAGAAAGCTCATATCCTGGTGTGTGGTTTTGAGGTGAATAAACACTGTATTTTAATTAAAGTGGAAATTACATTAAAAGAAAATCTCAGGTTTTTACATAAATGTTAAGAAGTGCATCCATAATTGAATTACTTATTTCTGTTGTAAAGTAGTGACCTGGTCTGGAAAATATTGTGGGTTATTTAATTTAATTGGTTTGGCACAACATTGTGGGTGAAAGGACCTGTTCTTGTGCTGTTCAGTTCTATGTTCTATAAGCCTAGTAAGGACTATAATGACTGAATAAAGCAAATTCTGTATTTTGTGCAAGGAATTTTGGTCCCATAACTCTTTCTGATTTGCTGTGAAAATGTTTTTAAAGGAGCAATATCAAACATTTAAATGCACTTCTGGAGAATGTCAGTCATGCAGTCTACCAGGAAGGGTTAATAGAGAAAAAAATATTTTTGCATTCCAAAAAGAAAAACAATGTCCTAACTCTAATTGTCAGTAGGAAATTGTTGCATACATTAAATGTTTCACCTGAGTGAGAGTCAAATTCCTTGCTGCAAAAATGGATCATGTACTGTACTGTGTCATCACTTGTTCAGCTATAAAAAGCAATTTGTCATTCCTCACCCTATGTTTATTGTTTACTTTTCTCAGCTTGGCGCCAAGCATTGCAAAAGCTAGGAGTTGAAAACATTTTGTTTTGGGGACGAGCACTGCCTGCGGTTTTGCCAACACTCTGATCAAAAGGAATCTATTGTATAAACAATATGTAATTGGTTATGCTTCCTCGCTGAGCCTTATGCATTACAAGCCAACCAGAGGAAGATGTGGGTTTGGATGTCCCTTTTGGGTTTCGGTCTGTTGCAGTACTTTTTTCTGCTGTACATACCATAGTCTTACATTGGTGCCACTGTGACCTAGGGTAAGTATGCATGTGGTTCCATAATCATTTGCAGTGGTCCAAATCATTCAGCTTTCTCTCCTGTGATGTCATGCCGATCAAATGATTTGGCTGTACATTTTAAGTGCAGCTACTGAGCAAGCCTTCAAACAGTCACCTTAATGATCGCCCTTTACACAATAGAAAATTATTAACCCTTTAAGGACCTGGGAGTATTTTTGAATAAAATGCATTAACTCATACTTTTTCTACTTTCCAGTGATAACGTAATTTCCTGTTGTTGTAGCTATTTTGAAACTGTTCAAAAGTTCAAAGCAGATTGCTTATCAAAGTAGGTACAGTGGGTTCCAGCTAATTGGGCCATTGGTTAATCGAGGCACCTGCTTATTTGGGACAAATGTTAAAGAACAAAAACTAATCAAGAAAATATCCGCGATTTCCTTCGTTCATTTGGGACACTATACAGCTAACTTTTGCCAAACAGTTTCTAACTAATGTCAATTGTGTGCACTTGTATAGTTGTTAGACGCAACACCATGTTTCAAGTGAGCAGTTTTTAATTAAGGTCAGTTGTATGTGTTTGTGTTCAAAAGCAGTGATTTTTGTTAGCAAGAAGGCAATTCGGAACTGTTTTTGCCGCTGCAATTTCAAGCATTAAGCCTTGAGCGAAAAACAAAACAATTTTAGTACTTCAACAGGTTAGAAACTACAAATAATTTGAAGGAATTGACAATCATCTTGAATGTTACAATGCAAATGAAGATTTGGAGGATGGTATAAAAGTGATCAATTTCTGCACTAGGTGTCTGTGCTGATTTTGTTAATTTTCAGCAAAAAACAGAATATGGATGAATTCCTCCTTCAATAAGTATTAGGAATGCACAATTTTATAGTTCAGTAGTAGTATTGGTAGTATTCTAATGTGTTCTGTATTTCATTTAAATACATAATTTGTTACTCAATTTGTCTTTTTAACTATTTCCTTGAAACTTCAGCTAATTGGGGTAGCTGTTTAATTTGGGCCAAAATGTACTTGTGTCAATGTGTCCTTGTTAATTGGAATACACTGTATATGTCATCATATACGTACTTTTAAATTTATTTTCTCGCAAACATTTACAGGAAAATAAAGAAATACAACAGAATTTATGAAAAACTATACATAACAAAGACTGACAAATGTCCACCATTACATTCAATCAGCAAAATGTTTCATGCATGATGACTTAAAATCCAAAATGTCTGCAATAACTTTTCCACTAGTATTACTACTTAACAGAAAAGATATATATTTGATACACAAGATCCTATTAGAGTGATAGTTCAATTTATTTCCAATTATCTTCCATTTACAGTTTTGTAGTCAATGTTGATCATATGTGACCTGCAGTCAAAACCTGTAACACTTGGTTTGCCTATTTGGAAGGCAAAGGAAACAATAGTTTCTCTCCTCCGCCCCCCCCCCCCACCACCCCTTTTATTCTTGCTGTAGTTTATACCTGCTGTTGTGAAAACAATTAACAAAGCTGGATATGTGTAAAATACTTGTATGCAGAGAGTTGTCAGTAATGAGTGGAAGAAGCCGACTAAAGCAAGTTCCCATTTCACTTAATGAATTATTGTACTTGGCCATGACTGAGAATGATTAACGAAGCATGGATGCATTCCCTAAAAATCCTAACCAGAACAATATAATTAGATTATACAGATTGCTGTATGGACCCTTATAAACAGTCCAGATCTAATCCAGTTTCGGTTTGTGGATATCTAACAACATATTTAAGGGAACTGGGATAAGTACTGTTTCAGTTGACTCAGTTTTATTTGAGCTCCAAATTGTTTTTATTCGAAGACAGGTCCATGACACTTGCTTTACTTGTATCTAAAGATTACATGAATTTGAGTTTTTGAATGCAGATCTCTCTTTCAGCAGCTGTTGTAGTTTTTCATAGTCAGCCACAACCCTCATAATTCTTGAAGTTACATCTTGGATGGTGTTGCCTGGGATTAACTGTCACCCAATTTTACATTAACTAAGTTTATACATGATGGTAGTACATAGGGAAGGAGGGAATGCTGAGAGAACTGGGATGAGGGATAACTAAATAAGAAGTAGTGTGTATGCATGTTGGTGGTTCAATAGACAGTAGGTGCAGGAGTAGGCCATTCAGCCCTTCTAACCAGCACGCCATTCACTGTGATCATGGCTGATCATACACAGTCAGTACCCCGTTCTTGCCCTCTCCCCATATCCCTTGACCCTGCTATCTATAAGAGCTCTATCTAATTCTATCTTGAATGCATCCAGAGACTTGGCCTCCACTGCCTTCTGGGGCAGAGCATTGCTCCTTTGTGTGCCCAGACATGTGTAATATGCTTATACAGCAGAGCCAAGTTTCCAATAGTCATGAACCTCCTTGCCGTTCTGCAAAATCCCATTTTTTTTAGCTGGTGTGCCACCAGCCATCTCATGTTAAAAGAATTTGTGCATAGTCATTATCCACACCCAGAGCTTGGAATTAAAGCAAATCATCCTCTACCCCAAGGGACCACGAAAAATATTTCAGAAGTTCCACATCATTCCATTCTGAAAATTAATACTTTAATCGCTACAAATTTTGGGAGATACAAGGATGTAAAGCTATAAAAATATTGTAACACATACTGCGAATCTGAGCTTATCTGAGCAGGTAATTTCTTAAAATGTTGCCGATTGAATCAAAAGCCAGTAACTCTTAAATGTATAGTCAAACTTTACAACCATAATCAAAATACTGTGCTTGTGCCACTGCAGACAATATGAACAATCTGTTATGAATTATTTCATTTAGCGAAAGATTTAGGTCAGTACAGTACTCGTTTGAAATTTAGCCATTTAAAATGCACTTTCTTTCTAACCGTAGTAAAACACTAGATGGCATTGCTGATGAGTGTTTTCTATGAGGATATCCAGGAGCTTCTACAAGAATAGTCAAGAGTTGTAATAATCTGACCAGAGTACTTCACAAGTTGTGAGAGAAATGCCCATCAACCGTATAATGTCAAGGACTTTCAATTAACTCCAACTAAAACTGTTACAACACCTTGACTCATCAGCCAGTTTCTCATTGAAATATAAGATTCTGAGGCAATTTATCATTGTGGAATCAGGATCAGGTTTATTATCAGTAGCATATGTCGTGAAATTTGTTGTTTTGCAGCAGCAGTACCATGGCTGTGACTGTGGATTTCAGCTGAATCAGTCCTGAATTCAGTCCTGAACGGAGAATATTTAATGATCCCCTTCAGAGCTGCATACAAAGTGTCACCACTTTCCAGTGCCAGATCTGTCGAGCTGTAGGGACATTCTCCCTGGTAAGGAAATTCTTGAGCTAGGATATAAAACCTCAGGATTAGGCATCATTCATTTAAGACTAGGATGAGAAAGAATTTTGTCATTAAGTGGAACCAAGGCTGAGGTGGACTATAGGGGAATAAGAATTACAGAACTAGGCCAATAAAGTGAAGTTGACACCAAAGATCAGATCAACTACGATCTTATTGAATGGCACCCCAGGCTCAAGGGGCCATAAGGACTACTCCTGTTTCTTATGTAAACTCTTCAAAGGCTATCATGCATTCCTTCATGGAATATTAGGTGCTAAGAAAATACACACTTGCCTAATAGGGAAATTAAGCTATTAAGAAAATAGATGCATTTGTTGCATTGACTGTGAGAATCTTCTTGCTTTTTTTAATACTGAAAATTGCATTAGTACCCAGCAAAAGAAATCAAAAATCAGATTAAATCTTTATTATAGTACTTACTGTAAATCAAATAACTGACTTTAAGTTAACTGTGCACAGGGGAGATCTGTGTGCAGACTCAACTGTTTACTGTTTAATTGAAAGCATATGCAGTTTGCAAAGTGATTCCTCTCTGGATAATTCAACAGCTTAGTCTTTAATTGAGAGTCAAAAAGTTTTCAGGTGACTCCCCTTTGCAATGAGGTTCAATGATTCACTTAATTTATCCTCATCCTCCCTGGTTAGAGGATTCTAAGCTAATCTAACTGAGAGCTAGGTAGAATTTATTTTTTAAAAAAATTAGAATCATATGGGTCCAATTCTACCACCAACTGCTCTGACTATGTTGAATGGTAGGCCATCAGCCTGAATAATGTTGAATGTTTTCTTTTCAGTGAATTTGATCTCTCTGTTTAGAAACATTAAATGGTAACCACCAAATGACCATTCAGATGTGCCATACCAAAAACATGACAGGAAATGAGCCACAACAAATTGCAATTTTTTAATGTAAGGATGATTGTGATTGTTAAGTACTTTAAGAATTGGTTAATGTGAAAACGTAAACTATCCAGCACAATGACATATCACAACCATCCCTTTCATGTCATAGTTTATTCCAAATGTTTGTTTATTGCTTATGGTAAATACCATGATCACCCACGTAACTGCTGTTTCATAGGATGATTCAAAATGTACCTTTACAGTAGACTTTGACAATGTAACATGCTTGCCTGTGCATAGCTGCTTATCAATTTTTATCCTGTTAAAACATTAACTGAACTCCAACATTATTTTTTTCTATACTCTAGTCCGTTCAGATACTGTTGATCACTGTATTTCCAATTTCCACTCATGCTTGCCAATTTTTCACCCATATTTTAGAGACAGGGTACTAAATTTTGAATATTATTTTACAAACAGCAGAAGTTATGAACTAACCTTGATTAACCTGTCGAATAATTCAAGCTACAAAATTGCAAAAACCTATTTTATTTATTTTCTGGTACCTAAAGAGATTCTTACAGGCCACTTTAGGGAAGTACGTTAGATATGCTTGGTTCCATAAGTGCATAGATATTTGTGAATATCTAAAAAAAAGCTTAGGGTTCTTGCTGTCTCCATTTTAACTGAGAAGCAGCATGATTTAATGATAAATGACGTGGAATTTAATAAATCTTCTACACTTTCTCCCTTCATATACCCATTCCCAACCCAGGAAATTTTGTAAATTAGGATTTCACAGTTCACTGAATTTACCTTTCATTAAAAATCAGAACTGTTGGGAGGCAGCTGAGCATCGATGCACAGTGAAAAGTTTTCTGTATAGTGTTAACCCTACATTGTAAAAGTATATTCAAAATGTTGGAGGAACTCAGCAGGTCAGGCAGCATCCATGGAAATGAATAAACAGTCAACGTTTCAGGCCAGGGACTGAAAAAGAAGGGATAAGAAGGTGGGCGGACTTTTCACTTGTCATCTGTGGTGAAATTCCAAACTGATTGAAGATTGGCTTGGGTTATATAGTATATAATTAAATTTGTGGATGTGATATCTTCAATTGCTGAAAGACTGAAACTATTTGTAGTAACGGGAAGTATGTTGAGTTATTATCTGAATTTGATTTTGATTTCAAGTAACTTTTTCAAGGGAATCTTTATCTTTACTATAGTCTTTTACTTTACCTTCACCCCTTCCCTTCACATTTTTGTACTGGCTATCTCCCTTCTAACTTTTAGTCCAGTTGAAGGGCCTGAACCTGAAATGTTGACTGTATTTTACTTCCATAGATATTGGCTGGTCCACTGCATTACTCCAGCATCTTGTGTTAAATCAATTTTATTCTCCCTATAAATGTTTTTACTCTTAAAAATCATGCAGGAGCCTTTGCCTATTTCTAGACTCTCATAAAGATGGCAGTGGGACTCTTGAACTGTGACTACTCTTGTGCAGATTAAACTTTGCTACACATGGCTGCCCAAGTTAAAGTTCGAAGTAAATTTATTATCAAAGTGCATATATGTCGCCATATACTACCCTGAGATTCATTTCCTTGTCATTAACAGTAGATACAAAAAAACACATTAGAATCAATGAAAAGCTACACACAAAGGCAGGCAAATGAGCAATGTGCAAAAGATGGCAAATTGTGCAAATACAAAAAGAGAAATAATATTGATGGTTAGTTTAGACGGTACAAACGTACATTCCTTAAAGCGAAATGGTAGGCTGCAGATTGCAGTGAAGTAGTTCAGAAGAAATACATCTGGAAGTTTTGTGAGCTGACTGCAAAATGTCACCAAGTATCGCTAGCACCATTGTAAATGGATAATTCCTGGTGGTTAAAGTTGTAACTACTTGTTGATGTGATTTATACCAAACTAGATGTGATTTTGTTGTGGATTATGATTATCAATCAGTTTGAGTGAGGTTATCTTGAGCAATTTAAGATTTCAGTCATCTTGATTGCCTTGATACCCTTTTAATGTCCCCATTGATTTGAAGAAATGAATTTTGGTTTTCACAACCGACCATCCGATGACGCTGCTTCAGATTTAAATTTCTGTAATTTATGATGTGTAGGAAGCTGGTGAATGGACTGAGATATTATAGTTCTTGTGCAGGATTAGTAGAAAAATTGTGCATCTTTAGCCTAGACATTCCGTGTAGAAGGTCATCTAATCGTTCTCTGTAAAGCTCAGTTTGTAACAGTAAATAACATCCTATGTCACTTATCTGTAAACAAAATCACTTCACCTTTCTTCTGAACTTGTCATAGAGCCCGCAATTACCTTGTCTACATTAGCAAAAAGAGGGCTGCGTTTACAATAATTCTACCCAGAGGGCATTCAAATCTGGTAGGGCATTTGTATGAGGACCCTGTGCAGATAGCAAGCCTTTTCTCAGAGCAATGTTACCTAACTAATCCTTAGCCCATGTGATGAGTTGGCAAAGATATCCCTTGCATCTGTTGAAATGGGGCAGAATCAGGTTTAATATCACTGACATATGTCATGAAATTTGTTGTTTTGTGACAGCAGTATAGTCCAAGGCATAAAGCATACTATAAATGAAAATAAGAAATATATATTAAAATATTAACTTAAATAATCATTGCAAAAAGAGAGCAAAAATAGGGAGATTGTGTTCATGGGTTGGTTCATTGTCCTTTCAGAAATATGATGGTGGAGAAGAAGCTGTTTCTAACAACTGACTGAACTGTCAGAGAGAGACAGAAATGAGTAATACACATTTTTAAATACATTCAAGTGACCACATTATTAGATACATCCTGTATACCTGCTTGTTACTGCAAATCTCTAATCAGCCAATCATGTCAAGTCAAGTCAAGTCCAAGTCACTTTTTATTGTCATTTTGACCATAACTGCTGGTCCAGTACATAGTAAAAACGAGACAACGTTTTTCAGGACCATAGTGCTACATGAAACAGTACAAAAACTACACTGAACTACATAAAAACAACACAGAAAAAAAAACTACACTAGACTACAGACCTACCCAGGACTGCATAAAGTGCACAAAACAGTGCAGGCATTACAATAAATAATAAGACAATAGGCACCGTAGAGGGCAGTAAGTTGGTGTCAGTCCAGGCTCTGGGTATTGAGGAGTCTGATGGCTTGAGGGAAGAAACTGTTACACAGTCTGATCGTGAGAGCCCGAATGCTTTGATGCCTTTTCCCAGATGGCAGGAGGGAGAAGAGTTTGTATGAGGGGTGCGTGGGGTCCTTCATAATGCTGCTTGCTTTGCGGATGCAGCGTGTAGTGTAAATGTCTGTAATGGCAGGAAGAGAGACTCCGATGATCTTCTTAGCTGACCTCACTATCCACTGTAGGGTCTTGCAATTCAAGATGGTGCAATTTCCAAACCAGGCAGTGATGCAGCTGCTCAGGATGCTCTCAATACAACCTCTGTAGAATGTGATGAGGATGGGGGGTGGGAGATGGACTTTCCTCAGCCTTCGCAGAAAGTAGAGACGCTGCTGGGCTTTTTTTGCAATGGAGCTGGTGTTGAGGGACCAGGTGAGATTCTCTGCCAGGTGAACACCAAGAAATTTGGTGCTCTTAATGATCTCTACAGAGGAGCTGATGATGTTCAGCGGGGAGTGGTCGCCCCATGCCCTCCTGAAGTGAACAACCATCTCTTTCGTTTTGTTCGCCTTCAGAGACAGGTTGTTGGCTCTGCACCAGTCTGTTAGCCGCTGCATCTCCTTTCTGTATGCTGACTCATCATTCTTGCTGATGAGACCCACCATGGTTGTGTCATTGGCGAACTTGATGACGAACGAGCTGTGTGTTGCAGCACAGTCATGGATCAACAGAGTGAACAGCAGTGGACTGAGCACACGGCCCTGGGGAGTGCCATGCTCAGTGTGATGGTGTTGGAGACGCTGCCTCCAATCCGGACTGACTGAGGTCTCCCAGTCAGGAAGTATAGTATCCAGTTGCAGAGGGAGGTGTTCAGGCCCAGTAGGCTCAGCTTTCCAATCAGTTTCTAAGGGATGATTGTGTTGAATGCTGAACTGACATGTCTTTTTTTGTCCAGGTGGGTTAGGGCAAAGTGGAGGGTGATAGCAATAGTATCGTCTGTTGAACAGTTGGGACGGTACACAAACTGCAAGGGGTCCATTGAGGGGGGCAGCAGGGTCTTGATGTGCCTCATGATGAGCCTTTCAAAACACTTCATGGTGATGGCTGTGAGTGCAACGGGACAGTAGTCATTGAAACAGGACACTGAAGACTTCTTTGGCACAGGGACGATGGTGGTGGTCTTGAAGCACGTTGGAACGATGGCGCTGCTCAGGGAGATGTTGAAGATGTCAGTGAGAACATCTGCTAGCTGGTCTGCACATCCTCGAAGCACTCTACCAGGAATATTGTCTGGTCCAGCAGCCTTCCGTGGGTTGACCCTGCACAGGGATCTTTCTTACATCAGCCACGGTGAGGCATAGCACCTGTCATTTGGAGGAGGGGTGGACTTCCTCGCCACCACGTCATTTTCCGCCTCAAGATGTCCTGAATGCCCTTCCACATGCGCCGCCTGTTGCCACTGTTCTGGAAGTGGCTGTGGATTCACTGGGCAGCATCTCAATGCATAAAAGCATGCAGAGATGGTCAAGAGATTCAAAAGTTGTTCAAACCAAACATCAGATAGGGGAAGAAATGTGATCTAAGTGACTTTGACTGTTAGCGCCAAACAGGGTGGTTTGAGTATCCAGGGAACTGCTAATCGCTTGGGATTTTTATGCTAAGAGTTTACAGCAAACAGTGCGAAAAACAAATAAACATCCAGCGAGTGGAAGTTCTGTGGGTGAAAATGGTTTGTTATTGAGAGAAATCAGAGGAGAATGGACAGAGTGGTTCAAGTTAACAGGAAGGCTACAGTCGTTGAAATAACCTTGCATTAGAACGGGGCTATGCAGAAGAGCATCTCTGAATACACATGTCAGAACTTGGGGGGTGGGGGGTGCTATAGCAACAAAAAACTCACACCGGGTTCCACTCCAGTATCTAATAAGGTAGCCTCTGAGTTTGTTTTGCAGCAGTTTTACCACTGATTCTTATCCTTTATATGTGGGTAATTAGTATACAACTAAACAGGTATCTTACAGCCTACTGTTGATGTTTCCTAGTTTTGGTGTACAGGTTTCCCCCGCTACCCAAAGGTGGAGTGTTCCTGTTTGTAAGCTAAAATGTCGTAAAGTGAAGAAGCAATTACTATTAATTTATATGGGAAAAATTTTTGAGCATTCCCAGACCCCAAAAAATAACCTACCAAATCATACCAAATAACACATAAAACCTAAAATAACACGAACATATAGTAAAAGCAGGAATGATATGATAAATATACAGCCTATATAAAGTAGAAATATTGTATGCACGGTGTAGTTTCACTTATCAGAATAGAGAAGCCAGCAAGCCAAAATCGATTTGGAGAAAAAAAATCGCGTGTACATGCATGCGCACACAACTGCCCACACAAGGCTTCACAGTCATGGTCGTCTTTCTTGGGGTAAACACATGTATAAAGCGGGGGTCTTTTTTCATAAAAGCGAAAATCCTCTTTGTTTAGCGAAAACAGGTACTAATGTAGATCTTTCATAACTGAGCTGTCGTAAAGCGAACGTTCAAAAACTGGGGCCACCTGTACATCATTTGATTTATCCAATAAGTAAGCTAAATTTGCAAACCCTTCTATAAACTAAGTCAAAGTAAAAATTATCAAAGTTTGTATATGTTCATGAGATTAATTTTCTTGCAGGCATTTACAGGGAAAAAAGAAATACAATGGAATTTACAAAGAGCTGAACATAAAAAGACAAAGACTGACAAAACAACCAATGTTCAGAAGAAGACAAACTGTACAAGACAAATGGGCACCACGATAGCGTAGCAGTTAGCGTAACAGTATTTCAGCTCGAGGCATCAGAGTTTGGAGTTCAGTCCCAGAGTCCTCTGTAAGAAGTTTGTACATCCTCCCTGTGGAATGCTTGGTTTTTCTCCGAGTGCTTCAGTTTCCACCCACATTCCAAAGGTGTACCAGCCAGTGGGTTGATTGGTCATTGTAAATTGTCCCGTGATTAGATTAAGGTTTAAATTGGTGCAGCTAGAAGGGCTGGAAAGGTCTGTTCCAAGTGGTATCAATAAATGAATAAATAAATAAACAAACATTGATAGCATGAGTTGTAAAGAGTTCTTGAAAGTGAGTCTGTAGATTGTGGAATCAGTACAGATTTAAAGTGAGTGAAGTTTTTCACGTCGATTCAGGAACCTGATGGTTCCTTGATACTTCAGCTACAGCTCCCAGTTGAGAATAAAGAAATGCAATAGAACTTATGAAAAATGATAGGTAAATAAAAACTGGCAAACAGCCAATGTTCAAAAGAAGACTAATTGTGGAAATAAAGAAAAAGATAAATAATACTGAGAACATGAGTTGTAGAGTCCTTGAAAATGAGTCCATAGGATGTGGAATCAGTTCAGAGTTGGTGAGTGAAGTTATCAATGCTAGTTCAGGAGCCCAGTGGTTGTCAGATAATAACTGTTCCTGAACCTTAAAACTTGAAAAAAACTATAGAATGATAAAGTTAATTGTTCAAGAAATCTGCGAAATACATTATTTGTTATAAGGGAACACACTAAATCCCTTCTTTTGATCTCAGAAACAACGAAGATGAGTTGTTTTGTTCTAATAATGTATGATGAATTAAAAATTTCCAATTTTGCTACATTTGAATGGGGCTGTAACATTATTTTGGTAGAAGCTTTGATGGTTGAACATTGGGAACATAAGCAAGTAGTGAAAGAGGCAAGTGAAAGGAAAGGCAAGTTTGGAATCAGTATATAAAGCTAAATCGAAACCACAAAACTTCTTAAGGTTGGCAGTAAAGATTCATTTTTATATTACAGACATATAAAAGAAGAACAAAAAGTCATGAATAAGGATTTCACTAAATTTGCCAACAATGGTATATGTTGTCCTAATTATACAAATGCCTGTGACTCAATAAAAGTTAAATGGGTTTAAAAGACTAATCTTAGAACAATTTAAAATGAACAATGGAGAGGAAGAAATAGAGGAAAGCATCTTGTGAAAGTTAAAATGAAAGATAATTAAAAGAAGGGACCAAATAATGGGAGAAATATTTGGAATGGAATCTTTTCTGTTTTTGAACATAGAACATAGAACAATGCAGCAGAGTATAGGCTCTTCAGCCCACAATATTGTGCAAACCTTTTAAGCCACTCTAAAATCCATCTAACCCTTCCCTCCTATATAGCTCTCCATTTTTCTATCATCCATGTTTGTATCAAATTGTATCAAGACACCCACCACTCTGTGTAAAAAAGGCCTAGCTCTGACATCCCCCCTATACTTTACTCCAATTACCTTAAGATTATGCCATTTCTTCCCTGAGAAAAAGACTCTGCCTATCCACGCAATCTGTGCCTCTTATCATCTTGATCAAATGTTACATATAATAAAAAGTTTATAATTTCAATTACGCTGGTTGCATTGAGGCAAAACAGCCCAGTCTATACTTTTGAAGGTGCATTGACCTTACAGACCTACATTTCATATATGTTGCAAAACCTTTTACTTTTATTGAGTGTACAGCTTATTTGTGAGTTTAAATAAATGACTTAAACTTCAAAGAAGTATTGACAGTAGATTTGAGACAATTGCATACATTTGTATTTGAATAATTCAAACTATTGTTGTATGCTTTTTGAATAACATAAGACCATAAGACTCAGGAGCAGAATTAGGCCATGTGGCCCATCGAGTCTGCTCCACCATTCCATCTTGGCTGATTTATTATACTTCTCAACTCCATTCTGCTGTATTCTCCCCGTAACCTTTGACGCCCGTACTAATCAAGAACCTATTGATTTACGCTTTAAAAATACACAGTACCTTGGCCTCCAGAGCCATCTATGGCAATGAATTCCACAGATTTGCCATTCTCTGGCTAAAGAAATATCTCTTCATCTCTGTTCTCTGTAAAAGGGAATGCACAGAGAATGAATAAGACTGCCATGTGTTCTGTTAAAATATTGCTGATCACTCAGTGACCTTTTAGCATGTAGCTAAATAATTACCTGTTATTAGTGTTAATGGCATTGGAAGAGTTAATCCTTTTTTGTCATTGTCTGTTAGTTAATCCTTCTATAATACATTTTCCCCTCTTTGGCATCTGTGAGTTTCCTTCTCTGTACATCCCTCTGTGATTGCAAACTAGAAAAAAAAAGTGATTGTGGGAAGTGAGGGAATCACTGGAGGCCAATGAGGAAAGTAGGCCTTATCTCAAGCAATTAATCAAGAAACTCATATTGTGTGACAATTATTCAAAGCCAGTTCAAAAATAGCTCAGAGCTGGAGGTGCAGAGATTATTTTTCCAGAATTTTGTCAAGGTCATTATAAGCATTGAGCAAGTCTGTAGCACTGTAGAAAATGCATGGTTGACAGGAGATGGTGAGGCATGTTTAAGAATGTCTTATGCAGTTTACAGTAATGGAACATACTGCAACATAACCTAATGGACATGTCAGGTAACTTATAAATTAATGCCACATAAACCCTAAAGCAATTCTGGAACATGCCCATTAAAAAATAATAGAGCTGAGGGAAATGTTTGTTGAAAGTGTTATAACCCTTTTCAGAGGGGAAACCTTATACAATAGATTCAAGTTGAAATACAAATCCTTGCAGTGAGAGCGAGTCACTGCATGTTTTCGGAACCTAACTGATTAATGTTAGAATGGATGCAGATGTAACCTTTATGTTCAGTACCAGCAAATATTTCTGTTGGGTCTCCCAAAGCATTACATGCAGGAGTGTCTGGTGTTCTTTGTGTGTGATCCTGCCTGTGAACATTGCTTCCTCTTCATCCCTTCCCACATAATAAAATAAAATCCCTTGCATCAAGTAGAAACTGCTTATTTTGAAGCCGCATGGTAGCATAGTGGTTAACATAACACTTTGCAGTACCAGTGATCAGAAGATTAGGGTTCAATTTCTGCAGCTGTCTGTAAGGAGTTTGAACCCCATGACAGCATGGGTTTCCTCCAGGTGTTCCACATTCCTCCCACATTCCAAAGCTGTACAATATAAGTTAGGGGTAGTTGTGGGCAGGCGATGTTGGCACCAGAAGAATGGCAAGACTTGTGGGCTGCCCCCAGCACATGCTCAGACTGTGTTGGTTGTTGATGCAAAATGACACATTTCACTGTATTTCAATGTACATGTGACAAATAAAGCTAATCTTTAAGACTTTATTTTAAGCAAGCATACTCTCAGTGTATCCCCATTACTTTCAGCAGTGTTTCTAGTTGAAGATTTATTCTCATAATTTATATCATACTAATGTAACTTCAACTAGAACACTGCTTAAAACACTGGTAATCCAGTTAAATTGTCAACAAAAGTTTAAAATTTAGGCTGTTATGAACAAACCGATTAAGTAGCTTAATTATTAGTATTTACGAATATATAACTTCTGTGGGATTTCATTATCAAAATTTACAAATTGAAAGAATCTATCCACTTGGGACATATCTATACATTTATATTCATATATATTTCCTTCGGGGGATGTGTGCAAGATATTGAATTTTTAAAACTTATTGGCTTTTCCAGGAGATTATATGATTACAATCAGAAAGGTAGTCTGTAAATTATGATGCACCCAACATTTCTAAACAGATTTCCAAGTTATTGTCACATTGCTGGTTTGTGTGAGCCACCTATGTAGACTATAACACCCATGTTTCCTAACTACAGTGGTGTCTACACTGTCTGCTTCACGGAGTGTGAGAAACTTTGGGACATCTGAGGTCATAAAAATTGTATGTAAGTATAGGTCTTTTTTTTGTTGTGTCATGGTTACCTTGGAAAGACAGGAACCAACTTTTTTACTCTTGTCCATTTCTCATGCCTTGGGCATTCTCTGCTAAATGAGCTGTCAGTCGAAGCTACAAAAATACATTTGAAACATTGAAGATTCAGGAATATGGCATTGAAACAGGCCATTTTGGCTCAACTGATCCATGAAAACCAAGTTATTTACCTAAGCTAATCCACTTGCCTGCATTTGTCCATACTTCTCTAAACCTTCCCTGTCCATGTCCTTGTCCAAGGGTTGTTTGTATGGTGTATTGGTACCCACCTCTACCACTTCCTATGGCAGTTCTCTTCACATACCCACTACCTTTAAGCCTTACATTTAGTACTCACCTACTGAAGTATTATCCAAAACCTTTCTATATTTTTGCATGTAGTGCTGACTGTTGTGGACATGCTATGTCAGCACCAGAACGTGTGGCAACATTTGCGGGCTATTCCCAGTGCATCCTTAGATTGTGAATGATCCTTAGATCATTAACGCAAGCATTGCATCTCACTATTTGAATGTGCATGTTATTAATAAATAAATCTGACTCCGAATCTGAATATGAAAAAATTAAGGCATTTCCTAATGAGACGTACACAAAATGGTGGAGAAATCCTGCAGTCTGATAGTATCTGTGGAGGAAAATAAACAGTTAATGCTTGGCTTGAAACATTAAATGTTTATTCCTCTCAATTGCTACCTGACCTGCTGAGTTCCTCCAGCATTTTGTGTGTGTGTTGCTCTGGATTTCCAGCATCTACAGAGCATTTGTGTTTATGACACTCATTGTGCCTTTGTTTGTCCCTATGATGGTATGATGTGAATATGCATCATACAGTCATGGCGTCAGTTTTTTGATGGTTTATTGCATGAAACAATATGGTCCATTTCTGTTGAGAACAAAAATGCTGCTTGAAACTTCAGTACCGTTAAATGGAGTGTCAGCTGGCAAAGTTCCCCACTGCCTACTTGTAATATTACCCCTAATGTGCTGCATTGTTGGACAAATAGAGAATTGTTCTTTTGAGATTGTAGTGTGAAGGAACATTACAATCCTTCAACATAACGTATTCAAGTTACCTGTTCAAGTTACTAATCCACGATTTCTAAATTCCAGTATTTTTCTGTATGAGACCTGTGGATGCAGATAGTTTTAATTGTAAATTGCAACTTTAATGTGAGCATGCAGTCATAGAGATGGAAAGGTGTTTGAAGTCTAGAGCAGAATGATTTTCATGGCTTGTTACCAAAAACTTCGACCAATTTCTATAAATGCACAGTGGAAGTTATCATAACTGGTTGTATCGTGATCAGATATGGAAACACTAATGCTCAGGAACAGAAAGAGCCTACAGAAAGTGGTAAATACAGCCCAGTCCATCACAGGTAATGCCCTCCCCACCACAGAGTTAAATCAGAGATTGCTGGTGGTGTGTCTCAAAGGACTGGAAGAGCCTTCTCCACACTGGGTCTCTGAATAAATAAAATTTACACTGAGCACTTCCACAAGAAAGGAGCATCCATCATCAAAGATCATTATAGCTGTAAGACAGGTATAGGCAACAAGGAGCAAATAAGGTGTTTGAGTATAAAAAAGTGCAAGAACGTACTTAAGAAAGAAATCAGGAGGGCTAAAAGAAGACATGAGGTTGCTTTGGCAGTCAAGGTGAAGGATAATCCTAAGAGCAAAAGGATAGTAAGGGATAAAATTGGTCCTCTTGAAGATCAGAGTGGTGGGCTATGTATGGAACCAAAAGAAATGGGGGAGATCGTAAATGGGTTTTTTCCATTTATATTTACTAAGCAAACTGGCAAGGAATCTATGGAAATAAGGCAAACAAGTAGTGAAGTTGTAGAACCTATACAGATTAAAGAGGAGGTGCTTGCTGTCTTGAGGCAAATCAGAGTTGATAAATCCCCAGGACCTGACAGAATATTCCCTCGGACCTTGAAGGAGACTAGTGTTGAAATTGCAGGGGCCCTGGCAGATATATTTAAAATGTCAATATCCACGGATGAGGTGCCGGAGGATTGGAGGATAGCTCATGTTGTTCCGTTGTTTAAAAAAGGCTCTGAAAGTAATCCAGGAAATTATAGGTCGTTAAATTTGATGTCAGTTGCAGGCAAATTATTGGAAGAAGTATTAAGAGATAGAATCTACAAGGATAAACAGGGACATTAAGGAAAGTCAACATGATTTTGTGCGTGGTAGGTCATATTTAACCAATCTGTTAGAGTTTTTGGAGGAGGTTACCAGGAAAGTGGATGAAGGGAAGGCAGTGGATGCTGTCTACATGGACTTCAGTAAGGTCTTTGACAAGGTCCCGCATGGGAGGTTAGTTCGGAAGATTCAGTTGCTAGGTATACATGGTGAGGTAGTAAATTGGATTAGACATTGGCTCAATGGGAGAAGCCAGAGAGTGGTAGTGGAGGATTGCTTCTCTGTGTGGAGGCCTGTGACTAGTGGTGTGCCACAGGAATCAGTGCTGGGTCCATTGTTATTTGTCATGTATATCAATGATCTGGATGATAATGTAAATTGGATCAGCAAATTTGCTGATGATACAAAGATTGAAGGTGCAGAGGACAGTAAGGAAGGTTTTCAAAGCTTGCAGGGGGATTTGGAACAGCTGGAAAAATGGGCTGACAAATGGCAGATGGAGTTTAATATAGACAAATGTGAGGTATTGCACTTTGGAAGGACAAACCAAGGTAGAACATACAAGGTAAATGGTAGGACACTGAGGAGTGCAGTAGAACAGAAAGATCTGGAAATACAGATACATAATTCCCTAAAAGTGGCGTCACAGTAGATTGGGTCGTAAAGAGAGCTTTATAAATTAAAGTATTGAGTATAAGAGTTGGAATGTTATGGTGAGATTGTATAAGGCATTGGTGAGGCTGAATTTGGAGTATTGTGTGCATTTTAGTCACCAAATTACAGGAAGGATATTAAAAAAGTTGAAAGAATACAGAGAAGGTTTAGAAGGATGTTGCTAGAACTTGAGAAACTGAGTTACCGAGAAAGGTTGAATAGGTTAGGACTTTATTCCCTGGAGCATAGAAGAATGAGGGGAGACTTGATAGAGGTGTATAAAAGTCTGATGGATATAGATAGAGTGAATGCAAGCAGGCTTTTTCCACTGAGGCTAGGGGAGGAAAAAACCAGAGGACATGGGTTAAGGGTGAATAGGGAAAAGTTTAAAGGGAACATTAGGGGGAGCTTCTTCACACAGAGGGTAGTGGGAATTGTGGAATGAGCTGCCAGTTGAAGTGGTGAATACAGGCTTACTTTTAACATTTAAGAAAAATTTGGACAGGTACATGGATGAGAGGGGTATAGAGGGATATGGTCCAGGTGCAGCTCAGTGGGATTAGGCAGAAAAATGTTTCGGCACAGCCAAGAAGGGCCAGAAGGTCTGTTTCTGTGTTGTAATGTTCTATGGTTCAATGGTTTTAGACCCCCCCCCCCCCCACCATCTGGGCCATGCACTCTTCTCGCTACCACCATCATTCCGGAGGTGCAGGAGCCTTAGGTACCACGCCACCAGGTTCAAGAACAGTTATTATCCAACAACCATCAGGCTCTTCAACCAGCGTGGATAATTTCACTCACCTCAACTCTGAACTAATTCTACAACCTACAGTTTCACTTTCAAGTACTAATTATAACTCATGTACTCAGTACTATTTTTTATTTGTAAACTTTGTCTTCTTTTACACATTTGTTTGTCATTATGTTCAGTTTTTTGTAAATTCTATTGTATTTCTTTATTGTCCTATAAATGCCTGCAAGAAAATGAATCACAAGATAAAGTTGCTTTGCTAAGTACTAAACAAGATCATCCACTTGAATCAAATTCCATGACCCCAGAAGTGTATCCATCATTAAGCCATCTAGTACTGATTACTTTGTAAGGAGAGCACAAGCAGGGTGACAAAATTTCTTCAAGTAATAGCATGCCCATTTACCCATCTATCAAGTTGAGATCTAGTGCTGCATTATTCTCCCAAGCTCTTTTATGCCTTGGTGATCTTTGCATTTTACCTGCCTGATGTTTAAACGTTATCCTTACCTGCCTGTGACTAGCAAAACCAGCATTAATGATGTAGCTCTAATTGCTCTTGAAGTTGGTGATGATGTGGTTGGTGGAATGTGTGGGTGGGAGATGAAACAGGCCTTGTTTTCCTGATGTTCTTTTGTTACTGTTCTGTTGGATGTGTTGTTCCACTGAACATAGTAGACATATTACGCTGAGGCCAGAGTATGTGGTGTCATTTGCGGGCTGCCCCAGCACATATTTACATCATGTTGGTTGTTAACACTAATGACACATTTCACTGTGTGTTACATGTTATGAATGAATAAATAAATGAATAGTAGAGCAGGATGGTACCGTTCCGTTTACAAGCATCATCTACCCAGGTTCATTTACTGCCGTTGCATCTGGTTTCCACCCATGTTGTAAAGACATATGGGTTAGTAGGTTAATTGGTCACATGGCTATTATTGGGTAGCACTGGCTCGTTGGACCAGAAAGGCCTGTTACAGTGCATTTCTATATAATGAAAAGAATAATAAATAAACTGAATTTGAAAGAAACTGAATCTGAAATTTTCTTGAACCACTGCAGTCTGCTAGTACGAGTGCTCTCACTATACATTGCCAATGGTGTTCTGTGCTTTTAAGACACATCAGAGAAATGCTGTCACCCTTGAAGGTTAAAAACTACCGGTCTGATGAATGTTGTTAAGGAAGCCTTAGAAAGTTATTGCAGACCATCCAGGACTTGAGGATTTGAGTTATTGGGAACAGTTGAATAGATTTGGACTTTTTACACTGGAGTGTAGCAGAACAGGGGCAGATTTACATAGAAATAGAAAACCTACAGAACAATACAGGCCCTTTGGCCCACAAAGCTGTGCCAAACACGTCCTTACCATGCAACTACCTAGGCTTACCCATAGCCCTCTATTTTTCTAAGCTCCCCCATAGCCCTCTATTTTTCTAAGCTCCATGTACCTGATGGAGGTTTTCAAAAGAATGAGGTGTACAGATAGGATAAGTGCAAGCAGGCTTTTTCCACTGAAGCTGGGTGAGACTAGAACTAAAGGTCATGGGTTAGGTTGAAAGTTGAAATATTCATGAGGAATATGAGGGGGAACTTATTCACTCAGAGGATGGTATGCGTGTGGAATGAACTGTCAGTGGAAAGTGTGGATGTGGGTTTGATTCATTATTTAAGAGTGCATGGATAAGAGGGCTATGGAGGTCAATGGTCCAGGTGCAGGTTGATGGGACTAATTAGTAACATGGACTGAATGGGCTGAAGCTCCTGTATGATTCTGTGGCTCTATCAGTACACCGGAGCAGCCATGAAAAGATTCAAAGTACATTTATTATCAAGGTATGTATGCAGCATACAACCCCGAGATTCCTCTTCTTCACATACAGCCACGAAACAAGAACCTTGGAACCCATTCAAAGAGAAAAAAGATCAACCACTCCCCCCGTGCACAAAAAAAATTGCACAAACAGAAACTAAAAAAAATGAGCAAAACACACAGACACAAAATCAAAAAGACACATTTCAGTTTAGCTCAGTTATTGGTAGGCCGTCTGAATCAAAATCGCCCAAACTATCAACAAAAAAAGAGCAATCAGAAAAACTAGAAACACATCAATACGTGACTTAGAGCCCAGCCCACAAACTGTGTGGATTAAACTTCGCTCCAGCACCATCTTTCAACAGCATCAAAGGAGAGAGAGAGTTTACAGTTTATTCAAACACAAGGGGCTTCTGTCAGGAGCAGCGAGCGAGAAGGAGAAAAAGAGATCGTCACACACACACACCTTCCAACTGCAGCAATAAGCAAGAGACAGGTAGACAGTGCTTGAACACTCATTCACCCTCAGCAACTGCCTCAACGATTTCAATCCTCCTCAGCATTTAATTTGGCAAGATCGGTGAGATCGGCCGATCATAGGCCTGCGTCACATCTTCAGGTTTCCGTGTCTCCATGCTGCACGCTTTGCTCGCAGCCTCGTAGAACCTTTTCGGAGACAGCAAAGCATTGGATAGCTCGATCGACCTGAAAACACAGCACCAGAATATAGATCATAGGCTCCAATGGTAGCAGAACCACATTTGAAATAAAAGGAAGACACAAAAGAAGTGAAAGGAGTAGCTTCGTAAACCATCATGAGGATGCGGCCCTTCATACCGTTCGCTGGCACCTTCTTCAGCAACCATTAGCTGATAGTGGAGGGTGTGAAGATTAATGTGGTGGCTGGGCTGCCAATCAAATGGATTGCTTTATTGGGACAGTAATGTACTACTTGTATGTTGCTGTATTTCATCTATCCATCAAATCCTAATTTAAAATTTTAAATAATTATTTTCAACAATTGGAACAACTCTGATTTCTTTTATTTCATTTGCACTGTTGCCTTTAAACAACCTACAACGAAGACCTGAAGAGCCCAGATATCTTACTAAAATAATGGTAAGGAATTCAAAATAGGGCAAACTATAGCTTTGTCTGTAATTCAATATTTCTCACATTACTGCCACAATTATGTCTATATGATTACATTAGCCCATTACTAGGAGAGTGCCACACTATCAGGGTGCAGTAATCTCAATAAGGTATTAAAAGTCTACCAATACAGGTGAATATTAGCCATGTCTTGACTTTTTGATTAACATGAAGTCCTACTAATTCCCGACCAATGTTTTCCTTTAAACAGCCACCATGAAAATCTGATGAGAATGGTTACTCATCTTCCTCTCTGTGTGATCTTGTCTGTCACATGTAAAATGGCTGTTGCATTTGGTAGTGAAATAAGCCATTGTGAAAGCAGCTCCTCAGAAATGATAAATATTTTCACGTAAGCAATTAAAATCAGCTTTATTTGTCACATGTACAGCAAAATATTGAAACATGCAGTGGTATGCATTGTAATACAGTACAACTAACTGCTGGAGGAACAGCAGTTCAAGCGGCATCTATGGAAAGGAATGAAGAGTTGACATTTCGGGTCACGACCCTTCATCAGGACATTATTGAAATATATTGTTTTGCAACAACATCCAACACTGTCCAAAGATGTTCTGGGGACAGCCCGCAAGTGTTGCCATGCTTCCGGTGCTAAATAGCATGTCTACAACTCGCTAACCCTAACGTATACGTCCTTCAAATATGGGAGGAACTGGAGCACTCGGAGGAAATCCACGGTCACAGGTGCATGTACAATCTCCTTACAGGCAGCTGTGGGAACTGAACCCCAATCTGGCACTGTAAAGCATTACACTAACTGCTATGCTATTGTAAATAGTAAATACTATTTACTTTTGTAAATATTAAAAAGTATTATTTACAATTATGTAGAGTGAACAGTGGAAGATTGCATAAATCTATCTTTGGAATTTAGGTAAAAAGATATTTTTCACATCCTTAAATCTCAATGTTAAGTCTAAAAAGCTATTCATCAAAGACCTTTATCAAATAAACAGTAAAGTTTAACCTCAGTTACACCTCTCGTGGATTATGAAACTTTGTTTTTAAAAGTGCCATTCTATAATATAAGTTTCACGCACAAGTTGCTTATTTTCTGACTGTTATGTTTACATGGAGATTTGCAAATTACAGAGGTATTCTGATTCTTGAACTTCTGCTTATCAAGAAAAGTTGAAGACTGGAGAAGTTAATTTTGCAACAAGTATTTTGATAAAGTATTGATTATTAAAGTTTGCTTCCTTAATTTAAAGAAATGTCAGTTTAAAAATAAATTAACGTAAAACTTGAACTGTGTTGTTCAACATTCTCAAATGTATTTGATATAAAACTGAAACCTAACGCTAGTAGCTATTGGCTGAGGAAATCTGTGCCTGCAGAGCATTTTTAGACTTGTAAATATTTTTTACACAGTTTTTTAATTAAAATAAGCCAGATCAATAAAGAATATCAATAGTATTTCAGTTTATGGAATCATATTCATCATACATTACCCAATTCAAAACTTAATGCTATAATAACAGTACAGATGTACATATTTGCAATAACCTTTTGTACTTATTACATTGCACAACAAATCACAATGAATTATTTTCACACCTACTTATTTTAAAAACGTATCTATTTTTAAAATCAATTCTAGTTACTTTTTTCGACCAGGTAGTGTGAAATCTCATTTGCCATTATGGTTGTTAAATGTAACTGACGTCATATAGTTACCATCTGTTGTAACAGATGGGTTACTTAATCCTTGACCTTGCCTTTTTGATAAAATCCAACACATTTCTGTATTAGTGTAGAGTTTACAATGTTGTGGCTATTTCTGAATGATTTGTACTCGAGTAGTTCCAGAGATGGGGGATTTTAGTCTACACTATTGTTGGTCCCTTCTCAGCAAAAAAATTGAGATGAGATTTGATAAAAGCCTACAAGGTCCTGCTGGATTTTGATAGGTAAATAGAGAGAAGCTGTTGCCATTTGCACGTGGCTCAAGGATGTAATCACATAGATTCAGAGTGATGGGGAAAAGGCATAGAGGGCATTTGAAGAAAATGCTATTTATGGAGCTGTCATGATCTGGAACACTGTGTAAACAGTCAATGGAAGCTTTCAATAGAAAATTAAGTGGCCATAAGTGGGAATAAAATGCAAGCCTACAGGGAAAAAACAAGTGCAAAAGACCAAATGGGGGTTCAATTCCTGCCACTATTTGTACGGAGTTTGTATGTTCTTCCCCCAACCCTGTATTTTTCTCCAAGTGCTTCAGTTTCCTCCCACAGTCCAAAGACATACGGGTTAGGGGTAGTGATTTGTGGGCATGCTATGCTGGTGCTGAAAATGTGCCCACCACTTTCCTTGCTGATTTGATTTCATTCAAAACAAAGTATTTCACAGTATGTTTCAAGGTACATGTGACAAATAAAGCTAATCTTTACATCTGATTGTCTGTATTGTGGTTTGGGTAAAAACTGCAAACCTGGCCAAAAATCAAGTGGGCTTTGTACAAGTAAACCAAGGGCAACCAAATGTCTTACCCTGAACATTTCCAGTACTTTGAGGTACTTTTCTTTAGCATGGCGACACTTGCGGGCTGCTTCCGATGCACATTCAGACTGTGTTGGTCGTTGATGCGAATGATGCATTACACTATTTTTAATGTACATGTGACAAATAAAGCTCATCTTTAATGCAAAATTCTTGCAAGCAAGTTTAATTGAATACAGAATTAGGTTCACTGTTTCAATTAATATATCTCTCTTAAGATTAAAATTAAAGAAGATAACATGACTCTGTTCTGCCTCACATCGATTTTTATAACAGTCAATTTCTAAGTTGTTTTTAATACCTCTTGCCTCTTTGGCCCTTTTGTTTGGTAAAGAAATGAGTTGCTTGCCCGAAGTGACACTAAAGTAAATGCAGAAGATATCACAGGCCAACTTACTAAACAACTTTTATTTGTTTTATGAAATATTATTTTCCATCTTTTCTTTCAGAGGAGATGTACCTCCATCCTGTGTTTAAGTGCTTGCAGATCTGATGCACACCAATAGAGCTTTAAGTTTATATTAACTGGTGACTGAATAATAGTCAGTGACGAACAAAGGTGATTTAAAATATCTGAAGGAGGTAAAAGATGTAAGAGAAACTGCTGTTATCATAGCTTCATATCATAAGCAACTGCTGGGCACCAATTGAGCAGCATGTGCTTGTCAGTCAAGCAACCTTTCTGAACAGTTGTCATTGGTGGTAACTATAGAAACCCTCCAACTATGCCCCTATCTTATTCAAGCAGGAGTTATATGATCCAGTGGTATTAACATATAGATTAGGCCATTCATAATACTGTAAATTGTTTCACCTTTCTATGCTTACAGAGTCCAGTAGCTGCTTTACTCTGTGTTGTAGAATTGTGCTTTTGGATGTCACAGTGATTTTTAACTTTTTTAAAATGTAATATCTGCTCAGCTATTAAAGAAGAATCCTATTAATTCATTTTATTCCTCTTCTAAACACCTTTGTGGTTTAGTACAATCTGAATAATCGCGCTTACAATTGTAATAATAGGAGGGGAAGACAGCTATGTGAATATTGTGTGTTTTAAATATTCTTACTCAGTATCTGTATTAATATTTGCTATGGGTCATGGCCTGCTGCCTTGCTGTTTACTAAGAATTCTGAAGTTGACTCCATTTCTTTACAAATTGTAGTTTTAAGGGCAGTCCTGGTGAGCTTTTAGTTGTGAATAATAATTTACTGTTTTCCTTTGAACTGACCAAATTTAGTGTCCAGAAGTGATTTTGCTCTTTGTAGTACTTGTATATATAAAGTTACTCTTTGAATAATTTTTAATAGAATCACTTTGATAGGTCAAGTGCAGTTGTACTTTATGGCCATTGTATCTCATTGACTTACCAAGCATCTTTCCATCATGGATTTAGTTACTAGCAACATTTTCATGACAGCTCTTTATTGGTTCCACTCAGATTCAGATTTTTTTATTACATGTTATGTTGAAGAAGAAGTGTTTTGTTTGTGTTAACACCCAAGGATGTGCTTAGGGAAGCCCTCAAGTGTTACCACATGTTCTAGCACTAACACAGCTTGCCCTCCATACTCAACAGTACAACAGAGAACATAAATGACAAGACAAGACCCGTTCCTCCCTCTCAAATACCCATCGACCCACACACATACACAGTCCTCCAACCCCTGCAATAGCCTGTCTTTAGCAGACTCATGGATTCATAGAAACTGGGCCGTCAACTAAACCAGCTGACTCAGAGATTCATAGACACGGAACTTTCCGATCAAACTTCAGGCTTTGATATAGGACTTGCTGATGATGACGGATGAGGATCTGAACTCCAGGCCTCGATAGCCAGACACACCAATGACGGGACCTCAATACTAGGCCTCGAATGCTGGTCTCGCCAATTGGTGTACCTAAATAACTTGGCCCTCGTGATTCCTGTCTACAAGGAATTCCAATCCCGGAACATGCCAGTGACTTGCTGGCCTGGGGAAGGTGAGGGTGGGGGCAATCAGCTCCATGCACGGCTGGCCTGACATGCCCACATCATTAGCCTTCAAACGCGCAGTGCAGACTTGTGCTCTAACTCCCCCACATCCCTGTCCCTAAACCCTAACCTGTCCTCTCACTCCTCTCTCTGTCCCCAAAACCATCCCTACAAAGCCAAGAATACACCTAAGGCTTGACCTCGATAGAAACCGCAATTCAGGGTCATCATGACTAGAACTCATTCATGTCAAAAGGGGATTTATTTGTCTCACATCGAAACATCAAAACGTAGAGTGAAATGAGTCTTTTCCATCAACAGACAATACAGTCCGAGGATGTGCTAAGGGCAGCGCGCAAGGGTCTCCATGCTTCCAACACCAATATAATATGCTCACAATTTGTTAACCCTAGCCCATATGTCTTTGAAATGTGTGAGGAAGCCAGAGCACACGGAGGAGAACCACACGGTTCCTTACCGACAGCAGCAAGAATTGAATCCCGATTGGTAATCCTTGGAGCTGTATGGTGCTGCGCTAACCTCTACTCTACCATGCCGCCCATCTTTGGGATTGTAGCTGATGTCATTATTAATTAGTTCTAGGTTAGCAAAATATTAATACTGAAATGTTCTTCGGTTTTAGAATGCTGATAAGACAATCAGCCTGTTTGATTATAAATATGGTGTCCTTATTCATAACTCCATTTCTCCTTTGTTGATCTTCCATTTCAGAGTTTCATGGATTGTTCAGGCTACTTAATTGAATTCCACCATTTTATAAGGAGTGCTAATTTCATTGAGTTCCCAAAAAGGCCACTCCAAGCTGTGTACTGAATGTCCACTTTATTTGATACACCTGTACACCTGCTCATTAATACAAATATCTAATCAACCAATCATGTGACAGCAACTCAATGAATAAAAGCATGCAGACATGGTCAAGATGTTCTGTTGTTGTTCAGACCAGATATCAGACCGTGGAATAAATGTGATTTAAGTGACTCTGACCGTGGAATGATTGTTGGTGCCATATGGGCGATTTGAGTATTTCAGAAACCGTTGATCTCCTGGAATTTTCATGCACGATGGTCTCTAGAGTTTACAGAGAATGGTGCCAAAAAAAATTCTAGTGAGTGGCAGTTCTGTGGGCGGAAGTGCTTTGTTATTGAGAGAGGTGAGAGTAGAATGGCCAGACTGGTTCAAGCTGAAAGGCAAGTGACAGTAACTCAAATAATCACATGTTACATAAGTACGGTGCTGAAGACCTTGAAGTCGATGGCCTACAGCAGCAGAAGACCACGAGCATACACAAAATGGCCACAGAGTGTGCATTGCTTTGTTAATAATTATTAACAGCCTATTTTCCTGGCATGTATACATAACAGGTGCTATATTGACAGTAGCTGACTGTAATTCCATCTGGGTATGCTGACATTTGTAGGCTACTTATGTTGCAATCTATCTTCATCAAAACACTTTGGAAAATGTTGTTGTCTTAGCCATGGTATCTTTTAGAATAAACCATTTTGTTCTATAAAATCAGAATTATTTATTTTGGAAGTGAGTCAAGTAAGCAATGCAAGTCACCACAATGCACAAGTCTCACAAAACAATCCAGCTCAACTTTGTTTGCACTTTTTGGATAGGGAAATGTCCCAAGAAATGGAGTAAAAGTATGTATTAGGAAAGGGATATTCATATGAGGATATCGAATGGTTTTGAAGAAAGATTAAAAATGGCAGATAGTGCAGGGTATTCAACTTTGTTTCTCCAGCCAGCTTTGGTGGGATTATAGGGAGAGGTTTGGGTTTGAATAGAATGCATTGATTGTGAGGCAAGAGACTGAAGTTGCTGGAATCTGGAGAGACAAACCATCTGCTGGAGGAACCCTGCAGGTCAAGCAGCATCTGTGAAGGGGTCATCCAGTCCTGGTGCAGACCCGAAAAGTTAACAATTCCTTTCCCTCTAGAGATGCTACTCAGCCGCTGGGTTCCTCCAGCAGTCTGTCTGTTCACATAGGATGAAAATTGTCTAATTCAGCCGAAGTCAGTGGTCAGATAAGGAGTTGAGAATTCATGATAAAGTTACACAATTTATAAAAGGAAAAAGTAGTGTTATTCATCCAGTTTTTAGCAGAAGGAAATTGTAATTTATTCGAAGACTGGAGGGACAGTGAAGTTATGGGAACATGAATGAAAAAATTTAGGTTTTATAGTCAGTGTATGTTGGATCATTGCATCAATTCAGTACCTTCCTGGTGAACTGGCGGATCTCTTCTGACTCACCTCAACGCCTGAGAGAATTGTCTATTTTGCATGATGCTCAGCAAGCTGGGCATCAGAATTTTTCCCAGCCATGTTGCTCTCTCTTTCCTTTCTCCGCCACTTCTCCTCCTCCCCAATCAAATCTTAACTCCTTCTGTGAATGGTGGCAAACTGTTAAGCAGCTAACTGGAGCACAAGGCTTCAAGAACATCCTCATCCTCTGTGAAGGTAACCCCAACATTGAGTGTTAAAGAATGGGTTGGAACATCAGCTACATTGTCTAATCAGAAGTAATGATGTAGATGGCAAATCTCAGCTTCTTCCTGAGATCTCCAGCATCACAAATACCAGTCTTCAACCAGTTCAGTTCAGTCCACGTTTTTTCAAGAAATAGCTCCAAAACCAGGCATGGGCCCAGCTGCAATACTAAAGGAACAAACCACACCTCCAGTTCAGTTGCAACCCTGACAATGTGGAAAATCGCTTAGGTATATTCTGTTAATTAAAAACAAGACAAATCCAGTCTATCTAATTATAACTCAAATAATCTGATCTCAATCATCAGTTGTAAGGTGTTTCTACATTCTCTCCATGATCGAGTGGATGCTCTGGGTTCCTCCCACACTCCAATCATGTATGGGTTTGGGTTAGGTTTAACTTGCTGTAATGGTGTCATAATCTCTGTATAACCAAAGTATACATAATAGAGTCTCAAGTGGTAAGAATGTGGAGCCAAATAGAACAAACCCTCCTGGAGAACTCAGAAGGATGATCAACGTTTCAAGCTGAGATTCTGTTTCGGGACCATTATATGTTGACTTTGAAATGAGAGATTAAAGTGGTTCAGGTGATACCAAAAATTGCATTGCCATGAATTAAGAATTAGGTACTTGTTCCCTTCATTTGAATAAACAATGTGTACATTCATGCATCCTGGCCAGAGTTCTTCATTTAAACAAAGGAAATGAAATCACTTTTTTCTTTCAGTTCATCTATTATTCCTGAAATATTTTATGAAGACATTTCTTTGAGAATGCCTCCATAACAAGTAACTGCCACTAATTGTAGTGACAAATTGAAGTAACAAATATGATTGTTGGCTGTAATATCATGAAAATCATAATTCTATTCAAATTGCAAGTTGCATCTTGTTAATATGTCGCATTTTATTCAACAGAGGAAGAAGAAGAGCAGGTCCCCACTGATGGAGGTACATCAGCGGAAGCAATGCAGGTCCCTCTTGAGGAGGAAGAGGAGGAAATGGAGGAGGAAGAAGCAGTTAACGATGAGAACATTTTGGGCAAAAGGCCACTGGAAAGCCCAGACTCGGTCGATTTACCAGTTGCAAAGCGAGCCCGAACAGCTGGATGTAAAACGGAAAGCCCTGAAGGTGTTTTGGAACCCAGAGAACCTTTAAGTATGATCAACTCTCAAAGAGTGCCTCCTGTTTTGTCTCCAGTTCCACCACCAGATCATTCTGACTCACTGCCACTTTCCCCTGAACCTCCAATGCTTGCACCAATACCCAAACCATCACAACTTTCAACCCCCAAAACTTCAGATTCTAAAGCATTTACATCTAAAGTCAAATCTAAGATCTTGTCTTCATCAACTCAAAAACCTAAATCCCCAAAAGGAACTCATTTGGCGCTTCTGGGAAGCCCCATTCGTTCCCCAAAAGCTTCTTTAAAAACGGACAAAAAGTCACCAATGCGCACAAAAAGTCCCAAAAGCCCTAAAAGTCCTAAAGTACCACCAAATGTTTCTCATTCTATAGCCAAGAACGAAATGCCAAACAGAACACCTTTGTCTGTCTGTAATTCTGGGCTTGAAAAGCTTGGTAAAGAAAACATTCAAACTAAACAGCAGTCACATACATCGATTGAAGTGGAGAAACCAACTCTTTCAGATATATCGCCAAAAAAATTGCCAGTGCCTGATAAGAGTATTGATGACTCTATCGATGCTGTTATCGCTCGTGCTTGTGCCGAGCGTGAGCCCGACCCCTTTGAATTTTCCTCAGGCTCAGAATCCGAAGGGGAAATCTTCACCAGCCCCAGAAGACTTACTATTTCAGAGTCTTCAACCCCACGGATGTTTTCCCTGTCCAGCAGCTTTAGTAGGGGGAGTGCAACCCCTGTGTCATCATCTGCCCCAACAACTAGCACAAATGTGTCATGGACGTTAGACGATTCTATCAATGAAGTTGTTAGGAAGGCAAGCATGGGTACACCCCCTTCTGTTCCTGCATCAGTTCCTTACCTGTCTTCCCCATCTGCTTCGCCGCCTACTCCGGAGCCTCTCCTCAAACTCTACGAAGAGCGTACAAAGCACACATCTTCATCTGATGTGAAGAAAAAGCTGAAGAAAGAAATTAAGATGAAAATTAAGAAAAAGGAAAAGGAAAAGCTGAAAGAGAAGGATAAAGAGAAAAAGGAAAAGGGTAAAGACAAGGAGAAAAACAAGGAGAAGGAAAAGGAGGCCAACAAAGAGTCTAAAGTTTTTAAAGAACTTCCTAAAGACCATGAGGCAGATCCATTTAAATTTAGACTGAAAGATGACGTTAAGGCAAAACATAAAGATGGGATCACAAAAAAGGACAAAGAAAAACACAAGGAAAAGAAGAAAGAAAAGGGTAAGAAGGATAAAGAAAAGAATAAAGATAAACATAAAGTTAAGAATGCTTTAGCACCAATCCCATTTGTTCCAAAAGAACCCCTGTTCAGTACCCCAAGCAGCATTAGGAGTCCGTCTGTTTTGCCTACTGTGCCTCCTATGGCTCCAGAAAGACTATTTGAAGAGAAACCTAAAGATAAAGACAAGAAGAAAGACAAAAAGGAGAAAAAGAAAAAGAAAGATAAGGACAAGGACAGGATGAAAGAAAAGGAGAAAAAGGAGAAAGAAAAGAAGGAGAAGGAAAAAGAAAAAGAGAAAGAAAAGGATAAGCATAAACATGAAAAGGTATGTAATACTATGGTAAAATGCTTTAAAAGTGAATCTTTAAAAATACACACAAATGAGGAGCTTAACAGGTCAGGCAGCATTTGTAGAGATAACAGTCAATGTTTCTTCTTCAGCCCTTTACCTCTTCTAACTATCACCTCTCTGCTTCTCACTTCATCCCTCCTCCCCACCCATTCATATCCCTACTAACCTATGACCTTCCCCTCTGGCTTTTTCATCTTTCCTTCCCAGTTTTGAAGAAGGGTCTCAGCCTGAAATGTTAACTGTTTATTCCTCCCACCCCCTACCTCATAGATGCTGCTGGCTGCTGACCTGCTGAGTTCCTCCAGCATTTTAGAAACCGAAACATAGTAAACCTACAGCACAATACAGGCCCTTCGGCCCACAAAGTTGTGCCGAACATGTCCCTATCTTAGAAATTACTAGGGCTTACCTATAGCCTTCTATTTTTCTGACCTCCATGTACCTATCCAAAAGTCTCTTAAAAGACCCTATCTTATCCATCTCCACCACCATTGCCGGCAGCCCATTCCATGCACTTACTACTCTCTGAGTAAAAAACTTACCCCTGACATCTCCATTGTACCCCAACACCTTAAACCTGTGTCTTCTTGTGACAACTATTTCAGCCCTGGGAAAAAGCCTCTGACTATCCACATGATCAATGCCTCTCATCTTCTTATACACCTCTATCAGGTCACCTCTCATCCTCCGTCGCTCCAAGGAGAAAAAGCTGAGTTCACTCAACCTGCTTTCATAAGGCATGCTTCCCAATCCAGGCAATGTCCTTGTAAATCTCCTCTGCACCCTTTCTATGGCTTCCACATCCCTCTTGTAGTGAGGCGACCTGTACTGAGCACGGTACTCCAAGTGAGGTCTGACCAGGGTCCTGTTTAGCTGCAACATTACCTCTTGGCTCCTAAATTCAATTCCACAATTAATGAAGGCCAATACACCAAATCCCTTCTTAACCACAGCGTCAACCTGCTCAACTGCTTTGAACGTCCTATGGACTCGGACCCCAAGATCCCTCTGATCCTCCACACTGCCAAGAGTCTTACCATTAATACTATATTCTGCCATCATATTTAACCTACCAAAATAAACCACTTCATGCTTATGTGTGTTGAGCTCCATCTGCCACTTCTCAGCCCAGATTTGCATCCTATCAGTGTTCCTCTATAACCTCTGACAGCCCCCCACACTATCCACAACACCTCCAACCTTTGTGTCATTAGCAAACTTACTAACCCATCCCTCCACTTCCTCATCCAGGTCATTTATAAAAATCATGAAGAGTAAGGGTCCCAGAGCAGATCCCTGAGGCACACCACTGGTCACCGACCTCCATGCAGAATATGACCTGTCTACAACTACTCTTTGCCTTCTCTGGGCAAACCAGTTCTGGATCCACAAAGCAATGTCCCCTTGGATCTCATGCCTCCTTACTTTCTCAATAAGGCTTGCTGAAATCCATTTTGTGTGTGTTGCTCTGGAATTCCAGCCTCTGAAGAATTTCTTGTGTTTAGTGAGTCATTTAATATTTAAGTATATCCATTGCAAAATTGAACTACTATCTAAAATATTAACTGTTCATCACAAATTACACTGGACAGCAATTTTTTTTCAAAAGTGTTGCTTCTTCAGAATTTTTTGTGGTTATGTTAGACCACCTGAAGCTGAACACAAATATAATTTCAGGACACTTATACTACATAGGAATTTGAAGAAAGGTGTTTTTATTGAATATAATGCATTTAGTTGCATAAAGGTGCTGATGCTTTGCAGTGCTGAAAATGTCTAGTTGATTATTTTCATTTGTACTCAGTGTCTGAGGCTTTTTGCTTTAGTGTCCAACCAACCAGCATTGATGGATTCTCATTGCCTTGATAACATTTCTGCATGACTGCAATGTCCTGGTGAAACCTTTCACCATGCATGTCTCTAACAGCACCAAGGGAAGAAGTCTAAATGGGAATGCAGAAAATGAATATTCAGTGCTATGTTGCACTTCATGGTTTTGTGTGCTTGAAGCATGTTGTCAGCCAGCTGCATATAGTTCGTTGCTCTGTAGCTGCCAAGAAAATTTTCAACAACATCCCTGAGTGCTTTCCATGCAATTTTCACTGATCCCATTAGAAGTTCTTCGAATTGTCAGTCATTGATGACCTGTTTGATTTGTTGACCAACAAAAATGCCTTTCTTAATCTTGCCATTGATAATTCTGGGAAACATCTGTCCCAAATTTTGAAATCCTTCATGCTGATTTTTGTGTCTGGTGACAGCAGATTCCGCCTTTGCAGTCTTGAAGCCAGTAATTCTGCCTTAGACAAACCCAAGTCTCTGACCAGGTCATTTAACTAAAAGTGAGTTATCAGATGAGGCTCACTGGACATAAAGGGTTCAAAATTAGTGTCTGTATCAGAGTCATTTTCCATTTCTGACTTTTGTATTGTGGCATAAGATCATAAGTTATAGGAGCAGAATTACGCTATTTGCCCCATCAAGTCTGATCCGCCATTCAATCATGATTGATCCTTTTTTCCCTTCCTCAGCCCCACTCTTGGCCTTTTCCCCGTTACCTTTGATGCCATGGCCAATCAAGAACCTATCAATCTCCACCTTAAATACAGCCAATGACCTTGCCTTCCCAGCTGTCCATGGTAACAAATTCCAGAAATTCACCGCCCTCTGGCTAAAGAAATTCCTCCGCATCTCTTTTTTAAATGGACACCCTTCTATCCTAAGACTGTGCCCTCTTGTCCCAGACTCCCCCACCGGGGAAACATCCTTTTCACGTCTACTCTGTCTAGGCCTTTCAACATTCAAAAAGTTTCAATGAGAACCCCTCTCATCCTTCTAAATTCCAGCGAGTACAGATTGTTTGCCTCCTCTAGACTCCAAGACTCTGGTGGCTTCTGTACAGGAAGACTATCATAATGTGACACGGGTCTCATAGCTGAGGCGAGATTGAGGGATTCATTGGATTCTTTGCTTTTAGCAGAGAAACCAGATGCACCAGTTAGACAGAAGTAGAAGTCTGTCACATGACCCTTCTGCACCTACCATACCATCAAGCCAGCAAACGGCATTGACTTCCAAGTACCTCTGAGCCAAGTGCTAAGATTTGATAGCACATGTTATACAACATTTGTGAGGGACCCAGGCTTTATCTTGGTCACCAAGTTTACATAGAAAGTAGAACTCACCGGCTTTCATGCTCCGTCTTTGAGATTTAAGTATACACTCGCCAAAAATAAACAGAAAGTATCAAGGCTGTTGCAACATTGGTGAGACATTTTGCTTTCACAAATACTCCTGAAAATGCAATTACTTCATTATAATGTGTACACACAAGTATGTGCATAGAGCATGCGCAGCAGTGTGATTGCAAACTGCTATATATGTAAATGCAATGCAATGAACAGTGTGTGCATGATGTTTCATTAACCTTTCTGAAACCTGTCCTGCCATGTAGCATCCACCCTGACTAAGCATGACCAGGCATGCCTGTTCAAGGTAGAAAACTTTTCAGCTTACGTTATGAGCAACATTTTAATTGACTTGAATCATGAATTGAAATACCAAATATAGGCCATTAAAGAATGGTGTGTGATGGGGAAACTTCATGGTGCTTTCATGATCAGCAGCTCAAAATCTGTAAGATACACCCAAAAGTATTCAGGAAACAAAATCTTTGTTGTCCAGTGTTATTTATGTAAGAATATTGATCTTATTTCTTTTAAGGGCCGATTTTGGGCAGATGGCAAGCTACAATAAAACCCAGCGGCAAAACTTTAAAAACCCACACCCATCCCTTTTTTAAACTGAATCATTGGGTTATTTATTTATTTGTTTATTCAATGCTATGGAACTCTCTTTTCTCATTGAAGTATTTCCATTTGCATAAACACTAGCCATTTGAGTTGGTTTGCAATAGAGCAGTTTGATAAAATAGTAGTTCAAAATATTGATTGAATCTGTGTTATTTTGTGGACTTGTTATGTTGGTGCTCCGGAGTCTCTGGTGAAGCTTGTAGTCTGCCACCACCACACACTCAGGTGTGTTGGTTGTTAACACAGATGACACACATCACTGTATGTTTCAATGTTCATGTGATAAATAAACTTGAATCTTGCATCTTGATTTCATAAAATATAATGTGAAGTGCTCTGATTGGCTGGTTCTCAGTCTTCTCAAGTTTGTGGTCTGAATGATGTCTTTACTGAACTTCATATTCAGCTCTGAGATCTTTTCTCTTGCTGCATATTATTCATTGTAAAGAAAATCATGGAGCCAGAAGACACCAGATGTTCCTAGATACTATTGTAATTTAGATTAATCTGCTTAGATAAGCTTCGAAGTTAGGGTTTTTGTTGCTGCGAGACAGGATTTTTTTAAAAAATTCAGAGATCAGCCATAATGCTTTCACTTTGTGATGGCACGTCACGGGTGCCATAGAAGAAATGTAAAGCAGCAGAGTATTATCAGTTTGTGCCTTGAGGTATGCAGTAAAAAGAATCTAAATCACTGAAGATTAAGGGAAAAATGCAACATACTCCAAAAGGGGGCTTTTGTGACTGGTATTATTTATCCAGGTGAAAAGAATGATGCTCATATATAAGACTGTGAACAAATCCACTGGCAATGTATTTCTAGCACTCCACAAAGGAGTCTTATGTTGGTGGCCCTTTGCTATCTTGCTTTGAACCCTGTCACCAGCCTCCGCTAGTCCTCTTACTAAATTCAGCTTCTGTTAATGTTGTCTTTTCCTTTCAGCTTTACAAACTCATATTCATTCACAACTACTTCAAGTCCACACAGCCTTGCAAAGCATGGGTTGTATGAGAAATGTCTTATTTGTATCAACTAGTGATAATTGAAGTGCCATCTTCACCAGACTGCAACTTAATTCATCACAAAGAATTTATTTAAAATTTAAGAACATGGGTATAATTATGATATTTAAAGATTATTGTGTTGCTCAAAGTTATAAGTTTACATCAGTGGGAAGTGGAATCAGTCAAATATATTTTAAATAAATTTTGTCCAACAAAATGTATTAAATCACAAACTTGACCTTAATTCATTCAAATTAGAGTCATAGAGCACTACACAACAGAAACAGGCCCTTCAGCCCATCTAGACTGTGCTGAGGTGTTATTTTTCCCAGTCCCATTGACCTGTACCTGGACCATAGCCCTCCATACCCCTCCTGTTCATCTACCTATCCAAACTTCTCTTAAGTGTTAAAGGTGAACCCATATCCATCACTTCTGTTGGCAGCTTGTTCCACACTTTCACCACCTTCTGACTGAAAAAAGTTCCACTTAAACATTTCACCTTTTCACCCTTAACCCATGATCTTTCGTTCTAGTTTCATTCAAAATTCTTCAAAAATAAATTACAGTAGGGGACAGGCTAAAGCATGAAGTGGAAGGCTTCATAAAAAGCATACGATTGTCTTTAAGCCAAGATAGCCTTATGGAAAAAAGAAAATTGAAGATTTATGAGAATACTAAATTGTATAGTTTACTCAGAAATAAGAAAGAAGGAAACATCCTGGTAAAAAGTGATTGATACCAGAGAACTCCAGTGGCTACGTCTTTACACAAGTGATTTGCTCAATTTTACTCAATTGAGAGACAATCTGTGACCCAGTTGATGATAAATGGAAACAAATGGAGCACAATTACATTTAAACAAGAAACTAAAGTAAGGAGCACATGTTGAATTAAGTAAGTGCAGTAAGACCCCTCGGCCCACGATGTTGTGCCAACCTTTTAGTCTACTGCAAGGTCATTCTAACCCTTCCCTCCCACATAGCCTCTATTTTGCTTTCATCCATGTGCCTGTTTAAGAATCTCTTAAATGTCTCTAATATATCTGCCTCTACCAACACCCCTGACAGCACAACCCACATACTTATCACTCTCTGTGCAATAAAACCAGTTTCTGACATCCTTCCCCCACCCCACACATAGCTTCCTCCAATCACCTTAAGATTATGCCCTCTTTGTATTAGACTTTCTAACATTCTACCCTGATGAAAAATGGTGGGCTGTCTACTCTATCATCTTATACACCTCTATCGAGTCACCTCTTATCTTCCTTTGCCCCAAAGAGAAAAGCCCTAGTTCGCTCAACTTACCCTTATAAGACATGCTCTGGGCAGCATTCTGGTAAATCTCCACTGCATCCCCTCTGACACTTAGACATCCTTCCTGTGAACCCAGTATTCCAAGTGTGGTCTAACCAGTGTTTTATAGAATTGCAACATTACTTTGAGAGGCTGTTGAACTCAATCCCCTAACTAACAAGGCCAACATAACGTACACCTTCTTAACCATCCCTTCATCTTGTGTGGCAATTTTGAAGGATCCATAGATATTAACCCAAATATCCCTTTCTTTCTCCACACTACTAAGAATCCTGCCATTAATCCTGTACTCTGCCATCAAGTTTGACTTTCCAAAGATGACTAAATAGTCATCTGATACACTGAGATTTGCATACAGAGCATGTAATTATAACAAAAGGTTCATCCAAGGCCATATTAGCAGAGGGAGTCAGAGAAAATGCAATTTTGAAATGTACTTAATCCCTGATATTTGTTAGATCCAATGTGAAATACTGGTTGTAATAATAAGTCATTGAAACAGAATTAAACCATTCAGCCCATCAAATCTGTTCTGCTGTTCCACCATGGCTGATTTATGCCCTTAAATGCTCATACTAATTAAGAACCGATCAACCTCAGCTTTAAATATACCCTATGACTTGGCCTCACAGCCATCTGTAGCAGTGACACCCACAGATACACCTGGCTGAAGAAATTCCTTTTCAGCTCTATTCTGAAGGGATGTATTTGTATTTTGATGCTGTGCCCTCTGGTCCTAGGCTTCCCCACTACTGGAAATGTTCTCTCCATGCCCATTTTATCTAGGCCTTTCAATATTCAATAGGTTTCAATAAGGTCCCTCCCTCATTCTTCCAAACTCCAGAATCTTACTGTGGGGGGAGTGTAGTATCGAGGAATCAAATTATTCCCATATGGGAACCTTGAGTTTTGAGCAAGGATGAAGAGGTTACCATTTTCCAGTATCCGTCATCAAATGGAGTGCCTTCACTTCCTCTTGTAGTCTGACAAGGAAAATGCAAAGGTGGTGCGCCATGAGATACCATACCTTCCTTTCCTTTATTTGTTTTCATCTTCATAAATTTAGATTCAAATTATTGTTATATGCACCACTGTGCATACAGTGAAATTCTTTGCCCATGTGAAGCTCACAGAGCAAATGGTGTACATGGTAATAATTTAAAACTTCAGTGATGAGCACAAAACAACCAAATGATGCAAACATAATAGTGCAAAAAGAAATGCTGAAGTGATAATAATGTAATAACTGAGAGAGGTAAAATTCAGAATTAAGGTTGTCAGTCTGATGGTCTTCTTCAGAATGGGAAAAAAAAGTCATTTTTTTTGCTCATCCAGTCTACCCTCAGAACAGGCCCTTTGTCCCACAATGTCCGTAATGATCATGCCAAATTAAACTAAACCTATCTGTCGATATATGATTCATATCCCTCCATTACATGCAGTTTTTGTGTGCCTGTCTAAATGCCTCTCATACACCATTATCGCGTCAGCTTACACCACCAGCCCTGATGGTGTGTTCCAGGTGCCTGCTCCTCTGTGTGGGGGAAAAAACATAACCCATATATCTCCTTAAATTTTTCCCTCCTCCCTTTAAGTTATGCCTCTAGTATTTGACATTCCTACCCTGAAAAAAAGACTGACTATGTGCCTTCTTGATGCCTTTCATAATTTTATCAACTTCTATCTGGTCTCCTTGTAGCTTCCGACGTTCCAAAGAAAACAGCCCAAACTTGCCCAACCTCTCCTTATATCTAATATTCTGCAATCCAGGCAGCATTCTGGTAAACATCTTCTGCACATGTCTGAAACCTCCACTTCCTTCCTGTAATTGGGGCAACCAGAAGTGCACTTAATGTTCCATATACAGCCTAACTCTTATTGAAAAGTTTGCTCTTGCCTCTACCGATAAAGTAACACATCAACCCATCTCTCTCTGAGCCCTACTTTTCAAATCTGAATAAAGTGCCTTGATTAGTAGGTTTTGAGGATATCTGTGTGCTTAGTTTAATATCCATGCAAGATACAAGGTACTTCATTGGCACTTAGTATATTAATTACCACGAATTTGGTGTGCTTCCATAAAAAACTCCTTAATAAGAACTGTAATAGAGCATATTGTTCTATGATTTTGCCCTGCGCCTTTAGCAAATTTGAGTAATGACTGGTCAAATTAGACTGGCATCAGGGTAGACCAGTTAGCAGAAAGCTTTACAGTGCCAGCAACCTGTGTTCAATTGAATGCCACTGTCTGTAAGGAGTTTGTATGTTCTCACCATGACCATGTGGGTTCCCCGGGTGTTCTGGTTTCCTTCCATATTCCAAAGATGTGCGGATTAGTAGGTTCATCGGTCACATGGGTATAATTGGGCATCACGGGCTCATTGGGCCAGAAGAGCCTGTTACCATGCTGTATATAAATCAAATAAATACAAGTATCCGTTTATTAGTAACTGCAACTGCTAAAGAAGCAACATGTTCAAAAGAGGTCCAGTTTCTTTCCTTCTGGTTGGACAATGATTGCTGAATGATTGTAGATCTGTAAGTAACCAGTCTCACACAGACTGAAAAACAAGCTTAATCGTTTCCATCCACTGAAAGATAAATTTACTTACAATTCTCAGAACAAACTAGTGCAGTGTAACAGCCTTTATCTACTTACTGATGTTGTCGCTACCTTTGCCTTGCCCTCTCTGATTAATTGCTGTCTTACCATTACACATAAGAGTATCCTGCTATGCTCTTTATGGCCATATCATTACAGGGCACCTAACCTTTACTTTCCTTATCTGCTTCCCTGAAAATAATGCTGTGATATGAATTCACAGGTAATGGCAGCCAGTAGTGGCATGCATAAGTAGCCATTTGTCAAGTGAGAGCCAAGGCATGATTGCTTGCAAAATGTTCAGCCATGAGGAGAGAAGAGCACATTGTAGCTGAATCGATTTGCACCTAAATTTCACATGCTTTAACCTCCCAACAAAACTGACTAAATGGAGCTCAGAGCTAATAGCTATTCCCTGCCCTGAGAAATTCTCTATAAACCAGAACAGCTTCTTGTCCTTTTGATTCAGTAAAACATCAGAACAAATCCACGAAAGAAAGATCAAAGAAAGATTTATTTGTCACATGTACATCGAAACGCGTCATTGACCAACACAGTCCAATGATGTGCTGGGGGCAGCCTGCACATGTCACCATGCCACGACACCAACGTAGCATGCCCACAACTTACTAACCCTAACTATAACCATATATCTTTGAAATGTGGAAGGAACCCAGAGTGTCTGGAGGAAACCCACGTAGTCACAAGGAAAATCTATAAATTCCCGACAAGCAATGGCAGGAATTGAACCCTGATCGCTGGTGCTACAAACCACTAAACCAAGTGATCGTTATGCTGATTGGATGATGCCAGGTACCTGTGATCCTGCTTCAAATAAGTTTTTCATTGTGCCTTTGCAGACATAGCAGTGGATATGAGAAAATGCTTGATTTTGACTCGGGTTGAGTTTTCTTCACTTCCTATCTGGGGAAGATTTTCTTGCAGATCGGCATTTTTTTTCAAGTTTCGTTAAAGAGGTCCTTTTATTCACTTTAATCCTTTTGATATGTAGCTGTGACTAATCTCAGATAGGGAAAGTTAAATCCATTCTAGAATTAAAATAAATAAAGCTGATTAGATAAAGGCGTTTTAAAAAAAGATCATGTTTTAACAATAATCTTTGTGAATCTATAAAAAAAAGGCTTTCCTCTTCATTCTATAATCTAGATCTAGATGATCAAATTGATAAGATTTTTAGATGAACTGCACAGATCTGCTAATAGTCTTTCTTGCAAATTCTCTGTTGGCAGAAACGGCAGGTTTTGATCACGACTATTCTTCATTTGAAATAAAGATAATAGTGTAGCGGTGTGCTACACGCAGCGCTAAAATTACGACACGGAGTCGGTAACTGCAGTGGAAGGAAAAACTCTATTCGAAATCCTCAGCCTCACTTTTAAGCCTCCCTCAACCTGCCCCCCGTGGCGCAGAGGCGCCAAAGCTCTGTGCTCGCAAACCCCCGGAGGCTATCTAATTGTGAACCGGTTCGAATGTGCCAGGAAATGGGTCGCCACATAACCCCCCCCCCCCCCCCAGAACCAGCGATACACCCCCCAATGTCCACAGTCTGGGCCAGAACCTGCTTGGGAGTTCGGCCTCTGCGCCGAGGTGCCGGAAACTCGGCCGGTTGCGCCAGGTCCACATGGGCCGGTTTGAGGCGGTCCACCGTGAAAACCTCCTCTTTCCCCCCAACGTCCAGCACGAACGTGGACCCGTTGTTCCGGAGCACCATAAATGGCCCCTCATATGGCCGCTGCAGCGGTGGCCGATGCCCGCCCCTTCGTACAAACACAAACTTACAGTTCTGTAGGTCTTTGGGTACGCAGGTCGGGTGCCGCCCGTGCTGTGAAGTGGGTATGGGGGCCAGGTTACCGAGCTTCTCACGTAGTCTGCCTAGGACTGCTGCGGGATCTTCCTCTTGCCCCCGTGGGGCTGGTAGGAACTCCCCGGGGACGACCAGGGGCGCGCCGTATACCGACTCGGCCGACGAGGCGTGCAGGTTGTCCTTGGGCGCTGTGCGGATGCCGAGTGGGACCCAGGGAAGCTCATCCGCCCAGTTGGCTCCTCGCAGGCGGGCCATGAGGGCCGTCTTCAGGTGACGGTGGAAACGCTCCACTAGCCCGTTCGACTGTGAGTGGTAGGCAGTGGTGTGGTGCAGCTGAGTCCCCAAAAGGCTGGCCATAGCTGACCACAGGCTGGAGGTGAACTGGGCGCCTCTGTCGGAGGTAATGTGGGCCGGTACACCAAAGCGAGATATCCAGGTGGCGATCAGGGCTCGGGCGCAAGATTCGGAGGTGGTGTCGGTGAGCGGGAGCACCTCTGGCCATCTTGTGAACCGGTCCACGATAGTCAGGAGGTGCCGCGCTCCGCGCGACACTGGCAGGGGGCCCACGATATCCACATGAATGTGGTCGAAACGCCGGTCGGCGGGATGGAACTGCTGCGGTGGGGCTTTGGTGTGCCACTGCACCTTGGCCGTCTGGCAGTGCATGCACGTTTTGGCCCATTCACTGACCTGTTTGCGGAGTCCATGCCAAACGAACCTGCTGGAAACCATCCGGACAGTTGTCCGGATGGAGGGATGCGCCAAGTTATGAATGGAGTCGAAAACACGGCGCCGCCAGGCTGTCAGGACGACAGGACGGGGCTGGCCGGGGCTGACGTCACAGAGTAGGGTCCTCTCACCCGGGCCCACGGGGAGGTCCTGGAGCTGCAAACCGGAGACTGCGGTTCTGTAACTCGGAATCTCCTCATCCACCTGCTGTGCCTCTGCCAGTGCCTCAAAGTCTACCCCTTGGGAAAGGGCATGAACGGTAGGGTGAGAGAGCGCATCCGCCACGACATTGTCCTTACCCGAGACGTGCCGGACATCCGTCGTGTATTCAGAGATGTAGGACAGGTGGCGTTGCTGGCGGGACGACCAGGGGTCGGACGCTTTCGTAAATGCAAAGGTAAGCGGTTTGTGGTCTGAACGCGGTGAAGGGCCGACCTTCTAGGAAGTACCTGAAATGCCAGATTGCCAGGTAGAGCGCCAACAGTTCCCGGTCGAAAGCACTGTACTTGAGCTCGGGTGGCCGCAGGTGTTTGCTGAAAAACGCCAGGGGTTGCCAGCGACCTGCGATGAGTTGCTCCAGCACCCCACCGACTGCCGTGTTAGATGCGTCCATTGTGAGGGTGGTAGGGGCGTCCATTCTGGGATGTACTAGCATTGCGGCGTTCGCCAAAGCTTCCTTCGTTTGAACGAAAGCGGCGGCGGACTCCTCGTCCCAGGTAATGTCCTTGCCCGGACCCGACATCAGGGCGAGCAGGGGGCACATGATCCAGGCAGCTGAAGGGAGGAAGCGGCGGTAGAAATTGACCATACCTACGAATTCCTGAAGGCCTTTGATCGTGGTGGGTCGGGGAAAGTGGCGGACCGCATCTACCTTAGCAGGCAGAGGGGTTGCCCCGTCTTTAGTAATCCTGTGGCCCAGGAAGTCAATGGTATCGAGTCCGAACTGGCATTTGGTGGGGTTGATTGTAAGACCGTACTCACTCAGTCGGGCGCAGAGTTGACAGAGGTGGGACAGATGCTCCTGACGACTGCTGCTGGCTATGAGGATGTCATCCAAATAGATGAACGCGAAGTCCAGGTCCCGTCCCACCGCGTCCATTAACCACTGGAACGTCTGTGCGGCATTCTTCAGGCCAAATGGCATGCGGAGGAACTCGAAAAGGCCAAACGGGGTGATGAGAGCCGTTTTGGGGACGTCGTCAGGATGCATCGGGATTTGATGGTACCCTCGGACGAGGTCTACCTTGGAGAAGATCCATGCGCCGTGCAGGGTTGCTGCAAAGTCCTGAATGTGCGGCACAGGGTAGCGGTCCGGTGTGGTAGCCTCGTTCAGCCTGCGGTAGTCGCCGCACGGTCTCCAGCCTCCCGTCGCTTTGGGCACCATGTGCAGGGGGGAGGCCCATGGGCTGTAGGACCGCCGGATGATCCCCAATTCCTCCATCCTCTGGAACTCCTCCTTCGCCAGTTGGAGCTTGTCTGGGGGAAGCCGCTGAGCGCGGGCGTGGAGGGGTGGTCCCTGGGTCGGGATGTGGTGCTGTACGCCGTGCCTGGGCATGGCCGCTGTGAACTGCGGTGCCAGAACCGATGGGAAATCCACCAGGACCCTGGTGAAGTCGTTGTCGGACAGCGTGATGGAGCCGAGGTGAGGGGCTGGCAACTGGGCTGCACCCAGGGAGAACGTCTGAAAGGTCTCGGCGTGTACCAGTCTCTTCCTGGGCAGGTCGACCAGTAGGCTGTGAGCTTGCAAAAAATCCGCACCCAGAAGTGGTTGGGCTACGGCGGCCAGTGTGAAGTCCCACGTGAACTGGCTGGAGCCGAACTGTAGCTGCACCTGACGGGTGCCATAGGTCCTTACTGTGCTGCCATTCACGGCCCTCAGGGGGGGACCCGGTGCCCTGCTGCGGGTGTCGTAACTCGTCGGAGGTAAAACGCTGATCTCAGCCCCAGTATCGACCAAAAACCGGCGTCCCGACCTTCTATCTCACACATACAGGAGGCTATCCCGATGGCCAGCCGCCATAGCCATCAGCGGCAGCTGGCCCAGGCGCTTCCCGGGAACTTGCAGGGCGGGCGACAACGGCGGGCTTCTGCGCCCCACCGCTGGTGGTAGAAGCACCAGTGTTCATTGGGCCGGGGGTTGGCGGGCTCTGCGGCCGGGCCTGGACTGGTTTGCTGCCGGGAGCGTGGCTGGGAGATCTGTGCGATGGACGCCCCGCTCACCTTTTTGGCGTTCCACAGCAAGTCCGCCCGGGCTGCCACCTTCCGGGGGTCACTGAAATCCGCGTCGGACAGCAGCAGGCGTATGTCCTCGGGCAGCTGCTCCAGGAATGCCTGCTCAAACATGAGGCAGGGTGTGTGTCCGTCGGCGAGAGACAACATCTCATTCATTAAAGCCGATGGAGGTCTGTCGCCCAAGCCATCCAGGTGCAGTAAACGGGCAGCCCGTTCGTGCCGTGAGAGTCCGAAAGTCCTAAGGAGCAGGGCTTTGAATTCCGTGTACTTGCCGTCTGCCAGGGGCGACTGTACGAACTCCGCGACCTGGGCCGCTGTGTCCTGGTCGAGGGAGCTCACCACGTAGTAGTAGCGGGTGTCTTCTGAGGTGATCCGGCGAACGTGGAATTGGGCTTCGGCTTGCTGGAACCATAGGTTCGGTCGCTGTGTCCAGAAACCCGGCAGTTTCAACGAAACTGCATGAACAGAGGCGGCGTCGGTCATTTCTGGTCCAAAAATCGTTTGGACCGTCGGGGTCACCAATTGTAGCGGTGTGCTACACGCAGCGCTAAAATTACGACACTGAGTCGGTAACTGCAGTCGAAGGAAAAACTCTATTCAAAATCCTCAGCCTCACTTTTAAGCCTCCCTCAACCTGCCCCCCGTGGCACAGAGGCTCCAAAGCTCTGTGCTCACAAACCCCTGTAGGCTATCTAATTGTGAGCCGGTTCGGATGTGCCAGGAAATGGGTCACCACAATAGCATTTTAATCTCTGCTATTGCAATGTTTCTGATTTTACACAGCCAGTAATTTCTGCACATTCTGTCTGTTCCTTCTGAGTGACAAATATCTAGTTCATAAAAATCTTCTTCCCTACATCATGCAGTTTTTAAAGCAAGGTACCAGTTTAAAGTGGACCAAATATTAATCATCGAGCTAGTGTTGATCTGTCACCCCTTCCTACTCTAGTGTTAAAATTTTTGAATCTCATACTCAGCTATTGTGTCATTTGTTTTACTAAACTCTTCATAAAATCCTTCCTACTTGGAATTGCTCTTTCACTCTTAATATTTCTGTTAAAATGATCCTCGTATGATATTATCCAAATTCCCTGCCAAGATTATTGCAAAAGTTTATCATTCTGCAGAATTTTGCTTTTGTTAATTGCATTTTTTTCCTCACTCCATGACTCCATTATTGCAGAGTGTTGGCGTAAAATAAACCTTTTCTATCTTTACAGGAGTGGTCTAAACTTCATAATATGGTGATTAACAATGTTTCTGAGAATTCCATCTCCAGTTGGGCTTAGAAAAGAGCAAATGGATTTGTTTTACATTGATATTCTTTGGCATGAAAGAAATAGTCAGAGGATCTGTAAAATCGTTTCTAACTAGCTCTTGCATAAACCATAAATAGGTCAATTTAGGCTACCTGCATAGATTCCACATACACAATTGCTGCAAAGGGCATTTTAATGGTCAGTGCAAAAATATTAGTCCCTCAGAACTTAGGAACATAGCCTCAGGCTTATTCTCTCAATTGTCTAAATAGGTAGATAGATAATTTATTGATCCCAAAGGAAATTACAGTGTCACAGCAGCATTACAAATGCAAAATATTGATATTCGACTTGGTCTGTGTTGTGTTACAAGGATTATTCTGTAGTTCCTTTAAGAGCCGAGCAAACAGCTGTCTTAGAAAGCAATGGTTAATCTCATACTGGTGTTCAAATAAAGAGCAAGGTACTCGAACTTCTATTTTGCTATGTTATCTAAATTGTTACTGCATTCTAATTAAGGACACAGAAATGCACTGTCCTTTTTATTATCTATACTTGTTTTTGAGTTCTTGCTTAAATTTCTGGTGTAAGTCCTTTAATCCTCCATTGTGCACTGCTTCACACATCAAAGCAGCTTCATAACTACCTAGACTTTCTGCCAATTTACCTTAAACAGAAGGAAAATCCAGTCTGGAGAGAATGGGTTATAATTGTATTGCATAACACCTGCCTATAGCAAAAAAAAAGATGGAAATATTATTATGTTGCTGTCACAACCTCCACAGTAGTTTGGCGTCCAACTTTCTGAATTATTCACCTCATGCTTACATGCTACTTCATTGGTGAAATTCCTCATTGAGATTACTGAAAAGGACTAGTCCCTACTAGGACTATTTTTAAAGGCAAAACCCTCTCCACCATTGAACAATTTACAAGGAGCACTGTCCCAAGAAAGCAATGTCCATCATCCCTGTCATCCAAACCATGTTCTCTTCTCACTGCTACCATCGGGCAAGAGGTACAGGGACCTTTGGTCCTACACCACCAGATTCAGGGACAGTCATTACCCTTCAACCATCAGGATCCTGAAACATGGACAGCTTCACTCACCTCAATGCTAAGCTGACTCCAAAACCTATAAACTCACTGTCAATGACTCTACAACTCATGTTCTCACGTGTTCTCGTCACTCACTATTTTATGTATTATTTGCATGATTTGACCTTTGCACATTGGAAGTTTGTCATCCTTTGGTATGTATAGTTTTTTGTAAACTCTATTGTAGTTCTTTATTTTCCTATAAATGCCAGCAAGAAAATTAATCTACATGCTTTGATAGTAAATTTACCATCAACTTTGAACTTTGTCTTGGAGAGGCCATATATAGCAGAAGCTCTGCATTTCAGTAGGAAACTCACCACCATCTTTACGAGAGTCTAAAAATAGGCAAAAGCTCCTGTCTCATTGGCAGTTCCCCCATTTTTTTTGAACAAATATACGAAAAGGGAGAATAAATTTGATGTACCACACAAGATGCTGGAGGAATTCAGCAGGTCAGGCAGCATCTATGAAGGGAAACGAACAGTCAACATTTTGGGTTGAACTGAAAGTTAGAGAGGAGTTAGCCAGTATAAAGAGGTGAGGGAAGAAAAGTCTGATAGGTGAATCCATGGAAGAATGGGTAATAGGAAGGTGGGGGAGATAAGAGAGTGGGAATGGCACCAGAAGCAGGGAGGTGAGAGATGTAAGTGACAAAGGTCTGAAGTTGATGGAATCTGATAGGACAAGAAGGTGGAGCATGGAATAAACTGTGGAAGGTGGTGAGGGCAGATGGGAACAGCATATTATTATTCATTCTCATGCAGAGTGATAGATAAATTTGGTTTGTATTCTCTTGAATTTCGAAGAATAAGTAATGACCTCATCAAAACACATTGGATTCTAAAGGGGTTAATCTAGTTGGTGCTGAAAATCCAGAGTTATGGATTTTTTTGTTATGTTTTTTGTTATTTTTTTTGTTATGAGTTATGTCCTCTTTTGGAAGAGGACAGCGAGGCTTGAGAGGAAGTGCGGCGGCGGCCATTTTCAAATTGTCCAATTGCTTCTCAGATCGGAGTTCTGAGAGGCGGGACTGCGCAGGCGCGTGAAGGAGGCCCGGGAAGGAGGGAAGATATATAAAGAACGCCGCCTTAAGAAGTGGGCAGCTTCGTTTGCGGGCAGCGGAGTGAGCCGGGCGCAGAGTGTAGGGCTTAGGCTCAGAGGGCTTAGGCGAAAGAGGGCACAGTAGGCTTATCTTTTAGTTCTTGTATTTTCAGTTATTTGGGAGGTATGAGTGTGAGGGCAGCTTGTTGTTCTCGGTGTCGGATGTGGGAGATCCTGGAGTCTCCGAGCCTCCCGGACGTCCACATCTGCGCCAGGTGCGCCGAACTGCAGCTCCTGAGGGACTGAGTTAGGGAACTGGAGCTGCAGCTCGATGACCTTCGCCTGGTCAGGGAGAGTGAGGAGGTGATAGAGAGGAGTTACAGGCAGGTGGTCACTCCGGGACCACGGGAGGCAGATAGGTGGGTTACAGTCAGGAAGGGGAAGAGGCAGGTACTAGAGAGTACCCCAGTGGCTGTACCCCTTGACAATAAGTACTCATGTTTGAGTACTGTTGGGGGGGACAGCCTACCTGGTGGGAGTGACAGTGGCCGAGCCTCCGGCACAGAGGACGGCCCTGTAGCTCAGAAGGGTAGGGTTAGAAGAAAGAGGTCCATAGTAATAGGGGACTCAATAGTCAGGGGCTCAGACAGGCGTTTCTGTGGAGGTGACCGGGAGTCCCGGATGGTAATTTGCCTCCCTGGTGCCAGGGTTTGGGACGTTTCTGATCGCATCCAAGATATCCTGAAGTGGGAGGGTGAAGAGCCAGAGGTCGTGGTACATGTAGGTACCAATGACATAGGAAGGAAAGGGGAAGAGGTCCTGAAACGAGAGTATAGGGAGTTAGGAAGGCAGTTAAGAAGAAGGACCGCAAAGGTAGTAATCTCGGGATTACTGCCTGTGCCACGCGACAGTGAGAGTAGGAATAGAATTAGGTGGAGGATGAATGCGTGGCTGTGGGATTGGAGCAGGGGGCAGGGATTCAAGTTTCTGGATCATTGGGACCTCTTCTGGGGCAGGAGTGACCTGTTCAAGAAGGACGGGTTACACTTGAATCATGGGGGGACCGATATCCTAGCGGGGAGGTTTGCTAGGGCTACAGGGCGGACTTTAAACTAGTAAGATGGGGGGGCAGGAGACTACTTGAGGAGACTATGGGAGAGGAGGTTAGTTCACCAGTGGAGCAAGTAAATGGACAGTGTGGGAGGGAGGAAAGGCAGGTGAAGGAGAAGGGATGCACTCAGCCCAAAGATGTAGGGGAGAAGAAAGAAAAGGATAATAAATTTGAATGCATTGTTAGGGATGGAAAGAGAGGAGGAGATGGAGAGTATCTTAAATGTATCTATTTTAATGCTAGGAGCATTGTAAGAAAGGTGGATGAGCTTAAAGCGTGGATTGATACCTGGAATTATGATGTTGTAGCTATTAGTGAAACATGGTTGCAGGAAGGGTGTGATTGGCAACTAAATATTCCTGGATTTAGTTGCTTCAGGTGTGATAGAGTAGGAGGGGCCAGAGGAGGAGGTGTTGCATTGCTTGTCCGAGAAAATCTTATGGCGGTGCTTTGGAAGGATAGATTAGAGAGCTCCTCTAGGGAGGCCATTTGGGTGGAATTGAAGAATGGGAAAGGTGCAGTAACACTGATAGGAGTGTATTATAGGCCACCTAATGGGGCGCGTGAGTTGGAAGAGCAAATGTGTAAGGAGATAGCAGATATTTGTAGTAAACACAAGGTGGTGATTGTGGGAGATTTTAATTTTCCACACGTAGACTGGGAAGCTCATTCTGTAAAAGGGCTGGATGGTTTAGAGTTTGTGAAATGTGTGCAGGATAGTTTTTTGCAACAATACATAGAAGTACCGACTAGAGATGGGGCAGTGTTGGATCTCCTGTTAGGGAATGCGATAGGTCAGCTGTCAGATGTATGTGTTGGGGAGCACTTCGGGTCCAATGATCACAATAGCATTAGCTTCAATATAATTATGGAGAAGGACAGGACTGGACCTAGAGTTGAGATTTTTGATTGGAGAAAGGCTAACTTTGAGGGGATGCGAAGGGATTTAGAGAGAGTGGATTGGGTCAAGTTGTTTTATGGGAAGGATGTAATAGAGAAATGGAGGTCATTTAAGGGTGAAATTATGAGGGTACAGAATCTTTATGTTCCTGTTAGGGTGAAAGGAAAGGTTAAAGGTTTGAGAGCACCATGGTTTTCAAGGGATATTAGAAATTTGGTTCAGAAAAAGAGGGATGTCTACAATAGATATAGGCAGCATGGAGTAAAGGAATTGCTCGAGGAATATAAAGAATGTAAAAGGAATCTTAAGAAAGAGATTAGAAAAGCTAAAAGAAGATACGAGGTTGGTTTGGCAAATAAGGTGAAAGTAAATCCGAAAGGTTTCTACAGTTATATTAAAAGCAAGAGGATAGTGAGAGATAAAATTGGCCCCTTAGAGAAACAGAGTGGTCAGCTATGTGTGGAACCGAAGGAAATGGGAGAGATTTTGAATGATTTCTTCTCTTCGGTATTCACTAAGGAGAAGGATATTGAATTGTCTAAGGTGTGGGAAACAAGTAAGGAAGTTATGGAACCTATGACAATTAAAGAGGTGGAGGTACTGGCGCTTTTAAGAAATTTAAAAGTGGATAAATCTCCGGGTCCTGACAGGATATTCCCCAGGACCTTGAGGGAAGTTTGTGTAGAAATAGCAGGAGCTCTGACGGAGATCTTTAATGCGTCATTAGAAATGGGGATTGTGCCGGAGGATTGGCGTATTGCTCATGTGGTTCCATTGTTTAAAAAGGGTTCTAGAAGGAAGCCTAGCAATTATAGACCTGTCAGTTTGACATCAGTGGTGGGTAAATTAATGGAAAGTATTCTTAGAGATAGTATTTATAATTATCTGGATAGACGGGATCTGATTAGAAGTAGCCAGCATGGATTTGTGCGTGGAAGGTCATGTTTGACAAACCTTATTGAATTTTTTGAAGAAGTTACGAGGAATGTTGACGAGGGTAAGGCAGTGGATGTAGTCTATATGGACTTCAGCAAAGCCTTTGACAAAGTTCCACATGGAAGGTTAGTTAAGAAGGTTCAGTCGTTAGGTATTAATGCTGGAGTAATAAAATGGATTCAACAGTGGCTAGATGGGAGATACCAGAGAGTAGTGGTGGATAATTGTTTATCGGGATGGAGGCCGGTGACTAGCGGGGTGCCTCAGGGATCTGGATGATGGGGTGGTAAATTAGATTAGTAAGTATGCCGATGATACTAAGGTAGGAGGTGTTGTGGATAATGAGGTGGATTTTCAAAGCTTGCAGGGAGATTTATGCCGGTTAGAAAAATGGGCTGAACATTGGCAGATGGAGTTTAATGCTGAGAAGTGTGAGGTTCTACATTTTGGCAGGAATAATCCAAATAGAACATACAGAGTAAATGGTAGGGCATTGAGGAATGCAGAGGAACAGAGAGATCTAGGAATAACTGTGCATAGTTCCCTGAAAGTGGAGTCTCATGTAGATAGGGTGGTGAAGAGGGCTTTTGGAACGCTGGCCTTTATAAATCAAAGCATTGAGTACAGAAGTTGGGATGTAATGCTAAAGTTGTACAAGGCATTGGTAAGGCCAAATTTGGAATATTGTGTGCAGTTCTGGTCACCGAATTATAGGAAAGATATCAATAAATTAGAGAGAGTGCAGAGATGATTTACTAGGATGTTACCTGGGTTTCAGCAATTAAGTTACAGAGAAAGGTTGAACAAGTTAGGTCTCTATTCATTGGAGCGTAGAAGGTTGAGGGGGGATTTGATCGAGGAATTTAAAATTTTGAGAGGGATAGATAGAGTTGACGTGAACAGGCTGTTTCCATTGAGAGTAGGGGAGATTCAAACTAGAGGACATGATTTGAGAGTTGGGGGGGTGGAGTTTCAAGATGGCGATGTAAACATCTGCCTTTTAGGCGCTCTTCATTTTTTCAACTATAATCACCCTTTAATCAAATCTTTTCGAACTTAATCATATGAGTTGCTACTTCTGATTAACTTTTTTTTTCCTAAAATAATATTTGATCTAATCTTGTCAAACTTAAAATGGCTACAAGCAAGAAATCGTCTAAGGATCCTTTATCTATCGACATAATTGCTAGCCTTCTGGATGCTAAACTTGTGGGTTTGGGAGGCAGGTTAGAAGGTAAATTGGAAAGTAAACTGGGAAGTTTGGAAAATAAGCTTACCACGAAAATATCTGAACTTGAAGTTGTTAGATCGCTTGAAACTAAGTTTCAATCGCAGGCATCAGATATACAGCGGCATGAAGATAAGATCACGACTCTTGAAAAATCAATTTGTGAAAAAGCACGTACAATTGAAGCGTTGGAGAAGAAGATAGAGTCGACTGCTAAAACTATGGATCAGTATAAGTTTAAAATTACTGATCTCGAAAACCAATCTCGCAGACAGAATTTGTGTATCATCGGATTTCCCGAAAAAGTTGAGTTCGGTGATTTAACTGAATTTTTCTCTAAATTATTGTGGGAAATTTTCGGCGATGAAGGTTTGCAAGCTAAACCTGTTATCGATCGCGCTCACAGAGTTGCGAGATTTTCGACTACGAGTGTTAAACCACGAGCGGTGATTGTTCGCCTTCATTATCCTTGTGAGAAAGAGCTTCTAATTCGATTAGCTTGTAAAAAAGATATGATTTCTCACGACGACAACACATTTCGAATTGTTGAGGATTATTCATACGAAGTAATGAGAGCGAGAATCGCTTTTAAACCAGTGATGGCAGAGATTCACTCGATTGGACTTAAACAAGCTTTAATGTATCCAGCGAAGCTTAGAATTGCGCTGAACGACAACAGTCAACAATTTTTCAACACTCCGGAAGAAGCGAAGAAATTTGTTGAAGAATATCGATCTTCTAGTGCAACTTGAACTATGTGTTATATTGAAGATTTTTCGGAGAGGATGCCATCTCATTTTAAGTTTTAACCTAGGAAGCTGGGTTACAACTTCTTATCCTGATCTACGGGTCTGGTTCTTTTTTTTACTACTATTATCATTGCTTATAGATGCTCTTTTAATTTTTATAATATCCTTTTTTATACACGTTTGTATTTTGTAATAATGAATTACTTTTTTTTCAAAATGTCGTTTCTTCTTCCCATAAGACTTCGCTTTCTGTAAGCGTTTATTTGTCTGCCTGTACTTAGAAATGGGACGAATGTTCTGAATTTTTTAGTCTTTTTTTTATATATATTGTAGTGTCTATTAAATCTTTTTTTTAATTCTATTTTGATGACTCTTTTTTACTAAAATTTTTTTAATAGATTGCTGAACTTATATTTATATTTTGTAATATGGCTTTTTCAAAATGTCGTTTCTTCTTCCCATAAGTCTTTGCTTTTGAAACGTCATCTTTCTTGTATTTGAACATGGAATTTTTTTTAAAGGTATATTACACTTTCAAATTTTAATGTTCATACTTTTTTTATTAATGATTGTTTGTTTTATTATATTAGTTTTTTCATTCTGACTGATATATATTTTCTTTTTGCAACCCTATATCTTAATCTGGGTGTTATATAGTTTTTTTTAAATCTTTTTATGGAGCTGCCATCTTGAAATGGGGGTAATGTTAGTATTAGTTTATGCGCCTGCCGCTTGGCTTTCTTTCGAAGGGAGGGGGTAGGGATCTTTTTTCACGCTTTTGCTTTTTATTTTTTTGCTTTTAGTTTATGGGCCGACTTTAAATTATTAATATTGTTGAGGTGTCATGATCTCCGGTTGCTCCTGAATCAATTTTCCTTCTTCCTGAATTATGGGTTATGTGTCTTTTTAACCTTTTATGATACACACAACTAATATTGGCATGATGGATAAATCTATTAACTTTATCTCTTGGAATACTAATGGTTTAAATCATCCGATTAAACGTAAAAAAATATTTAAAGTATTCCATAGATTGAACGCTAATATTATTTTTGCACAGGAGACCCATATTAGGAGGGAGGATAATCAATGCTTTTTTAGGTTCTGGAAGGGTCAACAATTTCACTCGAATTGTACCGCCAAAATTAGGGGTGTGTATTTTTATAGACCCCTCAGTTTCGTTTACACATCATGAAATTATTTCTGATCCACAGGGCAGATTTTTGTTGATAACTGGTTCACTTTTTAATCGAAAAGTCGTTCTAGTTAATATTTATGCTCCAAATTTTGACTGCCCTGAATTTTTTAAACGTTTATTTACTTCCCTTCCTAATCTAAATGAATATATGTTGATAATGGGTGGAGATTTTAATTGTTGTTTGAATCCTTCGATGGATAGATCTAAACCTATTCGAACTCTTCCGAATAGATCAGCTTTACTTATTAATTCTTTTATGGTCGATTCGGGAATTACTGAAATATGGCGGTTTCTGAACCCTAAAGATAAAGAATTTTCATTTTTTTCACATGTATATATAGTTATTCTAGAATTGATTATTTCCTTATTGATCATCGTTTATTAACAGATGTTACTGATTGTAAATACGATTCTATTGCCATTTCGGATCATGCACCTTTGAAGTTATCTATCAAGATCTCGGACTCTTCCATTAATGCTAGATCTTGGAGACTCAACGCTACTTTGCTTCAAGATCCAGAATTTATTACTTTCATAAAACAACAAATTGACTTATTTTTTTCAACAAACTATACCGAAGAGATTGATAGAGGAATATCTTGGGACTCCTTCAAGGCTTTTATCCGTGGACAAATTATCTCATATTCCATTGGTAAAAGAAAACAAAGATATTTAGATATAGCTTTATTGGTAGATAAAATTAAAGAAATTGATAAGATTTACTCCGTTACTCCTACCAAAGAACTTTATAAGAAGAGAGTTGAGCTTCAAATGGAACATAGCTTATTATTATCTTCTTCAATTGAGAATCAATTAATCAAGACCAGGGCTCAATTTTATATTCATAGTGATCGAACTGGTAAATTGTTAGCTAATCAATTAAAAGCTATTTCGACTAAGCGACAAATTATTAAAATTCGTAAACAAGACGGTAATTTAACTACTGATCATAAAGAAATCAATAACACTTTTCAAGATTTTTATAAATCTTTATATCAATCAGAATTTGATGGTGACCTGTCCATGATGGATATTTTTTTTAACAATTTGAATATTCTGAAACTGATAGATGAAGATCGTAGCTTGCTTGATGCTCCTATTTCTATGGCCGAAATAAGAGAGGCTATCTCATCAATGAATTCAGGGAAAGCTCCTGGCCCTGATGGTTATATTGTAGAATTTTTTAGAACTTTCTCTTCTTTGCTTTCTCCTTGGCTATGTGAAATCTTTAATGATGTGTTTGTTAAGAAGAGATTACCTCAATCTTTCTATGAAGCTACTATTTCTCTAATTCTTAAAAAAGATAAAGATCCTACTTTATGTGCATCTTATCGCCCTATATCATTATTAAATGTAGATTCTAAGATTCTTACAAAAATTTTAGCCATTAGATTAGAAAAGGTACTATCACAGATTATTTCAGAAGATCAAACTGGTTTTATTAGGAATCGGTATTCCTTTTTTAATATTAGAAAATTGATTAATATAATTTATATTTCATCACCCACAACCCCAGAATGTGTTATCTCATTAGATGCTGAAAAAGCTTTTGATAGAGTTGAATGGACATACTTATTTAATGCATTGAGAAACTTTAATTTTAGTCCTAATTTTATATCATAGATTAAATTAATATATTATAAACCTGTTGCTTCTGTTCTTACAAATAATTATAGATCCTCTTTTTTTCAATTATCTCATGGTACGAGACAAGGTTGTCCTTTAAGTCCTTTATTATTTAATATTGCATTAGAACCTTTAGCCATTGCTATTCGTGAATCTCCTAATATTTTTGGTATCACCCGTAATGAGAAGTTAAACAAATTATCACTTTATGCTGATGATTTGCTGTTATATATTTCTGATCCTAATAGGTCTATTCCCGCTATTTTATCCTTGTTGGCTCAATTTGGTAGTTTTTCTGGTTATAAATTAAATTTAGATAAGAGTGAATTATTCCCCTTAAACGCGCAAACCTTATTGAATGACAGGATACCATTTAAAGTTGTTACTGATAACTTTATCTATTTAGGTATAAAAATCACCAGGAAATATAAAGATTTATTTAGACTGAATTTTTTACCTATGCTTCATCAAATTCAACAATTTACTACAAGATGGTCTCCCTTATTCCTATCATTAGTTGGTCGGATTAATGCTATTAAAATGATGATTTTACCGAAATTTTTATATTTATTTCAAGCCTTACCAATTTTTATTCCTAAATCTTTTTTTGACAACATTGATTCAAAAATTTCCTCATTTGTGTGGCAAAATAAAAACCCCAGGTTAAGTAAAAGGCAATTACAAAAATCTAAAAAAGATGGTGGTTTAGCTTTACCTAACTTTAGATTTTACTATTGGGCGAATAATATTCGTAACCTAACGTATTGGAAACTAGATTTGGACTCACCATTGTGTCCACAATGGGTAAATTTGGAATGTAGTGAGGTCAAGGGATATTCTATATTCTCCGTTCTTGGTTCTTTTCTTCCTGCTGATTTAGTTAAATTCAATAAACAAATATTTAATCCTGTTATTAAACATACACTACGAATTTGGTTTCAATTTCGTAAGTTTTTTACTCTGAAAAACTTTGTTCTTGATAGCCCTATTTTACTTAATTTTTTTTTCAAACCTTCATTGACAGATCAAGCTTTTAGCATATGGAAAAGGAAAGGTATAAAATGTTTTCGTGATCTTTTTTTTGAAGGTACTTTGATGTCTTTTGACCAACTCTCCAACAAATTTAAATTACCTAAATCTAATTTTTTTAGATACTTACAAATTAGAAATTTCTTACATAAAGTTCTACCATCTTTTCCCAATTCAACTCCATTGGATTTCTCAGATTTGATTTTCACCTTTAATCCTTGTCAGAAGGGATTAGTAGCTTTGATTTATAACATGATTATGAAGATACAACCAGAAATATCAGATAGAATTAAACAAGAATGGGAAAAAGAACTTTGATACAATATATCAACAGGTAAATGGGAAAAAATTTTACAAATGGTTAATTCCTCTTCTATATGTGCTAAACATGCTTTAATACAATTTAAAATTGTACATAGAGCTTATATGTCTAAAGATAAGCTTGCTCGATTCTACTCTCATATTAACCCTCAATGTGACAGATGTCATTTAGCAGTGGCTTCATTGACCCACATGTTTTGGTCATGTCCCACTTTACATAACTATTGGAAGGACATATTTGGTGCCATTTCCTCAATTTGGAATATCGATTTACAACCTCATTTTATTACTGCAATTTTTGGTATACCAAATGAGGTTGGTAATCAGTTTTCCCCTCCAATCAGACGAATGATTGCTTTTGTAACATTAATGGCCAGAAGGTCTATATTACAAAACTGGAAAGAAGTAAATCCTCCTACCACGTCTCAGTGGTTTTCTCAAACTATTTCTTATCTGAGTTTGGAAAAAATTAGAAGCACTATTTTTGACTCATCAATTAAATTTGAAGAAACCTAGGGACTGTTCATTCGACATTTTCATATGAATTAATTTGGCCTTTTTCAGACCTTCTCTCCTCTTATTCTTGTTCAGGTATGGAGTTCCGGAGTTTTTTTTGACACTATCATATACTTATAAACTGTTATTATTGCCCATGTTAGTTTAGTTTAGTGTTTTTTTCAATATATATTCTCTTTTATATATTTTCAAATTTTTTTTTCCTTTTCTTTTGATGATTATTTTTGTTTTTTTTTCATATATAATTATATAGACTTGATTAATTAATGTACTTTTTTTTGTTGATGTTTAATAGGATATTATTATCCTATTACTAATGTAATTTCAAGTCTATTGTATTTATAACCTATTCATTATTATGTTATGTTTTTTCTTCTATATATATATGAAACTCAATAAAAAGATTGAAAAAGAAAAGATTTGAGAGTTAGGGGGGCAGAAGTTTAAGGGAAACACGAGGGGGTATTTCTTTACTCAAAGAGTGATAGCTGTGTGGAATGAGCTTCCTGTAGAAGTAGTAGAGGCCAGTTCAGTTGTGTCATTTAAGGTAAAATTGGATAGGTATATGGACAGGAAAGGAGTGGAGGGTTATAGGCTGAGTGCGGGTAGGTGGGACTAGGTGAGATTAAGGGTTCGGCACGGACTAGGAGGGCCAAGATGGCCCGTTTCCGTGCTGTGATTGTTATATGGTTATATGGGGCTTCTTCTCAAGGTAAAGAATATTCCTCTTAGGACTGAACAGAAGAACTTCCAGATGTTATGCAATCTCCTGCAATTATATCTTCCATTTCACGCACATCTGCTTTTGTCCTCCAGCTTCTGCATCCATCACATAATTCTTCGAAACTTCCGCCACCTCCCACCACCAAACACATCTTACCCTCCGCTTACTGCTTTCGGCAGGAATCGCTGCCAATGCAACTCCTTTGTCCATTCGTCTCTCCCCACTGATCTCCCTCCTGGCACTTATCCTTGCAAGCGGAACAAGTACTACACTTCCTCCCTCACTACCATTCAGGGCCCCAACCAGTCCTTCCAGGTGAGCAACACTTCACCTGTGAGTCTCTTGGGGTCACATACTATGAACACTGCTCCCAGTGTGGCCTCTTGTATATCGGTGAGTCCGAATGTAGATTGGGAGACCACTTCGCTGAACATCTATGCTCCATCCACCAGAATAAGCAGGATCTCCCAGTGGCCACCCATTTTAATTTCACTTCCTATTCCCATTCCGATATGTTCATCCATGGCCACCTCCACTGTCGGGATGAGGCCACACTTAGGTTGGAGGAACTACACCTTATATTCCATTTGGGTAGCCTCCAACCTGTTGGCATGAACATCAATTTCTCAAACTTCCAGTAATGCTTCTCACTCCAGGGACATTATTTTCTATTATTCCTTATAACTTCAGGATGTTTGATAATTGGGCCCTAAAAGATGAGAAAGATATTTTTTAAATTAGAATTGTAGAGTCATAGAACACTTCAGCACAGGAAAAGGCCTTTCGACCTATCCAATCCATGTCGAACTGTTATTCCACCTAGTCCCAAACCTGGACCATGGCACTCCCATCCATGTATTTATATAAGCTTCTCTTAAAAGTTGCAGTCGAACCTGCATCCTTTTCTTCCACTGGCATTTTGTTCCACTTTCTCACCACCCTGTGAGTGAAGAAGTTTCCCCTCAGGTTCCCTTTCAATATTTCACCCTTCACTCTCAACCAACCTCAGAGGGAAAAAAAGCCTGATTACATTTTGCCTATCTACACCCTTCATAATTCTGTATACCTCTATCAAATCTCCCCTCATATGTTTTCAGAGAATAAAGTTCTAACCTTTTCAATCTTTCCCTACATTCAGGTCTTCAAGTTCCAGCAACATTGTTTAAACTTTCTGTGTGCTCTTTCAACCTTATTAATACCAATCAAGGATAGTGATATTTAAAGATACCTCATCATTTATTTTGAAGGCCTTTCTTTTCAGTTTCCTACTTTTTGAACATTGGAGAATCTATTTTTAGTTTGCAGGAAGGCTTCTTGCCACAAATGTAATCCCATAATAGTATGTTTGATGCAGGATAGGAATTGCAATGTACTTTACCCAGCCATATCTGGCTTTATGTAAACATAATATATCTCATTTTTTCAGCATGAAGTAATTTGACCAGCTTAATGTCAAAATGACTTTATATAGACTTTGAGTGTAGCACCAATATGGAAGCCAGTTTATTGTATAATAATTCTCACTGTATTTCTGTGGCAGGCAAAACCTGAGACAAATATACCAGCTCCCTCTCCTGTTATTCCAAGGCTTACACTGAGAGTTGGCGCTGGTCAGGATAAAATGTGAGTATTGTATTTTATTTTAATTATTTTGGGTAATTGTATTAACTCCAATGGAATTTATTTTCATTGTAGTAAAATTTGCAGTTTAGTATTTCAATTTCCTTCCTGTAGCTATTTGGCACAGATCAGGATATGATGTGAATATTGTATTTTGTAAAATTATTTAGAGTAATTGTTCTTTGCATTAACATGAACTACAATGGAATTTATTTTCAGGAGTAAAATTTATAGTTTATAACTCTAATTTTCTCCCTGAAGCTAATATGCAGAACACAGATATCTATTTCTGATATAATTGATTTGGGGCTGGAATTGTTGGGCTACATGGCACTGTATTAAATGAATAAACTGTAAACTTATTGAGAAACGAGTATTGATCAGATTGAATAAATGTTTATACTCACTTTAGTGAACCCCTTTTATTCATGTGCAACATTTCAATCCTAAGTTTTTTATTGAAAGAAGTACTCCAGATCTCTTCAGACAAGTCAGATGTACCAGCTTCAGTGGTAATGGTGGAGTGGTTTGGAAAGGCAGACAGTTGTGTGGATAGACATGAAAAATAAAAGAACAAATTTTTTATGTGCTTCCAATATTAAAACAAATGCATGCAAAGTTGAAGTAAGTAAGAGGATTGGAACCGTATGTGATAATTTGTTATGTTATTTAGCTAAAGTTTGTTTTTTTTTTACTGTCTTTGTGATTTCTTATCACTCTGCAATATTATTTGTAACCAAACCATTTATTGGAATCCAGTTTCTATTTCATTGACTCCTTGACTAAAGATGGAGGAACGTTCAACAACTTCAGCATCTCATGGGTCACGAAGTCTGTCTCTGAATACTTAATATGTTGTTTGAAAATTTAATCACTTGGGAAAAGGGATGACTTTTGTCTTTTGGGTTAAGTTGTAGACATGTTATGGTGGCACTGGAAGTACGGTGACTCTTAAGGGCTGCCCCTAGCACAAATGTGTTGGTCATTGATGCATTTCACATTATGTTTCCACATACATTACTGTGCAAAATCCTTAGGCACATACAATTAATTATAGTTAGGGTGCTTAAGACTTTTGCACAGTACTGTAGTTAATAATAGGTTAATGGCTCCGTCTGTCTAAGTAGACAATGGATACGCCCAGTTTAGGACTCAGTTGGGTGTGGAACAGCGTCAGCTGTGGCTGAATAAGCCGATTCTTGAGCGGCAATCCTTGGCACAGCTGTTGCACACGAAGGCTGATAGCTGTGGCCGGGTAGTGACTGCCGCAGCTTTCCTTCTCTCTCTTCTGTCCCACCACAGTCAAGTTTGTTTCTCCTCTGCATTGGTAATGCCTGTACGTACAGCCTGTCGCCAAGTGCAGTGATTTGCAGCTGTCTCGTCCCGGGTGTCCACCCTGATATCAGCAGACTTCAGGTCACGTTTACAAACATCCCTGTAACGCAGCAGTGGGCACCCTATGTGCCGAGTTCTCCATATAGGATGTCCTTGGGCATGCGGCCATCCTACGTGCGGCGGACGTGGCCAAGCTAGCGCAGTTGTAACTGTGTGAGAAGGGCATACATGCTTGGCATGCTGGCCTGGTCCATGACGTCCTTGTTTGGCCCACGGTCTTTCCAGGAAATGCCCAGGATCTGACACAAGCACCATAAGTGGAAGCTGTTGAGGCAGTGCTCTTGGCATACGTAGGTTGTCCAACTCTCGCTGCCATAGAGAAGAGTACTCAGTACGCAGTCTCTGTACACTGCATTCTTTTTGGCTGCGGTGAGCTTGTTATTTTTCCACGCTCTCTTTTTATCAGCTTGGCCACAGCAGCAGTGGCTTTCCCTATTCACCTGTTGAGCTCTGGATCAAGGGACGGGTTGCTGGAGACTGTTGATCCTAGGTAGGTGAATTCATCTACTACTTGCTTGGTGTGGTGGCCGATGCTGATGCTGGGGACTCACTTGCTCATGGCAAAGACGACATCCCTGCAGAAGTTATCCAGTTTGGGAAACCAGTGCTCATAAGCCATCTTCACGAGCTGCTCTGCCAGTGCTGTGAGGAGGAATCAGTTCCCCAAGACAGGCGACACGCAAACATTATCACATTGTTCGAGAATAAGGGAGACCACAACGACTGTGATAATTACAGAGGCATATACCTGCTCAATGCCATTGGCAAAGCGTTTGCCCAAGTGGTTCTGAAGCGACTGCAGGCACTGGCAGAACTCATCTACCCTGAGTCCCATTGTGGCTTCAGTGCAGAGAGATCCACCATCGACATGATCTTCTCACTCAGGCAGCGACAGGGGAAGAACCAGTAGCAGAGACAGCCTTTGTACGTTGCCTTTATTGATCTGACCAAGGCTTTTGACCTGGTTAGCAGTAGAGGCCTCTTTGCACTCCTGAAGAAGATCAGATGCCCATCAAAGCTGCTGAATCTCATTGCCTGTTTCCATGACAGCATGCAGGGGACAGTACAATTCGATGGATCATCCTCAGAGCCCTTCCCCATCCAAAGCGGAGTGAAGCAGGGTTGCATCCTTGCCCCAACTCTCTTCGGGATCTTCTCTCTGGTACTGTTGTACATTTTCAGGACATCTGATGACGGAGTGTACCTACACACTAGGTCCAATGGCAAGCTCTTCAACCTTGCACGCCTCAGAGCAAAGACCAAAGTGCGTCAGGTCCTGATTCGGGAGATACTCTTCGCTGATGATGCTGCCCTGACATCACACACACAGACTATTCAGTTCCCAGGCACATACTTGCCAAGAGTTTGGCCTCACCATCAGTCTGAAGAAGGCAGAGATCATGGGCCTGTCCCACACCTTCCCTGTATTGCCCCACTCTGGCCATTCCTAATGTCCTTTGCTCCCGTCAGATCTACAAACTTGCTCTTCACTCCACATTGACAAATATAATACTGTGCAACAGTCTTTGACACCCTAGCTATATATATGTGCCTAATAATTTTACATAGTACTGTAGAAGTGACAAACTAAGCTAATCCTTAATCTCCATCTTTAACTTTAAGCCATGCTACTTTGAAACGGGAATTCATTAACTAATTTCTTCTTTTTGCAGTAATATCAAATGAGTAATTCTCATTAGTTTCCAGTGATTAATAAAATCAGGGGAAAGTAGTGAGATGGAACAAAACAAAAGAGCATCGTAAATGGAAGCTGGAAATATTAGTAATTACCACAAAAAATGAGGAATTGCAAATGCTGGGAACTGTAAATAGAGCATGAATAAGCTGGAAGTATCTGTCTAATTCTTTAGCCCTGTTGTAATGCTCTTTCCATCTCAATAAATTAATGGCGCACAGTTATATTGTAGACTGTTTCAGCAAAGCTAAGCTCATGCCTGTGTATTAATAGAGGTAATTGATGCTCTGATGGGAATACTGCGCAGTTAGATTCCAACCCCTTCTTTGTAGACAAATCATACAGTTGCTGGAAACTCTGTGTCACGACAGTGTTCTGTGCCGTTCTGTATCTGACTGACAAAGATATTACAACTACTAAAGCTTAGCCTAACGCACACAGAAAAACTGAGAACATCTTTAGTTATTTTGTACTTTTAAGTGTTTGTAACACATAGGAACAGTACAGCACTGGACAGGCTATTCTGCCCATGAGGGTCTGATCTTGATGCCGATTTGCATAGTGAAAATCTGTCTTCCTGTGTATTTAAAGATTAAAGGTTCACTTTATTTGTCATACGTACATCAAAACATACAGTGCAAGGTGTCAGTTAAGTCAATAACCAACACAGTCCGATGATGTGTTGGGGCAACCTGCAAGGGTCGCAGTGCTTCTGTCACCAACCTAGTATGTCTACAACTTACTGTTATTGGAATGTGGGAAGAAAGCAGAGCACTTGAAAGAAACCCATGTGGTCACAGTGAGAATGTACAAACTTATAAGCAGCGCCAGGAATTAAACCAGTGTTACTTGCACTGTAAAGCGCTACTGTAACCCTTGTGCCACAGTGCTACTCACCATATCCCTTCATTCCTTTCATATTTCATGTATATATCTAAAAGCTTCTTAAACTTTGCCAAACTGCCTGCCTCCACTGCTAGCCCTGAGTAACCATTCAGGCATCTTCCACTCTGAATGAAAAAAACTTGCTCCTCACTTCATCTTTAAACCCCTCCCCTCTAACCTTAAAAGCATGACCTCAGGTGTTTGCACCCTAGGGAAAAGATTAGGACTGGGGTTCTGAAAAGATCCTTTTTAGAAAGACTGGTAGAGATAGTAGAAAGGAATTCTCATAGTGTAGATATCTGCAACTATTATTTTTTCCTAAAGTATTTTTTGACAATAGTTCCAATTAACAGCTAATAAAAATTAGGTTTTTTTTGGCACGGCCAGTAAATTAACAGTTGGTATAATGCTATTACAGTGCAAGCAAACCAGTTAATTCTGTCGCTATCTGTAAGGAGTTTGTACGTTCTGCCGATGACCACGTAGGTTCCCGTGGGTGCTCATGGTTTCTCCCACATTCCAAAGGTGTGTGGGTTATTAGATTAATAAGTCTCATGAATGTCATTGGGTGGCACAGGGTTATTGGGTCAGAAGGGCCTGCTGCGGTATTACAACTCTAAATAAAAATAAAATAAAACATAGTCATTTTGAAATAATTATAATTGGAATTAATTACTAATAGTGATTGATATTGCTTCAAATTTTGATTAGTGGATTCCAGAAAATTGGGACACATAGGGGCCAGTATACTTTGGTCCAATTAAGTGGCTGCCCCAATTAGTTAAAAGGGTATGAAAAAGATGAACTACTATTTAACTGAGTAACAAATTACATATTTAAATGAAGTACAGAAAAAAAATGAAAATACTGGCAAAATGACTACAGTACCTTAACACTGTCCATTAGTTCCTAAAATTTATTGACGGAGGAAATCATACAGTATACGCTGCCACGTTCTTTTGCTCAACACCTTCTATGCTCCCTTTGAAAGGGAGAATATAACTACTTCTGTGAAGGTCCTTGCTGCACCCGGTGACTCCGTGATTCTGTCTCAGAGACTGATGTTAGGCTGGCTTTAAGGAGGATGAACCCTCACAAGGCTGCACTGGTAAGGTTCGGAAAACTTGTGCTAACCAATTGGTGGAAGCATTCAAGAACATTTTCAATATCTCACTACTATGGTGGGAAGTTCCCACCTGCTTCAAAAAGGCAACATTAATACCAGTGCCTAAGAAAAATAATGTGTGCTGCCTTAATGACTCGCCAGGTAGCACTCATGTTCATGGTGATCAAATGCTTTGAGATGTTGGTTATGACTAGAATGAACTCCTGCCTCAGCAAGGACCTGGACCCACTGCAATTTGCCTGTCACCACAGTAGGTCTACAGCAGTTGCAATCTCAATGGCTCTTCACACAGCCTTAGATCACCTGGACACCTATGTTAGGATGCTGCTCAGCGTTTAAAACCCTCATTTCCGCAATCCTGATTGATAAGTTAAAGAACCCAGGTGTCTGTTCTTCCCTCTGCAATTGGATCCTTGACTTCCTAACTGGAAGACCACAATCTGTGTGGTTTGGTGATAATATCTCATCCTCACTGGCACATCTCGGGTTTGTGCTTAGCCCATGGTTCTACTCTCTCTATACCCATGACTGTGTGGCTAGGTAGAGTTAAATTACTATCTATAAATTTGCTGATGACACAGCCATTGATGGTTAAATCTCAGATGGAGATGAAAACGCCTACAGAAGTGAGATATACCAGTTAGTTGAGTGGTGTTGCAGCAACAACCTTGCATTCAATGTCAGTAAGATGAAATTGCTGATTATGGACTTCAAGACGGGTAAGACAAGGGAATACAAACCAATCCTCATGGGCGGATCCAAAGTGGAGAGAGTGCGCAATTTCAAGTTCCTGGATGTCAAGATCTCTAAGGATATAACTTGGTCTCAACATATTTATGCAGCTATAAAGAAGGCAAGACAGCAGCTATATTTCATTAGGAGTTTGAAGAGTTTGGTTTCTGAACTAAAACACTTGAAAACTTCTATAGATGTGCCATGGACAGCACCTTGACAGGCTGCATCACTGTCAGGTGTGGGAGTGGGGGTTACTGCACAGAACTGAAAGAAGCTGCAGAAAGTCAGCTCCATCTTGGGCACTAGCCTCCATAGAACCCAAGACATCTTCAAGTAGTGGTGCCTCAGAAAGGCAACGTCTATTATCAAGGGCCCCCATCACCCAGGGCATGCCCTCTTCGCATTGTTAACCATCAGGAAGGAGGTACAGAAGCCTGAAGCCATACATACAGCTTCTTCCCCTCTGCCATGTGACTCCTAAATGGACATTCAACCCATGAACACTACCTCACTTTTAAAAATATATATATTATTGATATTTTTGCACTATTTTTAACCTTTTGATATGCATACATATCATCATCATCATCAGGTGCCATGCCCAGTTTGAGCTTTGACTGCCATAGCCCACACTCTCCTGTTTCGGGTCAAGTGGATCAATTCATTGGTGTTCATATACTTTCTGTAATTGGTTTAATTACTTTTTCTATATTATTAAGTATTACATTGAACTGCTGCTACTAATTTAACAAATTTCACAACACATGCCAGTGGAAATAAACCTGATTCTGATTCTGATTCTTTTGAGTGACTGTGAATTAACAAAAGGAGCACAAACACCTAGTGTAGATAATCGATCCATTGCTTTCTTTGAACTTGTTTCATTGGCACTGTAGAAGGAGTCCTCCTGCTTGCATATAGGCAGAGGCTAAAGAGCAAAACTGAAGAGATTAGGAAAACAAAGAGGTAGTCCCAGGAGGCAGATACACAATTGCTTTGACTGTGCCATGTTCAAAAGCTGATCTGTGGATCTGAATGAATACACCATGGTTGCCACTGACTTTATGAAAACAGTTGTAGATGAGCATGTCCCCCCTAAATCATTCAGAGTTTTCCCCAACCAGAAGACCTGGATGAACCAGGAGACCCTCAGTCCGCTGTGGGCCAGGTCAGGGGCATTCAGGTCCGGTGACCAAGAAAGTTACAGGAGGTCCAGGTACAGTCTCCAAAAAGCCATCTCACAGGTAAGTGACAATTCCGGACCAAATTTGACTTAACGAGTGATACTGAACAGTTGTGGCAGGGCTTGAATGCTATCACCTCTCATAGAGTAAAATCAAGTCACATAAGCAACAGGACTTCACTTACAGATAAGCTCAATATTTTCTATGCTTGCTTTGACCGTCAAAGCATGGAAGAACTAGCATGAACTCACATAGCCCCCGATGATCCTGTGATTTCATTCTCTGAGGCCAATATATGAGGAACCTTCATGAAGGTGAACACATGAAAAGCATTCTACCTAGACCAGGTACCTGGCCACATGCTAAAGACCTGTGCTGATCAACCAGCTAGAGTGTTCACTGAAATCTTTAACTTCTCGTTTCAGCAATCTAAGATCAAGCATTTCAGGTACTGGTATAAGGCTGCATTTATACCGGTGCCTAAGAAAAAAGTAGTAATCTGCCTCAATGACGATCATCTAGTAACATTCTCCGGGCGCAGCGGCAGCCTCTCCCTCCCCAATAGGAGAGTGATCCCCCAGTAATGAAAAGGCAGGTAGCTGGCTCTCGGCTTCTGCATTCTGCCTCTGCTTCCTGGAATTCTCTTCCTGCACAGCATTCAATACCATCATCCCCTCAAAACTAATCAATAAGCTTCAAGACCTTGTGCAATTGGGTCCTCAGTTTCCTCACTTGCAGACACCAGTCATTTCAGATTGGCAACAGCTCCTGCACAATCTCCATCAGCACAGGTGCACCACAAGGCTGCGTGCTTAGCCCCCTGCTCTACTCGCTTTATACTTATGACTCTGTGGTCATGCACAGCACCAATGTTATATATAAGTTTGTTGCCGACACTGTTGTAGGCCGAACCAAAGATGGTGACTAATGAGCAAATAGAAGAGAGATTGAAAATCTGGCTGAGTGGTGCCAAACCAACAACTTCTTACTCAGTTTCAGCACGACCAAGGGGCTGATTATTGATTTCAGGAGGAGGAAACCAGAGGTCCATGAGCCAATCCTCCCTGGAGGATCAGAGATGCAGAGGGTCAGTAACTTTAAATTTCTCAGTATTACCATTTCAGAGGATCTGTCCTGGGCCTAGCACATAAGTGCCATTATGAGCAAGGCACAGCAGCGCATCTACTTCCTTAGGAGTTTGTGAAGATTCGGCATAGCATCCGAAACTTTGGCAAACTTCCACTAATATGTGGTGGAGAATAAATTGACTGGCTGCATCACAGCCTGGTATGGAAATGCCAATGTCCTTGAACAAAAAGTCCTAGTCCATCACGGGTAAAGCCCTCCCCACCATTGAGCACATCTACATGAAGCAGTGTCGCAGGAAAGTAGCATCCATCATCAAGGGACCTCCAGCACCCAGACCATGCTCTCTTCTCACTGCTGACATCAGGAAGAAGGTACAGGAGCCTCAGAACTCACACCACCAGATTCAAGAACAGTTATTACCCCTCAACTGTCAAGCTCTTGAACCAAAGGGGATAACTTTACTTTGCCCTTTACTTGAAACTTTGCAACTTTACTTGAAGTGTTCCCACAACCTATGGACTCACTTCCAAGGACTCTTCATCTTATGCTCTCGATATTTATTGTTGTTTGTTTATTTTTATTATTTCTTTCTTTTTGCAATTGCACAGTTTGTTGTCTTTTACACACGGTTGAATGCCCAAGTTGGTGTGGTCTTTCATTGATTCTAGAATGATTATTCTATTTTGGATTTATTGAATATGCCTGCAAGATGCTGGAAATCCAGAGTAACACACACAACTGCTGGAGGAACTCAGAAGTCAGACAGCCTCTGCAGAAAGGAATAAAGATTTGATGTTTTGGACCAAGACCCTTCATCCCAAAATGCAGACTCCTTATTCCTTTTCATAGATGCTGCTTGACCTGCTGAATTCCTCCAGCAATTTGTGTGTGTTAGTCTTCTTTATAATGGAAATGCTTTAAGTAAGGTGCCTGTATCATGTTTTTGTCTTATCTGTTGCTTTTATCCCAGTACACCACTGAAACAACAGGTCATGCAGCTGATAAAGCACACATTGATCAAATCAACTAAATAGACTGCATCTAAGTGGAATTTGGCAAACACCAATTGTCTTTCATAATCGTTGCAAACTAACTGCTCCAAGTTAATCAGGTCAGATGTGTTATTGTAGGTATAGGAGCTGTCATCGTACAACAGTGCAACAAAACAAAAAACGTAAAAGCAACTGTGATTTCAGGGATTACTGTATACTTCTGACTGAAAGCATGAATGCTGTCTTCATGAATTTTTCAACTGTGACTGATCTTAGGATAATTTATTGGTTTAATTTGGCCATTTAGCAGCATGCTTGAAATTTGCTCAATTTTTTGTGGCATATGTAAATTGTGCGATAAAACCTTCAAAGGTATCATTTACTGTGCAAGGGGCAAGAAACCCATCTCGGATAGCAGATTATCTGTCTCAGGTCTTTTGTGAGGAAGGAAATAGGTAACTGATAAATAAAACAAATGGCTTTTAAACAATAGATTCGTCTAATTCCTGACTAGTTTTCGGTGATCAACATAATCATGTATCTATATGAATGGAGTGGAAAAGATGTTGGAGGTAATAGTGAGTGGGAATTAAACCAAAGTGGGAAGCTAGAAATATCAGTACTTAACAAATGGAATCATTGAGCAATATATCATGGATACAAGCCTCTTGACCAAACCAGTCCATGCCAACCACATCCACCAATTTCTTGCATTCAGCATATATCCCTCCAAGCCCCACCTTTTTATGTGCTTCTTAAATTACATTATTGTACCCACCACATCCTCTGGCAGCTCACTCCATTTAATCACTAGCCTCTGCATCAAAAAGTTGGCCCTCGGGTCCCTTTCAAATCTTTTCCCTCCTTAGATCTATGCCTCCTCGTTTTGGATCTCCCTATCCTGGGAAAAAGACTGTCAACATCCACCTTATCTCATAATTTTATACACTTCTATAACTGAGTTATAAAAATATAAAGCCAAAAGTCCAAATGCATATCTACCTATTAAAAAGGGCCAAGCTAAGAAAATAGCCTGTAATTGTAATATAAATGTGGTCCTGTGTGAAATCCAGCCTTATGTTTTCCATTATGATTATTTGAACACTGAAGATTATGTTCCTGTCTTGTATTTCACTTACATGAATGCAGTGTTCTTCAAGTACATATTTGTAGTAGTTGATGACTTGTAGGAAGGAATGGGGGATGTACAGAGGGAAATCGTTCCTGTCTTGAATGTAAGACAAGTTGGTTGACTTTGTAATGACGGTATTGCCGGGGGGGGGGGGGGGGGGGGGAGGTGAAACATCATGATCAGCTTTAGTAATAGTTGACCCCAAAGCCAGAAGATGAGAGGTTGAGAGGTGTGTTGTTTTAGGGCAGTCCATAGCGTGAAGTCATTTTGCCTGAGGAATGTAGTATGGAGCACCAAAATAAGTTGCCTATTTCAAATTGTATTTGTTTATTATTGTCACATGTACCAAGGTATTGTGAATAACTTGTTAGTGTATTGAGTTAAAACAAGGTAAAACAATAACAGTGCCGAATAAAATGTAGAAGTGACTGAGAAGTGCAATAGAACAAAGAACAATACAGCACAGTACAGGCCCTTAGGCTCACAATGTCGTGCCGACCCTAAACCCTGCCTCTCATATAACCCTCCACCTTAAATTCCTCCATATACCTGTCTATTAGTCTCTTAAATTTCACTAGTGTATCTGCCTCCACCACTGACTCAGGCAGTGCAAACCACGCACCAACCACACTCTGAGTGAGAAATCTTCCTCTAATATCCCCCTTGAATTTTCCACACCTTACCTTAAAGCCATGTCCTCTTGTACTGAGCAGTGGTGCCCTGGGGAAGAGGCACTGGCTGTCCACTCTATCTATTCCTCTTAATATCTTGTATACCTCTATCCCTCTCATTCTCCTTCTCTCCAGAGAGTAAAGCCCTAGCTCCCTCAATCTCTGATTATAATGCATACACTCTAAACCAGGCAGCATCCTGGTAAATTTCTGTATCATTTCCAATGCTTCCACATCCTTCCTATAGTAAGGCGACCAGAACTGGACTCGGTACTCCAAGTGTGGCCTAACCAGAGTTTTATAGAGCTGCATCATTACCCTGTGACTCTTAAACTCTATCCCTCAACCCTCGAATTATGAAAGCTAACACTCCATAAGCTTTCTTAACTACCCTATCGACCAGTGAGGCAACTTTCAGGGATCTGTGGACATGTATCCCCAGATCCCTCTGCTCCTCCACACTCCCAAGTATCCTACCATTTATTTTGTACTCTGCCTTGGAGTTTGTCCTTCCAACGTGTACCACCTCACATTTCTCTGGGTTGAACTCCATCTGCCACTTCTCAGCCCACTTCTGCATCCTATCAATGTCTCTGTGCAATCTTCGACAATCCTCAACACTATCCACAACCCCACCAACTTTTGTGTCATCTGCAAGCTTGCCAACCCACCTTTCTACCCCCACATCCAGGTCATTAATAAAAATCACAAAAAATAGAGGCTCCAGAACTGATACTTGTGGGACACCACTCATCACAACCCTCCAATCCGAATGTACTCCCTCCACCATGACCTCTGCTTACTGCAGGCAAGCCAATTCTGAATCCACCTGGCCAAACTTCCCTGGATCCCATGCCTTCTGACTTTCTGAATAAGCCTACCGTGTGCAAGATCATGATATTTCTCTCAGTTATATCAGATAATCAAGAAAACACATCCACTAACTCAACAGTTTGAAAAATTACTGCAAACTCTCTTCTTGCCCCTTATAAGTACTATTTTTATTTGTTCCCTAATATGTGCAATTTATATGTTCATCTTTGAACATTGTCTTAAAAATTAAATTTCCTTAGATTTGTTTCAGCTTAATTCTGCCACTGTTCCATTTTCTGCATGAAACACTCTCACTGTAAAAACCTTAAAGCTGCAATTTGCCGCATTGCATCATTCTGTTTGCCTATTACCTGCGTGCTATTTACCTCCATTGAATAACATCTTGTTTTAAAAATCCTTCAATTTGTAATTCCCTCCTGGCCTCACTGCTCCTTCAGCCCGATAGCATTCTTGTACATCTTCATGGCTTTAATTTCAGTGGTCTGTGCTTTGTTATATCTACTGTCTCCTCCTTTGTATTCCATCTGTGCCACCAACTTCCATGTCACTCAGATCAAGAGTTCCCATCCTAAACTCCCTTTGCCGTCTTTCCTTCCTGATCATAATTTAGCTCTTTGCTCAAAGTTTGGTCATTTTGCTCTGTTGTCTGCTTAATGGTTCCGTGTTAGACTTAATGCAATAATACTTGTGCATCACCTCAATTCGTGAAAATCATGACATAAATGCAAGTCATTGTTGAATTTTTTTAAGTATCTCTTAGCTTTCACAATGGGAAGAGCTAACAAATGATTTGCAAAGTTTGCAAGTTTGCAAGAATATCATTACAAATATAAGAAATACTAACTGGAGAGAAAGTAATAGTGGAAATACTGATGTGGATTGAACACAAAATTCTGTAGGTCAGATAAACCTCAATGAGGCTTAATTCACTAGCACACTGAATTCAGTGCTTTGGTGTAAAGAGTCTATCTGTAGATGTGATCAACACACAAAAAAATCATTGCTTTCCTTAATCACTTTAGAAGATCTTATCTTCAATGGCTCCAAATTTTAACTGACTCATGGTGGTTTTAAGCATTTATTTGGGTCTGTTCAGGTACCACTTTAAAAGCTTAATTCAGCTAATGATTTTTTTAAATCAACCTCTCTTCAATAAGAACTCATCCTAGTAATCACTCTGCTAATGTAATTGACTGAGTCATATTTATTGTTTTTAAATAAAATTAGTAGTAAATTTCTTCACGCCTGTTGATGTCATTGTGTGAGCAATTTGTCATTTCTCTTCTGTGACTCTGATGTGGCATTTTCTAAGGACTGCATCTCTAATGTGAATCTAGATCCTTTTGCAGAGAGCTGCGAATTTATTTCATCAATCTTCAGAAATAATAATTCCAGAGTAATGTGTTAAAGGCTGGTGCTTAAATGATATATAATATTTTACTGCTTTAAGCATAATTTAAAATAAGTTGATCTGAATTCAATATCCAGAGAGGGAAGTATTTTTACTCATCCCAATATTCTCATATTCTTTATAAATAGCTATGTATCATTTTTAAATTCTGCATCAGGTTTGTCTCTGAATGAGACACCAGACCATCAGACATAGGAACAGAATTAGGCCATTCCTCCAGCCCTGTAACACTCTAGCCAATGACCATCCAGTCTGCTCCACAAGCGATGATGCACATAGAATTTCTTGACTTTCAAAAATGAGCGATATTGTACTCCTGGTTTTACCTGCCTCAGGTAGTGCAGTAACAGGTGTTTATGGTACACATTTACTTATGAAGAGCGGTCACATCTTTTACTCAAAATATCAAAGTGTATCTGTGCATTTCTGACGAGGTTCTTCTGCAGAGTCCAGCACAGCAGAACAGCATCTGCAACTTGGTATTTTATATCATCAAACAGCACAGAAGTGAGATTTGCGAAGATGCATGTCTATGCATTATATTATCATTCAATGAAAAATTCTCTCATCTGCATTTGATAGTTATCTGTAGGAGTACGTCAGCTTTAAAGACCATAATTTTTGGTCAGCTTCTTCTGACATCATCATCAATTGATCAACGTTGATTTAAAATGCAAATCTATATGCAATTTAGAATAAAATGAACATCCATGCAGTTGAGTGAACTGGAGTAAATTCTTGAGTATTTGGTACATCTATCAGAATATTAGTATCACCTGTTTTCTGTGCAATTTTTTTAATCAACCCTTTAAAAAAATTAAGCTTCACTTTAATTAGCATCACTTCCAAAGAGTCACATCCTTAGCACAAAATATTTATTTAAAGCAACAAGCTAGCAGTAGATTTTCACACAGTAATTGTTTGGTACTAAATCCACACCAGTTAATCAAGAAGTGAGAGTAGGTCATTAGCCATTTAGTTGAATCACCTAACTAGCAACTTCAGACTCAAAATCAGGTGTATTATCACTGACATATGTTGTAATATTTGTTGTTCAGCAGCAGCAATATAAAGTAATATGCAAAAAAGTATAAGTTTTAATAAGAAATAAGTAGGTAGTGCAAAAAAGAGAGCAAAATAATGAGGTAGAGTTCAAGGATTCATTAAGGATCAAAGATCAACTTTCTTTGCCATATGCATTTAGATGTATTAGGAATTTGCTGTGGTCTTTTGGTCAGGGTATGACATGCAACAAAAAAGCAACAGTCAACTGTTATAAAGAATAAAGAAATGTGTAAAAAAATAAACTTAGAGGTGGACCATTAAGAAATCTTATGGTGGAAGGGAATAAGCTGTTCCTAAAACATATGTGTTCAGGTTCCTGTCCCTCCTTCCCAATGGTAGTAATGAGAAGAGGGCTTGTCCTGGATTGTTAGGGTCTTTAATAGTGAATGCCGCTTTCTTGAGGCACTGTCTTTTGAAGAACGTTACAAAACTGTGTTCTGAGTCATGCGTAAGCAACTGCAATTTTGTTTGGCATAGGAGTGAAGGTTAGAGTGACACTACTACAGCTCAGGCATCAGTGTTTGGAATTCATTTATGGCAGTGTTTGTAAGGAGTTTGTATGTCCTCCCCATGACTGCACTGGTTTCCTGCCACAGTCTGTACCAGCTAGTAGGTTAATTGGTCATTGTAAATTGTCCTGTGATTAGGCTTGGTTAAGTAGGTGGGTTGCTGGGTGGTGCAGCTTGTTGGGCCAGAAAAGTCTGTTCTGGATTGTATTTCTGTTAGATAAATAAGGTAGAACCAGGTGAGGAAGCCAAGTGGAATATGCTGAGGAAGGAGGAGATTTAAAGTTGGGAAGACAGTGGATAGTGGGTGATAGCTCGAAACAAATAAACTGAGAGATAAAAACAGGCAGACGGCATTTCAGATTAAGACCCTTCATCTGGACTGAAAGAGTGGAGGAGTCTATGTTTCACCATGTTCTCCCACCATCTTTCAGTCCAGATGATAGATTACAGAGGCTACCATTTACTTTCATTAAGATGTTACCTTCAAGTACAAAACAGTGGCAAAAAAAGAACAAAGAAAACTACTAAATACCTTATTAATAGCACATTATTAATGATGATCAACACTAGCAATGGCGCTGTGGGCAGTGGCAGAGGTGCAAGGAAGACATGGTCAAGGAAAGCGAAAGTAGAGTCGGGGTCAAAGCAGAACCCTGGCATCCCCAACAGCAAGCAAATTCCCAGTGCCGGATCGATTTAAGTGCTTAGCTGAATCGTGGTCGTGGGTTTCAGGCCCCAGAGTGGTCCAAGAGCAAGAAACAACTTGATGTTTGGACAATTTTAAGCACCAGGCCAGATTGAAAATATCACAGTGATACCTGGCTTTGCTTCTGTGGTCTCACAACGTTTACTCAGCTTTGCAATGAATTGAAGTTGGGGCTTGCTCCAGCTGCAGTAAAGCCTGACTTCATGTCTTTTGTAAAACTTCAGTTCTGAAGCTATTTGCTTACTGTTACTGTTTGCAAGATTTGTTTTTCTATCTCTCTCTCCCTCTCCCTCTACCTCCCCCTCCCTTCCTTCCCCTCCCCTCCCCCACATTGGGTGTTTGATGAGTTTTTTTATGAGCTGTTTTGAGGTTTCTTTGTTTTGTGGCTACCTGTAAGGAGGCGTATCTCAAGGTTGAATGATGTGTACAGACTTTGATAATAAATATACTTTCAACTTTGAACTTAGATGTTGCGTGACCCAGCATTTAGTATCTTGCTTCAGATTACAGGATCTGCAGTCTCTTGTATCTACATCAAATCCATGGCTCCTAATTCAACTGAAAACAGCTAACTAGTCTTTAAACGATTAAACATTCTTTCACATGGGTGTAAGATCTATCTTGTCTCTTAAAGCTAAAATTACACATTCTATAATTTTTCCTCATGTTTGGAACCCTCATTTTAAATTGAGGTGAAATAATCTGGAATGTTAAAGCAGTCCGTACACTTATGTCAGCTATAGTCTCTTGAGATTACTGTGCTAATTAAATGTATCTTCCTTGTTGCTACAATAGAAAAAAAATGTTTTGTTTTGTGGTGACTGACTCTCTTATATGAGTCTTAAGAAATCTGGTGAATGAACAGTTGTCTAAAAGTTACAGAATTAATTGTGAGACCTAAGTGAGCGAAGCTCTTTCAGTATTAGGTAATTTACATGGCAGGCAATATAATGTTTGTACACAATAGCTACATAATAGGATTATTACTCTCCTGGCATGGCTTTCTCCATTGAATGAATGTGTATAACCTTCCATCAAAATATATATTCAAGGTCAGGTTGGATTGACTCATTGGTAAGTTGTCAAACATTGAGCTTACATTTCAGCTTGTCTCAATGTGTGTGTTAACACCATAAGAACACAGGAGCAGAATTAGACCATTCAGCCCATTGAGTCTGCTCTGCCATTCCACCATGGCTGATCCATTTTCTCTTTCAACCTCATTCTCTTGCCTTTCCCCCTTAACCTTTGATGCCTTTGCTAATCAAGCACCTATCAACCTCTGGTTTAAATATACTCAATGATTTTCCTCCACAGATTCACCACCCTCTGGCTAAAGAAATCTATTCTCATCTCTGTTCTAAATGGACATCCTTGTATTCTGAGGATGTGCCCTCTGGTCCTAGAGTTTCTCCACTATGGAAAACATCCTCTCCACATTCACTTTCAATACTCAGTAGGTTTCAATAAGATTCCCCCGTTATTCTTCTAAATAAAGAATTCTTCTATTCTTCTAAACTCCAGTGAGTATTGGTCCAGAGGATATCAAATGCTATCCATACACTTTTTTTGTGACAGGGAGTTGGGTAAAGAGACCCTTGTGAAAGCCCTTCCTGTAACACATCTTCATGAATGTAGCCAGTGTTTTCAGTGACAGAAATGCGACATAGAGCCATTATTAACCTCAGATGTGGACAGTGTTTGTTCCCTCATATCTGTTCAATTGGCCTGCTGTAGGAACTGTTACTTACAAATTGTGTGCAAGCAAAGGTGATAGCTTAGAAAGAAAAAATGCATGGATAATTGTATTGTGCAAGGCGAACTCTACAAAAAGCAGAAATGGAGTCCTGCAAAGCTTTGCCTCCATTTTCAACTTCAAACGGTGATGTGGGCTAATATTAGTCATGGAAGTAATTATTAATGAAATTTACAATTGCAGCAGTAAAATCAGAGAGAATAGGATTAAGGTGAGAGGGGAAAGATTAAGACGAGGGGCAACTGTGGTTACACTTGTGGGCTGCCCTCAGCACAATCCTTACTGACAGTACAGTAAGCAGCTTGCTGTCCTAGAGACGAGACCTCAGCAGTGGCAGGGTATTCATTAGTCTCACAGCCTGAGGGAAGAAGCTGTTACCCAGTCTAGCAGTCCTAGTCCCGATGCTTCTGTACCTCCTTCCTGGCGATAGTTTGTGAAGGAAATTGTGGGATGGGTGGTAGAGATCCTCAACAATACTTCGGGTTCTTTGTTTGCAGAGCTCCCGGTAAATGTCAAAAATAGAGGGAGGGAGACCCCAATGATCCTCTCAGCAGTTTTTACTATCTTTCAGACTTGATGTTTTTATAGCTTCCGTACCACACAATAATGCAGCCAGACAGGACACTCTCAATGGTGCTCCTGTAGAAAGTTGAATGAAAGGGGCAGGGAGTCTTGCATACCTCAGACTCCTTGGAAAATGTAGACGCTGCTATTTAGACACTGTAGACGCTGAAAATGTATCCTGTTCTTGACTAGTGAGGAGGTGGTGTGGGTTCAAGTAAGGTCGTCCATAATGTGCACACCAAGGAACTTTGTGCTCTTCACTCTCTCCACGGCATAGCCATTGATATATAATGAAGAGTGTTCGACCTGTGCCTTACTGAAGTTCACAATCATCTCTTTTGTCTTGACCATGTTGAGACTTAGGCTGTTGTTCTCTTACCAGTTGACAAGCCTCTCTACCTCCTCTCTATATGCCGACTCATCCAGTTACAGAGAAGGGTGTTGAGTCCCAGCGAGGGCAGTTTACTCACCAGCTTTTGGGCGATGATCATGTAATGTAGCGAACTGAAGTTGATGAACAACAATCTGGCATATGAAGCATTATTTTCTAGGTAGAATTGGACAGAGTGAAGGGCCAAGTCTATGGCATCATCACTGGATTGATTTGTGCATTTGGCAAACTGGAAATGGTCCATTGTAGCTAGAAGGTGGGTTTTTATATGATCCATTATCAGCCATTCACTTCCTGAGTGCCACTGGGCGATAATCATTTAGGCCAGTTACTGTTGCTCTCTTGGGCACCGGAATATTGGTAGCTGCCTTGAAACATGCAGAGACAGTGGACTGTTTCAGAGAGATAATAAAGATGTCTGTTAAGACCTCTGTTAACTGGGCCACACAGTCTTGCAGCAGCTGACCAGGTATATTGGCCAGTCCTGCAGCTTTGTGTGGGTTTAGCCTAGCTAGGATCCTTCTCATCTCACCTACAGCCAGACAGGGTGCCTGTTCCTCATATCATTCAATTGGTCAAGTTGTGCATAGAAAGCATTCAGCCTACCAAGAAGGGAGGTGTCGACATATAGGGTTGATTTGTGATTGTTTATGGTTTGTATACCTTGCTGCATGCACCGCATGTCCCTGGTGTCACAAAGGTGTTTGATTTTCTGTGTATACTCATGCTTTGTCTTCCTGACGGCACGGGAGATTGTGGCACTTGCTGACTGCATAATCGTCCTGCCTGAAGGCAGCATCCTGATTCCTAAACAGTGCACAAACCTCTGCAGTCAGCTCTGGTTTTTGGTTTGCCCTGGCAGTGTAGTGTTTAATCACTGTAACGTCCTCAATGCACTTTCCTGTCTAACCATATTCATCAAAGTTGAATTGAAGATCATTGATAGCTGCCTCCCTTGAACAGGCTCCGGTGAGCGCTTTCGAAGCAGTCCTGCAGTGCTGAGATTGTACCTTCTGGCAAAGTCCTGATCTCCCTGTGAACGGCTTTGATTCATTTAACCAGTGGTCTGCATGCAGGGATTAGCAAAATGGATATGTGGTCTGAGTTTCCAAGGTGAGGGTGAGATACAACCTTATAGGCTCCACAAACATTGGTATGAACCAGGTCTAATATTTTCTCTTCTCTGGTTGTGAAGTTGGCATACTGGTAGAACTTTGGCAGGACTGTTTTTAAGTTGGCATGATTGAAGTCACTGGCAACAATGAAGTCACCACGGGGTGAGTGGTCTTGAGGTTACAGATTGCACCGTAGAGATTGTGCAGTGCTTCCCCAGTAGTAGCACAGTGGGCAGTGGGGGGGGGGGGGGGGGGGGAGGAAATGCAAACAGCAATAATCACAATGTCAATGAACTCCCTAGGTAATTAGAAGGGCCTATATGTCACCATTAAAAACTCATCCGCAGGGAGTAGGGGGCCATCACTACTGAGGGATTCACAAACCAGTGCACACACAGACCTCCTCCATGGGTCTTGCCAGAAGTCACAGCATTTCTGTCTGCCCAAAAAGAGATTATGCCTTTGAGCTGGAGTGGTGTCTCGAAGCCACCATCTGCCAATGAACCCACAACCCTCCTTTTACTTGCCAACTCTTGCCCCACCCCTTTCTTCCATCTTTTTATACTGGCTATCTCCCCTTTATCTTTCAATCCAGATGAAAAGTCTTCACCCGAGGTCTCAGCTTTCCATTTCTCCCCATAATTGCTGCCTGACCTGCTGAGTTCCTTCAACATTTCTTCTGCGTTCTTTCTAGCATAACATCTCTCTTATGAGAAATATGCACGTAAGTGCCATTACAAAGAAAGTACGGCATGCCTCTACTTTCGTAGAAGTTTGCGAAGATTTGGCATGTCATCTAAAATGTTGACAAACTTTTTTAGATGTGTGGTAGAGAGAATATTGATCTGTTTCATAAGAACATTAGAAATAGGAGCAGGAGTAGGCCATCTGGCCCATCGAGCCTGCTCCGCCATTCAGTAAGATCATGGCTGATCTGGCTTTGAACTCATCTCCACCGACCTGCCTTTTCCCCATAACCCTTAATTCTCCAACTATGTTAGAATCTATCCAACCTTGTCCTAAATATGTTTACTGAGGTAGCCTCCGCTGCCTAACCTTTGTCTTGTACTTAATTTGCACAGAGTCAATAAATACAGATTTTTTGTGTAATAACAGATATAATGTGAAGAAGCTGAAAATCAAAGTCAGTGAACCAGGAAGATTTTCTGGTGTCATAAAAATATAACTGTATGACATTATAAATGGTTAAAAGTTTCCTTTTAAGTATTAAGATCCTTAGAAGTATTCCAGGCGGAAGTAGATATTTTATGAAAGATCAGAGATCTGAGGGCTGTGAGGAACTAGAACAGAAGTCTGGGCAGATCAGTCATGATCATGTTCAATGGTGGGGCAGGCTTGAGAGGCAAAGTGGTCGCCTTCTTCTCCTAGTTTCTTGTGTTTTGTTCCCTGCCCCAATAAATTTTGTTCTTAATTTCAAACATTTTCAAAAAGAAGAAAGAAAATAAATACAGCTGTAAACACACCTTGTGGTTCAGTGTTGTTTCAGTTGAATGCAGAAATGCCAATTGCAGCCTTAAGCATTTATGTACACCATTAAGGGTAAGTAAGAAAATGAGTTATAGAAGCCCATGCCTGTTTTAGCCCTGTTACATTAGAAATCTTTACTTGCACACTAATCACTTCTTTACTCAGCTATTGTAATCTGTTCTTTGTAATTTTCTCATCCTATACCTTCAGAAGCACTAAGGTCCAAACTTCTGGTCCATCCAGTCTGATATTTGGTCTTGCCTGATGATCATCCTTGATGTACATAGGCTCCCCATTCTGAAGTGAAATTGGTTCATCCTTCTTGTCCACTTTATAAATCCCCCTGCTGTTGTTATCCCAAATTATTTCTGCACGATTCCCCACCTCTCCATCAGATTTTGAAGTTGTATCTCCCTCCATCTCTGGTCTTTCGGTACTTTCCCTGGGACAGTGTAGTTCCACAACACTGGTTGGATTCTGAGGACATCGCTGGGGCACACAGCAGCACTACCAGAGTAGCCGCTGTCTGGAATTGTCGGAGACCTTCTGCACTGTCTGTGTGGAATCTGCATATTCTCTCTGTAAATGCCTGGGTTTCCTCCCACATCCCAAGCTGTCAGTTGACCATGTAAACTGCTCCTTGCAAATTGTGAATTGGTGAGGGGAGCGGAAAAGTATGAGGGGGTAATGAAACTTGAAATGTATGATTAGAAACAAATGGTGTTTAATTAGAGTGACTCATAGGCGGAAAGCTTATTTCTGTTCTGTATCTCTCTCTGGCTTTAGAGCCAATCCCAAAGGCCTTTCTTCATGTGTGAACCAGATGGTATATAAACAGATTAGGCACAGAGGATATTGGAGCCAAGCTGATTCTATCCTCCATTGACAAAGTAAGAAGTATAGCTATATTTCTCTACCTGTTTTAGACCATAGGAGCAGATTAGGCCATTCAACCTGTCAAGTCTGTATCTCCATTCGATTATGGCTGATTTATTTTCCTTCTCAACCCCAATCTCCTTCCTTCTCCCAGAAACCTTTGATGTCCTTAGTAAGCAAGAACCTATCAACCTCCACTTTAAATATACCCCGTGACTTGGCCTCCATAGCTGTCTGTGGCAATGAATTCCACAGACTCACCACCTTCTGTCTTTGTCTCTGTTCTAAAGGGAGATCCTTCAATGATTAGCTGATGGTAACTGATGCATACTGCTCCTTTACTGGATCCCTTGTTAAAATGTAATGTAAATGTGTAAAAATTCTGAATGTAGTGTATCAACACACAAAATGCTAGAGGGACTCAGCAAGTCGAGCAGCATCTACAGAGGGAAATGAAAAGTCAACAATGTATCAAAGTATGTATACCATATACAACCTTGAGATTTGTCTCCTTATAGACAGCCACAAAAATAAGGAACCCGTTTTTTACAAATGTAGTCAAACATCCAATGTGCAGAAAAAAAAACAAATTGTGAAAACAATGAAAGTAAGCAAATAACATTCAGAACTGAAGTTCACAAAAGTGAATTCACAGCCACGAAGCCACTCATCGCTGCAATTTGGGTCATCAGGACTATCAGGATCTTGTGAAGACAGTGCTAGCGTGATGCAGTGAAGCTTTGTAGGCAGTGAACAAAACTACTAACGTTCTACTAAATATACTTCTTCAGGACAATGATCATTGCAATCCACTGCCTGTAATTTGCTGCTGGGAGGTGTGCTTTTGAGCTGTCTGTAGAACCTGGCATTTTTGTGGAAATATCTGGCAAACTGGACTCTTGAGAATGCAGATATGGCCACAATGGCCTTTGCTGGAGTGGACTTGGGACTAGACTGAAGTGCCAGGGCCTGGGCCTGAGAGTGGCTAACAAACCAATGTTTGACCAGTTTAAACACTGAACCAGATTAAAAAGATTAAGCCGTCGAGGCCCAGGGCGGAGGATGGACTGTACTGTTCAGCTCTCTACTCTGGGAGTCTTTACTCGCCTCTGCACTGACCGACTGCAGCGCGGAGCTGGTTACATGACTGTGGACTTACATTCCGGGACTCTGCAGTTCATGTTCTGTTGATTGTTTTTTAAAAAATTTTTGCACAGTATGTTCTTCCCTTTTCACACATTGGATGTATGACTGTCTTTGTGGAATTTCGTGAATTATATTGTGTCTCTTTGTTTTGTGGGTGACTGCAAGAAAATGAATCCCATGGTTGTATATGGTATACACACTTTCATAATAAATGTACTTTGAACCAGCATTTTGTATGTTCCTCCAGATTTCCAGCATCTGTTGTCTCCTTTGTATAGCCAGTGTAGTCTATCAGTTACATTTCTAAGTACTTGCTCATTCTCCATGGATATGGATCTTGTTGGGACAGAACATTATCCCTGCACCCTGTTGTATATTTCATGTGTGGACACGTTTTCTGCAATAATGTGGATTGAATATGTGGCATTTTAAAACACTATAGTTTACTGAGTGGCCATTGTCACATTTGAAACCTTAGTTTTGCAACTCAGATATTATGTGTTTTGAAGCTCCTCCTCAAGTAATCTGTCATTTTAAATGCCAGAAGTCTGTGTAAGGATTGTGTGATAACAAATAATCATGCTAGAATGTGGATATTAGCGTCAGCTATGTGATAAAAAGATATGATGCACTGGAGTCAAAGAACCATTATGGGCCAGACAGGAGACACTCTGCGCGATGGTCATTTTTATTGGTCACTGCAGTTCTTTTGATATTTTTCTCAGAAACACATTTTCAAATGCAGTATTATATTTGGATATTTAAGTTTAATTGATTGCAGCAATAAATTTTTGTAGGGGTTGGAGACATTTCCCAAGCTGTAGCTTTGAGTTCACTGGGCATCTGTGACTGACTGTCCCTCGCTATTACTTTAGGAAGGAAATTCTGCAGTAGATAATGATTTCAAAATCCCTTTTAAGTGCAAGCCTAATAACGTCCTGTCTTTGTGCATGTCCCATTTTGCACTGATTAGATTGTTCAGTAGCCTTTTGAACTAATTTTAGCAGGGGACCCAAGCCTTATTTTAAACTTTACTTTCCCACATACAAGTGAGACGAAAAATATTCTCCTTCTGTCTGGCAAATGGTTATTTGAGAGGGTCATAAGTGGGTTAGCCCTCGTCCGTCACCCATGTTGAGTTCATGATCAGTTCAACTTAGTAATTATTAAATGGTTGGGTCAGGGCACAAATCATTTCTGCTTTCCTTGGGAATTAGAATTTTCCAACCAAACATCCTTTTGTTTTGACCAAAATCATTTTTTTTTTGACAACTTGATTCAAAGTATCTGAATGAAAGATTCAGGAGCACTCTGTGCCAATTTCTTATTAGAAAAGCAAGAAGAAGATTAAGCTTCCATGTTCTGTGTCCTGTAGTATACCTCCATTGTATCAGTCTTGCTGACCCATTCTACTCATTTCCAAATCGGCCCTTTAATTGTGTTTGTTTCCTAACCATGTAGTTAAGTTGTTAGTTATTGCTAAATTCAGAATAGCTTTAAAATGAGTCAGGGTCAATATAATTTGCATTGCCTACAAAGGTTTCCATTCAGACATTTGAGTGGAACTTCATATATTAATGTTGAATAAATTGTACTGATATTGTGGTGTATAATTTGTTCTATATCCATCAGATGACTAATTCATACTCTTTAGGGCAGCACAGTAGTGGCACAGTTAGCGTAATGGTATTACAGTACCAGTGATCTGGGTTCAATTCCTGCCACTGTTTGTGAAGAGTTTGTACCTTCTCTCCATTACTGCATGGGCTTCCTCAGGTGCTCCAGTTTCCTCCCACATAATCAAAAACATACAAGCCAGTAGGTTAATTGGTCACATGGGAGTAATTGAGTGGCATCAGCTCATTGAGCCTGAAGCGCCTGTTATCATGCTGTACCTCTAAAATAAAAATAAAATAAAATATTGTAATTCTTTAAAAAAAACTGTACAATACCCATACTCTAAGATAATGATTGAGTCAAAATGATTTCTTGGGCTACAGCAGCACCACCAGTCTACTTCAACAGTGGGTTGTAATTATACACTCAGTGGCCAGTTTTTTAGGTACAGGTGTGGAACCTGGTGTAGACTTCAGCTGCTGTAGTCGATCCACTTCAAGACTTGACGTGTGTTCAGAGATGTTCTTTTGCACACTGTTGAATTGTGTGGTTGTTTGAGTTACTGTTGCTTTTCTGTCAGCTGAACCAGTCTGGCTATTCTCCTCACACCTCTCTCATTAACAATGCGTTTTCGTCCATATAACTGTTGCTCACTGCATGTTTTTTTGTTTTCTGCACCACTCTCTAGAAATCCCAGGAGATCAGCAGCCTCTGAGATACTCAAACCATCCCGTCCAGCTCCAACAACCATTCCATGGTCAAAGTCACTTAGATCACATTTCCTCCCTATTCTGATGTTTGGTCTAAACAACAGCGAACCTCTTGACCCTTGTCTACATATGCCTTTATGCATTGAGTTGTTGCCAGCTGATTAGCTGATTATTGAGCAGGTGTACGGATGTACTTAATAAAATGGTCACTGAGTGTAAATTCTTATATCAGCATTTGTGAACAGAAGTCTAACCTTGTAAAATTCAAAATACAGATTGAGTACCCCTCATCTGAAATGGTTGGATTGTTTAATATTTCAGATTTTTTCATAATTTAGAATATTTGCATCTATGTAATGAGACAGTTTGGGGATAGGACCCAAGTCTAAACACAAAATCCATTCACAATACAAATGCAGCTTATAGATATATCTTAAAGTTAGCTTTATATAATATTTTAATAGTTTTGTGCATGAAACAATAATGTGTACATTGAGCCATCAGAAAGGTAAGCTATCACTACCTTGGCCACCCAAGTGGACAGTCAGTGGCTGTTTGATATCAGCATCATTCCTGACTCTGAATTTATGTGCTACTGGTATGCAGCCTTTGTCGTACATTTGTTGGTTTCACATATGTACTGATGAAGCCCTTCAGCATATTAGATTTTCAAAAGCAATGATCCTAGCAAACTCATCAATGAATTTCTGTGGCTGATTCATGATCAGTAAATGATTTACCTTAAATTTTCAGTTCATCGTGATAGATCTTTGCTTGTTTCATGATCAGTGTACCGTTAAGCAGCTTATTTTCACTCCAGTGCTGACGAATCCACTCTTTCAATACACAATTGAGGCCTTCATTTTTTTTTGCTTTTTGTAGTGTTTCTCAATTTTCACCATACTCCTCTGTCAGATTCTTCACACATACACGGCTGTCAAGTTTTTCCAATAATTCTGTGTTATAGATAAACATAAGTGCTTCCTCTTTTTCTTTTCACTATTACACGTAGGGGTAACAGCAGGCTTTTTTGACATTTTCAACAATATTTTCACAACTTAGAGAAGAGAACAGAATAAGCATAAAACACATGGTAATCACGGTGAGCAATGCACGAAGGTCTTGCTGTGATGACTGTTGAAAACAAACTGGCGCGAACAGGACTCACGCGATATGTGAGGTCACTTCTCAGAACTGTCTGTGGAGCGCAGAAACTAGTGCATTGCCTGAGAACCTTCCCAGCATCTTGTGAGATTTTCCATTTGTGGCATCATGTCAATGCTCAAAAAAAAATTTGGATTTCAGAGATTTTTGGTTAAGTGGTGCTCAAACTGTATAAACAGTTTATGAAATGAACAATGCTGAAAACAAAGGGGAAAGTATAGGTGTTGGGTAGATGCAAAGGGAGGAACAAACAAATGCTCTGTGGCGGAGATGCTGCTATAGTAACTTTTTAATTGTATCTGTGCATTCATATACTCGCGCATATGACAATAAATTCTGACAGTAAACTTTGATTTTGACCTTGACCAACCATTGTCAGAGAAAGAGCATTTGCCAGTAGGTGTTCCAAATCAAAGCATTTTATTAAAACTTAACATTTTGTTCTGGAAGATTATATATCAATAACTGCACACAATTACTTTAACCTTTACTGATCTATATAAGGAAGTATCTTATTCTTCCTTTGTATCATTACCATTTTTATCTTGACCACCCTGTACTCTTGTGCCATTTACAGTTTTTCCCTCCAAGAAGTAGCCTCCCTGTTTAGAGATCCACAGGCGCCATGGTTCAAAAATTGAACTTTTCTATAATTGGGTAGGTGCCCAACAGACACCAAGCCACTTCATTGTCTTTCCATAATCCTGTGACTAATTTTAGTCTCGGTAGTGTGGAATTAAAGGACGTTAGAAATTGGAGCAAGAATTGGATAGATGCTCCTTTGGCCCCACCATAGTTGTGTAATTAATGCTTTAAATCCCATCACGGTCTGCATGACCGTGTAGATTTCCTCTGGGTTTTCTGATTTCCTCCCACATTGCAAAGACATAGGGGCTAGGGTTAGTAAGTTGTAGGCACGCTATGTTGGCATCAGAATCATGGGGACACTTGTCAGCTGCCTCCTGGCACTTCTCAAATTACATTGGTCATTGACACAAACAATGCATTTCACTGTATGTTTTGATATAGAAACATAGAAAATAGGTGCAGGAGTAAGCCATTCGGCCCTTCGAGCCTGCACCGCCATTCAGTATGATCATGGCTGATCATCCAACTCAGAATCCTGTACCTGCTTTCTCTCCATATCCCCTGATCCCTTTAGCCACAAGGGCCATATCTAACTTCCTCTTAAGTATAGCCAATGAACCGGCCTCAACTGTTTCCTGTGGCAAAGAATTCCACAGATTTACCACTCTCTGTGTGAAGAAGTTTTTCCTCATCTCAGTCCTAAAAGGTTTCCCCTTTATCCTCAAACTGTGACCCCTCGTTCTGGACTTCCCCAACATTGGAAACAATCTTCCTGCATCTAGCCTGTCCAATCCCTTTAGAATTTTATGCGTTTCAATAAGATCTCTCCTCAATCTTCTAAATTCCAGTGAGTATAAGCCTATGCATATAAGTATATGCATCTGACAGATAAAGCTAATCTTTATCTTTTTTGTTCATATCACCTAATTAGTGGGATTATCTAATTATTTACCTGTCCACTTTCCAACCAGTCCCCATTTTCTTTCAGCCCAGAAATTCAGAATCTTCCATTATGTCTAGTGACGCAGGTGAGTCTACATTTAGAGACTCTGTGTACTCAAAAGTCTATGTACAACCCTCTTAGTGAGGAAATTTCTCTTCATCACAAGCCCCTGATATTGAAACTCTGGGTGATATTGATATCCCCATGTTATTAACACTTCTGCCAAAAGACATGATTTCAGCTCAGACTAGTCTTGAAGCGTTCTCTCAGCCAGAAACATCAACTATCCTATTGCCACCACAGTTGCTGCTTGACCCGCTAAGTTTCTGCAGCAGTTTTGTTTCGCTCCAGATTCCATCATCTGCAGTCTCTTGTAAAGTTAAAGATTAGATTTATTTGTCACATGTACATTGAAACATACAATGAGGATTGAGCTAAGACAGCTCAACCCACTAACCTAACCCATACGTTTTTGGAACATGGGAGGAAATGGGAGCCTCAGGAGGAAGCCCACATGGTCATTTGGAGAACGTTCATACTTCTGACAGACAGCGGCTGGCACCGTCATAGTGTTATGCTAACCATTACACTTAAGCCAGCATGTGGTCTAGTGGACTTCGAAGCAAGTGTTCTCCAGGGTTCGAGTCTGGCCAGCTCCTTGGACATCCAGGCTGGGTTGAGCATTGAGCATGCAAGCCACCCTCTTAAAAAAAAAGCGCAAAACACAAATGTTAAGGAAACAGCAAAAAAACACCATAAGGTGCAATAAAGTAACTACATACAGCAACTGTTACACTACCATGTCTCAGCTATAATTATCCTAGTGATTATATGTTACCCCATTTCCAAGACAAGAGTATATTTCTTCGGTACAAAGACCAAGTGCGACAAAGAACAAGTGTGATCCTGTTCCTTTGTTGCAGTAAGATTTCCTTATTCTTGTACTGTCATGTAACCTGAAATGTTAACTACTTCCCCCTCCACAGATGCTGCCTGATCTGTTGAGTATTTCCAACTTTTGCTGTTTTTGTTTCTATTTACCTTTTCACTCACCCTCTGCATCTTGTGGTTTGCAAACTTTCATTCTCCTGGCAGTTCTAATCTTTCCCCCTGTGCAGCCATACTCTGGATGTGCCCAAACCCGAACAAGTAACTAATGTGAATGAAATTAGAGCTAGATTATTTTGATTTTCATAAATTATTTTATTTCATTTGAAGTTAATGCTGCCATGAAGTTCCAGCTAAGATGTAGGAGACTAAATTTAGGTATAAAGATCAGTCCAATTTTTGTGATTGTAGATCATACCATAAACTTTAAGACCTGAGATAAAGCACTTCAGATCAAAAACATTTTGCGATTTGCTTCCATCCATGTCAATCTTAATTTTGCCTTATTTCCTGTGTGCCCTTTTCTGATGTCAGAATGACATGTTATGGAAAGGTCACATTGTTTGTTCCTTTCTTAAATAATTGCTATGTCTATGTGTAATATATCCTTCAAGGTTAATCTAATGAATTTTCATTTTGTAATTTCACAATCACTAAGATGTGGATGTTACTGGTCACATTTGTTTCCAGAATGGTTCCTGTATAACCAAATCCCTTTAACAGATAAATTGTCCCAAATAGTTCACACAATTACAATAGAGGCAAAATAAAACGCATTTTTGAACTGCAACATCTCACAATCTGACCTATAAGCACTTAAATATACACTCTGTGGCCACTTTATTAGGTGCACCTGTATACCTGTAGTAATGCAAATATCTGAACAGCCAATCATATGGTATCAGTGTATTGTAGCATGCAGACATGGTCAAGAGACATGGTTGTTGTTCAGACCAAACATCAGAATGGAGAAGAAATGTAATCTAAGTGCCTTTGACCATGGAACGATTTTGGTGCCAGAGTGGTTTGAGTATCTCAGAAACTGCTGATCTCCTGGGATTTTCACACACAGCAGAGAGTTTACAGAGAATGGTATGAAAAAAATGTTCTATGAGCTGCAGTTGTGTGGGCAAAAATACCTTGCTAATGAGAGATGTGGGAGAATGGTCAAACTGGTTCAACCTGACAGGAAGGTGACAGTAACTCAAATTACAACAGTAATGTATAGAAGAGCATTTCTAAACATACAACACGTAGAACCTTGAAGTGGGTGGGCTACAGCAGCAGAAGATCACAAACATTAGTTCATTGGCCACTTTATTAGGTACAGGAGGTACCTAGGAAAATGGCCATTTGGTATAAATGTCAAATGCAAAAGAACTGGAACTTTGAACAATATTTCAGCCTTGTTTACATGTTGCTAGATTTTATCATGGTGAACATGATACAAGTGAACTTCTACCAGTCTAGAAGAAATTCTTTTAATCTTTCAATTCAGACTATATTTGGTATATAGGTGGAAGCTTTGAATAAGGATGTGCTAACCATATTTAGTTTCTTGTAATCCTTGAATAATTACTTTAATTACTTTTTGATTGCACTTAAGTGGTGGTTGACATGACCTTTCAAACTGAAATATCCCTGGAGACATTCTTGTCTTCTAAAGATAGTTTGGCAATGTCTGATACAAAGGACATTATGTACTGTACTTTCGAATGCAACAAAAATACAGTCAGCTCTGAACGGAATTTGAAAAAAACTTGCATTAAATAATGAGTGTGCACATTTATAATTGTTTTCTTAATCAGATGCAGGTACAGCCGTACCTTATTATCCTTCTCAGAATGAAAAGTTTAAAGGTTAGCTTTGCAGGTTGTATCAGTGGTAAGGAAGGCAAATGCAATGTTAGATTTGTTTCAAGGGAACTAGAATATAAAAGTAAGTATGTAATGCTGAGGCTTTATAATGCATTGTGCATACTGCACTTGGAGTATTGTGAGCTGTTTTAGGCCCCATATCTGAGAAGGGATGTGTTGAGGAGGTTTACAATAATGATCCAAAAATGAAAATGTTAACATATTAGGAGAATTTTATAGCTTTGGGTCTGTACTCACTGGAATTTAGAGGAACAACAGGGTGGACGACGAGTCTCATTAATTGAAAGGTCTATAGCAGCCTCAAGATACAGAAAGGTTCCTTCAGAACAGAGTTGAGGAGGAATTTCTTTAGCCAGAGGGTGATTTATCTTTCAATTGAGCTAGTTTTAGTATAAGACAACCACAACTTTGTTGTTTCTTTGTTTTCTCTCTCTCTCTCTCTCTCTCTCTCCCTCCCCCATCCCCCTCCCCCTCCCTCCCTCTCCCTCCCTTACAGTCGAGTTAGTTGGTTATGATTACTTTTCAATGTTATGAACATCTAATAAAACATCTATAATTACAAGATTTACACCTCATTCTTAACTTCCAAAAAACCCTCTGTCCTATGTGTTGACATGTGATGAGGACGTTAGGAGAATTCAGGGTGACTTGGATAGGCTGGGTGAGTGGGCAGATACTTGGCAGATGGCGTTTAATGTGAATAAGTGTGAGGTTATCCACTTTGGGAGTAAGAACAGGAAGGCAGATTATTATCTGAATGGTGTAGAGTTGGGTAAGGGAGAAATACAAAGAGATCTAGGAGTCTTTGTTCATCAGTCACTGAAGGTGAATGAGCAAGTGCAGCAGGCAGTGAAGAAGGCTAATGGAATGTTGGCCTTTATTACAAAGGGAATTGAGTACAAGAGCAAGGAAATCCTCTTGCATTTGTACAGAGCCCTGGTGAGACCACACCTGGAGTATTGTGTACAGTTTTGGTCTCCAGGGTTCAGGAAGGACATCCTGGCTGTAGAGGAAGTGCAGCGTAGATTCACGAGGTTAATTTCTGGGATGTCTGGACTGTCTTACGCAGAGAGGTTAGAGAAACTGGGCTTGTACACGCTGGAATTAAGGAGATTGAGAGGGGATCTGATTGAAACATATAAGATTATTAAGAGATTGGACAAGATAGAGGCAGGAAATATGTTCCAGATGCTGGGAGAGTCCAGTACCAGAGGGCATGGTTTGAGAATAAGGGGTAGGTCATTTAGGACAGAGTTAAGGAAAAACTTCTGTCAGAGAGTTGTGGGGGTCTGGAATGCACTGCCTCGGAAGGTAGTGGAGGCCAATTCTCTGGATGCTTTCAAGAAGGAGCTAGATAGGTATCTTATGAATAGGGGAATCAAGGGATATGGGGACAAGGCAGGAACAGGGTATTGATAGTAATTGATCAGCCATGATCTCAAAATGGCGGTGCAGGCTCAAAGGGCCGAATGGTCTACTTCTGCGTATATTGTCTATTGTCTACTATCACCAGATCCAACACCAGTTATATACAGTACAGTTCTACACTAATTGTTCTAGTCTTCCCTTCTAGGTAATTCAGGTAACTATATATCACGTATACATCATTTACATTAGATGTATATCAATTATGATCTCACTGTGTGGTGGAGTAGACTTGCGATCGAATATTCGGCTGTTGTCGCTCATGTATTCCTATCTGAACCCTATTTTTAATATTTGATCTTGCAAAACCTTCACATCTTTATTTTTCCTTTGTAACAACAGTCACAGCACTTCAAAGCACATGATGTGCTTTATGATATTTCACAAAAGCTTTTTTAAAGATTGACCATACTCTGAATGGGTGTGTGAATGCACAAACCAAACTGGCAAAGGTATCAAAGAAGAATTGATGGGAGTGCATCAAGTATTGCTTCTTAGAACAGTACATTATGGAAACTGCCTAGTCATGGGCTATTTTTGCATTTGATCATGAATAGTGAGGAATGATTAATAAGCGATTTTGTGGTTAAAATTCCCCTGAGAGGTGGAGACCACAGTACGATAGTATTCCAGATACTGCTTGAGGGTGAACTCAACAGCATTGAAATTACTGCTTTAGTTTATATGAGGGCATTTATCACAATATGAAGATGGAGTTGCCCAAGCTGAACCTGTGAAAATAGGGTCTTAGAGCATGGAAACAGGACCTTCAGCTCAACTTGTCCATGTTGCCCAGTGAGCGAATCCCATCCACCTGTGTTTAGCAGAAAGCTTTTATATGTTGCTAATGTGTCTGCCTGAACCACTATTTCCAGCAGCTCATTCCAAGTATACACCATTCTTTGCATGAAGAAGCTGCCCCTACTGTCTCTTTCAAATCTCTCACCTTTAATCTTAAACTCTTTTGTTTTTATTGCCCCCTCCCTTTGAAAAAAACCACATGGTTTCACCCTGCCTATGCCCCTCATGATCCTATATACCTCTGTCAGCCATCTCTCAATCTCCTACATTTCAGGAAATAAAGGACAGGTAAATAAGCTAAAAGCTGGGTAAGTAAATGAACATTGGCTAATATTCCAACAGCTATTGTTTCTCAGCAAGAATTTATCCCATTTGGAAGAGAGATTCCATGAGAAATAGTCACAACCTATGGTTAACAAAGGAAATCAAGGATAATGTTAAATTGGAAAGAAGAGCAAGGGTGATGCTATGTCAGGGGACTGGGAGCAGTGAAAAAATAAATGGTGAATGAAAAGGCAGAAAGTTGATTTGAGTAAGCACTTGTGTGTAATATCAGCTTAAATAGTATCGTGGTCAGTACAGCACTTTACAGAACAGGCGACCCAGGTTCATTTCCCACCTTTAAGGAGTGTGCGTTCTCCCCGTGACCGTGTGGGTTTCCTCTGGGTGGTCCAATTTCCTCCTGCAGTCCAAAGATATACTGCTGGTAGATTAACTGGTCATTGTAAATTGCTGTATGATTAAGCCTGGATTAAACAGGAGATTGCTCTGCAGCGTAAATCAAGGGATTGCTGTACAACAGGGCTTGAAAGGCTTTTTCCGTGCTGTATCTCAATAAATTAAATAAAATATATAAGTGTTAAGTGTTTCTTTAGATATATATAAATAGAAAGGAGGTGGCTATAGTAAGTGTGGGACCACTAGAGAATTAATAACAGGAAGCGAAGAACTGGCAGGTATGTTAAATCAACATTTTACATCAGTCTTTGTCTTGGAGGACATTGTAAATATGCCTAAGATAACAGATGGGCTCAACACGGACGAACTTGTAAAAATCTCAGTCACAGTCCCTAGCTTGCTGTCTGCAAATCCAGGCCAGGGGCTGAAGGTTGGCGGCCTATCCTCAGGTCGGAGGCCTGTCTGTGTTTGTGAGTGTGTGTGTGGGTGGGAGGGAGGGAGGGAGGGAAAGGGCTTCTTTTGCTGCTGTTTTGTTTCATCAGTAGTGTTGTTGCTTGTGTTGTTTTGAATATTGTGGGCATGCTCCGCTGGTATCAGAATGTGTGGTGGTGACACATATCCATAGATTGTTAATGCAAACAATGCATTTCACTGTATGTTACACTGTACATGTAATAAATACTCTCAGTGACCACTTTATTTGATAGTCTACACTTCACTTAACACATTTCCATTGGAAACAAAATTATTTGGTTATTAAACCTGATTATTTCAATTTATCACTATTTGTGAGACAGCTGTGCTTACACCCAGTGGTCACTTTGTTAGATACAGAAGTAGAACTCAGTGTTGTCTTCTGTTACTGTTGTAAGGTGTGGTTTCTCAATTTGCTGGCAGCTTCCTGTCATTTTCCTCTGGCCTTTCCCATTAACAAGGCAATTTCAGTCACAGAATTTCCATTCACTGGATGTTTTCTTTTTGTCTTTTTGCACCATTTGGACTACAGCGTAGTGGTGAGCATGATGGTTTACAGTACCAGTGACCCAAGTTGATTCCCACTGCTGCCTGTAAGAAATTTGTACACTCCCCCTGTGACCAAGTGATTTTCATCTAGGTTTCCTTCCATAGTCTAAAGACCTACTAGTTTACTAGTTAATAGGTTAATCAGTCATTGTAAATTGTCCCATGATTCGACCTGAACTAAATCAAGGGATTGCTGTACAACAGGGCTTAAAAGGCCTATTCTGTGCTGTATCTCAAAAAATAAACAAGCAAACCAATAAACTATTCTCGGTAAACTCAAGAGACTGTTGTGTATGAAAATCCTAGGAGATCAACAGTTTCTGAGATACTCAAACCAGCACATCTGGCACCAACAATCATTCCATGATCAAGGTCACTTAGATCAAATTTCTTCCCCATTCCAATGTTTGGTCTGAACAACAACTGAACCTTTTGACCATGTAGTATGCTTTAATGCACTGAGTTGCTGCCACATGATTGACTGATTAGATATTTGCATTATCAAGCAGGTGTATTGGTGGCCACTGAGTGTAAATGAATCTGAGTCGCAAGGAACAAAGTATTTGAGAGAAAATGACAAGGCTAAAGGTGGATAAATCAGCAGGGTTTTAAAGGAAGTAGCTACAGAGATGGTGGACCCGTTGGTTGAAGTTCCTCAAAACTCTAAATTCTGAGAACGTACCAGAAGAATAAGCAATGTGACTTTCTTAAGAAAAACAGGGATTAAGAGAGAATGAGAGGGACTATAAACCACTTAGTTTAACATCTATTGTTGGCAAGGTGCTAATGTCGATGATCAAAGAAAAATAATTATTTAGGAAAACTAACTATAATCAAACTTAATCAATGTTGTATTATGAAAAGTAAATCGTGTTTGATAAATTTGCTCAAATGTTTTGAGATTGCAATGGAGAAAGTTGATAGAGGATAGCCTGTAGTTGTGGTATATTTAGATTTCCAGAAGGCTTTTGATAAGGTGCTACACAAACAGCTGGTACAAAAATTACAAGCTGAAGGTGTTGGAAGAAGTTAATACAGACTGAATACAGGGATGGAATAAATGGCAAACAAGAGAAAGGCTGCTAATGCTGGAAATCCAAGCAATGTGCACAAAATGCTGGAGGAGCAGGTCAGGCAGCATCTATGAAAAAAAGTAGTCGATGTTTTGGGCCAAAACCCTTTGGCAGGACTGGAGAAAAAAAGCTGAGGGGTTATTTTGAAAGGTGGGAGTAAGGGAGAGAGAAACACCAAGCAATACCTAGAAAAACCAAGTGAAACTTGGAGGGGGAGGGATGAAGCAAAGAGCTAAGAGGTTGACTGGTGAAAAAGACAGACCATGGAAGAAAGGGGGGAGGGAGGAATGCCGGAGGGAGGTGGTGGGAGGGCAAGGAGATAACATGAGAGAGGGACCAGGGGATGGGAAATGGTGAAGGGGGTTTGGTAGAGGCATTACTGGAAGTTTGAGAAATTGATGTTACAAAATCAATGGAATAAATGGTCCTCTTTCAGACTGGAAGGAGAAACCCCAAAATGGTTCTTGGCCATCACTTGTTAACTATAAGCTATTAGCATTAATGACTTGGAAGAGGGAACAAAATGCAAGGTTTCCAAGTTTGCCATGTTGCAAGTGAAAGGCTATGTTGCAATGAGGATACTGTGATTCTACATTGGGATATAGATACACTGGGTGATTGTGCAAAAAGCTGACAAGTGTCAGTTTAAGGTGACAAAATGTGAAGCCATGCACTTCAGTGAGAGGAATTAAAAAGGTGGACTGTAATCAAAATGGAGAAGGACTGAATGTCAGTGAAGCATAGAGGAATCTAGGTATTCTAGTGCATGAATCATAAAAGTAGTTTGGCAGGTGCAACAAGTAGTTCAGAAGGAAAACAGCCTTTTTGTGAAAGGGGTGGAGTTTAAAAACAGGAATTTTTTTTCAGTTGTACAGGGTATCAGTGGGGTCACATCTGGAATGCTGCACACAGTTCTTGTCTGTTACCTGAAGAAGACTATTAGAGTCAATTGAAAGGAGAGTCACAAGAGATAAGAGCAGATTTAAGCCATTTGACCCATCAAGTCTGCTCCACCAATCCATCATGGCTGATTTATTATACTCTCAACCCCATATTCCTGTCTTTTCCCTGTAACCTTTGATGCCCTGACAAACCAAGGACCTTTCAACCTCCACTTTAAATATAGTCAATGACTTAGCCTTCACAGCCATCTGTGGCAATGAATTCTACAGGTTCACCACCTTCTAAAGAAATTTCTTCTAAATGGATGTCCCTCTTTTCTGAGGTTGTATCCTCTGGTCCTAGAGTCCCATTATAGGAAACGTCCCCACCACGTCCACTCTAGACTTTTCAGTATTCAGTAGGTTTCAATGAGATTCCCCTCATTCTTCTAAGCTTCACTGAATACAGGCCCAGAGTTATCAAATGCTCTTCATATGTTAATCCCTTTATTCCCAGAATCATTCTCCATAACCACCTCTGGGCCCTCTCCAATGCCAGACTAATTCTTGGGATCAGAAGATTGTTTTGACAAGAGAAGCCAGACAGTATGGGAATGTATTTCTTGGAGCTTAAAAGAATGAAGGTTGACCTTATTTAAACCATTTCCAATCCTTCAGTGGTTTGACAGGATAGGTGTTTAGATATTTCTAGTAGTGGGAGAGTCATGAGCAAAGGGAGATATCTTGATAAAGGACCAATTATTTGGAACTGAGGTGTGTGGAATTTTCTTCTCTCAGAAGGAAGTAAAACTTTTGAATTCTCTGACCCCTAGGGTGGTGGAGGTCGGATCATTGGGTGTATTTAAGGTGAAGATAGATAAATACTTAAAAGATGGAGGAATTGGGGAATTGGACACAGAAGAGGAGTTTACAGTCAGCCTAGATCAGCCGTGATTGTATTGGAATGGTGGAGCTGCCATGAAGGGTCTGGTGGCTTTCACCTGCTTTTTTTCCTAGTATTTACTTTTAGTAAAGGCTGAGTTGCCATGTGACTCTGTATGTATTGATGCAAAAACAAAATTGTTGTGAGCACAGTCACATGTCACCCAGAAAGTAAATCTCCATGTTTATGTCGAGTTGCAAAGAGGAGAAAATCTTCAAACTCAACAGTAATGAAATCTAACCTTGATGAAACCACATCAAGGTTAGATTTCATTATGAGCAGTAATGTAAATGGTCTCTTTCCATTGAGGTTAGGTGAGTCTAGAACTAAAGGTCATAGATTAAGGGTGAAATATTTAAGGGACACCTGGAGGGGGTCTCCTTCATTCAGAGGACGGTGTGAGTATGGAACGAGCTGCCAGAGGAAGTGGTGGATGCAAATTCATTTTCAACGTTTAAGAAAAGTTTGGAAGTACATGGACAGAGGGAGAGAGATTGAAAATTTGGCTGAGTGGTGTAATAACAATAATATAAATAAGACTAAGGAACTAATTATAAACTTCAGGAGAAGGGTTATCATCAGAAGATCAGAGGTGGTGTGTCACTAGCTAAATTCCTGGGTGTCACTATCTCAGAGGACCTGTTCTGTACCTGTCATATAAATATAATTTCAAAGAAAGCACATCAGTGCCTCTATTTCCTCAGGAGTCTGTGGAGATTCCTTGGCAAACCTCTATAGATATGTGGTGGAAAGTGTGCTGACTGGCTGCGTTACAGTCTGGTGTGGGAACATCAATGCCTTTGAGTGGAAAATCCTGGAAAAGGTGATGCAGATCTCCCGCAGATGCTGCTTAACCTGCTGAGTTCCCCTAGTAGGTTGTTTGTTGTTGCAGATACCAGCAATTGCACTCTCCTGTGTCTCAGATTTAATACGTTGATTAATATTTCGTGGCCGGCAACACTAAATTATATTTTCTGTTCCTTTTTTTTCTCAGTGTCATCAGCAAGGTCGTCCCCGTCTCAGAGGCTAAGCCCTCACCTCCAGCAGTGCACCCAAAGACTCCTCCGCCTCCATCCCCAGCACCTCTGTCAGCTCACATGGCTCTAGCTCTGACACCAGCTCCCCTGCCTCCACCCACAGCGGTTCCATCTCCTGTTCCTGCACTTCCTGTCGCGTCTCCTGCAGCCACTTGTTCTGCTGCAGGAGCTTCTAAGACGCCAGTCAGAAGTGTGGTCACAGAGACTGTCAGTACTTATGTGGTGAGTAATGTTTCTTATGTTCATATTTGGTACCGTTTCTCATTTCCACATATAAATTCAAAATAAATTTGAAACTTCCAAAACAAAGAAGCAATTGTTTATAAAACATGAATCAAACCTTCATCTTCTTCACCGTCCTGTAAGTTTTCATGGTTTTGAGCTAAAAGGAAATACTAACAAGAGTTCCTTAACATAAGCTGCATTGCAATGTTTGTTTCCTGCCTCATAACTCCAATTTCCCCAGCTCTCCCACAAGATACCGTGGATCAGTTCCATGAAACCATAAGTAACTTACCATTTTTAAATGTGACATTTGGTATGGCTTACATGTGAAAAGCTTCTGATTTGCATGCTATGCAGAATTGCACTAAGGTAGAAGAAAGACTTCGTCTACTAGTTCAGTGTATTTGAAGGCATGATACACTGTTTTAGTAACAGAAAAACTGCAGGGCGGTAGACAAGTAAAGTTCATGGGCCACAATGAGGTAGATTGGAAGATCAAGATTTCATCTTTTAATCTATGAAAGGTCCATTCAAAAATCTAATAACAGCAGGATAGAAGCTGTCCTTGAGCTTGGCGGCTATGAATTCTCAGGCTTTTGTATCTTCTGCCCATTGTGAGAGAGGAGAAGAGAGAATGTCCTGAGGGGGAAAAGCTGTTCTTAAAATACTGAGTGTATGTCTTCAGATTCCTGTACTTCATCCCTGATGGGAGTAATGAGAAGAGGGCATGTCCTTGGTGGTGAGGGTCCTTAAAAATAGATACCATCTTCTTGAGGCATTGCCTTTTGAAGATGTCCTCAATGCTAGGGGGCTAATGGGACTAAGGTGGGAAGGGTCCTTGATTATATTGTGCTTCCCCAAGGCAGTGGATCATGGCAAACATTAGTTACTGCACTGCACCACAAGCAAACTTCATTGTACACTACACTACTTTCTTGTAAAAGCATTCAAAATTACTTTAGAGTAACTTAAAATGGATTTAGAGACCAGTAAATGAAGAATTGAGGGCTGTGACAAAAAGCAAGACATGGTGATAGATTGTAAGGAGGTTTTTGGAGGAAAGGGAAGAGATTAATAAGACAGGAAACTTCAGGGTTAAATTTATGGAGTTCAGGGCTACAGCGGTGTAAGCCATGTAACAGAAATTGAGCAGGAAGAATGCAGATTCAGATTTATTTATCATATTTACATGGAAAAATACAGTGAAATGCCTCATTTGCGTTACCAACCAATGCAAACCGAGGGATGTGCTGGAAGCAGCCTGCAAATGGCACCCCACATTCCAATGCCAACATAGCAAGCCCTCGATTCTCAGAAGAGTAACACAGAATACAACAAGCAACAAAACAACAGTAGCAAAACAAGCCCCTTTCCCCCCTCACAGAAAATGACTTATATCTACCCAGTACTAACATATACAGCACAGAAACAGGTCCTTTACCCTAGTTGATCCATGCCTTTGTAAGACAATCCCATTTGCTTGCATTTGGCCCATATTCCTCTAAATCTTTCCTAAGCATGCACTCATCTAAATGGTCTTTTTAAACCTCGTAAGACTGTGTAGAACTTCTGAATAACTTTACATGAAAGCAATCCAGAATGAAGCTTCCTAGCAGTACATAACAGTATCTAAAAGGATAAGCTGCTTGTAGTTTTATGGAACTGTAATTATACCTATCTTTACCCACCACCTCTGGCGCCTCGCTCCCACGTGCCCAGCACCCTCTTGTCTACAAAAACTCTGCCCCTTTAAGGCAGAAGATGTTGACTTCAAGTTTCTACAAGGTCTAGCCAGTTCAGAAAGTTCAATGCAAATTGAGTACTACTATTTTACCCCATTCACTTTCCATTGCTGAGTAGTTCATTTGTTTGCTTAGTAAATTGGAATATTCCCCAGTGAATATAAAGCTCATTTCAAGATCTGTATTTTTTTTTACTAATAGTTCTGTTGTCTTGTGCCATGCTCCTAAGAGAGTTTATCACCATGGAATGTACAGCCAGGGAAGGAAGCTTGCACTGTCCACCCATTTCCTATGTTACAGTTGCTGTGTTTTGTGTGCTCCATTCCCTGACTGAACAACTTGAAATGCTGGAACCTTAAGTGTATCTGCTTCTCGGCAATACCATTGAGTTTTGCTTCAAGATAGGACTAGTAGGTACAATGTTTGTAACAAACTTTTGTGAAATATCCAACTAAACAGATGAGTTTTGAGAATTCTATTAGCAAGCATAGTTTATTTTCTGAAAGTGTTGTTTGTGTTAAACTACCCATACATTTCCCCTAGTATGCCATGGACCATTCAAGAGCAATGTAGACTGAGGCGTGAGGATTTAAGTATTTTTTTAACAAGTCAAAAGAAACCAGTGTAAAACTCCTGACATCATTGCACAGCACTCTAAATACAGTTGGTGCCTGATCACATCCAGCCATTCTTAGCATCGAATAATATTTGAATCTTGGTAGATTGGTGCATGCACATGTTGCAATATAATCTGTACTACACAGCAGTACAGAAATAACAATCAAGTAAATTAAATACTTTCAGACAAACAAGCCTCCAGGGAAAGTGCTTAGTAGCTTACTTATGGAAAATGCACATCACTGTCTTCTCTAGAAGCATTCTACTTGGTCCAAGCAATCTGATTTTTCCACCTGCCAGTTTTGAAATCTGTTGTCAGTTTAGTTAATTCAAGATAGTTAATAGCTTTTGTTAGGTTCTGTAGATAGCTTTTCACATCTACCTAAGCAGGTAGACCCAGAGTCTTAGATTGATGTCCCTGTTCACCTAGTTATCAGTAAGAAGCTGAAGTAAAAATAAAACTGTGTTCTCCTGAACTTAATTACTTTAAGAAAGAAGGGAGAAATGAAATTATTGTGAAAATATTATTAGCTGAAATTACTAAGCAGTTTTCCTGACTGTATTGCATGTTAAAAAGCTACATATAAGTTAATTGTGCTATAATAGCACCCAGACAACAGATGCAGAGATGTGTCCTCTTTGTTTTCAGATAGAACACTGTGGTATATCAGATGTTTACAAGTGATAATGTACTCCTTAAATGTGAAAATGCGGCACTGGAGAAGTGTTCTGGTAGTGTGTAAGCCAAGTTGCACACAGAACATCTGATCCACTATGTGTCTTTGACATGAGCTCCAAATAAGCATATATAACTCCACCAACTGCATGGACAAATTTTATCCATCAGGAACCCACAATGCCGGACAGAATGAGAAAGCACGAGTAACAGTTGCTGTATTTAATAGTTTCCAAAATAAGACTATCAGACGTAGGCCATTCAGCCCATCAAGTCTGCTCTGCATTCAGTCATAGCTGATTTATTACCCCTCTCAACCCCATTCTCCTGCCTTCTCCCTGTAACATTTGAACCCCTTACTAGTCATGAACCTAACAGGTGTACAAGTTACGCAGATCTCTGCAGTGACAATAAACCCCAGTGTTAATTTTAAGAAAAAATGAATTAATTCCTTTAGCTTGCCTAAGTGTTCTGACCTTTGCATTAAAGGTACTTGGGTGGAGCTTCGATCATATTCTCCAAGCTCCAATTACTCTCCTCAAATGACTGTACCAGATAAATGATTTTAAGCAGTATTAACAAGCTGACTAATCTGACATTTGGGCATGCTATGTTGGCATTGGAAGCATGGTGGCATTTGTGAGCTGTCCACAGCACATCCTCAGATTTTGATGGTTGTCAGCACAAGTGACAAATTTCACTGCATGTTTTGCTGTCCGTGTGTTAGATAAATAAAATCTAAATAAATCTAATCAGCAGTGGGTGGTTCTTTGGTAATGCTCAGTCTTTTATTGGATCACCGCATATATCCTTTAATAAACACAGTTGCTTCCCTCCACCGACATCAGAAACCTACCCCATATTTCTGGTTGCCAGGGTCAGTCATAATTCCTACACATCGGACTAATGTAACATCACTGCAGACAAAGTCTGCATTTATCCTGGATGAATAGTGCATTGAAGTGTTGGTATTTTTTATATACAGCCCTTTTTCCCCTTGTGATTCCTGTCAAATTCTATGATGACATTCTGAGCTCCTCCCACTTTCCATCAATGAAATATATTTTGCTGATCCTGAATCAGAAAACTGGGATAAAATGGAGATCTTTGCGGCATGTACTTCTTTACAATAGGTAGATTATTACACAGCAAACATTTTTTCACTGTTATCTGAAAACTGTTCTTCTCCTTTTCTTCCCCATCGTACATCCAGATTCGTGATGAATGGGGAAATCAGATCTGGATCTGCCCTGGCTGCAACAAGCCAGATGATGGCAGCCCAATGATTGGTTGTGATGACTGTGACGACTGGTACCACTGGTAAGAAACTTCTGAATTTCTTGACTGTACTCTCTAGACTTAAGCTGGCATAGCATGAACAGAAGTAACAAAGTGGCTTTATCCTGATTAGTTACAGTATTTGGTGCAAATGAAGCAAACTGAAATAGCAGGTACAGCTACATTTTCTACATCTCCTCGCTGTTTCAATTGGGTCTAATGTTTGAGCAGTAATGAAAAGTTCAATGAGTGGTGTGACTAGAGATTGGGTTTAAGTTTTGCTGATAAAGGTCCCTGATGCCACTTTCCTTCCTTGCACTATTTTTCTCTATCCCTCTATCAATATCACTCTATCTCTATTTCTACCTTTCTATATCTCTACCTCTGTATCTCCTTCTCCATCTCCCTCTCTGTCTCCTATCTGATTCCCATACATCTTACTTCAGCCACCTTTGCTTCATTGAGTTTGAGCCCAGCCTTCAGAGTGACACATCATAGAAAAACAGCCCTTTGGCTCACCAACCACCAATTCCTACCCCTCACCCCCCCACCTGGCACCAACCCTACACTAATCCCATTCTTTATTCTCCCTCCTTAACCATCGGCTCTGCCCCAGATTCTGTCTCTTATCTCTACACCAGGGACAACTTAGAGAGTACATTTAACCTACCAAACCACACAGCTTCGGGCTATGGGATGGATTAGGAAAAATTGAGCGAGCTACAATTTTTCTCTTTGGAGCCAAGGAGGATGGTGAGAGGTGACTTGATAGAGGTGTATAAGAAGCATAGATGAGTGGATAGCCGGTGCCTTTATTTGCCAAGTGGAAATAACTGGTACAAAGGAGCATAATTTTAAGATAAGTTCTTTACACGGAGAGTGGTGGGTGCATGGAGTGCCCTGTCAGGGATAGGGAAAGAAACAGATACATTGGGGACATTAGAGAATGTTAGATAGGCACATAAATAATTTTTTTTAAACAGATGGCTGTTTAGGAGGGAAGGGTTAGAACATAGAACTGTACAGAAGAGGAACAGGCCCTTCCAATTAAATTAGTAATCAAATGGTCAACTAAACTAATCTCTTCTGCTTCAGAATGTCCATATTCCTCCATTTTCCTCACATTCATGTAGTGCAGGCAGCACATTCCAGACGTCCACCACTCTCTGTAAAAAACCTTGACCCTTGCATCTCTTTTGAAATTACCCCCTCTCACTTTTAAATACATGCTCTCTGGTATTTGACATTTCAACCCTGGGAAAAAGATACTGTCTGTCTAATCTATCCATGCTTCCCATAATCTTATAAACCTCTATCAGGTCTCCCCTCATCCTCCGCTGTTCCAGAGAAAACAACCCAAGTCTGTCCAACCTCTTGGTAAAAGCATTGTGCATCCAGTTTCGAATTGACCTTCAAGCAGTTTAAGAACTGGGCACAAAATCATTGACCGACAGGCCTGTACTGTGTTGGAATGCTCTGTGTTCTATCAAACCAGGCCACTCAGAGAAAACCCAGAGAACATGCAAACTCCACATCGACAGCACACGAGTCAGGATTGAACCTGGGTCTCTAAAATCATGAGTCAGCAGCTCCACCAGCTGCACCATCATTGAATCTATTCATCCATGCAACCACTCATTTCAGCTTTTAAACACTTTTACTAAAGTCATAACAACCTGCCGAAAGAGAGGCAGGAGAACTGGCTGCAACACTCCAGGTCACCACAACTTAAAAATTGACTTTATATTTGTACAGTGACACGCAAAATACTGGAGGAACTCAGTAGGTCAGGCAGCATCTGTGGAAAGGAATAAAGAGTCGACATTTTGGGCCATGACCCTTCATCATGACTGGAAAGGAAGGGCGAGAAACCCAGAATAAGAAGGTTGGGGTACCGGTGTCAGTACAAGCTGCCAGCGATAGGTGAAGCCAGGTGAAGGGGAAGGTGGGTGGTGGGGGGAGATGAAGTAGGAAGCTGAGAGGCCTTCGGTGGAAAAGATAAAGGGCTGAAGAAGAAGGAATCTGGAAGAAGGAGTGGACCATGGGAGAAAGCGGGCCACTAGAGGGAGGTGACAGGCAGATTTGGAGAAGAGAAGGATTAAGAGGGGAGCCGGAATGGGAAAAGAAAGAAAGGGCCCAAACTGTCAACTCTCCATGGACACTGCCTAAGCCTGCTACCTTCCTCTAACATATTGTGTGTGTTACTTGTATTTTGCTAAACTTCAGTGATAAGGCTTATGAGAGATGGTTCAATAACCAAGTGGTGTCTGCATTGTTGCTCATTGCTAAATAACTGGAATTATGATGGTATCTCATTTTCCCAGGCCGTGTGTCGGGATCAGTGCCGCACCCCCTGATGAAGTGCAGTGGTTTTGCCCCAAGTGCATCAACAAGAAGAAGGAGAAAAAACACAAGCGAAAGAAATCTCGAGCCCATTAAGAAGGTTTCCAGACGGCATACCCTTTTTATATTTAGCAGCAGACTCTTCCTATTCAGTTCCATTTGAAAGGACCGCAATGGTGATGAGTTGTGTAAATCCGACACCTGATTAGTGGCTTTGTACAGTGCAGTAAATTTTAAAAAATTAGCTCAAATTCCACCCATTTCCAGGAAAAGGCTGAAGAATGAACCCTTTGTTAGCCTTTTTGTGTAATTAATTGTATACTTTTAAAATGAAAGTTTGTATTATACACCACAATCATTTTTTTTTTGCGTTCTGTATGGACTCATCATTCTCTTAGTTCTGCTTGTAATATATTTTATCTTCTCTGCTCAGAACTCATTGCTTTAACCAACAGTGGCATTGTGATTGTAACCAAAATAGTGGATTGCTAAGGTTTATTAAGAGAATAAATTACATTTTTTTAAAAAATATCTGTACTGGGAAGTAATGTATTTGTGATACTGCTTTCAAAAAATGAATGGATTGCAACACATGCCTTCAGAATTTCAATTGGTACATTGCTTTCAAAGAACTTTATTCTCAGAGCATCAGGATCTTACAGTTACAAAAAAAAAGAGATTAAATAGCTTTAAAATAAATATTCATTCACAGAAATGTATGTGCTATTTCAGAATTTGGTTATTTTGGACCTTGACGAATTGAATCTTGCAACACACCTTCATTAACACAAGAGATTCTGCAGGTGCTAGAAATCCGGAGTAACACACAGAAGTGCTGAGTGAACTCAGCAGGTCAGGTGCCAACTCTAGAAAGGAATAATTGTCCACTGCTTATACTTCTTCATGGATGCTGTCTGGCCTCCTGTATTTCTCCAGCATGTATGTTACACACCTTCACTGCCAGAAAACAGTTAAACTAGAATCCACAGTCTGCAACATTGCTTTCTGCTAATCTCAGGTTTGAACCTCTAGCTTAACCTTCTCCAGTTCTAACCCTGCCCACATTTAGCTTTACAGAGTTATACAGCATGGGAACAGGCCTTTTGGCCCAACTTCTCCATGCTGACATCTATCCAATTGTCTATATTTGGCCTCATCACTCTAAAACTTTTCTATCCACTTAACTGTCTAAATGTTTTTTAAATGCCTCCGCTACATCCTCTAGCAGCTCATTCTATGTACCCTCCAGCCAGTGTGTGAGAAGGTTACCCTGGAAGATGGAGGCAGCCACGGAGGGTGATGGATGGGAAAACAAAGGCCCGGGTGCTGGAAATCTGATAAAGGAGGAAGGTAGTAATGGGAAACATTGCAGGAGAGGTGAAAGTCAGACAGAAACAGGACCAGATAGTGGAGAGGGACGGAGCAAGTAAGAGAAATGTGTGAGTGAATGTAACTGGGAAAGTGAGGGCTAAATTAACATGAGGTCTTGGATGGTGAGAAAGGGGATAACAATGAGTGGTCCAGAGGACAGAAAGCAAGCAAGAGGGAAAGTGAGGGAGAGAAAAGGGATTGAGAGAGAGACAGAGTAGTGTAAATATGGTTTGGTACAAATAATAAAGATTTTAGATTTCAGATTCATGTCATGTTTAATTAGGGAATTTTGAAGCCATTCGGACCATCAGTCTGTACTGGTTAAGCCCATTGCCCTGATCTATCCCTGCAGCCTCTCAATTTAAAAATGCAAACACGAGGAAATCTGCAGATGCTGGAAATTCAAGCAACGCACACAAAATGCTGGTGGAACGCAGCAGGCCAGGCAGCATCTATAGGAAGAATACTGTCGACATTTCAAATTCAAGACGAAGGGCCCCAGCCCAAAACATCAATAGTGCTTCTTCCTATAGATGCTGCCTGGCCTGCTGTGTTCCACCAGCATTTTGTGTGGGTAGCCTCTCAATTTGTGCATCCTCAAGTGCCTATCCAGTTCCCTGTTCAAAGGCTCTATTGATCCTAGTTCGGCCATTCTTACAGGCAACGTCAAAAGTTCAAAGTAAATTTATTTTTGAAGTACATATACAGTATATTACCATTTGTTACCTTGAGATTCATTTTCTTGAAGGAATTTCCAAGAAAAATGAAATATAATAGAATTTTACAAAAAGCATACATAAACTGGCAAAGGCTGACAAACAACCAGTGGACAAAATAAGACAAGCAATACAAATAAAAATAATACTGAAAACAAAGAGTTGTGAAGAGACCCTTGAAGGTCAGTCTGTAGATCATAGAATCAATTCGGAATTGTGAGTGAAGTTATCTACACCATTTCAGAAGACTGATAGTTATAGGGTAATAACTGATCTTGACCTGGATGGTGGAGGTCCTTGATGATGGATGATGCTTTCTTGTGGCAGCTCTCCATGTAATTGTGCTCAATAGAGTCACAGAGCTTTCAACATGGAAATTAGGCTCTTTGGCTGTACCTATCCATGCTGACCTGGTATGGAAGCACCCAATGCCCAGGAATGCAAAAGTCTAGAAAGTGGTGGGTACAGTGCAGTCTGTCACATGCAAAGCCATCACCACCACTGAGCACATGTACTGCCTTCCACACCTGATCCATCCTTCCATCCACCAGCTCTTGCTCCATCCTCTCCCATCACCTCTGTATATTGGCCAACTCCCCTCTACCTTTCAGTCCAGATGAGGATTCTTAACCCACAATTTTGACTGTTCATTCTCCTCCATTGATGCTGCCTTACCTGCTGAGTTCCTCCCGCATCTTGTGTGTTGCTCCAGATTTCAGTATTTGCAGTCTGGCATCTCCCAAAATTTTCAGATCAGGAACAGAGCAAAGAGCTAAAGCAGTTTCAACAAAGACAATTCTATCAATTTTGTAAGCCAAAGGAATGCAATTATGATTTTTGAAATGAATGAACATTGAATATCTCAATTAGGATGGAATGACACAGGAGATTTTATGAGGAATCAGAATTAGGGTTTATATCACTGTCATACTGTATGTTGTGAAATGAGTTGTTCTGTGGTAGCAGTACACTGCAATACATAAAAATACTATAAATCCCAATAAAAAATATGTATTTTTTTAAATTAAATGCGTAGTGCAAAAATAGTGAGGTAGTGTTCATGGAGTGGTTGATTGTCCACTCAGAGATCTGATGGCAAAGGGGAAGAAGCTGTTCCTAAAACATTGAATGTGTGTCTTCAAGCTCCTGTACCTCCTCCCTGATGGTAGCAATGAGAAGAAAGCAAGTCCTGTGTGCTGAGGTCCTTAATGATGAATGCCACCTGTTTTAGGCATCGCCTTTTGAAGGTGTCCTCGATGCTGGTGAGGTTAGTGCCCATGATGGAGTTGGCTGAATTTGCAACTTCCTGCAGCTGAATAATCCAACAAGTGAAGGAAACTTAACAAAAGACCAAACAAAGAGCTTCAGTGGCATAAGGGGAGTATTTTAGGCATAAGTAGACATTGCAAGAATTAACATTTTTAAAAGAATTAGTCACTGTAGCCAGAGGCATTGGTTTATATTGATCTTTGAAGCGCATATAACTGCTCTTTATGAACAAAGAATACAAATGCTTAGTATTATTGTTACCAACATAAAGTAATTACTATGCCATTCACAAAGTTACTCCTACATGGATGGTCCCTAGCCTGGCTTTGAAATGAGAAGGATTGGGCATGGGACTATCAACTCCATCCCAGAGCTATAGAAATGCCAGAAGCCTGATCCCTGGGAGAGGAAGGATCTCTGATGAAAGGCTATACCTGGAGACAACTTGAACGACTGTCCCAGGACAGAGGACTCTGGTAAACTGTTGTCGGCAACCTAGGCCCCAGTAGTGATGGTGGACTTAAGTAAGTAAGTATTTACAATGTGAATGAATCAAAATGATACTTGGCTGTCTCCAAATTCACTTCCTGGGCCCTGCTTGTTTCAGGATCCATTATAAGCCAGCACCCTCAGTAGAGGTGGCCCTGACAATGCCTAATATTTGATGGCTGTTATTAATTAAACACTAAAGTGTGTGGGTGGTTATAACTCAACCACATTGGTGACATTGGAGCCACATGTCGGTCAGAATGGGCAAGGGTGGTAGATTCTTTTCCCTGACAGATATTAGCAAATCTGGTAACTTTTTAATGGCAATTCAAAGTAAAATTATTATAAAACTGCACAAGCATCACCATTGAGCACATCTACACAGAGCTCTGTCGCTGGAAAGTCAGCATCCATCATCAAGGACCCTCACCACCCAGGACATGCTTTCTTCTTGCTGCTGTCATCAAGAAGGAGGCATGGGAGCCTCAGGACCCACACCACCAGGTTCAGGGTCCACTTATTACCCCTCAACTATCAGGCTCTTGAACCAGAGTGGTTAACTTCACATTGCAATATTTGAAACCGGGGGTTCTGATACATGGGAACTTGATAACTATTTTCCCTGTGGGCGAGCTCCCAGTGAAGAACCTATCACTGCAGTAGTGTTCATTGTGTTTGTCCAGTTGAATTCACTCAAGCACAATTTCACAGTAGCCAAAGTTCACTGTGAATAATTGTTACATTCTTGGAGAAACAATATAGAAAGTAGTATAGAATAAATTGAACTGTGTAAGGATGATAAAAGCCTGCAGTGTCAAAGTGGAGTTCATTGTAGTCTGCACAAGTACATGTCTGCACAGGTGCAATGAAAAACTTGATTGCAGCAGCATCGAAGGGACGGAGCATCATATCCACAACAGTCACGGGGGGAAAAATTAACTTAATCATAAATTATTATATATACAATTTATTTTAAGAAAATACAATTAGAACGAAAGAAGGTCCATTTTAACTTAAGGTGGCCAGAGTGCTGCTATATGTGATGATTAAGGTTGTTACAAACCTTAATTTAGAAATAAAGTTAGGATCTTGCCTGAATTGGACAATCTGGTGCATGGACCATGGGAGAGTCAAGGCTAACAGGCAGGGCAGGGAAGTGGGGCTGTGGCCTAGATCAGACTCTTCTCATTATTACCATCATGGAGGAGATACAGGAGCATGAAGATGCACACTCAACATCTTAGGAACTGTTTCTACTCCTCTACCTTCAGATTTCTGAATGGTTCATGAACCCATAAACACTAGCTTGCTCTGGCCTTCATCAGTCATAGAAGTGGGAAGGTTATGTTGGGAGTTGTACAGGACACAGATGAGGCCGGACTTGGAGTACTGTGTTCAGCTTTGCTCACCCTGCTATAGGGAAGATGCTACTAAATTGGGAAGAAGGCAGAAAGATATTGGCAGGACTCAAGGAATTGAGTAAAAAAGTGAAGTTGAATAAAACAGGTATTTATCCCTTGGAGGCTGAGAGGTGATCTTAGAGATAGATGAAACCATGGGGAGCATAGATAAAATGAATGCAGTCAGTTTTATTTTTCAGGGTTAGGAAATCATGAATTAGAGGGCATTTATTTAAGGTAAGAGGGGAAAAATTTAATAGGAACTTGTGAGGGCACAGAGAGTGGTTCATATATGGAATGAGCTGCCAAAGGAAATGGCTGAGGTGGGTACAATAACAAAGTTAAAAAGACAGTTGGACAGGGATGAGGATCAAATGCAGACAAATAGGGGTAGTTCAGATGGGGCGTCTTGGTTGCTGAAGGTCTTGTTTTGTTACTGATGACTACATGAACCTATGATACGGTTCACTCCCATTCCCAACTAGCATCTCTCACAGAAACCATCAACTTTTATGTGCCTGAATGACTCTATTTACCTGAACACTGTATAAAATCCTCAGTCACTGGCCAACTCCTGAGCTGAACTTACCTTAAAAATAACCTCTTAACTTTTTCTCCTGGATCGAAAGATTAAAATTGCTACCGCGTGGCGTGACTTGAAATGTAGACTCATGCTGAATGTAAAACTCATTTCATTTGCCAGATGTGACCTTCGCTAATGCCCCCCTTAAACAAATTGGATCTATCTGCACTGTGTGATGTTTTCTTATTCCAGAGAGGAAATATTTGCTCTCTAGCAAAGGCAGGACTGGATTGCACCTTGAATCATGAAGTTTCAGTTTGATGATGAGGTTAGGTTCATTTTGATTGATGTGGAGTGGAATTAGCATATTAGTACATATTAGAGTTAATGCTTTGGTGAGTGATGCAAGCAGCTATTCATACATTTGGAATCTCCTTTTAATGAAGGGCCTTAGGCAGTATCACAAGGGTTCAAAAGGCAACAATTTCAGCTCTCTCATTCGGGCCACATTTAACACTACACTGTTCCATAATCCTTGCGTCTTAGAGATAGCACTTACTTCTGAGCCACTTATTCCGTACCAGGGATCTGAAGGAAAAGACCATCTGTTTTCCGAGCAGTTATCATGGCACTTCAGGCCATGGTTCACTCTAGGACATCCTAAATCACGAGAAACCATTGACTCCACAATAAACCACTGTCAATCACTCGTACCGGCAGAATGTGCTGGTGTCAGCACTGGCTGAGTTTAGTCAGAGAAAGCTGCTTCTGGTATTAAGACTGGGAGACAAAGGAGTAGAATTAGGCCATTTGGCCCATCAAGTGTGTTCTGCCATTCTACCATGGTTGACTTTTTTTCATTCCCATTCTCCCGCCTTCTACCGTTAACCCTTTTTCCAGTCAAGAACCTATCAATCTCTGCCTTAAGTACATCTGACGACTGTGGTTTGAACTTGTTTCTGTGCCCTCTAGATACATGACCATTCACCTTATCCATGCTATTCATGATTATATATATTTCTAACAGGTCACCCCCTGTTCTCCTGCACTCGAGGGAATAAAGATCCAGACTGGCCAACTTTTCCCGATAACTCAGGCCTTACAGTCCAGGCAGCATCCTTGCGTATCTCTTCTGCATTCCTTTCAGTCTAACCACATCATTCCTGTTGCAAGGTGACCAAAGCTGTACACTGTAATCAGTATGTGACCTCACTAACAACTTATATAAAAGCAATGAAATGACTTGATTACTAAACTCACTGCCCTGCCTGATGAAGGCCATCATGCTAAGCCCTTTCTCCACCACGCTGTCTACTTGCGGGGCCATCTTCAATGACCTGTGCACTTGTAGTCCCAGGTCCTAGTATTTCACAATAAGACATGGACCAGTTCATCGACAGCCGCCTTGCAGTGAAGACAGACTTCAATGGTAAAATTCACCATTGTTTTCCATGCTTCGAGCATATTGATTTTGGCTGTTGAAGAAATCAGTCCTCAAAGAACAAGGCGTTAGACCTGGTGCAACAGTGATGATGCCTGCCCTTCCAAGACTCAAGTTCCCACAACTGCGAGTGTCAAGGTGCTGGATAGAATGTGATTTGTTATTTTTATAATCATTCATCTGAACCCACCCCCCACCACCAATATGGTTCATGCTCTAGTTCCTTCTCCTATCAGATTCCACCATCTGTTGCTTCCATGTCTCACCTTCCAGCCTCTGTCACCATTTTCACTCTCCCATCTTCTATCTGCCTACCAACCCCTTCACTTGGGATCCACCCATCACCTGCCAGCTTTTGCTCCACCCCTTCTCTCCATCTTCTTACCAATATGTTAGTCACGTGCTAGTCAGGGCAGGGATAGGATGACAGTACGGATGAATGAATGGCTGAGGAAATGGTGCAGCAGGCAGGGTTTCCTATTTCTGGATCATTGGAATCTCATTTAGGGAAGGTATGACCAAAAGGTATGAAGTTATGACAAAAAGGATCTGGGGTAAGAATTATTTTGTTCTCCTTTATACCTGGGTACTGGAAGTGACATTAAACAATCTTGAAACGATGCATTTACAAGGAAGATGTGCTAGTGGTCTTACTTCATCAGGAATTTGAGGAGATTTTGTATGCCACCATATAGACTCCAGCAAGTTTCTACAGAAGCTATATAGAGAGCATTCTGATTGGTTGCATCACCACTTGAAATGGAGGGGCCACTGCAGAACATCAGGAAAAGCTCCATCGGGTTGTAAACTTAGCCAAGTCCATCATGGGCAAAACTCTCCCTGCCATTGAGGACATCTTCAAAAGGTGATGCCTCAACAAGGTGGCATCTATCATTAAGGGCCGTCAGCATAAAGGTAATGGCAATGAATTCCACAGATTCACCATTCTCTGGTTAAAGAAATGCCTCCTCATCTACATTCTAAAAGGACATCTCTCTATTCTGAGGCTGTGTCCTCTGGGCTTAGGCGCCCCTACCATAGGAAACATATGCTCTGTCGCGGGCTTTCAACACTTGATAGGCTTCAATGAGGCCTTGCCTCATTCTTCTTAATTCCAGTGAGTAGAGGCCCAGAGCCATCAAATGCTCTTCATATGACAAGCCTTTCAATCCCAGAATCATTTTCGTGAACCTCCTTTAAACCCTGTCCAATGTCAGCAAATCCTTTCTTAGATATGGAGCCCAGGACTGCTGATAATACCCCATGAGGTCTCTCCAGTGCTTGATAAAGACTCAAGATTCCATCCTTGCTTTTATATTCTAGTTATCTTGAAATGAATGCTAACATCACATTTGTCTTCCTCACCACAGACTAAACATGCATAAGGACTCTTTGCACATTGGATTTTTGTATTTTCTCTCCACTTAAAAAAGTCAACTTTTTAATTTCTTCTGTCAAAGTGCATGACTAAACATTTCCCAACACTGTATTCCATCTGCCCATTCTCCTAAATTGTCTGTCCTTCTGTAGACTCTCTACTTCCTTAAGCTACCTTCCCCTCCACCTATCTTCATATCATCTGCAAACTTCTCAACAAAGCCATCAATTCCATCATCCAAATCAATGATATATAATGTAAAAAGAATTGGATCCAACACAGACCCCTGCGGAACACCACTAATCACCAGCAGCCAACCAGTAAAGACTCCCTTTATTCCCATTCTTTCCCTCCTGCCAATCAGCCACTGCTTTATCCATGCTGGAATCTTTCCTGTAATACCATGGGTCCATAGCTCGTTAAGCAATCTCATGTGTAGCACCTTGTCAAAGGCCCTCTGAAAATTCAAGTACTGCACACAACATCAACCGATCCTCCTTCATCTATCCTGTGTGTTCTTTCTTCAAAGAGTTCCAACAGATTTGTCAGGCAAGACTCTTCCTTGAGGAAACCATGCTGACTACAGCTTACCTGGAGGTGCCTCCGAGTACCCCAAGACCTCAACCTTAATAATCGACTCCAATATCTTCCCAAACACTGTCAGACTAACTTGCCTATAGCTCTTCTGCCTCTCTGCCTTCTTCAAGGTTTCAAAGATACATTTAATATCAGAGAAATGTATACAATATACATTCTGAAAACCTTTTTCTTCACTGCCATCCACAAAAACAGAGAAGTGCCCCCAAGGAATGAATGACAGATAAATGTTAGAACGCCAAAGTGCCCCCCCAGCTCCCCTCCCCACACGTAAGCGGCAGCAAGCAACAATCCCCCTCCCCCACCAGCAAAAAAAAGCGTTGGCACCCGCCTCTGAGCTCTCAAGCCTGCAGCAAAGCAACAGTGAAGACACCGACTTGCAGTACCCCAAAGACTACTCGTTCACCCAGTATTCGACATACCACAGGCTCTCTCCCTAATAAGGGAGAAGGAGATGTCTCCGTTTCACAGCGAGAGGGGAGACATAACAAAGAGCTCACCGATTTATGATGTTAAAAGTCTATTATGTCGCTTTTTCCAGACGCTGTGCCCAAAGATCTCAGATCTCTGGGCACACAGCCAGAGAGTTTCCATCTCCCACAAAACACCGATGTCCTGCCGGGACACCGACTTTAGGTTGGCCTGTCTCCAGAGCCACGATATCCCAGAACTCCGAAGGTGAGCTAATCTCTTACGCCACATCCCTGGCATATCGAATAACGGCTGGTTGTAAAGCCCCGAGAGCAGGTCCCATTCCCGCAAAGAACCAGGTCAGGGTCTGTCTTCAAAAGAACCCTGAAAGGGAAAAATTGAGATATTAAAGATGGAAATAGAGCTGTTTCCAAAGATGCAAGCAAAGGAATCGCCGTTAGGCACTATTGTCTCCTCCTAAGCGTGGAATGACATTTGCAATCTTCCAGCCTTCTGGAACCATTCCAGAATTTAGTGATTCTTGAAAGATCATTACTCGTGCCTCTATGATCTCTTTAGCCACCTCTTTCAGAACTCTAGAGTGTACACCATCTGGTCCAGGAGACTTATCTATCTTCAGACCTTTCAGTTTCCAAGGAGCCTTCTCTCTAATTATGGTAACTTCACACTCGTCATGACCCCTGACACCTAGAATTTCTGCAATGTCTTCTTCATGCCTCTGTAATTCCCTTTACTCCAGTGTAACACTGATACATCTGACTTTAGCTTCTCCCTTCTCATAATGCAGGATAAATTCTATCATATTCTGATCACTGGCACCTAAGTGTTCCTTTACCTTAAGCTTGCTAATCAATTCTGGTTCAACACCCAATCTGGAATAGTTGATCCCCTCGTGGACTCAAGCACAAGCTGCTCTACAAATCTATAGTGCATCCTAGAAACTACCCCCCCATCCCGGGATCCAGCACCAACCTGGCTTTCCCAATCTACCTGCACATTAAAATCCCCAATGAGTATCATAACATGCACTTTCTATCTCCCGTTTTAACTTGCAGGCCACATCTCTACTACAGTTTGGGGTTCCGTATATAATTCCCATTAGGGTCTATTTAACCTTGCAGTTTCTTAACTCTACCCACAATGATTCTACATCTTCCAATCCTATGTCACCTCTTTCTAAGGATTTGAATTAATTTTATAATTAACAGAGGCATCCCACCCCCTCTGCCTACCTACCTGGTCCTTTGATGCACGGATGATCTTGGATGCTCAGCTCCCAACTATGATCTTCTTTCAATCATGACTCAGTGATGCCCACAAAGTCATACTTGATAATCTCTTACCACACTATAAGATCATCTACCTTATCCCTTATACTGTATGCACTCAAATATAACACCTCCAGCCCTGTTTTCTTCACCCTTTTTGATTTTGCCCCAATATCATCCTGATTGAAATCTTGCCCCATTATCTCCCACTCCCTCCTCACACTGTCATTACACACTACCTCAACTTGCAAACTAACTGCCTCGTTCTCAACCCCATCGCTCTCATTTCCATCTCCAATGCAAGCTTAGTTTTAACCCCCCTCAACTTCTCTAGCAAACCTGCCCGCAAGGATATTGGTCGTCCTCGGTTTTATGTGTAACCCATCCTTTTTGTACAGGTCTTACTTTCCCCAGAAAAGATGCCACTGATCCATAAGTCTGAAACCCTGCCCCCTGCTCCAGTTCCTCAGCCATGCATTCATCTACCAAATCAACCTATTCTTATCCTCCCTTAAGTATGGCATGGGCAGGCAATCCAGAGCAGTCCAATATTTCTTATTGTAACTTCTAATTATTTTCTTACTGTGTTGCACTGTACTGTTGCCAGAAAACAACAAATTTTATGACATACAGTATGTCAGTGATAATAAAACTGATTCCAATTCTGATGGTATGGAAGATGATGATGAAAGTCATTTGGATCTTAGTGATTTATTCGTGCAGATACTCATATAACTTGAGGTTCATGAGATTGATACTGGGAATGAAGGGGTTAATTTATGAGGAGCTTTTGGCAGCTTTGGGCCTGTACTCACTGGAATTCAGAAGAGTACAGGTTGGTGGGAATCTCATTGAAACCTTCCTAATGTTGAAAGAACTAGATAGGGTGGATGTGGAGAGGATTTTTCCTATGGTGGGGGGTGTCCTGAGCTAGAGGGCACAGCCTCCAAATTGAGAGGTGACCTCGTAGAGCAGAGGAAAGGGGGAATTGTTTTTTAGCCAGTGTACTGAATCTGCAGAGGCCAGGTTCGTGGGTATATCTAAGGTGGAAGTTGATAGCTTCCTGGTCAGTCAGGGCATCAAAGGATATGTCAAGAAGGCAGGTGGGTGGGGCTGAGTGGGATCTGGGATCAGCCATGATGGGATGGCAGAGCAGACTTGATGGGCTGAATGGCCTAATTCTGCTCCGGTGTCTTATGTTCTTATGGTCTTATCTCCTGGACATAACTACATTAGCATTAACAATCTCTCTGCTCCAATTCGGGACCAGGGTCAGAAAGAACTTCTTCACCCAGAGTGAATTCTCGAGCCAAGGTGGTCGCCAGGGCCTGTCACTGAGTGCATTCCAGAGTGCATAGACTGATACACCAGGGACTGCAAATACTGGAATCTGAAGCAGCAAACAATCTTCCGGAAGGAGTCAGCAAATCGAACAGCATCTGTGAGAGAGGAATTAGTACTGATATCAGTATTGGGTTACTATTATCATGTAAACCAAGGTACTTTGAAAGTCTTGACTTGCATACTGTTTATACAGATCAACTCATTATGCAGTGCATTGAGCTAGGATAAGTTAGAACAACAGCAATGGAGAATAAAATGTAAAAGGAACTGAAAAGGTGCAGTGCTGGTAAATGATAAAATGCAAGATCCTAATGAGGTAGATTGTGAGCTCAAGAGTCCATCTTATTATATGAGGTCCATTTAAGCGTCGGATAGGACTGGGTTAGATCTGTCAGCATTTTGGGTTGAAACCTCTGCATCAAAACACCCAGTAGGGGATTTGACTTTTAAGTTGGAGACAGAGATCTAGAAAGGGAGAGAAGTGTCTGAAATGGTCCATGTGAATCTGGGAGCAGGGTGAAAGTCAGCTGGTGAATGTGATAAAATTGGCAAACTCTGCACGGGTGCTGGAAGCAGCCCCAAAACCACCATCAGACTGATAGGGTAGAGTTAGGGATGATACTGGCCAAGGTTCGGGACAGAGAACAAAAGGACAGGAACAGCTGTGAGTGCCTGTAGTCACACTCTTGATTTGTAGGAAGTGAGTTGGGTCAAAAGTGAAGTTGTTCCAGGTAAGAACAACTTCAGCTGGCCGCTAGATCAGGCTGGATAGATTGGGGTAGGATGGTAGCATAGCGCTTAGCACAACACGTTACTGTGCGCAGGATGTAAGATCATGGTTCAATTCCCAACACTGTGTGTAAGGAGTTTGCACATTCTTACTGAGACCGTGTGGGTTTTCTCTGGGCTCTCTGGCTTCCTCCCACATTACAAAAACATTCACCTTAAGGCTAATGAGTTGCAGGCATACTATATTTGCATGCCAAAGCATGCCACAAACTCACTCACTTTAACCTGTGGTGACACAAGCTGGCTGCCCAGAACAATCCTTGCTAGCTCACACAAAATGACACATTCAACAACGCCTTTCAATGCTCGTGTGACATATGAGCACAGCAACAAGGACCACTGCCACAGCAAAGCAGCATGCATCATCAAGGGCCCCCATCTTTCAGGGCATACTCCCTTCTCGCTATTTCAGTCAGGCAGTAGGTAGAAGAGCCTAAGGTCCCACACGACTGGCTTCAGTTATTACCCTACCACCATCAGGCTCCTGAACCATTGTGGATAACTTCACTAACGGCAACACTGAACCTCAACCTATGGACTCACTTTCAAAGACTCTACAATTCATGTTCCCGTATCACTTAACCATTTATTTGTTTGCTTTTGTCTGTGTGTCTATCTATCTATCTGCCTGTGTATTTATTTATTTATTTATTTATTTTCACACAAACTGTCTCCTTTTGTACATTGGCTGTTGTCAGTCTTTTTCTGTGTATTTCTTCGTTGATTCTATTCCATTTCTTTGTTCTACTGTGAATGCCAGCAAGGAAATGAACCTCCAGGTGGTACATGGCAACATATACATAGTTTGATAATAAATTTATTTTGAACTTTGAACTTTGAACTTTGCACTTTGCAATAAAGCCAATTTTATTTTAAAATCTTTTCCTTAAGATCTTTAATCTTTAGATCGAAGGAAATCAAGGTATTTGGAAATATCAAGGAAGGCGTAACTGAAGAAGAAAATCAGCCAGAATCATATTGAGAAACAGAGGCCAAATGCTTCTATTTCTTGCATTCTTGCATGAAATTACATGCAACTATGCTCATTTTTTTTTTCAATGACATATTTCACCAGGAACGTGTGGCTGAGAAGAATGACTTCCTTGCTGGGAACTGTCAGCCCACTGTCTATCCTCTGGAACTAACCTCTCTGTTGAATCTTTCAGCACATCTACTGAAGGAAAAGACATTGCTGATGACTGACAACATTGAAAGAGCTCATTTGTAAATGAAAGGATGGTTAATCTTGCAAAATATGTTATTTTAAATCATTTATATTTCCAGCGGCAATATCTTATTTAAATAACAACGCCTAGCAGTGATGTGCCAAGATGTTAAAGTATCTCCCTATCTGAGACTTCAGCACTGACCGTATTGTATTGGCTGGCTGACTTTCCAGACATCCAGTGTGACATTTTTTGTTACTGCTGATGGGAAATAGTAGATTTATTATCTGTAACTCCAGAGAATCTACCCTGCCTGTGACAAGGAAGGAACTTTAAACTCCTGGTTAAAGCAGACTTCGGTTATAAACCTGGAGTGTAACGGAGGCTAGATCAAAGTTCAAAGTTCAGGGTAAATTTATTATCAGAATGCATATATGTCACTGTGTACAAACCTGAAATTCATTTTCTTGTGGGCATTCACAGTAAATACAAGAAACACATTGGAATCAGTGAAAGGCAACCGCCAAAAGGACAAGACAATCAATGTGAAAAAGACAAAACAACTGTGAATATACAAAAAGAAACAAGAAAAGTCAGCAACAACTATCGAGAACATGAGATGAGGAGTCCTTCAAAGTGAGTCCACAGTTCAGGGAACTTATCTCCTCTGGTATGAAAGCCTGATGGTTGAGGGGTAGTAATTGTTCCTAAACCTGGTGGTGTGGGTCCTGGGGCTTCTGTACCTTCTTCCTGATGACAGCAGCGAGAAGAGAGCATAGCCTGGGTGGTGGGGATCCTTGATGATCGATGCTGCTTTCCTGCAACAGCGCTCTTTGTCGATGTGCCCAAGGCTGGGGGTGGCTTTACCCGTGATGGATTGGGGTGTATCCACTACATTTGGTAGGTTTGTCCTTTCAGGGGCATTGGTGTTTTCATATCAGGCTGTGATGCATCCAGTCAATATACTCTCCACCACACATCCAGAGAAGTTTGTCAAAGTTTTAGATGTCATGCCAATTATTGCCAAACTGAAAAAGGATCTAGTGCTTTCCTGGTGTATGTGATGAATAAACTCTTCTCAAGCTATGTAGTGTGGCCTCATGGACTCCAGGCTAATGTTCCACAGTATACATCCAAACATTCAATCCATGATGGAGATGGAGAAGAATGGTTGCCTTCCTTTCCAGGACATTCTAATACGATGGAAACCAGATGGTAACCTTGGACATGGCGTCTATTGGAAATCCACTCCCACGAACTTATACCTCAACAATAACAGCCACCATCACGCCTCCCAATGTAGAGCAGTTCTTTCTGCTTTGGTTAATCGTGAGAAAATTATTTTGGACCCGGAGAATCTCCCAGAGGAAATAAGATGATTACGCACGACGTTCCTACAGAATGGCTACAAGTTGAAGGGTGTCAAATGGACCCTTGAAAGGGCCAACTGAAAAACCAGGAAACCTAACAACGTGGAGGAATCCATCACTACCGCCTGTCTTCCCTATATTTCCATGGTTTCTAGAAGGAGGCCAGGATCCTGAAGAAATACTGGATTAATACCATCCACAAGCTAATGAGGAAGCTCAAATCACACCTGATGTGGGTCAAAGGTGACCTGGGACTCGGGGTGGCTGGATTCCCCGTGAATGGAGAGAAGCGTATATCGACCCGACGCATTTTGCACGGCGGAAACCAACATCAAGGACCACAGGAGGTGTATCTGTTTGGGTTACCTGGAGAGATGTGCGGCAGCAGAACTTTGCATTCGCAATGGCACAAAACTACTGTGCCATGCAAATGGCTTTTGGGACCACCTGGTAAAGGAAGCCATTGAAATAAAACTAGAGGAAAAGGATTTTAACGAAGTCAAAGGTCTTGTTCTAAATAAGAACTGAAATTCGATTGTGAACAAGGTGGGAGAGCAGAAACCTGATTGGATGAGGACTAACCTATCAACAGGGATAGACTACCGAGGTATAAATACCATCAAACTAGATATGCCCAGGCATCATCCTTGATGAAGATGGTGAAGTTTGTCAAGAAGAGTTTATTTGATATTCTCAGGCTTCTAAGACAGCAGAGGTACTGCTGTTCTTCCTTCATAATGTTGCTTATGTGCTGGACCGAGAACAGATCCTCTGAAATGATAACACTGAGGAGTTTGAAGTTGTTGATGCTCTCCACCTCTGATGAGAACTGGATTATGGACCATTGGCTTCCTCTCCCTGAAGTCAAAAATCAACTGCTTGGTCTTGCTGACACTGAGTGAGAGGCTGTTGTTGAGGCACCAGTCAGTCAGATTTCCAATCTCCCTCCTATCTTTTTGAACGGCGGCCAATCAGAGTTCAGGAAGGAGAGAAGAGGTGGCTCAAACAGGCCAACGGGTGTGCATTAAAGTCAGCGCTTCACGGGGATGTTGGTATTTGAAGAGTGGCCAATCAAAGCTCAGGATTCATTAGCAAGTGCAAATAAAAATAAGCTAGGGGCAGGTAGAGAGGCCTTTGTTGGGGTGGATAGTGTTAGAGTGGGGATTTGAGGCTTTAGCTCTTCAACATTTTAGTGAGAAGAGGTTTCACCAAGAGTAGCAAAAAACTCTAGGTAGATTTTTTTTTCCAGTTTATTTATCGTTTCCTTCTTTATAACTGTATAGTTAGAGCAGTAGTGTGCCAGACAGGATAGCTGGTTGTTTCTCTTGCGGGATATGGGAAGGTTGGGAAGGGAGGGGAGACCTGTAGGGCCCCTGGTGACTTCACCTGCAAGAAGAGCAGCTTCTAACGCTCCATGTTAAGGAGCTAGAACTGGATGAATTTTGGATCGTTCCGGAGACTGAGGGGATGTTAGACAGGAAATGTAGAGAGGCAGTTACATCCAAGATGCAGGCAACAGAAAACTGGGAGATGGTCGGGAGTGTGAAAGGGGTTAAAGGGCTAGTGCAGAATACCACTGTGGCCATTGCCGTCAACACTTTGGATTCTGTTGGGGCGGGAGGGGTGGGACACCTTGCAGAAGAAAGTCACAATGGTCAGGTCGCTGACAATGAATCTGGCTCTGTGGCTCAGAAGGGAAGGGGACAGAAGAGGCAAACTGTGATTATAGGGGATTCATTAGTTACGGGAACAGAAAGGAGCTTCTGTGGACGAGAATGAGATTCCAGGATGGTATGTTGCCTCCCAATTACCAGGGTCCAGGATGTCTCAGATCAAGTGGGAGGGTGAGCAGCCAGAGCTTGTGACCCAGATAGGTTCCAATGACATAGGTAGGAAGAGGGACAAGGCTGAGGGAGTTGAGGGAGTTAACTGCTGAGTTAAAGGACAGGATCTCCAGGGTTGTGATCTCAGGATTGCTACCCTTGTCATGTGCTAATGAGGCCAGAAGTAGGAAGATCATACAGTTTAACACGTGACTAAGAAGTTGGTGTAGGAGGAAGGGCTTCAGATTTTTGGATCATTGGTCTCTCTCCAGAGAAGGTGAGACCTGTACAGAAGAGATGGTTTGCACATAGACTGGAGGGGACTAATATACTAGTGGGAAGGTGTGCAAGAGATGTGGAGACTGACATTGCTAAGACCTCAATATCAGGAATCAAAAGGTTGAGCATGGTGGGACTAATGTTCTGAGTTACTTATATTTCAATGCAAGAAGTATTGTAGGAAAGGCAAATCAGCTCAGGGCATGAATCACCACATGAAATTATGATATTGTAATCGTTAGTGAGATTGCGGGGGGTGGGGGGGATTGACTGGCACCTCAATATTCCCAGGTTGCATTGTTTCAGAAGTGACAGAGTGGAAAGGGTTAAAGGGGGAGGGGTGGTGTTACTAGTCAGGGAAAATGTCCCAGCAGTGCTCAATCAGGACAGACTGGAGCACTCATATAGTGAGGCTTTAAGGGTGGAACTGAGGAATAAGAAAGGTGTGACCATGTTAACAGGGCTGAACTATAGACCACCCAACAGTCTGCAGGAATTAGAGGACCAAATTTGTAGAGAGATCACAGACTGAGACTGTTGCAAGAAACATAGGGTTCTAATAGTAGGTGGTTTTAACTTACCATGTATTGGCTGGGACTCCCATACAGTAAAAGGATTAGATAGAATAGAGTTTGTCAAATGTGTTCAGGAAAGTTTCCTTCATCAGTACATACAATTGAAGTCAGAAGTTTATATACACCTTAGCCAAATACATTTAAAGTCAGTTTTTCACAATTCCTGACATTTAATCCTAGAATAAATGCCCTGTCTTAGGTCAGTTAGGATCACTACTTTATTTTAAGAATGTGAAATGTCAGAATAGTAGTAGAGAGGATGATTTATTTCAGCTTTTATTTCTTTCATCACTTTCCCAGTGGGTCAGAAGTTTACATACACTTTGTTAGTATTTGGTAGCATTGCCTTTAAATTATTTAACTTGGGTCAAACATTTTGGGTTGCCTTCCACAAGCTTCTCACAGTAAGTTGCTGGAGTTTTGTTCCATTCCTCCAGACAGAACTGGTGTAATTGAGTCAGGTTTGTAGGCCTCCTTGCTCGCACACGCTTTTTCAGTTCTGCCCACAAATCTTCTATCGGATTGAAGTCAGAAGATGATGTCAAGTACGGTTCATCCTTGGGAGCAATTTCCAAATGCCTGAAGGTACCACCTTCATCTGCACAAGCAATGGTACACAAGTATAAACACCATGGGACTACGCAACCATCATACCGTTCAAGAAGGAGACGCATTCTGCTTCCTAGAGATGAACGTACTCTAGTGCAAAAAGTGCAAATCAATCCCAGAACAACAGCAAAGGACCTGGTGAAGATGCTGGAGGAAACAGGAAGACAAGTATCTATATCCACAGTAAAAAGAGTCCTATATTGACATAACCTGAAAGGCTGCTCAGCAAGGAAGAAGCCACTGCTCCAAAACCACCATTAAAAAGCCAGTCTACAGTTTGCAAGTGCACATGGGGACAAAGACCTTACTTTTTGGAGAAACATCCTCTGGTCTCATGAAACAAAAATTGAACTGTTTGGCCATAATGACCATCGTTATGCTTGGAGGAAAAAGGGTGAAGCTTGCAAGCCGAAGAACACCATCCCAACCGTGAAGCATGGGGGTGTCAGCACCATGTTGTGGGGGTGCTTTGTGCAAGAGGGACTGGTGCAATTCACAAAATAGATAACATCATGAGGAAGGAAAATTATGTGGAGATACTGAAGCAACATCTCAAGTCACCAGCCAGGAAGTTAAATCTCGGTTGCAAATGGGTCTTCCAAATGGACAATGACTCCAAGCATACCTCCAAAGTTGTGGCAAAATTGCTTAAGGACAACAAAGTCAAGGTATTGGAGTGGTCGTCACAAAGCCCTGACCTCAATCCGATAGAAGATTTGTGGGCAGAACTGAAAAAGCATGTGCGAGCAAGGAGGCCTACAAACCTGACTCAGTTGCACCAGTTCTGTCTGGAGGAATGGAACAAAATTCCAGCAACTTACTGTGAGAAGCTTGTGGAAGGCTACCCAAAATGTTTGACCCAAGTTAAATAATTTAAAGGTAATGCTACCAAATACTAACAAAGTGTATGTAAACTTCTGATCCACTGGGAAAGTGATGAAAGAAATAAAAGCTGAAATAAATCATCCTCTCTACTATTATTCTGACATTTCACATTCTTAAAATAAAGTAGTGATCCTAACTGACCTCAGCCAGGGAATGTTTTCTAGGATTAAATGTTAGGAATTGTGAAAAACGGAGTTTAAATGTATTTGGCTAAGGTGTATGTAAACTTCTGTCTTCAGCTGTAGGTAAAAGATATGTTTTATCTTCCGTCAAGAATTCAGGCACTTTTTCAGGATTTTTAAGAAAATTGTTGGTCTGTATTAATAGGTGTGGATGAAGGCAAGTAAACTTTTTATACCAATAATTATGAAACTATCACTTCTAGTACTTCTCCAGTTGTGGGTATTTTTTATAACCCCTTTCTGCATATCCGTTGTACCTTCAGGTATTTGCACTTCTTCAATCGTCTGTGTGCTTTCTTTTTTCCAACTAATCCAGCTTGCTCCTTGATTGTGCGTCACACTGTTTGAGAAGATCTGTATTTGTTGATAATTCTATGCTGGGGTTGGTGACACTTTGGTGCATAGAATTTAGTTTTAATGGCGTATATAAACCTTTTTCATTGTTTCTGAACTGATAATTCTGGTTTCTTCTTTCTTGTATCTATTTAGTCTGGCTTTGTATGCTCCAAGCTTTTGTTTCAGTATATCTATAAACTCTACAGTGCTTTTGCTAGGCTGATCATATCTTGTATGGACTTTATATTTCCTTAGCTTTTCTTTTAACTTTCTTGCTCAGATTATCCTTTTTAAACTCCATTATGCCAGCTACTTCTGCTCTTAAGGTTTCAATTGCATTTTTTAATCTCTTCTGCCATTTTGGTGTTCTCATTTCATTACTCAGTTTTGGGTTTCTATTGATGAGTGCCTCTATTTTGAAGCCATTACACTACACTGTGGTTAGCGCTGTGCCGTATGTTATTGTGTGTACTTCCTCAAATGTTTCAAGTTTTAAAAAATGCTCTCCTGCAAGTATATTGTGGTTATTTAAGTGAGTGGTGATTAGTTTTGAGATGCATGATGGTACAATTTTATTTATAGTTTGTTAACGAGTAATAGGATGATACTTTGAGGGATCTTTTGTGATTTCTGCTTTAGGTAAAAGATACGTTTTACCTTCTGTCAAAAATTCAGGCACTTTTTCAGGATATTAAAGAAAATTATGGATATGTATTAATAGGTATGGATGCAGACAACTAAACTTTTTATACCAATAATTATGAATATTATCACTTCCAGTACTTTTCCAGTTGTGGGTATTTTTTGTAACCTCTTTCAGCGTATCCATTATAACTTCAGGTATTTGCATTTCTTTGTGCATTATTTTTCCTTTCATCATTAATAATAATTATTATTATTATTTGTTTATTTTATATTTGCACTGTTTGTCTTCTTTTGCACATTGATTGCCTGTCAGTCTTTATATTGAAGTTTTCATGGATTCTTTGTATTTCTTTATTCTTCTATGAATGCCTGCAAGAAAACAAATCTCATGGTAGTATATGGTGAAATATACATACTTCAATAATAAGTTCACTTGAACTTTGACCTTTGCATTTTATGGGGCAGTGTTGCGGGACCTAGTTGCCTATTCCTGTTCCTATAAGACCATAAGATTTTGGAGCAGAATTAGGCCATTCAGCTCATTGAGTCTAATCTACCATTCAATCATTGCTGTTTTTTTTTCATTTCTCAATCCAATTTTCCTGCCTTCTTCCCGTAAACATGAACAACCTTATCGATCTCTGCCTTAATAGATTCAACATTCTCTCACCTGATGTCAGATCTAAAGTTTATTCTGAGGCTGTGCACTCAGATCCTAGACTCTCCGATTGATGGAAGTATCCTCTCCATATCCACTCCATTTGGGGATCTTTCAATTAGATCCCCCCCCCCCATCATGATCTTCTGTCAATACTGTCTTCCACAAGATGCCAATGGCACTGTCAAAGCATCTGAGTTATAGAGGTATGAGAGGGCTAGAGGGCTGTTCTACCAAGAAAGACTAAATGGTTTGGTTTCTGTATTCCTTGCAGTTCAGAAGAATGAGGGGTGACTATATTCAAACATATCAGATCCTCAATGGGCTTCACAGAGTAGTTGTTGGGGGTTTGCAACAGATCTCTGTGGTAACAAATCCTGCAGATTCACCACCCTCTGAATGAAGAAATTCCTACTCATCTCCCTATTTTCTTAAGTGTCTGTGTACTTTTATTTTAACTCCCAGCCCACATCACCAAAAATTCCTTTAACACACTGGAGTCTTCCCATTATGGATGAGAGAAATATGGAGAGCAGTGGTCTGTGTGTGGAAGCAAAATTAGGTCTATTATATGACACAGCTCCAACGCCATATTCAAGTTTGTTGATGACGCCACTGTCGTGGGCTGAATCAAATTTGGTGATGAATCAGCATAGAGGAGGGAAATTGAAAATCTGGCTGAGTGGTGTCATAACTATAACGTTGCTAAATATCAGCAAGACCAAGGAACTGATTATAGACTTCTGGAGAGGGAAACCAGAGGTCCATGACCCAGTTCTCATCGGAAGATTAGAGGTAGAGAGGGTTAGCAACTTTAAGTTCTTGAGTGTTACTATTTCAGAGGACCTGTCCTGGACCCAGCATGCAAATACAATTGCGAATAAAGTATGGCAGCACCTCTACTTCCTTAGGAGTTTGTGGATATTCATCATGACATCTAAAGCATTGACAAACTTCTATATTGACTGGCTGCATCAAAGTCTGGTATGGAAACACCAGTGCCTTTGAACGTTAATTCCTACAAGAAGTAGTGCATTTGGCCCAGTACATCTTTGTAAAGCCCTCCCAGCCATTGAGCATATCTACATGAAATGCTACCGTAGGAAAGCAGCATCCATCATCAGAGATCCCCACCACCCAGGTCATGCTCTCTTCTCACTGCTGCCATCAGGTAGAAGGTACAAGAGCCTGAGAACTTGCACCACCAGCTTCAAGAGTAGAAACCATCCCTCAGCCATCAGACTGTTGAATAAAAGGGAATAACTACACTCAAGTTTACTCCACAGTCAAAGTTACTTAGATCATATTTCTTCCCCATTCTGATGTTAGTTCTGAACAACAACTGAACCTCTTGACCATGTCTGCACGTTTTTATGTATTGAGTTTCTGCCACATGATTGGCTGATTAGATATTTACATTATTGAGCAGATGTACAGGTCTACCTAATAAAGTGCCCACTGAGTGTAAATTTGAGGATCACAGGGGGGTATAGAACTGAAAAAGATTACAGAATTAGGGAGGGGTAAGACCTTGCAGGGATTTGACGTCGCACATGGTGTGTTCCTCTAATTTGTAGCATTTGTGATGGAAGTATCCAGGGCTAATAAAGGATGGCAGACCTGCCTCTGGGTTCATCAGAATTATTTAATGATCTTGAGTGTCCTTTATTTTGGTTATGATCCATACCAGTCAGAACATCCAATGTGACAGCTCTCCAAAGAGCACACATCTGTATATGGGGATTGGACATTCTAGATTAAGTCGGTATTCCACTTAATCTAACCCTTGAACCCTTAATTGTACCCTTAAATACTACCTCACTTTTTAAATATATGTTATTTCTGGTAATATATGTACAGGGGAGTAGTTATTTGGAGTTGGAGAAATTGATGTTCATGCTGTCAGATTGGAGAGCACCAATATTTATTCTCCACCGGAGATGCTGCCTGATATGCTGGATTCTTCCAGCACTTTGTGTGTGTAGCTCTGGATTTCCAGCATCTGCAGAATCTCTTGTGTTTGGAATATGAGGCACTGTCTTTCTAAACTGTGTCTAGCCTCGAGTTGATGGTAGAGAAGGCCATGCACTGGTGTGGGAATGTGGGAGTGGAATTAAAATGACTGGCCATATCCTGACTGGATGTTCCATCACAGTCCTTAATCCAGCCCACATTGAATCCCGCTCAAGGCAGGCAATTCAATCCATAATCTTCCTGGTCCAGATAGACCATAAGACATCTGAGCAGATTTAGGCCATTCAGTCCATCAAGTCTGCACCATCATTCCATCATGGCTGATTATAATCCCTCTCAACTCCATTCTCTTTCCTTCTTCCTGTAACCTTTGACACCCTTACTAATCAAGAACCTACCGACCTGCATTTTACAGGCTCACCTCTATCCCTTATATGTAGAATAATTGCCAACACAGCCAACATGAAACTTCACGTAATTCTCAACATGGACTGCAAAAGAAGAAAGCTGTTCATTCAACCATTGGGCCATGCTATTCCTGCTTTTTGAATAAGTACTAATGGATACCCTGCCATCACCAAGGTCTCCTCACTAGGACAGCGAGCTGTTTACTGTGGACCTGTGCTGCACACTAGATGCATTTTGGGTTATATTTTATTAACCTATCTGTGATAATATTTTGTTTTATGTGCTGTGTGTGATATATGTTTTGTGGGGGCACCGTGGTTTGGTGGAGCCTTGATTTGTTTGGTTGTACGTATGTGTAGTCAGATCACAATAAACTTGAACTTGACTTGACTTGGTATTTTTCCCTCATATCCTCAAACTATCTTCCCTTGAAGTATTTATCCACTTCCCTTTCCGAATGCCTCCTTGGCAGGAAATACATTCCCAAGCCAACTAATTTGCCATGTCCGACATAAGTGCTTCTCTTCAGCGCTCTGCCAAGTGCCATAAATTTTTGTTCTCCAGCAAAAGACTGTTGCACATGGAACCAGTTTATTCCTCCTCACTCTGCCTACTAAACTTAATGGTATCAAAACATCCTGCTCTACTACACCAATTTATTGTTTATGCCTCACTTTGTTCAAGGAACACAATTACCATGACCTCCAAAAGTACACACCATATTGACTGAGACGATAAACATCAGCAGCGAGCATCGCTTCGTTTGGTAATGCATCTATCTTATTTTATCAATAGCCTTTGGTGTGTGTTTATTATAGATCAATGTTCTGGTGCAACCTATTAAGTGCTTATTTGCTTGTACTTTGACAAATCTCATTCTGATAATGAAATGTTATGACACTTCAGGAATTTAAGACATGATGTGATTACTTTGCTGTGGAGACTGGTTCCTCCCACATGCCTGGGGCTAGACTTTAATTTCCTGGCATGCAGGGAGCGGGTGGGTCCCCACAATGTTTGGGAATCCTGGAAAGGAGTGCAGAGCAGTTAATTGCAGTGCTTTTCATCCAGACTTATTTCCAAGTTTCCTGGTCAATTATAATGAGTGGGCATGGTCACCACATATGTGAGTAATTTCAAATGCAGTATTCAAAGGGACTCTCTAAAAAATGCAGATCATTTGCTGATGAATCAGCGTCTGTGAGAGAGAATGAAAATTTGGTTGAAGGTGTCACAGCAACGGCCTCTCACTTGACATCAGCAAAACCATAGAGCTGTTTATTGAGTGCAGGAGGATGAAGCTGAATGTCCATGAGCCATTCACATTAGGGGAAAGGTAACTTTAAATTCCTTGACATTAACAGATCAGAGGATCTGTCCTGGGACCAGCACTTAAGTGGCAGCACAAAGAAGGCACAACAGCACATCTACTTTTTCAGAAGTTTGTGTAGATTCGGCATGTCACCAAAAACTTTGGCGAACTTCTAAAGATGCACAGTGGAGAGTATCCTAACTGGTTGCATCACGGCCTGGTATGAAAATGCCTATACTCAGGAATGAAAAAGCCTACAGAGTGGTGGATACAGCACAATCCAGCACAGGCAAAGCCCTCCCCTCCATGGAGTTCATCTACATGATGTGTTGCCACAAGAAAGCAGCATCCATCATTAGGGCTCCACCATCCAGGCCATGCCCTCTTTTCACTACAGGGAGATTCAGGAGCTTTAGGTCCCACTCCACCATGTTCAGGAACAGTTATTACCCTATAACCATCAGGCCCTTGAAGCAGTGTGGATAACTTGACTCACCTCAACACTGAACTGATTCCATAACCTCCAGCCTCACTTCCGATGACTCATGGCCTCAGTATTTTTTATTAATTTGCACAATCTTTCTTTTGCACGTTGGTTGTCAGTCTTAGTTTATATGTAATTTTATTGTAAGTTCTACGTAATTTATTTCTTTACTTTCCAATAAATGCCTGTGAGAAAATGAATCTCGAGATAGTATTCAGTAACACATATGTATTTTGATAATAAATTCTTTGAATCATAATTGATTCTGGATTTGGACCGGTAGGAATTGGTAGATTGAAGTCCTTCATTTCAATTGTGTGTTTGGTTCCTGTACGATATGACCCTAAGACAGGAAGGGGTGGCAGAGATATTCATTTTGGCTGGATCAGAGGAAGAAGCCTACTGGTGAAACTAAGTTTGGTCTGAAAATGACTTAGTGAGATGGGAGGACGAGGTTTGATGCTCTTCTTATCAATTCAGTGATGGACTTGGTTTAATAACCTCAACAGAGCAGGATGGGGGAGTACATGTGCACATTCACCAACATCCTGGTGGTGGTACCACCCCAAGGCCTTTTCAAGTCTTCTCAGCACATCACTCCTGGGACACCCATCCTTTACATTAGCGCAATCACTTTACAGCGCCATCAATCACCGATAAGTGGAAAATATGTTATCTCCACAATAGACTGAGATTACTTACACCTGATGTGCCAAGACGAAACTAGGAAGAATGATTGAGATAAACCCTATTCTGCTTTACTTCATAAACCAATTTTGTTCACTGTCCAACTTCTCCAATGTCTCCAAACACAGGCCAGGAGTTTGGAGGAAAATTCCTCACATGTCTGAATGATTGCGAATCCAGTGATGCCTAAGATGCTCTCTGTAATCCCCAACAACAAACTATAAAGTAAATTTATTAACTAAGTGCATATATGTCACCATATACAACCCTAAGATTCATTTTCTTGCAGGCATTCACAGTAGAACAAAGAAATACAATAGAATCAATGAAAAGACTGACAAACAACCAATGTGCAAAAGAAGACAAACTGTAAAATATTAAATAATAAATAGATAAATGATACTGAGAACTTGAGTTGTAGAGTCCTTGAAAGTTAATCCACGGATGAATTGTCCAAAGCTTGATTGGCAACCCAGACATCACCTTACTCATTCATTCCCTTTACCACTGGTGCAATATTGAGGCCAGCTGGTGACACAATGGCATCAGCACTGGACTCCGGAGCAAAAGCTCCCGAGTTCGAATCCAAGTCGGGCCACCCCCGAGCAAGCTTTTCATCCGTGCCGGGTTGAGCGTCAAGCTAGGCACTCGGCCTTGTAAAAAAAAATACAAGAACGTTCGTAACATACAGAGAAGGTGCAGTGCAGGCAGACAATAAGGTTGTAGCAAGGTCGATTACGAGGTCAATTATCCATCTTATACCATTCAATAGTCTTATAACAATGGGATAGAAACTGTCCTTGAACCTGGCTTGACATGCTTTCAAGCTTTTGTATCTTCTACCTGACGAGCGGGGAAAAAAATGTGGGTGGGGCATTTCACTATGTTGGATGCTTTTCTGAGGCAGGGAGAATTGCAGCAGAGTCCTCATACCCAGTGCACAGAAGGTAGTTGTTTGTAGTTCTCTTCCTGAGTAGGAAACATATCGGCATTACCAATGCTGGGTCTACATCTTCAAACCTCTACTCAATGTTATTCTGGGGAGCGTCTTTACCATTTTGCAATGGTTCAAGATTAACGATTCGAATTTATTTATCACACGTACTTCGATGCATGCAGTGAAATGTGTCATTTGTGTTAGCAACCAATGCACACAAAGACGTGCTGGAAGCAGCCCGCATTGTTACCACACATTCAAGCCCCAATGGAGCACGCCCACATTGCTTGGCAGGGCAACACAGAACACATCAAACAACAAGAGCAAAACAAGCTCCATTCCTCCCTCCTAATCACCCACATATACATAGTCCTTGAAACCTTGCACAAGCCGTTTTCAGCCTGCAGCCTCTAGTGGAATTGGACTCAGACTGGATTTCACTTCCCTAGCGGACTCATTGAGATTCCCTGAGATTTGCAAATTCAGGGCTCCACTCAAGGAGACAGCTCACCACCCCATCCCAAAAGGATGATTAGAAATGTTGAGTTTACAATCAAGGCAACACATTGAAAGTTGACCAAAAAAAAATCAAATCTCGACCGACAAAAAATCGAGAAACCACCTGCATCAAAATTACCTTTAAATTTCAAACCTCATCTTCACCAATGTTTATGCAATTCCTCATTCCAGAGTTAATGGAAAGCATTTAAAAACTTTAATAGCTTCTATTTTAATCTTTATTCAATTGCCAAATTGCATTTGCCCTTGATTTGTGTGATCATGTTTTAACTTAATAAAATCGTGTGTATTATTTATGCTGCTCAGAATTTAAAGATCTAGATCATGAGTTCACATCTTTCTTCTATGTCATAGACGAATATCACTAAGCAAGGGGTCTGTGAGCCCAAGTTTGGGAACAACTGATTTAGATCGTTTCTGCTCAGTTCTTGTCCATTAAAAGGAAGTTATTTTCTGATGCTGTTACCTTCTGACTCAGCTTTAAGTTCTAGAATTAACATTCTACTCAGATTACTCACCAATGTGTCATCATCTTTTTGAAGCCACCTGCCCAAAAATTGCAGTTTCATTCTAACTTCTTACCACATAATGAAGGATGTGCAAGCTTTACTGAGGGTGCAGAGGAGATTTACCAGGATGCTGCTTGGATGAGAGAGCATGTCTTATGAGGAAAGGTTAAACAAGCTAGGGCTTTTCTCTGTGGGGCAAAGGAAGATGAACGGGGCTACTTGATTGAGTTGTATAAGATGATAAGAGGCATAGATCGAGTGGATAGCCAGTGACTTTTTCCCAGGGCAGGAATAGCTAATACAAAGGATCATAACTTTAAGGTGATTTGAGGAAAGATTGGGGGGGGGGAGAATGTCCTTGCACCTAGAATGATGGGTGTGTGGAATGCTCTGCCAGGGGTGATGGTAGAGGCAGGTACATTAGGGATATTAAATAAACTCTTAGATATACACATGGATGTTCGAAAAATGAATGGCTATGTAGGAGGGAAGGGTTAGATTGATTTTAGAGTAGGTTAAAAGATTGGCACACATCTGAAGGACCTGTACTGTGCTGTACTGTTCTACGTGATAATATCAAAACGGATAGAAAAAGCCAAACTGATATACTTTCCTAAATTACTCTGTTGATTGGCTTTATGCACAGTAATTTTACAGAGAGCTACCCTCAGAGTGCAGGGTAATACCTAGAACATGTTTTCTTTGGGATGCTGCATGCTTCTCTGAGTTCCTTCATGATATCTCCAGCCACAAACTAAATCTACAATTAACAGTTGCCTGCACTGCACCAGGAAATGTGGATCCTGGATCACCCTCTGCAGCCACCAATAGACAACCCCTCAGGAGAACATCATATTCAACTCAAGTAATTGGAATACTGCTACTGCAGTACTTTACCAGAAGCCATTAGGAAATCTGAGTGTTATACCTTCTGTTGCTAATAGGCTTGACAGGGCAGGTGCGGAGTTAGTGTTCCCCTTGTCTTAAACGGGTATACAACCAAGGGATATGGTGAGATAGAGAATAGAAGAATAGATGTCTTTTCCTTGTGGATAATCAATCTTTGGAGACACAGGAGACTGTAGATGCTGGAAGGAGACTGAAAGGGTACAGAGAAAAAGATGTTGCCAGGACTTGGGGACCTGAGTGATAGGGAGAGGTTGAATAGGTTAGGACTTTATAGAGGAGATTTGATAGAAGTATACAAAATTATGAGGGGTAAATATAGGGTAAATACAAGCAGGAAACATAAGAGATTCTGCAGATGCTGGAAATTCTGAGCAACAAAACCGCAATGCTGGAGGAACTAAGCAGGTCATGCAACATCTATGGAGGAGAAAAAAACATACTGATGTTTTGGGCTGAGACCTTTCACTGGGACTCAATAGAATCAGGTTTTTTTTCCCCCCACTGAGCTTGGGTGAGTCTAGAACTAGAGGTCACAGGTTAAAGGTGAAAGGTGAAATATTTAAGGGGGATCTGAGAAGGAACTTCTACACTCAGAGGGTGGTGTGAGTGTGGACTCAATTCCAAATTAAGGGAAGTTTGGATAGGTACGTGGATGGGAGGGTAATGGAGGGATATGGTACAGGTGCAGGTTTGTGGGACTAGGCAAAATAATAGTTCAGCACTGGCTAGATAGGTCAAAGGGCCTGTTTCCATATCGTAGTGCTCTATGACTCTTAATGTGAAGCATCAAACACTATGCTTACAAAAAATATTTTTAAAATGACTGGAAATAAATTATTTATACTTAATACAGTTCTCTTGCCTCCTGCAGAAAACTACAAGTTACATCTCTGTACCCCAGTTCAGGATTGGAATCAGAAGGAATTTCTTCACCCAGAAGGGATTCCTGAGGCAAGAGAGCTGTTCAGGCTCTTTCACTGAACATACTCCTGACAAAGGCAGATTGATACACTAGGGAGCATACGTGCTGGAATCTGGAGCTACAAAACAATCGGCTTGAGTGACTCAGGGTGCCGGGCAGCTGCTGTGGAGGGGGTTCAAAACCCCGCATCAAGACCAAGGGTGAAAAGGTGAGGGATGGCCTGCGTACAGCGAAGAGAGAGATTGGTGAGATAGGGAGCAGAACCACAACCAGAATCAGGGTTATTATCACCAGCATGTGAAATTTGTTAACTTAGCAGCAGCAGTCCAATGCAATATATAATATAGAAGAGAAAAAAGTAAAATAAAAATAATAATAATAAATCAATCAATCATTCAATTACAGTATACATATATTGAATAGATATATCGAAACACTGAGTGTGTGCCTTCAGGCTTCTGTACCTCCTTCCTGACGGTAACAGTGAGAAAAAGGCATGCCCTGGGTGCTGGAGGTCTTTAATAATGGATGCTGCTTTTCTGAGACACCGCTCCTTGAAGATGTCATAGGTATTTTGTAGGCTAGTACCCAAGACAGAGCCGACTAAATTTACAACCCTCTGCAGCTTCTTTCGGTCTTGTGCAGTAGACCCCTCCCCCCCCACCCCACCACCCATACCAGACAGCGATGTAGCCTGTCAGAATGCTCTCCACGTTGCATCTATTGAAGCTTCTGAGTGTATTTGTTGACATGCCAAATCTCTTCAAAATCATAATGATGTATAGCCGCTGTCTTGCTTTCTTTATAACTACAGCGATAAGTTGGGACCAGGTTAGATCCTCAGAGATCTTGATACCCAGGAACTTAAAACTGCTCACTCTCTCCACTTCTGATCCCTCAATGAGGATTGGTATGTGTTCCTTTGTCTTTCCCTTCCTGAAGTCCACAATCAGCTCTTTCGTCTTGCTGACGTTGAGTGCCAAGTTGTTGCTGTAGCACCACTCCACTAGCTGGCATATCTCACTCCTGTACTCCCTCTCGTCACCACCTGAGATTCTACCAACAATGGTTGTATCATCAGCAAATTTATAGATGGTATTTGAGCTATGCCTAGCCACACAGTCATGTGTATACAGAGAGTAGATCAGTGGGCTAAGCACACACCCCTGAGGTGCGCCAGTGTTGATCATCAGTGAGGAGGAGATACTAACACCAATTGGCACAGATTGCAGTCTTCTAGTTAGGAAGTTGAGGATCCAATTGCAGAAGGAGATACAGAGGCCCAGGTTCTGCAACTTCTCAATCAGGATTGTTGGAATGATGGTATTAAAAGCTGAACTATGGTCAATGAACAGTATCCTGCCGTAGGAGTTGTGTGGCCCAGGTGGTCTAAAGCCGTGTGGAGAGCCATTGAGATTGTGTCTGCCATTGACCTATTGTGACGATAGGCAACTTGCAATGGGTCCAGGTTCTTGCTGAGGCAGGAGTTCAGTCTAGTTATGATCAACCTCTCAAAGCATTTCATCACAGTCGATGTGAGTGCCGCTGGACAATAGTCATTTAGGCAGGTCACGTTATTCTTCCTAAGCACTGGTATATTGTAACTGTGGCCTTTTTGAAGCAAGTGGGAACCTCCGCCTGTTGCAGTGAGAGATTGAAGATGTCCTTGAATACTTCCGCTCATTGGTTGGCACAGGCTTTCAGAGCCTTACCAGGTACTCCATTGGGACCTTCTGCCTTGTGAAGGTTCATTCTCTTTAAAGACAGCTTAACATCGGTCTCTGAGACAGAGATCAGAGGGTCATCAGGTGCGGCAGGGATCTCCACAGCTGTAGTTGTGTTCTCCCTTTCAAGACTGCATTGAAGGCGTTGAGTTCATCTGGTAGTGAAGCATCGCTGTCATTCATGCTATTGGGTTTTGTTTTGTAGGAAGTTATATCTTGCAAACCCTGCCAGAGTTGTTGTAATCCGATGTCACCTCCAACCTCATTCGAAATTGTCTCTTTGCCCTTGAAATAGCCCTCTGCAAATCATGCCTGGTTTCCTGGTACAGGCCTGGGTCACCAGACTTGAATGCCACAGATCTAGCCTTCAGTAGATGATGTACCTCCTGGTTTATGTATAGCTTTTGGTTTGGGAATGTACATAAAGTCCTTGTAGGCAGACACTCATCCACACAGGTTTTAATGAAATCGGTAACAACTGCAGCATACTCATCCAGGTTCAAAGACGAATCCCTGAATACAGTCCAGTCCACCGATTCAAGGTAGTCCTGTAGGCGCTCCTGTGCTTCCCTTGTCCATACCTTCTTGGTCCTCACTACTGGTGCAGTCTTCAGTCTCTGCCAATACTCAGGGAGTAGAAGTACAGCCAGGTGATCAGACTTCCCGAAGTGAGACTGTGGAATAGCACAGCATGCATTCTTGATGGTGGTGTAGCAATGGTCCAGTGTGTTGTTTCCTCTGGTATTGCAAGTGATCTGTTGATGGTAATTGCTTAGTGATTTTTTTCAGACTGGCCTGGTTAAAATCTCCCAAAACGATGGTGAAGGTATTAGGGTTTGCTGTTTTCTGCAGAGGTCATAGGTGGCCCTAGGGGTGGCCAAAGGGGGATGGCCATATAGTGGAGTGGGAGAGTTAAAGTTGGGAGGTAGACAGAGGGGTGACGAGTGGGGGTAGACAAAAGAAAGAGGAAGGTGGAGCTAAATGGGGAGAGGGATGTGTGAAGGTTGGAGGCGGCTGCCGGAGGGCAATAATCTGGAATAAAGTACTACCAGTACTGGATTTTGATAAGTAAGCAAGTTGATACTGAAAACCATTTGGAGAGAGGTGGAAAGCAGTTGCAATTGGAAATGGAATTATAATTGACTTAGTATTGTCATGTATACTGAGATATAGAAAAAAACTTGCATTGCATACTGTTCATACAGATCAATTCATTACACAGTGCAATGAGACAGAACAAAGTAAAACAACAGCAATGCAAAATAAAGTGTATAAGTTGCAGAGAAAGTCTGGTGCAGGTTAACAGGAACTAAAAGCGGATGGGAGAGGGTGGGTGTTCAGCTGATGGAGCTGAGGGCAGGGGGTGAAAATGGAATCTCCGTTCAAGGAGTCTGTCCTGAGTATTGGGAAGACAGGAATTAACAGACTCTTGTTTAGGAAGGAATCTGAAGTAAGTTCAGAGATGTGACAAAACTATTTTACTGAACTGCGGTGCAGGTATGAATACAATATTCCCTCCTTCTCATATTGTGTCTGAGCAAAGGGGACTGCTAGAGTCTCATCCTTATGAGAAGATAACAGTCTTTGTGAAGGTGTCCATATCTCTTGCCTTGTCAATCAAAGGAAACTTGCGACAGCAGCTTCTAACACTTGCACTCTTCCACATTCTGATGCAGCGATATGAATTTGACTGAGTCCCTCAGCATCGTTCTGGTTTGATTCATTTGTGGCTGCTCAGTACTATCTCATAAGAACACAATAGGGGTAGGAGTGGACCATTCGGCCCCTCTAGCCAACCCCTTCATTCAATGCAATCATGGCCGATCTACACTCAGCAACAACTTTATTAGCTATATCTGCACACCTGCTCATTAATGCAAATATCAAATCAGCCAATCATACGGCTGGAATTCAATGTGTAAAAGCAGGCTGACATGGTTAAGTGGTTCGGTTTTTGTCCAGAGCAGACAGCAGAACGGGGACAAAATGTGATCTAAGTGACTTTGACCGCAGAATGGTTGTTGGTGCCAGACAGTGTGGTTTGAATATCTCAGAAACTGCTTATCCCCTGGGATTTTCACGCACAGCAATCTCTAGAGTTTACAGAAAATGGTGTGATAAACTAAAAAACATCCAGTGAGCAGCAATTCTGTAGGCAAAAATGCCTTGTTAATGGGAGAGGTCAGAGGAGAATGGCCAGACCGGTTCAAGCTGACAGGAAGATGACAGTAACTCAAATGATCATGTGTTACAGCAGTGGTGTGTAGAAGAGCATCAAAATATCAAATTTTGAGGTGGATGGGCTACAGCAGAAGAAGACAAGGAACATACACATATTAGGTACGTTATAAAGTGGCCAATGAATATATATTGGTCTCGATCCTTCTTCTGTGCCTCTTCTAAAACTGATTTGTTTTCTCTCACTCTGAGTCCTGGCAGTGGGACTTTGATCTAAAACAAAGACTTTATTTCTCTTTCCACAAACATTGCCTGATCGAGCATTATTATCAGTAGCCAATTTACTGGTGGATTTTTGCTCCAGATTTGTTGGCTCTCTACCCTGGGTTCCTTCCCAGCCTCATCGAAGAATGTGATTTTCCAACCAGGACAATTGTTTCCAGCACTTTGGTCTAGCTATGTACACTGTCAGTAGCTCAGCCCCACAAAAGGTTTTGACAGCCTGTGGAACCCTACCACAACCTTAATGAGCAGCAAAGCTACCTTTAATGTTCATAAACACAAGCGATTCACCAGTTGCTGGAATTTCTGAAATTTCTACTAATTGCTTCCCGTCTCCCCTTCTCTTTTTTTTTCCCAGCTTGGCTCTCCTCCTACTGCTTTTCTTCTCCTTCCATGTCCATCGAATTTCTCTGGCTTCCCTCTTCCTTCCCTTTCTTCCATGATGCACTCTCTTCTCCTATCAGATTACTTCTGCTCCAGCCCTTCACCCCCTCCACCTAACACCTCACAGCTTTTCACATCATGCCTCCCTCTCCCACCTATCTGCCTCGCCCTCACCTATCACCTGCCAGTTTGTGCACCTTCCCCTCCCCCCCTTCTTATTCCAGCTTCTTCCCCCTTCCTTTTCAGTCCTGATGAAGGATCTCGGCCCAAAAGATCAACAGTGTATTCCCTTCCATAGATGCTGCCTGATATGATGAGTCCCTCCAGCAGTTTGTGTGTGTGTGTGTGTGTGTGTGTGTGTGTGTGTTGCTTTGATGTTCACAAATCATTCTGGAACATTCTCCTCTGACCTTGTCCATTAACAAGGTGTTTTCGCCCACGGAACTGCCACTGGATGTTTCCTTTTGTTTTCCAAACCACGCTGCATGTTCTGCTGCCACGTGATTGGCTGATTAGATGTTTGCATCAGGGAGCAGGTGTGCCTAACAAAGTGGCAACTGAGTATATTTCCCCGCGCCTGATGAAATACTCCTCTCAGCAGTATTGGCGAGTATTGCCATGAAAACAACTGACAAACTAAAAGGTAGATTTGAAACTGAGTTGTTTCTGAGGCACCTTGCAGCGTGCCTTGCGCCGTTAGACGGAAGAAAGATCATCAAATGCCCCCAGCTTCACTTCTGCGCGGGTTTAAACCTGGTTTTGTATTATCCTCCGCTAATCATACGAGAATAATTACTGGACGCCGAAATAAAACAATAAAACACAGAAAGAATTAGGCCATCGAGTCTGCTCTGCCATTCCATCGTGGCTGATTTATTATCCCTTTCAACCCCTGTTCTCCTGCCTTCTCCCCGAAACCTGTGACAACCTTACTAATCAAGAACCTGTCAACCACCACTTTAAATATACCAAATGACTTGGCCTCCACAGCTGTCTGTGGCAATGAATTCCACAGATTCACCACCTTCTGGCTAAAGAAATTCCTCCCCATCTCTGCCCTTCTTGGTCTGTTCTCTCTAGGCTCCCCGCACGTTAAGAAACATCCTCTCCACCCTCACGTCTCTGTAATGAAGCGAAGAGTCGGGAATTCATTAACATTCTCATTATTTATCCGTTGACAGCACCTCTGTGCAATTAGACATGCCACAAAAATTAATAAACACTGCACTTTGTAAACATTTGGGTTATCGTTATTTTTTTAACATCGCCTACGTTGTTATAGCGGGTTGATCTATTTTCCTAAAGTGCTTAATAGCTTCATTTGAGTAGTTCGGTACACGTTTATAATCCCGATAACGTCCGACATCGCGTTTCATTTCCTACACAAATATTGATCTGCAGAGGGTTTGTATTATTATCTGGGATAGTCATTACATTGGCTCCATTGTATCGAGTCTTTTAGCAAAAAGATTCAAATAGGCTGCAGAAGGAATAATGTTACTCCGTCCAAATTCTACGTGACAATGTACTTCAGAATAAATAAATCGCTTTTGCTCAATTATATTGATGTTTCTCCGAGCTCACAGCGAAGAAAGAAACTGTTTTTTTTTCAGGGGAGAAGGGGAGAAGCGGACAAATGTGTAGCGGGAACAGTTTCAATTTCTTTAAGGGCTATATTGAAAGGTTGAACACGGGAGGGAATAGAGCCCCCTGCTGTTGTTCGCTTCAACTACAGTTGCTGAGGCAAATTGTCAACCTAAGTTTGACGGCGCTTATAAACCGGGGAACATTAGGGGTTATATTTTTTAAAAGTGTTTGGGCTGGATTTGCAACCGAATAACTGAAAATCATTGGAATCACAGATAGTTAATATGCCTAGTTGCTTGGTTCCATTGGATGAAATCAGGACTATCAATAAAATAAGTCATAAACACAAGAGATTCTGCAGATGCTGGAAATCCAGAGCAACACACACAGAATGCTGGAGGAACTCAGCAGGTCAGGCAGCATCTGCGTAGACTCTACGTTGTAGGGAGGAAGATAACAGTGGTCGTTTCGGCTGAGACGCTTCATCAAGACTGGAAAGGAAGGGGGAAGAAGTCAGATTAAAATTGGAAAGAATTAAGACGTCAGAATAAAATAAATCTGGGTTTTGCAACGTGGAATTTATTAATTAATTAAAAATTAAATCAGTTAAAGATGTTTAAGAACAAAATAAACGATATGATTTAGTTGTATTGTTTTCAGCATACTTGGAACTTCTTCGAGGTCATCACGGAAAATTTAAATATATTTGGAGATAAAATTCGCCATTCTGTAGGCGAATGCCACGTTAAGTACATAGCTGCTTGAAGTATTTTTTCAATTTTTAAAAAAGTCTATTTATCAACAATTGCCTAAACTCGATTTGTTCCCAAATTCTGCTTGAGTTAATCGTTCCAGATGATATTTTAGATCTTCATTCTTAAAGACATTATTGTGCTTAATTGGTTAATGTGGAGACCTTTTCTAACAGTGTTTAATATTCAGATAACCAGTCATTAATTCACGCGGTATCAATAAATGCGGTCCTCTTGATGCATTCTTTTATAAGCCCAGCCTAGAAGGTAGGTACTTCAGTTTCAACATCGTAAACTGGTATAATGGAGCCTCTTTACTACGCTTTCCTTATGATACAGTTTCATGACAAATCGAATACGGGATTGTCTGCTTCTCCATTTGCAATCATTTACAAAAAAAAACTTATCATTAAACCAGGCAGCTGGTTATCTAAAAACAGCTAAACAAACATATCTTGCTATTCTGTTATCTACTTGTTAACAAAATGTTATCAGACTCTGCTAAACATCAGCATTACTCCAAGAGTCTTTATCAGTAATGAAGTATTGGGAGCCCATCAATTAGTCCAGGGGCGTTTATTACATAAAATAGACAATCACCCGCATTTCTATATCGCCTTGACAAAAAATAAGTGAAAAAAAACAAGGAGAAACGAGGTTGCAATCTCTCTGAATTCTGACAGAGATGGAATTTTACTATCCGATAATAAGGAGCAGCCTGTCACTCCAGTGAGCGGAATCACTTGTAAGATGACCTACATAGAAAGCCAAAGCATGAATTGTTCCAAATATTATTATAATGTTATATCCATATGTGGAATAATTTCAGCATCTTACATTGACAGTATCGATTCTGCAGCAATTAGTACTCTATTGATAGTCAGACCAATGTACATTATTAATGAACGTCGGCTCTTTGGTGAATATACTGCAGGGCTAGATTTGTATACTCCTTGTATTTCAAACTCCACCCGCCACGATGCAATGTAATTATATTGTGATATTACAGGCGCGTGCAACAGGTAGTGAAATTAATCAAGTTTAATCCCAAATTTCTTTTAACACTATTTCCATATTGTAACTCATTATTTCTTATATTATAATAGATGCAAAATTTATCCTTGGTTCCCCCCCCCCCCTTTCAACGGGCTGTCGCGCGTATTTATAGGAAAGGTGCAAGGGCATTTATATTTAAAGGGAAGGTGTAAGGTTGAGTGGCAGCGAGGGGGGAAATAAAATCCGGAGTGTAAACCTGTTCAGCGGCCGATGACTTTGTGACGACCTTTTTGAAAATGGCCTATGCATGCGGAATAATGGTCTTCTTACAGACATGGAAATGGCTTTAGTCCTATCGTTTTCTCCATGGCAACGATCAAAGTCATAATCTAAGAGGGATAAATGAGTTATGAAAACGCAGAAGTGAAGACGGGATTAACCCGATCCGAGGAGCAGCGTGTCAATCACAGCGACTTGCAAGATGACATACAACATTGCGTTCGCTTTGCCTTAAACCGTATTATTTAAGTTAGTTATTTCAGGGAAACCCTCTTACCGCCCCAAAGGTACAACTTTTGCACTTACATCTATTTTCAATACACTGTTTCAAAGCTAATGCTGCCTCTCCTTCCACTGCGCAAAACCCCTGAAAATGTCTCTTGAAAGTCCCTGAACGACATTAATTTAGTATGCCTGCAGATTCACCGCTTACTTATTTATTTAAGATTATTTCGATCATTTGATGCTGGCGGCGTTTAAATCCTGCGGCGCTTGGAGACCAACTCACTCCCAGACTGAGAGAAATACACCCCTTAACCCTTTGAGCCTCAGAGTCTCAAGTTTGTTCTAATATGTTGGGAGATGGTGGAATATAGACCGTTCCAATCTTGCAGGATCGTTGCGTAAAACAATAACTGCAGAGATGAACATCTTCTATTCTCTCAGTTTACTTAATCCTAGATTATGATGTGTAGTTATATAATGTGTTGTTATACGCTGAGCCGCATCCGAGTGACGGATAGGTGATAGTGTGCATTATTTGAGAGATGACGGGGAGATCAACTAACAGAACAGCACACACACACACAGACACACACACACACACACACACACACACACACACACACACACACACACACACACACACACACACACACACACACACACACACACTGCTGGAGGAACTCAGCAGGTCAGGCAGCACATGTGGAAATGACGGACCCTGACCTCCTCACTCTCCGGGCGCCATTTGTCTCAACCACCCGATACAGTTCACACGCACGTGCCCTGACTTCGTACAGAGAGTTCGCCCGCCGGAAACGTGGCAAGCTTCCTCCTGCCGTTGTAGGTCCTTTTCAATTTCGTTAACCGCCTTGCTCCCCAGTGCTGTTCTGGAGTATTCAATCCCGGGGTTGTCGCTCGGGTAACATGTATTAAACACCCCGCGTTATAATGAAAGACTATCATCATGTTAGCGCGCATTTTCATTCAGTCGTGATAACGTATGGTGCCCCTTGGCAAAATGATGAACGCGCCATGAAATTAAACAATATATTTAAACATCGTTCCAAAGCAAAAAGTTAGCAATGGGGGTGAGAGAATCCTAGGCTAAAAGGCTTTACTTGTATCTTCTTGTATGTCCCCAAGAAGGCTCTCTGCCTGAAACGTCGACCGTTTATTCTTCTCCGCAGATGCTGAGTTCCTCCAGCATTTTGTGTGTGTTGCTCTGGGATCCCAGCATCTGCGGAATCTCTAGTGCCTGTATCTTCTTCCTAGGTGGTCTATCGGGATCGGGGGTGGTTTGGATGCATGCGATTTAGGAGGCCATCCACGAAACAATATATTGGGTGGGAGAGCCAGGTGGGCAGTTAGCAAGGTAATACAATTGTTTCTCCATTACCCTGGGTTTCTGTATGCATCACCTGAGGATCTTAATACCATCGCCAATGCTCTTTATATATACAGATGTCCGAAGACGTGCCGGTTCGTGGGTTAATTGTTCTTTCTAAATTGTCTCCTGATTAGGCTAGTGTTGCCTAATGCGTTGCCGGGTACTGGGGCTCGTTAGGCAAGAAGAGCCTATTCTGAACTGTATCTCTAAAATAAATAATAAAAACTATATAAAGTAATTATACATATAAATAAATACATAATCGTAATTAACAATTATCATATCTGTGATTCTATATGCTTTATGTGTGTAACGTGTATATGCATATGCATATGTTAAAAATGTATACACTATAAGTTGTTAAATATATTATACATTGCAACAAATGTAGACATTTAGTTGCTTGTTAGCTACAAGAAGATCCCCTTCCTTTGTCCCGAAACAGATCACATACCTCCAACGAACAGTACAATTGGATTACTCCTGGGCCAATTTTTAAACTTTCGTTCCCCAGAACTACATAAAGCGGTCATTTATCAGTGCTTTCTGGCGAGCATTTTGTTTCCTTTGACAAAATCACTTACAGTTTGTGTCTAATAAATTTGCACGGGAAAAAATGCTTCCTTTCTATAAGGGGTGGGGGGGGGGTACTAATTGGCATAAATACACGCAGAGCAAAACATTAACGAAATGCGGTGACCCCTGCCATTTGATATTGGGATGTCTGACTCTCTTTGGGGACCCCATAGCAGTTAAGTAAATTTCGGACAACTCATTCCTGTAACCAAAGCCTTATGAAATGAGGGCGATCAGTAGAACCTGATAGCTTCGAAGTTGGGCTCTGTAAAGAGTTGAGGACATTTTAGCCGTGTGGAAAGAGAGGTCGCCAGATAGCCACCGACAAGACGTCGCCAAGCGGAGTGTAAACGCTAAACGGCATTTATTTGTTCCAGCGATTGTAGTGAAACCGAGTCCTTTTTACTGGATCCCCCGAATCTCCACAAACAGCCATTCACTAAGCCGCTTAAAGACTCTCTTAATAATACCATAATGAATTCCCGAATGGAGCAAAAGTGAACGCAGCCTAGATAGTGCAGACAGTAGAAAAAGTAAAAATCGCAGCATTGTTAGCCCTGCGCCAAACACAGATCTTTTTTTAACTTGTTAAAACTTATTTCTTCAATCGTTTATTCAAAATCTAATGACTAGGTGACGACTGGATTCAATGCGTCCCATTATTAAAGCTATGCAAAATTCTTACTGTTAAAAATCAATATATTTTCATTTCATTTATAGCAAAGCATTTAAAAATGTACAAGAAAAGTTCGCTAAATAATAGTGAAAGATCTTTACTTGATATATGTGCTGTATACCGTCACCATGCCTCCTCATTCATATATAAATCCGCTTTCTAGACGTGCTTTGAACATTATATTTAGGTGTTCATTTGGAAATAAACCTGTCTCCCTGTGTGCAATATAAATTTTTGCTAAGATTCATAATATGTAATCATTGGAACCAGTAATGTGCATTTTTTATTTATCGTCCTAAACTCAGTTCCAAACCCGTCTGCGAATGGAGGAGGGTTGGGCGTGGGGCAAGCAACCCCATCCCGTAAGCAAAACATTGCTACAAAAGCTCCAAAGACCACAGCCCTGGGAGAGGAAGGATACAGGAAAAAGATGGGCTACACTTAGGGACAACTTGAAAGACATGCTGCTTGCGGCCTATACTCCAGGAGGGGTGAAGAAGGGCTTAAAAAATATATCGTTGTGGTCAATAGTACATCGATTTATCGTGGCAGCGGCAAGCATTCCCCTGCGATTGTTATTCAAATAGTGCCCTCATTCTCATGTATTAACTGACCCAAGACCCACCGACCACTCAGCTTGCGTTATGCATCGTTCCGACTGACAACTTCCTAAAGATAAGGACGGTCTACCAACCAAAGACCTCGTTGGAATCTGTGGGATTTGGGATCCAAATGAGATTTATCTTCTAAAAATATGGGAAAGGAGAAATATGTGTACAAGAACGGGAGCTCGTTGTCCATTTACTTCCAACGAGCACATTCCCAATTTTGAACCTTGATTCATTCCCCACCCTTAATCCCCATCCCGCCACTTTTACACAACTATATTTAATATCAACCCACGTGAAACGCCTTGCGTTGAACTGTATCTCTATTCATCAGTGGATACCCTACACTGCCAAAAGTGTGGGGTTCACTTTCTGGTGCTCGAAACTGGTGAAAGTCCTTTGTGCTTTCACCAAAGACTTTTTCAAAAATTATTTGTTTAGAGATTATTCTCGCAGCTGGTTGTCTTTGTTTTAAGTGCAGAAGGCAGAGGAAGAGTGGGGTTTGGCGTTTGAGTTGGGGTGAATTGGGGAGGGGGAGAAGGGGCTGAGATTACAGCGGAGGAGAGAGAAACAGGGATTTAGAGGAGGATGCGAATCCACTAATTAAAGTTGCAAATATTATGCAAATTTATTACTGGCAGGGAATTGAAAATGCGGGTTAAATCGTGGAGCTAATTTTAAAAATTGCAATGATTATGTGGGTGTTGATATGAATAAATACCTTCCCAAGTGTCATATTTAACGTGTGGGTGAATGTTATTTTATTATTTGCAATGTTAGTGTGATGCTGCATAATCCCGCCAAATTGACGCTGAGGCAATCGAAATGGACAAGATCTTCTGACGATTTAAACTGCAAAGCTATGCCCTATAAAAGCACACCTGATGTTGGTGACCAGAGCAATACCTGCAAGATGTTAGGGTCCTCGGGTGTCCGTGTGACCTGTTCAGAGCCACGCAATCAGCATGCAAACGCCGGGTTTAAATCTGCGTTGAAACTGCTTAAATAAACCTCTAATTGTGCAGAGTATGTTCTCCACTCGCCTTCCGTTGTTCTAGATTACCTCACTCTTCAGTATGTGTGTAGAGCGACCAGCGGCTTTTGTCTAACAAAACCAGTCATTCAGCGGAGGAATTAAGAGCACGAGGTTTAAAGAAAGTGTTTATGGATGAAAGCCTTGTATAAATATATAAATATTATATATATATATATATATATATATATATATATAAGAACGAGATTTTCTATAGGCGCCAATGCAAGGGACTTCTTAATGGAATCAACATATTAAAAACAACGAAATGAGCATGTTTCTTTTTCAATCAGTATCTGTCAATAATGCGACTGTGTTCTTATTGTCAAAACCTATCTTGGGATATTGCATGTATTTTGACAGGCAGTGCTATAATACTATTATATACTTCACAATGGTCCTCGATGTCATCTAAGATATGTGTAAAATAATATTCCAATAGAATATGTTTTATTTTCGTCCCTTCTGTAGAGCCCAGCGATTTTATTTTAAAACGTCAAATGTAATATCCGCAGAAGCAACGCAATGCATATTCAAAATTTGCCCTCAAAAATGCCCGCTAAACATTTCCCGATATAAACAAACACCCTAGGAAAAACGAAACACACAGTGGATTGACCAATCCGGTTTTTGAGTATGCAAAATAATGCCGCACGGTTTAAAAGATACGGCAGTCTCTAATGTTTATGATAATTATCATTGTTTTTTTTAATGCAAGTATTCTAGACATGCATTCTGATGAAAATATCTTGAGGTGCTTTAGGAAAGGGAGAAGCGCGCAATTTCAGGTCGATCTTGTTAATTTCAGGCAAGAAATTGACACACTAATTAAACAGCACTAGAGCACTCAAAGGCAGATTATTGCCCTTATCAGATCCACTATATTTTCCCAATTAAAATCGTAAGGCATTTCACTACCCCCTGGATGAAAAATAGGGGGCTTTACAACGGTGACCATCGCATTTTACATCAGATTCATTGTGATGTATTAGATGCAATAAATTACCCAATGTAACAAAACACTGGGAGTTGAAAGGCTGATTATCTGCAGTGCAGAGATAAGGGTGCATTATTCGAAATCATTATGAATCCGACGTTGGCTCTGACTTCTTTCTTAATCAGGCGTTCTTATCCCGGCTCCATGAGCAGCACAGATAAGAAGCAAGTAATTTATAATTCGCCACCTTCACTAATATTTAAAAAGTCAGCCCCAGCTCGCCGTAAAAAAAACACTAACGGAGCACAGATGAAAAATTGTTGGTATTAGTACAATTTAATTAAATTTTTCATCCCAAAGAGAAAGGGGGGAGAGAAAGAAAATTGACATAATTTTGTGTGCGTGTGTGAGAGAGAGAACGAGAAAGAAAGAGAGACTATTAACAGTCTCACTGATGTTTGGATGGATATTCAGATGGTATTAAGACCTATCATAAATCAGATGTTGTGGGATGATTACATCATTTGCCCGAAGATGACCGTGAAATTCGATGTCAGATCGAGATAAAAATATTACAAAGCAGATCATTTCCGAGGCGAGATATAAGAATTTATTCGTATACTCCTCGACTCTGTTTTATCGCTTTTACAAACACTGGGTGCTTTCGAGGACTAAACATGCAAATAAAATTATAAAAGGAATTTCTGCATTGGTGGGTAATAACAAAAAATCATCAAATATATTCTCCTTATATCAGAAAATGTTTCAATTGCTTTTTGGTAGCGCACATTTAGCAAGTGAAAATTCGATTTTAATTTGCCACCTTTCATAGATTTAACAAGAGAATTGTTGATGTTAATTATCTCTGTGAAGAAACTTCCTCCCAATCCTGTTTCTCGGGATTTTCCCCGAATGAAATAACTACCATGACCTAATATACATGATAATATATTCCAAGATTCTTGAGTGGTGATTGTTTTTAAAATGAAGACAGAATTACACATTGAATTACATCTCACAAATAGTTGCAGGTTGTAATCTTTATCCATCCTGTACGAAAATGAATTACTACCATGATTCAGTCAAGGTATTTTTTTTCGTTATTGTGCTCCTTGAAAAACTATTAATCGGTATTAAACTATCTGGATATGGGGGGGGGGGCGTGAATGTCCGATCTCTCTCTCTCTCTCTCTCTCTCTCTCTCTCTCTCTCTCTCTCTCTCTCTCTCTCTCTTTCTTTCTCTCTCTCTCACACACACATAGAACATGCAATTGCCATTGAAAAGACGCAAAATGTTTTTAAAAGCACATGAAAAGCAAACAAGACTGACGGATTAGTGGGCGGTTGCCACAACACAAAGGAACAGCGCCTAATGTATTGGTGCACAGTAACTAAAATCTTACTCATATTAATATATGTCAACTACTATCAGTCAGATCGCCCAAATTGGCTTTCTTCCATTCTCCGTGTGACAAAATAAAGCCCTTTACTGCCTCCAGTTCCATATGCATCGCGAAAACCCTCCTGTACTACTTCAAGCGCGCACACGCTCAAGACTGGACCGTGCGGAAAGATGCTGCCGACCGTTATGGTGACAGTAGTATCTCGCCAAACAATTAAAATAAATGCCCACACAAAAAGCGAAAACGGCGGCCAATTGCAATCAGCTTCATTGGAGCAAGTCATTTGTTTGTGAAAAAACATTCCGTTTAATATCTTTTCCGTTCTTTTGACCTCTCGGGTTTTGACGTTAATCTGGCAAAGACATAACAAAGTCGCTTTATTAAAACAAATAATTATACAGCAGATATTCCTGCAGTCTGCAAACAATAGATACTGGAAACGCGTTAGTGTGTTATCGTCTAACGGAATCCGTCACTCCTGTGCGTCACCGTTAATTGTTCCTTGTATTGAATGAGTGTGGAGAATAAAGACGTTTCCTACATTGTAATAGATTCCGCAATAAATGTTAAGTCGGTCTCTTCCAAGTCCGTTCTGAGCATTGTAGAAATTATTCCTTGCTTTTTAAAATCTGCATTGTTTCTGAATTTTTATCCGTCTCGTGTTGCCACTTAATTATCTTTAACTTATTAGCTTGATTGAATTCGTTTACTGATGATAGAAATTACAGCGATCAGTTTACGTTTAGCATACAAGAAGATACAATGAACGATATCAACACTGCTTTCATCAGCTCTGCGGGGATGTAATCAGTTTTCACTAGATTTATTAGATCCTGTAATAAAATAACACATATCAGAAACTCACAATGATTAATAAATGGATTAACATTAGTCAGAGATAGGAATAGGCTGACGTGGGGAGAGGGTAAGATATTACAAGTCCCCCCGTAACATTCTGCCTTAATACAAAAGAAAACCGCAGGTTAAAGGAGGCACTTTTCTCAGAAACACAAGAGATTCTGCAGATGCTGGAAATCCCGAGCAACACACACAAAATGCTGGAGGAACTCAGCAGGTCAGGAAGCATCTATGGAAATGAATAAACTATCGCCGTTTCGGGCCGAAACCCTACATCAAGACACCCTTTTCTCAGAATCAGCTTTCATTCATGTGTAGGAAATTCCTCCCAATTGTAACAAAATCTTCACGATTTTTTTCCGTGATACTATCTGTCCAGAACACTCATGAAAGATTATCTTTTCATTAAAGACATTGTTTCAACTGATGTGCATTAAAAGGGATCCCCTGACATATATTTTTGTGTCGAATATTTAAATTGTAGATTATTACAATTGTGATCACCTTTCCATTGTAAATAAGAATTTACAAACTGGTTTAAAATGTTGCAAAGAAAAACTGAATCCATTCTATTAATTAACCCTACATACAAAATTCATTTAAGATAAGGGGGGAGGACGTCTATATAAAATCGGTAGAGATCTGGGGATTCCAGTAATGGTGTATTAGATTCTGTAAGTAAAACGATAGGTTTCCAAAATAGAACGGGGCAGTGTATAGCTGAAACATTTCTACATTTTCACATCGATGATATAAACAACAGAAAGTTAATTACAACCGGGGAGATATTACACTTCCAGTACATCAGAGCCACGCTTATAAAACGCGGCAGCTGTTTGTTTGTTGCTGTCCAAACCGTTTAAAAGAAGATTTAATCGCGTTGCGTCTCTCTGGTCATTCCCCGCTTTGACCTGAGTACCTGAGCAACCCGGAAGAGAACTGGAGAGGCTGGCTTTCCGTGGGCAGATATGGTTGAATGAAGAGTTTTCGCTGGCTGAAACAGGGCTCTGCGTTAATTGCTCATCGCTTCACTATCACCGTGCAATACTTTTGGGGAAGAGATCGAAAAAAAGAGCTTCAAGCGCCAATCTCCACACAGGAGCTCAAGAGGTCAGTAAATATTTATATTTTCACTACATCTCCGCACGTGTAGCGCGGCTAGCCCCGAAGGCATTCATTCGGGCTAAATTAATAATAGTTTTTTTTCTTTTCCCCGATGTTAACGCTGGGAAATATATAGGATTAGCAAACGTGGCGGAATTGACATGCTGTTGAGCCCTGTCGAAAAGAGCTGTATTCTTTCTGAATGTCAACCAGTAATTTGCGATGAAATTATGTTGTGAAACCAATTGTCAGTCCGACGAGAAAATCCAACAGAACAATGTGGCCGAGGATATCATGAAATCAATTACTCTTGAAGTCAGGCGAGCCATTGGGGTTTCGGGTATACTGGTCGATAGAAAAAAAGAGCAGAAATAAATTTCGGCTGCATGACAATCTCCCCTCGGTACCGTATAAAATAAAGAACGGTCCGACTAAACAGGGACGACGTGAAACTGCGATAAATGTTGATTTCGACCTTCAAATTAAAGATAGTCGGGATTTTATTTAAAATGGACTCTAAGGACTGCCCTTGACTATCACGATTTCAATATCAACAGAACATACGCAGTGTACATTCTGCTGTGTGAAAGTAATCCAGATTTATTCTTTTTTTTACGGGCAACTCGAATTTCTGCAAGAGAGTGAAGCAGTCGGCTCCAGTAGGGATTCGCTTAAAACTGCCGGATTGAAAATAGGTTTACCGTTCCCCAAGACGTGAGGTTAATCGGGTTGTTTGATAGTACCTGGGGTGGGGGCCACTATCTGTCATGTCTAAGTAAGACCCGAGTGGGATATCTCGGGACGCGAGTACCAAATTCTCGGTTTCCGCCGCACCAAATATGAAACTAAACCAGATCTAACCCGGTCTCGGGTGTTAAAGTGTGGAAATCTCCCTGCATTTTTCTATTAAATAAACTGAATATTAGTTCTAAGATACAGTTAATATTTTCAAATCTATTGCAACTTAAATGCTATTATTTATAATTCTGCAGACTGCTAGATTAGAATCTGATACTGACTCAATAAACGACATCTTGTACAAGTTATTAACTGACCATAGTCTCTTTGTGTGGAGGTATTAGTCAGGTGTCGTTTGGTCGTCATATGGCAATTTCACGCAGTTAGGTTTTTTTTAAATCCACGGCATTCTGTTGGGAATAAAACATTTATTCTAAACTTCTTTAAGGATTTTCGCTTGTCTGCGGAACAGAGAAACAGAAACAGCGGGGAGAGGTCGTGATTTCACAGTCACGGTTGTTTCGTGCCAAACAAAGTGCTGATCAATTTCATGTCAATTTCACTTTTTTTTCAGAAAGGCGTTCTTCTCTTGGCAGATCCTTCATCGGCACCTTCAGTAAGTGGCGTGTTTATATTTAAGCACACGGATGTATAAAAATGCACAGTATGTCTCTGTACTTGTTGATGTAGATGAATGCCTGCATATGAAGATAATTAAATCTTACGGTGTACATATATGTACTTATGTACGTGTACCTATTCATAACCACCAATGTGTATTTACCTAAGAATGTATTAGACAGTATGTGAGTGTACTTGAAACTTTTACATTTTGGGTGATAAGCATCTGATATACTTTGCTCCTCGATTCGAATGAATGTTCTATTTAAGACAACAATGTCTAGTCAATTGTGCTATAATGTCGCGCATCTGTCTAGCTACTCAGTAGCGTAAAACTTGTGACCATTGAGTTGGAAGGCAGTAAATCACATTTTTTTTTTCCCGTGGGCCCGTCTCCGACCACTCTCTTGACGAGTCCCGCTGTTTTCTCTCCTTTCGTCTGGTCTTTTCGCAAAATGACATCATGGTGGCAATGTAACCCCGTCTTTTGACATTGTCGCGTGTTGTGTGTGGGTCTCGATACTTGAGAGATCTGAGTAAGACGGGGAATGTATGAATACACATCGGCCGTGTTCCCTTCCATCTCTAACCCAGCAAAACTGGCGCTCAGTCCGCCGCGTGCTCCGTGTCACTGATTAGAACATAAACACAAGAGATTCTGCTGATGGGGGAAATCCAGAATAACACACACACGAAGTACTGGAGGAACTCAGAAAGTCCTGATGAAGGGTCTCGGCCCGAGAAATCGACTCCTTACTCCCGTCCATAGATGCTGCCTGGCCTAAGTTCCTCCAGAATTGTGTGTATGTGTGTGTGTTACTCTAGTAATTAGAACACTTGTTTTGCGTTTAAAAAAATGAATAAGTTGTGGTTGAGGCGTGGAGTTTTGTCTCAAGTGCTAAGACGTCTAGAAAGCAATAAGGATATCGTAGATAGTTCCGCGGCCCAGAGCGGGTCTTGCAGAACTTGACAGAGACGGCCAGAGATTAGGTACCGTCTCATTAACCGGTTAAACTCAGTGTTGAAATACGTAATATCATCTGAACAATGTTTGCGTTCTTTATTCCTTGTCATTCAGTACAACCATCCGTCATTAAGGAAAGAAAGTACAGTGTCGGAGAGAAGGGATGTTCTTTTTAACGGTTGTCGTGCTTTTATTAAACTGTTCTGTATTAACCATACACCATGTCACCTCTGAGAGGCGGTAGATAGGTCCTTTCTGATACTCAAAGGGGGGGGGGGGGGGGGAACACTTGAATTCTGAATCGACTGCCGCAGTTATCTCGGCACAGTCATTGGCTACTATCTCAGTACATGCCAGGTCGAATATTCTTAGCTGACAAAGGCAGAGATATGTCAATAGCTCAGACTAACACCCCATCCCTCACTCTGTCAGACTTCTGCCTTAATGGGTTTGGTATCCGTTGCGGTCAGTTGGACGAAAAGGGCTGAGAGAAGTATCAAATTCTTAACGGGACTGAGACACGGCTATAGCGAGTTAGAGTGAGAAAGTTAATATAAATTACCTGGCCTCGCTATTTAAGAACCTCAAGGGCCTTTCTGGTCTCCGAAAGGCTCTTCCAGTTTGGGACAAAACAATTGTTTCCTCTACAAGAAAAATCATAGGGCAATTGTTTCCGTCCGGTAATATATTCCTGGTGTAAATTCAATGAATACACCCACATGCATGACAATTATGTTCAATACTGAATGGAATCGTGGCCTATATTGTTCAATATATCCCAGAGTTGCTCTCCTCGATTTGACGTGCCTGAATGAAGATAGATAGATAGACAGACAGATAGATAGATAGATAGATAGATGCTTTATTGAAGTTAGAAATTTTGCAAGTTGTTTAATCGGGGTAAACTTAGTTGCCGAACTTACATATATTTTCCTGAAGTCCTGGTCAATGTTCTCTTATCAAGTGCTGAGAATGGATTATCAATAGAAAAAGTGGTGCAGTGGAGATGGAAGTGACTCAGTCATCTATTGCATTATAATGTGCAACTATCTAGTCAAGAATAAAAAGCAAGGGAACAAGAATCTGGCCCATTAAGTTTGGACTGGTCTTTAGTAAGATCCTAGCCCTCCCCACTCCAACTCCAGGTCCATTGATCCCGCACAGTTCAAATAAAACCATCATTAGCCCGTCTTGGATATGCTCCAGTAGCAAGCGTTCACGGCCCTCAGGGGTGAAGGGAATTCTAAGACATTTCTCCGCATCTCAGTCTAAACGGCATATCCTACAATTCCGGACGTCCGGATCAGAGGAATTTTCTCTACCAACCGGGCGCGGCTCAGTCCAAAATGGAAATGGATAACTTTTGAACTTCTGAAGATTATTTCCTCCTTTCCTGGCGGCACACATGTGTCAGGGTAATAAACGCTGAAAGGAACATAGAACATTACAGCACAGGAACAGGCCCTTCAGCCCACAATGTTGTGCGAACCAATTAAACTAGTAATCAAATGGCTTCTATCTACACAATGTTCATATTTTCCTATTTAAACGGCTCTTGTGTTTAAAGGACTCGTGGAAGCCGTAGTAAAGAAACGAAAGGACTTCACTTGAAAGTCTGCACGGCGGAGAACCCTGTATCTTTCGGTTAAAGCAAACCTAAAGTTAATCACGAAGCGACACTCACTGGAACTTGGACCTGAAGTTGACATACCATTGTTCAGCGTGTTCACAGACGTATGCAAAGAACTACACATACACACACAGACACACACACACACACACACACACACACACACACACACACACACACACGTCAAATAAGCATGCCGCATTCTAAACTAGCAAACTTCTACCGGGAGGGCCGAGGGTAAATCATTTTTTTTGCATCAACATAATCGCTGATTACTCATTTAACGCTGTTTTTTAAAAGTATTTCGGTTGAACATTTTATCAATTTTCTGAAGAAAACCCATTCCTCCTCTATGTGTCACTATTTAACTATAAATATATCAGCGCACTAACACCTTTACCCATTCTGTAAGTAATAAATCTGATAAGAATCGAATTAGCACTTAAATAAGATTGTCCTCAGGAAGGTAGGAGGAGCAATAAATAAACCAGGCTGTCTTTTATACTACAGATGTCTGATATCTTTTATCCGAAAAAAGCTCGCTTGTGAAGTGTCTGATTCGGCGTTCATAAATCTAGAAATCTCTGCATTATATTGGTTTATTTAGAAAAATCTACACCAGTATACCGTCTGTAGTTTAAGTAGAATATATCGCGCATACTTTATTTTTCTTACTCACTTCCTTAAAGGATTTATACAAGGTTATTTGTGTTTTTTCTCTCTCTAAAGGAGGGAAGTGACTACTTTAATCCATTAGGGCGATAAAACACTGTTTAAAGTACTTCCTGCGTGAAATATCCTGCCCGTTAATTACTAACCAGTCCAGTCCGTACGCAAATTACAAGATAGTTGTTATATTTCAGGATTTTTATTACAATATCTTAATTTAACAGTAAGGGAGTTGTGCGCCTCGAGGCTGCGTGTCCTCGCCGTAACCTCCTTGCCTTGGCCAAGGACTATTTATACAGCTTTACCTGCGCAGGGGAGCGGTGATTTAAACCAAATATTACATGCAGGGGGAGAGAGAAGCAGACAGATAGGCAAGAGATCATCGCGGTACCATTGCTACCCGATTAATTAAACTGTAGTTGCAGGCTAGTTGGGATCTGTTCCCTTACACGTGGTTTATAGTTGCGAATGTATTCTGGCCTTTAGGAAGTAATCGATGCGGATCAATGGCTAAAATTCCCCAGGCGTTTTATATATATATATGTGTGTATACATATATATTTCCCTTCCACATCCCAATCCCACCTCCCCACACTCTTATTTGATCTCACATCTAGGGAGAGAGAGGGGGGGAGAGAGAGAGAGAGATACAGCCCACGCAGATCCCGGTGATGCACCTTTTAAACTTCAAATCCACAACTGGGGTTTTTTTTTTGCGCTAATTATGGAAACAAATGCGCCCATTAGTGAGGCTCTGTCAGTCGGCACGCAAACCATGTGGTATCGCAAGTGATCCTTAACCTGCGAAGAGTTTACCTTCCTTCATACGTTCTTACAGCTCCTGCAGTGCCGTGCTCAGCTAAGGACCCCAACCTTCACACCTTAAACCCCATAATTTGGCAAATCGAATACCACCCCCCCCGCGTCCTTCAGCCACAACGAATTGTGTGTGTGTGTGTGGCCTGTCTCAATAAATTATAGTCCACAGATTGTAATTATAGTTCCGAGTCACTCGGTGTCATTAATCACTAAAGACTTCTACTGTATTTGGATTTATTAAGCTTTATTTAGATTCCACATGACATCTTCAGACGAATTAGGTGACAGCCAAAATGTTCGACTGCCGAGCAGAGGTAAAGGTTTGCCGATCTGATCGATGCCCCGTTGCAGTGGCTAATGTCAATTGTCTCCAAAATGTGACCGCTGATACGCGCTAACGTCGTTTCACTCTTTTCATTTTAAAATCCCGCCCGTTTGGCCTGTTCAAGGGCTTAACCGGCCTGTTGATTTGATTTTCGCTGTGTTGAGAAAGCAAACTTATAAAATGTACCATCAACACAAGAGATTCTGTAGATGCTGGAAATCTTGAGCAACTCGCGCACACACACGCAAACTACTAGAGGGATTCAGCAAGTTAGTCAGCATCTATGGGGGGGGGGGGGGAAGAAAGTTGCTGAGTTCCTCCAGCATTTTGTGTGTGCTATTAAATGGACCACCAACACAAGAGATGTTGTGAATCTTGAGCAAAACGCTGAAATGAAGGGGAATGTCGATGATGCCTGACTTGCTGAGTAGCTCCAGCATTTTGTGTGTGTATGTTATGAAATGGACCACTAACACAAGAGATTCTGCAGATGTTGTAAATCTTGAGCAGCACACACTCAAATGCTGAATGAAGGGGACTATAGATGATGCCTGACTTGCTGAGTTCCTCCAGCATTTTGTGTGTTATAAAATGGACGGAAGGTGGTTAATCTGAAAAGGATGATTGGGCAAAGCAAGTCAGTGATACGATTCCGTTGGGTTTTGATCGGAAACTATCTCATGAAGACAGCTTTCGGGCCATTTATAAAGGGCGGTGAACATGATCATACTGACGAACAATACGTTTAGAGAGGTTACAGAGTAAAATCAGTATGGCTCGCCTTGTTGCTATCTATCGTCAGGCAGGGAGCTATTGACAAACTTGTCGGATTGGAAACCATCGCCAATTTCACTATTGTATCATTTGTAAGCGAGATTTTTCAATTTGTTTTTGGGAGGGGTGAAAATAAGAGATGTAGGGAAAAATTTGAATCGTATGTCGTATAGATTTTTTCCTCTGCTCGAATTGTGAAAACTGATCCGGAATATACATTAAAGAACAACCACTTCGCGAGGTCAGCTGGAAAACCAGGATGCCAAGAGTAGCTAACATCTAGCGGACTCAAAGACCGTGTGTAAAATTAGAATACGTTGTTGTTTAATATTGCAGTAGATATCTGAAATACAGGAATGCACTTTCACCCTAATGCCAGATTATGGTCAGTGAATCTCCCCCTCGTCAAACGTTTCATGTAACAGCGGGCGCAAGCCTGTAAAGGCGAATGAGCAGATTAAATAGTTCAGGAGAAAAACTTTTTGTTCAGAATCACCAGTACTTATTTCTTTATCACTAAATGACATAGAAAAAACAGCATTTAGTTCCCCCCTCGTGTTGAATGTTAGTCTTTTAAAATATTTTTTCTATTTTTTTTCTCCCTCATTGTGTTCCACTCATTTCCTCCCTGTTTATTCAGCTAATGACGTCACGCCAAGTGGCGTCGGTATGGCGGGGTATTTCAGTAAAATGCATAGCATCAAAAGAGCAACCTCCCATTCCCCCAATTACATACTGTCAATCTGTTGGCCAGAACCCGCCAAACGGGGAATTAAGACACTAAATACCAGCCCGCGGCCCTCCTATTGCGATGCAGTGGAGTGGAATGATTATCGAAGGCAGATCACTGTGCCTACCTGTCGCGGGTGCACCCAGTCAGGGGATCACCTGTTGCAACCTTTCGCTTTGAAAGCAAGTACATGAACTCGTTTCCTAAAAGGAAACGTGGGCAAGTGATAATCTAACAGTATCTGGTCCTTTTTTCCCAATTGCTAGTGTGCTTCTTGGATGGTAATTATTTTTTCTCGTTAAAAACGATCCTCTTTTCTCATTCACCATTCGTCTCTTGTAATTACAGAGGCACTCGAGATCAGTTTTAACGTGAAGACTTCGATTATTTTGCTGTTAATTGCAGGTGCACTACGACTGCCGGGAGTTTGACACAAAACCATTACAAGTTTGGATAGAATAAAGAAAAAAGTGATATTTTTACTTTTATTGACATTATTTTGAAAACCTCGATCGAGTTTAATTGCGGAAGAAATGTGTTCACTGCAAGCCAATGGTCAGATGATCATTCTCCCAGGTCCAACCAACCATGACCCAGTAGGAGGAGACTTCCTCATATTATTCTCAGTGGACTCCTCCTTCATTCTGCGGAATGACGATGCCCTCCAATCAGCCAATGGAGTGGCGGTATGCTGGTTCCGCCCCCGGCTCCTAGCCCAGCCAATGGGCAAGGCAGAGGGGGCGGAACGCTGTTGGGTGGCTGGACCAATGAAAGGGCAAGCTCAGGGGTAAAGCCTGCCGATGTGGGGAGCAGAGGAGGTCTCTGATTGGCCGCGAGGGGGTGGGTTGTTTTTTAAGTTCCGACCCGCCGTGCTGCAGCCGACTGGCGCCATCAACCAGTTCAGAGAGAATGCCTTCACTGTAAAAAAAACCTGGGACATAAACACAATCTGATCAGTCAGCTCTGGAGCCACGGCTAGTATGCGCCGCTGATAAAACCCTCTCAGCCAGCAACAAGGTTTGTCTTGCATTCTTCTGCAAAATAATAACAAATTAATCTCACCCCAAGCTTTCCTTTGAAGGAGAACCTTGCTGTAACACTGTTTATTTTATGTTATGAAATGTCAACAGTATAAGTTGCAATCTTGGAGCCGCATTTATTGGGAATGAAGTATGACAGTTCTTAAAATTATTGAACAGTTTTTATTTGATGAACGAGGCAATCAAGAATTCGATTCATGTGAAATATTAGTACGATATATTTAAACGCTGATCTTTATTAAGTTAAGAATGTAATCTTCACTCTGTGTTTCGTGGCAGATCCCGACTTTTTGCATTACTTTCGATTTTAGATGCATTTGCTTCTCTCCCTCTTCGATTTTGCGCCAGTTTTCAAGTCAGGTGTTAATTGCGTCTAATTATTTTATTTCCCTTCTCTGCCGCACAGGTGTATGAGGAATCAGACGGCAAGGATCACTGTGTGGATTCTTTAATCTAAAGAGACCAAATATTGGACTTCTTTTAAATATATATACAGACACAAACTTTCTGTAAAAAAAAGCATCCAAGCTTGTTCCGAAGTTTGATCGCGATGGAAGTCGATCAGCCTCGCTGGATGAGTCACCATCATCCCGCGGTGTTAAATGGACAACATCCCGATTCTCACCACCCGGGTCTTGGCCATGGCTATGTTGACTCGGCGCCGTACCTCCCGTCCGAAGAAGTGGATGTACTCTTCAATATCGACGGCCAAGCCAACCACGTTGCCTCGTACTATGGAAACTCGGTCAGGGCAGCCGTACAAAGATACCCCGCTCCCCACCACGGTAAGACTTGCGTCCAGGTCGTTTTTAATTCTTCATCCAGTGGTTCTAATTTGTGTTATCAATCCACGCTTATTTCAGGGGGTTCGCACACGACTAGGGAATGAAGAAGTTCACTGTTAGTGAGATTTATTTAATTAAGAAAGGCCTGTATTAACATGTTACATAGAGCAATTGGGGAGAAGAACCAAATTTATCACTACGGAACATTAAAAAAAATGCCTTCTGGTATCCCATTGGGAACGTGTTGCTTGCCAAACGAGCCTCAAACCCCGGAGGTCAACGTTTTTTAAAAAAATAAATCTGAAATTGACCTGATGTTCGAAATCTACACACAAAAAAATAGAGGGGCTCTTGGGCCATTTTTTTTTCTGCGAGCACTTCCCGGATGTAATTGAGAGGTGCTCTTCTCTACGTCTTGAAACTGCAAGTTATTTTTAAAAAGGGCAGTAAATTCTGATGCCATTTGGAACGAATATTTCTAATACATTAGGGATCGTTGTGTTTAGTTTAGCTTACTGCAGAGTTTAATATTTTAAAGGTGGACTGACTGGACCCCGAGTACAAAATGCTCATTTTTTTTCCCCTTTGGCTATTAAGCCGCGTGGGCGTTTATTTGTGACCTGTTGATCGCGTTTAAAATCTGTCACTTCCAGTGGCCGATGCTTCCAGTGCCGATGAGGGGGAAAACGAAATACTTTATAAATTGAAAACACTTCTTGTGGACTATGTTACTGCTCTTTGCCGTTTAGCATATCAACTTGCACATACAAAAAAAAATTATCTTTTTTAACGCAAGAAAGCACGCTCCAATATGTGTCTTAAAAGGTCTCTTTAACACAGCCATTGTCTAAGACATCTTGTCCAGGCATCAATATTACAGTATATATATTATGCTGAGGGAATTGGATGTACAGAACGCCTAGAAGGCAGGAAACAAAACAATTTCGTAGCGTCAGCAAACTATCATGCACGCTATAAGAACGAATCTAAAGAATTAAGGGAAAGTAAGCTAACATTAGTTATGGATAGGGCAATTTTAATGTAGCAATCAATGTGGATCTATATGAGTATAGAGCTTTAACTGAAAAACTGGTTCCATTGAGACAGCGTTTCATAGGGGCAATGCACACAAAAATCATACAAAATACTGGAGGAACTCAGCAGGCCTGGCAGCATCTATGGAAAAGAGTAAACAGTCGACCTTTCCTGTTGTGATCCTTCATCGGGACTGGAGAGGAAGGGGGAGAAGCCTGAATAATGATTCTTAAATAACATTGAGATTGGAATTGTGACAGCTGAAACAAATACAATTGAAAACAAGTTTCAGTAGATTTTCTGTTAAAAAGTGCATTGTGTTATACTGATCCATACTTTTGTTTTGACATTACAGGGGGTCAGGTTTGCCGCCCTCCTCTGCTCCACAGCTCTCTGTCCTGGCTCGATGGAGGAAAAGCCCTTGCATCTCATCACAATGCTTCTCCTTGGAACCTGAGTGCTTTCAGCAAGGCCCCTCTCCACCACAGCTCCCCTGGAGCGCTTTCCGTTTACCCTCCGTCCTCATCAGCATCCCTCTCAGCGGGACACTCCAGCCCTCATCTCTTCACCTTCCCCCCCACCCCACCCAAGGATGTCTCCCCGGACCCCACTATCTCCACCCCTGGGTCCACCAGCAGCAGCCGCCAGGAGGACAAGGAGTGCATCAAGTACCAGGTGTCCCTGGCAGAGGGCATGAAGTTGGAGACGGGATCCTCTCACCCTAGAAGCAGCATGGCATTAGGAGGGTGCTCAACTGCCGCCCACCACCCTCTGACTACTTACCCATCTTACGTCCCTGAATATGGCACCAGCCTCTTCCCATCTGGCAGCCTGCTCGGAACGTCTCCCCCAAGTTTCTCATCCAAAGCAAGACCCAAAGCACGCTCTAGCACAGGTAAGCATGCCCATTCCTTCCTTGTTCAACATAGCATCAGCCCTACACTAAATGTGACCAAACACTTGGAGGCACTATGAAGTCAACATTGCCTTATGAAATTGACAACTATTCCTGTGATAACAATATATAAAAATGCAATAGGAATTATGCAGGATAATATTTGAATGAGCAGGCATACACCAGTGCACTAATAAATACAAGCAAACCAGAGAAAAAATATTTACTTCAATTAATGAAGATTATCTCACAGAATAAACACCTGTCTGCAGAATATATTATAGGCTACTTAGGAGCATGTAGACAAGTTATGCAATAGAACTTTGATTTGCCCATTGAGAATAATTTTTAAATCCGAATTCATAAGGTAAAACTCTCCCTATAGGAGCTAATATTAGCTTATGATCAGTGCACTTCAGATAAGACATGTAACCTGTAATTGTAGCAGTATTAGCAATAGAGCAAGGCCATACATACCTTGAAAATAACTAAGAGTCCAGACTTGACCCATAACTTGTCCGAACACATACCCTGTAATTATAGCATTATTAGCAATAATGCTGGGAACATCTATGCCTTGAAAACAACTTCCAGTATTGACCACTCCAACAAACACATTTGTAGACGTTAACCAGTGTGTATAAAAGATACACAAAGATAGCAAATGCAAACTGAACTAACGAATGAGTGCAATGGTATCAAATTTATGTGAATCTCTATTGCCTACTATGCTGACAGACTTCAAAACCAAACACTGGAAATATCTCTGTATTAATATCAAACCACTCCTCCCATTTCCTCGCTGAGTAGCGCAGGTACTGTAATTCACAGGTCGTTATCAACTGTGATAATTCTCTACCTCCAATTCGAAGGCTCTTGACGGTTGGGGGGGGGATGGGGAAACCAGTTTGTTTATCCCATTAAATGTTGTACCTCGCGATGCGTGATTTGTAATGTGTGATTTGTACTCGCTTTTATCATTGGAGTCGTTTTTTCTAAATCTAGAGTAGCCCCCCCCCCCACCCCCCCCCCCCCCCCCGGCTTGCGGCAGCTCCCGCGACCAGATTGTGGGGGCTGTCTCGCCGATGTAACACATGGATTGGCCTTTTTTTTCGGGTCTCGGTATTTTTAGTTAATCCAATTATTTTCAAACTGATGCACGCGACAGTTACATTGTTTACCCAGCGTCGGGAACTTTAATAGATTCCGGATGCGGCAATGGAACAGGCCAAAACAGAGCAGCGGACAGAGAAGGGTGGGCTATAGGGAACCGACAGATTCTCACCAATGTAACGCTTAACTGTGCTCCCCGGTGCCACAGTGACCCAGGAAGATGAGGCGGGCGGAAATTTAGCAGCACAATTGAGCATCACTCATTAACGCAACAGATGGGTTGATAATGAAAGCAAGTTTATACTATGTGTATATTTATTAGCAAATCAGACTCTACCAATAAATATACCATTGAGGCAACGGACAAAGACACCTCAGAGTATTCTATAACAGCTCCCCCCCCCGAACAATATTTTTGTAATGCAAGTTCTGTAAAAATATTTATGATTTTGAAATGTATAATACACTTAAATAAACGTATGCTATATATCATTGCATCAAATTATTGAATGAGCGGCATTTCCAACATATTCTTCTGTGGTTATATCGGTGGGATTACTGTGAGATTAATAGCTATTTGTATGGCAGAGTAAAGTCCTTGGGCTAATTTATTGAAAATGACTTGCATCAGCTAGATTTCGACAAAGCTGTTCTTGTAATGTTGTACACAGCAGCAGACTAGGCGTAAGTTGATATAGGTTAGGAAAAAATGTTTTAAAATAGGTCACTTTTGACGCGCAGCGTGATATATTTTTTTTAACATTCTATTTATGAGGTACTTTTTTAATGCATAAGAAAGGTATTTGCGGTTTGGAGAAGCCAAACCAGGAAAACGTGTTATAATTAATATTTTTTTTAAACAATTAAAAAGGTAAAACTGGATTACAACCATTTAAAGGCACAAAAAATGCGGGGACGCGGACTGATTAAGAGGGCCTTGCCCTCAATTGTATTACTTTATAGAGAACACGAGCTGCAACTTTTTGGAAAAACGGTTAGAGTTTGTGGTTAGGGTGCGGATGCCTCTTCTTAACGTATTTATTCAATACCTCCTTTGCATGCGGTGTAAAAGTTCACCTCTAACACTCAAGAACGGCCAGGCTAGCAAAGAAACAGCTAGGAATACAGAACACGAGAACCGTCGGGGAGCAACAGAAAGTATTATAGCGACTTAGAACATAATGACGGCAACGTTGGGAAATGATAGGATGTAATGTGTAGTCGTGATGATGCTACCAACTAACTTTTTTTTTAACTATTGCGGTTGTCACCACGTACACGCGCCGCTGAAAATACAAAGGTTACTTCTAAGACATCGGGGACGTGTCAGTTTCAGCAGCCGCCACCCGCCCCCCTCCCCACCCCCACCACCCCCCTTTCGAGAAAACACTCAGCTCACCATATTGCCCCTTACAATTCATTTGTGAACTGACTTTGTTTTCATTTTTCATTGCTTGATGCTTGAGTGCCCCCCCTCCCAAAAAAAAAACAGGGCTTTATTAGCTAACACGCACAAAACACTGGAGGAACTCAGCTGGCCAGACACCATCTCTGGAAAGGAATAAAGAGGACGACGTTACGTGCCGAGATCTTTCATCAGGACTTCCTGAGCTCCTCCAGCATTTCGTGTGTGTTACTCTGGATTTCCAACATCTGAAGAATCTCTTGTGTTTAAGACTCTTGACTAGTTCGATTTAACGTTTAGCATAGCCCAGTGACAGAGGCGGAATTTCCATCTGTAGGATTAATATCTTACATCAAAAAGAGCAGATTAATCACGATAACCCTCGCCCTCTTTTTTTGAATGTTTATTAAAAAATCTAATGCACAGAATTCCCTTTTGATGTGTCCGAGTGTTCCTCGGACTGACATAAAGAATACAGTACCAATGCATTGACCGTTCCCCTTCTGTTTTTTCAGGGGATCGCGAAAAAATACTTCGTGACTGTAAATTGCACCATTTGGAAGTTGACCGAGCAAGCTGTAGTGATCTGGGGATATGTGCATTCGACATTTTAATAGGTGTGCAACTTTATGTAGGTCAGGACATTGTCCAGTATATGGCATATTCTTGTCAAAAAAGATGTCAACTGTCGACAGCTAGGAACGGTCACGTAGCCATTATCAATAGATGATGTACACTTTTGCTGATGGCGACAGCCTGCCTAATACAGTTGACACTTTTGTTTCTAGATTAAGATTATTTTTTTTGCAGTGTCCGTGGCATTTTTGTTGACTTGCATTTTATTGAAAACTGTAAAAAAATGTTCAATTTTCCATTGTTTTAATTTTTGTGTGTATGTACAGTCATTTTGACGTTATTTATTAATATGTTTACGCTTCTGGTGCACAGGAGCGCTATAAACTGATTAATGAATAACTAGATATAAAAATCAAGAAATATAGAAATATTTCCCATTCTGTCATTAAAATGTAAATGACTTAGTCATCTATTGACCCTCAAACATTGATCATTAAAAAAATGGCAAATAGCTTTAAGATATTTTGACCTACAAGTTAAAGACTGCACTCAGCCTAATGTAATTGTCTTCTCAGTACATTGCAAATATTTGCCTAAAAATGTGAGTTAAAACACACGTCACTGTAGCTTGATGTCCTCTGTGGCGCCAGGCGCATTATGAAGAAATTAAATAAAGAATCGTTTTAAGGAGTTTTGAAAAGCATTAACGACCATAAATAACGCTAAAACATTTCACAAGGAGTTTTATAACGGGATGCACCGAAAAGTAAACGAAAACAAAAGGGAGCCTGTGATTAGGATAGTGGCCGAGTGTCAGATTCAGCGAATAAATTGCGCAGTAACAATTTACCTCAGAGATAACTTTGGGACTAACATCGCCCTTAAAGATTGTTTATTTAGCTGAACATCCACCCCCTGCCATTCAGTAACTAAGGAAATGGAAAGCTCAGGACGGCAAAAAAAATAAAGATAATACAAATCATTTGCTTCCAGTTCTCCCGCAAAATAAACGTTTAATGTCTAACAAGCCCATGTGAATATTGGGGTCACGTGGTCCAAGAACGGTGTGCTGGTCATGTTCTATTTACTCAACTGAAAGACAATTATCCACATCTGGATTTCCAATTAGCCACATGTGGCTAGTGGTTAATATAATGGGCAACTCTGCCACGTAAAGAGACACATGTATCCAAAACTGTATCCACTTCACCTGAGCAACTCATCTCATCATCTGTGGCGAGTTGTCTGCGACTGGAAGTGACTGTGGTGTGATTTTGTTTCAGAAGGTCGAGAATGTGTGAACTGCGGAGCCACGTCGACCCCCCTGTGGAGGAGGGACGGGACTGGGCACTATCTGTGCAATGCCTGCGGTCTCTACCACAAGATGAACGGGCAGAACCGACCTCTTATCAAACCTAAGCGGAGACTGGTAAGTAGCAGGGGATTAAATGATCTAACAGCAGCTTTTCATTTCCTGATCTGAGTAAGTTTATTTTAGGGCGTGTTTGGAGGGGGAGGGTGGGGGCGCGGGGTGGGTGTGGTAATTGACACCACACCTCCAGTATTTCACCCAGTTCTTAGAATGTCCTGGAAGGCAGAGTAGCAGTGGTCCACACTGCTGTTTTCTAGTACCACACATTAAAGAGAAACGACATCTCACTTCTACTGCGTTTGCTTTGAAAGCTTTATCTTGTTCATTGGCAGAAACTTTAAACCAGTCATCTCAAATACAAATTAAACTTTAAATTGGAAATCGAATAATGTATATTTTGAAGGCTGTCTGCCCAAACTCTTAACATGTGTGATGTTTTTAAACACCATATGGACCTCCTGAAAAGATCACAGCAGTACTTACTGGTTTTCCGATGTCACTTCTGTGGACATTTGCAAACTCATCCACCTCATTCTTTCAGACTTGCCAATCCCCCTCCCCCCACCATGATACGCCCATGATTCAATCTGCTTATTCAATTTAAAATATAGATAATAAAAGTTCAAAGTAAATTTATTATCAGCATATATATGTTACCATATGCTATACTGAGATTCATTTTCCTGCAGGCATTCACAAAGAAATACAATAGAATCAATGAAAACCACACAAGAGCAGACTGACAAACAACTGATATGCAAAAGAAGACAAACTGCGGAAATACAAAAAAAAACAAATAAATAATAGTCTTTGAAAATGAGCACAATAACAATATATAATCCAGTGTATCTAAGGAACAGGCTCCTGCAAGTTGTAACAAACCATTCCTAATGATCTCATGGAAGTGTATCAGATTTTGGAAGTCCTGGATAAAATGGATGTGGATAGGATGTGCCCTATAGTGGGGGAAGACTAGGACCAGAGTACACAGCCTCAGAATACAAGGACATTGTTTAAGGAGATGAGGAGGAATTTCTTTAGTCAGAGGGTGGTGAATCTGTGGAATTCATTGCCAGATACGGCCATGGAGGCCAAGTCATTGGGTATATTTAAAGTGGAGAATTCTTAAGATATATCAGATATTGGAAGGCCTGGATAAAGTGGATGTGGAGAGGAGGTACGTTATGAGGAGACGGTGGAAGAATAGGGTAGAGGTGGAAAATAAATCAGCCATGATTGAATGACGGAGCAGACCTGATGAGTCGAATAGACTAATTGTGCTTCAACGTCTCATGGTCTAAACCAATTGACAGTCCTATTGAATGCCAATTACTGCTGATACCCTGATCATCAGTAATGTTTCACCGTGAACTGTTGTCTCGCTGGCACAGACTTCATTGGAATCTGGCTTGTTCTGTCTTGAGGAAATTTGTCATTTTGCCAGACCTGCTTTTTAAGACCACATTGCCCCCCAGCCTCCTCACTGCCCCAACCCTCACGCCCCCAGCCTCCTCACTGCCCCCACCCTCACCCGCAACCTCAGCCTTCCACCAAAGAACCAAGCAAAAATTTCAAAGCAAAAAGTAAACTTGTTAGCAAAGTACATATATGTCACCATATACTATCTGGAGATACATTTTATTTTATTTATTATTTATTTAGCGAGCAAGTGCAGAATACACCCTTCTGGCCCAACAAGCAACCAAACTATTTAACACTGGCCTAATCACAGGACAATTTACAGTGACCAATTAACCTACCAACGAATACGTCTTTGGACAGTGGGAGGAAACCGGAGCACCCGGAGGAAATCTACACGGTCATAGGGAGAACGTACAAACTTGTTACAGACAGTGCTGGAATTGAACTCTAAACTCTGACACCGTGAGCCGTAATAGCATTGTGTTAACCAGTGTCCTTTTTCCTGCGGCATCATAGTAGATACAAAGCAATACAATACAATCAGCGAAAAAATACACACAAGCAAAGATGGACAAACAACCAAAGTGCAAAAGAAGTCAAACTGTGAATACGAAAAAAACCCACAACCAATAATTTCCCCCCAAATTGATCTACATGAATTTAATGTTGTCCCAACAGCACTAGCGTGACCAAACCATCCTACTCCCTCTGTGCCTTTGTGAAAATGTTGATTTTAATGATTGACCCCTTAATGGAATTCCAATCTTTCACAGCCTCATTAAGATAGGAAGACCTTCGAGGGAGGGAAGTGTTTGCTGTGCATTTACTTGGCAGCAGGTCTCTCCTTTTAGTACTGTCTGTCCCCACCCCCCACCTCCCCTGGTCTCTAATGTAAAAAGCTGACTTCCTATGGAAGGGTTGCCGGATATCTGCCTAGCCGAGATAACTGCTTTCTACAACAATATCACTTCCCGACCTCAAAACACAAAGGTGTTTGAACAAGAAATCAGGAGGGGGGTGGGGGAAGAATGGAAGGACTAAAGTTTGGTGAAGTAGTTTCGGGTGACAGTCCAAACAGGATCAGCTCAAAGTCTATGTCATCAGCAGAAAAATATGTGGCACCTTATTAGCCCTGACTGCTCTGATTACTCAGTACAATAACATGTATTAAGAAGTATTCCAGTCAGGCATCCTTTGAATTGTGTCCATTGCTTTTGTTATTTTTAAAAGGCCAGTAAATGTTCTTTTAAAAAGATGTTTTCACATTCTGTTGCTGGTAATGTGGAACAGATCAGCAGGGCCAAGAATTAAGTGGGCTGTGCAGATGGAAATTTCTAGAACATAGAAGAGAACAGCATAGTACAGGCCCTTCAGCCCAGGATGTTGTGCCAAACTTTTAATCCACTCTAGGATATATCTATCCTTTCCCTTCCCCAAAGCCTCTATTTTTCTCTCATCCATTTGCCCAACTAAGAGTTTCTTAAATGTCTATAATGTGTTCGCCTCAACTACCATCCCTTGTAACTCATTTCACACACCCATCACTCTCTGTTTTTCAAAAATAACTACCTCTGACATCCTCTCTATACTTTTCTCTAATTAGTCATTTCTGCCGTAGGAAAAAGTTTCTAGCTGACCACTCCATCTATGCCTCTTTCATTCTAAACACACCTTATCATGCCATGTCTCATCACCCTTCACTCTGAAGAGAAGGTTCCTCGCTTGTACAACCTATCCTCATAAAACGTGCTCTCTAGTCCAGGCAGTATCCTGGTAAATCTCCTCTGCACCATCTCTAAAGCTTCTATATAATGAGATGACCAGAAATGAACACAACATATCGTAGATGGAGCTGTGAAAATTGGAAAGATGCATTTTTTTTTCACTTCCCCTCTCCCACTCCAATCTCATCCAAACACCAGGGTCGTTTTGTAGACTGAGCCAGTGGCATTGTCTTGTCTAATACCACCACACTACAAACTCCAACGTTTTCCCTCATGATAGCACTGCTTTCCTTTTGCCGAGTATTTTTTGTAATATTGTAAAAAAGCTTTATTTGGTAAGGAATTGTTAAGCAAGCTGCTATCTGGCTATCTGTAAGGAGTTTGTCTGTTCTCCCTGTGACCGTATGGATTTACTCCATGTTCTTCTCATATTCCAGAAGGTGTATGAGATAGTAAATTGTGGGCATTCTGTTTTGGTGCTGGAAGCATGGAGACATTTGTGGGCTTCCCCCAGTACATCCTTAGACTATGTTCGTCATTGACACACACGGTGCATTTCACTGCGTGTTTTGATGTACAGGTGACAAAGCTAATTTAAAAAAAATCTTTTAAACATGTTTAAGGCCAACAAAAACATATAAGCTCTACATTATATCATTACAACTTAAGTGCCCTCCTTGTGAAGCAATGGTTTAATGTATGGGACATTTGATGGGTCCAATTTACCATGTTTCTGATCAAATGCCTGGATGTTAACCATCCATCCAAGGATTTGCAAGAGCATCAGATTCTTACAGGGAGGTATTTGTACAGATTCAGCTTTTCGTGGGCTTTGGCTTCACGAAGCAGTCCCTTTCCAGCAGTTTATTGTGTAAAGTTTACACACAGTTCCCCAAAGCAGTGCCAGTCCTGTGGAGGGGTCTCGGCCCAAAACATCAACTGTTTATCTGTTTATTCCTCTCCATAGCTGCTGTGTGACCTGCTGATTTCCTCAAGCATTTTGTGTTTGTTACTTAAGAATTTTGTGTTTTTTTTAAGGTTTCCAAATGACACAGATATAAAGTCAATATAGTTTGCTTGTGAAGCAACTTGCTCCATTATAATGAAAACAGGAAAAGAAGTTATGCTCTTTGGTGATATTATTTAGGGCAAGGACAATACAGAACATAACACAGACACAAAATGCTGGGGGAACTCAGCAGGTCAGGCAGCATCAATGGAGAGTATAAACAGTCAGTGTTTTGGGCCAAGACCCTTCATCATCAATGTTCAATAAATGTTGAGTGTTTCTTCCTCTCCATAGATGCCTGACCTACCGAGTTCATCCAATATTTATGGGGTGTTGCTCTGGATTTCTAGCATCTGCAGAACCTCTTGCACTGTGGAAAGTGAAACACTATGTTCACAGAAAGTAGGGCATTGGTTGACGGAGTTCATGTGTGTGCGTGTATGCTAAATTAAAAAAAAAACATTTTTGTTGTGTTCTTCCAGTCTGCTGCCAGACGGGCGGGCACATCCTGTGCAAACTGTCAGACCACTACCACCACTCTGTGGAGACGGAACGCCAATGGAGACCCCGTGTGCAATGCCTGTGGGCTCTACTACAAACTCCACAATGTGAGTACAGCCCTCAAATCTTGCTCAGCCGCCCTGTCGCACTTTCTCTCACAGCCCCTCTTAGCAGTGCCTTTGGATTGGATTGCTCTGGGGAGAGGAGGGAGAGAATTTCAGTGATCCAGTGTTTCGGGAGAATGGATTAAGCTGTTTGTGTTACCAATCACTGCAAAGAGAGGGCTTCAGAATCAGAATGGGGTTTAATAACACTGGCATGTGTCGTGAGGTATGTTGTTTTGCGACAGTGGTTCATTGTAATACATAACAAAAATAAATTACAATAATAAAATGCATATATATTGTAATTTATGTTTTTATTATGTATTTCAATATACTGCTCCTGTGTGTGTATATATATATATAATGTTAAATAAATAGTGCAAGAAGAGAGCATAAAAAGGAAAAAAAAAAGTGAAGAAATATACATGGGTTTATTGCCCATTCAGAAATCTGATGGCAGTGGGACAGAAGCAGTTTAATAAAAGAGAAGAAATTGCCAGAAAAATCTTGCATGCCTAGTGGTTTTCATAACCTTTTCAGAAGCACTTTACACATAGTCATTTGAAGTAACAGACACAAAATGTTGGATGAACTCAGTAGCTCAGGCAGCGTCTGCGGAGGGCAGTAAAGAGTCGATGTGTCAGGCCAAGAGTCTTCATCAGGACCCTGGATCCCAGGAAGGATCGGGGCATCCTGATGAAGGGGTCTCGGCCTGAAACATCGGCTCTTTATTCCTTTCCATAGATGCTGTCTGACCTGCTGAGTTCCTCCAGCATTTTGTGTCTGTTTTACTCTGGATTTCCAGCATCTGCGGAACCTCTTGTGTTTATGAAAGTGATTTGGATGTGATCGTTGTAGGAAGATGAAAAACTCTTGTACCCCAATGGTGTACAGTAAGATCCCACAAAAGGCACTGCTCCTGGATTAAGATGTTTCTGAGAATAAGCAAGTAAGATGAGTAGGAGACCTCTTGCACAGTTTTGACCCAGAAAGTCGACAATTCCTCTCCCGCCCCCACAGATGCTGCTCAAACTGCTGAGCTCTTCCAACATATTGTTAGCTGCTTCAGCATCCCTAGCTCCAGATCGGTAAGCCTACACAACACTCCTTCAATAGTAAGTAAAGATTAAAGGTTGGCTTTATTTGTCACTTGTACATCAAAAAATACAGAGAAATGCGTCATTTATCTTAATGACCAGTACAGTCCAAGGATTGTGCTGGGGGAAGCCCACAAGTGTCAACATGCTTTTGACACCAACATAGCTTGCCCACAATTTACGAACCCTAACCCAAACTTCTTTGGAATGTGGGAGGAAACCGGAGCACCGGGAGGAAACCCACATGATCATGGTGAAAATGTCCAAACTCCTTTCTGACAGTGACAGGAATTGGCATTCTTTGATAAGGAAGGATACCAATATCATGAATCATATCACAACCCCATAAAATTACAGTAATATCTTTTTTTACTCCTGTATTCAGTTCTTCGTGTTATAACAAGGACCATATCATTTGCCCTCCTAATAGATTGATACATCTGTATGTTACCCTTTCAGAGAAATGTGTAGAAGCTTACCCAGGTTCTTTTGAACATCAACACTACATGATCTACCATTGCTTAACAAATACTTTCAATTATGTGCAGCAATATAGATGCCTTCTCAGTTTTCCACATCAGATTCCATCTGTCGTGTCCTCATCCACTCAGTCGGCTATGTCCACTTCCCATTGAAGCCTCTTGAAATTCTTCTTGCACTCACAATTCCACCTTCAGGATTGTCCTTGCATGTGTGTGAGAGAAGACAATATGCGAAGGTGATTCTTATGAGAGTGAGACTAGCTTGAATGGGTATCTTGGTTGGGATGGGCCAAAGGGCCTGCTCCCCCTGTCGAATGGTACTATATACTGAGCGTTATAGTGGGATAGAAAATGTGCGCTTAAGTGTGTTTCAAAGAGGAGTTACTTGATCAACAAACTCAAAATGCTGAAGGTACTCAGCAGGCCTGGCAGCATCTATGAAGGGAAGTAAATGGTCAACATTTTGGGCTGAGTCTTGGCCCGAAACATAGAAAGTTTATTCCCCTCTGTAGATACTACCTGACCTGGTGAGTTCCTCTGGTACGTTGTGTGTGTGGCTCTGGATTTCCAGCATCTGCAGAATCTCTTTGTGTTACCGACTTGATACAGGTGCTCCCTGCTTACGAATGCCTAATTTGTACACTGTTCGCACGAGCATTTGGAATACTGGGGGGGGGGGGGGGGGGTGCGGGAGATGGATGGATATATGAGCAGTTGGGGGACTGCTGGCATTGGGAAGTCGCCTCGTGGCCACATTTCTGTCTGTCTATCCCTTTCCCTTGGAAAAGGCCAGGGATATTTGGGAAATAATTAACTCCTTTGCCTCAGACAGCTGGAGTTGAGGTTGGTTGACAAGAGGGTCATGATGCGTATAAAAATATAACTTGAATTTTACAAATCACAATGGAGACAATGCTAAGGCAAGGGAATAAAACCAGGAACATACCTAATAGACAACAGTATTCTTGTAAACTTAAAAGGGCTTTCTGGAATGGGAAGGCTTGAGCTATGGGCTCAAGGTGATAGAGTAACTAGGTAAAAAGTGAAGTGGATGTCAAAACAAATTAAATAACAGTCCGAGCTTTGTTAGGATATCAACGATCCACTGAAAGATGTGAGGATGACTAGAAAATAAAACATAATAAAAACATCATATTTAAGTCCATTAATATGTAAATTAATCTACACAGAAGAAATGTATTTGGTCAGAATTTGCGCCTTATGATTGGAGGAACAGTGCACGTTACTGTTGTGAAATAAATTCAGCAAGTCAAAGTAGGCAACTGATAATAAAAATGAAATTGAGGGCAATTCAGTTGTAAATGAGTTGGAATTGAAGTGCAGAGCGAGTGTAATTGACTTGAATTGGTTGATGTGTTCATATGAGCAGCATGCAACTTTAATCAAATTCTTTGGAATGGTGGTTGACAAAAGGATGGAATCGTGAGTGTGAGATTTTTTTAAAAAATTGGAAATGATACCTTCTGGGTGTGTTCCCATGAAATGAGACCAGGGTTGTATTGTTGGGGACAGTGCGGGGGAGACCACCTCTGTTGTCAGTTTATTGCGACGGATTTAAGGTCTGTGTTAATTGTCACGTGAATGGCGCCAGTCTAATTCAATCAATTAATCTTTATGGTGCAGTGGTGTGAACAGACTTCATCTGGTGTGCATTTCACTGGAGCTGCCAATAAACTTTAGCCCACAGGCTTTTGAATAATGTTTGCTGATTTGGGGTTTGCCTATCTCTGTTCTGTCTTAATAGTTTTGAGACTGATTCAAAAGTGTTCCATTGAAGTAGACAATGATTAGCCTCCAGAATTTACTTATTAAAGTTCAGATGCTTTGGGGGTTGCCCCTTCTGTGGGTTTGATTTAATTTTAAACAGATATGACAAGCATTTTCAAACTGATCATTTGCACACACAGCAGTCTCTGTTTAAGAAAACATTTTATTTCCATGCCTAGGAATATACCATGACACTGCATTTGAAGCGTAGTGATGAAGTGTTCATCAGTCATCCCAGTTAGCAAATTATTTGATGTTGTTTTCCTCTCATTTATCTATTTTTGTTTGACAAAGGAGCCTAGACAATCCCTCGTTAAATCTTTTCTTCCCTCTTATCTATGTCTAATGGGTTAGTGTAAGTGCATCTTAGCATAGCTGTCAGCTCAACACTTTACAGCGCCAGCAATCAGCTTTTTGAGGTTCAATTGCTGCCACTGTCTGTATGAAGTTCACACATTCTCCCTATGTCTGTGTGGGTTTCCTCTGGGGTACACTGGCTTCCTCCCATATTCCAAAAAGATGTATGGGTTAGGGTTAGTGAGTTGTGGACATGCTATGTTGGCATTGGAAGTGTGGTGACACTTGGAGGCTGCCCTCAAAAAGATATTCAGACAGTGTTTGTCATTAACATGAACCATGCAATTCACTGTATGTTACAATGTACATGTGACAAAGCTAATCTTTAATCTTTCTTTAAAGGCAAACTACTCTGGGCTGAGTTTACACATGTCGTTATGCGTTGATGTTAAAACAAGGAAATTCAGTGTGTTATGATTTTCACGGTACAAGATTTGAATAGATGCTGAAATAAAAATCCATAAAGAATCATGCAGCGATGCAGTAGATTTTAGCATTACATCAATTGAAACATTTAAGGGAAGTTTGGATAGGTACATGAGAGGTATGGGTACATGGATGGGTAAAGGTAGCTGTGCTGTACTGCTCTATGATTGTAATAGTTGTTTAGTCAAGTTATTTGGCTGTTGAATATGCTATGATTTTCATGGTAATTGATTTGAATAGTTACTGTAATAAATATCCATTAGTAATCATCTGGATATAGTAGATGTCAATTGTTACCACATTTGTAACATTGTTTAAATGACACATTTGCTCAGTTTTCAGTTTAAGTCAAAATGGAAAGAGTTTTAATCATTAATACATTGAAAGGTAGGATTGCACTAGGTACAGATTGATTACCAGGTTTGCAAGGTGATGATCTTCTCTGAGGATCATCACTTTGGTGTGGTGGGGAAGTTTGTGAGTTCCGGACGCCCTGAGAGCAATGCTGTCTGGAGCTCAGCTCCTGGTAGGGTCACCCATGCCAGTAAAGTCAAGGGGGAGGTTTCAGGAAAAGAGCAATCCAACCAAGACCTCCTTGGTGGAGCTGGCGGAAAATGATGACACTGGTGAGACCCCGTGGAGGGCTACAGCAGTGAAAGGTCCCTATTTGGCTTGCATTCCATGCCATTTGACTCTGACCCTGATCTGCCAACGACCGTGTGCTGGCTGCCTGCGCATCAGCCTCTCCATGTTAAACAACATCATGCACAAGGGTTCTCCATTAAGGGAATAGCCCCTTGGGAGACATCACACTCGACTTGAGTGATCGCACTCCAGATTTCTCATGCAGAGTTGTAGCAGGCAATGGATGGTAGTGCTGGATAATATCTGTCTATTTACATGAAAGCCAACGTCACACTGAATTTCAACAAATATCAGGAGCTGTGCGCATTGTATAAGGAAGATGGAAAGGGGAAACAAAGTCAGCATTTTAACAATGGGATATGTAAAACTACTTGCATACTTTTAAAATGACTTAGCAATTTTTTAACCAATTAATAAGTTACTTTCAAGTTCTTCAAAATCAGATTCAAATATGTGTATTGGTGTGGTGTGCTCCATGTACAACTTGAGAAAACCATAACTTCAGCATAAATGCCTAGATTTGAGATGCTTCAGAATACGTGTATTTGCTTTGGAGAGTGTTCCATGGCACGTTTTAAATTAGTGTATTAGAATTTTCTGCTACCCGTCCTTTGGAGATAGTTCTTAGATTGAATCCCTTACTAAGTTATGTGTTGGAGCAAATTTATAACTACAGGGGACATTTTTTTGTTGGAAAATACCTCTATTTTAGGGACAAGTCTTCAGAAAAGCTTTAATTAGTATTTCCCAGACTAGTCTGAAGGATTATATACTACTTGTCATGTATATGGGATGAACATTTCAATCCGATTATCATGGCTCAGAGAGGGAGCTTTTGGGCAGTACAGTAGCGTAATGCTTTGCAGGTTGGCGTTCAATTCCCGCCACCGTCTGTGAAAGTTTGTACGTTTTCCCTTTGACCACGTGGGTTTTCCCTGGGTGCTCAGATTTCCTCCCACATGCCAAAATTAGGATTAGTAAATTGTGAGCATGCAATGTTGGCACCGCAAGCATGACAACACTTGCGGGGCTGGTGCCAGCTCATCCTTGGATTGTGTTGGTCATTGGCACAAATGATGCATGTCACTGTGTGTTTTGAGGGATATGTGACAAATAAAGCTAATCTTTAATCTGACTTTTAAAGTAGAGAATGAATGACTTCTTGAGTCAGCTGCTTAGATCAACCCGTCAGCCGTCAGCTGCTCTTGTGCTTGGAGGTCTGTGGGGGGGAGGGGGGGTGAGGAATAGCTCCCAGCTCTTGATTGGGACTGTTTAGAAAAATGAACATTTTTAAAAATTGAGGTTGCAAACAGGAGTTTAGAAAGTAGAACAGGTGCTTATCCTTCATCCACAAAGGTGGAAAGGAAGCATTGTACGTAATGTGACTACATAAACTGGTGTTGAAGAAGACCACTGGAGGAGATGGAAGTTGGGGAGGTAAGAAAAGCATTCAAAAAGAAAGAACATGGATCATCTTTTCTGAGGTGGTTAGGCAGCCAGTCAGAACCCCAACGTGCTAAGAAGTCCATAATGGCCATCCTATACAAAGAACTATTTCAGAATCTATTTTTCATTCCTCAAATTTATTCACCCATTAACTGGCCAGTAGAGACTTGAGATGATTTTGGGATGAAAGTGATGTGCTACGGATCAAGTGTTAGTTGACCGAAACTGGTCTTTGGTGGGAAGGAATAGATTAACATATAATCTCCTCTTCTTGGGCAGTCCCTTAGGATTGAGGTTCATTTGCTGTCAGTTCTGTGGGTTGACTAGTGAAGACAATGCAATACCTGCATTGATTGGCCCAGATGAGATAGGAGCAACTTGTTGGGGCCTGTACGTGGGTCATTGTGGAGGTGGAGCACCCCTTTGACCATTGACACAGGATTTCAGTGTGTTCTCAATACACAGTCTTGAGGTTTGGAATGATACTGCATTTACTCCCTCAGCATTTTAAATAGTCGTAGGAGGGATGTCCCATTAATTTGAGGAGCTTTTCTGTCTTTCCAGCTTGTGAGGGGGGTGTGGGGGAAGGGAATGTTAGTTTGGTGAGCCTTGTGCTCAGTGATCAAACAACGTGACTTGCCCAACAGAACAGTGTGAGGGCTTCTGTAATAGGGATATTGGCCTTGGAGAGCAAACTGATGCTGGTTCCTGTGCCTTACCAATGAACGTGCTACTGGTGATATCTCACCAGTTTGTTGTAAATGGTTCACATCTCAGAAGTATACAGGAGGATAGAAAATACTGCAGACTAGCTAATTGCCAGGTTTATGGTTTTGATTTTTCAAACAATCTTTATTGGTGCTAATGTACCTACAACCAGGGTGAATTTGATTATCAATAACTTCCTTTGTTAAGCTGTGCCTTCCAAGACATGAACGTAGAACATACAGCATTACAGTGTTGTACCGGTCCTTCAGCTCAAATTGTAGTGTTGACCATTTAACCTAGTCCAAGATCAATTGAATGCTTTCCTCTCACAAAGCCCCCTTAGTTCATCCATGTACCTATCTAAGAATCTCTTAAATGACCCTAATGTATCTGCCTCAACTACCACCCTGGTAGAATGTTCCATGCACCCAGCACGCTTGGTGTTTTAAAAAAAACTACTGCTGATGTCCCCCAATCACAGTAAAATTATGTCCTTGCATATTAGCCACTTCTGCCCTGGGAAAAAGTCACTGGTTCCACTTTATCTTTGCTTCTTATATTCAACTCTATCATATCGCCTCTCATCATCAGAGAAAAGCCCTAGCTTGCTCAACTTATTCTCATAAGGCATGCTCTCTAATCTAGGCAGCATCCTGTTAAATCTCCTCTGAACCCTCTCGAAAGCTTCCACATCCTTTCTATAATGAGGTGACCAGAAATGAAGATAATACTACAAATGTAGTCAAACCAGAATTTATAGATCTTTTGGTAGGTGATCCATCTTTTTCAGGGACTTAACTTGGACTTTTATTGTCAGAGCACGGGGTGTTAAGCATCAGCAGGGTATAGTGAATTTCTTATCCATACATTTTTCCCAGTGAGTTGGTGCTTTCCTTGCTCTGTTAGCAGTTTAGAGGGCTGTGGTTGGAACTGAGCAATCCTTGCGTGTTTTCAGTGTGCGATAGACACCTCCGCTCCACTCTCTCAATGGAAAGTCCCTCAGAGTGACTCTGGGCAAGCCCAAGATTGGGTTTGAATGTGATGCTCTTAATAGTAGAATAAGTAGATGGCGTATCAGGTCCAACAGAGGAACATTTTGAGCCAAGGGTCGGCTAATTCTCAATACGAGCTCTCTCTGTTCTGCAAAAATATAATGTTGAATATAACAGCAGAACCAATATATACCCAGTGGCCATCGTTATCATTTATTTCCTGTATCTAATAAAGTGGACACTGAGTGTGTGTATGTGATATTCTGTTGTAGTCCATCCAGTTCAAGGTTTAACATGTCAATTGAAGATGCTCTTATTGCAAACCACTGTTGTAATGTGTGGTTATTTGAGTGACTGTTGCTTTCCTGGCAGCTTGAACCAGTCTGGCCACTCTCCTCTGCCCTCTCTCATTTACAAGGCATTTTTACTCACAGAGCTACCACCCACTGGATGCTTTTTGTTTCTTGCACCACTTTCTGTAAACTCCCAAGTCGGTTGTGCATGAAAATCCCAGGAGATCAGCTGTTTCTGAGCTACTCAAACCACCCCGTCTGGCACCAACAATCATTCCCCGGTCAAAGCCACTTAGATCACGTTTCTCCCCCATTCTGATGTTTGGACTGATCATCAATTGAACCTCTTGACCATGTCTGCATGCTTTCATGCATTGAGATGCAGCCACATGATTGATTGGATATTTGCTGTAACCAGCAGGTGTACCTAATAAAGTGGCCACCGAGTGCATTTTAAGAACACTTTTTTTCCCAGGAGGAAGAATGGAAGAGAAAATTGGTTTTATTGGAAATAAATAAATCCTCCCTGCCTACCCTCATCTCTCTAAAAGTGGTTTGCTTTAATAGATTTGATTTTGTGCATTTATTGCTTACCTTCTCAGGAATGTTCTTAACAAAACCACACATTGCTTAAGCACTTAGTTGGTTGAAGCAAAAGAGCTAAAAGCAGCTTCTTTGAAGAGAGAACTATAAACTTAACAGTTCAGGCTCTTTTAGCCATTAAATAGTCATCTACTGGGGAGCAAAATAGGATGTTTCCCATCAGTGCTGTATAGAGTGCAAACAAGTTGCAGACATTGGTGTAGAAGTGTGAAACAGCAAAGAAAAGTGTTTGATGCCTTCAGCACCGTTGCAAGATCAATGTGCAGATCAGCACTTCAGCCTGCTATTACAGGTAAAACTTGGGGTGTGATCACAGCCAATGTGTATGTAATTCTGAGTCAGCAATTTATTATTTTGAAATTCTGCTTCCAATGTTGAATAAAATCAAGACCTTTTGCAAGCTGACTGCAAATCTAAAATAAGATCAGAAAGTGTTGAAAATACTCAGCAGGTCAGACAGCATCCGTGTAGGCAGAACGGAGGTGAAAAGATTAAAGGGATTAGCTTTATTTGTCGCATGTCCATCAAATCGATCCTTGAAATGCGTTGTTTGTGTCAGACCAAATCAGCGAGGTTGTTGTTAGGCAGCCCACCATGCTTTCAGCACCAGCATCGCATGCCCACAACTCACTAACCCTAATTGAGCCTTTGCAATGTGGGAGGATACCAGAGCACCCAGAGAAAACAGTCAAGGCAAGAATGTACGAACTGCTTACAGGTGATGGTGCGGTCTGAACCCTGATTGGTGATTGCTGGCTGATGCTGCAAAGTGATGCACTAACCGCTGCGATGCCACTCCATTGAAAGTTTAAGGTCAAAGACCCTTTGTTAGAAAGGTGTTCCACCTAAAATGGTTCTGATGAGGTATTGCACAACACACAAGCGCATTCGAAGAAGCGGGTGGTTATAATCTCAATCATTGGTGGTTATAGTCTTAATCCATTGCATGGAATGCATATACTGTAGCTGTGGTTCATCTTCAAGATGGTCCCATGCCTGGGATTTGAGTGCACAAATTTAGGCTGACACTCCCATGAAAAAAAGGAAGTCTCTTTTTTGGTATCATGCCAATTGTTTGCTTCCACAGTCCACAGTCTTGTTATCAGAATCTTGTTTATTATCACTGACTTGTTTGACTATCACCTCAGCAAGGCTGCTGAGAGCCAGTGTGTAAAATGGTGACTGTAGATCAGAAAGAAGCGTAACGTAACTACTTTGGCAAGGATCGAAAGAGATATAAATATGTCTTCTCAGCTTTTTCAAGGACATACAGTATATTGTTGGTGGTTAGGGAAACAAACGTGTCTGCTAAGTTTTTGCATGTTGGTGTTATGGATGGTTAAGTTCAGTTTTGAGAAGTGTAAGAAAGGTGGAGACAGCTATTGGTGAAGTTGGCTAAAACCCCCTCTGTTTAGTGTGCTTTCTGTTGGTTCCTCACCATTGTTATTGAGGGAAGTGTTTCAAATGTGTGATCACTTCCTGACATTTACCACACGAACTATTATTGTTTTAGATTCAGTGATATATTTTTTTATGATGGGGCTTTGTTTGATCATGCACATAGGCTCTTCCAGTTGGGTTAAACCTTACTGTGTGATATCTTGAAGGTGTTAGTATTCCACTTAAAACCTGATTGACAGCTGTCAAAACTTTGTAAGATGGCAATTGAATGAAAGGATTGTAAATGAAGATGAGTTAGACTGTACTTGTAGAAACCTGAGAACACTTGTTGCTTTGGTAAATAACACTTTGGTATGTAAAGAAATAGGCAAACAAATACAAGTATCATCTTGGGTTTTGATAGTAAATGTTTCTGTTTTGATTTTAGATAGTGGAGAATCCTCTTTTCAAACCATTTGTTCGTATATATAGTACACAGGAAGTATTATTAAAAAATATGACCAGCATCAAAACTCAGCAAACTGAATTTAGTAAACTGAAAAAATTTGGAAATGTAATTTTTTAAAAAACTTGTTCAGCTCTCAGTCTAAGCTGGTTCATTCAATGGAATTGGGTGTTTTTGTTTAGTTTTCGTGATCTAGTGTAAGAAAAAGTAAAGGCGTTTTGTTTCTGATTCTGATTATAATTTCACTGTGTGTAGATGCCTGTATTTGTATTTGCCTGTGAGCGCACCGTTTAAGCTCGGGATTCAGTTCAACCATCTGGAGTTGATTAGCCTGCCAGTCCAAACTTACACAGGCTGACAATCATGTAAACTTCCTAGAAACAGCTGCATTTTTGGAGGGGCTAACTTTTCACACCACTTATTGACTGAGGCACCATTGCTCAGATCAATGGAAATAAAGGACCCAGTGGCATTTTTTTTAAAAAAAAGAGTGCCCTCATCTGCTGCTCTGGCCAAAAATTGATCTCTTGATCAACCTTTTCAAAGCAAATTACCATGCTCTATGTGGGATCTTCCTGTACAGGAAATCAACTGTTGCGTTCCCTACTTAGTAAAAAGTGTGCTGGGGTATCCGAGGATTGTGTTGGTGCCAAACCTTCCTTTATTCATTACTTAAGTCTAATATGAAGGGGCATAATTTTAAGGTGATTGGGGAACATATGGGAGGGGGATATCAGAAGGGGGTGTTTTACACAGAGAACGATGGGTGTGTGGAACACCCTGTGCCAGAGGTGATGGTAGAGGCAGATACAACAGTGACAGTTAAATAAGCTCTTAGAAAGGCACATGGATGATAGAAAAATAGAGGGTTATGTAAGGGGTGAAGGATGCGAGTAATCTTAGAGTAGGTTAAATGGTTGCTGTAACATTGTTGGCCAAAGGGCCTATACTGTGCTGTATGTTACGATAATTTGTTCAATTTGAGAGATAGGAAGGTCCACCATATGTTGTCTTATTTGTCGGTAGTAGCCAGAACTTGGAAAAGATTGAACTATAGACCTGGAGGGAATAATCCATTATAAAATGTCTTCCTTTCTTTCACCTGTAGATTAATCGACCTCTGACCATGAAGAAAGAAGGAATTCAGACTCGGAACCGGAAGATGTCTAGCAAGTCCAAGAAGAGCAAAAAGACCCACGATGGTCTGGATGAGTTTTCAAAGAGCCTCATGGACAAGGCCAGTTCGTTCAGCCCCACTGCTCTGACGAGACACATGTCGCCGATTCACCACATCCCACCATTCAGCCACTCAGGCCACGTGCTGACAACACCAACCCCAGTTCATCCATCCTCTGGTCTGTCGTTTGGACCTCACCACCCCTCTAGTATGGTCACTGCGATGGGGTAGAAATCTACAGTGGAAAGCTGCAGAGCATGCCTGCTTTGCATTAACATTGTCCACACATGGGATTAAATCAAAATGCGTCTCTTTTCAGATGATAGGAAATCTCTGAGACTGAGCAACCATAAACTCTCCTTCAATTAACAAGCTTTGCCTCAGATACAGAGTTTCCCTAGATATCACCTATAAGTAGCTCGGTATGCTGTGTGTGTGTATACTGAGTCAACAGCCATCATTTGTGAATACACCACCGTAGTCTTGTCACCTGTTTATTTGTGAGACAGGATCTTGTGCTGTGAAATACCATTTTAAACAAGATACCACCAACCCTTCCTTCTTTGTATCCACCTTCGGCCAAATCCCAGCCCTCTGCTCCCACCTAAATCCTGAAAATAACTGTAAAAAAATATACAAGGAAGAGTGGTCAACCACGAGACTGTGTGGGGCTTCTTCTGTGCAATGTGAGCAGTCATGGATAAGTGGACTATCGCACCAAGAGAGAGAAAGAGAGAGGCACACAGATTCTGCAGGAGGAGACAGCAAACTCACCAAAGAGAGCCAGACTATCCTCTTTGCTCGTAAAACTGCCGAAAGCTAACTCCCAGATCTACTGTCTCACACCAGCGGAAGTTATTTGATGCATTGCCTTGTAGACAGACCATTTATCTGGCCTTCAGCCTCCACATAGGAAGTACTATCAGTTGCAAGCAATCAGTGTAATACACAGATATTACCAATGAAGAATCTGGACGTCTATTGTCCCTGGATGAAATGCATTGTGAACAAGTTCCTGTAGCTGTTGTTTGTAAGTAATTCAGGCTACCAGAAGAAGATGTAGAAGAATTATTTCATTACACACTGTACAAGCTGGATGGTTGTATACATTTAACAATTATAATTGCTAGTGGATTAAAAGAAAAGACTGCTACGGTTTTGTTGGATAATTTTTTAAAGAAAAAATAAACTAGACTTAATTTTGTTGATCTATCGCGATTTCTGCTTGAGAGGGTTTTTTAAATTTTGTTTTGGTTTGCTGATGTTTGGATGGTTTCCTGGCACCACAGTGTCTGTTTTTGCTTGTCCGTCTCACCACAAAATTTCTGCATTGTGGTTGTACAGGAAATATAAAAATTGCATGTTAGCACTATTGGTCTCGAAGCCTAAGGCCTGGTGACAAAATACTGTGGTTCTGGTAATGTGTACCTCCTGTAAGGTCCAGGTTTTGGTCAAAGACTTTCTGTAGCCTTGAGAGTTAAGTACTGTAAATGTCGTCTCCTTCACAAAAAACATTAAAAAAATGTAAAAAAAAATCTTAGCTCCTCTTGCCACTTTTAACTGCTACAGTCTATTTAAATAAAATGTGAATAAAACATTTATTTACAAGCCCTTAAAAGAAATCTTTTTTTTTGCTTTAAATGTCCAATCTTTTCTACCTCAACCACATAGAAGTTAATCAAGGACTAAATAACTGTAAAAACTCATTAAATTCAGCACATCTGGGAGTTAACAAGCAAATTATTTGGCGGAACTTTTAATAGTGCAGTGCCAGTAAACCACCCAAAAACACTTGATGGTGCTGTGCACTGTTGCCCACGGTGTAGAGCAGACGCATTCTATAATAACCCTTGTGCATCTTTTTAGTGGGCTGTATTTTTTTACACACATCACCCCATCACACCTCTTTTTGTTGTAAAATAATTCCAGTCTTGTTCTTGTTGTTTTCGAGGTACTGACAAAGCCAAACCGAAAGGTGTGCAATATGACATAGAAAACTGGCAGCAAAGGCGAATATAACAGGTTCTAAGTTATTTGTACAATTATGCAGTACCTTTCAGATGTGGAGCTTTGAGGATACAGTATTTCTCTTTTTTTTCTAGTAAAGTAAGTTATTGGTGAATAGATATTACCTTACCTGTTCCTATCCTTGTAAAGAATGGAATACTATGCTACTTGCATTAATAAATGAACAGAAGAGTGTAAATGCTTGTATCTGTTGTCTTATGTAATGATCCATCCCTTACAGGTCTACATTGGAACTTGAATGAATCTGCTGTGCATCTACACACAGTGGCTTCTTTACTAGGTACCTCCTCCATCTAATATAGTGGTCACTGAATGTATGTTTGTAGACTTGTACTGCTGTAGCCCATCCACTTCAAGGTTCGACGTGTTGTGTGTTCAGGGATGTTCTACTGCACACCACTGTTGTAACGTGTGTATTTGAGTTAGTGTCACCTTCCAGTCTGACCTCTCTCATCTACAAGGCAATTTTTGCTCTTAGAAATGCCACGCATTGGATGTTTTTTTTCTCTGTTTCTCGCACCATTCTCTATAAACTCTAGAGATTGTTGCGTGTGACAATCCCTGGAGATTCTCAGTTTCAGAGATAAACTGCCCTGTCTGTCATTATTCCTCAGTCAAAGCCATTTAGATCACACTTCTTCCCTATTTCTGATGTTTGGTTTGAACAACTGAACCTCGTGACCGTGTCTGCATGCTTTGATGCATTGAGTTGCTCCCACATGATTGGCTGAGTAGATATTTGCATTAATCAACAGGTGTACCTAACAAAGTGGCCTCTGAGTGCATTAAATGTGGGCAGATCAGAAATTTGAGATAGATTTGGATAGATTTCTTCAGTTGGCTCTTTGTTTGCATGTAGGACTTTGTTTCCTTTCTTACATCTGTGCTCATTCAGATATGTTCGAGTAAATGTATTGGCTACGAAATGCAGTTACAGACTCACATCAGTAATACCTCAGTTGATGTTCTGTTTGGGGCGTTCCTGTTAATTGCATGCAAATACTGACACATCCCCAGGCTCCGGAAGAGCAAAACTTCAAAGTAAATTTATTATCACGGTCTGCTTACCCTACACAACCTCGAGATTCATTTTCTTGCAGGCATCCATAGGAAAATACGGAAACACAATAGAATTTATGGGGAAAAAACTTGCACAACAAAGGCAGAGTCCCTGTAATTGAGTCTATGGGCTTTGGAGTCGGTCGGCACTGAGATGAGTGAGGTCATCCAGACTGGTCCCGGAACCCAACCCTTGTAGGGCAACAACTGTTATTGATCTGGTGGTTTGGGACCCAAGACTCCTGCACCACAGTCCCAATGGCAGTCATCAGAAGAGAGGGAGAGGGGTCAAAAGCAAGCAGATGGGGGATTGACTGCCACAGAGTAGTGAGGCTGAGCACTGGTTTGCTTTCTGCTCTGTGGCCTCCACACTTCAATCTGGCTTGCAGCCCTTCCCCAGTGCTCTCTCTTGGTCAAACTTAGTCCACTTTATGTGCCGTGCCTGCATTTCCCTGGGTCAGGTTCGTTGAAATCTTTCAGGAGGTTAGAAAACGCTAGTTCATTTCGGTTTGGAAGTTCATTTTTTAAAGGGAAGCTATAGGCTGAGAATTAGAGTGATCGCAGTTCAGAAGAAGTATATCTAGTAGTTTTGTGAACTTTCCACAAAATGTTGCCATATGGTGCCAGTGCCATCTTAGTCTCAGATGGTGTCAAAGTTGCTCAGAGTGAAAATAACGTTATTGTTGCAGGAAATATTGGGGTATGAGTAAATCAAGAAACAGGTAATCCCCATGCAAAGTTATCACCCATTTGGAGGTCTACATGGATAAAACATAAGATGTGCATTTCTACTGAACCAGTCTATCTTGTCCCAAATCATCCAGTTATATAGTTTGGAGGAAACAAGGCAATTAATATTATCACAACTAGCTTCCAGAAGGAACAGTCAGATTTTTCTTCTCAAACTGTTGAGTGGAAATATGCATGTTAAGGATGTCTGATTTTCAAAACAGTACCCACAGAATATTCCACATCCACCTGAGAGAGCAGGTTAATTTTTCTCAGGAATCCCAGTATCACTCACAATGCCACAATTCATAAGGGTTTTGTGGTGAAATTTCTGAAGTGGGTCTGGAATTCAAAAGCCTCTCAGAGGGTTAACTAAGGTATAAGACCATAAAACACAAGAGCAGAATTAGGCCATTTGGCCAATTGAGCCTGCACCATCATCCCATCATGGCTGATTTATTATCTCTCTCAGCCCCTTTCTCACTGTAACCATGTATGCCCTTACTAATCAAGAATCTAACGAGCTCCCCTTTAAAAGTAACCAATCGACAGCCATCTATGGCAATGATCTTCACAGATTCACCACCCTCTAGACTGCAGGGGCTCCCTACCTTAATGGTATTGGTTCATGGCATAAAAAAGGTTGGGAACCCCCTGCTCCAGAGAAGTTCCTCCTCATCTCTGTTCTAAAGGGATGTCCTTGTACCCTGAGGCTGTGCTCCCTGGCCCTAGACTCCCTTAATATAGGAAACGTTGTCTCTCCATCCACTCAATGTAGGCTTTTCAATATTTGATAGGATCAGGGAGCTCCCCCTTTCATTCGTCTAAACCCCATCAAGTTCTTCTCATCTGTTAACTCTTTCATTCCTGCGATCATTCTTGTGAACCTCCTCTGGACCTTCTCCAAAGTCAGCACATCCTTTCGTAGATGAGGGTCTCACCACTGCTCATAGTACTCCCAAGTGCGGTCTGATCAATGCCTTGTAAAGCCTCAACATCCCATCCTTCCTTTTATATTCTTTGTAGTTCACACCCGAATCTGGTCCTTTGGCACAGTTAATTTCATTTGGTGTCATTAAACATTAGATTAAGTTCAACTGTTATGGGAAGGATATCAGCTTGATGAGAATGTTGCAAGAATTATTACCTGAGTTATAGGGAGAGGTTGGGCAGGCTGGGATTTTATTCAAAGGGGTGTAGGAGATTGAGGGATGACAATTATGGAGGTGTATAAAATCATGAGGGTTATAAATAAAGGTGAATGTCTTAGTCATTTTTTTCCATGGGAAAGTCATTGCAAGTGGTTTATTATTGTCACATTTACCAAGATACGGTGAAAAGCTTGTCTTGCCTCGTGTCCATACAGATCAAATCATTGGTCTAGATTTAATAAAAATTTCAAGATAAGGTAAAATGTTAAAGAAAATATTAAGGAAAAAGCAAAATAGTTTATGTTAAAACAGCAAAGATGCACAATAAAGTGTGAAAGTTACTGAAAAATGATAATGTCAACGATAAAGTGCAAGTTTCTGACCAGGTAGATGTGTGAGGTTAAGAGTCCATTTTATTGTTGGAGGTCTGTTCAGTAGTCTGATAACAATGGCATAGAAACTGTTCCTGGGCCTGGTGGTACGTGCTTTCAGCTTTTGTATCCCGTGCCTAATGGGGGAGAGGGGAGAAAAGAGAAACTCCGGGGTAGGTAGGATCTTTGATCATGCTGACTGCTTAACTGCGGCAGCAAGACGTATAGACAGAGTCCGTAGAGGGGAGGCTGGTTTCTGTGATGTGCTGAGTGGTGTCCACGACTTTCTGCAGTTCCTTGTCACAGGCAGGGTGGTTGCCGTAGCAAACCTTTATGAAAGGGAATCAAAATCAGACACAGCGTAGGTTTAGGGTGAGAGGGGAAAGATGCGAAAGAGACCTGAGGATTAACCTCTTCATGCAGACAGTCTTTTGTATGTGGAGCAAGCTGCCAGAGGAAGCAGCTGAAATTCTTGAACATTTACATGGAAAGGAAAGGTTTAGAAGGACATAGGCCAAGCATGGGCAAATTGAGCCAATTTATCTTCTTCATAAATGCTGAGTTTCTCCAGCATTTTGTTTGTATTACTCTGGATTTTCAGCATCCACAGTATCTCTTGAGTTTATGATTGGGTCAAGGGGCCTGTTTCCTTGCTGTACGACTGTGAGATTATGTTCTTTGGCTGTAAGGAACTCTGAAAAGGTGAGGTAAAAATACAAGTTCTTTCTTTAACCAAGATGGGTATGGGTGACTTGAACTTCCAAAGTAAAGCAACACTTATATTTACTGTCTTACAGCTGTTGAGTCAGCAGAAAATCAGAGTCATTCTTAGCAACCATAAATGGACATGTAGTATATTATTAACTGAAAAACAGGGGAGTAGCACACTGGTATCTCAGCAATGGAATGGACTTTCACCGGAGTAACTCTGTTTAATTTTGACAGATATTAGATTCATGAGAAGTTGGGAAGAACATTCACATTCACTGGACTTACCACTACCAAATTCCAATAGCTGAATCTATTGGTGTAGTTGCCGAGACTCTCCTTCCTCAGGGTAGCCTCTTGTTAATTTGGGTCAGGGATCTGTAGAACAACTGATGTCACACCCAAGGAACCAGTCTCTACTATTCTAGAACAAGTCAGTGCCGACAACCCTTTTAAAATGGTTGGCTTTGTTTACAGCCGTTGGCACAATGTGCTGTGCATGGTAACAGATCACTACAATATCCTGAATCTTTCCATTTGACAGCCACATTCGTCACATCCTTCATTGATGGTTTAGCCTTCTGTGCCTGTTAATTCTAATTACGTGTGCTGTGTTGATGGGATTGAAGGTACGCACCATTGTGTAACATCTGAGACTGCCTTGCAATGTAAGTATTCACTGAAACTAAGAATGAGAAGGGATCTTGTTGAAACCTACCGAATATTGAAAGGTCATGATAGAGTGGATATGATGAGGGTGTTTCCAATAGTGGGTGAGTCTAGGAACAGAGGGCACAACCTCATAACGCAAGGATGTCTCTTTAAAACAGACACGAGGAGGAATTTCTTTTACTAGAGGGTAGTGAATCTATGAAATTCCTTGCCACAGATGGCTGTGAAGACCAAGTCACTGGGTATATTTAAAGCAGAGGTTCCCCTGATTAGTAAGGGTGGCAAAGGTTATGGGGAGAAGGCAGGTGAACAGGGTGGAGAGAGAAAATAAATCAGCTGTAGTGGAATGGTGGAGAAAACTCAGTGGGCCAAATGACGGATGGACTTATGGTCAACACTCAGAGGCCATTTTATTAGGTACCTCCTGTAGTGGTCTTCTGCTGTTGTAGCCCATCGTCTTCAAGATTCAATATGTTAAGCATTCAAAGATGCTCTTACACACTCCATTATTGTAATGTGTGGTTAATTAAGTTACTGTTGCCTTCCCGTTGGCTTGAACCACTTTGATCATGCTCTCTCAACCTCTCTCATTAGCAAGGCATTTTCACCCACAGAACTGGTTCCCTTTTGCTTCTTGCACTATTCTCTGTAAATTCCAGAGGTTGTTGTGTGTGAAACTCCCAGGAGATCTGCAAACTCAAACCACCCCATGGAAGAAAGAAATGGGGGAGGAGCACCGTGGGAGTTGATGGGCAGGTAAGTAGATATGTGAGGTGACACTTCATCTGTGAGTCTGTTGGAGTCATCTACTGTATCTGGTGCTCCCCGTGCGGCCTCCTGTGTATCGGTGAGACCTGACGTAGATTGGGAGACTGCTTCGCTGAGCACCGTCTGCCAGAAAAAGCAGGATCTACCAGTGGCCACTCACTTCCCATTCCTATTCTGACATGTCAATCCATGGCCTCCGCCGCTGTCAGCATGAGGCCACACTCAGGATGGAGGAACAACACCTTGTATTCCACATGGGTAGCCTCCAAACATGGATTTCTCAAATTTCCGGTAATACGCCCCCACCCCCCCATCATTCCCCATTCCCTCTCTTACCTTATCTCCTTCTATGCCCATCACCTCCCTTTTCTTTCCTCCATGGCCTTCTGTCCTCTCCTATCAGATGCGCCCTTCTCCAGCCTCGTATTTCTTTCACCCCAGCTCTCTACTTCTCCCCTCCCTCCCCCTACTCCTGGTTTAACCTCTCACCTTGTGTTTCTTCCTCCCCTCCCCCACCTTCTAACTCTGATTCCCCATCTTTTTTTTTGCTCCAGTCCTGATGAAAGGTCTCAGTTCGAAATATCCACTGTATTCTTTTCCATCGATGCTGCCGGGCCTGCTGATTTCCTTCAGCATTTTGAGTGTGTTGCTTGGATTTCCAGCACCTGCTGATTTTCGCTTTGTTTGTCGTAAGAGGTGGGTGCCAAATTAAGCCATTTGGCCCTTTGAATCTGCTTCCCCACTCAATCATGACTGATTTATTTTTCCTCTTAGGGCCATTCTTCTGCCTTCTCCCTGTAACCTTGGCACCTTACTGATCACGAACCTACCAAACTCCACTTTAAATATACCCAATGACTTAACCTCCACAGCCGTCAGTTGCAATGAATTCCGCAGTTTAGCCACCTTCTGACTAAAGAAATTCCTCCTCATCTCTGTTGTAAAGGGATGTCCTTCTATTCTGTGTCTGTGCCATCTGATCTTTAACTGGAAATATCCTTTGCATGTCAGATCTATCTAGGCCTTTCAATATTCAACAGGTTTCAATGAGATCCCCATTCATTCCTTTAAATGCTAGTGAGTACAGGTCCAGAGCCATCCAACATTCCTCGTGGACTAACCCTTTCATTCCCAGGATCATTTTGGTGAACCTCCTCTGGAAAGCCTCCAAGCAGATCTCAAGTGTATCAGAAGCAGAGCACCCAGGGGAAACAAATGTGGTCATGTGGAGAACACAAGGACTGGATGGAACCTATATATATGATGGAGGAGGTTTTACGGGCCAAGTGGCCTAATTCTGCTCCTATATCTTATGGTTTGTGTCAGTGAAGCTGTGAGGCAGCACGTCCCACTATCTGTGCCAGGGTTTTGTTGCTGCTCAATGCTTTTCAACACTTGGGGGCAGGACAAAAACAAGTTAAGGGTCCTTTCTTGATCATTGTTTATGTCTGGGCTTGGCTGTGAAATCCTCACAGACCAAATTTTCTACTAGCCATATCACCACATGCACATCATGTAGAGGTTAATAGAAACTGGGGAGAATTAATCTCTCCTCCTCCTCCACCCTCGTGACCTGCCCACCGTCTCCCTCCTTCCCTCTGCCCTCTCCTATCATATTCCTTCTTCCTCAGCCCTCTGCTTCTTTTGCCCATCACCTCCCTGCTTCTCAAATCATCCACCCTCCTGTTCTCACCCATCTCCCCTATCACCTGCCAGCTTGTACTCCCTCCCTTTGCCCCACCACCTTATTCTGGCTTCTCTACCCTCCCTCTCCAGTCCTGATGAACAATCTCGAGCTGAAATGTTAAATATTTATTTCCCTCCATAGATGCTGCCTGACCTGCTGAGTTCCTCCAACATTTTGCCTGTGTTGCTCTGGATTTCCAATGTCTGCAACATCTCATGTTTATGATTTAACATATAGTTTATCTCTTACGTTTGACTTTCCAAAGTGGAACAAATCACACTCATCCAGATTAAACTTCATCTGCTATACTTTCCTCCTCATACTATCCCCTAATCACTTTAAAATTATGCGCCTGTCCATAATATCCAATGTAGTAATAGTGTGTGTAGGCCTCCGTTAGTCTTGATAGACCATGGATTTGTGCCTTGTAAAGTTTCCAGGGTGCAAGCCTGGGCAAGGATTTTTTTAATGGAAGACCGGCAGTTGCTCAAGCGGGAAGTCTCCCCTCTCCACACCACTGATGTTGTCCAAGGGAAGGGCATTAGGACCCATACAGCTTGGCACCGGTGTTGTCACAGAGCAATGTGTGGTTAAGTGCCTTGCTCAAGGACACACACAGCCTCAGTCAAGGCTCGAACTAGTGACCTTCAGATCACTAGACGAACGCCTTAACCACTTGGCCATGCGCCAACACATATCCAATGTAAAGTTAATCAGATGTAATTTTCATATTCACACATTTATACCTACCATATTATCATTTGAAACGAGCTCAGAATCCGGATCACAGTGAGGTTCATCATCACTGTCTTATGTAACACTCACTTATTAGACATAAAATCATTCCTACTCTAGCAAACCAAAGAAGCCATTTTGATTACATACACAGTACATTGTACACTTATATGATGTAAAAATATTTGTTTTGCAGCAGCAGTATGGTGCAAAGACATAAAATTACAATAAATTACCAAATAGTGTTAAAAATGGCTGAGGACCACGAGTTTGCAAACCATTCAGAAATCTACTGACAGGGAAAGAAGTTCTTCCTTAACTGACAAGTGTGGGTCTTCAGGCTCTTGTACCTCATCCCTGATGGTAGACATGAGAAGAGGGCATGTCCCTGAAGGGGAGGGTCCATCATTTTTTTGAGGCATAGCCTCTTGACAATACCCTTGATGGTGAAGAGGCTACATTAGTGAGCCAGCTGTTGTGAATGACCAAAAGCGTACTGTTATAGTTTCAGTTGACACCTGCATTTATTAAAGTGTGAGCATTCGGGGGAGTGACGTGGGCTTCATTGTAATGTTCACCTCATCGTGAAAACATCATTGTGTGGTTTCTGACGTTCGGTGACAAACGGCTCCTGTTTTCTTCGAAGCACATTTTGCATTCCATAGAAGTCATTGTTGCAAAGGGTCAGGTTTTCCATGTGAAGTGCTAGTATGAGTCAACATGAATAATAACTTCCAATGTTGTCAGAAACTACTCACTTTGGATATTTTAGGAAGAAATGGTGTCATCGAACTCAGAAGGCAATTTGCATCTGGGCTGGCTTCTCGTAGAGCCATTGTGTTAATCCCATTTCCTCTCTTTCCCCATGGCACTGAACTGAACAGAATTGGTTTGTTATTGTCACATGTTCCAAAGTACAGTAAAAAAAAGCCTGTTTTGCATTGCATCTATGTAGATCATTCCATTACAACAGAGCGCTGAGGTCAGAGTTCATTCAAGGGGAAGCAAAAACAGAATGCAGAATGAAGTGTTACGGTTACAGAGAAGACTGCAAGGTGCAAGTCCATAACAAGGTAGATTTTGGGGTCAAGTAGCCTATGTTATCGTATCAGGCTTTTAACAGTGGGATAGAAGCTGTCCTTTAGCCTGGCGGTTAATTGAGGCAATTATTCCTCAATGGTCCTATCAAGATCCCTTTGGAATGTAAGAATCAATCCAGCTTTCACCATCTCCAGTACACTGAATTCTAGAAATGGTATGCTGGGGTAGATGATGGCCCGGCACCTGCACATACGAGTCTGATGGAGGCCGGATACTGAAGAAGTGATCTGTCTTGGGGTTAGAGGCTGTGTGTGTGTGTGGGGGGAGGGAGGGAGTGAGGAATGGGGCTTGTTTGCTCTTTTTGTGGTTTTTTTTGCTTGTTGTGTTGCATTCCGTGTTGTCCTGCTGACCACTGTGGGCATTCCATGTTGGCACCGGAATGTGTGGCTCTACCCCTGCACATCTTTAGGCATGTGTTGGTTGTTAACACAAATGATGCCTTCCACAGTTAGTTTCGATGGTATTATCAGTCATAGGGTCATAAAACACCACAGCCCTGAAACAGACCCTTCAGCCCATCTAGTCCACGTCAAATAATTAATCCAATGAGTCCTATCAACTTGCAGCCACACTGTGGCCCCTCCCATAACCCTCCCATCCATACACATACCCAAATTTATCTGAAATGTAGAAATTGAACCCAAATCCACCACTTCTGCTGGCAGCTTGTTCCATGCTCTCCCCACTCTCTGCTTGAAGAAGCTCCTCCTCATATTTCCCCTTAAATATTTCATCTTTCACCCTTAATGTGTAACCTCTAGTTCTAGTCTCATCCAACCTCTTGAAAAGCCTGCTTGCATTTACCCTATCTACCTTTATAATTCTGTATACCCCTATCAAATCTCCCCTCATTCTCCTACACTCTAGGGAATAAAGTCCTAATCTATTCCACCGTTCCCTACAACCCAGGTCCTCAAATCCTGGTAACATCCTTGTAAGTAAATAAATGTGATAAATAAATCTGGGATCTGAAACTGAGTATCTTGCAATTGAAAACTGTGACCTTTTAAAAACTGTGTTATGTTATGTTAAAGGAATTTCCAAGCTCTGTATGTATAAAAGCCCTCCTCATACACTCAGTGGCCACTTTATAGGTACACTAGTACACCTGATCGTTAATGTAAATATCTAATCAGCCAATCATGTGGTAGCAACTCAATGCCTGCAGGCTTGTCAAGAGGTTCAGTTGTTGTTCAGACCAAATACTAGAATGGGGAAGGAATGCAATCTAAGTGACTTTGACCATGGAATGATTTTTGGTGCCAGATGGGGTGGTTTGAGTATTCAGAAATTGCTGATCTCCTGGAATTTTCACACAGAACATCTCTAGAGTTTACAAAGAATGGTGCATCCAGTAAGTGGCAGTTTAGTTGGCAAAAATGCCTTGTTAATGAAAGAGGTCAGAGGAGAATGGCCAGACCGGTTCAAGCTGACGAGAAGGCGACAGTAACTCAAAATAACTGTTGTCTTACAACAGTGGTGTGCAAAAGAGCATCTCTGAATGCACAGCATGTTAGACCTTGAAGATGATGGCCTACAGCAGCAGAAGACCACAAACATATACTCAGTGGCACTCTGTTAGGTACAGGAGGTATTTAATAAAGTGGCCACTGAGTGTATTCGTGTGACAAGTAGCCACAATTACATAGATTACGTTTTTAGATTTGAATGCAAACACAAAGGGAAAATGCAAACTCAATGCCAGCAATCTGATTTTGACCTCAAGTCCTGTTCCTAGATATTTAGGTCAACAATTCCTTTCTTAGTTATCACAAGTATATTTATGAGTAGGAAAAAACATTCAACCTCTCAGCAAATTATTCACATAATAAGTCAGTTCTTAATCATCTTCCTAATTTGCATTTTTCTTTCAGAGTCATGTCTAATATTTTCAATTCCTTTTGTGCCAGCACAAATTTTCTAAACATGTCCAGATAGATTGCTTTCAAAAGTTTGGAAATGAAATTGGAATTGGTTTATTATTGTCAACTACCAAAATACAGTGAAAACCTTGTCTTGCTTCAGAAAAGAGGGATCAGCTTTATTCGTCATATGCATTTATTGTTTAGGAATTTGTTGTGATGTGTTGGTATGACATGCAACAAAGACAACATTGAACAATTCTAATAAATAAAGAATTATATAAAGTAAGTTACAGGCTAATGGACAGATATGAAATAAAATGTGCATAAATACATGAATACCAGCACACTGTATATTTACAATGTTGTCAGCATTGGTTTAAAGTGTTTATGGTGCAGTGGATTGACAGAGGTAATAGAGGAGGGGGGTGCTGGGCTAACTCGATTGATCACATTACCTGCTTGGGGAAGAAACTTTTAAGATGGCGTGAAGATTTTGTTTTAATAACCCTGTGGCACTTTCCAGAAGGGAGATTTCAGAAAAGGAATTTTGCAGGGTGGATGCCTGCTTCTTTGTCCTGGGCACATACAAATCTTGCAGTGATGGTCCCTTTAGAACAAGGACGAGGAGGAATTTCTACAGCCAGAGGGTGTGAATCTGTGGAATTCATTGCCCCAGACAGTTGTTGGAGGCAAAGTTATTAGATATTTAAAGCAGAGGTTGATAGGTCCTTGATCAATAAGGGCATTAAAGTTTATGGGGAGAAGGCAGGAAAAGGGGGTTGAGAAAGATGATGGAATGATGGAGCAGACTCAATGGGCCAAATGGTTTAATTCTTCTTCTATGTCTTATGTTCTGATTAGAACATCTGTTGCGAAGAGGTTGCGAAGATGTTCTTCAGGACTAGGGCAGGGGAAGGCGTTTGTTGCCAACTGCCTGAGGCTTTCTAAGTCATTGAGAGAAAGTCATATTATTATTTGACTGGAGAAAACCAATAGTTTTGTGGACACTGCTATTGATGGCCCAGTTTTACTTGCAAAATATTGCTCTCTCTCCATAACTGTTACACTTTATTCTGCATTCTGTTATCGTTTTTAACTTTGTTCTACCTCAACACTTCTGTAATTTGATCTTTATGGACGGTTGCATGACAGGTTTTTCGCTGTACGTCAGTGGCTTGGGCTTCAGATCTGACATTGAGAGTTCAAATCCCACTACAGCAGTGAAGAGATTTAAATGTAGATTTCTAAAATAAATTTGGTAAATTGGTAATTTGGTTTATTAAGGTCACATATTATTTTAAAATCAGAATCTAACAATTTCACAGATACATATTGTGAAATCTGTTTTACGGTAGCGGTACAGTGCACAGCATATAAAAATATGTTACAAAAAAACTAAATAGTTTAAACAATATGTTACAATAATAAACCAATTTACCAATTTATCATATTGAAGGGAGCAAGCCTGTGCACTTCAATACTCATGTCATTCGACAGCTGTGCAATAGAGAGCATCCTAACAAGCTGCATTGCTGCGTGATACGGAAAATGCACTGTGGCGGACAGGCTCTACAACAGGTAGTCAAGACTCGCCAATGCAACACTGGTACCAGCTTACCCGCCATCAACGACATACGTATAGAAAAGTAAAAGAGCCAGTAATATCATGAGGGACCCCACACACCCTGCTCATGGACGGTTTGTCCCACTCCCATCACGGAGGAGGCTATGCAGATCCATGTCAGGAGCACCAGACTTTCCCCAGGCAGTAAGGCTGATCAACCCCTCCACCCCAACCACCACCACTTTATCATCTCTTGTCGGTCGCCGTACGTCGGCTGCGCTGAACTCTGGAACGGAGGTTCCCCAGTTCGAATCCAGTCGGGCTGTTCCCAAGTACGCTTTCCATCCCTGCCAGGTCGAGTGTTGAGCTCGCAACTCGACCATTTAAAATAAAAGAAAAATACTGCAAAATGTCTGTGTGAGGAGTGGCACGCCACACAGTCTTTCGTTCTGTAAGGCACGAAAATGCCCGAAGCTGGCCTCTCAGGCCTGAGTTGACATCATCATTCACTTATGTACAGACACTCCTGTGCCTATCGTCACCTCATGGACATTCAATCACTTATGTATATAAGCTATCTTATGTATTTATCATTATTGTGTTCTTTATCTTATCGTGTTTCTGTTTTGTGCTGCTTTGGATCCCAAGTAACAATTATTTTGTTCTCCTTTACACATGTAATGGAAATGACTTTACACAATCCTGAATCTTACCTACATTTAAATCTCTTGGTTGCAGTGGTATGATTTGAACTCATGTTTCTAGATCAGTAGCACAAACCTCTGGCTAACTCCAACCTCATAAAGCAATGCCACAGCCCACTTCAGAATTTCTGGTTGGCATAGAAGTAGGTCCTTTGATCGTTTCAAGTGAGTATTTTGGAGACCTTCGCGATGAACCACGACACAACTGCTGAGTCAGTTGGTACATTTCTAATAGCTCGGAGAAAATGTGTTTCCTTCATGCAGCCAGCTTAGCGGTTACTCTGGGGCCACTTGTGTGCACTTTCTGGCCTGACTTCATTCCAGCTTTGTCTGTACTGGGCATTGTGGGCAGCGTATGCTGAGAGAACTTTCAGAGTTCGTGGTGTTATGTGGTTCAGCCGTCTTCCTACAAGTGAAACCATTTCCTGACATCAGACACCCAGTAGTAGGGAGCCTCTTGGATTGAGCATCTCATTGAAATACTAGCCAGGCAGCCGGGGAAAGAAGCACACACTGAAGCTGTGCAAGCCAGGATCTCTTTATTTCAACACCCAGTTGGCACAGAGGTACAATGACTTCACAAGTTAGAAGTATGCATGTTGGGAGGAAGTAAAGAAATATTTCTGAGCCTTAAGGAGGTGAAGCAGAAAGAAAAAGCTCCTAATGATTTTATTTAGTTAACTTAGTACATTACAGCAAATTACAGGCCCTTTGGGCCACAATTTTAACCTACTCTAAGATCAATCTAACCCTTCCCTCCCTCAATGCTCCTGGTGTACCTGCTCCTACCCCCACCCCTGACAGTTTGTTCCACATATGCACCATTCTCTGAGTAAAGATTTACCTCTGAGACCCCCTTATATACTTTCCTCCAATCACCTTAAATATTATAGCCCTTGTATAGTGCTTGGCTAGAATCCCAAACCATGAAACCAAGGGATGCGAAAGTGCACTCTGGGTCAGCAAGGCAAAAGGATTGATTGTGGACTTCAGGAGGGGGAAGGTGGAAGAACACGCACCAGTCCTCATTGAGGGGTCAGGGGTGGAAATGGCGAGAAGCTTCAAGTTCCCGGGAGTCAACCTCGAGGACGATCTGTCCCTGGGCCCAACACACCGAAACAATCATGAAAAAGGCAGGTCAGCAGCTCTACTTTGTTTGGGCTTTGGAGGAGATTTGACATGTCACCAAAGACTTGTACCAATTCTGGTAGATGTACAGTGGCGGTCACTCTGACTGGTTGTGTCACAGCCTGGTTTAGAGGCCCTGAAGCGCAGGACCACAAGATGCATCAGAGTGGTGCAGACTCAGCAATCTCCATCATGGGCACAATCCTCCCCACCATTAAGGGCATCTTCAAGAGTCCGTGCCTCTAGAAGGAAGCATCATCATGCCCTGCAGTGGTGGTGGTAGAGGCAAATACATTAGGGACTTTTAAGACACATGGATGATAGAAAAGTGGAGGGCCATGTAGGAAGGAAGGGTTTGATTGATCTTTGAGTAGGTCAGCACAACAATGTGGACCGAAGAATCTGTACTGTGCTGTTGTGTTCTATATTCAAGGCTGTGATAAAAGGAATACAGAATAAATTCACAGACTAATTCCTTGGCTGGCAGTTTCATCTTATTAATTACACTGTCCCTGTACACTCTTGTGTTTAAAAGGATGACAGGTGACCTCATTGGAATGCACCTATTTGTGAAGCAGGTGGAAGTGAGGTGAATGCTTCTCCTGGCTGCACCGGCCACAGCAGGGGTACCCTAACTTTCTTAAGCCATGCACCCATACCATTAACTGAGATCTCGAGGTTGGGAACCCCCCGGAGCCTCAGTCGGAAACTGAGTGGTCAACCATTCAGGACCAGAGTTGAGAAGAAGTTCCTTGGCTCATGAAGGTCATGAAATATTTTGATTGTCTACTTGACAGAGTCGTAGGTATGTAGCTGCTTGATAAATTCACGGCAGAAATGGATATCTTTATGGATATCAGGACAGTCAAGGTGATGCCTCAAGAAGATGACATCATCACCGAGGAACCACACCTTTCAGGGCACCTGCTCTTCACATTACTACCATCAGGGAGGAGGTGCAGGAGCCCGAAGACACACACTCAACATCTTAGGAACAGCTTCTTCCCCTCTGCCACCTGATTTCTGAATGGTCCATGAACCCATAAACACTATTTCACTCTTTTTTTCACTACTTATAGATATGTTTTTTATTATCGTACTTTAGTATTCTTTTATGTATTAGACCATAAGACCATGAGATGTAGGAGCAGAATTAGCCCATTTGGCCCATCGAGTCTGCTCTGCCATTTCATCAAGGCTGATCCAATTTTCCTCTCAGCCCCAATCTTCTGCCTTCACCCCATATCCCTTCATACCCTAATCAATCAACTTCTGCCTTAAATATACATAAACACTCGGCCTCCACAGCTGCCTGTGGCAAAGAATTCCACAGGTTCACCACCACCGTCTGGCTAAAGAAATTCCTCTTCATCTCTGTTCTTAAAGGATGTATCCGTTGGTTTTAGATTCTCCACATCCACTCTATCAAGGACTTTCTCCATTCGATAGGTTTCAATGAGGTCACCCCTCATTCTTCTGAACTCTAGTGAATTGAGGCCCAGTGACTGGTTGCTTAAGGTTGTTATAGCTGGGGTGGTAATGGCAACTAGCTCTCACTACTTATTAAATAGCCTCGGACAGCCAAGTGCAACTCCTGGCCTTCACGTGTGGCTTAGGTACTAAGCCTGACAGAACTGTTTCTACTGACAGGAGGAGGGGTAAAGGTGGTTACTGGCGCCTAAAAACCAGTCACTTCAGGCAGATGGGGGATTGCTAGCCATGGTAGGCAGCTTATCTAGGAGAAGGTAAAATCTGAACTCAAACCTCCACTGCCTTGCAGCTATATCCACCCATGAGTGGGGAAGGCTTTGGGAGTAAACCCTGAGGGAAAAATCCAGAGCAGGAATACCTAAGAGAGACCTACATTGAGTTCTCTCCTGTGATGCTCCTGGTACCAATCCGTATTGGTCTGCCATTCCTTTGGGTTCATCAGATGTGTGGAGAGGAGGAGATTGGTACATGGGTAGCAACTTGCTCTCCATATCGTACTGCCCAGGCTTGCATATCTAGACAGCTAGGACACAATATCCACAGTCAACTCTGACCTGACCTAGCGGATGCCCTCACCTCACAGGCCCAGAGCTGTAAGGCGTTCTCCATATGACAAGCCATTCAATCCTGGAATAATTTTCATGAGTCTGCATTGAATCCTCTCCAGTTTCAGCACATCCTTTCTAAGATAAGGGGCCCAAGCCTGTTCACAATATTCCAAGTGAGGCCTCACCAGGGCTTTATATAATTTCAACATTACATCCTTGCTTTTATATTCTAGTCCTCTTGAAATGAATGCTAACATTGCATTTGCCTTCCTCACCACTGACTCAACCTACAAATTAACCTTTAGGGAATCCTGCATGAGGGCTCCCAAGTCCCTTTGTGTTTCAGTTTTTTTGTATTTTCTCTCCATTTAGAAAATAGTCAACCCTTTCATTTCTTTTACCAACATGTATGCCCAAACACTTCCCAAAACTTTCCATCTGCCATTTCTTTGCCCATTCTCCTAATCTGACTGAGTCCTTCAGTAGCTTCTTTATTCTCTCAAAACTACCTGCCACTACACCTATCTTCATATCGTCTGTGAACCTTTCAACAATGCCATCAATTCCAGCATCCAAATCATTGATATATAAAGGAAAAAGATTGATCCCAACGCCAACCCCTGTGGAACACCACTAGTCATGGGCAGCCAGTCAGAAAAGGCTTCCTTTATTCCCACTTTTTGCCTCCTGCCAATCAGCCATGCCACTGCTTTATCCATGCTAGAATCTTTTCTGTAATACCATGGGCTTGTAGCTTGTTAAGCAGCCTCACGTGTTGGACCTTTTCAAAGGCCTTCTGAAAATCCAAGTGCACAGCATCATCCAATTCTCCTTTGTTTATCCTGCTTGATACTTTTTCAAAGAATTGCAATAGATTTCTCAGGCAAGATTTCCCCTTGAAGAAACCATGCTGACTTTAGCCTGTTTTATCATGTGCCTCCAAGTATCCTGAGGCCTCATCCTTACTAATTGACTCCAACACCTTCCCAACCACTGAAGTCAGACTAATTGGCCTATAATTTCCTTTCTTCTGCCTCTCTCCCTTCTTGAAGAGCGGAGGGACATTTGCAATTTTCCAGTCTTCTGGAACCATCCCAGAATCTAGAGATTCTAGAAAGTTCATTACTAATGCCTCCATGATCTTGTCAACCACCACTTTGAGAACTCTGGGGTATACAGCATAGGTGACTTATTTACCCTCAGACCTTACAGCTTTCTAAAGCATTCTCTCTATTTATGGTAACTTCACATACATCATTCCCCCAACGCCATACTGCTAGTGTCTTCTACAATGAAAAATGATGCAAAGTATTTATTCAATTCATCTGTTATTTCCTTGCCTCCCGTTACTACCTCTGCAGCATCATTTTCCAGTCGTCTAATATCCATTCTCACCTTTCTTTAACACTTTGTGCATTGGGAGGAACTTCTGGCGTCCTATTACAATGTACTGCTGCCCTAAAGCAAAAAAATAATTCATGGCATATGCCAATCATATTAAACCTGACTCTGATTCTGAATTAAGTTCAGCTGCTCACTTGAAATTAGTGATTGCCTATCGATTATGACAAAGCCACTGGCTAGTCATGAAATCTTATCTGCTTAATTAATGACTTGTCAATGGATGAAATCTTCCATCCTTTCCTGGTCTGGATTAAATCAGATTCTTAACTGTTTACTAAACTATTTTTTTCTCTTATTGCACTATTTACTAAATGTATTGAAATATACTGCTGGGGAAAAATAACAATGCTTACGGCATATGCCAGCGATATTAAACCTGATCCTGATTGAGTTCAAGGGGATTTAGAGATACAGTGTTAATGCTACCCTTTTGTTTATTTGATGTTAAATGATGTTAGAATCAGAACCAGGTTTAATATCACTGGCATGTGTATTAAAAATAGTTGCTTTGTTTCAGCAGTACAATGCAATACATAATTAAAACAACTATACATTACAATTATACAAGATATATATATATATATATATATATATATATGTATATACTAAATAAGTAGTGTAAAAAGAGAGCAAACAAAAAATACGGAGGTAGTGAGCGTAGGTTCTTTGTCCGTTCAGAAATCTGGTGGCAGAGGGGAAGAAAATGTTCCTAAAATGCTGGGTGGTGGGCTCCTCAGTGAAGCTGGCCTGGATGCTGGGGAAGCTAGGGCCCATGATGGAGCTGAACGACTTTGCAACTCTTTGCTGCTTTTTCTGACCCCATCACATCCCCTTCGTACCAGATGATGATGCAAACAGTTAGAAGGCTCTCTGTGGTATATCTGCAGAAATTCGTGAGTGTCTTTGGTGACATACCAAATCTCCTTCAATTCCAAATGAAACTTCTAATGAGATCCAAATCCTGAAAGTGAGTTTGGGGATTAATTCCTGTCAACCTGCAAAGTTCTGCATTCTCCATGCATTCTCCAATTTTTTTTTTTGGATACGAATTTTCCAAGGCTTTACATAATTTTGATGAGCTCTCTGTCAATTGCGTTTCATGGTTGCCAAACTGCTCATGTCCTTTCCTCTCCGTTCTCAGGTAGTCTTTTTCTGCTCTCTAACCACTCCATTTCCCCCAACCCACTTCTCCCTCTATGTTACTTTCTTCCTGGCTTGGCTAAGCTGTGGTCTTACTGTTAAAATGGGGTCTGATGTCTGTGTTTTCTCCTGGCCTCAACGTGCCATCCTGTTGTTTATTTGACACCTCCACAGGCCCCGATCCTACGCAGAGATAAAAATTAGGTCACAACCAGGCAAGTTTCCAGTACAACACCAAGCAAACCAGGCCAAGCCACCGCCTACAAGACATTTGCTGGAACCTGTCCCACTGTTCAGTCACAATAGACTGAATTTCTGTAGAATTACTGAGAGACTGTGGCATGGAAAATACGAAGGAATCTGCAGATGCTGGAAATTCAAGCAACAGACACAAGATGCTGGTGGAACGCAGCAGGCCAGGCAGCATCTATAAGGAGAAGCGCTGTCGATGTTTTGGGCCGAGACCCTTCGTCAGGACTAACTGAAAGGAAAGATAGTAAGAGATTTGAAAGTAGGAAGGGGAGGGGAAAATGCGAAATGATAGGAAAAGACTGGAGGGGGGTGGGGTGAAGCTGAGAGCCAGAAAGGTGATTGGTGAAAGTGATTTAGAGCTGGAGGAGGGAAAGGATCATGGGATGGGAGGCCTAGGGAGAAAAGAAGGGGAGGGGAGCACTAGAGGGAGATGGAGAACAGGCAGAGAGATGGGCAGAGAGAGAAAGAAAAAAAAGGGGAGGGGGAAGAAAAACAAAAAAAACTCCAAAAAAACTAAATATATCAGGGATGGGGTAAGAAGGGGAGGAGGGGCATTAACGGAAGTTAGAGAAGTCAATGTTCATGCCATCAGGTTGGAGGCTACCCAGCTGGTATATAAGGTGTTGTTCCTCCAACCTGAGTGTGGCTTGATCTTGATAGTAGAGGAGGCCATGGATAGACATATCAGAATGGGAATGGGACGTGGAATTACCTACGCTTTGTCCACCAGAGAAAGCAGGATCTCCCAATGGCCACACATTTTAATTCCACGTCCCATTCCCATTCTGATATGTCTATCCATGGCCTCCTCTACTGTCAAGATGAAGCTACACTCAGGTTGGAGGAACAACACCTTATATACCCGCTGGGAAGCCTCCAACCTGATGGCATGAACATTGACTTCTCTAACTTCCGCAAACATGAGGAAATCTGCAAATGCTGGAAATGCTTGAGTCCTGACAAAGGGTCTCGGCCCGAAACGTCGACAGCGCTTCTCCTTATAGATGCTGCCTGGCCTGCTGCGTTCCACCAGCATTTTGTGTGTGTTGCTGGCATGGAAAATGTTCATTTAGCCATTGGTGGTGTTAACCCTGACTCAAGTTGTATAGAAATCTATCCTTTTACAATATGATGTGTCAGTAGAATATCTATTAAATAATTTAATCACTTGTATGTGTTTTATGTTATATATTTATAGATAGATCGATAGATACTTTATTGATCCCAAAGGAAATGACAGTGTTACAGTAGCCTTACAAGTGCACAGAAATAAATATTAGAAGAGAAGTAGAAAGAATAAAAATAAGTTACCTCAAACACACTAACAGGAAGGGGTCATCATTTGCCTGGCTATAGGCTGACGTTAATGGCTGAGGGTAAGAATTACCTCCTATAGGGGTTCTCTGGAACAGTGCAGTTGTCCTAGTCTATTACTAAAAGTGCTCCTCTGTTCAGCCAAGGTGGCATGCAGAGGGTGAGAAACATTGTCCAGAATTAACAGGATTTTCTGTAGGGTCCTTCGTTGTACCACAGCCTCCCGTGTGTCTAGTTTGACTCCAATAACAGAGCCAGTCTTTCCAATCAGTTTATTGAGCTTGTTGCATCACCCGTGTTAATGCCATTGCACACTACTGCATAGAAAACTGGCAACAACAGATGGGTAGAACACATTTCATCTAGAATCTTCCATCATTTGAATCAACGTATTCATACCAATTTTACTATTTAATAACTTAAAAATAGCAATTAATATCGTTACAAAAAAGTTTCAGAAACTTTGCAGATATTAAGAATCTGTATAGGGCAGCACAGTAGATTGGAGTTCAATTCCTGCCACTGTCTGTGAGGAGTTAACACGTTCTCCTTGTAACCACATAATTTCTTCCCACATTCCAAAAGTTGAAAGTAAATTTATTAAAGTGCATATACGTCACCATATACAACCCTGAGATTCATGTTCTTGCGGGCAGTCATAGTAAATTCAAGAACCACAATAGAATTAATGAAAGACCACACCCAACAGGACAGACAACAATCAATATGCAAAAAAAACCACAACAAACCATGCAAATACTCAAAGGAGAATAGTAATAATAACGACGATGATGATGATGATGATGATGATGATGATAATAATAATAATAATAATAATAATAATAATGTATAAGTAAGGAATAAATATCAAGAACATGAGATGAAGAGACTTTGAAAGTGAGTCCAGAAGTTGTGGGGACATTTCAGTGAGGGGTGAATGAAGATGAATGAAATTACCCCCTGTGGTTCAAAAGCCAGTGGTTTGAAGGTCCTGTAGCTGCTGATGTGCAACCTGAGGTTCCTGTACCTTCTTCCTGATGGCAGCAGTGAGAAGAGAGCATGGCCTGGATGGATGGATGGGTTCCCTGATGATGCCTGCTGCTTTCCTGCAACAGTGCTCTGTGTGGAAGTGCCCAATGGTGGGGAGAGCTTTTACCCATAATGGACTGAGCTGTATCCAGTTAATATACTCTCCACCATCAGGAACAGAAGTTTTATCAAAGTTTTAGATAACATGCCGAATATTTGCAAACTTCTAAGAAAGTAGAGGTGCTGCCATGCTTTCTTCAAAATGGAACTTACATTCTTGACCCAGGACAGATACTCTGAGATACTAACACTGAGGAATTTATAGTTGCTGACCCTCTCCAGCTCTGATTTCCCAATGAGAATTGGCTCGTTGAACTTTGGTCTCCTCCTCCTCCTGAAGTCAATAATCATCTCCTTGGTTTTGAAGACATTGAGTAAGAGATTGTTGTTATGGCACTGCCCAGCCAGATTTTCAGTCTCCCTCCTATATGCTGACCTGTTACACCCTTGATTTGGCTAATGACTGTGGTGTCATCAGCAAACTTAAATGCAGCATTGGAACTGTACTTAGCCTCACAGTCATAAGTGTAAAGCGGGAGGAGGATGGGCTGAACACACAGTCTTGTGGTGCACCTGTGCTAATGGAGATTGGAGAGGAGAGGTTATTGCTAATCTGAACTGACTAGGGTCTGCAAGAGAGGAAATTGAGGATCCAGTTACTCAAGGAGGTATTGAAGCCCAGGATTTGAATCTGATAGATTAGTTTTGAGGGGATGATAATACTGAATGCTGAGTTGTAGTCAATGAAGAGCATCCTGTTGTATGTATCTTCATTACCTAGATGTTCCAGGATTGAATGGCTTCTGTTGTGACTGTAGGCAAATTGAAGTGGATCCAAACCACTTCTCAGGCAGGAGTTGATATGTGTTATCACCAGCCTCTCAAAACACTTCACGACAGTGGATGTAAATGCTACTGGATTATAACCAAGTCAAGTCAAGTCACTTTTATTGTCATTTCAACCATAACTGCTGGTACAGTACATAGTAAAAATGAGACATTGTTTTTTTCAGTACCATGGTGTTACATGACACAGTATAATCATGTTGTTCTTAGGAAATGATATAATTGAAACCTGTTTGGGTACCTCAGACTGTAGAAGCGAGAGGTTGAAGTTATCAGTGAATACTCCAGCACAGGCCTTCACTACTTTGCCAGGTACCCTGTTTGGGCGTGATGCTTCCCATGGATTCACCCTCCTGAGGGATGCTCTCCTGTCGTTCTCTGAGGCAGAAATCACGGGGCCGTTGGTTGCTGTGGGAGTCTGTAAAGGTGCCTTCATGTCTTAATGGTCAAGGCAAGCACAAAAGACGTATGGGTAAGGGTAAGCAAATTGTGGGCAGGGTTTTTTGCCATCAGAAGCGTGGTGACACTTGCAGGCTTCCCCCAGCACATCCCCGGACCACGTAGGTTGTTGAGGCAAGTGGCACATTTCACTGTATGTTTCGATGTTTCAATGTCCATGTGACACATAAAACTAATCTCTATATTCATCTTTGTGAAATGAAAACAGAAAGTTGTGAGACTGAGACATGAAATGTTAAGCATGTTTCTTCCATCGGATACCGGCTGACCTGCTGAGATTTTCTAGCATTTGTTTACATTTGTTTTAAATTCTCTATATCTGCAGAATTTTAGAATCACACAGTCATGGAGTTATGAAATAGGCTTCTCAGCCCAATTTGCCTTTGTTGACCAAGTTGCCTGCCTGAGCTAATCCCACTTCCTGTGTTTGACCCACATTCTTCGCAACTTTTCCTATCACTGTACTATTCAAATGGCTTTTAACATTTTAACAGTACCCACCTCCACCACTTCCTTACTCTATTTCATGTGCCCACTACCATCTGAGTAAAAAACTTGCCCTTCAGGTACTCTTTAAATCTTTCCCCGCTCACCTCAATCCTCAAGTTCTAGACATCCTTACTCTGAAAAAAACTCTGGCCATTCAGCTTATCTCTATCTTGGTTTTATAAATCTCTATAAAGGTCTCTCTGCCTCCTCTACTCCACAAAAAAAAATTCCCAGTTTATCCAGTGTCTCGTACAACTGAAGCCCTTCAGTCCCAGCAATGTCTTTGTGAATCCTTTGTGGTCCGTTTCCAGCTTAATGGCAACCTTGGAGACCAGGGCTGCGCTCAGTGCAGTCTCATCAACACCTTGTATAGTTGTAACATGACAACCCAACTCTTGCACTCAACAATGAAGGCAAGCATGCCAAACACCTTCTTCACCATCCCGTCTACCTGTGTCTTCACTTTCAGTGAACTATGTGCCTTTTTACCAAAGTCTCTGTTCTACAGCATTCTTCGGAGCCCTGATGTAGTTTGATTTTTATTTACTGGATATGTTAGACAGGTCAGACAGTATTAAACTGATGGTGCACGTCAAGTGGAAAATGTTCCAGACAGGCAATTTTAAATATTTTTATTCATTCATTTTTTTCAGAGTAAGGCCACACTTATTTGCCCTGACGAAGTAAAGGAGAATCACTTATTAGAACCACTGCAGTTCACTGGTTAGAGTGCTCCCACAGTGATGTTGGAGAGGAAGTTCCAAGATTTAGACCTAATGGGGTTAAAGGAATGGTGATACACTGTCAGGTTAGGATGGAGTGGAACTTAAAGAGGAGAATCTGCTGGTGGTGACATCCCTATGCTTTTGCTGTCCACATCCTCCTTGCTAGAGGAACTTCAGGATTGGTGAGCTGTTGTCATCGTCCTACAGAAGTGAGTTTTGTTGATGCCACATGCTGCAACCATGTTGCCCCCATAGCGAGAGGGAACTACCTTTCCTGTGGTGAATGGTGCACTTATGAGGTGGGCTGGTTCTTTGCAGAGAAATTTGGTGGGTGACGGGAGGCAGTGGGAAAAGACAGAGACAAGTTTGGGGGAGAGAACAGAGTTTGCAGGTAAGCTGCTTCCTCAGTGTGCAGAATTGAGAACGCCGGGAAATCAGCTGATAACAAGGGGTTGACCTTTGTGGGATCAGATGAGTAGTAATCCTTTTACTCCATGACAAGTAAATTGTGGATGGTCAGTTGTACATTTCTGATCAACAGCTCTTTTGACATTATGGGATCAAGGGACATGAATTGGGAAAACTGACTTGGGTAGAGGATTAGGTGTGTTTGTATTTATACAAATTGGTAAATTGCTTTTATTGTTGAGGTACACTCAAAATTTGTCTTGCAAGCCATCCATGAAGGTTACGCCATTACAATAATGCATTGAGGCAGCATCAGGAGAATGATAACATTACGCAGGATAAAGTGTCACAGTTATGGAGAAAGTACAGTGCAGGTAGACAATAAGATGTCTCAATAATAAGGTAGAGTCCATCATATTGCACTAGGGGACTGTTCACTAGTCTTATAACAACTGGATAGAAGCTGTCTTTGAGCCTGGTGGGACGTGCTTTCAGGCTTTTGTATCTTCTGCCCGATGGGAGAGGGCGAAGAGAGAATGTGCATGGTGGGAGAGCTCTTTGATTATGCAGGCTGCTTTACTGAAGCTGAGGGAAATGCAGCCAGAGTCCATGGAGGGGAGGTTATTTTCTGTGACATGCTGAGCTGTGTCCACAACTCTCTGCAGTTTCTCACAGTCACGGGCGGAGCAGTTGCCATATCAAGCATCGGATGGGATGTTTCCATGGTGTATTGATAAAAATAGGTGAGGGTCAAAGGGGACTGAGCAGGTGTTGCTGAGGTCTGTTCCTCCTTTTGTTTCTGTTGGTGTTTGTTCTACTTTTATATACAAGGCCCTTTGTTTCTATTTTACTAATATGGCCCATTGGAAAATCTTCCAATGAAAGTAAACAATGAGAATTTCAAAGGCCACTCTCTAGTTGGAAGAGGAACATCTCATACTCTGTCTGGGTATCATATTCCTCATATTCAGCCTCCAACCTGATGGCATGAATATTGATTTTCCTGATTTCTGGTCATTTCTTCCCCCTGCCGAGGGCAGAGCTTAGTCAAGATGGTGCTAAACGGTGACTCCTTTGTTTGCATCTTCAGAAACAGCTCTATTTCCATCTTTAATGTCTCTATTTTCTCTTTTCAGGGTTCCTTTGAAGACCCTGACCTGGAGTTACATGCTGACTTTGGTTCTTTGCGGAAGTTGGACCAGCTCTCGGGTTTCACGACTGGCCATTATCCGACATGCCAAGGGCGTGGCCTAAAAGTTTGTCCTGCCCTTGGAGGCCTAGGGTATCAGGCTCTGGAGATGGGCGGATCGAAGGTTGGTGTTTCAGATCGGTGTGTCATGGGAGCCAGAAAGTCTTTGACTGTGTGCCCAGAGACCCGAGTTCTTTGGGCACAGAGCTTGGAAAAAGCAACGCAATGGACTTTTAACGTTATAAACCAGTGAGTTGGTTGTTATGTCTCCCTTCTCGCTGTGAAGCAGAGACATCTCTTTCTCCCTTATTAGGGAGAGAGAGAGCCTGTGGTATGTCGAATACCAGGTGAACGAGTAGTCTTTGGGGTGCTGCAAGTCTGTGTCTTTGCTGTTACTTTTGCTGCACGCTTGAGTGCTTGGTGATGGGTGCCAATACTTCTTTTTGCCAGTGGAGGGGAAGAGATGACCATTGCTTGCTGCCGCTTATGCGAGTGAGAAAGGGGAGCTGGGGGGACTTTGGGGTTCTAACATTTAACTGTCATTCAATCTTTGGGGCACTCCTCTGTTTTCATGGATGGTCGTGAAGGAAAAGCATTTCAGGATATATATTGTATACATTTCTCTGACATTAAATGTACCTTTTGAAACCTCTCCTTTTCTTCTTTCTCATTCCCCATTCTGGCTCTTCAGTTACTCCTTCTCCTCACCTCCCCTCATCTCCCCCTAGCGTCCCTCCTCCTTCCCTTTCTCTCATGGCCCATTCTCCACTCTTCAACCTAAAACTTCCCATTTCTTACTTCATCCCCTCTCTCCCACTGACCCATCTCCCCCCTCAACATGTCTCATCTACCACCTCCCAGCTAGTACTCCTCCCCCTTCCCACACCTTCTTCCCCCTGCCTTTCCAGTTCTGATGAAGGGTCTCAGCTTGAAACATCCTGTCCCTAGATGATTCCTGAACTGCTGAATCAACATTCAAGATTCAAGCTTATTTACATCAAAACACGCAGTGAAATGTATTGAGTGTGGTAACAACAAACACACTCAAGGGTTGTGCTTGGGACAGCCCACAAGGGCCGCTTGACATTCCAGTGCCAACATAGCACGACCACAATGCTCAGAAAAACAACACAACACAACAAAAGAGAACACAACAAGCAACTAAACCACAACAGCAACAAAAACCCCATTCCTCCCTCCTACCCATCCACAAACACAGTCCTCTAACTCCTAAGCAGCCCATTTTCTTTGACCTCCAGCCTCCTGAGGGCTTGGATTAGGACTCGGACATGCAGACGTTAGGCTTTCAACTACCACAGCAGACTTGCAGAGATTTGCAGACCTGGGACTCCGGCCAATGGGCCTCGACTTCCGGACTTCTGTTTTCAAAGGATTGTTAAAGAAATATGTATCTATTCCCAAATGGCTGGGAAATATATAAAAAATAACTTGAATGTTTCCATTGCAGGCGTTCAAGACATTGATTCTGTTCTACAATCCAACCCGTGCGCTTCAGCGAGAAATGAAAAATGGGGACTCTGTGAAGGTCTTTGGGGTGCAGATATATAAAAGGGGCTGGAAAGTGAACATTATTATTGCTCAATAATTGAAGCAGAGCTTTGGAATTTTGTTTCCTGCCCTTCCGTAGGCTGCAAATTCCTGAGCTCTCTGATTGCTGCAATTATATGGGGGAAGCGCCTAGAATTGTAAGCAGTCTTCGAAAGACTTCTTTACCTCTGTGTGACCTCTCTTGGCACAGATTGCTGATCATCAGGGCTGGGAGGCAGGTAGGTGCCTTGGCTTGGTTTTGTTGACAGATGGGGTGATAAATAGTTGCAGACTATATTTTTCTCTGCCTTTGGAGACACTGGAGTCATGTGCCCCAGGTAGAATGACTGCGGAGAAGATGATTCATGCAGCTTTGGGTTATTTCTATATCAGATACTGTAAAGCTTTGCAGGGGGCGGGATATAAAGACAGGTGCAGAGTGAAAAATAAAATGACTCAAGTTTAGCCTCCAGATAGCAACAGTTTCAAATGACATGTTTTCAGTAGTTCGGGTACCCGGCTGCTGTGTCTTTATTTTTTGGCATACTTGAGCGGCATCGTATCAGAAATAAAATCTCAGGTAGCGTTACTTATAATGTGTGCTTTCTTTCCAACTGGCACATGTGGAAAAAGGCTCATTTCTTTCATCTGACAACACGAGACTTCTGAGCTTTTAGTGAAGTTCGCCTACTTGATAAGTGCATTGTATGTGACTGCACAGATGACAACTGTTTTGCAACCCAAACCATCATTTTAGGCTTGCCAAGACAGGGAAATTATCAGATATTTAATGAAGAGCCAGAGGAGTCCAGTTTTTGTATCCAATCTGCAGTTATTACCCTTCAACCACCAGGCTCCCAAACATCACTCACCTCAACCCTGAACTGATCACACAGCTCACTTTCAGGGACTCTATAGCTCACGTTCTCAATATCATTATTAAGAAATTTAATTATTTACTTTTTTTTTATTTGCACAGTTTGTCTTCTTTTGCACATTGGACATTTGTCAGTTTTTGTGTATAGTTTTCCCTGGACTATTGCGTTTCTTTGTTCTACTGTGAATGCCTGCAAGGAAATGAATCTCAGGGTAGTATATAGTGACATATACGTACTTCGAATTACGATGAACTTCACACATCCATAACAGATCCAACCTTAGTGTCGACTGGTGTCAGTTAAGTGTGAGTCATCACACCAGCATTTACCTCATATGGACAGTGTACAACCTTTTGTCTCCGAAAATCCAGAGCTAAGGACAATACAATACCAGTCAGTATGTAGATGGCACTTCTGCAAGCACATCTTTGGAGGTTAAACTTCAAATTTTCATTGATTTCTATACTGCAGTACTATATGACTATAAACTTGAGATTTTTCAGATGCTGGAAGCCCAGAGTAACACACACAAAATGCTGGAGGAGCTCAGCAGGTCAGGTTGCATCTATGATGTTTTGGACTAAGCTCCTTCGTCAAGATTGGAGAGGGAGGGGGGAAGGAGCCCAAAGCCGAGGGTGGGGGAAGAGGTAGGAGGTCAGACAACACAGATCAGGTGGATGATCATAGCAACACACATTTCTTTTATCTTCATCTTTTCGACCACAATTTGAAATGAAGCCACACTCAGGTTGGAGGAACAACACCTTATATTCCATCTAGGTAGTCTCCAATCTGATGGCATGAACATTGATTTCTCTAACTTCCATTAATGCCCCTCCTCCCCTTCTTACCCCATCCTTTATCTATCTATCTATCTATCTATCTATCTATCTATCTATCTATCTATCTATCTATCTATCTATCTATCAATCAATCAATTAATTATTTTCCCTTTTATCCCTTTTCTCTCTCTGTCCCTCTCACAATCACTCCTTGCCTATTCTCCATCTTCCTCTGGTGCTCCCCTCCCCCCTTCTTTCTCCCCAGGGCTCTCGTTCCATGATCCTCTCCCTTTTCCAGCTGTGTATCCCTTTTGCCATCAACTTTCCAGCTCTTAGCTTCACCCCGCCCCCTCCTGCCTTCTTCTATCATTTCAGATCACCCCCCTCTCCCTCCCACTTGCAAATCTCTTACTATCTCCTCTTTCAGTTAGTCCCGACGAAGGGTCTCTGCCCAAAACGTCGACATTGCTTCTCCCTATAGATGCTGCCTGGCCTGCTGCATTCCACCAGCATTTTGTGTGTGTTGTTTGAATTTCCAGCATCTGCAGACATCCTCGTGTCTTCGTGGATGATCATCGTCTTTTTTCCAGGGTAGTGGAGTCTATCAAAGGGCATATCAATTTTGATGAGAGAGGAAAAGTTTAAAAGGGTCCCGAGTTTTTCACATAGGGGGTGGAAGGTGTATGGAACAAGCTGTAAGAAGCTGGAAATGCAGGGTACAATTATTGGTATTGCTGTTGGCTTATTATTGTCACATGTGCCAATATACAGCAAAAAGTTTGACTTGCATACTGTTCATAAATCCTTACAGTACATTGAGGTAAATAAGTTAAACTAATAAGAGTGCAGAATATTGTGTAAAAGTTATCAAACAAATGTAGTGCTGGTATATGATAAAGTGCCATACTAATATGAGGTAGATTTTAAGGTCTTATCTTATTGTCTTACTGTACAAGATGTCCATTCAATATCTGATCATAGCAGGACAGAAGCTGTTCTTGAGATTGGTGGATCGTGGTTTCAGACTTGAATATCTTCTGCCTGATGGAAGATGTGAGAAGAGAAAATGTCTGGGGTGGGTTATGCCGATTGCTTTACTGAGACAGTGAGAAGTATAGACAGTCCATAAAGGGGAATCTAGTTATATTTGAAAGATAGTTGGACAGCTACCAGGATAGAAAAAGTTTAGAAGGATATGGGTCAAGCACAGACAAATGGAACAACTTAGGTAGACAACTTGATAGGCAAGTATGGATGAGATGGGCTGAAGGGCGTGCTTCCATGCAATATAACTGAGTTCATCATTGATCCCGAGGGACCAGACAAGCAGAGTGTGAGGATCAAAGCAACATTGACTTAATTCAAGGATAAACAGTAGCAGTGTGCAGAATAAAGTGTTCCAGTTACAGTCAAAGCGGACGATATGGCGCAAAGCTATGGTGAGATAGGTGGTGAAGTCCACAGTCCGCCTTGTTGTACAGAAGCGGGGCACTCGGAAGAAGCCCACACAGCAAGGAAGTGCAAACTCCACCCAGGATCAGGGTTGCTGGTTCTGTGAGGCAGAGGTGCTACAGGCTGCTCTGCTCTATCTCAGACTGTTTCCTCTGTCCTGACAGAACTCGGAATGTGTTTGCTTTCGGAGTCAGGTGGTTGGTGTATGAACAGTGTGACCTGCCCAAGGGAGCTGAGTGTAAATCATTGAGTGCAGTTTGTCCCTCAGCGCCAGTGATGTTCGTCTGGCAGAGGACGTCGGCAATAGTTCTATTACTCTGCTGGCTGGACTTGACAGGGGAAGTCAACCAAAAGCACAGAGAAACAGAAGTTTAGCATGAACAACTCGTGCCCTGTTTGATCGATAAGAAGTTCTAACTTTCACACTGTCTCTCCATTTTTGAAATCAATTAAGGGTGGGAAAGAGAGAGTGCAGCAGAAATCGGCCTCCGTGTGAACACATACCAGAAAACTACTGTGGTTTTACTTGCAAGATGAAGAGTGAAGATAATGTACTGTTGATCTTTCATGAAGAAGGACAGCAGGATGAGTTCATAGTGTTCGAAGTGTTGAGCATATTCTGACTGGCTGCTTCACCACCCAATATAGAGGCGCCAATGCACAGGCTCAGAAAAAGCTGAGGAGGGTTGCAATCTCCCCACCATCAAGGATGTCTTCAGTCGTGAAGGATCTTCACCCTCCAGGACATCCTTATTTATATACGCATATATACTTATTGTAACATAAAGTGCATCTTATGCATTGCCCTGTACTTCTGCCACAGAACAACATATTTCACGACATATGTCAGTGATAATAAACCTGATTCTGAAGCCCTCTTCTCGTTACTATCATCAGGGAGGAGGCACAGGAGCCTGAAGACACACAGTCAACATTTTAGGAATAATTTCTTCCCCTCCGCTATCAGATTTCTGAGTGGTCCATGAATGGATGAATACTACCTCACTATTTTGCTCTCTTTTTGCATTTTTATATATTCCTGTTCTAATTTATAGTAATTTTTATGTATTGCACTGTATTGTCACCGCAAAATCACAGATTTCCTGACATACGTCAGTGATAATAAACCTGATTCTGAGTCACACAGTTCTGGAAAAGGCACTTTGGCCCATTGTCTCTATGCTAGCCAACAAACAACCATTTCTGCTAATCCTTCACGAATCCCGTTGTATTCTCCCCACATTCCCCTCAACTCCCTCCCCACAAATTCTACCACTCATCTACACGCAGAGGACAATATACAATGGCCAGTTTTCCCACTAATCTGGATGCCATTAGGATTAAGAGGAAGCCGGAAGCACATAGGGTCACATGGAGAACATGAAATCTCCAGACAAACCCAGGTCACCAAAGCTGTGATTTCCAAAAGATTATACAAGTCTAGGCCTTTTTTTTTGAAGTGTAGGAGGGTTAGAAAGTGAACTTGTAGAAATTTATAAAATCATTAAAGTCACATTTATAAAATCAGAAGGTGAATGGCCACAGTTTTTTTTTCCTTCCCTGGGACAGTGGACTCTAAATGCAGATGGCCTTGGTTTAACAGAAGAGAAATTGTAGATACTGGAAATCTTGAGCAACATGCCCAAAATGATGGAAAATCCCAGCAGGTCAGGCGGCATCTATGGAGGAGAATGAACAGTTGATATTTCAGGCTAAGACCATTCATTAGCATTGGAAAGGAATGGAGTACAACCACCCCCCCACCACCATCATTCATTTTCCATTCCCAATTCTGTTTACTCTCTCACCCTTTCATTATTCTCACCTGCCCACCACCACCTTCTGGTTCCCATCCTCCTTCCCTTTATTCCTTAGTGCAATGTCCTCTCCTTTCAGATTCCTTCTGCTTCAGCCCTTTAACTCTTCCACCTGTAATTTCATCCCCCTCCTCCCACCCCCCCCCCACTTACCTTTCCAAAGATAATGGTTCCCATCAGTGACCTTCCATCAGAGCAAGAAGAGGGATCTTACATTACACTTGTGCAAGACGTTGGCAGGAAACCACTTGGAATATTTTATGTAGTTCTGGTCACCCAGCAAGAGGAAGCTTGTCATTAAGGATGCTAACAGGACTGGAAAATTGAGTTATAAGGAGACATTGGATAGGCTGGGACATTATTTCCCCTGGAGCATAGCAGACTGAGGGCTATTTAGTCTTGGACCTCCTTATGGAGGTTTATAAAATCATGTACAGCATAGATAAAGTGAATGTGCCAGTCTTTTCCCAGGTTTCTGTCACTTCTGGCCCCTTTGCCTCCTTCTTCTTCCTCTTCCTATCATATCACAAATTGAGAAAAATGCCATTTCTATTTAGTAAGTATGGTCTTATCGCAAAATTCACCGGCATAGTGTCAATTTCAATTTTTAACACATTATAAATACGTATAACAAGTCACATTAACAGTGAAATATGATAAATATCTCAATTGTTGAGGTTAACCACAGCTCTCGTTTTCCAGAGATGCCCAAAGATATTGACAAATAGACATGTTTTTCAAATGCCAATATTGAACATGAATTACATAGGAATAATCTTATTGCTGATAATTACTTTGAGTGGAGTAGGATATTAGATCCTTAGATAGTTCGAAATTGCCTGAACATTTAATTACATTCTTATCCCATTCTAAAAGAGTTGATAGATGCTGGATTATGTTCTATGTATTCTGAGAGTTTAAACATAGCCACACTTTCTTTACAAGACTAGTTAGCAGGGACATCCATTTCAATGTACCATGGAGGAATGCTCAGTTAACTTCACTTTCAATAACCCACTAACAAAGCAAAGGAAGTGGACTGCTTTGTAAGGTGTTAATTTTGATAATGAGGTTTTGCGTGCAAGTATTTGTATTTTTCTTCTGGGGACTTGCTTTGCCCGTTTCACACGCTACCCTGTAAATTGTTCTAGGAGTCATATGTTCCACTTTGTACATGGGGCAGAAATAATTTTCCACCCAAAATGCTGGAGGAACTCAGCAGGTCAGAGAGCATCCATGATGAGGAATAAACAACCATCCTGATGATGGATCTTGGACTAAAATGTCGACTGCTTATTCCTCACCATAGATACAATATAATCTGCCGAGTTCCACCAGCACTTCGTGTGTGTAGCGCTGGACTTCCAGCTTCTGCAGAATCCCTTGTGTTGTAGACAATCTCCACTTCCAGCACAGACAGTGCCTCAGGTGAATTCTTGCATTTGTATTTCTGCACTTCTTGAGGACATCAGTTTACTGTACACTCTCCTGTCTGAGTCACAGGTGAAGCTTAAATTCCAGAAGGGATGCAGATCAGCTGGTGAGATTCCATTGCTGTGTCAAGGAAACACTACCTTATTGTAAATGCTACCATTCAGATGGGAAGCTAAACTGAGACACAACCCATGTCTACATTGAAAAATGAGGTGATATTTTTATCAACGTCTGCTCTATTATTTATTTATCAGTATATCATTGGGATATGAATGTATCATTAGGACTAAACTGCTCAGCCCCCAGAGCCATGCTCTCCCATTCCTTAAGATCAGAAATAATCTTTTAAGTCTACCCTATCTTCTTGACTCAATTCTCATCTAACAATATTTTATCAATTCCACAATTAAAACTATTAACAAAATTAGAGTCACAAGATTTTTTATATGGCATTGGCTGGATCTGATTTGGAGTATTGTGAATAGTCTCGGGCCCATATCTAATAAAGCATTGGAAAGGGTCTGGAGGAGATTTACAAGAATGATCCCTGGAGTGAAATGGTTAATTCAATGGTAATGTTTGATGGCTTTGGTCCTCTGCTTACTGGAGTTAAGAATAATGAGGTGAGGATCTCATTGAGAACATACTCTATATTGAAAGGCCTAGATAGAGTGGACATGGAGAGGATGTTTCTGTCACAGAGGGCTCTCGGACCAGAGGGCACAGCCTCAGATATACCTTTAGAATGGAGATGAGGAGGAATTTCTATAGTTGGAGGGTGATGAATATGTGGAATTCATTGCCAGAGGTGGCTTTGGAGGCCAAACCATACTTAAAACGGAGGTTGATAGGTTCTTGATTAGTAAGTGCATCAAAGGTTATAGGGAGAAGGCAGGAGAATGGGGCTGAGAGGGGAAACAAATCAGCCATGATCTGCTCCAATTTCTTATGGTCTTATGGTCTGCAGAATGAGTTCCTCTGTATTTGTATGTGTATTAACCAAATTGCTTATCGCGAAAATAACACTGAGTATGGATCAATAATCCAGACATCTCTTGGGTCAACTTTAAGCCTCCTACTTTCTTCAGGAAGAGGCCATAACTATACTAACGTTTCTCCTGTGTTCTACTTCTGCCACAAGGCTTCATTATGCATCGTAGAGTGCATGCTGCAGTCTCCTAACTGTAACTTCAACCACTACACAAAGCAACAGTACTTGAAGAACCCAGAGGGAGACTTTAGTTATAATTTTGCTCTTAAAGCTAACACTGGGTAGAACATAGAACAGTACAGCACAGCACTGTAGCTTCAGTCCACCATGTTGTGCCAACACTTTAATCTTCAAAAGCCAATACTTCAAAAAGGAAATATCCAGGATTAAGGACCCCCATCACCCAGGACATGCCCTCTTCTTATTGCTACCATCAGGGAGGAGGTACAGGAGCCTGAAGACACACACTCAAACTTTTAGGAACAGCTTCTTCCCCTCTGTCATCAGATTTCTGGATGGACAATAAACCCACGTAAACTACCTGACTAATTTTTCCTTATTTTGCTCTCTTTTTGTATTACTTACTTAATTAATTTTTAATAAATGTTTTTTATTGAGAGTTCTTTATTATTACATATTGCATTTTACTGTTGCTGCAAAACAACAAATATCATGATGTTTATGCCACTGATATTAAACATGATATACTCCAAGCTTAATCTAGCCATTTCCCCCCCCACATAACCTTCTATTTTGTCTTAAATATCCCTAATGTGACTCTACAACCACCCCGGGCAGTGTGTTCCATGCACCCCTCACCCTAAAAACTTTTTCTCTCAAATCATCTCTATACTTTCCTCCAGTCACCTTAAAAATGATGCCACAAGTATTAGCCATTTTCACTCTGGAACATGTTTCTGCTGTCCACTCAATCCATGGCTCTTATCATCTTGTATCCCTTGGTGAAGCCATCACTCGTCCTCCTTCGCTCCAAAGGGAAAAGCTCTCGCTCGCTCAGCCTAAGTTGAGTAACTAACAAGAATAGGTTGGTAGATGAAACTCTGGGAATGACGCTACTTAAATGAAAGGCAGCTTGCTTCATTACTTCATTGTGGCCCTGGGAATAGTTGATATTGACCCCAATGTGCAATGCCTTTGCAGTGTGTGTCTACACTTGCTAACATTTTCTAACCCCACACATGTGGTTTGTGTCTCAATAAGTTTGGGCGTTAGCTATAGCACTATACTTGTTAAAGATCACTTGTGATTTTATTGTCCTGATAACATGCAGTAAACACTCCTACGGAGTGTCTTTTGCATAGGTCATGGATCTCTGGTCATGGACTAAAGATAGTGCATTTAGTATATTGGTAACTAAACATATTGGTGAATAGCTTAATTTAATAAGAGTAAAGTGTTTACAGTTAAAGAGATATTGCAGTGCCGGCAGACAATAAGGTGCAAGGACATGATGGGGTAGATTGTAAGGTCTTATTGAACTAAGGAACTATTATTGGGATAGAAGATGTCCTTGAGCCCAGTTGTGCTGTACGTGCTTTCAGAAGATCTTCTGAGAAGAGTGAATGTTCAGGGGTGGGTGGGGTCATTGATTATGTTGGCTCATTTACTGAGGCAGTGAGAAATTTAGACAGAGTCCATAGAAGGGAGGCTGGTTTTCATGACGTGCTGATTTGTGTCCGTAACTCTTCATAGTTTTTATTTATGGTCTCAGACAGAGTTTTCATACTAAGTTGTATCTGGATAGAATGCTTCCTATGATGCATCTCTAAAAATTGGTGACATGCCAAAGGGGACATGCCAAATTCCTTCCACCTCTTGAGAAAGTAAAGACGTTGTAAGTGCAATGTAACAGTCTCGATAAACCATGGATTTGCACCTTGGAAAGTTTCCAGGAGCAAGCCCAGGCAAGGTTTTTTTTATGGAAGACCGGCAGTTGCCCAAGCTGAAAGTCTCCCCTCTCCACACCACCGATGTTGTCCAAGGGTAGGGCATTAGGACCCATACAGCCTGGCACCGGTGTCGTCGCAGACCAATGTGTGGTTAAGTGCCTTGCTCAGGGACACAACACAGTGCCTCAGCTGAGGCTCGAACTAGTGACCTTCAGATCACTAGATGAAGACCTTAACCACTTGGCCATGCAAAGTAAATGCAGTAACGTTTAGTATATGCAATTAAGATAATCAGAGCAGGCCACAAGGGATCAATATCATTTCATTTATCTCAGGAAAGCACCTTTCTTCATTCTATGCAGTGGGTATAAACGAAGATGTGTAAACTCATTAAAATACTTCTAAGTGGGTGTGCGAAGAAAGAGCATGTCAATAAAAGGCACAATTGCCATTCTGTGGCTGTTGGAGCAGCTGTTCACCTACCAACTGCTAAATCCCTATGGAGTCAGTTAATAGAAGAAGGTACTTCGGTGGCTGTACTTCATTTGGAGTTTGAGGAGACTTGAGATGACATCTCAGACTCTAGCAATTTTCTACAAATGTGCAGTGGAGAACATTCTGATTTGTTGCATTACTGCCTGGTACGAAGGCTCCAATGCGCAAGACTGCAAGAGGCCGCAGTTAGGTGGAGACGTGTGAAGATGCAGTTAGTGTTGAGGAGTCAGGAGTCTGTAGTAGGTCTTGGACAGGTTTGGAAATGATCAGAAGTTGGCAGATGGAATTCAGTGTGGGGAAGTATATGGTCATACACTTCGGTAGAAGGAATAAAGGCAAAGACTATTTTCTAAACAGAGACATCAGAGATGCAAAGGGACTTGGAAGTCCCAGTGAAGGATTCCCTGAAGGTTAATTTGCTGGGTGAGTCAGTAATTAGAAAGGCAAATTCAATATTAGTACTAATTTTCAGAGGACTAGAATATAAAAGCAATGATGGAATGTTGAAACTTTATAAAGCAGTGGCCAGACCTCATTTAGAGTATTGTTAGCAATTTTGAGTTCCATATCTACGAAAGGAAATGCTGGCATTGGAGAGGTACGCAAAAATGATACTAGGAATGAAAGGGGTAATTTATGAGGAGTGTTTGATTGCTCTGGGCCTATACTCAATGGGGTTTAAAAGAATGAGGGGAGATTTCATTGAAACTTACCAAATATTGAAAGTCCTAGATAGAGTGGAAGTGCAGAGGATGTTTCCGGTAGTGGGATAATCTAGGATTAGAGGTCACAGTCTCAAAGTAGAAGAACATCTCGTTAGAACAGAGATGCGGAAGAATTTCTTTAGCCAGAGGGTATTGAATCTGTGTAATTTGTTGCCACAAATATTTGTGGAGGACAAGTTATTGGGTACATTTAAAGTGGCGGTTGATAGGTTCTTGAATAATAAGGGTGTTAAAGGCTATGGCTAGAGAGGCAGGAGAATGGGTTTGAGATGGAAAATGAATCAGCCATGTTTTAATGGCAGAATAGACTTAATGGGCAGAATGGCCTAATTCTGTTCCTATGTCTTATGGTTTTATGTAGAGGGTTGTAGGCTCAGCCAGCTCCATCACAGGCACAATGTCCTCCCACCATTGAGGACATCTTCAAAAGGACCATCACTATCTAGAACATGCCCTCATCTCAGTACTACCATCAGGGAGGAGGTACAGCTGTTTGAAGACACAGACTCAGTGTTTTGGGAACAGCTTCTTCCCCTCCACCATCGAATTTCTAAACAGTCCATGAAACCATGGACACCACCTCACTCCTCCTCTTTTGCATTGTCTATTTTTATTGTAACCTATGTAATTCTTTTTATGTCTTGCATTGTATTTCTGCCACAAAACAATAAATTTCATGAGTAATATCAGAGATCATAAACCTAATTCAGATTCAACATAAAATAATGCTCCTTCCTCTCTCAAATGATCAAGGTCTGGAATCTAATCTGCTTAAAGTGTTTCTCCCTGAACATGGGCATGGAGAAGTTTACGGAAGATCTTCATTCATTAGGCTGCAGACTACTACATAAAGTCCTACTTCATAAAATAATACAGGACTGAAAGAGGCCCTTTGGCCCATTGTGCCCACACTATTTTGCCCATCTACACAGTCCTACTTGCCTGCATTGGGGCCATAACCTACTGTGGCTTTATAAATGTCTGTCAAAATGCCCCTTAAAGGTAGCAGTCACTCGTGGTTCCACCAACTCCTCTGGTAGTATGTGCTAGTTATCAACCACTCTCTTGCCTAAGATAACTTCCCCCACAACCCCCTTATAACTCCCTTCTCTCACTTTAAGCCCTCTTGTTTTTGATACCCCTACCATGGAGAAAGGATTTTCTCTGTCTACCGTATCTAAGGCATTTATAATTTTATCAGATTGGCCCCCTGCTTCCCTCACTCCAGGGAAAGCAAGACTAGCCTGTCCAATCTCTCCCTGTAACTAACCAGGCAACATCCTTTATATTCTCTCCAGTGCAATCCACTCCGGGCAGGATGTACAAAATAAGAGCATAAGAAATAGGAGCAGGAGTAGGTCATCTGGCCCGTCAAGCATGCTCCACCATTCAATAAGATCATGGCTGATCTGGCCATGGTTTCATCTCCGCCTACTTGTCTTTTCCCTTAACCTTTAATTCCCCCTACTATGCAAAAATATCTCCAATCTTGTCTTAAATATATTTACTGAGGTAGCCTTCACTGCTTCATTGGGCAGAGAATTCCACAGATTCACCACTCTCTGGGAAGAGAAGTTCTTTCTCATCTCCATCCCAAATCTTCTCCCCCGAATCATGAGGCTATGTCCCCTAGATCTAGTCTTACCTACCAGTGGAAACAACTTTCCTGCTTCTATCTTATCTATATTTTTCATAATTTCATATGTTTCTATAAGATCTCCTCTTATTCTTCTGAATTCCTGCAAGTACAGTCCCAAGTGACTCAGTTGCTCCTTATAGTCTAACAACCTCATGCCAAAGGAAGTCAGGCATCATCTACAAAGGGGAAGTGATATTTAAGTGCCCCAGGTTGTATTATCGACTGTTTATTTCCCCCCATTGATGCTGCCTGATCTGCTGAATTCCTTCAGCATTTTGTGTGCGTTGTTCTGCAGAATTTCATGTATCTCGAGCAGGGTGGCTGGATTAGAGCATATTAGCCATAAAGAAAGGTTGGACAAACATGGGGCATTAGCTCTGTAGTGTCAGAGATTGAGGGGAGACCTGATAAAGGGTTTATAAAATTATGAAAGGCATAGGTAAGCCAGGTAGAGTATTTTTTCCAGGTAGAAATGACAAATATGAAAGGAACACAGTGTTCAGGTCAGAGGGGTAAGTCTGAAGATTTGCAGCATAAGTTTTTTTACACAGAGGAGATGTTTATTGCCTGGAATGTGCTGCCAGTGGTGGAAATGGAAACAGAGATGATAATGGTGTTTAAAAGGATGTGAATTTGGCAAGAAAGGAGGGAAATGGATCATGTGTAGACAGATCAGTTTAGACTAATATGCTATCATAGTCATGGTGGGCCAAAGGGCCTGCTCATGAACTGTACTATTCAATATTCTATATGCTCTCCGACTTTTTATACTCTGCAAACTGGACTGGAGATACAGTGATTTGTTACAGTGACACTCAATTAGAAGTATGTGTGAAATTATGATATTCATTTCAGTTCACATGCTTCTTCTCCTGAATTGTGATTGAACGCAGTCTAGGTTTTCCATTTTGATGACGTATTTTTGGGCTGACTGAGGGAGCTGGCGCTCTTGTTACCTCCTGGGGGATCCGGCGAAGCTGAGAGCGGAGTATGTAGCCATTGCTTCCAAGCAGCAGAGCAAGAAACCCTGGTTGGCTCCATTACTGATTAAAACGCTGAGCAAGATTGAAATCGTCGAGGACCAGAGTGGAAATTGAGTGGGTGTTCAGCACGGTCGGCCTACGTTGGCCTGGCCTCTCTCTTGCTATGCTGGTGGAGGGTGCAGGTTCGCTTGCCTTGTTGCAGGACATGGCTGTGGGAGTCTATCTTGGGGTCTCTGCAGTTTGCTGTTTAATATCAGCGCTGAACGTGCTCCTTGGACTTGCTTTTGGAGAACTCTTGCACGACGTAGGCCAAAATATTGACAGTTTAGATGCTGAGTTCCTCCAGCATTTTGTGTTTGTTGCTCTGGATTTCCAGCATCTGCAGAATCTCCTGTGTGCAGTATTCTTACACTCTGGTAAGGCTAAATGTTTGAAGGAGGGGAAGGCGTTAAACCATTCCCATCTCCCCTCTCGGGTGGATATGTCTGATTGTATGGCGTACTCTCAAAGCAGAGCAGAAAGTGCTCTCTGAAATCCTGGGCAAAGTTTATTCTTTCAAGTGCTTGCAATGTGGAAATGGGCTGCCATGTTTCTTATTTATAACTCGTCTGCACTTCAAAGGCAGATATCTGGTAATAAATCAGTCTGAGATCTCCTCAGATTGTTACAAAGATATTCCATTAGTGCAAGTCCCTGCCTTGTAGAGGATTCACAATATTTTGTTCCATTTCTATAAATAGTTACTAATGTGACTGATGTAGATAATGATTCATAAAGATAAGATAAAAATAAGCTATACTTGTCACACGTGCAGTGAAATGCATTATTTGTGTCAACGAAAAACACAGTCCAATGATGTGCTAGAAGAAAGTGTCGCCACGTGCCAATATAGCATGCTCACGACTCACTGACGCTAGCCTGTACATTCTTGGGATATGGGAGGAAACTAACCCATGTGGTCATGTGGAGGAAGTACAAATTCCTGACAGACAGGGAATTGAACCCTGATCACTGGCACTGGAAAGTGTTTCACTAACCGCTGCACAACCTTGCCACCCATGACTCTGAACTCGACTTTGACTTTGAATTTGACCATCGCTGCAGTTTGTACTATACAAAAGGACTTGGTAACTGGTTAAATAGGCTACTGTGACATCACTTCGCAAACCTAGTACAATTTCACATACACTTCTTGGGGCTCTGCCCACTGTAAACAAGACCAGCATTTATTGTCTACCCCTAAATGACGGGGTCAGGCCACCCCGGATAACAGTTTTGCTTGTCCTGCTTACTCTGCTCTTGGATTCTATTTATATCTTTATTGTTTCCTTTACTATTCCCTTGTGCTTTATATACAAGAGGGGACAAGTTTTTACATAGAAAGTAGTAGGTACCTGGAACAGGGTGCCAGGATGGTTGAAGCAATTATGACTGAGGCAGTTAAGAACTCTTAGATAGACACTGTGACAAAATGATCTGCACAGATGGTATGTAAAACAAAGTTTTAGCTCAGTGCATGTGACAATAATGAACCAATTTACTAATTTATTAACCTTTCACCTCACCTACCTATCATCTCCCACTGGAGCCCCTCTTCCTTCCCTTTCTCCCATTGTCCACTCTCCTCTCCTACTGAATTCCTTTTGCTTCAGCCCTCTACCTCTTCTACCTATCACTTTCCAACCTCTTGCTTCATACCCCCTCTCCCACCCACTTACCTCCTCCCTCATCCAGTCTTACCTATCCCCTCTGAGCTTGTACTCCTGCTGCTCCCCTCACATACCTATTCTGGCTTCTTCCCCATTTCTTTTCAGTCCCAATGAAGGGTCTCGGCCTGAATCACTGACTGTTGATTCCTTTCCACAGATGCTGCCTGACCTGCTGAGTTCCTCCGGCATTTTGTGTTTGTTCTAATTTAGTAAACTTTTCTAGCAAAGCGAGCAAAACAATAAGTGCTAAACTTCAGTTAACCTCACAGCTCCTCAGGCAAAGCATGAATGATTGAAATAAATAATTTGTTCAGCAGTTTTTTAATAAGATGCTGGCGTGTTCGGATGCAGTGGCCCCTTGGGGGGGGGCAACAAAAGGTGCTTCTGTCCTTTTTAAACGTATTTTTTTATATGATTGCAAGACAATGCGGGACATTAAGAACTTCAGGCACTGTCTGCCCCATCAGTAAGCTGCTCTTTGGTGGAGGAGCTGGACTTGTGGATTGTGTTGCTGCCTACTACAGAAAGACATTGGTGTTGGTACGCAAAAGGAGTGCGCAGCAGATGATTGTCTCGGACACTTCTCTTATGATCGCATGGCCCTGTTGGACATTGGTAATGTAAAATACAGCAAGTCCGTTTCCCTTGCTTATTAGCGAGTCAGACGGCGGAAGAGCTACATGGCATTGGTTGTCGTGAGGACGAGGCCTCAGGCTTGCCTGTTGAGGCAGTCCAGGAGAGGAGAAGTGGAGGGGGCATAACACGGTGTCTGTGTTGGGTTGGGGGCGGGCCCATCCCATTGGTGCCACCACTCAGTGTTGGCTCGGTGGAGTGCATGCGCTCATCTGCAGATTGCTGAGAAATGCTTGTTCTTGCCAATCGCACCCATGTGCCATCTCTTTGTCATTATTTGTCAAATGCCATTCAGTGACTTGGGCTATATGGTTTTTTTTTGTATGACTGTAGTGTATGTTTACTTGCTATCATATATGTGCTGCTTGTGCCTTGTGCTGTGGATCACGAAAATAATTCCAGGTTTGAACGACGTCATATGAAGAGCATTGATGGCTCTGGACCTGTATTCACTGGAGTTCAGAAGAATGAAGGGTGACATCATTGACACCTATCGAATGGTGGAAGGCCTTGATAGATCGGATGTAGAGAGGATGTTTTCCATGGTCGTAGAGTCTAAGACCAGAGGACACAGCCTCAGAATAGAGTCTGATTGGTCAGGGCAAGAAGGGATATGGGGAGAAGGTCGGAGATTGGGACCGAGAGGAAAAAATGGATCAACCGTGAGGAAATGGTAGAGCAGACTCAATGAGTCAAATGACTTCATTCTGCTTCTATGTCTTATGGTATTGCTGTTAATACTGCATTTTGCACCCTGACCCTAGAGGAACAGTTTTTTTGACTGTATTCATGGGAATTCATGTATAGTTGAATGATAATTAAATTGAAACATGAATTTGAACATAAGTTTTAAAATGTTTCTTCAATCCTGAAATAGTAGGAGTTATTCTTTTTCTCTCCTCATTCTGCCAGAATGATCGGTATGATGAGTGGAACTTGGATTTGGAGTTTGAATGAGACATGCCATTATTTCTATTTCTGACTTTATGAGATTCAGTGACAAAAATATTTTTTGCACCTCCTCCTTCCCCGTCACTTCTTTATCTCATGGAAAAGCCATCTACACTTTCTTCAGAAGTGTTGACACCCAGTTCCTGGGTGTCGACATCTTTGACGATCAATCCTGTAAATATTGACACATTTACAAAGAAGGCATGACAGTGGCCATTGTTCCCTCTAAACTGTGTGGGTGCCTGGCTGCACAGTAACTGAAATGTTTCAGAGTATATAATCTTTGTTGTTGCACAGTTCAGATTTTCTTTTATATAATGTATATATAATTTTGAAATATGTATGTATAAAATAGTGGATCCTGTAATTAATTATATGAATATAATCCATGAATTATCTAATTAATAAACACATCACAACCTTTAATTTGAAACATTTTAGAGCACAATATATTTATGCTGCCAGTGTTTCAAGTTACAACACGGTTACAAATTGCAAAAATATACACAGAATGGAAGTCGGTAGCTCATTGTAAATGAACCACTGGCCTGCTGAATGTAACGTTGTCTAAGTTTAAAAGTTTATGAAATGTGAAAGATTTTCTTTGTTGTACTGTATTGTAGTACACTGTTCAATTAATAAATAAAATCAAAAGTATGTGATTTTTCAATTTTAATACTAAATATTCATAATATGCATATTACAAAAAAAAATCTGAAGTGTCATGCAGTTTTCAGGCTGTGTAAAAATGTCCTGCTCAGAGCAATGGTTGGTCTGCACAGCTATAAAAAAAAGTTAGAGGCAACGTTGACTGTGGCTATATTTCATTTGGAGACTTGGTAAGCTATCACAACTTTCTACAGATGTACTGTGGAGAGCATTCTAACTGTCTGTATCACCATTTGATATGAAGGGGCCATTGCACAGGATGGGAAAACATTGCAGAAAGTTGCAAACTCAGTCAACTTGAGCATGGGCACCAGCCTCTCCAGCATTAAGGACATCTTTAAAAGGGAATTCCTCAAAAAGGTGGCATCTGTCATTAAGGACCACTAACACCAGGACATGCACTCTTCTCATTGCTACAATTAAGGCAGAGATAGAGGAGCCTGAAGACATGCACTCAATAGTTCAGGAACAGCTTCTTCCCCACCACCATCCAATTTCTGAATGGACGATGAACCCATGTAAATGAACTCACTATTTTTTGCTCTCTTTGCACTATTTATTTAATTTTTAAACATATGTACTTTATATATATATTTCTAATTGTAATCGATGATTTATTTTATTATGCATTGAAATGTCCTGCTGCCACAAAACAACATATATCACAACATATGCCAGTGATATTAAACTTGATTCTGATTCTGATTGAGGTAGGCACACCCTTATATCATCAGTCAGAATTGCAAGGTGTCAGGGATAGATTCCTTCTTTAAGGCCCTCTTTAGAAAGCCAGTTATTTGATGAGCTGTTCCTTGTGATCTAACAGATACCAGAGCTGCATGGTTCAATTGGTCAGACTTCCACATATGGATCAAGGGCACTTGGCTTGTCAACTGGGACCTGAGTATGTCATCTAAGACTGAAGTTCCTGGGATGTCAAATTTATTGTCATCTGCACAAGTACGGTGATGTACAGGTAGAATGAAAAACCTGCATGTGGTAGCATCACAAGGAACATAAATAATGCATAAAATAAGCAGGACAATGAAGAGAGGTTAAAAGGCTGTGCAAACACAGGATCTTAATGCAAAAAAAGGACACAATCTGAAACATGTGCATAGTAGTGCAAGAGGTAGTCTGTAGTGTTCTGTTGCTAGCGAAAGGTTAGGGTTGGTAGGTCTGTTCTAGAGGCTGATGGATATTCAGGAGGGGTGTTATGATGCTCCTCAGGTAACACCTCACATCAGGATCCAGCTTTCAGATTCATGCCTTCATCTGCTACTCTCCTACAACCATCATGTTCCTGAACCAGTGTGGGTAACTTCACTCACCTGAACCCTGAACTGATTCTACAGCACATAGGCTCCTTTTCAAGTCTCTACAACTCATGTTTTTTTTCCACAATTTATCTTCTATTTCATATTGGTTGTTTGTCCGTTTATAGTTACATTCAGTGACCGCTTTATTAGATGCACCTGCTCTAACGCAAAGTCTAATCAGACAATTATGTGACAGCAACTCAATGCGTAAAAGCATGCAGACATGGTCAAAAGTTTCATGAGTTATTTAGACCAAACGTCAGAATGGGGAAGTAATGTGATTTAAGTGACTTTGAGTGTAGAATGATAGTTGGTGCCAGTTGAGGTGGTTTGAGTATCACAGAAACTGTGATCTCCTGGAATTTTCACACACAACAGTATCTAGAGTTCATGGAGAACAGTGTGAGAAACAAAAAAAAATTCAGAGAGTGGCAGTTCTGTGGAGGAAAGTGTCTTGTCAGAAAGAGAGAGAGAGAGAGGTCAGAGGAGAATTGGCACACTGGTTCAAGCTGACAGTAACTCAAATGACTATATGCTACATCTGTGGTGTGCAGAAGAGCATCTCCAAATGTATTACACACAAAAACTTGAATTGAATTGAATTGAATTGACCTTATTTATTACATCCTTCGTATATGAGGAGTAAAAATCTTTACATTACGCCTCCAGTCAAATGTGCAATTATAGTAATTTATAATAAATATTATGTACAACAGGATAGTCAATATAACATAGAAATACAGTTGCGTTAGCATGAATTAAGCAGTCTGATGGCCTGGTGGAAGAAGCTGTCCTGGAGTCTGCTTGTCCTGACTTTTATGCTGCGGTACTGTTTTCCAGATGGTATCAGCTGGAACAGTTATGGTTGGGGTGACTCAGGTCTCCAATAATCCTTCGGGCCGTTTTCACATACCTGTCTTTGTAAAAGTCCTGAGTAGTGGCAAGTTCACATTTATAAATGTGCTGGGCCATACGCACCACTCTCTGCAGAGCGCTGTGATTGAGGAAAGTACAATTCCCATCAGGCAGTGATGCAGCCAGTCAGGATGCTCTCAATCGTGCTCCTATAGAAAGTTCTTAGAATTTAGGGGGCCATACCAAACCTCTTCAACTGTCTGAGGTGAAAGAGTCGCTGTTGTGCTCTTTCACCACACAAGCTGGTATGTACAGACCACGTAAGATCCTCAGCGATGTTTATGCCAAGGAACTTAAAGCTGTTTACCTTCTTAACCCCAGATCCATTGATGTCAATAGTGGTTAGCCTGTCTCCATTCCTCCTGTAGTCCACAACCAGCTCCTGTTTTTGAGACGTTGAGGGAGGGGTTGAGGTATACAGTAGGAGCTACAGCAGCAGAAGACCATGAACATATACTCAATGGCCGCTTTATTAGGTTAATGGCCACCAAGTGTATGTTTCCTTTTTTTTTCATAAATTTTATTGTATTTCTTTATAAATATAAATGCCTGCAAGAAAATGAATCTCAAGTTAGTATATGGTGATATATACATACTTTGATAAAAATTTACTTGGTCTTTGAACTTGACTTGAACATGCGTAGCCTTTACAACTGAATGAAGCACACACAGGTATTGACAGAAAGCCCTGCATTTCTATTGAGCTGTTGAGAAGATCGCAGAGTGGGTTGCTGCCTATGTAGTTTTTCTGAAGTGTGGTCACAGTTTTATGTAGGTTTCTGAGAGACCACAAATATAACTGGGAGCACTGCTTATGAAGACTGCAGCTGAGACAATCCCATTATATGCTATTCTCGTGCCTTTTTAGTGTGTCTTCTTTAACCTAATCTTTCAGCTCACTGCTTTTGTTAAAAATAACACTGAATGATGGAAGGATTGATCCTATCTCTCTGTGTGTTTCTCAGCGCCAATGGCTTATAATTGACTTTTAATGTGAACCCTCCCTCTCCCCTTGCTTGAGATTATTTTTGTCTTAATCAAAGAATTTACGAAGATGATAGATAGCACAGTTAAAACATCTGAGTCTTAGTAAAAAAGATACCATTACATAGTGGAGACATGAGAAAGACTGCAGGAAATCTGGAACGACACGCACAAAATGCTGGAGGAACTCAATGGGTCAGGCAGCATCTATGGAGGAGAAGCCAAAATAAAAGTGTGGGGGCATGAACTGGTGGGTGTCAGTTGCAACCAGGTGAAAGGGGGAAGGTAGGGAGGTGGGGGGAAGGGCGTGAGGATAAGTGGGAATGATATTCTGGCTTCTGTCCTCTCTCTTGCCAAACCTGATGAAAGGTCTTAGCCCGAAATATTGACTATTCATTCCCCTTCTTAGAAGCTGTCTGATCTGTTGGGTTCCTCCAACATTTCGTACGCATTGATACAATTTTATAAAAGAAGGATGACGGAAAAGACTTGATACAACTGCTTGTCAACGGAAAGGTTAGAGGTGAAATAATAAAAGCACTCATGAATGTAGTCAATGATGGGTAATCTTTAATACATCAGAGATGGCAAGAGAGCAAGAGTCATAGAGTCATACAGGATAGAAACAGGCCCTTCATCCCAACTCACCTGTGCTGACCAAGCTAGTCCCATTTGGCATAAATCCTTTACCTGGACTACACATCTTTTAAATGTTTAAATGTTTTAATTGTACCCACCTCTATGGTTTCCTCTGGCATTTCATTTCATATCCTCACATCCCCTGGGTGAAAAAGTTACTCCTTGGGATCCTTTTTAATACATTCCCCCTCTCATCTTAAGGTTATGTCCTGGGGTTTTAGATGCCCCTACCCAGTGACTTTCCACCTTATCTACAGTCTTCATGATTTAATCAGGTACCTCACTACATAAGGTTACTCAGTCTCCCACACACCAGCTGACCCAACCCCTCCTTTTGAATTAACCCCTCCAGATTGGATGATGTCCCTAGATTTTATCAAGTAAACCAATTCCCAAATTATACAGCAGTTTGCCCAGATTTGGCCTATCATAAAAAACAATGACAATCCTCTATAGATGCACAGTGGAGAGTATCCTGACTGGTTGCAGCCTGGTATGGAAACTCCAGCCCTCAAGAATGGGAAAACTCTACAAAAAGTAATGGATATGGCCTGGTCCATCACAAGAAAAACCCTAATAAAAGAAATTCTCCCCAGCCCCTCTTCTTCTATTCCACATTCTGGCCTCTTACCACTTCTCACCTGCTTATTGCCTCCCCCGGTGCCCCTCCTCCTTTCTTTTCTCCTAAGATTAACTCTCCTGTAACTATCAGATTCCTTCCTCTCCAGCCCATTACCTTTTCCACCCTCCTGGCTTCACCTATCACCTTCTAGCTATCCTCCTTCCCCTCTCCCCATCTTTTTATTCTGGTGTCTTCCCCCTTCCTTTGCAGTCCTGGTCTTGGCCTGAAACGTCGACTGTTTGTTCATTTCCATTCCTATTTCCTCCTATTCTTTCCTTCTCCTGCCTTCCTTCCTCTCTCCCTCCCTGCCTCCCTCACTGCTTTTCTCCCTCCCACCTTTTCTCATTTTCCTCCTTGCCTCCCTCACTCTTCTTCTCTTGCATCCCTCAATCCTTTTCCTTTTCCCCTACCTTCCTCACTCCTTTCCCTAATCCCTCCCTGTCTCCTTCACTCCTTCCCTGCACCCTTCTTTCTTCTCTTCCATATTTCCTCCTTTCCTCATGCTCTCACTCTCTTCCCCACCCGTCATGTATTAATCCTACTAAACACCCACATAAGTAATATTAAACTACTGACTATCCCATAGAATTGGTGTCTACACACAGTAGCAATGCACGGATGCCAAGGATGAACTCCAAATTGGCAAATTCAGTGTAAATGCCTGCCATGCAGTGATTTCTGGCAGCGGTGCAGTTTTGACAGAACATAGAATGGTATTGAGCAGATCAGTACAGAACAGGATCAGACCCTTTGGCCCACAATGGCTGTGCCAACCATGATGCCAAGTTAAACTAAACCCATCTACCTGCACATTTTTTTCTCGTTTAAAGATTAGTCTCAATTGTCACATGAACATTGAACATTGACATACAATAAAATACGTTGTTGGCATTGAGGATGTGCTGGGGGCAGCCCACTAGTGTTGCCATGCTTCTGGCGTCAATATGTCACGCCCACAGCTGACTAATCCCAATTTGAGTACCTTTGGAACGTATGAGGGAGACCGGAGCACTCTAAGGTTCTTTCCTTGTAGTTCTGCTGCCGAGTCAGCTGCACTTTGCACAGAAACAGAAAGGGTTATGTGAGGTGCAATATTGGTGGTCTGTTGTCTGCATGATCCTAGTGGTCCACAGTTGAATGTTGTCTCCTGTTAGCCAGCAGTTTCAAAATGATGGGTATTTGTTTATCATTACTGTGTACCAAGCACAGTGTAAAGCTTGTCTTGCATACTATTTATACAGATCAAATCATTACACAGTGCATTGAGGCACAATAGAGAATAAAACCTACTGAAAAAGTGCAGAACAGATAAACAATAAAATGCAAGTTTCTAACGAGGTAGATTGTGAGGCCAGGAGTCCATCTTAATGTAGAAGAGGTCGGTTAAAGAGTCTGAAACCAGAGGATTAGATGCTGTCCTTGAGCAGGCTGGTACACCGTTCGGGCTTTTGTATCTCCTGCCCAATGGGAGGGGGAGAATGTCCAGGGTTTGTGGGGTCTTTCATTATGCTGGCTGCTTTACTGAGGCAGCAAGACGTGTCGACAGAGCCCATAGAGGAGAGGCTGGTTCCTGTGATGTGTCGCGCTGTCGACAAAATATACTGTTAGTGTATCAACTCGTGGAACGTTTCAAACGAGTAGTGCATTCCAATCTTATTGGCTCTGAGCTGCTGTCAAAGAGTTGATTTTGTACAAAGAATCAACTCTTGGTTTACTGGACATACTCTCACCTCGAAAGCCGTGCGTCCTGCTCCAGACATTAGTGCGATACCGAGGGACAGCAGTAGCACCCTTGAAGTGAGAAGTGAGAAGTCCTGCAGAACGTCCTGATGCTGAAAATCAAAGTCAAAGTCTGCACAAATACATGGATAGGAGCATGGATGAAAGGAAGATGCGGGGTTCAGTGGGAGGGAAGGATTGACCATAGAGCAGGTTAATGGGCCATAGGACTATGTTCTACATACAGTCCCTGTGCGCATAGGTGCAATGAAAAACCTACTTACAGCAGCAACAAAGACACAGCATCAGATAGACACCATCCACAAGAAAAGCACAACTTAAATGCAAATTATATAATATTATGCAAGAAAGAAATGGTTAGAACAAAGAAACAGTCCATTGTAGCAACGTCACTTTTCCTCAAGGGACGATATTGCGGTTGCACTATAAAAAGAACTTCATAAAGCACCTGGAAACTTGCCTGGTGTCATATAAATGTAAGTTCTTTGTTGCAAACCCATGCAACTGGTCCAGCCAATAAGAAGGGAATGTTGACTCATCTATGCTCGTTCAGTTTGAATGAACTGATTCAGCGGAAGGCAAATGAACCCACTTTTCTGTCACCTGAGAGCATGAATAATGTCAAGCCTGCAGAAGCACAGGTAGATGTTGCTGCGCAATGTTTCTGCAGCCTTCTGTGTTACCTTTTCTGTACTTTAAGACTGAATGAACCTGTTGTATTTTCATACCTTCGGGAGATATGCATGGTAAGGTTATTACACATTAAGGGAATATGGTTTGACAGGAGAAGGCTGAGGAGTGATCTTGACATTATGAAGTGATTTCATAGAATCATAGGGCAATACAGCACAGAAACAGCCCCTTCTCTCTTTTCTGTGCCAAATTATTATTCTGCCTAGTCCCATCAACTCATACTTGGACAATAGCCCTCCATGCCTCTCCCATCCATGTATTTTTCCAAATTTCTCTTAAATATTGAAATGGAACCAGCATCCTCCACTTTCACTGGCAGCTCATTTCTCACGCCCTCTGAATGAAGAAGTTGTGCCTCAGGTTCAACTTAATTATTTCACCTTTCACCCTTAAACCAGGAGTTCTTGTTCGATGCTGACCCAACCTCAATGGAAAAAGGGTAAATGAATTTACCCTATCTATACCCCTTAGAATTTGTATACCTCTATCAAGTCTTCTATCATTCTCCTCTTCTCCAGGGAATAAAGTCCTAACTTATCGAGCTTTCTGCTATAATCCATTTCATAAACTGGATGTAGGGAAAGGTTGCATCTTTGCAGAAAATCAAGGTTCGGAGCAGTCATTATATGGACATCGCCAAGAAATCTGAAATGGAATTCAGAACCTCTTTGCCCAGAAACTGGTCAAACTCATTAGATTTTCTTTTGATTAGTTTTATTTGTCAAATGAAAACATGGAAAGAAGTAGAGAAATGTGTCCCTTGTGTCAATGACTACACAGTCTGAGGATGCGCTGGGGGCAACCTGTAAGTGTCGCTGTGCTTCTGGCACTGACATCGCATGCCCACAGCTCACTAGCCCTAACCAGTGTGTCTCTGGAATGTGGGAGGAAACTGGAGCATCCAGAGGCAAATGTACAAACTCCTTACAACAGCGACAGGGAGTTAGACTATGAGGAAAGATTGAGTCGCCTGGGACTGTACTCGTTGGAATTCAGAAGAATGAGAGGAGATCTTGTAGAAGCATATAAAATTATGAAAGCGATAGATAAGATAGAGGCAGGAAAGTTGTTTCTACTGGTAGGTGAGACTAGAACGAGGGGACATAGCCTCAAGGTTCGGGGGAGTAGATTTAGGATGGAGATGAGGAGGAACTGGTTTTCCCAGAGGGTGGTGAATCTGTGGAATTCTCTGTCCAATGCAGCATTGGAGGCTACCTAAATAAACATATTTAAGACAAGGTTGGAGAGATTTTTGCATAGTAGGGGAATTAAGGGTTATGGGGAAAAAGAAGGTAGGTGGAGATGAGTCCATATCCAGATCAGCCATGATCTTATTGAATGGCAGAGCAGCCTCAACGGGTTGGATGGCCCTATTTCTTATGTTCCTATGTAACTGAACCCCAAATGCTGGCTGATAAAATGTTATGCTAGCCACTATGCTACCATGCCACCCATTAGTATAATTAGTATAAGCAATACTTGGGATAATCGGTATTGATTTACTTAAAGGATGTTTGCTAAGCGCATAAGAAAGAAGGAAACAGCAGATTATTCTTATTGTGTTAGATAAAGCGAAGAGGGGAATTGAATGAAGGATAAACTTGGCCAAGGGTGGTTGAATCACATCTCCTATATAAAACGCACAAAATGCTTGAGGAATTCAGCAGGTCAGGCAGCATCTATGGAGAGGAATAAACAGTTGAAGTTCCATGTTAAGGCTTGGAAGGAAGGGGAAATAAACCAGAAGAAGAAGATGGAGGAAAGGGGAGGGGCACAAGCTGGCAGGTGAAAACAGGAGGGTGAGGTGAGAAGTTGGGAGGAGTCTGTGTTTGAGTCCAATCTTCTCTTTTGTTCCATACTATTGGAATATTTCTATAACGTATCTTCAATGAATCCACAAGCCTGGGGGAAGATCTCTCTGGTTTAGAGAGTTATAAAATGGGAAAGCTTAACAAATTTTTGCCCTCAGGATGACACTCCAGTCTGCTACTGAAGGTATGCTATATTCTCAGAGGTGCCTTCCTTCAGAGTTTAATCTGAGTCTCTGTTAGATCTCAGATGTGAGTCAGTGAGCTCACAGTCCAGTTCAGGTCTTGACAGGTCAATATCCATACCTCAATCATCAGCAATGATGGTCTTGTCATTATCATTCTGTGGCTGGTGGGACCTTGCTCTGCACATTTTTTGGCACTTCTGTACCAAGAACTGTTTCTTGGATGTAAGACGCACCAGTGTCGAGGGGCACCGTAGGAATATGGGTTCAGATTTCTTAAAGTACCTGCCATCTTTTTGAATCGGAAAACGTCTCTGTGATCTGTTTCATCTCTGGTCTGTCACAAAGAATCCCACATTCTAACCACTCTGTCAGGACACTTTCTTCTAATCTTTCCTTGAATGCTGGAAAAACAAACTGCAAGGGGATAAAAAGGGATTAACAAAGACAGCAATATAAAGCATACATTTTTTTTAACAACAAGAACTCCAGTTTGATTCTCCCTTCACCTGAAAGCAGTGACGTTTGCCGCAGTAGGGTGTGGGTTTGAACACCTTGAGCCCGTCAAGTACAGGATTCAAGAAAGCCCTCTGTGGTTCAGTAACTTGATGAACTTAGAGATCAGGTATGCACATTAGCAATGGTCAAATGCAGAACGCCAGAGGCATCATCTGCCTTGTGACTGTACCCAACCCTTCAGCGAGGGAATTTAGTGAACAGCAGATGGATTAGTACATGTGGTAGAGGTTTTAAAGGTGGTCAGTCCTTGGCAGACTTGAAAGTGAAACCAGAAACCTCCTTTCCATAAAGTAAATTTGTAAATTGGTATATTATTTACACAGGTCCCATGGCACTAGGTTCAGGATCAGTTATTACCCTACAACCATCAGGCTTCCCAATCAGTGTGGATAACTTCACTCACCTCAACCCTGAATTGATCCCACAACTTACAGACTCACTTTCAAAAACTCTACCATTCATATCCTCAGATTTTTTTTATTTGCACAATTATTTTGCACATTGTTGTTTGTCATCAGTTAAGTATAGTTTTTCATAAATTCTATTGTATTTATTTTAGTGTAAATGCCTGCACAACGATGAATCTCAAGGTAGCATATGGTGATACATATGTACTTTGACAATAAACTTACTTTGACTTTGCCGTGTACACAGGTACAGTACAACACGTAAATCCATAAAGATCATTTCATCACATCAGTACTTCCAGGTAGCACAATAACAGAATGCAGAATAAAGTGTCACAGTTACAGAGAAAGTGCGATGCAGGTAGGCAATAAAATGCATGATGGGATAGTTGTGACATTGGCACAAGACAGCAGTGTAGAGTTTAATGCATCACTTCACAGTGTCAGCTGCAAGATCGGGGTTCGATCCTGTAAAGATTTTATAAGTTCTCCCCATGACTGTTTGGGTTTCCTGTGGGTGCTACATTCCAAAGACAGGTTTAGTGAGTTGTGTGCACGCTACTTGGTGCTGAAGCTTAACGGCACTTGCATGCTGCCTGGCACAATCCTTGTTGATTTGATTTGTTCCATCAATGCATTTCACCGTACGTTTCAATGTTTTGATATACATGTGACAAATAAAGCTAATCCTCAGTCTTGAAAATTGATAGTAGTTGACATGCTGACAAAATTTTTAAATATCATTTCCACAGGTGTAAAAGGGGAACAAAATAGTTGTTACTCTGGATCCGATGCAGCACAAAAAAGCAGAATAGGATAAAGAACACAACAATAAAAAACACAATAAATATAAATACTTAAGATAGTTTATATACATAGATGGATTTTATGTCTATGAAGTGATGCCCGGCACAGGAGAGTTTGTACATAAGGTGACTGATAGGAAGTGATAAAGTATAAAGGGGGTTGTGGGTTAGTGAGTATCTTATCATGCAAGGAGTCTATTCAATAGTTTTATAATAGCATGATAGGAGCAGTTCTAGAGCCCAATGGCATGTTCCTTTAGGCTTTTGGCTCTTCTGCCCAATGGATAGGTGAGAAGACAGAATGTCCAACCAAAGCGCAGTGTTTGCGACCAAACAAAACCATTTCTTGAACATCAACAAAAATAACTGGACTTGAATAGGTACATGGATAGTAAAGAATTAGAGGGGCAGGAGCCACATGTGGACTAATGGGACTAGCTTAGTTGGGTATCTTTGTTGCCATGGAAAAATTGGGCCAAAGGGTGTTTCCATGGTGAACGATTCCTTGATTCCAAGTGCATTATTTAAACCAAAAAGCAGAAACCACCTTTAACCAGTAATTTAATCAGTGCAAGGAGTGTTAGTCTTAATCCAGGCTTTATCATATTTATGAGTACATTCAACAATAGGAAAAGCTCCCATGATCTATAATTACATTATGCTTCTGACATAGATTGGTTCTAAGATAAAAATGAGCGATCATATTATCCAGATTGCATTGACCATAATGGATATGTCATAAATTAGAGCAACATTCAATCTTCAAAGAGTTGAGTATTGCAAAACAGGGCTGTGTAGATAATCTATGTCCAAGATGGATGCATTATAACATGCCACCAGTTATTAGTCAACTAGTAATGAAATATTAATTGCACATGATAGTTTATATGCCTTAAGTGTACAGTGAGAAGTCAAAACAATTCCTCACAGACAAACCTTTCAGCCAAAGAAAATGGGTGGGAAGCAAGGTCACAGGAGCAGGTTATTAAAATATTTGACAAAAGAAAAATGTAGCTATTGTAAATGCAAGAGGTTCTGCAGATGTTGGAAACCCAGCACAACACACACAAAATGCGGGAGGAACTCAGCAGATCAGGCAGCACCCATGGAGTGAAAAATAGACAGTTGAAGTTTCAGTGTGAGACCATTCGTCAGGACTGAAAAGGTAAACGGGGAGAAGGCAGAATTAGAAAGTGGAGGAAGGGAAGGCGTATGAGCTGCGGATGATAGGCGAGGGCAGATGTGAGGGAAGGTGAGTGGTGGGGGAGGTGTAATGAAGTTAGAAGCTGAAAGATGATAGGAGGAAGAGGTAAAGGGTTGAAGAAGGTTGCTGATAGGAGAGAAAAGTGGACCATCAGAGAAAGGGAATAAGCTGTGGTATATGCAGCTGCACTGTAACCGAAATGCTTCTGTGCACATAGCCTTCATTGTGACACAGCTGAACTTTTCTTTCATATCATGTTAATATAATTTTGAAATCTCTGTTAATATAATTGTAACATACTCTAATTAATCATGCATTAAGGAATATAATTTTTCTAATAGTAAATGTACTACAAGCTTTACTTTGAAACATTTTAGAGCTTCAACATATTTACATTGCTAGTGTTTCAAGTTACAACACTATTAGAAATTGTAACAAAATACACAGAATGGAAGTTGGTACCTCAATACCAAACCTTTTATTTAATTCATTCAATGTGTGCGTAGTCATTTGGATAATGGATTTCTTGATGATGAGTCCTGATGAATGGTAAGCTTCTGACCCTGTTGTTATTGCAAAGACAGCCAATTTTGAATTTTGAAACGAGAATGTACGGCCGACAAAAAAATACTCAGCTACTATTACGAACTATGACAAAAGCATTACCTCAAAACTATCACAGCAATATGGTGATTTCAAATTTGTCGTTTCTGAAAAAGTTCAATTGACACAGTCGTGATATGTTGAACTATGTCCCTAGACACGAAGAATTTGAAGAACTGTCAATTCATGTTGACATCGCTGGAACATTTCAGGCTTCTAGCGCTGACTGCAAATGTGGATTCAGTCTTAGGAATTCAATCAAATGTAAATCCAGTAACAGGCTAGGAGTGGAACATTTGGATTATCTAATGAGGATTAAGACTTATCTTTCATCTGGATGTAGAATTAATCTGGACAGTGTTTATTGACAATGAATTTGTAATAAAGACAGATGAGAAAAAGTTTATGAAATGTGAAAGATTTTCTCAGTTGTACTGGATTTCATTATACCCTTTAATTGATAGATAAAATTGAAAGTATGCAATTTTTCAATTTTCATTCTAAATATTCATAGAATGCATATGACAAAAAAAAACATTTGAAGTGCTGCAGTTCTCAGGCAGTGTAAAGATTTCCTGCTCAAAGTAATGGTTGGTTTGTACAGCTGTGAAAAAAAATTCGAGGGAGTGTTGGGTGATAGGCAGTTGAGGAGAAGAGAAGGGGTAAGAGGAGAGCCAGAATGGAGAATGGAAAAGGTGGGGGGGATGGAGGAGAGGTTACAGGAAGTTAGAGAAGCCGATGTTCATGCCATCAGATTGGAGGCTACCAAGATGTAATTTAACACATTTGTCTGAAGAGGTGTCTCGAACCTAAAATTTCCACTGTTTTTTCTCCCTCCACAGATGCTGCCAGGTCTGCTGTGTGTTTCAAACATCCTCTGTTTTAATGTCAGGCTTCCCACATTTGCAGTTTTAATATTGGTTATGTTGATCAATTTGTGGCTTAGTTCAGAGAGTAGTTAGGTTTTTAATCATTAAGAGTGCACTTGAAATTGAAGCATTCTATGGCTCCATTCTGCTGCTGTGGAGTTGCCTTTTCATCTTTACCCAAGCCCTGAATCTTGCCTTATATATCAGCAACATCTGGGATGAGACAAGCTACCAGTAGACTGGAGTCAGGAGATTGAGGGTGAGAAAGAATGGGAGAAAGGGTGGCAAGAGAAAGTTATGCACCTTTCCTGTTTTTTTTAACTATGGATACCTGCATCTACACTTTCTTCTGGCTAGTTCTGATAAGTTTTGGAAACTTTTGCTGCCTTCTATAAATAGTTCAGGAGGAAAATACCAATATCTAAAGAGTATAAGAGGAAGGAACTCAGTGATCTGTCCCTTTAAGACACAGTGGAGCCCCATTATTAGTGCACTCACACTTATCAGGCAAGGAATCACATGAGGACACATTCAAATAGATATATAAACCACTTCAGTGTGTTCTATAAAGCCTGACAGTCAAAAAAAGGCAAATACGATGAATAATTTACATGAAATGATTAAAATTGTTCCCAGAAATCTGCAAAATGTAGAAAGGTAAAACACTGCATTTGTTTCAGTTACTGATTGCTACCATAAGCCTTTTTTTAAATGGCTTTTTGGGTTGTGCTATTCATTTACTGATGATTCCCCAATTCACAATCACGGTCCCACTGTCAGAACAGGATTACCTGGCAGGGTAACTTGCTCCATTGCCTCTTCGTGATGTACATAATGAGGTAGATTGTGAGACAACAGCTCCACCTTATCATGCAATAGGTCTGTTCAAGAGTCAGATAACAGTGGAATAGACGCTGTCCTTGAACCTGGTGGTATGTCCACTCAGGTTTTTGTATCTGACTGATGAGATGGGGAGAAGAGAGCATGTCTGAGTTAGGTGGGGTCTTTGATTACGCTCGCTGCCTTACCTCGGCAGGGAGAAGTGTAGATAGAGTCCATGGAGGGGAGGCTGGTTCCCATGATGTGCTGAGCTGTCTCCACAACTTTCCATAGTTTCATAGGCTAAGGAATCGTCATACAAACCCATGGTGCATCCTGACAAGATGCTTTCTCTCATACCTCGATAAAAATTGGTAAGGGTCAGTGGAGACATCTAAATTTCTTTCGATTCTTGAAAAAAAACAGAGGCGTGTGTGAGCTTTGTTTGCTGCAACATCAGTGAGGTTGGACCATGGTATTAGTGACGCTCATACCTAGAAACTTGAAGCTGTCAACCTTCACAACACTATAGATGTAGACAGGAGCATGTACAACAACCTCCCCCCCCCCACCCCTCCAAAGTCAATGAAGATCTCTTTTGTTTTGTTGATACAGAGAAAAAGGTTGCTGTCATGATACCATGTCATTAAGTGCTCCATCTCTTTCCTCTCTATCTCTCCCAACTCATCATTATTTGAGATGCGTTGATATGGTGGCATCATCTGTAAATTTGTAGATGGAATTGGAGCAGATTATGGAGTACATGAGAGCGCTCAGAGTAGAAAAGGCCTCACAGTCATGAGAGTACTCAACGTAGAATAGGGGGCTGAGTTCGATAAATGGGAACAACAAAAGGGGTGAGGTGTTCAGTGCTGTGGTGTTGCGATGAGTAACCATCTTTCCTGATTCTGAGAGTGTTGACATCACAATCACCAGGTACTGAAGCCAGAAGCTCTGCACCATCAGGTTGACGAACAGCCGCTTCCCATTGTAACCATTCGTTTCTTGAACCAACCTGTACAACTCTTATTACTAACTCAGTCCTGCAACACTATGACCATGATCACTTTGCACTACTATGGACTTGGTTTTCCTTATTCTAACTCTGTTCTTTCTTGAAAAAGTTGTGCTTAATTCATGTTTAATTTATGGTTTTCTTGTAATGTTGCTGCAAGTACTTCTTCATTGCATCTAGGCATACAGGTACTGGTGCAGATCACAAGGACCGTTAACATTGACCAGGTAAGTTTGTTCCAGGACCTGGAAAGTTGAAATAAAATCAGAAAATGCTATAAATACTCATGGGTCAGGCAGCATCTGTGGAGAGAGAAACAGAGATAACGATAATCTTTCGCTGCCCTAACTTGCTGAGTTTTTCCAAGCATTTTCTGCTCTTAGGACAGCATTGTGGAGGAGGGAATGTCTCCCTCCATTCAGGAGAGTTAGTTAAGACGGGATATGAGAAAGCTCTGGTGAAGAGCATTGAAAAGTTATAAAAAGATAAATTCATATTTGTCACATGTACATCAAAACATTGAAACAAACAGTGAAATATGTTCTTTGTGCCAAATCAAATCAGCAAGGATTGTGCTGGGCAGCCTGCGAGAGTAGCTTCCATCGCCAACTCATTAACCCTAACCCTAACCCTAACCCGTAACGTAGGAGGGAACCAGAGCACCCGGAGGAAACACACATGGTCATGGGGAGAATGCAAAAACGTCTTACAGGCAGTGACGGGAATTGAACCCCATCCACTGATCGCTGACAATGGAATGGTGTTACACTACCTCTGTACTACTGTGCCCTGATTGAGGAAGGTTTCTCACATTCTTTTTTACAATCGTACTTTATTGGCACAATGAAGCAAGGGGTTATGTTAAAAAAAAAAGTTGCAGCATGGTGAGAGGCCATTCCAGTCAACCAAAAGAATCCCATTGAATCCTTCCGTCCTAAACTTGACTGGCAGATCTGCAGCAATTTAAAATTCCTGAGCATTACCGTATCAGAAGAACTGTCCTGGGACCAGCATGTAAATTTCAAAGCAAGCACGGCAATGCCTCCACTTCCTTAGAGGTTTCCGTAGATTTGGCATGTCATCTGAAACCCTGATAAACTTCTATAGCTGCACTGTGGGGAGTTTCCTGACCGCTTGCATTATGATTTGGTTTGGGAACATTGTTGCCCAAGAATGGAAAGGCTTACAAAAAGTGATAGGTACAGCCCAGTCCGTCACAGAAAAAGACATCACCCCCCCCCCCCACAACACTGCCATAAGAAGGGCAGCATCCATCTTCAAGGCCCCCCACCACTGAGGTCATGCTCTCTTCTCACTGGTGCCATTGGAAAGGAGGTATAGGGGCCTTAGTCCCACACCACGAGACTCAGGAACAATTGTAACCCTTCAACCATCAGGCTCTAGAACCAGTGTGGATAGCTTTACTCACTGCAACATTGAACTGATTCCATGCTCTTTTTTTTGCACAAAATTCATAAATATGTATTTCTTACTGTAATTTATAGTATGTTTATGTATTGCACTGTATTGATACAAAAGAAACAGCAAATTTCATGACATACTGTATGCCAGTGATAATGAACTTGACTCTGATTCTGTTCCAAAATGTCAGCTGTTTTTTTGCCTCCATAGCTGCTGCCTGGCCTGCTGAGTTCCTCAAACATTTTGTATTTGCACCGTTAATTTCTCCCCACCAAGAACTAGCCCACTGAATCTCGTCCAATTTATCTTTCCCCAGTAACAATGTACAAGAGTGACAGGGTGCATCTGGTTTGTCAGCTGAACACTTAAGTGAGACTGGACTGTAAAACAAGTCTTGGAATTAGCCATATTAGATATAATTTCCCTAAACTCTGCAAAAGATTCTCGGCTCTTCCAGTAGGACGGTCACCCTTAAAAGATTTGACCTGCTTGTAACTCTGATACCTTCCAATGAACAAGAAACAGTGAAAGTAAGTGTCACCCTCCAGTGAATGTTTGGCCTTGAAAGATCATATGAGATGTTTTGACGAAGGAGTTGGATTGTGCTGAGGGACATGGGACTGCATGTTCTTGCACGGTTATAAACATACCTGACCTGGGTGTGCCACAGCTGCTGACACAAGTTGCAAAATTTTGAAGCATATTTCATCCTAAATTGCTGACACTTCTCACATCTATAAATTTAATAGCAAAGTGACTCACCTACAGAAACAGAGATGATCCATTATTTATATTGAACTTTTACCGTCTGGGTGGTTTCTATCTCTATTCCTTAAGATTATAAGAGTAGAATTAGGCTCATCAAATCTGTTTTGCCATTCAATCATGATTTAATTTTTCTCAACCCCATCCTCCCGCCTTAGCGTAGTAGCTTGTTTAACACCATTACAATATCAGTGATCAGCAATAGAGGTTCAGTTCTTGCCACCGTTTGTAAAGAGTTTGTGACCTCATGGGCTTCCTCCTGGTGCATTCCAAAGATGTATGGTTCGGGGTTAGTAAGTTGTCAACATACTATGTTGAAGTTGGAAGCATTGCGACACTCATGGGCTGCCCCCAGCGTATATTTGGACTGTGTTGGTCGTTGGTGCAACTGATGCATTTCACTGTTTAAATATACATGTGACAAATAAAGCCAATTTTATATCTTAATAACCCTTAAATCCCTTATCAATCAAGAACGTATGTTACCCTATACTACTTAAGATTCATTTCCTTGAAAACATTTTTCCTGAAAATGTTTTCAAGAAAATGAATCTTAAGTAGTATAAGGTAACATATCCATACTTTGATAATAGACTTAAGTTGAACTTTGATCTATATACAGTACATAGGGCTATCAATGAGTTGGTGGTTGAACTTTTTTATTCAAAATTACTGATCTTTCAAAAAAACTATTTTTATTTAATTTAGTCTGCTACCTTCTCTGCCTGTTCTTCAACATTACAATCAGTATCACCTTATAGAGCCCACTCCTTTCACGGTAATCTCCAGTAAGTAGATCTGGAATAATTCATTTGCCTTACAGAAGCCTAAGAGTCATGGTTTACCTCTTAGCCAAATCTAAAATAGATTATTTAGTAATCAAAGTCACGTTTACTGTCTCATGTACAAGTACATTTTATGGACAGATCAATGGAAGTCTTACTTGTGTCAACATCACAGGAACAGAGCATCAGATGCACAAGATTCACAAGAAAAATATAAGTTAAACATATATAAGAAAACACACTTAATACAAAACGAAACTGTTGTAGTGTAAATTGTTCGAAGTGTCATGGTATAGCTATACTGAGGTAGTGACTAGGGTTGTGCCGGTTTTTTCAAGAACAGGATGATTGAAGGAAGTTTTTGAACTTGGTGGCGTGGGACTTCAGGCTTCTGTTCCTCCTGCCCGCTGGTGGCTGTGAGAAGATGGCGTGGCCCACACCACCATGATGATTGATATTGCCTTCATAAGACAAAGTCCAAGTGGAGGTTATTGTCATATGCACAAGTATATGTCTACACAAGTACAATGGAAAACTTTGGTTGCATTAGATTCACAACATTTACAAGAAAAACCATAAGTCGATAAGACTGTGAGTAGAATAAAGCCATTCAGCCCAGCGAGTCTGTTCTACCTTCTCATCATGGCTGTTTTATTATCCCTCTCAACCCTATTCTCCTACTTTCTCCATGTAACCTTTGATACCCTTACTAATCTAGAATCCATCAGCATAAATATTTGTATTTTGTATTTGTATCTTGGAGCCCACTGTGCTGAAATTAGTTACTCTGGACCCCCATACTTCAGAAGTGCTTCTCTGGCTGAAAGAATTGTGACTGCTGCTTTAGAAATATGCATTCTCCTTCTTGTCAGTCTGAGGGACTGATCCTCATTTTTGTGGCCCTTCTCCAACTCCCCCCATACAATAGCTATTCATTTGCAAGCTTAAAGAGAAAACAGTTCGGTACCTGCAGAACTCGGCATGGAACAATGTTAGACGGGAATCGTTCAGTGGATGCCTGAGGGGGGTATGAGCACACAGAGTCTGGCCTTGTCTAAAATGGCTGTGGCTAAATGGAACTGTCTTTGTGCTAACTCAGCCACTGGAAAGAAAAGCAAGGTGATCTTAAATGTTTTTAAAATCTTTGGGAGTCCAGGAAAAACTGCTCCCAATGGCGGAAGGGTGGATAACCAAGCGATGAAAATTTGAGGTTAAAGGATCAAAACGGACCTGAGGAATAGGTTACCCACAGTCTATAGGTATAATCAGGAAATCATTGCAAGAAATAGATTAAATTGTGGCTTTTAAGAAACTAGTACTAATTTCAGAACAAATCAATTAAGTGTTTTGTAAAGTTCCAAGGTCACGAGAAAAAAAACAAGTCCCTTTCTTGCATAAAGGGACAAATCTGCAGGTGAATGAAGTTCTTGAGCACCACACACAAAAGTTGCTGGTGGAACTCAGCGGGTCTATGGAGGGGAACAACAGTCAATGTTTCGAGCTGAGACCTTTCATCAGGACTGGAAAGGAAAGAGGCAAAAGCCAGACAAACAAGGAAGAGAGGCAACACAAGCTGGCAGATGACAGACGAGACCAAGTGAGGGGTTCCTTCTTCTTCAACCCTTTACCTCTTCCAACTATCTTCTTTCCAGCTTCTTGCTTTATCAGTCCTCCCCAGCCGTACATCCTCCCCCTCACTTCATAGTGGAGGTGTCCTGGATGGTGATGGTCCTTAATAAAATATGCCACCATCTTGAGGTGCCAGTTTTTGAAGGTATCCTTGATGGCTGGTAGGGTTGTGCCCATGATGGAGGTGGCTGAGTCTACAGCCCTCTGTAACCGTTTTTGATCCTGACCATTCTCATGGAATTCAATCGTTTCAGATCCTCAGTGCATTGCAATTTATAACATTCCTTTGTTCAATGAACAGTGGCCACTTTAATTTGGATTAGTTCTCTCATCATTGATGCATAGACAGAGGACATTTAGTTCATCGTGTTCATTCCCAGCACCGGCTGAGCCAGGCTGGGCTGTGGCTCAGAGGAACATTTTCTTGATCCTGTAACAGAAGTCTGTTGTTTGAGGCCTGCTCCTGAAACTTTAGTGTCCAACTCCAAGGGAGAGCCACACTGCCGATGGTGCTGAGTAATCACACTACGCCCATTTGGCGCTCTCGTTTGCACCACTTTGAAGAACAAGAAAGTTCGCAATCAGTAATGCTTAAAAAATCTTAAGCACTGGCTTTGGGTAGAAATCGTCCTTTTTTGTGTATCATAAAATGAGTGCATGTATTAGTATTGATTCTGGTTTATTATTGTCACATCTACCAAGATACAGTGAAAAGTTTGTCTTGCATACTGTTCATACAGATTGAATCATTACAGTACATTGAGGTGGAACAAGGTAAAATAATAATAATACAGAATAAAGCGTAACAGCTACAGAAAAAGTGCAGTTCAGGTAAATGATAAAGTGCAAGATCTTAGCAAGGTAGCTTGTGAGATCATACAAGAGGTCCATTTAAATGTCTGATTGTAATCCGCCTCTGAAGTTCATTCTTCAAACTCATAGAGGTAGAGAAAGTTGAAGCCTCACTTTCAACATTTTACAAACAGCTTGAACACCAGCTCATTATTCTTCTCCCCACCACTATTTAGTTATCTATTTTAGAGCTTACAGTAATTATTTCATATCATGCACTGTACTGCTGCCACAAAGCAACACATTACACAACATATGTTAGTGATACTAAACCTGACTCTGATTCTGAGAGATGTGGTAGGGTACAACTATTGTCTTTTGTTTAGCTTTATTAATAATAAGGGGAAAATGAGTACATTTTAATGAAAAACACATTGCTAAATGTTTATCTTATGAACACTGTGCTGATATGATGTGGTACGAAATCCCATTTGCACATTTTACGCAGTTTGATGGTCACGATGAGATGAACTGATGGACATTGGGCCAAGTCTTCCTTCAAGAGTGTTTTATCAATAACACTGCAGAGTGTGGTGTCAGTATTGGAGATGAGCTGTGCAGTCTTTAGGATTATTGAAATAGCTTCATTTACTGGTGTCTACTATAATAGTAGAGGGTGATTCCAGATGCACGGTGGAAAGAGCAGCAGAACTGGTTTGACTTCTTTAGCAACTTAAATGAACCTTCAAACTGGGGAAGGGGAACTTTCCAAAGGGGGATTCTGATAGCAGTGAGGGCTGCTGCTGTACAACTCTGATGATCTGGGTTCAATCCTGACTGCTGGTGGCATTTTCACCTTCTCCTCGTGACCACATAGGCTTCCTTTGGGAGCTCCCATTTCCTTCCACATTCCAAACACGTAGTCGTAGGCTAATGGTTTCCTGTAAATTCTTCCTGATTTTAAATGCAAGGAATTCTGCGGACACTGAACAGGAATATCGAGGAGCAGATAGGGAAACAGATCCTCGAAAGGTGTAATATTAACAGAGTTGTCGTGATGGGAGATTTTGATTTCCCAAATATCAATTGGGATCTCCCTTGAGCAAGGGGTTTAGATGAAGTGGAGTTTGTTAAGTGTCTTCAGAAAGGTTTCTTGATACACTATATAGATAAGCCTACAAGAGGAGAGGCTGTACTTGATTTGGAATTGGGAAATGAACCCTGTCAGGTGTCAGATCTCTCAGTGGGAGAGCATTTCAAAGGTTACAGCGGGACATAGATAGGATGCAAAACTGGGCTGAGAAGTGGCAGATGGAGTTCAACCCAGATAAGTGTGAAGTGGTTCATTTTAGTAGGTCAAATATGATGGCAGAATATGGAGGATCAGAGGGATCTTGGGGGCCCAGTCCATAGGACGCTCAATGCAGCTGCGCAGGTTGACACTGTGGTTAAGAAGGCATACAGCGTATTGGCCTTCATAAATCGTAGAATTGAATTTAGGAGCCGAGAGGTAATGTTGCAGCTATATAGGACCCTGGTCAGATCCCACTTGGAGTACTAGGATCTAGGAATAATGGTGTATAGTTCCCTGAAGGTAGAATCTCATGTGGATAGGATGGTGAAGAAGCTTTAGGTATGTTGGCCTTTATAAATCAAAGCATTGAGTATAGGAGTTGGGATGTAATGTTAAAATTGTACAAGGCATTGGTAAGGCCGAATTTGGAGTATTGTGTACAGTTCTGGTCACCAAATTATAGGAAAGATAACAACAAAATAGATAGAGTACAGAGAAGATCTACTAGAATGTTGCCTGTGTTTCAGCACCTAAGTTACAGGGAAAGATTGAACAAGTTAGGTCTTTATTCTTTGGAGCGTAGAAGGTCGAGGGGGGACTTGATAGAGGTATTTAAAATATTGAGGGGGATATATCGAGTTGACATGGATAGGCTTTTTCCGTTGAGAGTAGGGGAGATTCAAACAAGAGAACATGATTTGAGAGTTAGGGGGCAAAAGTTTAAGGGTAACATGAGGGGGAATTTCTTTACTCAGTGGTAGCTGTGTGGAATGAGCTTCCAGTAGAAGTGGTAGAGGCAGGTTCGGTATTGTCATTTAAAGTAAAATTGGATAGGTATATGGATAGGAAAGGAATGGAGGGTTATGGGCTGAGTGCAGGCCAGTGGGACTAGGTGAGTGTAAGTGTCGGCATGGACTAGAAGGGCCGAGATGGCCTGTTTCCGTGCTGTAATTGCTATATGGTTATATGGTTACTGTGCTCAGTTCTGGTTGCCTCACTACAGGAAGGACGTGGAAACCATAGAAAGGGTGCAGGGGAGATAGACAAGGATGTTGCTTAGATTGGGGAGCATGCCTTATCAGAGTAGGTTGCGTGAACTCTGCTTTTTCTCCTTGGAGCGACAGAGGATGAGAGGTGACCTCAGTTGTACAAGATGATGAGAGGCATTGATCGTGTGGATAGTCAGAGGCTTTTTCCCAGGGCTGAAGTGGTTGCCACAAAAGGACACAGGTTTAAGGTGCTGGGGAGTAGGTACAGAGGAGATGTCAGGGGTAAGTTTTTTACTCAGCTTGTGGTGAGTGCGTGGAATGGGCTGCCAGCAACGGTGGTGGAGGCGGATACGATAGGGTCTTTTAAGAGACTTTTAGTTAGGTACATGGAGCTTAGAAAAATAGAGAGCTATAGGTAAGCATAGTAATTTCTAAGGTAGGGACCTGTTCGGCACAACTCTGTGGGCTGAAGGGCCTGTATTGTGTTGGAGGTTTTCTATGTTTCTACCTTGAAGAACACCCACAAATTGCCAGAGAAACTCAGTAGGTCAGGCGGTATCTATGGACTGTTTATTCCTCCCCACAGATGATGCCTGACCTGCTGAGTTCCTCCAGCTTTTTTGTGTGGATTCTGATTCTTGTTTCTGGTGGATGGCTGAGAATAGCCATTTGCGAGGGAATAGCTTGCCGGGGAATGAACAGGATTGATGATTGTACCTAAGAGCTGGCATAGACTCAGTGAGACAAATGGCCTCCGTCTCTGTCAAAAAGAGATTTAAAAAAAAACTTGTGTGGCAAGACTCACAAAAGGCGGGCTGTTTGCTGCAAAGGGGGCTCCAGAAGTTGTGATCAGGCCATAAAATGGAGAATTAATCTTAAGTTCCAAGAATGAAGAGTAACTCAATGTACTACGTCCCTATTCTCATAGGATAAAAACAACTGGACATCTCCATTTGGCAGATTTCTATTTGCTTTCCATTATTTAGTACTCTATTGGTTGACATCAGACTGTAGCCAGTTCAAAGTTCAAAATAATTTTATTATCAAAGTATGTATATGTTACCATATACTACTTTGAGAAACACAATAGAATTTATTAAAAAAACTATACATAACAAGAGAGTGCAAAAGAAGACAAACTGTGCAAATGAAAACATAATACTGAGAACATGAGTTAGAATCTTACTCCCAGACATGTGTTCAACTAAAATTGCAATGAAATTGGTACTGTTTTGCTGTTGTCACATGTACCAATATGCAGTGGAAAAACTTATGTAGGTTTTAGCTGTGAGTAAAGAATTTTAAGGGGTATCTGAGGAAAAAATTAATTTCACAGAATACTTGTAGCATTGCACTAAGTGCAATTGCTTTACAGTGGCAGTGGTTGTTGATAAGGGTTCAATTCCCGGTGCTGTCTGTAAGGAGTTTGCAGGTTCTCCCCATGACTGCATGAACTTCCTCTAGGTGATCTGGATTCCTCCCTCATTCCAAAGGTGAGGGAGTTGTGGGCATGATATGTTGGCACTGGAAGCATAGCAACATTTGTGGCCATTTGAGTTGGTCATTGATGGAAAGTGGTACATTTCATTGTCTTTTTCACTGTTTTGCTTTACATGTGACAATTAAAGCTTATCATTTAACGTTAAATTCTGCCAGAGGGGGTAGTTGAATCAGATACAGTCACTGTTGAAAAGGCATTTAGACAGAGGCTTAAATAGGCAAGGCATAGAAAGATACAATCTTTATGCAGGCAAATGTTAGTGTAGATGGGAAAAATGATTATCATGGAAATGCTGGGCCAAAAGGGCTAATTCATTGGTCTATGACTCTTTTAAAAATAATTAAGCCCTCATTGAAAGCCAGACATACAAGAGCCTGCAGATGCTGCATACAATGTCTTGACGTGAAACATCGACAATTGCTTTCCACCTATGGATGCAGCTCAGCAGGTTGAGATCCTGTGGCAGTTCGCTTTTTGCCTCAGCTTAAGTCTTCTGGTCACTGCTCAGAGTTCGTCTATGTCACCATATGCTACCCTTGGTTCAATTTCTTGCTGGCATTCACAGTAGAACAAAGAAGTAGAATAGAAACAATGAAAAATACAAGATATTCTGCAGATGGTAGAAATCCAGAGTAACACACAAAATTTGCTGGAGGAACTCAGCAGGCCAGACAGCATCTGTGGAGAGGACTAAAGATCTGAGACAGGAGAGAATCATTGAAAACTACACAGAAACAAAGACTGACAAATACAATCAATGTGCAAATACAAAAAAATAAGAATACTGTAGTAAATAAATTTAAACGTGAGCTGCAGAGTCCTTGAAAGTTAGTCCATAGGTTGTGAAGTCGGTTCAGAGTTGAGGCGAGTGAATTTATCCATGATGATGGTGGTGGCTGTAGTGTAATAACTGGACCTGAACTGGGTGGTGCAGGGCCCAAGGCTCCTGTACCTCCTTCCCAATGGTGGCAGCAGGAAGAGAGCATGGCCTGGCTGGAGGGGGTCCTTGATAATGGATGCCCCTTTCTTGTGGCAGCACTCCTTGTAACTGTGCTCAATGGTGGGGCAAGCTTTTCCTGTAATGCACAGGTCTGCACCCATCCTTTTTGTAGGGTTGCATGGGTGCTTCCAAACAAGGCTGCGATGCAGCTAGTCAGGATACTCGCCACGTGCATCTATAGAAGTATGCTGAAGGGCAGCAACCCAAACCATGCAGCAATCCTTCAGAACCACACTGGAGTGCCAACTTAGAGTTTTCTGCTCAAGTGTCTGGAGCAAGCTGAGAACCCGCAGGCTTCTGATGCAAAGACAAGAGTGCTACCCACAGAGCCACAGCTCGACGCACAGTTCAGCTGCTATTAATGCCTCAACCAGAGTGCGAAACAAAGGAAGTGCCCTGAAATGTAGACAAGCAGCACCTTTGGATAATGTTGAAAATTAAAAATAAAATATAGAAAGTCCCAAGGTCTCAGTTTTGTTTTACTTCAGTTATTTATAGATGAAACCGTCCTTCTGATTGTGTGACTGAAAGTTATATTGTCCCCGCCCACCTTATTTGCAGCTATCACCAAGGCAACCATGCTAATCATCTTTTAAACAAGGGTGACAGAGTAGTGTAGCGGTTAGGGTAGCACTGTTAGAGTGCTAGTGATCTGGGTTCAATTCCTGCCACTGTCTGTAAGGAGTTTATACATTCTCCCCTCTTTGGGTGAAAAGTTACCCTCCTCATATTCTTATTAAATCTCTCCCCTCTCACCCTAAGCCCAAGTCCTTGATTTTTCAACCCAGGAGAAAGACTATGCATTTACCATGTCCATACACCCCATTATTTTATACTCATCTATAAAATCACCCCTCAATCTTCTACACTCCAGTAAGAAACATCCAAACCTGCCCAACCTCTCTCCATAACACAGTTCCTCAATTTCCAGCAACACGCTTGTAGATCCCCTCTGGACTCTTTCCTGTGTATTAGCAGCTTTCCTATAGCAGAGTGACCAAAACTGAACATAATATTCCATCTGTGGCCTTTCCAACATCTTATGCAATTGCACAGAATATCGCAACTTTTATACCCATTGGTCTGACTGATGAAGAACAGCATGCTAAAAACCTTCTTCGCTACCCCGTCTAGCTGTGACACAGCTTTCAGGGATTTGCCTGGAACCTATTCTCACACACATACCCAATAATACCATCCTGACTCTCCCACCAGCCATCTACACTCTAATTAGTTTGCAGTGCCAATTCACTTTACCGAACATTTCATGGGAGGACACCATAGCATCCAAAAAGATCCCAAATATTAGACCTCAAGACCGTAAGACATAGAAGCAGAATTAGTCTATCCAGTCCTTTGCATCTTCTCCACTATTCCATCATGGCTGAATTGTTTTCCCTCTCAGTCCCATTCTTCCTCCTTCTCCCCGAGACCTTTGATACCCTTACTAATCAAGAACTTATCGACCTCTGCTTTAAATACGCCCAGTGACTTTGGCCTCCACTGCTGTCTGGGCAATGAATCCCACAGATTTACCACCCGCTGGCTCTGAGATTTGGCTGTCTGAGGGGAAGACAAATCTCAGGGTTGTATACTGCATACGCACTTTGATAATAAATATACTTTGAATCTTAAAGAAATTCCTCCTGATCTCTGTTCTAAAGCGACATTCTCCTATTCTGAAGTTATGTGCACTGGTGCTAAACTCTCCCCTGAGGGGAGGCATGCTCTCCACACCCACTCTATCTAGGCCTTTCAATATTCACAAACTTGCAAATTTCACTAAGCGGGCACAAGACATCAGGGTAGAGCCTGTACAATTTTCACAATTTGGAGCTGATATCAGTCTCACTCTTCTCCACCCATTATCAGTCAAATATCGCCTTTTTCAAATTCAAGTAAAATTTCTGAACAAGATGTTAGGTATCACAACTCATTGATTCTACCAAATGCTTCAAGAAGCATGCACAATGCTTCACTTCAGGAAGTCAGGGAGCTGACATTATCAACGTTATTTCAGCATGATGTCAGTAAGGAAACTTGTGTTTATAATTAGTAAGGTCACACCACAATAAGTAACTAAGTCAAGTCCTAGTGTATGAAGGGGAAGGGAGAAAAGTTCATTGGACCATCGACTTTGACTATCAGTCAGATGAAATCATATTCTGCAGCTCCATCTTGCACTTATATGATGCAGAATAAGCCAATTTAGTGAGAATTTAGTAAGGGATATCTAAGGTGTTTTTATTTCTTTTGGCAACCTGGTGAGATTGCATTGATAAAACAATAAGGCATGGGAGCAGAATTAGGCCATTTGGCCCATCGTGTCTGCTCTGCTGTTCCACAGGTCTGATTTAATATCCCTCTCAGCCCCATTCGCCTGCATTCTCCCTGTAACCTTTGATGCCATACTAATTAAGAGCCTTTCAGCCTCTGTTTTAAATATATTCTTTGACTTGGCTTCCACAGCAATCTGTGGCAATGAATTCCACAGATTCGCCATCTGCTGTCTCAAGAGATTACTCCTCGCCTCTGTTATAAAGGGACATCCTTCCTTTCTGAGGCTGTGCATTCTAGTCTCTAGGAAGCATCCTCACCACCTCCACAAAACAGAGATCCCTACACTTCTGGGCATAAAGGAAATCAACGGATATGCTATTGATGTGAAAAAATAATGCTGGCAAGTAGGTTAGCCATAATCTTATAGGGTTAAATGTATGGACTCCTGCTCCTGTTCCCCCAGTCTTTTATTCAGAGCAGACGAATTGCTGTCAGCTAAGCTACAAGATGCTAAATGATCTCCAGTCTAGCTTATTTGCCTTTTTTCAGATGTCATCGGGAATATACTCAGCTGTTGGTCAGTAAGCGATCTCTTGAAGAAGCTCTGAGGAGATACAAATCGTGTAAGTGGAAACCCATTCTCTGCAAGGATCACCAGCTTCAGCAGAGCAAACTCCACTGCAGGCAGAAATAACGGCTTCAGTGAGACGACCACCAAAGCTCGGCAGGTGATGTTACGAGGAGTTTGGAGAGGTCTGTAAAATCCAGTGGAGTTACAGGACAGATAATGGCATGGATAGAGGGATGGCTGACAGGCAGGAGGCAGGAGGCAGGGATGGGAATGCAGTAGATGACCCCAGCAGATCCGCAGGTGGATTGTTGCCTCATCTGGAAGGACTGTTTGTCAAGTCAAATCAAGTCAAGTTGCTTTTATTGTTATTTCAACTACAGTACACAGATAAAACGAAACAGCGTTTATCCAGGACCATGGTGCTACATGAAACAACACAGAACTACACTAGACTACCTGAAACAACACAGAACTACATTAGACTACGTGAAACAACACAAAACTACATTAGACTTCAAACCTACACGGGACTACATAAAGTGCACAAAACAGTGCAAGACAGTACAATAATTAATAAATAAGACAACAGGCACAGTAAACGGCAAATTACAATATAATAATAAATGATGCAAATGTAATGTAAATGTAAATGTAAACAATGTTTTAGCAGGAATTGAGAAAGAAATGAGCAAAAATTGCAAAGGAAGTGAAGTAGCGTTCAGTTGTGTGTGTGTGTATAAGTTGGTGTCAGACTAGACTCTGGGAATTGAGGAGTCTGATGGCTTGGGGGAAGAAACTGTTACACAGTCTGGTCTGCTTTGGTACCTTTTGACAGATGGCAGGAGGGAGAAGAGTTTGTATGAGGGCCCTGAATGGAGGTGAAGGAGGAGGCGAATGGGCAGGTGTAGTACTTAGGCTGCTTGCAGGGATAAGCGCCGAGAGGGAGATTAGTGGGGGAGGACGAATGGACAAATGAATCACAGGGGGAGTAATCCCTGTGGAAAGTGAAGGGGCGGGGTTAAAGTAGAGATACGTTTGGTGGTAGGATCCCTTTGGAGATGGCGAAAGTAGTGGAGGATGATGTGTTGGATGCAGAGGCTCGTGGAGTGGTGGATCAAGACAGGGGGAAATTTATCGCTCTTAAGGGGACGGGAAGATAGGGTGAGCATGGATGTCCAGGAAATGGAGGAGATGTGGGTGAGGGCAGCATCCCACTGAATCCTTTCCTCTGTCTCTAATTTTAGTGTCTTCCCATGACAGAACTAGGAATGGAGAGTCTCTTTTATGATCCTGGCATCAGAAAGGCTGATGGCATGTCCTGCCCAAATGATAGTTATGATTGCAATGGTCATGGGCCAAACCTCTAGCTGAAACTAGAAATAACTGCACATATTGGAAATCAGAAATGAAAGAAGAAAATGATAGAATTATTCAGCTGGTCAGGCAGCATCTGCAGAAAGAGGAACAGAGGCGCGATTTAGATCAAGGATTCTTCATCAGTTACGTTTGGAATTCCTTCCAGTATCTTCCATTTTGGCCTCTCTGCCCTAACCCCACTCCTTCCTCATTTGAGACATCCCAAAAAACCTTCCAGAGATGCAAATGGCTACAGATGCTGGGATCTGGAGCAACAAGTAATCTGCTGGAGGAACTCTGCAGCTGAAGCATCATCTGTGAAGACAGAGGAATCATCGACATTTCGGTTCTGAGCCCCTGTCTCGGTGGAGACATATCTTTGAAGGATCTGTATGATGAAAGATATAAGTACATTCAGCAAGCAAATGATGTAGTTTATTGCATTCCTTCAAGAACATTCCTTCATTTATTGCACAGTTCAGTTTTAACTTATTTTGAAGGTAGTAAAAAGAACTACACCTTAATTTCAAACATTGTAAAAAAGGCCATTGTTTATTTTAAACTTTTTATACTCATTCTATTCCAATAAGTCATACAACTTTGAGCTTCGGCACACTTTTATGTATTTGGCTTTTGAAGATTTTCACTTCCCTATGAAAGACATCTTATGCAATCACTTGATGACATTGTTTAATTGTTTCTTTGACTAATATTTTCTTTCCTCCTTCAAGCCAGTGCTCTGTTCCCATGCCACAATTATTAAACTTCTCTTTGCATGGGTTCTACCCTTTCTGGAATGATAAGGATAACTTTATCACTTTGATCTTCAGAGCTAGTAGCCCAGGTTCTGTTCTGACTCCATTCACACATGTGTAAATCATCCCCGTGTAGTGGACCATAGATGTGTGCCACCCAGCAGAAATGTATACCCTGTCAGAATGCACTGTTGCTCCTCCCCCCCACCCCACTCACCAACCCATGGCCCCATTCTCAGCCTGCACTGGTCACTTTTCATCTTTTCTTCATACAATTACTTGCTTTATTATAATAGTGCCAGTAACATTATACAGACAGACAGACAGACAGACATACGTTATTGATCCCGAGGGAAACTGGGTTTCGTTACAGCCGTACCAACCAAGAATAGAGTAGAAATATAGCAATATAAAACCAGAAATAGCTAAATAATAATAAGTATGCTATGCCAAGTGGAAATAAGTCCAGGACCAGCCTATTGGCTCAGAGTGTCTGACACTCCGAGGGAGGAGTTGTAAAGTTTGATGGCCACAGGCAGGAATTACTTCCCATGATGCTCAGTGTTACAATTTGGTGGAATGATTCTCTGGCTGAACGTACTCCTGTGCCTAACCAGTACATTATGGAGTGGATGGGAGTCATTGTCCAAAATGGTATGCAACTTGGATAGCATTCTCTTTTCAGACACCACTGTCAGAGAGTCCAGTTCCACCCCCACAGCATCACTGGCCTTGCAAATGAGTTTGTTAATTCTGTTGATGTCTGCTACCCTCAGCCTGCTGCCCCAGCACACAACAACAAACTTGATAACACTGGCCACCACTGACTTTTAGAACATCCTCAGCATCGTCCTGCAGATGTTAAAGGACCTCAGTCTCCTCAGGAAATAGAGACGGCTCTGACCCTTCTTGTAGACAGCCTCAGTATTCTTTAACAAGTCCAGTTTATTGTCAATTCATATCCCCGGGAATTTGTAATCCTCCACCATGTCCACACTGACCCCTTGGATGGAAACAGGGGTCCCAGTACCTTGGCCCTCCTCAGGTCTGCTCACACCATGTGACAAAGTAGCCCTGCACTCAGCCTCATCTCCCTTGCTGATGCATCCAACTATGGCAGAGTCATCAGAAAACTTCTGAAGATGGCAAGACTCTGTGCAGTAGTTGAAGTCCAAGGTGTAGATGGTGAAGAGAAAGGGAGACAGGACAGTCCCCTATGGAGCCCCAGTGCTGCTGACCACTCTGTCTGACACACAGTGTTGCAAGCGCACGCACTGTGGTTTTCCAGTCAGGTAATCAATATACTGTCTTACATAAGCATGCACCTCACCTGTCAATGCTACTCAATATCTTGTGCTAATATTATTTACTGATTGTATGTGCCGTGTGTGATTACATATATGGGTTTAGCAGAGGAAGAATGTTTCATCTAGCTATATACATCTGTATGATTGAATGACTATCAACTTGAACGTGATATCTCAAATAATGATGAATCAGGCTACTTCATCCACATGCCTGAGGCCCCATTAACTCAACAGTGATAGTCTTGTTGCTGAAGAAAATGTGCTCTGCATTGTGTGTGGCCTGAGCATGCATGACATGTTTATGCAAAACAGTTAAGTATTTGCCAAAGTAGTGATAGTAGAGTCTATCTCCTCACTTCTTGTCTTCTCCACTCTTCTGTTTTTGGCTGTAAAGGTTCACAATGTCTGGTGAGTGCTTATAGCCTCTCAACCCCCAGGCTCCTGAACCAGTGTGGATAACTTCACTCAGCCCAGCATTTAACTGTTCTCATAACCTATGGACTCACTTTCAAAGACTTCATCTCATGTTCTCAGCATTATTTACTTATTTATTATTTTTATTTGTTATTTTTGTTTGTATTTGCAGTTTGTCTTTTAATGCACATTGATTGTTTGTCTTGTTTGTACACTTTTTCATTTGTTCTGTGGGGTTTCTTCTTACTTACTGTGAATGCCCACAAGAAAATGAATCTCAGAGTTGTGTGTGGTACCATATAGGTCCAATAGGTACATTAAATGTCAGAGAAACATGTACAATAGACATCCTATAATTCTTTTTCTTCACAAACATTCATGAAAACAGAAGAGAGCCCCAAAGAATAAATGACAGTTAAACGTTAGAACCCCAAAGGCTCCCCCACAAACAGGCAACAGCAATGCAATGAACCTCCCTCCACCACCAGCAAAAAAAAGCATCAGTGCCCTCCATCGAGCACTCCAGTGTGCAGCAAAGCATCAGTAAAGACACAGACTTGCAGTACCACAAAGACCACTTGTTCACTCAGTAATTCGACATACCACAAGCTCTCTCTCCCTAATAAGGTGTCCCTGTATCACAGCGAGAGGGGAGACGTAGCAAAGAACTCGCTGATTTATAATGTTAAAAGTCTGTTGCGTTGCTTTTTCTGAGCTCAGTGCCCGGAGAATTAGACCCGAGGCTCGGGTCTCTGGACACACCGCCCACGGCAGCTAACTCGCCGCTTCCGATGTTCTGCCTTCTCCCGTGACGCCTCAATCAGGGGCACTAGCCTTGAATCAGTCTGCCTCCAAAGCCAGGAAAATGCGACACCCTGAGGGCACGCTAGTCTTCCAGGCCGCATCCTTGAGATATCAGAAAGCTGCTGGTCATGAGGCCCTGAGAGCAGGACCTATTCCTGTGAAGAACCAAAGTCAGAGTATAACTCCAGGTCACAGTCTTCAAAAGAACCTTGAACAGGAAAAAAAACAGATATCAAAGATAGAAATAGAGCTGTTTCCAAAGATGTAAGCAAAGGAGTCACCATCTTGACTTTGCACCGCCCTCCTATATGTACTTTGATAATGAATTTACTTTGAACTTTGTGCACACATGGACTTGTGAATATGACAATAAACTAGACTTTAACTCAGAATTCCTTTTGGATGTTCTGAGCTGGTGAAAGGTGTGAAAGAAATGTAATATTTTCTTCTCTTTGAGAAAAGTAAAGGCTTACATAGCTTTCTCTTAACCTTTTACCTATTTGATCATAATCCCATCTTATAAAAAGCTCAAACCAACATCAGTACCAGCTGTAAAACCACAAAATAATCATAATTTACTTGTTACTGTTCAGTACACACAATCCATCCATGACCATTCAGTATTGTGCAGGAAACAAAATCTGTTTGAATTGTTTTTATTCTGGATTTTGCCAAAATGATCCCATGATGCTCATTGCCCAGCTATCTTCCTGTGACTGTTCAATTAGCATAGTACATATTTGCATATGATCATTGTACTATCACCGAAGAGTGTGTGAATGTTTATCTGAGTAGCTCCTTATATTGCCCAGTCCCTGTCCTCTCTGAGGATCGTCACCTTGTTGCGTTGGAGAGACTTGTGAGTTCCAGAGATCCTGTGAGAGATGCTGTCTGGCAGTAAGCCTCTGGAAGAGTCATCCATGACAGTAAAGTCACAGGGAGGTTCCAGACAAAGAGTGATCCCTCCAAGACCTCAGTGGTGGAGCTCGTGGAAGATGATGACACACTACAATGGCAGTGAATATGAAGGAAGTCTGCAGCCCTGATTGTCCCCAGTTGCCTTGCATTCCATGCCACTGGGCCCTGACTTTGACCTGTCAAGGACCATGCAACAGCCTTACTACATTAAACAAAGTCACACACAGATGTTTGCCATGAAAATAATCCACACTAACATTCCAAATGATGTGGACCCCAGATCGGCCTCTACGGCTTCCTACGGACCCATCAAAGACAACCTCTTTGGAGAACATCATACTCAGCTTGAGTGATTGTACTACCATGTCCCCGTGTACAGCAGTTGATGAGACAGAAATTGGCCCACTTCAGTTCCATACAGTGTGACAGTGAAGCACTGATTGAGAAGCATCTGGAGTGGTCTGAAAGGAACATGCAAAGTATTTTCTTAATCTCAGTCTTTCTTCTCAACAGCACTATCCAGGATATCTGCCAGTGGAAAGCGCAAGGAATCAAGAAATGCTATAATGCACAACACACAAGATGCATCACACGTACCTTCCAAATGTCTGGACCTGACTTACACTACCTTACTTTCCCTTTTCTATTTTCTAATTATGATTTATAATTACATTTTTATTATATTTATTTCAATTTGTACTCCAGGGAGCACGAAGCGCAGCATCAAATATCACTGTGATGATTGTACGCTCTAGTATCAATTGTTTGGTGACAATAAAGTAAAGTAAATAAATAAAAGGTGGACCAGGATGGTGAAAAAGACATTTAGCACGCTGGTCTTCGAGGGTCGCATGGTAGCATAGCAGCTGGCGTAACACTATTACAACGCCAATGACCTGGGTTCATTTCTGCCACTCTCCAGATGGAATTTGCTTGTTCTCCTGGTGACCGTGTGTGATTCCTCTGGATGCTCCAGTAACCTCCCACCAGGATAGGGTTAATAAGTTATAGATATGCTATGCAGGCACTGGAAGCATAGTGCCGTGTGCAGACTGCCCTCAGCACATCCTCGGACTGTGCTGGTTGTTGACACAAATGATGTATTTCACTCTATGTTTCGATGTACCTGTGACAAATAAAGCCAATCTTTTAAAAAGAAGCTTTGCACTGACTTTAATTTTCTGTGTGTGTGTTTCTGATTCTTACTTGTACAATTTTCATATAAATCTTGCACAATTAATGCATTTTTAATGAAAGCTGAGTATCTGATGCTCTGTGCCTACGACGCTTCTGCAACCAAGTTTTCATTGCACCTGTAAATGCATGTACCTATCCGTAAGACAATAAACTGGGCTTTGGCTTCGAACACTACAACAGACCAAGTAACCTCTGAGAGCAGGGATGCAAGTGACATGCAGCCAGCTGGACTCTGCACAGAAGCTGACAGCGTGAAGCGAGTTTGACGAGCTTTCTCTCCCCAGAGCACAACCTCCACTTAAAGTTTCAGCTTCTCCACTTTTAACTGCAAACCTGCCCCTCCCTGTCTCCTGTATATATATATAAAAAAAGTAGATTCTGTGCCTTGCTCTGCACGTTCCCTGACTCGGTGCTGAATTAACTTATTCCTCACATTACAATGAAAAAATGGTCCTGGTGCAAGCTGAAAAATGCTAATTACAGGTATAATTGTTAGGTGATTGCCTCTATGTAAGAGATCAGTGTTACACTTAAGAAACAGTGTGCTTTTCTGTTATTGAGTGGTAATCCTAGAAGTTTGACTTCAGGAGTGCTTCAATTACAATGGGCTCCACTGAGTCCTACAGGGGAAGACAAGCCCAGCTGAATTTCAGCCTGTCAGCTGCCACTAATGAAAAGAGTAGGAACAAAAGAGAAGTTGCTTAATAAGTGTATCTTCTGTCCTGGGGACCACCATCTTCCCACTCTGCTGATGCCTTCCATTACAAGTTTTTTTTTAGCCCCTCTCTCTTTCAGACTTTGAGGCATGCATTGAATACTTGGCTACTGGGTCCAGTTTCACTTTCTTTGCAACTGTTTGGTAATAGACAAACACGCTCTGAAGAAAAGAGGCAAGGTAAGGTGAGGCATTGTCAATGGAATACAAACATGACATTCTCCGTTTACGCATAAACGCATCTTAGATTTCACTCCAATGATTCTCATTCTTGAGAGTTTTTTTGCAACATTCTGGTAGACCCACCTTCTTCCACGTTACAAGTGACTGCACAATAAACGTAGAGTGCAGCAATTATTCAGCAGGTCAGGCAGCATTTGTGGAAAGATGAGCAAAGATAATATTTCAGGTGGATGACTTCACTTCAGATGGGAGAAAGTTAGAACTGAAACAAATTTGAAGGTGCACAAAGGAATGAAGGTGTGTCTACAAGTCTGTTATCAGCATTAATATCATAAGAGATTCTACAGATGCTGGAAATCTACTGCAACATATACAAAATGCTGGAGGAACTCAGTGGCTCAGGCAGCATCTATGGAAAGGGATAAAGAGAAGACATTTTGGACCACTGACAATGTCCTGATGAACGGTGTTGGCCCAAAACGTCAACTATTTATTCTTATCCTTGGACGCTGCCCGACCTGCTGGGCTCGTCCAGCATTCTCGGTGTGTTTTTCTGCACTCTATTTGTTTTATTTGCACACTTTGCCTTCTTTTACACATTGGTTGTCTGCGTAACTTTGTTTATATAGTTTTTGTTCATAAATTCAATTGTATTTCTTTATTTCTCTATAAATACCTGCAAGACAATGAATCTTAAGATAGCATATGGTAACATATACATACTTGGATAAGAAATATACTTGGACTTTGCAGTAAAATTCCGAAGGAAATGCTGCTGAGCTTTTTCAAGATTCATTGTGCCTCGGGACATATGACAGTAATAAACTAACTCCAGTTCCAGGATGGGTGCTCCTGGAACAGAAGCTGCAATGAAAAATAGCAGCTTAAAAAAAATTGAAATTAAAGAAAAAATGCTAGAGGCATTCAGCAGGTCAGACGGCATCTGTGGAAAGTAAAACAAAGTTAATATTGCAGGTGATTACTAGCATCTGCAGTTAGTTGACCTTGCATTACGAGCAGTGACTATATTTGGAGTGTCATTCAAAATTCAAAGTCCAGTTATCGTCAAAGTAGGTAAATGTCAACGTATATTACCTTGAGGTTCATTTTCTTGCAGGCATTTACAGTGAAAAAGAAATACAATCAACTTTTACGAAAAACTATACATAGACAAACAACCAATGTGAATTCATGAATATGCATGTAAATCATGGCTGCCATGCTATGTAGGTGCTGGATGTTGGATGTGTTGCTATGTTGGATGCTATGTTGGATGTGTGTCTGCCTCCATCACATCGTTATGTTGTGTTAGCAGTTAATGCAAACGATGCATTTGATTGTATTTTTCAATGTACAGGGTACGTGTTCAAAGTTCAAAGTAAGTTTATTATCAAAGTACATATATATCACCATATACAACCCAGAGATTTATTTTCTTGTGGGCATACTCAATAAATCCAATACCCATAATAGAATCAATGAAAGACCACACCAACTGGGCAGATAACTAATGAGCAAAAGACAACAAACTGTGCAAGTACAAAAATAAATAAATAAATAAACAGGCAATAAATATCGAGAGCATGAGATGAAGAGCATTTCCGTGATGGAGCAAGTGAAGTTGAGTGAAGTTATCCCTTCTGGGTCAAGAGCCTATTGGTTGAGGGGTATTAACTGTTCCTGAACCTGGTGAAGTGAGTTTTGAGGCTCCTGTACCTTCTTCCTGATGACAGCAGCAAGAGCTGAGCATGACACAGGTGGTGGGGGTCCCTGATGATGGATGATGCTTTCCTGTGACAGAGCTCTGTGTAGATGTGCTCAATGGTGAGGTGGGCTTTACCAGTAATGGACTGGGACATAGCCATTACTTTTTGTAGGATTTTTTGTTCAATGGCATTGGTGTTTCCGTACCAGGCCGTGATGTAGCCACCACACATCTGTAGAAGTTCATCAAAGTTTTAGAAGTTGTGCCAATTCTTCGCAAACGCCCAAGGAAGTAGAGGAGCACTATGTGATAAATAAGTGAATCTGAACCTGAATTCAAAACGGATGCTGATCTGAATCATTATCGGCTTATTGTCCCCACCCAACATCCACAGGATACAGTGTGATTTTCCGAGCTGCTAGCCATGTGTTGCTCCACACCAGCACTGAGTAATACGATGGTCGCCTGCACTTTATCTAGGTCGCTTGCAACGTGCACCGCAATCTTCGTAAGAAGGCAAGCTGTTCTGAGTCATTCTCCGCAGGTGAATCAGAGCCCTGAGAAGATCGCATTGATAACCTGTGCTGAAATGAGTGGTGAAAAATATTGCGACTATGTAAGGAATTTAATCGGGTCTGTTTAGTGTTGGGATCTACCAGTGACATTGTAAACACAAGCCAACATGCAGGGATATGTTTTGCACAACTTTGTGGGCTGAAAGGCCTGTATTGTGCTGTAGGTTTTCTATGTTTCTAGGTTTCTAATTTGCAGTTTTTCTCTAAAAATGGCATTAGTTTATTTACAGGAATGATGTGGAGAGTTTGGAGAAAGTACAGAAAAGGTTGACCAGGATGCTGCCTGGATTTGAAGATATCATCTATAAGGAGAGCCTGGACAAACTTAGATTGTTTACTCTAGAGCTTTGGTGGTTAAGGTGAGACCAGACGGAAGTTTGTAAAACTATGAGAGGCTTAGATGGGACAACTTGCTCTGAATCTTTGTCTCAAGCTAGAGAAGTCACATACTAGCGGACAGACATTTAAGGCAAGAGAGGACATCTTAGAGGGGCAAGGTTTTTACTCAGAGTAGGTGCCTACAAATGTGCTGCCAGGGGTAGTGGTGGAATCTGATATGATAGTATTATTTAAGATGCTATTAGAAAGACAGAGGTGCAGGCAATGGACTTGGAATGGATCCATCATGCACACTAACCTCCCCAACATTGAGGTAATACCTCAAGAAGGCATTATCCATTGTGAAGGACCCTCACCACCTTGGACATGCACTCTTCTCATTCCTATCATCAGGGAGGAGGTACAGGAGCCTGAAGACTCACACTCACAGTTAGGAACAGGTCTTTTCTCCTGACCATCAGATTTCTGAACAGTCTTTGAACCCATAAACACTATTTCACTATATTGCTCTCTTTTTTCATTACTTATTTACTTTTTAATATTTCTTACTGCAACTTATAACAATTCTTATCTACACTCTACTGCTGCCCAAAAAAGACACAAATTTCACAAAATATGCCAATGATAATAAACCCGATTCTGACTCTGGTGTGTAGTCAGCCTCTGTTTATATATAGTTTTTCATAAATACTGTTGTATGTCTTTTATTTTCCTGTAAACAACTGCAAGAAAATGAATCATCAGGCAGCATACGATGACATTCACATAGTTGATAATACACTTACTTTGACTTTGAAGGGATTTAGTTTAATCTGGTGTAGTGTTTAGCACAGACATTGTGGCTGAAGGGCCTGTTACTGAGATAAACTCATCTGTATACTCATAACCCCAGGACATCATCCATCGGCAGATCACAGTGCTCCTTTCCTGTCTCACTAACCATGAGGACATCTGTTTAGCCCGACACAGAAGTTTAAACCACCACCAAATAAATGCTCAGCAATAAAATGATATGGCCAAGGTCCTCCTCAAGGGTCAAGGATCAATTTGAATCACCATGCAGTACATGTATTAGGAATTTGCTGTGGTGTGTTGGTCAAGAGCAACGTGCAACAATAAACAACATTTAATGGTTATAAAGAACAATAACAAATTATATAAAAATGAAGGTAGAAGTACAGGTGTGGGATAAAATGTGCATAAATACATTAGTACCAGCATGTACAGCATAATGACAGCATTAAAAACAGTGGTTTAAACTGTTTACAATGCAGTGCTGTGACAGGAGTAATAGATAGAGGGAAGTGTAGATTTGAGGGGGGATCTAAAGAGATTGGTTGATCAGATTAACAGCCTGGGGGAAGAAACTTTAAAGATTTTGTGGTTTATGCTTTAATAGCTCTATAGTGCTTTCCAGAAGGGAGCTTTTGGAGAAGATAGTTTGCAGGGTGGATAGTGCCCGCAATGATTTTCCTACCCGCTTCTTTGTCCTGGACACACAGAAGTCCTGCAGTGATAATATGAAGGACATCGGTGAATCAAATGGATTTTATAAACTAGTCACCATTACTGAGAGATCTGTTTCATTATTTGAATATAAATTCTCCCGCTGCCATGCTCAGATTTGAACAAACAACTCTGGTTCAGTGGTCTGTAACTCTGCCTGCTAGTTCAGTTACTTTATAGTCCAACTTTGCATTCAGTTTCTCAGTGGACCGACCTCAAGCACTGTTCATGACCATGTCTGGTGGGTTTCTTGTCTCCTCTCCCCTTTTCAGCCTTCAGCTCTGGAACATCATCCAAAATCTCTAATTTCTTAGACGTGTGAGGAGACTTGGTACGTCTTTGGACCCTGACAAAGGTCTACAGATGTTCAGTGGAGACTAAACTGACTGGATGCATCATAACCTGGTATGGAAACTACAATGCACAGGAATGCAAGAGGCTACAGAGAGTGGTGGAGTCAGCCAGTTGCATCCTGGGTACAGCACTCCCCACCATTGAGGACATCCACAAGAGGCGATGTCTGAGGAAGGTGACATCCAGCATCAGGGGCCCCCACCGTCGGACCAGGTGTGGGATAAAATGTGCATAAATACATTAGTACCAGCATGTACAGCATAATGACAGCATTACAAACAGTGGTTTAAACTTGGACAGGAGTAATAGAGGGAAGTGTAGATTTGATCCGGCCATCGGGTTCTTGAACCAACTTGAAAAACCCTGACATAAACTTAGGCAATATTTTTTCTCTCTCTTTAAATCTTGCACTGATGTCACTATGTTTAGTTTGTTGTTTATTATGCACACCAGTCAGTTAAGTAAAATCTTACGTTAATTTAAAATTATGTTAACTCAACGTACTGTGCTGTTGCTGAAAAAAACTAATTTTCAAAGCATCTATACCCTTGGATATAGAACATGGAACCATTCAGCCTATGATGTTCTGTGGACCGATTCCACTATCAATCTAACCCTTTCCTCCTACGTGGCCCATAGCCCTGCATTTTCTTTCATCTGTGTGCCTCTCTAAGCATTTCTTAAATATCCCTCGTGTATTTATTAATAATGCTAAGCCAGCATTTTTTGCCCATCCCTAGTTGCCCTTGAGAAGGTGCTGATGAGCTGTCTTCTTGAACCATTGCAGTCCCTGAGGTGTAGGTACATCCACAGTGCTGTAAGGGTAGGAATTCCATGATTTTGACCCAGCGACAATGAAAGAATGGTGATAGGTTTCCAAGTTAGGATGTTGAGTGACTTGGAGGGTTATTCCCAAGTGGTGGTGTGCCCAGGTACAGCTTTTCTTCTCCTTCTAGATGGTAGTTGTCGTGGGTCTGGAAGGTGCTGTCTTAGGAACTTTGGTGTGTTGTTGCAGTGCATCTTGTAGATAGTACACGCTGTTGCAACTGTTCATTGAATCAGCCTCTACCACCACCCCCAGCAAATCAATCCAAGCACTTACCACTCTCTGTGTAAAAAAAACTTACTTCTAGCATGTCCCCTAAACTTAAAAGGATGTCCTCATTTCAACTTTGGAAAACGGGGAAAAATGTGTAGTCTGCCCACTCTATCTCTTTCTCTTATAATCTTTTATACCTCTATCAAATCACATCTCATCCTCTCCAAAGAGAAAAACCCTAGCTTGCCCAACCTATCCTCATAAGGCATGCTCTCCAATCCTAGAAGTATCTGGTAAAACTTCCTCTGCATCTTCTCTAGAATTTTTACATAATTCCTATAATGAGGTGACTCGAACTTAACACAAAACTCCAAGTGTGGTCTAACCAGAGTTTTATAGAACTGCAACATTACCTCATGGCTCTTGAATTCAATCCCCAGACCATATTACTTCTTAGTTACCCTATCAACTCAGCAAATTTGTGGGACCTATAGATGTGGCCGCAAGATCCCTCTATTTCTCCACATTGCCAAGATCCCTACCATTCACCCTGTATTCAGCCTTCAAATTTGACCTTCCAAAGTGTATCACTTCACACTTTTGTAGATTGAGTTCTATCTGCCACTTCTCAGACAGTTCTGTCTCCTGTCTATGCCCTATTGTAACCTGCAGCAACCTTCTGCAATATCCACAAGACCACCAACTTTCTTGTCATCTGCAAACTTAATAACTCACCCTTCCACTGCCCTATCCAAGCCACTCATAAAGATCACAAAGAGCAGGGGTCCCTGTGGAAGTCCACAATCACTGACCTTCAGGCAGCAAGTGGTATGTATGTCAATAACAATAATAAACTTGCTTGGACTTTGTGGTGAACTGCATATACCTGTCTGGACATGCCCCTCTGCTGACTGCTCCTGTGGCTCCTCCCACAGACCCCTGTATAAAGGCGATTGGAGGCACTGCTCCTCCCTCAGTCTCCAGGATGTTGTGTGGTGGTCTCTTGCAGCTAATAAAAGCCTGTCGTTCGCCTCCCGTCTCCGAGAGTTATTGATGGTGCATCACACTTGAAGGTCTATCCTGGGCCCAACACATTGATGCAATTACAAAGAAGGCACAATTTCATTAGGAGTTTGAGGAGATTGGTGCGTCACCAAAGACTCTCGCAAATTTCTACAGATGTACCATGGAGAACATTCTAACTCTTTGCATCACCATCTAGCATGAGGGGACATGAAGCAGGATCTGAAAAAGCTGCAGAAGGTTGTGGACTCAATCAGCACCATCATGGGTACACCCCACCACCATCAAGGGCCTCTTCAATCGGCGATGCTTCAAGAAGGAGGTATCTATCATTTGGGACCCTCGTGTCCTTTTCTCATTACTATACATTGCACTATACTGCCACTGCAAAACAATAATCACTTATTTCTCTATCACCTGCTAGCTTGTACTTCTTCCCCTTCCCCCATCTTCTTATTCTGGCTTCTTCTGCTTTCCTTTCCATTTCTGATGAAGCGTCTCAGCCCAAAATTATTCCTCTCCATTCTGAGCGAGTTTCTCAGAGTTAGTAGTGGTGCGATCACTCAAGTTGAGAATGACGTTTTCCTAACAGGCTACTTTCGTAAAGAAGAATGCGTGTGTGTGACTTTGGTTAACGAGGGGAGACTGGCGCTTGGGTGACCATGGCACAGTCCTTGGCAGATCGGGGTCAGGGTCCAGTGGGTAGAACGCAAGGTGACTGGGTAGCTTCACTGCTGCAGCCTTCCTCCGCCTGCCCTGCGTTTGTGACGTGTCATCATTTTCCATCATCTCCGCCACTGAGGTCATGGCTGAATTGTTCTTTCAATATTTGATAGGTTTCGATGAGATCCCCTCCCCCATTCTTCTAAACTCCAGCAGATACAGGCCCAGAGCTATTAAATGCTCCCCATTCATTAACCCTTTCACTCCCAAGATAAATTTTTTCATGTACCTGGTTGGTTCCTCTCCAATGCTAGCTCATCTTTTCTTAGATAGGGGCCTATAATTGCTCACAGTACTTCAAATGCAGTCTGCCCAATGCCTAATAAAGCCACAGCACTACATTATTGTTTTGACTGTATATGCTAGTCCTCTCATTTGAGAACTTGCTCGGTCTATGGTGTAGTTCCCCTTTAAGAGGTGCAAGTAATGCTGTCTGCCTTTAAGCCCTATAGCTTCCCACAATACTGGTACTCCACCAATGCACCAACTCTACTCACTGTGTGGTTAACACTGGTTGTTATGTTGAAAGTATTGTAGTGAGCAAGCGGCACAAACTAGCCTGTTGCCTGTGTTGAAATCAGTAACTTTCCCTAAATAAAGTATTATCATCGCAGCACCTGTTTTTTCTGAGGGCAAACAAAATTAGCCCCTAGAATATTTGTAATACTCTTGCAATGCAAAGACCAAGTGGGGTTTTGAAGTTTTCTGCCAATGTTGTTAATTAATATAGACTAACCCACATGAAAGGAACCTGTAAGTTAGAGATGCATTTCCAATGGTGTCAAAAGTCAACTGTTTGTAAATACCTGTTTCAAAAAAGGACCTAAACAGGACCTTGGAGGCTCTTGTAAAGTTAATGTGGTTTGCTGCTTGATCGAATCTGTGAATGTCAGAAGGGATGTAACTGGTTCTCCTGCAAGTGTCAAAGCAACAAAGCCTTCACAGATAAGATGGACCACCAGGCAATTAAAAAATATCTGGTGAGTTTATATTGTTTAGGACCATTTCAAGAAGTTTCCGGAGCAGCAAGCCATCTGCTAATGTCTGGTTTACACACACGCACACACACCCACCCACCCCTTAATGGTCTGCCAGCACAAAGTTCAAAGTTCAAATTAGATATATTATCAAAGTACATATATGTCACCATATACAAACCTGCGACTTGTTCTCTTGTAGGCATACTCAGTAAGTCAAATAACCGTAATAGGATCAATGGAAGACTGCACCCAACATGGCAGACAACCAATGTGCAAAACAAACAAACTGTGCAAATGTAAATAAGCAATAAATATCCAGAAGATGAGCTGAAGAGTCTTTGAAAGTGAGCCATTGGTTGCAGGAACAGTTCAGTGAAGGGGGAAGCGAAGTTGAGAGAAGTTACCCCCATTGGTTCAAGACCCTGATGGCTGAGGGGTACTAATTGTTCCTGAACCTGGTGCTGTGAGTCCTGAGGCTCCTGTACCTTCTTCCTGATGACAGTAGTAAGATGAGAGCCTGACCTGGATGGTGGGGGTCCCTGATGGTAAATGCTGCTTTCCTGCAACAATGGCCCATGTAAATGTGCTCAGTGGTGGGGAGGGCTTTACCTGTGATGGACTGGGCCTTATCCACTGTTTTTTTTATATAGGATTCTCCATTCAAGTGCATTGGTGTTTGCATACCAGGTTGTGATGCATCAAGATGTCCGTGGAGAAATGGTGCTGGCTAGCACTTTCCAGGCGGTAGGGGTACATGCCAAGGGACATAGTGAAGCTTAGTGCAGCCACTGCAAGATCTCGGTGGGGAGGGCCAGAGTAGAGATTCTCCCGCTACAGGACAGGGAGGGACCAAGTTGGGTGAGGAAGACCCTCAATTATTGTACCACCCTGGGGGGGGCTAAATAAACGTCAACAGCCCTCTTGATACGAGAAATGTAATAGAACACTACGTGACACATTCATTAGTAACATCAAAATGAAAGGCATTGAACGGTTTATTCTTGTAATTTTTGTATTATGAATAAAGGTTATTTTGATATAAAAATGGACTTTTGTTGTTCTAATAGTATTCTTTCTTGCAACAGTTGTGTCTGATTTATGTTTGGTGTACTGTATGTTATTCTGGTGAATGTTGATTATACATTTGTATGTGCCTGTGATGCTGCAGTAAGTATGCTTTTCATTGCACTTGCATGCCGGTATTTATGTATTTATGCACTTTTCATTCCATTTGCCTTGTTATTTCTTCAAAGACAGATTTGTCAGTGAAGATTTTCCCTTAAGGAAACTCATGCCGACTTTGGTCAATTGATTCCAGTATCTTCCCAGCCACTGCAGTCAGGCTTACTGGCCTACAATATGGTTTTTTTTTGCCTCCTTCTTGAAGAGTGGAGTGGCATTTGCAATTTTCCAGTCCTCCAGGACCATCCCAGAATCTTGAAATAACACCTCCGCAATCTCTTCAGCTGACTCTTTCAGAACTTTGGGGTGTAGTCTATCAGGTCCAGATGACTTGGGTACCTTTAAGCCTTTCAGTTTCCCAAGCACATTCGCCCTAGTAACAGCATCACTTCCGCCTCTCACACTCTCAAATTTCTGGCTGACTGCTGATGTCTTACACAGTGAAAGCTGATGCAAAATACTTAGTCTACCATTTCCTTGTCCCCTATTATTACCCCTCCAGCGTAATTTTCCAGCAGTTCAATATCTACTCTCACCTCTCACTTACTTTATATATTTGAAAACACTTCTGATACCCTTTTTGATTTTATTGACTAGCTTACCTTCATATCTTATCTTTTCCCCTTTATGACTTTGCAGTTGCCTTCCGTTGATTTAAAAAAGTTTTCCAATCCTTTAACTTCCCACTAATATTTGCTCTATTATATGCCCTTTTTTTACTTTTATGTTGGTTTTGATTTCCCGTCAGCCACAGTTGTGTCATTCTTCCTTCAGAATACTTGCTCTTCAGCTTCGGAATTGTTCTCGGAAACTCCAGGCATTGCTGATCTGCCATCATCCCTGCTTGGGTCTCTTTCAAATCTGGCTCATTGCACAGCACCCAATCTGGAATAACTGATCCCCCAGTGGGTTCAACCACAAGCTGCTCTAAAAAGCCATTTTGTAGGAATTCTAGTAATTCTCTTGCGATTCAGCACCAACCAAATTTTCCCAATCTACCTGCATATTGAAATCAGCCATGATTTTAATAACATTGCCCTTTTGACATGCCTTTTGTTTCTTCTGTTTTAATTTATAGCCCGCAACCTGGCTAACAGTTCAGACGTCTGCATAGAGCTTCCCCCAGGGTCTTTCTATTCCCAAGGATTCTATATCTTCCAATCCAATGTTATCTGTTTATAAGGATTTGATTTGATTTTTTACCACACCATCCCTCTGCCCACCTGCCTTGTCCTTTCGATACAATGTGTATTCTTCGATGTTCAACTTCCAACTTTCATCTTCTTCCAGCCATGTCTCAGTGATGCCCACAACGTCATATGTGGTAATCTCTAACTGTGCTACAGGATCATCTATCTTATTCCGTATACCGCACACATTCAAATATAACATCTTTGGTCTGTATACATCGCCCTTTTCAAATTTGTCTCCCTTTTACACTGCAACTTCCCACTGACAGAAACTTTGCCCTGTCATCTGACAATCTCACTACACTGCTTGTAAGACAAGTCCTACCTTCAGCCCTATCCCTCTGGCACCCATCCCCTTACCAAATAATTTTAAACTCTCCCCAACAACTCTAACAAACCTCCCTGCAAGGATATTGCTCCCCCTTGGGTTCAGTTGTAACCAATCCCTTTTATACAGGCCACACCTTCCCTTGAAAAGATCCCAATGATCCAGAAATCTGAAACCCTGACCCCTGCACCAGTTTCTCAACTACGTATTCATCTGCCAAATCATCCTATTCCTACCCTTACTGGTATGTGGCTCAGGCAGCAATCTGGAGATTATTAATCTGGAGGTTCTGCTTTTCAGATTTCTACTTAGCTCCCTAAATCCTCTATTCAGGACCTCCTCCCTTTTCATTGGTGCCAATATGTACCAAGACTTCTGGCTGCTCACCCTCCCTTTAGACTGTTGTGGACCCAGTCTGAGATATTCCTGACCCTGGCACCTGTGAGACAACATACCATCCTGGTGTCTCTATTGAGTCCACTGAATTTCTTATCTACTCCTCTAACTATGGAATCCCCTATCACTGCTGCACTCCTCTTCTACAACCCTGTCCCCTTCCTTCTAAGCCACAGCGCCAGAGTCACTGCCGGAGACTATGACAACCCCCCAGTAGGTCACCCCCCCCCCACCCTCAAAACTGCATACTTAAACTTACTTCTAGAACTTTCTGCTTTATTTTGGATTTCCAGTGCCTGCAGACTTCTGATTTTAAGTAGTAAATTTCTAAATAATTTGTAAAAATTAAGGATTAGCTTTATTCATCACAAGTACATCAAAACATACAGTGAAATTGGTCTCTTATCTTTATTTATTTATTTAGAGATCCATTGTGGAACAGTCCCTTCTGGCCCTTTGAACGGTGCCGCCCAGCAACGCACCGATTTAACCCAAGCCTAATCACAGGACAATTTACAATGGCCAATTAACCTACAAACTGGAATGTCTTTGGACTGTGGGAGGAAACCGGAGCACCCGCACTGGAAAGATTGAACAAGCTTGCTGACAGAGGACGCCGGAACTGGACTCCAGATTCCAACGTCCTGAGCTGTAATCGCATCGCGCTATCTGCTACGCTAACACGGCGTTTGTGCCGGGCATTGGTCAGTTTCTGAACCTTGAACCTTTCTGTTTGAGTTTCAGGGAACAAACTGCAATGCAAATCCAACATTAACATTTGAAAGAAGCACTTACAATTTTTTCCTCATTAATCTCTTCTGACTTTGGGGCAGGTTTGGTACAACACATGCAAAAATCATTTTGCTGGCCAATTGCCAGAGCCAGTTGCTTTAATTTGCTGCTGGAGACACTGTACTCTAGCTATAAGTGTAAATCACCTCATATATTAGATGGAAAACAAAGAATGCTATGAAAACATTGGTGCACAAATGAAAATATGATTTCATTTTGACTATCCATTACAGGGAGGATGTACACTCTGTGGAGAGAGTGCAGAGGAGATTTACCAGGATTCTGCCTCAATTAGTGGGTTTGAGCTTTAGAGAAAGGCTGGAAAATCCTGGGTTGTTTTCTCTAGTGCATTGGAGGATGGGGGGCGGTGGGGGGGGGGTGGGGGGGAAGACCAGATGGTTTTTAAAACTATGAGAGAAATAGTAAGGATAGACAGTCTGAATCTGTTCCCTAAGGTAAATTATCAAACACTTACAGGTACATTTTTAAGTTTTGAGGGAGGAAGTTTAAAGGCGAGATGAAGAGTAAGTTTTTTTATGCAGAGAGTGATAAGTCCCTGCAATAAGGCAGTAATGGAATCAGGCAGTTTGGTGGAGCATAAGTGGCTTTTATATTGGCACAAGAACATGAAGAGATATGGGTGATACCCAGAGGAGGAGATTTAATATAAATTGGCATCAAGATCAGCAAAAAATTGTGGCTTGAATGACTGCTCAGTGCTGTACTGTTCTATGTCCTATATTTCTACTGGCTTAATAAAATCAACAAGAAAATTAATGATTATAGAATTACATAATTGTTATTACCACAGAAGTTGAGTGTTTGGCTTCTTAATGCATTGGGGATACTTAGGAGACTTTTAGATAAGGACATGGATGATAGAAAAATGGAGGACCCTCTGGGAGGGAAGGATTAGATTGATTTTGGAGTAGGTTTAAAGTTTGGCACAACATTGTGGGTCAATGAAACTGAACTGTGCTGAACAATTCTGCGTTCTGTGTTAATTCTATCGTTAGTTCCAGTCTGCAAACTGTTCTTTTCCCTGTTTCTCTCTAAATCCCTGTTGAAAGGTCTATCTGATCCTATTTCCACCAGCCCTACACACAGTAATTCACAGATCATGACCACTTTTCTATGTTAAAACTACGAATGAGTACTCCGCTTTGGGTCCAACTGTTATTATTACCGTGTTCCTAGTAAATTGCCTTACCCCATACATCATTGGATAGGTGTTGTTTCTGAATGGCAAATCAATGAGTTATTCCGTTTACAAAATTCATCATGTTTAGAAAATGTAAAGCAAAAAGCATAATATTCTGATGAATGATCTCAGATTCTGCTTCTCTTTCCACAGGTGCTACCTGACCTGCTCAGTGTTTTTGAGACCTTCTGTTTTTATTTAAGGAACTAAATTGTTGCGGTTCTATCCTGATATTAGTCCCTGTTGTGATAAGTGCAAAGGGGGAGAGTCCTCCCTTATTCAAATGTATTGGGCTTGTCCTAACTTGGAGAAAATCTGGAGAGATTTTTTTTTTAACTTTATCTCACATACTTAATTGCTATTTGGAACTTCACCCTCTGGTTGCTCTTTTCGGTACTTCGGGAGAAGCTGACATGCATTTGACTCCGACTAAGTGTCATACATTGTCTTTCGCCTCTCTTTTTGCCAGTTGTGCAGTCCTTCTTAGGTAGAGAGATGCTGCCCCTCCCACCCATGCTCAATAGTTTAGAGATATTATGTCCTGCTTAGACCTTGAAAAGATTGAATATTCACTTCTTAATTCTGATATAAAGTTCCAAAAGGTGTGGGGACCTTTTCTTGAATATTTTTATAATTCCCATTTAGATTAAGGGTGCATCCCTCCCTTTCTTTTTCTTTTGCATTTAAATCCCTTACCTCCACCTTCTTATGGTTAAGATTTATGGGTTTCTTTTTATGTGTAAACATATTATAGATTAGGTAGTAGGCAATATAACTTATTTTTATAAATACAGCTCTGTAGTGATATAGTTCTGATTAACTTTTTATATATCATAAGGTTGGGTAGTGGGAGGGTGAGGTGGTAACTAACTTTACACAATTCTACTATGGGTGCTTTGCTTAATTTTTATGAATTATACTTTGATATGTTTGTTTTGCACTGTATAAACCTCTTTTTTATTGTTTTTTTGTTTCGTTGCATTGTAAAAACATATTTAAAATATTAATTTTAAAAAAGAATAAATATATTAATTCAGGATTGAACGTTTGATCATTTTATTTCACTAGATCAACTCTTTTTTTTCTTGATTAGGAAATTCTACCAGAAATAGCATTACAGAGAACTGAGGAATTCCATACTTGAGAGGTATTCAAAGGGTTGAACTTCCAATACATAGGGCCATCATGAAGGACCCCATCACCCGGGATGTGCTCCCTTCTCACTACTACCATCAGGGAGGAGGTACAGGAGGCCGAAGACACACACTCAGTGTTTCAGGAACAGCTTCTTCCCCTTTGCCATGTGATTTTTGAGTGGACAATGAACCAATCCATGAACACCACCTCACTATTTTTGCTACTTTTTTAATTTAAATTTTTAATATAAGTATTTCATATTGTAATTTGTAATTAGTTGTTTTATGTATTGAACTCTACTGCTACCACAAATGACACATTTCATGGTATATTGTCTGTCAGTGATATTAAACCTGTTTCTGATTCTGATTCTAGTCTATCTATCTATTCATAGGTTGATAATGTACTGAGGATTATTAGTAATAAACTCACCAACATGCTGGGGTGAACAGACTTAGAATTTTTTTGGAAAATTCAGATGTGCTTTAGGGTTGGTTAATAATGTTGAATATTACACCTCAAGGGCTTTATCATCCAGCTTATTGGATTCTTGAATTTAATCAAAGAAAGATGCAAGTTTGTGTATGGTCTTTGGCATCACTTTCAGAACATGAGTTTTCAAGCACAGATGTGATAACGATCAGTTAACATACTAGTATTACCATTGATAAAGCTGTTTTTTTGCATTGCTGACTTTACATTAATTGGTTCATAAAATGACTCATTATCCAGTCACATTGCAGCAAGCCAGAATTTCCTTGCATGCATGGATTGGTAGTAGAACATTTAACTTATTGTACATCATTACCTTTTTAGTTAAATTTCATCCTAGTATCAGTAGTAGCAGCAGAATAAATATTCTAGGCATTATTGTTGAATTATATAGTTGTTTGCGTGGCACAGTTAGAACATAGAGCTTGGGATATTTGCAAATGACTTGTCAGAATGCTGGGCAGGAAATAACTCATTTATTGCATGACCCTAGAAGTTACATCCTCTCAGCAACAATCAATGAGTTGTCTCCTCTATTTCAGTGATCTCTATCTGATCTTAAACATAAATTACTCTAAACATGATTACATTAAATTACCTTTCAACCATCAGGCTCATGAACCAGCATAGCTAACTTCACTCACCTCAACTCTGAAATGATGCTGCAAACTATGGACTCAAAGTCTCTACTGTTCTCAGTATTATTGATACTATTTTTTTTTGCATTTGCAAGGCTTGTCTTCTTTTGCACATTGGCTGTTTGTCAGTCTTTGTGTTTAGTTTTACATTGATTCCATTTCATTTCTTTGAATGCCAGCAACCAAGTGAATCTCATGGTAGTATATGAAGACGCATATGAACTTTGACAATAAATTAACTTTGAACTTTGTTCTTTCATTTTTTAAGGACCGTTCTGTGCATAAGATGATGAGGGACATAAATAGTGCATAGAAAGGACTTTTCCTACAGCAGAAGGGTCAATCATTAGGAACATTTGAAATAAATTACGTTGCAGGTTTATAACACTCCATTTGGTGGCATTCACTTCTGGTTGTCCCATTTTCGGAGAGGTTTTGGGGAAGCTGCAGAAGAGGTTCCCTAGGTTTCTGCCTGGAGTGGAGAGCATTTGCTGTAAGGACAGATTAGACAAACTTGCTTGTTCTGTCTGGAGCGGTGGAGGCTGAGGGGAGACCTGATTGAGGTTTATAAGATTAAGAGAGGCATAGAGTGAGTAGATAGCTGGTATCATTTTTTCCCCAGAGTCAAAATGTCTAATATTAGAGGGCATGTATTTAAGTTGAGAGGGGTAAGTTCAAACAAGATGTGGGGGGGGGGGGGAGTTTGTTTACTTAGAGAGTGGAGGATACCTGGAATGTGCTGCCTAGGGTGGTGCTGAGGGCAGAAAGGATAGAGGCATTTGAGAGGCTCTCTCTTAGAAATTAGCTTTATTTGTAGCACGTGTTTCAAAATATTGAAAGATACAGTGAAAAGCATAGTTTGCGACAATGACCGACACAGTCTGAGATGTGCTGGGGCAGCCCGCAAGCGTCACCATGCTTCCAGTGCCAACATAACTTGCTCAAAACTTACTAACCTTAACCGATGCATCTTAAAAATGTGAGGGGAAACCAGAGTGCCTGGAGCAATCCCATTAGATAGGCACATGAATGTTTAAATTATAGAGGGATATGGACATTGTGTGTAGGCAGAAGGGATTAGTTTAGGTAGCTATTTAATTATTACTTTAAATAGTTCAGCACAACATCGTGAGCCAAAGATCCTGTTCCTGTGCTGCACTGTTCTAAATTAATAATTAGGATTGCAGAGGAGTTGAGGAGAAATTCTTACCCTAAGGATTGCTGGGATCTGGAAATCACTGCTGAAAGTGTGGCAGAAGCAGGAAATTTTAATTGTATTTAAGAACTATTGGATGAGCATTTCCTGTGGGGTATGTATAATATCAACTGAATGAGGCTGGATCACTCTTTCTCAATCAGCATGGACAACGTGGGCCTTTTCGTCCAGCAGTCCCTTTTTTTTGCATCTGCAGTCTCTGGAAAACACAAAAGACTGCAGATCCTGGAATCTGGAGCAATAAACAATCGACTGGGAAGAACTCGGTGGGTTGAGCAGCATCTGTTTTGGGGAAGAGAATTGTCAACGTTCCATGTTGAAACCTGGTATCAAAAAGAAGACCGCTCCTTTCCTCCCACACATGCAGCTCAATCGGCAGAGTTCCTGAGATGATTTGTTTCTGTAGTCTCTCGTGTTTCCTCCGCTGGACACGGGTCAATGAAGCCAAACTTGAAACATAAATACAAAAGATTCTGCAGATGCTGGACATCTTGAACAAGAAGACGCAAGATGCTGGAGGAACTCAGCAGGTCAGGAGGGGAATAAACAGTTGACATTTCAGGTTGAGACCCTTCATCAGGACTTGCAACATAGTTTATTGTTCATTTCCGCTACTCACTCTTATTACCAAAAAAAATTAATCAACTCTACATTAGTATCAGTTTTATGGTAACTGCACTGGCCGTGATAGTAAATTTCCACAGGGAATTGTGGAAACAGCTGAGCACAACATAGAATCCAGGTCCCCTGCACGCACTCTGACTATACTCCTCGCTGCCGTGGTAAACATAATCAAAGACCCCACCTGTCCTGGATTTTCTTACTTCTCCCTCCTTCATCAGGCATCAAGATACAAAAGCCTGAAAGCAAACTCACCAGGCTGAAGGATGGCTTCCCTCCTGCTGCTATAAGGATGGTTCCCAGGTGTAAGATGGACTCTTGATCTTGCATCTTATTGTCTGCCTGCACTGTATTTCCCCGCGACACTCAGTGGTGTGGTAAACTACATATACCTGTCTGGACCCGCCCCTCTGCTGACTGCTCCTGTGGCTCCTCCCACAGACCCCTGTATAAAGGTGATAGGAGGCACTGCTCTCCCCCGCAGTCTCCGAGATGTCGTGGTCTCTTTTGCTGCTAATAAAAGCCTATCGTTCGCCTCCCGTCTCCCAGAGTTATTGATGGTGCATCAAGTGGCCACTTTGTTAGGTACACCTGCACACCTGCCCATTAATGCAAATGTCAAATTAGCCAAGCGTGTGGCTGCAACTTTGTGCATGAAAGCATGCAGGCATGGTCAGGAGGTTCAGCTCTTGCTCAGACCAAACATCAGAAAAGGAGAGAAGTATGATCTAAGTGATTTTGACCGTGGAATGATTGTTGATGCCAGATGTGCTGTTTTGAATATCTCTAGAGTTTACAGAGAACGGTGCGAGAAAGAAAAAAAACACAAGCATCCGGGGAGCAACAGAAACTCAAATAACAACTGCAGTGTGCAGAAGAGCATCTCTGAACACCACATTGAAACTCGAAGTGGATGGGCCACAGCAGTAGAAGGCCATGAACAAGCCACTCAGTGGCAACAGGAGGTTCCTAATGAAGTGGCCACTGTGTGTAATTCTGCATGCTGTTATTGTTTTCCCTTGTACGTTTTCAATGTACTGTTGTAATAAAATGATCTGTATAGATGGCATGCCAAACAGGTTTTTCACTGTGCCTCGATACATATGACAATCATGAACAAATTTTCTAGTTTACTAACTGATATTAAGTTCTGGCGTCTGCTATTGATTATCTTTCACTGTGCAGTTATCTTATTTTTCTACACGGCAATTAGCAGTTGTTTGCAGGGAGGAAATGAAAATGATCTTAGGCCTGTGTCTGTGTCCTTGGGATTTTTCTGCAGTGGGTGTGAGAAGCCATTTCCTGTTTTCTTCAGGTTTCAGGTGTTCTGAAGAATTCAGCTTTCTTTTTCTTTTGATGATTGACCTAGAAGCCACAGAAAACATGTGTTGCTTCGTGCAGAAGGCGACAGTCTTCAGGTTGATCAACTGCACCAACATTCACAGGTCAGTAAGTTTGCAGAGTGAGCTCCCGTGCCAACTCGCTTGGTGACTGGGCTTGGTCAGTGGTTTTCAACACATGGCAACCCTCAGACGCTGGAAATGCAGGGTTGCACATACAGAAGCGCTGGAGGAACTCAGCAGTTCAGGCGGCCTCCATGCATAGGAATAGGGCTGACATTTTGGGGCTGAGACGCTTCATCAGGGCTGGAAAGGAAGGTGGAAGAAGACAGAATAAGAGGATGCGGGAGGGGAAGGAGTACAAACTAGGTGAGAGGTGAATCAGGTGAGGGAGGGGTGATGAAGTGTTCCTCATATTCTGTCTAGGTAGTGTCCAATCTGATCATGGATATCGATTTCTCCAACTTCCTGTAATTTCACCCTCTCCTTTTCCATTCCCCATTCTGGTTCCCCTCTTCCCTTTCCTCTTCTTCTCACCTGCCAATTACCTTCCTTCCTTTTTTCCCATGATGCACTCTCTCTCTCCTATCAGACACCTTTGTCTTCAGCCCTTTACCTTTTCCACCTATCTCCTCCCAGCTTCTTACTTATTCATTCATTCATTTATTTATCTATCTATCTATCTATCTATTATATAGTAATATAATTAATATTATATTAACCCCCCCCCCTCACCCAACTACCCCCTTACCTGGACTCACCTATCACCTCCCAACTTCTCACTTATCCCCTACAGAAAGTAGTCTCACACCACCAGGATCAAAACCAGCTACTTCCCTTCAATCGTTAAGTTCTTGAACCACCTTTAACAACTCTAATCACTACTTCACTACAGCAACTCTATGACTGCTTTGATCACTTTGCACTAAAATAGACTTTGTTTTCTTTTGTTCTAACTGTGTTCTTTGTCGTATAATTTATGTTCGATTCATGTTTTTCCTGCGAATGTCGTGTGTCTGATGCTATGAGCCTGTGATTCTGCTGCAAGTGAAGTTCTCATTGCACCTGTGTGCACATACACTGTGCAGGTGATGATCAGCTCATCTTTGGCTTGTGGTTTAAAAACAAAGCCGTATTAATGTAGTCAAGTTTTAGCCAGGTCTGGACTCAGTGACTCGACTCTGTCGAAAGAGAAGCTGATAATTTGCGTTCAAACAGATTGAAGATGAGGAGGTGTGAGTCCAGTGAACTGGAAGTTGTCAATATAGTGGGGGACAAGACGGGAGCCCTAAATGGGAAAGGACTGGAGAAGGAGAGACAGGGTAGAGCCAAGGTGGATACAGCCCAGTCCATCACAGGAAACGCCTTCCCCACCACCGAGTACATCTATAAGGAGCAGTGCCACAAGAAAGCAAACTCCCCCACCATCACTATTGCCATAGGGAAGGTGCATTACTACCCACACTACTAGGTTCAGGAGCGGTTATTACCTTTTCTCTGTGTGCATGTGCTGGCTGTGCATGCAGCCCGTTACAGCCGCTCCGACTAGTTTTCTTACTTTTCTGACTTACGTTACTTGTTGTATTTTTTTCTCTTTCACGGTAACACGTCGAAGCTGCACCCTCTCTAACATGCTGGTGGAGAGAGCTTTATTCTGGTCTTTAGCACTGGAAATATTTACATTCGGACATGTCTCGTTCGCGGAGCAGCGGCACGGTCGCATTGTTTATTCCAGGGACCAGCGGATTGCGCTTCGGCCGGCCGGTTTAGTGAACAGAGCGGCGGATACCCCTGCTGAAATCCGGAGGGAAACACACAGAGGATGCAGAGGGGGATCAAACAGGCGAGAGAGGAGCACCGGGTCAAGACAACAGAGACTTATGGAGAAGAGGAGTTATAAGCCGTGTCTCCCCTCTCTCCTTATGGGCAATATGAGATTGCTAGGTAATAAAATGGACCAGTTGACAGCGCTAGACAGGAGTCAGAGGACTTTTCAGGAGAGCAGTGTTATGTGTTTTACTGAAACGCGGCTGCATGAGGACATACCCGACCAAAACGTTTCCATAGAGGGCTTCCAGACTGTTCGGGCCGATCGGAATTGCACTGAGAGCGGTAAGCGTAAAGGAGGGGGGCTTCCTGTCCTGGTTAACAACAGATGGTGCAAGGAACGTGTTTGTAGCCTGTTTGTAAAGTTTGTAACTTTTTGTTGTTGGACTCCGGCCATATTATTTGCCAAGGGAAATCTCATGTGCAATTGTGGTTGTTGTGTACATCCCTCCTTTTGCCAACCCGACATCGGCATGTAACATCATTCACACCGTCATAGCCGGACTACAAACCCAGCACCCGAGTGCCCTCACTACCATCTCGCGTGACTTCAACCATGTTACCATGGCTGCCCAACCTCACGCAGTATGTGAGCTGTACAATCAGAGGGGAGAGGACCCTGGACTTGATGTGTGCTAACGTTAAGGATGCATACAGCTCCTCTCCCCTCCCCCTCACTGGGAAGGTCAGATCACAACCTGGTGCATCTCAAACCCTGCTACGTGCCTCTGGTGAAGGGTAAACCTGCAACCTCGAGGTCAGTAAGGAAATAGTCGGGGGAGGCTTATGAGGCACTCCAGGGTTGTTTTGAGGTGACAGACTGGCAAGCACTCTGTGAGTCACGTGGAGAGGACATCGATGGGCTCACAGAGTGCATCACTGGTTACAGTGTGGACTTCTGTGTGGACTGCAATGTTCCGGCAAGAACTGTCCTTTGTTATTCAAATAACAAGCCATGGGTAACAAAGGACATTAAGGCCATCCTGAGTGCTAAAAAGAGGGCAATTAGAGATGGAAATAGGGATGAGCTGAGGACAATACAGAGGGACCTGAAAGCCAAGATCAGGGAGGCGTAAGACAGGTATAGGAGGAAGCTTGAGTGGAAACTCCAGCAGAACAACATGAGAGAGGTCTGGAGTGGGATGAGGACCATCACTGGGTTCTGGCAAACTAGCAACTGAGGAGCTGAAGGCAGTGTGGACAGGACCAACGAACTTAACCTGTTCTTCAATAGATTTGACATTGTGGCCCCTGCCCATCCCCCACATGATTAATCTGTTGTCAGCCCCAAACCAACACATACTCCACTCTTCCCTCCTACCCCTCCTCACAGCCCCCCACCCTGCTCGCGTGACTACATCCCTCCCTCACCTGAAACCACCATGGTGGGCTTCACAGCTGAACAGGTGAGAAGACAGCTGAAACTTCTCCACTCAAGCAAGGCTGCAGGTCCGGATGGTGTCAGCCCCAGGGTGCTCAAAGCCTGTGCCCCCCCCCCCCAGCTATGTGGAGTGCTTCACTATGTCTTCAACCTGAGCCTGAGTCTCCAGAGGGTTCCTGTGCTGTGGAAGACGTCCTGCCTCGTCCCTGTACCGAAGACACCGCGCCCCAGTGGCTTCAATGACTACAGACCAGTGGCATTGACCTCCCACATCATGAAGACCCTGGAGAGACTTGTTCTAGAGCAGTTCCGACCTATGGTTAGGCCACACTTAGGCCCCCTCAAGTTTGCCTACCAGGCCCGACTAGGAGTTGAGGATGCCATCGTCTACCTGCTGAACCGTGTCTATGCCCACCTGGACAAGCCTGTGAGCACTGTGAGGGTCATGTTTTTTGACTTCTCCAGTGCGTTCAACACCATCCGCCCTGCTCTGCTGGGTGAGGAGCTGACAGTGATGCAGGTGGATGCTTCCCTGGTGTCATGGATTATTGATTACCTGACTGGCAGACCACAGCACGTGCGCTTGCAACACCGTGTGTCAGACAGAGTGGTCAGCAGCACTGGGGCTCCATAGGGGACTGTCCTGTCACCCTTTCTCTTCACCATCTACACCTCGGACTTCAACTACTGCACAGAGTCTTGCCATCTTCAGAAGTTTTCTGATGACTCTGCCATAGTTGGATGCATCAGCAAAGGAGATGAGGCTGAGTACAGGGCTACGGTGGGAAACTTTGTCACATGGTGCAAGCAGAATCATCTGCAGCTTAATGTGAAAAAGACTAAGGAGCTGGTGGTGGACCTGAGGAGGGCTAAGGCACCGGTGACCCCTGTTTCCATCCAAGGGGTCAGTGTGGACATGGTGGAGGATTACAAATACCTGGGGATAGGAATTGACAATAAACTGGACTGGTCAAAGAACACTGAGGCTGTCTACAAGAAGGGTCAGAGCCGTCTCTATTTCCTTAGGAGACTGAGGTCCTTTAACATCTGCTGGACGATGCTGAGGATGTTCTACAAGGCTGTTGTGGCCAGTGCTATCATGTTTGCTGTTGTGTGCTGGGGCAGCAGGCTGAGGGTAGCAGACACCAACAGAATCAACAAACTCATTCACAAGGCCAGTGATTTTGTGGGGGTGGAACTGGACTCTCTGACGGTGGTGTCTGAAAAGAGGATGCTGTCCAAGTTGCATGCCACCTTGGACAATGACTCCTATCCATAATGTACTGGTTAGGCACAGGAGTACATTCAGCCAGAGACTCATTCCACCGAGATGTAACACTGAGCGTCATGGGAAGTCATTCCTGCCTGTGGCCATCAAACTTTACAACTCCTCCTCATAGTCAGACACACTGAGCCAATAGGCTTGCCCTGGACTTGTTTCCACTTGGCATGATTAACTTATTATTATTTTATTATTTATTGTTTTATATTGCTATATTTCTACACTATTCTTGGTTGGTGTGGCTGTAACGAAACCTAATTTCCCTTGGGATCAATAAAGTATGTCTGTCTGTTTGTCTCACAACCCTCAGGCTCCTGAACCCGTGTGGATAACTTCGCTCACCTCAAATCAGAGCTGATCCCACAACCTAGCACCTCAGTTTCAAGGACACTACAACTCATGTTCTCAGTATTATTTATTTAGTTTTATTATTATTCTATGTATTTTCACAGTTTGTGTTTCGTTATTCATTTATCAGTCTGTTTCTGTGTAGATTTTCATCAGTTCTATTGCATTTCTTTGTCTACTGCGGAAAAAAAAGAATTTCAGGGTAGTTTATGGTGACATATATGTACTTTGATAATAAGTTTACTTTGAACTTTGACTTTTGATAAGTTCAGTGGGGCGGGAGCAGATAGAAGCCATTTTCTTTTTTGATCCTGAGGCAGTGTTTCAATCCAAAACATCGGCAATTTCTTTTCCTCCACAGATGCTTCTCAACTGAGTACCTTCAGCTATAACTGTAATAATGCCTTTGGGATGCCAAATGGGTTGTAGTGATGGATTCTGGCCAACTTGGAGTCATTGGTGTCCAGCAGATTGTTTCTTACTTCAGATACCAATATCTGTAGTCTCTTGTGTCTCCTTACTCTAACTGATCTGTTGAAAACTAAGCCTGAAATGGAAAGGGCTCCAATTTCCAGTATTAAGTTGTCTTATGCTGATAAAATTAAAACCTATAAAAGTGGAGTAAATTAGATTCAGCAATCTTCCAAGACATTTTCAGCTGTTCAGTGATATTGTTATTTTGGTCATTGGGAGGTGTACAATTGCACTGTGGTTAAATTTTCAATAGAGTTCAGAGACTATTGATCTAGAGAAATGTGTTCAAACCCAGCCTGACAGCCGGGGAATTAAAATTCAAGTGATGAAATAAACCTGGAATGAAAAGCCATTCTCCATAAAACTGACCATGTAAGGACTGAATTGTTCTAAAAACCCATCTCATTCACCAGTGTTTTTCAGGGAGGAAATCTAATGTCCTTATCCAGTCTGTGACACCCAACTCGCCAATGTAGCTGACTGTTAATTATCCTCTGAAAGACTCCGATGAGCAATTGAAATGAGGTTGACAATATCTGCTGACTTTGCCAGAAGCCTTCATATCCCACAAATGAATCAGTGAAGAGATACATGACCTGCAATCATCCCTCCTTTCTTTAAGGATGTATCAATGGTTCCTCCCAGACGATCTAATTTACATTGCTGAATACACATCCAGTGCTTTTTATCAGTGCAAGATTAGTCAATTCCTGTCACTGGCTGTCTTCTTCTATCCTTATAATTCACTTTCTTAAATTACATTTTTCTATTAAATATTAAGATTTAAGGCCAAAGATGGACTTCAGTCACATTACTCTGTGGAATATTACAGACTTGCTCTGAAGACCATAAAACATAAGAGGAGAATTCAACCCGGTGAGTCTTCTCTGCCATTTGATCATGGCTGATTATTTATCCCCCTCAACCCCATTCTCCAGATAACCTCACTAATCCAGAAACTATCAAACATGCTTTAAATATACTCAATAACTTGACCTCCACAGCCGTCTGTTGTGATGAATTCCGTAGATTCTTCACTAAAGAAATTCCTGCTCATCTCTGTTCCAAAGGGTCATCCTCATATTCTGAAGCTGGGTCCTCTGGTTGTGGAGTCTCCCAATGTTGGATACATCCTCTCCACATCAACTCTATCTCGGCCTTTCAATATTCGATAGGTTTCAATAAGATCCCACCTCGTTCTTCTAAACTTGTTCAGTGTTCTGGAATGCATCTAAACCATGTGGAGTCAGAGTCACACAGCATGGGAACAAGCACTTGGGCCCATCTGGTCCATGCCATCCAAGATTTCTTTCTAAATGAGTTCAATTTGCCTGAATTCGAACGATACCCCTCTCAGCCTATCTTATCTCCACAGCTGTAATATTTTCTGCGACTGCCCTGTTATCAAAAACTATTGGAGGGGGATACACAATGCCCTACAAGACATCTTTAAATGTGAAATACCCTTAGAGAATAAGACCATATATTTTGGATATATACCTTAAGAATGGTTGAAAAGAGATATTTAATGAATATACTGTCGGTGGCTGGTAAAAAGACTCTTACAAGGAAATGGTTATCACAGGAGAGCCCAACTTTAAATACATGGAAGGAGATTGCAATGGACATTTACAAAATGGAGAAGATAACAGCATCTGTTAATCATAAGCTGGAACAATTTGATTCATACTGAGAAAAATGGTTTAACTACATAATGTCTCATAGGCCTGATTTTATTCTCACAAATCAATGAATACGTTGTAAAAAAAAAGATCACTCCCTACATGTACATAGTTCTTTCCTTTTGCTTGTTTTTTCTTTCCACTCTTTTCTATAACAGTATACCTCAGATAAATACTTTGTAGAGATTTGTGATATATATGATTATATGATATATATGTACAATGTCTGAAATACATCCTATAGAAATGTTTGTTTGATGATGAACTTCAATAAAAAAATAACTTACAAAAAAAAATAACTTGGACAGGTAAATGGATTGAATCAGAATAAGGCCATTCAGCCCATCGAGTTTAGAGGAATATCAGCCAAAGACAGCCAAATGGGACTAGCTTAGAAGGGAATGTTGGCTGTCGCAGACAAGTGGGGTTGGAGGAACTGCTTTCATGTTATGTGTCTCTAGATTCAAGATTGTTTAATGTCATTTCCAATGCACGAGTACGAAGGAGAAGTAAATATTTGTTACTCTGGATTTGATGTTGCACTAAAAAAGCACAATAAGATAAAGAACACAGCAATAAAAAAACACACAGTAAATATAAATACATAAAATAGCTTATATACATGATGTACAGATATTCCAGACAAGAAATGATAAATTAGTGATAGTTGGGGGTGTGGTGGGGTGATTTAGTGGATGGAGGCACAGATCAGCTTTACTGTTTGAGGAAAGTAACTGTTTTTGAGACTGGTGCTCCTGATGTTTATTCTACATAGCCTCTGCCCTGATGGGAGTGGAGCAAACGGTCCATGAGCAGGGTGGATGAAACCCTTTATGATGTTACTGGCCTTTCCCCAGCACTTTTCTGTACATGAGCCCTTGATGGTGAGTAGGCTGGTGCGGGTGATGTGTTGGCCAGTTTTGACTGCCCGTTGTAGAGCCTTCTCGTCCGCCGCAGTGCAGTTTCTGTTCCATGCTCTATGACTATAATATGTGAAGCAGCAACGTGAACACATCCATTTCTGAACTTCAGTTGCACCAAAATCAATGGAACCAAACTTAAAGGCATTCATTGTGTCTGCATTCCTCTGGTAGATGCGAATCTCTACCCCGTTGCAGAAACCTAAAGGGTCTCTTTGGATCCTTGCACTAAAGCAGCATTTTTATATACTAGTAGTTCACCAAACAATGAAAATTGTCAGAAAATAAAATCAGCCTGCAAACATTTCTAACAAGGGATCCATGGTCTGGAACATTACATTTACAGCTTTTAACAAATCAGGCATAGGGAAAAGCCACTAACTAAGGAAATAATTATGGTGCTCTGAACTTCCTGTTGCCTTCTTATCAGTTCGAGGCAGACAACCACTAACGACCCTGACTGAAAGAATGAGAATAGTGAAAATAGGCTGATGATAGAAACAAGCATTTATTAGACTTGCAGGAAAACTCACTGGAAGGAGGGAGGGATAAAGCTGAAGAGAAAAAGCTCTGACTGGTATTCAACCAACAAAACTATTGTGAGTTTGATGGCAAATGAGGTGATGAAAGACCTTTATAAATAGATCAGTACCTAAGTCTGAAGGAAATAACAAGTCCAGATTCACTTTAGAATCAAGCAAACAGGTGGGGAGACATTAAGTGAACAAAATAAGATTGTCAGTTGAACAATTCCCTCAAAACGCTGGACGAACGTAACACGCTACGCAGCATTTATGGAGGGGAATAAGCAGTCGACATTTTGGACTGAGGTGCTTCATCATGATAGAGGCAAAAACCAGAATGAGATGGTGGGGGGAGGGGAATGAGTCTCTGGAGGATCTCTTGAGTCTCCACGGTACATGAATAGAAGAGGTTTGGAGCAAGGATGATGGGCCAGTTTTGGCAGATGGGATGAGCTCACTGGATAACAAGTTGGCATGGACAAGCTGGGTTGAAGGATTTGTTTCCGTGCTGTATGACTCAGGGACTGACCTTGGAACCCACTCAACCCCACACCTGCCTTCTCTCCATAACCATTGATGCCCTGACATAGATGGTGAGGATATTTAATGACAGAAGTTGTCATCTTGAGGGTTCTCCTCCTATAGATACTACCACAGTAGGGAGGGATGTGCCCTTGATGTATTGGGCAGAGTCCACTTCATGCTGCAGTTTCTTGTCTTATAGCATAAGACCATATGACACAGGAGCAGAATTAGGCCATTTGGCCCATCGAGTCTGCTCCACCATTCCATCATGGCTAACCCCATAACCTTTGATGTCCAGACTGATCAAGAGTCTGTCAATCTCTGTTCTAAATGTACTGGATGAATTGGCCTCCACTGCTGTCCAAGATTCACCTTCTGTGGGAAACATTCTCTCCATGAGTTCTTGCATATTTGAATTGCCGTTCCAGACAATGGTGCCAGAGATCAGGATGCTTTCAACAATACAGCTGTAGAAGTTTGTAGAGTAATGCACACAAAATGCTGGAGCAACTTAGCAGGTCAAGCAGTATCTATGGAAATTAATAAACAATTGATGTTTTGGGCCGAGATCCTTCATCAGGACTGGGAAGCGTTTTAGAGTGTTTGGTGACAAAAGCAAATCTATCTACCACCTAATGTAGAACCAGAAGTTCATTGAATACCTGATCTCAATGCCTAAAACTCCCAAGCCACACGTGTATCTTCTGTAATCAAGAAATGAGGTAATTCTTCAGCAGTACACAAACTCGACTATGCAAATTGCTGGTGAACATTTGACATGCCTTACAGGTGTAACCCTGAAGCAGACTGCAGCCAAATCTTTTCTTAAAACATGAATAATTTAACACTCTGGCATATATGGTGATTGCCCATAGAGTCTGCACAGGTTCAGGCTGAGTGCTAACTTCTTTCATGTTAGCTGCTTCTGTTAATCACATACCTTGTTCAACTGTTTATCCTGACTGAAAGCACCAAATAATGACAACTCCACAAGTGTGTGTGTGTGTGTGTGTGTGTGTGTGTGTGTGTGTGTGTGTGTGTGTGTGTGTGTGAGAGAGAGAATGAGTGTGTGTGAGTGTGTGTGTGTATGAGAGAGAGTGTGTGTGTGTGTGTGTGAGAGAGAGAGAGAGAGAGAGAGAGAGAATTGCTACATTGGCATGTTGCTTTAGACTTATGGCATAATTTTTGATGACATTACTTGGACAGGCTATGTTAACGTGGGATGCATGCCAGCGCTTGCAGGCTGCCCTCAGCACATCCTCAGATTGTGTTGTTTGTGAATGCAAACGGTGCCTTTCACTGTATGTTTCAAGGTACATGTGACAAGTAAAGCTAATTCTTTTCTCAGACAGGAGAGTCTAAAATTTAGAGCTGAGAAGGGGAAAGGTAATCTTTAAACAACACACACAAATTGCTGGAAGAACTTAGCAGGCCAGGCAACATCTATGGAAAAGTGTATAGTCCCTGTTTCGGGTGAAGACCCTTCATGCAATTTGTGTGTGGTGATTCGACTTACAGCATCTGCAGATTTTTTCTTGCAGGTAATCTTTAAAGATTGGTCAAGATACAAGAGAACACTTGCTTAAGTGGTGCTTTTATGTTATTAAAAAGTTATGTGGTTTTTCTTGTGGGTCTGTTTTGTGCTTTTTCGTGATATCATTCCAGAGAACGTTGTCTCATTTTTAACTGCATTGTATTTGTGGTTTATAAATGACAATAAACTGAATCTGAATCTGAATCTGAATCTATAGAGTCTAGATTCATATTCACCTGCTTTTATATGCACTGAACATCTGTTTACAAGGGAAATTTTCCTAAGGCAGTATGCAGTCAGAGTTATGGAGCACTACAGCAAAGTCCATTCAGCCCATCTCATCTGTGCCAGCCTGATCCCACCAACCTGCTTCTGGACCACAACCCTCCATACCTCTGTAATAACTGACTGCAGAGGATACAGGCAAACTGAAGACGTTGGTATGGATCCTTGCGGAGGAATATTTTTCCTTCTATTTAAATGAAGGGGAACTGGGTTAATTTCTTCATGTCTTTCCTATAGTGTGGAAGTCTAGGACCAGATGGAACAGCCTCAGAACAGAAGGATGTACCTTTAGATCAGAGACATCGAGGAATTTCTTTAGCTAAGTGGTGGTGAATATGTGGAATTCATTGCCACTGTTGCCTGTGGAGGCTAATTGGTTATGCTCAAACTGGAGATTTTATAGGTTCTTGATTAATAAGGGCCTCAAAGGTTATGGGGAGAAGTCAGGAGAATGGGGTTGAGAGGGAAAATAAATCAGTCATGATTAAATAGCAAAACAGATTTGACAGGGCAAACGGCTTAATTTTACTCTAATGCCTGATGGCCCCTTGGTTTTATCATCAGTACTAACCACAGTCTCAGAGGACACAAGTGACAAAACATTTTTTCTTTAATTATACCTTTAATGTGGCTCCTAATTGGACACAAGACATTGAAATCAGAATCGGGATTAGAATTGTTGATTATCAGTCACATATGTAGGTGATAGTATGTTCTTGATTTGTAAAGGTGTCAATGGTTATTGGGGGAATGCAGGAGAATGGGATTAAGAGAGAAAATAAATCAGCCGTAATCGAAAGGTGGAGTAGACTCAATGGGCCAAATGGCCTAATTCTGTTCCTATGCTGCTTTATGGTCTCACATACCATTTGCATGTTTAATCCAACAACAATAAAATTTGAGCATAAAACCATAAGATATAGAAGCGAAAAGACACAAATGTTATGATATATGAGGCCCAAAAGCTGCTCACTTTACACCAGATGTGGTCTGACTAATCCCTTATAAAACCTCAGCATTACATCTTTGCTTTTATATTCTAGTCCTTATTTCTCGTAAAATTGCAGACAAAATACTGGCAGGGTTGATAGGCTGAATGAAGGGAGGATGCTTCCACTGGTTGAAGGGTCTTGAATCAATCTCAGGGTGGGCAATAAGATAGTGATGACTGAGGTGAAAAGAAGCTTCTGCATTTAGAGAATGGTCATCATGTGAAAATCTGCCTGTGGCACATTCCTAAACTTTCCTCCACTCATCTCAAATAGTTGTACTGGCCATTGCCATCCTGGGAATATGGTGCTGGCGGTCCACTGTATCTCTACCTCTCATAATCTCATACACCTCTGTCATGTCTCCTCTCATCCTCAGTCACCTCAGGGAGAAAAACTCCAGCTTGCTCATCTTTGAAAACTGGAGCGCCTGGAGCAAACCTCGAAGTAAAGTGGGAAATTGTGGAGAGAGAGGGAGGGATGAGAACAGGGAGTTTTTGGAAAGGAGGATGAAGAGCTTTAAACTAATCTGTTGCTTAATGAGGAGGTCGATAAGCCAAGGATGGACCCATGGTCCAAGTCAGAACCAACACGAACACTTCAGATAAGTGCATGTCAAATCAAGTTCATTGTCATGTTCACGTACAGTGGGATACAGTACATGTAGGATGAAGAACTTGCTTGCGGCGAAGTATAAATCGAACATAAGAACGTAAGAAATAGGAGCAGGCGTAAGCCATCTGGCCCATCAAGCCTGCTCCACTGTTCAATAAGATCACGGCTGATCCAACTCTGGACTCATTCCCACCTACCTGCATTTTCCCCATAACCCTTAATTCCCCTACTACGTAAAAATCTATGCAAAGATTATAAAGATTAGATTTATTTGACACATGTTCATTGAAATATCATAACATGCAATGAAATCCATATTTTGAATCTAATCAAATCCCCACAGATTTTGCTGGGGACAGCCATGCTTCTGGCGCCAACATAGCATGCCCATAACCTACTAACCCTAACCTACTGTATGTGTTTGGATTGTGGGAGGAATCTAGAGCACCTAGAGGAAACCCACATGCTCATGGGGAGAATATATAAATTCCTTACATACATCAGCAGGATTCGAACACTGATTGGTGATCGTTTGCACTGCACTGACCGCTACGTTACCACGACACGCTAAATCACAGGCGCATGGGTGCAGACAGACAGCATACATAATATAAATTATGCTTAAGATTATACCATACAGTTTTAAAAAAAACATTGTGTAAAAGCAAGGCCTTAGTGCAAAAGAAAATAAAGACAAAATTGAAGTCAAGTTTACCAAGAATCTTACAATGACAACTGACCGAGTGTCTGTTGAAAGAAGAAAAGTTGTAGGCAATCTGACATGGAATATTTTACTTACTTTATGCAGACTATGTGTTTTAGGGTTGTAAACTTTTGTCATGTGTTAATAGATGTCTCATGAATCCTTAGACCAGCAGACTTTGTCAGTAGTGACAAAGGGACATGTCCCCAAGCTGCACTATAATAGATTTCATCCTCAAAATATATGCTGTTGGGCAAGCTTCTGAAATTTTCCTTCATTGAATGCATGCAAGCAAATGCCTGAGAAGCAGATGTCATACACTCTGGATACAAACATAATTTTTTTCCTCCATTGTTTGGTGAGAAGGGTTAAGTCTTTGGGTGATTTGATGCCATTTGTCCTTTCCACTCCTGTATCCATTGCCTTGTCCCAGAAAACCCCAGTGCAGTGCCTTTTCATTATTTCCCTATGCTGAATGTTATTTAGCTTGACCCACCTCAACACGCACAAAATGCTGGAGGAACTCAATAGGTCAGGCAGCATCTATGGAGAGGAATAAACGGTCAATGTTTTGGACTGAGTCATTTTATCAGGACTGGAAGGCTCATCATTCAAGATTGTTTAATGTCAATTCCGGTACACAAGTGTAGAGGAGAATGAAATAATTGTTACTCTGAGAGGAAGGAGGAAGAAGCCAGAATAAGAAGTTGGCGATGGAAAGGAGTACCATCTAGAAGATGATAGGTGAAGGCAGGTGAGGGGGAAGGTGGGTGAGTGGGGGATGGAGTGATGTGAGAAGCTGGAAGGTGAGAAGTGAAAAGGTAAAGGTTGAAGAAAGAATTTGGGAGGAAAAAGAAGTGGACTGCAGCACAGGAACAGGTCCCTCAGCCCACAACATCATGCCTAACCAATCAAATTTGTAATCAAATGGCTAACTAGACTAATCTCCTCTGTCCACACAATGCCCATATCTTACAATCCCCACATTCATGTGCCTACCTAAGCTTTTCTTCGAAGTCCCTAATGTGAGGGACCACGGGAGAGAGGGAAGGGGATGGGGCACAGAGGGAGATGAGGAGAAGAGAAGCGGTAAAAGGGGAGCTGGAATGGGGAATGGAAAAAGGGAGAAGGGGGAGGGGGAGAAATGACCAGATTAAATTCCATGCATTAAGTTTATTATTAAGTGCTCAGGTACAGTGATCTTACAGGTGCATTAAAAACTTGCAGCAGCCTCACAGGCATGTACTTTTAGACAATACACAAAACTTAAACTATGGACGACAGTGTAGCGAGAAAAGCCTGTGCAAAGATTCCAGCAAATTTCTACAGATGTGCTATGGAGAGTATTCTGACTGGATGCATCACCCCATGGTATGGAAGCTCCTCTGCACTGGGTCGAACAATGCTGTAGAGGGTTGTAGACTTAGCCAGCTTCATCATCGGCACAACCTTTCCCACCATGAAGAATACCTTCAAAAGGAGGTGCCATAAGAAGATGGCACCCATTATTGAAGACCTTCACCATCTGGGTCATGCCCTCTTCATATCAATACAATCAGGAAGAAGGTACGGGAGCCTGAAGACCCATACTTGGTGTTTTAGAAGCAGATTCTTCTCCTTTGCCATCAGATTCCCAAACAGCCCATGAACTCATGAACACTACCTTGTTATTCCTCTTTTACACTCTTTATGTATTTTCTTTTTTATTGTAACCTACAGGAATTTCTATTCTTCTGCTCTGTACAGTTGCCACCTTCTCCGTGGATTGTCACCTTGCCGTGGTGGAGAAGCTTGTGTGGTCCTGAGATCCCAAGAGCGATGCCGTCTGGAACTATGCTCCTGGTAGGGTCACCCATGGCGGTAAGGTCGAGGGTGAGGTCCCTGACAAAGAACAATCCAACCAAGACCTCAACTGTGGAACAGGCGGGAGAAATTACTTCGAACTCAATGGCTGTGAAGGCTGCAACAAATCCTTCAGCTCCAATCGTCGTGGTTTCCATGCCAATGGAATCAGTTGGTTGATTTGTGAAGTATCGTGTGCTTCTTCCGATTCAGATTCAGTTTATTGTCATTTAAAAACCACAACTGCAATGCAGTTAAAAAATGAGACAACGTTCCTCCAGAATGATATCACAGAAGCATATGACAAAACAGACTACACCAGAAAATCCACATAACGTTTGGCAATCCCCAATCCAGAGTCCGGAGAGGCTGCTGTGTATTAATATTGCGCTACCATCTAGTGCGTTTCCTGGAAAGGAGCTCCAAATCCACCAGACAAAACAAGACCAAAAACTAGAGCTACAAGACCTGCACAAAACCACATAATTACAACATATAGTTACAACAGTGCAAACAATAGCATAATTGATAAAAAAACAGACTATGGGCACAGTAAAAATAGTCCAAGATGTTAAAGGACTGTAAGTTCAAAAGAAATCACCACAGTTTCCACAAGTCCCCAGGGTCCCGACAGACTCGCCGATGCCGGTGGCAGAAGGGAGTACCCCCGCTATGGACTTCCACGGCGCCGCCCGACTCAGCCTCGCAGACGCAGCACACAATGGAAGCTCTGTCGAAACTAGTCTTGCAGACATAGCACACACCGAAAGCGACCTGAGTCCGTCGAACCCCTGAGCCGACGACCATCCCCTCCGGCACAGCTTCTCCGAGCACCATCCTCTGCCGAGCGTATTAAGACGGCACCATCAACGGCCATCGAAAACGCGACCCCGAGGACTGGGGGCCTGTTCTACCCAGCAGAGTCCCGGACCTCACAGCAGCAGCAGCAGCAACGAGAAAGGTCTTCCTGGAACTTCCCAATGTTTCTCCGTGCTTCCACCTCTTGGAGTGCAACATCAAGTACATGTTAAACAAGTACATGCACAGGCATCTTTGCTCTGTGGAAACGGAACGAAGACCATCATCCTCGACTTTGAGGGATAGCCATGACGATGACGACGGTTGCCACAAAACAACAAATTCCAAGCAACCCAAGCAACCGACTCAAGATGCGTATTGAATGTGTTCTCGATTTCCAGCATCTGCAGAATCTCTTGTGTTGATAACAAACGTGGTTCTTCTTATCTTCTTCTTCCCCACTCACATGTAGCCTTCCTGTTGGTGAAAATGGTGTCCAGTCTGGGAGACCTTTCTGTGGGTCTGTTACAACATATTTCATTGGCAAACGGCTGTTAAATTTGGAGTCAGAAAACGGGGCTGGGAGTTCACAAAGCAAAGCCTTGGACACCTCAGCACAGGACTGACTGAGTGTCAGACTGGGGTAAGACCATAAGACCAGAATCCATCAGAGTAGAATTAGGCCATTTGGCCCATTACGTCTGCTCTAACATTCCATCATGGCTGAATTATTACCCTTGTCAACCCCATTCTCCTACCTTCTCCCTGCAATCTTTGATGCCTTTACTAATCAAGAACATATCAACCTTTACTTTAAATATTATTTATTTCACGATGCAGCATGGAGTAGGCCCTTCTGGCCTTCTCATGCGATTCTGTCCCAACAACCCCCGGCAAATTTTACAATGATCAATTAACCTGTCTGGTACGTCTTTGGATTGTGGGAGGAAACTGGAGGATCTAAGGAAAACCCCTGCATTCTGTGGGGAGGACGTAGAGAAACTTCTTACACATGGCAATGGAATTAAACTCTGTACTCTGAAGCTGGTGGTTTAAGATGAGGTTTCAGGGTATTTGGAAGCACAGGATAAAATGGGCTGAAGTCAGCATGGTTTCCTTAAGAGAAAATCTTGCCTGACAAACCTGCTGAAATTCGTTGAGGAAACAGGGCATTTGCTGATTGGAAGGAAGCAAAATGTGTGAATAAAGGGGGCCTTTTCTAATTGGCTGCCAGTGACTGGTGGGATTCCACAGTGGATGACAGTGGGACAGGCTCTTTTTACATTGCATGTCAATAATTTGGATGACAGAATTGATGGCTTTGTGGACCATTTTGCAGACAATATGAAGAAAGGTGGAGGAGCAGGCTAGTTTTGAAGCAGGGAGACTGCAGAAGGACTTAAATTGGGAGAATGGGCACAGATGTGGCAGGTGGAATAAAGAGGTCATACACTTTGGTAGAAGGAATAAAAGGTTAGGCTATTTTCCAAACATGGAGAAAATTCACAAGAGCAATGGGACTTGGGGGCCCTTGTGCAGAATTCCTTAAAGGTTAAATCACAGGCTCAGTCAGTGGTAACTATGGCAAATGCAATGTTATCATTCATTTTGAGAGGACTAGAATATAAAAACAAAAGCGTAATACTGAGTCATTATAAGACATCTTGCTTGGTGTACTGTGGGATGCTTTGGGCCCCTTATCCAAGAAAAGATGTGCTGACATCGGAGAGGGTTCAACGGAGGTTTGTGAAAATGATTCCAGGAATGAAAGGCTGATCATATGAGAAGCAACTGATGGGTTATAAACTGATATCAATAAATTAGAGAAAAGATATCAATAAATTAGAGAGAGTGCAGAGACGATTTACTAGGATATTACCTGGGTTTCAGCACTTAAGTTACAGAGAAAGGTTGAACAAATTAGGTCTCTATTCATTGGAGCGTAGAAGGTTGAGGCAGGATTTGATTGAGGTATTTAAAATTTTGAGAGGGATAGATAGAGTTGATGTGAATAGGCTGTTTCCATTGAGAGTAGGGGAGATTCAAACGAGAGGACATGATTTGAGAGTTTGGGGGCAGAAATTTAAGGGAAACACGAGGGGGTATTTCTTTACTCACAGGGTGATAGCTGTGTGGAATGAGCATCCTGTAGAAGTAGTAGAGGCCAGTTCAGTTGTGTCATTTAAGGTAAAATTGGGTAGGTATATGGACAGGAAAGGAGTGGAGGGTTATGGGCTGAGTGCGGGTAGGTGGGACTAGGTGAGATTAAGAGTTCGGCACGGACTAGGAGGGCCGAGATGGCCTGTTTCTGTGCTATGATTGTTATATGGTTATATGGTTATATGGTTATATGGGTCTGGGTTTGTACTCAATGGAATCCAGCTGAATGAGGGGGGAAGGGATCTCATTGAAACCTATGAAATATGGAAAGGCCTTGATAGAGTGGATGCGGAGAGAATATTTCCTATAGTGGAGGAATCTAGGACAAGAGGATACAGCCTCAGAATAGGGGTACATACACTTAGAAATGAATAGCTTTTAGTCAATGGGTGGTGATTCTGTTGTATTCATTGCCACAGATGGCTGTGGAGGCTTCGTCACTGGGTATATTTAAGGCGGAGGTTGATAGATTCTTGATAAGTCAGGGAAGGTGGTTGGACAATTGGGTTGAGAGGGAACAGGATCAGCCATGATCAAATGGTCTTATTGCTTTATGGTCCACTGTATCTAGGCCTACAATATCTGATAGGCATCAATGACATCCCCACCATTCTTCTAAGCTCCAGTGAGCATAGGCCCAGAGCTGTGAAATGCTCCCCTTACATTAAGGCTTTTATTCCTGGTATCATTCTTATGAAACTCCTCTTGACCCTTTTGAATATCAGCAAATCTTTTCTTAGACAAGGCGCCCAGAAATGCTCACAATACTCCAAGTGTGGTCTGAGCAATACCTTACAAAGCCTCAGTAAGGTAATAGCAACCTTGCTGGTGAATGATAGAACCAGGGATCCCTCTGTCCTTCCAGATAATCCTGTAAGATCACAAGAAACCAGTTCACCTGTGGCATAAGGTAGCCCTTTCCTGGCTTTCTGATGAATATTTAGCCAATATCATTTAAAAAAAACAGTTTATTTTAGGATCATAGCGCTGTACAATACACAAAACAAGCTCCTCAGCCTAAATTGCCTCCCTGGACCGTATTGCCTAACTAAGTTAATCCTATTTGCCTGTGTTTGGCCCATATCCCTCTAAACTTTTCCTATCTATGTGTCTGTTCAAATGTTACTTTAAAATGATGGCTGTAGCCATGTTTACAACAGCTTCTTGCAATTCATTCCATAGACCCGCCACCCACTGTGTGGAAAAAGTTGATCTTAAGGTCCCTTTAAATCTTTCCTTTCTCACTTTAAACCTCTGCCCTTTTGTTTCAGATTCCACTACAGTGGGGAAAAGACTGTGACCGTTCACCTTATCTATGTCATTCATGATGTTATAGATCTCTATAAGGACACTGTTCATACTCCTGGGAAAACAGCTGAAAGTATGTACAGTAGGTATTTACTCATTTTTTATTATTATTATTATTATTATTATTATTATTATTATGGGTTTTTTTGTATTTGCACAGTTTTGTACATTGGCTGCTTGCCAGTCTCTGCTTGTGTGCAGTTTTTCATTGATTCTATTGTATTTCTTGGTTCTGGAAGAATATGAATCTCAGAGTAGTTTATGGTGACATATATGTACAGTGACAATAAATTTACTTTGGACTTTGAACTTTGACAATCGGAATCAAAATCAAGTTTATTATCATTGATCACTGGACTTAGTGATTATAGGCCAGTCGCTCTGATTTCAGTAGTTATGGAAACCTTAGAGCATCTAGCGTTGGTCGACCTTAAATCCTTCACTGATCCTCTTCTTGCCTTGCTACTATTTGCCTACAGAGCAAACTGCTCAGCTGAGGATACATTTAACTTGTGCCTTCATTACACTCTTCAACACTTGGACTTCCCCAGCACCCTTGTGAAGATCTTGTTTGTGGATTATAGCTCCGCCTTCAACACTATTGTTCTGGAGATGCACCACCGCAAGCTAACCCCAGCTAGTTGTACCCTACACTATTTGAAAGTGGATTACAAACTTCCTGACAGGAAGGAAGCAGTATGTAAGGCTGGGCTCCTACTTGTCCGATCCAAGGTCTATCAACACAGGCTCTCCCCTCTTGTTCTCACTTTATTCAAATAACTGTACCTCCACACAGACAAATCCATTAAAATTCTAAAGTTTATGGATGACCCGACTGCAGCAGGTCTCCTCTCTGATCTGTTATCAAAGAGAGGTAGATTGTCTTGCAGTATGGTGTGCTTGTAATAACTTGGACCTTAATTCCATCAAGACAGTGGAAAAGAGGATTGACTTCCAATAACAATCCCTACCTTACCACTTGCACCTTGGAACTCAATGATCAGGCTGTGTCTGTGCTCAAGTCATTGAAAATGCTGGAGATTGGCATTCCCAATACATTGAAGTGGGACAAGCATATTACACTCATCACTATAAAATCCCAGCAGAGATTGTCCTTCCTCTGCCAGTTTAGGAAATTTAACATCCCAGAGGATATCCTGATGAATTTCTACTCAGTCATCAGTGAGAGTGTCTTGACCACGTCTATCACTATTTGGTTTCCTGCCGCCTCCTACCTCCCCATGTCTAGGTAGCAGTGTGTGGTCCACACAGCAGAGAAGATCACTGGCTGTCAGCTATTGACATTAAAAGACCTGTTCATTGCCAGAGCGAAGAACAAAGCTGAAAAATTTTCTGTTGACTCCACCTACCCTAGCAGTCACCTGTTTACCAAATAGGGAGATGTTTCAAGCCCATCACCACCAGGACTACTCGTCATTTCTGAAGCTTCTTTTTTGTTGCCATCCAGCCTCTCAGCAGAACTCACTCAGGTGCAGTCCTGACGAAGGGTCTCAGCCCGAAACGCTGACGGTTTACTCTGTTCCATAGTTCCTCCAGCATTTTGTGTGTGTGGTAAAGTATAATGCTCTAATTCTCTCTCCAGAACATCCAGTAATTCGGGGGTTCCTAATCTGGGGTCCACATATTGAACATTGCCTCGCACACCATCCTGCAGCCTTCTCGCCCTGAGGTTTGCTCATGCAGGCAGCGTGGAGGCAGAGGCACTGCCTCCCTCAATCCACTCAACGCTGAGGCATCCAAACAATTTCTAAGCAGCAAATCCCAGGCTCCAGCAGTTCCAGCATCAGGTTCAAGATGAAAAATAAGTGTTCAAGACATGAAAGAAATGAAATGTATGGTTTCATGATCTATCCAAAAGATGTCGACCAAAGGAGCGTTGTACGCAGCCACCATCTTGACCTAAAGTCAATTCTGGCACGTTTCACATACTGGCAATGATGTGATTCTGTTGTTTCTGAAATTTGTTGTTTTGTGAAAGCAAGACATAAAAATACTACAGTTTATAATAATAAACAAACAAACAAACAAACAAATAAATAAATAAATAGTACAAAAGACAAATAATGAACTAGCATTCATGGACTGTTCAGAAATCTAATGGCAGAAGGGAAGAACTTGTTTCTAAAAAGTGGGTCTTCAGGCTCCTACTTCTCCTCTCTGATAGTAGCAATCAGAAAAGTCACAGCCTACCCAGCCTCTCCTTAAATATTCCAGTCTCAGTAACAACTTCAGAAACCATTATTTTTATCCCTCTCACATTCCAAAAACTTAAAAGTTGGGACTAGTAAGTTGTGGGCATGCTATGTTGATGCCAAAAGCTGTGGGCTGTCCCGAGCATATCCTCGATACAAACAACACATCTCATTGTATGTTTTGAAGTTTCAATGTGTATGTGAAAAAGAAGCATAATCTTTAATCTTTCAATTTTTTTAAAAAAGATGCGTCTTTAATGTATCATTATCTGATTTAATGCGGGAGGTTGATAAGAATAAACTGGACCCCACTTTACAACACAGGCAACATTTGATTGGTTGTAAAGCCTGGGTTTGTGAATGGTGCTACAGAAATGTAAGTCTTACCTTCCACTGTAGCACCAGATGCAAGTTCCAAGAGTTTTGTTAGCTTAAGCAGAACTGTTGGTGGCAAAAAGCATAGCATAAATACTTTGCTGTCTGTGAGATTGATAGAATAACAAACTAACTGGGAAAATGTTTCTCTCCAGTGGGTCATTTTCCCTTTTAAAGACTTTTTTCCCCTCTTTAAAAGTAGATACAAAGTATTTGTGCTTATTTAATGTATTCAGCATCAGTTTGGTTCCATTAGCTGATGAGAGTACAATGCATGTGAAGAATAACACAGTATTAACTACTGTACACATCCTTTTTGAATTTGAGCTTTTTTTGCAAATTTTCCTATTTATAAATGAGCTAAATCAGAATCTGAATCAGGTTTAATATCACTGACATATGTTGCGAAATTTGTTGTTTTGTGGCAGCAGTACAATGCAATACATAAAATATTCTATATATTATAATGAGCAATATAAAATACATGTAAAATATCAAACTAATTAAGTAGAGCAAAAAGCGAGCAAAAATGGTGAGGTAGTGTTCATGGGTTCATTGCCTCTTCAAAGCTCTAATGGCGGAGGGGAAGAAGCTGTTCCTAAACAGTGAATGTGCAACATCAGGCTCCAATACCTCCTCTCTGATGGTAACAATGAGAAGAGGGCATGTCCTATGTGGTGGCGACCTTAATAGTGGATGCCATCTTTTTGAGGCATTGCCTTTTGAAGAAGTTCTCGATGGTGGGAAAGCTAGTGTCTATGATAGAGCTGGCTGAGTTTAGACTCTCTGCAGCTATTTCCAGTCCTGTGCAGTGGCCTTTCTGTACTAGATGGTTAGAATGCTCTTCATGATGCATCTGTAGAAATTTGTCTTGAGTATTTGGTGACATTAGCAATCTCTTCAAATTCCTAATGAAGTATAACTGCTGACATGCCTTCTTTGTAATTGAGTCAGTACGTTGGACCCAGCACAGATCTTGACACTCAGACTTTGAAACTGCTCACCCTTTCCACTGCCTTAACGAGCAATGGTGTGCATTCCCTTGACTTCCCCATTCTGAGGCCCACAATCAATTCTTTGGTCTTACTAACGTTGATTGCAAGTTTGTTGTTGTCACATCACTCAACCAGCTGATATGTTTTGCTCCTATATGCCTCCTTGTCACCATTTGACATTCTGCCAACAATAGTTGAGTCATCAACAATTTTATAGATGATATTTAAGCTGTGCCTAGCCACACAGTCATGGGTGCGGACAGAGTAGGGCAGTGGGCTAATTACACACCCTTGAAGTGCAACAGTGTTGATCGTCAGTGAGGAAAAGATGTTATTTCTGATCCATACTGATTGGACTCTCAATGAGCAGGTCAAGGATCTATTTGCAGAGGGAGGTACAGAGGCCCAGGTTTTCTCGCTTGTTGATTAGTACTAAGGATACGACAGTGTTGAATGCCAAATTAGTAAACAATAAACAGCAGCCTGACATCGAGTGGAGAGCCGGTGAGATTCCATTTGTGGTGGCAGGCAAGTGAGTCTACAGTGAATAAACATTAGACAAAGAATTACAAAACAACTAATATGCAAAAGAACAAACTGGGCAAGTATTGTATTCAACGGCAGACTGCTGCAATATTCATGGACTCAGGGTCTTGCACTATATTATCTTTTGTGTGACTGTATTTTACATGCCTTATAGGTGTTCAATGTGCCTTGTGCTGTGTATGACTTGGTACAGTGTTTTGTACCTTGTCCCCAGAATTATCTTTGCGCCTTGTCTTCTCTTTCTTCCAATTTTCTCTTCTGTCACTTCCTGTGTTGTTATTGTCAAGGTGCAATGAAGCTTGAGCTTGAACTTAAAAAATAATGCTGAGACATGAGTTGTCTTTACATGATCCATATACTTCCACCCTACATATTCGTGCATTTGTCTAATAGTCTCTTAAACACCACTATCATATATGTTTCCACCACTACCCAAGGCGGCCCGTTCCAGTGAAAACATTGCCCCACACATCTTCTTTAAACGTTCCCCCTTTTACCCAAAATACCTCTAGCATTTGGCACTTCTGCACTGTGAAAAAGATCATGATTTTATCTCTGACTAACCCTAATTTTATGAACAATTATTGGATTTCCCCTCAGCGTTCAATACTTCAGGAACTGTTATTACCCTACGACCAGCAGGCTCCAGAACCGGCTTTCAAAGACTCTACAACTCCTGTCCATTAGTATTATTTCTTATTGTATAATTAGTCTTCTTTTGCACAATGGTTGCTTGTGCATCTCTGTTTATTTACAGTCTTTCATAAATTCTATTGTATCATGAAATTCTATTTCATCATGAATTAATCAGTCTGATGGCCTGGTGGAAAAAGCTGTCCTGGAGCCTGGTGGTCCTGGCTTTTATGCTGCGGTACCATTTCCCAGAAGATAGCAGCTGGAACAGTTTATGGTTGGGGTGACTCAGGGCACCAATGATCCTTTGGGCCCTTTTTATGCATTTGTTGCTGTAAATGTCTTTTATAGTGGGAAGTTCATATCTACAGATGTGTTGGGCTGTCCGCATCACTCTCTGCAGAGTCCTGTGATTGAGGGAGGTACAGTTCCCATACTAGGCAGTGATGCAGCCAGTCAGGATGCTCTCAATTGTGCCCCTGTAGAAAGTTCTTAGGATTTGGGGGCCCAAATTCTGCAAATGCAAGAAAGAAAATAAATCTCAAATTAGTATATGGGAATATAAGCATAGTTGAAAATAAATGTACTTTGACTTTTGAACCTAAGTTAGTCTAACCAATGGGTTCTTAACCTGGGGTCCACGGACCCCTTGGGAGTCTGTAGGTACATTCCAGGTGTCCGTGAACTTGGATGGAAAAATTCACATCTTTAACTAACCTCCAACTGAAGGTTAGCAATTCCTTCAATTATGAATATAGGCAACACCACAGAATAGCATTAGTAGTACCTGTGCCTTTGTCACAAATAGAAATTATATTTTCATATCATATTGTTACAAATATCTCAAAATATCATTTATGCCATGCTTACCACTACTTACAGTAGTTATTACTGTCTATGCTAGATCGAACGAGATCACACTCTTCCTGTCTGTAGACTCTTGTGTGACGTAGCTGGCAAACCCTGTGTCTAGTAGTCATTTAGCCTCCGAACAGTCAAGTCGCACATTCTCACATATGAGACGGAAAGAATTCTTAACTCTCCGTAAGACCAGGTAGCCTTTTGTAATACCATGCGACTCCATGTGCAACAATCGCCAAATTCCAGAAAAGACACATGGATTCACTGATCTTAGGACCAAAAACTTGCTACAGTTGGAGTTTAACTCAAGCTGCAATCCTTATCACTATCTGAGTATTCAAAAAGCATTAAAAGTGTTAAAACTTTGGATAAATTGTAAAACCTGCCTTATTTTACTTACTTGGCATTCATATTTCTTTAATATCTTACACTTCACTTAATTAATATACAGATTACTTAATTCTTTGCAAATTTATCAAACAAATTACTTAAAAACTGTACAAAGATATTTAGTTTGAACAGCATTACTTATCTAATTTTTTTTTGCAGACCCAATTTAAATAGAAATGTTGAAGAAAAGGAAGTATGGTGAAAACTGATTTCACTTGCATTAATGGACATGATGAGACACAAAAGCCACAATGTTTTTTGTGTGGAAAATCTATTGTGAAAGAACTATGAAGCCAGCAGAACTGAAAGAGCTCCTCACCTCTGTCGATCCTGAAAATGCATTTAAAGAAGTGGGTTCAAAAAAGCTGGTACACTTCCAAAACATGAATTTGTCATTTCACGAAAAGCTTTTCTTGAAGCATGCTATAAAGTTGCTTATCAGGTTTCTAAGGAAATGAAGCCCCACACAATTAGTAGTCATGTGCACTGGAAATGGTCAAGCTGGTCTGTGGACTAGACAGAGGTAGAAACTGGAAGTGGGTCCCTTATCAAATAGATAGTTAGTTTATTGATCCCAAAGGAAATTACAGTGTCACAGCAGCATTACAAGTGCACATATACAAATATTCGTAAAAAAGTAAGAAAGTATAAAAAATAAGTTACCTCAAGCAGTCGAATGGGAGGGTTATATTGTGATTATTTCCAGAATGGCTGATAGTTCTTTTAACATTAAGGAATTGGCAGCCTTGCAATTCCCATTCAGTATGCAACTGGATGAACATACAGACATCTCTCAGTGATGTCAGCTCCTTCATTATGTGCATGCTGACACCATCAAAGAAGAACTCTTGTTTTGTGAGTCCCTTCTGGAAACTACAAAGGTTGTTGACATTTTGGAAATGGTATAAAGTTTTTTTTGCCAAACTAAACTTTGACTGGAAAGAGAAACTTCATACTCTTTGCACAGATGAATTTCCTGTGAGGTTTGGTGATACATTTGGTTTTGCTGAAAAAGGAAGCACCTCATATCTTCGTCACCCATTGTTTTTCACACATACAACACAGACTATTCCAACAACCCTGAAAAAAGTTTTGCCAACAGCCATAAAAGTCATCAACTATATTAGAAGAAGGCGTCTAAATCATAATTTTAAAAGACTTTTTCAAGAAATGGGCACAGAATATGAAATGCTTCTCTACCACACAGAGGTCTGCTGGTTTTCGAGAGAACAAGTCTTAAAGTGCTTGTTCGACCTAAGGACAGAAGTTTAACTATTTCTGAAAGAAAAAGAAAATCCCGTCTTGGAACAGTTGGCTTAACTGGCAGGTAGTTTTAACCATATGAATGAAATAAATTCTTCAGATCAAGTCCTTAAGTCACCATTATGGATGCTTCTGAAAAATTACAAGCTTTCTTGGCTAAGTTCCCAATATGAAAGAAGAGAGTAGAGGTCTGCACCTTTGTGACCTTTCAAATGCTGGAGGGATTGCTTTACCAAGATGGAGTTAAGACACAAAATTCTCTTGTCAATTTTTTTGAAGAGAGACATCTGCGAACGCTGGAAACACTTCAGAACTCTTTCAAAAGTTATTTCCGTCTTGATGGCATTAAAGTTGAACCATGGATCTGCAACCATTTTCTTTCCGATATAAACCGTATCAAAGAATTTGGTCTAGCTAAAGATGAACTCACTGATCTTAGGACCAAAAACTTACTGCAATTGGAGTTTAACTCAAGAAGCCTTAGAGAATTCTGGTGTTCCTTGAGAGAAGCCCATCCATGCCTTGTAAAGCGAGTTACGGAAGCTTTAATTCCATTTGCAACAACATAACTTTACGAATCAGGATTTTCAACTCATAGCCATTAAAACAAAAAAAAATCAATATTGATCAGATATTTGCTTTGTCAAAGATCACCCCCACAGTTTAATGTTCTTATCTAAGATAAGCAACAACAGCCTTTCACACTGATAAGTCTTAAAATAATATAATTTTATTTTAGCGTGCCTGTATTTTAAACACATATTCTTGTTACATAATTTGTTAATAAAGAAGCACGTATACTGCTATATCACAAATTTGTTTTTTAAAATATTTTGACAACTGTATTAAAATACAATTGGTTTATTTTGAAATCTTGTGTATTTTATTTTACATATTTCAATACATTAGTCTGAGAAGTGTTGGCGCATAGCCTAGTGGGCAAGGCATCAGACTAGTAACCTGAAGGTCACTGGTTCGAGCCCCAGCTGAGGCAGCGTGTTTGTGTCCTTGAGCAAGGCACTTAACAACACATTGCTCTGCGACGTCACCGGTGCCAAGCTGCATGGGTCCTAGTGCCCTTCCCTTGGACAACATCGGTGGCATGAAGAGGGGAAGGCCTGCAGCTTGGGCAACTGCCGGTCTCCCATACAACCCTGCCCAGGCCTGCACCCTGGAAACTCTAGGCGCAGATCCATGGTCTCTCGAGACCGACAGATGTCACCACCACCATTCTGAGAAGGGGTCCATAGCTTCACAGCACTGCCAAAGTGGTCCATGGCATAAAAAAAGTTAAGACCCCAGGACTAATCTCTCTTTGTAGCTCATACCCTTGAATCCAGGCAGCTTCCAGGTAAACCATTTCTGTAGCCCCTCCAAAGCTTCCACATCCTTTCACAATTTGTTTTCCTTGGAGTGGATGATGCTGATGGGGAACCTGCTGGCATTCAAATCCTACAAAATTACGGGAAAAGTGTGAGAAATTGTTTCCCAGAATGGAAACATCTAAATCCAAAGGGCATAGGTATAAACAGAGGAGTAATTGTAACACTGTACTCTGCATTCTGTTGTTGCTTTCCTTTTGCAGAAATGCCGTCCGAAGTGACGTTGTACTTAGATGCTGTACTCACTGGAGTTTAGAAAAATGATGGGGGACCTAAGACCTTGTAAAGCATTGGTCAAGTCACACTTTGAGCAATGCGAGCGGTTTTGGGCCCCCTTATCTAAGGAAGGATGTGGTCGCATCGGGGATGGTCCAGAGCAGGTTCATGAGAAGGATCCCGGGAGTGAAAGGGTTAACACAGAGCATTTGAAGGCTCTGACTCTGTACTCACTAGAGTTTGGAAGAATGAGGAAGGATCTCATTGAAACATATCGAATACTGAAAGGCCGAAATAGTGTGGATATGGAGAGGATGTTTCCTGTAGTGGGAGTTTCTAAGATCAGAGGGCACAGCCTCAGAATAGAGGGAGGTTCTTTTAGAAGAGAAATAAGGAGAAAATTCTTTAGCCAGAGAGTGGTAAATCTGTGGAAATCATTGCCTTAGACTGCTGAGGAGGCCAAGTCATTGGGTATATTTAAAGTGTGGTTGATACGTTTCTAATTAGGAAGGGCATCAAAGGCTACAGGGAGAAGGCAGGAGAATGAGAGGTTGATATGGAAACACCAATGCCCAGGAAGAAAACATATGAAGGATACAACCTAGTCCATCTCAGGAAAAAACCTCCCCACCATTGGGCACATCTACAAGGAGTGCCGCCACAAGAAAGCAGTATCCATCATCAAGGACCCCCACCATCCAGACCATGCTCTCTTCTGGGTACTGCCATCAGGAAGTGGGTACATGAGCCATAAGTCTCACACAACCAGTTTCAGGAGGAGTTATTACCCTTCAACCATCTGCCTTCTGAATCAGCTTGAATAACCCTAACTCTGAACTGATTCCTTAAAACATCACTCACTTTCAAGGGCTCCACAAACTCAATGTTCTCAGTATTATTTACTTACTGCATTTGCACTTTGTCTTCATTTGCACATTGACTGTTGGTCTTAGTGTGTAGTTTTTCATCGACTGCATTTCTTTTCTACTGTGAATGCCTGCAAGAAAATTAATCTCAAACACGAGAGGCTCTGCAGATGCTGGAAATCCAAAGCTGCACGCACAAAATGCTGGAGGAAATCAGCAGGTCAGGTAGCGTCAATGAAATCAATAAATTGTCAGTGGTTCAGGCTGAGACCCTTCTTTAGTACACTCAAGGTAGTATATGGTGACATTATGTACCTTGATAATAAATTTACTTTGAACTTTGAACTTTGAAACCCTCCAACTAAATTCCTGAAATCTTATCCATTTGGTATAATGTCTGTCCCTCACATTATTAACACTCGTGTCATTCCAAAGGCATGCTGCCTTTGCTACA